>NC_040086.1:104249535-105449535 GCF_003369695.1 Bos indicus x Bos taurus
TGGGGCCAGTCGCTCCCCGTCAGCACAGCCCTTCCGACTGCTGCCTTTCTTTCTGGGGGTCTGCAAGGACGTGGGTGGCGAGGGGTTGGAGGGGGTGCAGGCAGGGGCCGGGCGGGCCCACATTTCCTCCTGTGAGTCCTCGGGCCTTGAGTGCCCACCGGCAGCCCCCACTGCCCTCCGGATGAGGCCAGGCCCTCCCGACCACCCTCCCGCGGACCCCCTCCTTCACCTGACTTCCCCTGGGGAGCTGCCCAAACCCCGATCCTGCAGGCCCTTGCAGACCCCTCAGGATGGGGGGATGTACTGGGCAAATGCTCAGAACCTTCCAGACTGCCTCCTGATGTCTTGTCATTGCAGGCTTCCCCCGGAGGGCTGCGAGCCGAGGGGTCTGGAGTGGGACCCACCCGCCCCCTCCTGCCCTGTGCAAGGCTTTCCTTCCACGCTGCCTCGGATGGTGTGTCCCACAGGTCCTTAGGGCGAGACTCCCCGGGGAGGATTTCGCATGGCTTGGAGAGGGCGCCCAACGTCCAGCTGGGAGACATTCAAGGCACTGGCGTGGTGGGGCTCGGTGCGGGTTCAGGGAGAGGCTGGCAGTCTGCTGGGGACTCTCGCTTTCCTCCCCCCAGCCATCGAGTGTCTGCCCATCGGGCCAAGGGGGCAGAGGCAGCCCACTGGACTCCGGGGCGCTGCTCGGGCCTGCTCACCCCACTCCCGTGGCGGCCTCCTGGGCACCCCTCCCGCCCCAGGGCCTTTGCACTTGCTGGGCCCCCTCCCCGGAGCCCTCTCCTGGGCCCTGGCCTCTCTCTGCCACCCTGTCCTCTCGTGGGGTCCACTTCTGCGGGTTTGTTGGGGTGCCCCGCCCCTCCCTGCCCTGCGCCCCGTCCCCGCCTCTCCTGTCTGCAGGCCGGGAGGCGGTCTGTGGGCTGGCGCGTTTGTTCTCCCTGTGGGACCCAGAGTGGAGACTCATGTCTTGTCCTGGGCTGTGTCCCGGTGCCCAGGGCCGACCTCGCACATGGAGGCGTGGTTCTGGCCCCGAGGAAAAGCCTGGTCCTGGCCCTGGGGGCCGGGGAAGCCTAACTCCTGCTGGTGGGAGACCCCTGCGTGCCCCCACACCCTGCCGGCTCCTGGGCCCTGTCCCTGCCGGCCTGGGTCGGGGGCGAGGCAGAGCCGGCTCTGCAGGGTGGGGAGGGCTGAGTGTGAGAGGGGCAGGAAGGGCCTGGCCGCGAGGGGCCGGCAGGGTCCCCTCCCGGCCCCGGGAGCCGCTGGGGCCAGGCTGCGGGCCCGCGGGCGCTCGGGACTGCCACGTGGACGTGGCCTGCACGCTTCCCTTTTTGCACGCATGTTCAGGAAATGAGCTATTTCCTCCTCCTCTTCTGGACAGCTTCCCGGGAGGCCGGGCCGTGGGAGGGGAGGCGGCCTGGGGCCCAGGAGTTGCTCTTGAGCTCCCCTCCCTGCCCAGGGCTGTCCCCTCTCCCGGACAAGCGCCAAGCCACACCCCAACTCCACCCACGCCCCCGGGGCCCAGAAGCCCAGGGGTTGGGGGTGTGGGTTTACTGGGATGCAGCCAGAGTCAGCTGTGCCCCCAGCCCTGACGCAGTACAGAATTTGGGGGGGGGGCCCTGGAAGCTTTCACAGCTCCTAGAGGGTCTCAGCACAAGTCAGTGAGCACACTCAGGACCCAGCGTGCACCGCCGGCCAGCCGTGGCCATGGCTTGCTCCCTGGTGGGCCTGGCTTTGCCTCTGTGTGCTGGCCTGAGGGTGGTGAGGTGTGCGTGGCCCCGACGGGCGGGTTCGTGGTGCACAGGCTGGTCCCGGCTGGGTCAGCTCTGCAGCCTGGAGAGAGGGGCGTCCGCTGCCTGGGCCTTAGCTTCCCGGCCTCTGAAACGGTGTTTCCCAAATGCTCAGCCAGTGGGAAGCGTTGTGGCCCCCATGGCCTCTGCTCTGGCCTCCAGAGCTGGAGGGTGGCCTTGAGGGACCCCGGGGGCTGGAGCCCCGGGAGGGAGGCAGGTGTTGGGGGGACGGGCTCAGGGGCCCCTGCTCTGGCGTCAGCCCCGAGACAGGCCCGCTCCCCAGCCCTGCCATCAGCAAGTCTGAGACTGTGGCCTGGACGCCACCGCTGCTTCCCTGCCACGACTGACTCAGCCTGTGGGACGCCCGGGGGAGGGGGCTGGGGAGGGTGGCCCTCGGACGGGGCCTGGAGCTGCTGAAGGGCCCCCCTCCGGGCAAGGCTCCAGCCGAGTCCCAGAGCCGGGTCCGGGGCGGGGGCGTGCTGATGAGATCAGATTAGCGGGCCTGAAGCTTTCGGCCCCTGAGCTTAGACACAGGCTGCGCCCCCCGCCCTGCACCCTCTGCCTGGAGCCTCTCACCCGCCCTGTGACTGCTCTCCAGCGCGCTTTGGAACGGGAACGGATTTTAGGTCTTTGTGAAGTTTTATTTGGGAAATACAGAAACCAGGTGGACAAAATTAGCTGCATGGAGGTTTTATAACACTTGTGACATCGATGGAGAATGCTTCAAGTGCAGTTTCTGATACTCCTTTCAAGGGAAGTGGGAAAAGGGTTTTGAATTCAGTATTTGAGGAAAAGTCGAATCCCTCGGGATACAGTTCTAAGCGAGCTTTTATTTCTTCTCCTAAAATTTCAGGAGGAGCTGTTGTGAGCGTGAGGGCGGCCTGCCTCCTGCCTGGGCCCAGGAGAGGCCCAGGCCGGGGGAGGCGGCTCTGGGCTCAGGCTGGGGCCTGCTCCCTGGGGCTGTGCAGCTGAGCAGGGCAAGCGATGAGCCTGCTGTCGGTGGTTCTCCGCTTGCCACCCAAACCCAGCGGCCCCTCTGCGCCCCAGCTTGGGGCTTCCTCCTCCTCCCACTCGCGGGGCGGGGCCCCAGACCCCTGAGGCGCAAGCTGAGCGGTTGCTGTGCTGCCCCAGGGATGGCTCCAGGGCATGTGACCCTGCCGCATAAGACCGCGTAGGATCCAGGGTCCCACGATCAGGCCCTCGGGCCCCGGGAGGCCCCTTTCAGGAGGCTAGTGGGTCTCCGCTGCTGATGGCCGGCCTCTGCAGCCCAGGCCTCTGTTTCTCCCTCTGAGGCTCCTCGGCTTCCCCGGCCAGGGGACCAGCTCGTGGTGGCTCCTTCCCTGATGACTCCACGGCCCGACCGCTGCTCCGGCGCTCTCAGATGGAGTCGCGTGTCTGGGCCCCATCCCTCCACTGCTGGGGAACTGCCCCCCAGCCCCCGACCCTAATCAGGCTGTGACCTAGCCCCAGTTATGGGGCTGTGTTACCTACCGGCGGGGTGCTTGGCCTCCTTAATCAGTACAAGTTGGCACGAGGCAAGATGAGAAATTCAGCCAAGGCTTTCCCGGGGCCCCTGAGGCGGCAGTGTGGATGAGAACAACCCACAGGTCCCCTTGTCGCACTCTGGCTGAGGGGGCGGGGCGAGCTGGTTCCTCAGATGGGGGCCCGCCCTCAGGTGAGTGCAGGGGGCACGTGCAGCACCCCGAGCCCCTGCGTCTGCTCCTGGCTGTTCAGAAGTGGCGACTGGGCTCTTGGTCTCCGTATCCCCCCAGCCGAGCGCGCACGCTCTTCTTTTCAGTCCCTTTTAGTTTCCTGGGCTTCCCTGGCGGCTCAGCTGGTAAAGAATCCACCCGCAATGTGGGAGCCCTGGGTTCGATCCCTGGGTTGGGAAGATCCCCTGGATAAGGGAAAGGCTATCCACTCCAGTGTTCTGGCCTGGAGAATTCCATGGACTGTATAGCCCATGGGGTCCCAAAGAGTCGGACACGCCGGAGCGACTCTCACTTTAGCTTCTTTGTGTTGTCCGTTTGCGAGCAGTGACCCTGCGGGTCCCGGATCTGGGGCCCAGCCTGTCTTGTGGGGGAGGGCCTCCCCTGCGTGGGCTCCATCTGCACTCAGAAGGCTCCGAGGACCCAGGAAGGGCGTAGCTTCAGATACTTCATCCCACGTGCTGTGGGTCCAGCTTTCCTCAACCAGCCCCTTGGCCCAGCAGGCCCACCTGGCTGGACATTTGGCTTTCTGGGTGTTCTCAGCCACGCCCTCCCCGCAGGCCCCCTGGCTTTCACCCCGGGCTCTGACGGCCTGCCCTGCTCCCAGGGGTCCCTTGTTTTTCTCTCGGGCCTTGGTGGGCTTGGCAGTGACCGTCCAGTCCTTGGTTCTTGGTTCCCTCATCTGGTCTTGCCAGCAGGAACACCGACCTGGTTCCTCCTGGCCTGGGGGGTGACACCCAGACCCCACCCCGCTTGAGCCTCGCTGCCAGCAGGATAGAATCCGGGAGCACTTTGTCCCCTCAAGGCCTGCCTTCTCGGACCGCTCCGGAACCACTGCCTCGGGCTGCGTGTTCTGGAAGCAGAGGCTGTGCCGAGTTTGGGGTGAGTGGTCCATGCTGGGCAGGGCAGGGGAGCTGGACGGGGGGAAGAGGTGACCGCTGGTGCTAGAGGCGTGTGAGGCCTTGCCCAGCCCCGGGGGCACCCCGAGTAACTGCCCCGACAGCGTCCAGCGTTAGGCTGAGTGGCTGGACCTCTGGGCCCTCTCGCCGACCCTGAATGTGGGGTGCAGGGAGGAGCTGACCCTGAAGGAGGAGGCAGCTGGAGGCTGAGCTGACCGCTTCCCAGGCCAGGCAGTGGGACCCCGGTGGAGAAGCTGCACCAACCCAGGTCCTGCGGGGACATCAGAGCTCAGCCTCACTTGACAGGCCTGCTGCCCTCCCTGGTTTGACAGCGATGCCAGGAGAGGGCTGGCGCAGCCCGGGAGTGGGATGCAGCTGTGGAGGTGGGGGAGCTCTGCCTCCAGAGCCCTGACGCCGCCGGTCTTTACCGTCCATCTTCCTGGTGGGCTGACGGCTCTGTGGGGCAGGTGTGGGGGGCTGCGGTTTGCCGCTGCAGCCTCCTGGGCGTGGCTCAGCTGCATCTGTTTTGAGCACCAACCGTGTGCCAGGCTCTGGTCATTTCCCAGCGGAGCGCTGGGGCCCTCGGTGCCTCCTGCAGGGCCCCCGCCTTGTCAGGACCCAGGGCTTCGATCCTGCTCCCTCTGTGCTCCACCACTATCCGTGGGCTCCCAGGTGGCGCTAGTGGTAAAGAACCCTCCCGCCAGTGCAGGAGACGGAAGAAACAGAGCTTTGACTCCTGGGTCAGGAAGATCCCCTGGAGGAGGGCACGGCAACCCACTCCACTGTTCTTGCCTGGAGAATCCCACAGACAGAGGAACCTGGTGGGTTACAGTCCATAGGGTCGCAAAGAGTCAGACACGACTGAAGTGACTTAGCACGCACGCACGCACTGCATCAGTAGTGCGGTTAAGGCTCCCTCCCTGGGCGCTGCCTGGGGTGAGTCTGAGTCAGGAGCCTGGAGTAGCTAGCCGGCAGGACTTGATGCTCTCAATCATTCGAAGGAAGGGAAGGGAGGGAAAGCCTCTTGCTTTAGTTTGTTCATGGGTTGGCAGAGAAGCTTATGCAGCAGCAGTAAACCGTGATTGAGGCAGGAACTGGGTCAGGACGTGCCAGTGCGTGGGTGGGAGCTGGTGGTCCGGCCCTGACACTCGCTCCTTTGGGGCTCATCTGTCTGCTGGATCAGGCGGGTCTCCTCCGTGGGCTCTGACTCACCTTGGGGGCTCGGTGACCGGATTCACAGGCTAGACTCAGAAGGGTGGGTGGCCACGTGGTGTCTGGACTGGAGGCACTGCCTCTCCCCTGTCCATCCGAGGAGACGCATCACCCCTGTCCGAGAGGCCTGTCGCCCTCGATGTGACCCTGCCACCTCTAACCTGCTTCCCTGCAGAATCGCTTTGTTCACAAAGCACCTGCTACTCTTGCACGCACACTGGGGTTTGATGGAAAACATTTTGGGACGATTTTTTGGCAGGTCTCTTCATTGTCAGAGGAAGTGAGAGAAGGTCCTGGGGAAAAGCCCTTGTCTGTGGTTGAGGAAGAGACAAATGAGCTGCTCTTTGCAGGCGGCCATGGGGGTCCCTTATGGACTGAAAGTGCCGTCCCCTCAGCCAACCCCCGAGCACAGTGAGGCTGGATTTGCAGATGGGGCCGTGATGAAGGTAATTACGGGCAGATGAGGTCATAGGGGTGGGGCCCTGACCCTGTATAATTAGTGTCCTTATAAGGAGAGATGAGCTCGCCTGTCCCAGTTTCTTTCCCTGGCATTTGAGGACAGCAGGAAGGTGGCCATCTAACAACCATGAAGGGAGCCCTCGCTCGAGACCAAACGGTTGCAGCCTTGACCTTGGACGTCTCATCCTCGAGAGCTGTGAGGAGTGCCGTGTTGCTCAAGCCCCCCATCTTTGGCATTTTGTATGGCTGTCTGAGAGGACTAAGTCAGGGTCCAAATGTCCAGATGGTCAGCAGAGCCAAGGCAGCAGGACTTAGGCTTTGGTTAAGCAAACCCAGCAGTGACGCCAGTGGGGGGTGGCCAGAGAGCGTGGGCTTGAGGATCCTTTGGTAATCTGGAGACCCAGGAAGGAAAGAGGGGACTGGGCCCACCTGAGTGGAGGCAGGGATCCCAAATCACAGATGGCTTAGACACCTGGAGCATGGGTCTACACTTTTGAGTCTGGCCTTCTTTCTGGCTAAGGGGTTTGTGAGCCAGAGTGCTCGTCAATAATTGACTATTACTTTGCACATTTTGGCATGATTGTTGACGTTAGAGAGATGATTTTATGTAAAACGCTCAGCAGAGTAAATCCTCTGTGCGGTGTGGCCAGCACTTTGAGCATCTCAAGCCCACCACCAGCAGGAAACAACTCACCTCGGCCGTCTCACAGTCGGGGGGCAGGAGGCTGGGCTGCGTCTGGAGGCTCAGCTGCGGAGGGAGCAAGTTCCTCCAGTGGTTTGGAGGATCCAGGCCCTTGCACGTCGTCACATGAGGGCCTCCGTTTCCTGCTGGTCGTCTCCGGGAAGCTGTCCTCGGCTCCTCGCTGGCTGTGGGGTGGTCTCTGGCAGCAACGACGGCCAGGCCCTCTGGGATGCTGCAGCAAGGGGAGTGGTCCGCCCAGCACGGGTGACTTGGCTTCTGCACCGAATGCCATCCTCAGGATTGTCGGGCGTGGAGTTGTGCGTCCTGAATTTAAATCGTGTTCCTTTCACACACCAGCCAGGGACACACGTCCCTCGGAGCTCCCCACCTCCTCCGAGGGCCCTCCTGAGGCCCTGCTGGCTCTGCTTGGCCTGGTCCTGGGCTCGCGGGGAAAGCAGACCCCGCCCTCCAGTGCAGGGCATGATGAGGATCCAGCCAGCTCCCGACCTTGAGGGCCTGACCTTGGGTTTGCCGGGATAGACTCCAGGGCACGTCCACTTCCTCTCAGAGCCCGGCCTGGTCGTGGAGGGACAATGGGAAATGGCCTGACCTGCCAGGGTCCGAATCGGCCCAACGGGACCAGTGAGCCTCACTGGGAGGTGATGGGTGTCAGGTGGGAGGTTGGTGTCTTAAGGGACACACCCCTACAGGCGGGGTTTCCTAGGGCCCTGGCCTCTCGTGCCTTACTGGGGGAGGTGGGTAGCAAGATAGCCCCGCCGGACACCCTTGGCCTCGTAGGTTGAAGCCCAGCCTGCCGCATGCTCTGACTCAAGGCGCTTCCGCTCGGGAAATGCACACACGGCCCCGAGAGATGTGTACAGACAGACTCACGACAGCGCCTTCGCCAGCCAAAAGCGAGAGACGGCCCGACTGTCCCTCCACAGGAAATGGGCAAATAAACTGCGGTATGTATAGACAAACAGCACTCAGCCAGGAAAGCAGAGGATCTCTAGTGAAGTCGATGCACGAGGAACATCAGACTTAACGTGCAGAAGAGGCTGCGTCTCAGGAGAAGCCGAGCGGCAAGGTGCCACCGACCCAGAGCTGGAAAGCAGGCAGGCAGCACTGGGCTCTGGGGACAAAGAGGTGGGGGATGGAAGGACATGGGGGCTGGGGGCCGAACAAGGCTGGTCCTGGGGAGATGAGGATACGGGGCTGGGTCCAGACGACGGCAAAGTCTTCCCTCTCAATCCGGGTGGTGGGCGTAGGAGGCCGATTTCATTTTTATTGTCTCTTAAATAAAATATCCCCATGTTATAACCTCCCCTCTGTCTGACATCTGGGATAACACACACAGAGTGGCCTACCGGGGCCTCCATGGCCTTCGCACACATTATGCCCACTTAATCCTCTCCATCAGTACGGAACCACCTTCCCTGTTGCCCCCATGAAGCATGGTCCCTTGGGTGGCCGCTGGGGGACCAGGCTCTGGGTCAGTGACGACATTTCCCTACACCCCTGGGTGGAGCCGAGTGGTCAAGGTCAGGCCAGTGGAACATGGGGCCCAGAAACCCCACACACACCCCGCAGTCCCTTCCTGTGCCAACTGGGTGGACACTGAGGCCCAGAAACCACCTGGGGAAGAGCCGGCATCAGAGCTCGTGAGCCTGGGTCCCTGTGAGGCTCCCTGGCCCGGAAAACCAGGGCCCCCACCCCCACGATCTTTAGAAGTTACTGAACAAGAACAGGAAGCGAACTCTCATTGCCCTGAGCCCCTGAGATCTGGCCTTCGTGTGTGACAGACGGGTCAGCAGACTCTGGCCCAGGAGCCTCGTCTGTTTCCTGCTTTCATGTGGGCCTGAGCTGAGAATGGCTTCTCCGCCTGAGGCTGGGGTGACTCCTGCCATGCCAGAGCGGGGCTGGCCTCCCGTCTCCACACAACTCCTGGTTCTGGGATTAGCTGCTTAGTTCATGGTTCTGTGGGCCAGACAGCTCACCCAGGGGTAATAACCATGGGCTTGTGAAGTCACAGGATTCCTGGGGCTGGGCAGGACCACAGAGTCCTTGCTCCATTGCCTTGTTGGACACAGGGAAAGACTGGCCCAGGGTGAGCCAGGTGGGCCAGTCTCAAAGCGACTTCATGACGGGAGGTCTGGAAGCTGAGCCCTGGTGTCCTCTGGAGGCCCGGCCACCTCTCTCCACTCTGGGTCTGGGGCGCTGGTCCCTGCTCTGGATCCAGGAGGTTGGCTGGAGGGTGGGAGGCCTCCAGACCTGGTTTGCAGGTCAAGCAGGTCAAGGGCCCCGCCCTGCTCTGCTGGGGCTCTGTGTCCTCCGAGTCAGACGGGCGGAGCGAAAGCCCAGGTCAGGGGAAGCCACGTCCACTGACCCTCTGCTCTTTCACCTGGAGTGTCCCGTCCTCCGCCGGGAGGGTGAGGGGCAGGCCTGACTGCAGGCGTTCCTGGATGCTCCAGCGACAGCCAGCCCACCACGAACATGCTCTCTGTGGCCCTGAGCACGCCAAGCCCTCTTCCCATTTTCTGTGGGAGACGCTGACAGGATTCCCCTCACTTTGTTGCTGCGAGGATGTCTCCACGAACTTCCTGGTCTGTCTCACTGTCTTCCCTCATGAAGACTGATAATGACAAGCGAAAGCCTCTTCTGATACTGACTTCTTGACAAACTTAACCCCTGGAAAAATGACCCAGCCTTCAGCTTTCCAACTGGCCGCCAGGGCTGTCCATCCCTGTACGCCTGGATGCAGGACTTTGTTTTCCTCATTTTGTTGGACAGGGGAGGCCTGCTCCACTTGCCCAGATACCACGTTCCTTACTCAGTCCTGCGGGCAATGCTGGTGGTTGGGCTGCATCCCAAAACCACAGCACCCACTCAGTAGACCTGGCTACCTGCGAGCAGTTCCTCAGCCTCCGCACAGAGCTCCTGGAAGGCTGTGCAGAGAGAATATGGCGGCATGCATGCCTGCGACCACTTTGACCTGGAAGTGCTTTGTGTCACTTCCTCTTCCCTCCCACTGGTGAGAATTGATCTTGTGGTTCCATGCAGCTGCAAGGGAGGCTGGGAACCATCCCTGGTTGGGCATCGGCTCCCGGCATGACTCTGCATTGAGCTGCCTTTCCTGCAGGTTGATTTGTAACACCATTGGGATCATGGAGACAGAAGGTGGGTGTTTGCATGCAGTCATCTTTCCGGCTGAAGCAGGAGGCTTCTGTGAGAAGTGGCAGGTTCTTCGCACCTCTACCACACCCTACAGGCCACTGTCAGCCCAGAAGAAGCCTCAGAATCCTTCTTAACATAGTGTCTTAAGGGAAAATTAATGAGGGCCAAAGAAATGAGAAAAGCAAAGACTATTTGTTCAGGGCTTACTATAGCAAGGGAGTCGGGGATCACAGCTTTCCTTTTGGCAGAGACTCAGAGGCAAGCAGAGGAGTGGGTAAGTTTCATAGTGGGAAAAAGGGAAAAGATACGCCCTGATTGGAGGCCACTGGCCTGGGGAAGCTGTAGAGGGCTAACCAGAAGCAGGCAACCTGTGTGAGCAGTTAGGGTGCACAGAGTGGGTGCTGGAGTGAGCTCTTTCCTCCCGATGCCGGGTTTTCCTCTGGAGGCACCGGAAGCTTGGCTGCAGCAGAGAAGCAGGGTCTGCTCCCTGCAGACAGACACTGATGCCTGATGCTTCCCAGGAGGAAGCCTGTTTTCCTCCTTTGGGATTTTGAGGGGCAAAGAAACCTGCAAATGGCTGAGCCCACACTTTTGGGAGGACACACTGAAGTCAACTCAGACGTGGGTCCGTCCAGCATCCAGAAGAGGCAGGTGGCGGACACCTGATGTGAAACGTCCAGCTCCTTCTCACCGAAGGGCTTTGGGCTTCATCCACCAGTGCTGTGGGGAACAGGCCTCTGCTCTGGTCTGGTTCCCGCTCTTCTGGGGGGTGGTCCTGAGAGAGCAGTTCTGGGCTCAGTGGCCTGTGTTCGAGCTCTGGCTTCACCATGTGGTATCCTGGGCAAGTTAGTGACCATTCAGAACCACCCCATGGTGCCTGCCAGGTGGGGCTGTTGGGGGAGCCATGAGATAAAGAGGGAGGAGCACTTCGCCTGGGACCTGGCCAAGTGACCCCTCTGCAAAGATAGCCAAGGGTACAGTTGCCGCGTTTCCCGCCAGCCCTCACTGCCCCACCTGGTCTGTGTGCAACGGGGCTGTTGCTCTCCTCTTTCTGGAGGCGCCGTCCAGCAGAGCCTTGTGTCTGTCTGTTGCTGCTGTTCAGCTGCTAGGTTCTGTCCGACTCTTTGCGACCCCATGGGCTGCAGCACACCAGTGTCCTCTGTCTCCCGTTATCTCCCGGAGTTTGCACAAATTCATGTCCATTGAGTCGGTGATGCCATCTCACCGTCTCTCCTCTGCCGCCTCCTTCTCCCTTTGCCGTCAGTCTTCCCCAGCATCAGAGTCTTTCCCGATGAGCAGAAAGAATTGTCTGTTTCTTGGAGGGCTCTGCTCGCCCTCTGTGGCCGCACGATTCTCCCCGTCGTCTTCTCTCACTTGAACGCTTGTCACCCTGGGCCTGTGTTCTCTCCGTAGTTGAAGAAGAGGCTTCGTTATAATCAGAGGCCAGACAGGATCCTCCTGTGGCCAGAAATGCGGCCCCAGGCCTGTGGTCACATGGGCAGCCTCACTGAGCCTGCGTCCTGGGACACGGTAGTTACGTAACAAAGTCATCTGCAAGCCCCAGGTGCTTTGTATGTGCCAAGCACGGTGTAAACGTTTGTTGCTTCCACGGAAGAAGACTGGTTTTGTCCCCTTATTTAGGGAAAAGACTCTGGGGTAAGTGATTGGCCATGGGCCTTGCCCGGGCCAAGGGCCGGGTGCCGTGACCTGAAGGCCCGTCCAGCTCCGGGGTCGCCCAGGTGACTGCTCCCATGGCCTGCCCTCGTCTGTGGCCACGGTTTCACTGCTCTCTGTGCCCCGCCTGCTGGCCTCCCAGCCCCTCCGGCTGCAGCTCAGCAAGTGTGGGTGAATACTGGCCAAGCGGTGGGGCTGGAACACAGACCTTTGCTGACTTGTACAAAATGCTGTATGTGCCCTCGGGGCTGGGGAAATGGGTGTCTGGGAAGGTTTTGAAGACGGGATCTGGATTTTATCCAAGGCTGGTAATGGTGCCCCCTGTCAGGCCACGTCCGCTCTCAGAAGGGCTGTGGCGAGCCTCCCGCGGGCGGCCTGTGCCTCTGAAGGTCTTCAGCACCGGCATGAAGACGCAGTCCGTGGGCTTCAGAAGAGCCCGCTCAGCCCCCGCCCAGCATCTGCTGGAGATTATAAGGTCCCCCCCCCGCCCCCGCCCATCGAGTGTTGCTGGTGTGCGTGTTCTCTGAACAGACAGGGAGGATTAAAGTGAGTTCCAGGGTTTTGTGAAATCTTTGAAGATAAGGAGTTCAGCTGGGGTTTGGAGCAGAATTCTTCGTGCTGCCAAGGCATTCCTGAGAGTCCAGAGGCGCGGAGAGCCCCAGCTTGCCGTGGGGGCGGGGGCCCGGGGGTCCAGGGCGGGTGGTGTTTCATTCACACATTCATTCATCCCCCCCAGCAGAGAGGTGCAGGATTCCTCCTCGGGGCTGGTGTCTTGCCCAGGACTGAGAATACAGTGGTGAGAGAGGAAGGAAGAAAAAAAAAATCCAAACAAAAACCCAGCTTGTTTCTGCTCCAGAGCAGCCAGCCCTGAGGGAAGAGAGATTTAACCAAATGTCTGAGATCTGAGTGCAGGCACCTGGGTGAGAGGTGCCGGGAGGGCCGGACCCCGGAAGCAGCAACAGGGCCAGGCTCATCTCAGGGGCCAGAGGAGGGGCTTCCTGGAGGGAGCGGCATTTGAGTCAGATTTTCATGAAAGGTTGCCTTCCCTGGTGGCTCAGAGGGCCAAGACTCTGCCTGCAGTGCAGGAGACCCAGGTTCGATCCCTGGGTTGGGAAGATCCCCTGGAGGAGAGCATGGCAACCCACTCCGGTGTTCTTGCCTAGAGAACTTCATGGACAGAGGAGCCTGGCGGGCTGCAGTCCAGGGGGCTGCAAAGAGTCAGACACTCCTGAGGAGCTGACGCACTTGACAAGCGAGGAGGACCTTGGGAGTAGGGGGATAGCCGGTGCCCCGTGGCATGAGTGTGGCTAGTCCCAGGGCCCCAAGGAAGTGAGTGAGCGAAGCAAAGAAACAGAGGGTGACGGGGAACAGGCGGGGCCGGGGGGCTGGAGCGAGGTCCTGGAGTGGACCGCCTCATTTCTGAGCGATCCCGGCCTTTGGGACGGTGAGGGGGGCGTGGAAATCCACTGTTTGCTGGCCGGTGAAGCCGGGTTCCAGAGTTCTCTTTCTCTGCTTTTGGCTCAGCCGCCAAGAGGAACTGAAAACCAGGTGGCAACTGTCATGTCAAGGTCACAGGGACCCCGTGGCCTTCCCAGGAAGGGGGGGTCTCATCCCTTGGGTCACCCTACAGAGGATGAAGGGGTGGAGTCAGGAAGCGCAGATTCCCCGGTTGGACAAATCGGCAGCATTTGGGGTCTTCTGAGGTTGGGGGACCATCGCCCCTATCTAGATCTCAAACGCCCCAGAAGAACACCCCACACCCATGAGATGATCCCCTCCTCCCCTCCTGCCGTCTCCTGGCCCATCTGCTTCCTGTCTCCACGGACCTGCCTTTTCTGGATATTTCGTGTGCATAGGAGCTAATGATACGTGGTCTTCACGCCTGGCGCTGAGCACTTCACGCCTTCCCTGAGTACAGCGTTTTCACGGGTCGTCCACCAGTCATTTCCTGGACCAGTACTTCATCGCTTTTTGTGACTGAATAATATTCCACCACACAGCTAGACCACATTTATTTATCAATTTTTCTGTTTCTGTCAAAGCCCATCAGACCTTCTGCCCTGGAGGCAACTTGCCTTCCTGCAGTGATCCGTGATCCAGGAGTGGGTTTGCCTTCCCCATCCACACGGCCTCTGCCAACCTTACACAGCCTCTCACTTGCTAACACAGGACACAGGGGCTGCCTCTAGCCTCTGGCTCTTGTGCGCTGAGTCTCGAAGGACAGCGTCCCAGCTCCGCGGGGATCGTTGTCAGGCTGACACAGTAGCTAAGCCATGAAGGAGCCTTTTCATATTCTATTTGTTTGTTTTTGGCTGAGCTGGGTGTGTGTTGCTGTGCGGGCTTTCTCTAGTCGCGGCGAGCGGGGCTACTCTCCAGTTCGTGCGCCGGCTTTTCATTTCAGCAGCTTCTCTCGGGGAGCGCAGACCAGCTCAAGCAGCTTCAGTACCTGCGGTGCTCAGGCTTAGCCGTCCCACGGTGTGTGGAATCTTCCCGGGCCTGGGATGGAACCCGTGTCCCCTGCATCGGCAGGCAGATTCTTAACCACTGGACCAGCAGGGAGTCCCAGGGGCTTTTGTATATTCCAGCAGCCCGGTAGGTTCTGGGTGACAGGAAGGAAGACGGGACCGGTGGGTCGTGGGGTCGCGGCCCCATTGTCCTGCTGTGTGCACCACGTCCCACCACCGGCCCCTGGGAACATCCTGCCAGGCCCTGTGTTGGCGAGGGAGATGCCTGTGAGGTCTTGGCGAGTGCTGTTGGCAGAGGCCGTGTGGACGGGAGAGGTGAACCCACTTCTGGAACATGGATCAACACAGGAAGGCACGTGGCCTCCGGGGCGGAAGGTCAGAGGGGTTTTGACAGACTCGCCTGGACACAGGGGTGCTGGGCGGTTGCGCGCCATCAGCGGCACCCTCAGCGGTAGTGGCAGAGGCTACCGCAGCGTCGGGGGCAGGAGCCGCGGGTGGGTGGGCAGGTGCAGAGTCTAGCCCGTGAGCACACTGCTCTTGCCCTCACTGTTCAAGCAGTGGGTGGTGGGCAGAGAGGCTCGCTGACCCCCCACGGGCTAGCATCCTGACCTCCCCCGAGCTGTGCTCACACCAGTGCCCCCCAGAGGCCATTGCCTGCAGACCAACCCACCTGCTTCTCCCCAAAACCCCCAGGTCTCTGACCTTCAGTCCTCTCCTAACACACTGCTGGCCCCATGCCCCCGAAGCACTGTAGACTCTACTCTCCTGCCGCTTCTCAGCCACGCAAAGCTGATGGCAAACACTGTCTGAAGCTCTATCAGGGGGCCCCACCCCCCAAGTGGAGGCGGGGCTGGGTCACGGCGGGCGGCGCTGTGGTCCTGACACGCAAGAGTCACCAGCCAGTGGATGGGGTGCGTGGAAATTGCACCTTTAGGAAACCATGACGTGCACGCCGAGAAGGAAGGCTGAGTGGCTGTGCCCTGGAGGAGTGGCCGGATACGCTTCACCCCCACTGTGGTCTCATCATGTCCTGAGTGGTGCAAATCCGCAGCTATTTTTTATTGTTTGGTAATACTTTCAAAATTTTGCAACAAACCCATTCAGCGGGCAACCAGCGGATACATAAAAATCACACTTGACAAAACGATGAATTTTTATTTCCTTTTCTCAAGAGAGTGGAGCATTTAACTTGGATGAAATAGGATACTGGATATTAAACTCCGGGTGGGGCAGTGGCTAGAGCACTGAGTGCTCAGGAAGCAGAGGGCATGACCATGGGCATGGCGCCAGCTGGTCGTCAGGGGGCGGTCACCAGAGGGCGGTCTCCAGGGGGCGGTCACCAGAGGGCGGTCACCAGGGGGCGATCACCAGGGGGCGGTCTCCAGGGGGGGGTCACCAGAGGGCGGTCTCCGGTGGGCGGTCACCAGGGGGCGGTCTCCAGGGGGCGGTCACCAGAGGGCGGTCTCCAGTGGGCGGTCACCAGGGGGCGGTCACCAGGGGGCGGTCGCCTGGAGACTGGCGGCAACAGCACAGAGAGGGTGTTTGTTCTTCAAATTTAATTTTGCTGTTTGTTTTTCATCCTGAGTCTTGTGCACACGTGCTTAGAAGAAATTTCCAAGCCATCGAGTGATGCCTGTTTAGATTGGCTCCATCAGTCATCTGAAGCAAGAAATCAGTTAAATTAATTCCAAAAATGTTTTGATTTTTTTAAATCCAGTGGATAGACTATAGGTAAAGCATATGGAAATTCATTGGAACAAATGTGAAACATCTGATGTGCTGCCAATCCTGGTGCAAATTCAGTGAAAACAAAACAGACTCTTCAACACTGACGTTTTGTTCGTTTTGAAAGTGATTACAAGGAGATGAATTTGGGAGGATCATAGCACTCTGCTAAAAACATGCAATATTTTGACTAACGTAAGCCAAAACTATGGTTTTTCCAGTAGACATGTACGGATGTGAGAGCTGGACCATAAAGAAAATTGAGCCCCGAAAAAATGATGCTTTTCAATTTTGGTGTTGGAAAAGACTCTTGAGAGTCTCTTGGACAGCAAGGAGATCAAACCAGTCAATCGTAAAGGAAATCAACCCTGAATATTCATGGGAAGGACTGATGCTGAAGCTGAAACTCCAATACTTTGGCCACTTGATGTGAAGAGCCGACTCATTGGAAAAGACCCCGATGCTGGGACAGATTGAAGGAGGAGGAGTAGGGGGCGACAGAGGATGAGATGGTTGGATGGCATCACGGACTCAATTGATATGAATTTGAGCAAACTCCAGGAGGGAGTGAATGACCGGGGAGCCTGGTGTGCTGCAGTCCGTGGGGTCACAAAGAGTCAGACACAACTTAGCAACTGTAGAACAACAAAGAAACTGATTATTACTGGGAACTGGTTGTGGTTTGCACAAAATTCCTCATTGCATTTAAGCCAGCTTGATGGGCAGCCAATAAATGCAGAAGGTGGAGTCCTTCAAATATATAGAGATTTATATATTTTTATATATTAGCACAAATATGCAGACTTATATATACACACAAATACACAGAATAAAGTGAACCGTAACGTTTGTTTCAAAGGCAATGTGCCGTTAAAGAAAAAGCCATTCAGGGTATCCGTGTGTGCTTTCTGTCTGCTGCCTGTCATCTGAGTTCAGGGATGTCGGGGCCATCCAAGAGTTACCTGATGGTACTGGATGTTTTGGAAAAGGAGTCTTCTGCGACTGATTGAAATTTGCTTGGACAGCTTTAAGCAAAGGATTTGACAAACGGAGCCAAGGCATGTGAGCTTTTGAGTCTTTCAAGAATTGTGATGATTGAAAACAAAGTTTGCAGAGTTGAGGCTGCTGATATGCTGGTTGCTGTGAAAGCAAAGGCAGCGACAGACGCTTTTAACTTGAGGGCTCAGACAGCGTAAGATCCGATTTCAGATTGTACAACTGTGCTTCGGAAGATCGTACTTGTGGGAAGAATGTTTTGAGGGTGCTCTTAGGTTTAATCGGATAGATTTGTATCCTGAAGCTAAGTGGGACAAAATGGAGAGAGCTGTTCAAAAGAGTCATATGTGGGGACTACCCACTTGAATTTGCCCATAAATACATCTGCTGACAAAAGGCGTTCTGAACAGAGATGCACCTGAGAGAATATTTGGGCAGAAAATGTGCACTTTCCAGCGAAACAAACAAATAAAACCTGAGATTGCGAAAATCCTCCCTCCCGCAGGAACGGCGCTGAGCATACCAGGCATCTCAGCATTTTTCAAGGATGTATTTTCTCAAATAAAAATACTAGGGCTTACCTGTTGGCTCAGACGGTAAAGAACCTGCCTGCAAGGCAGGAGCCTTGGGTTTGATTCCTGGGTTGGGAAGATCCCCTGGAGTAAGGGAATGGCCACCCACTCCAGCATCCCTGCCTGGAGAATCCCATGCACAGAGGAGCCTGGTGGGCTGCATACAGTCCATGGGGTCACAAAGGGTCAAATACTGCTGAGCAACTAACACCTTTACTTTCTTTTTTCCACAGAGAAAGGGCTGGTGAAGGCCTCAAGGAATTCACATTAATTCACACAAATTTGAATGATTTGCCAGAAATTTTAAACATAAAAAGTAAGCGCAAACTGGAATAGACACCAGTGACGCACGTTAGAACGTGTTGCCGAGAAGGGGATGGACCCAGGATTATAAATACACGCACTTTACTTCACTTTCATGTGCTCAGTTATGTTTTCCTATTTGTAGAAAGCATTTTAGTTTTGGAAAGAGTTGCGGAATCGAACTATTTTGCAGCGCCTCCGCTACAATACAACTAACTTGCAGGTGAGCACGCACAGCCAGCCTGGGGAGCTTTGCTTCCGGCTAGTTCCCTGCTGCGGGGGTATCCGTGTTTATAATCCCTGGTTCAGGGCCAGGCGCTCAGCTCAGCTCCTCAGCCGTGCGGATCTCTAACACCGGTGTTTATTTTAACTTGATCTTAAAAAGAATGTTTTTTTCATGAAATTGCTGCCAAACGTTCAAGTTTATGGGAATGAACTCCACTTTCCCGAGGCCCCCTCTAGCCCTTTCTCTGTGAACCATCGTGTTTTCTTTCCAGGCACAGCCTCTTGACGCGGCTTCCCAGGTAAAGGGCCCGCCCACCTGTGAGTGCAGGAGACCCTCGTTCTGTCCCTGGATCAGGAAGATCCCCTGGAGGAGGAAATGTCAACGCACTCCAGGATTCTTGCCTGGAGAATCCCACAGACAGAGGAGCCTGGCAGGCTACAGTCCGCGGGGTTGCAGGAGTCAGACACAACTGAAGCGGCTGAGCACATGCTCTTGAAAGAGGCTGGGGTGCCCTGTGAGGGGGACAGATCCGCGTCCCCACGGCCAGGCTCAGGGAGAGAGGTGGTGTTGGCCTCGCCACCCTCTGCATCGTCTGGGGAGCATCTCCATGTAAGCTCCATCTCTGCACTTGTGGCCCCAGGGGAGCAGACCCCTTCGGGTCAGACAGGCCTCTCTATGTGTCCCTGTAGCCAGGACCCCACGGCCTCCAGATACACTTGAATGGATGAATTAATGAATGATTAGCCTCCCACCTCAGGGGCTCTTGCTGACGCCCTCCCCCTCTTCTGTCCCTTGACTCAGCCCCAACATACCCACCCCCCAGGGGCTCCTTGTCTGGGGGCCAAGTGGGCTTCCATCCAGGCTACTGGAGACCTCCACCCAAGGAAGACAGCTCCACGAGGGGTCCCCTGATGCTCCCTCCGGGTGCAGACCCTGACACCCCCAGAGCAGGTTCCCATCACCCCTCCCAGAGGCCTCTGTCTGCAGGGGCCACAGGTCCCGCACAGAGCCTGAACACCTGGGGAGGTCCCCGCGGCCTCTGCTTTCTGGGCTCCGGCCTGACTCAGCCTCTGCTGTGCTGCCTCCTTCTTCTTGCAAGGAGTAGGCTCTGGCCCTTTCCTCTGCGCCCAAGTGCACGGGAGAGGGCGACCGCCAGCCTTAGGTTTGGGGGGAACAGAGGGCTATGGTGCTGGAGAAGACTCCTGAGAGTCCCTTGGACTGCAAGGAGATCCAACCAGTCCATCCTAAAGATCAGTCCTGGGTGTTCATTGGAAGGACTGATGTTGAAGCTGAAACTCCAAACTTTGGCCACCTGATGCGAAGAGCTGATTCATATGAAAAGACCCTGCTTCTGGGAAAGATTGAGGGTGGGAGAAGAGGGGGACGACAGAGGATAAGATGGTTGGATGGCATCACCAACTCAATGGACATGAGTTTGGGTAAACTCCGGGAGTTGGTGATGGACAGGGAGGCCTGGCGTGCTGCGGTTCATGTGGTTGCAAAGAGTTGGACATGACTGAGCTACTGAACTGAACTGAACTGAAGGCTGGTTGCTCCTTGCTCTGAGCTTCTGGTGATAGAGGATGGAGCTGGCTTCAGGACAAAGGGGCCGCAGGGTGGGAGGGGTTCCAGAAGGCAGGGTGGGCCCGGATCTCGGATGTGGTTGCTGGGGGAGGACAGTACTCTTCCTGCGGGGCCGGTGGGCCGGGCCCCTGCGAGGATGGAGCAGGCGGGTGTTCAGCTGATGTGGCCGTGGGGCCTGGACCCAGCCTGGCTCTTTCCTGCTCTCAGAGCCCAGAGCTCACCCAGGCTCCTTCTGCGGCAGCAGAGGGCAGGGCCTGAGCTGGGGAGACCATCTCTGGGAGGTGGAGGGCGGAGGTGGGGACGTGGCGTCTACAGCTCTTGCCGGCCGGCCGGCTGGTCTGTGGGAGGCCTGGCCGGGTGACTCATCGGAGCTGAGCGGAACAGGGCCCAGCTGTTCCCAGAGCCACCGGGAGGTCCCAGTGTTGCAAGCTGAGCGGGGAGGGGGCAGGCCGGCACTCCCACCTGCTGACCTCCCTGGGAAAGGCTGCCATAGGTCCCGCACCAGGGGTCCAGCCTGCAGTGCCCGGCCCTGAGAACCTGAGCCTCTGGGTGCCAGACCCAGGAGGTCCTGGGTGCACAGCATGGCCAGGCCCCTGGTCGGGTCTGCAGAGCTGGACTATGCTGGCTGTTCCTCCTCATATGGGGGCCTGCGATGAGGAAACCTAGGTGCCCAGAAAATCAAGTAACAGGCCCAAGGCCCCGAGGTCCCTGGGGCTGGAGCCCAGAGTTTTCTGAGAATCCACCACTGCTATCTGCTCTGGGAGCCGTGGTCCAACCCAGGGGGCAAATGCCTGGGAGGGGCCAGTGCCCCCTCCAGACACACGAAGGAGGGTGCTTCTACCCCCTAGCAGGAGGCAGCCTCTGGGAGCTTCTGTCCCCAGCCCCTGGCAGACCTCCCACCTGATCAGAATCAATGGGTCTTGTGATGTTCGAGTCTCCAGCCCCCCAGGGCTGCAGGAGCCCACACCCCATCGTGAGCCGTGAATGCCCAGGCTGGACACTGGATCCCAGATGTCCCTGTCCCCAGCCGAGCTCACACCCGGAAGCCGCCCCCCGACCAGTCCCAGGTCGATCCCTGACCCTGTCCTCACCCTACTCCTTCCCTGTGAAGTCCCCGGTGACTCCAGGCTCGCAGCCGGCTTGCTCAAACCTCCACCCCCACCATGCTGTGGCTCCTCCTCTGTGTCTGCACCTCCTCTTACAAGGACGCCGGTCATCGGGTTGAGGGCCATCCTGACCCAGGAGGAGCGTGTCTCCAGCCTTAACTCATTGTCTGCACAGACCCTGTTTCCCGGAGTCACAGTCTGAGGCTCTGGGTGGTCGCACATTGGAGGGGATGTCAGTCTACCTGCTGCTGCTGCTAAGTCGCTTCAGTCGTGTCTGACTCTGTGCGACCCCATAGACGGCGGCCCACCAGGCTCCCCTGTCCCTGGGATTCTCCAGGCAAGAACACTGGAGTGGGATGCCATTTCCTTCTCCTACTTTCTTACAAAGAAGCAGAGTCAGTCAGAGGACGCAGGAAGCAAGGCTCCCTCGGCTTCCTGCTTGCGGGCCCCTCATCGACAGGTGTGTTAATATTACCTGGCTGGATCCTCGTGACACGAGGCATCATTGTTTGCATGCGTTCAGGGCCCACTGAGACTGTCCACGTGTTCCCACCCGTCTGTGCTCACCATCTCTGCTTACAAACATCCTTCCCCTGGAGCCACGTCGGGCACGCCTGGAATCCACCCTTTAGGATTTCCTGCAGAGACAGTCTGATGCTGGTAACTTTCTCCACGTTCCTGGTCCTGAAAATGTGTTTATTTGGCCCTCGTTCTTGGAAAGCATTTTCACTGGGTACTTTTTTTCAGGTCATGGAGGTGGCCTTTCACAGGCTTCTGGTTTTCTTTCCTGCTGGACAAGTCAGCCGTCAGCGTTACTCACCAGAAAGCAATCTGTCTCCTTCTTTGGCTGCTTTTCAAATACGTTTGACCTTTGAACACCACGGGGGTTAGGTGAACCGACCCCCGCACCGTTGAAAATTCAAGTAACTTTTGACCTCCCCAGAGCCTGGCTCCTAATAGCTTACTGCTGGCAGAATCATATGATAACCTGGTCAGTTACGTGTATTTTTATATCATATGTACTGTATACGGCACTTTTTTTTTTTTTAATAAAGTAAGCTAGGAAGAGAAAATGTCATTCAGAAACTTGTAAGGAAAAGAACATACATTTAGAGTACGGGACTGCGTTCATCCATTCTGTAAGTCTACATCATCTGTGTACAGGACGAGGCATCTGCCAGGACCGACGTGAGTGCTGTCTTATACGATACAGAGCACAGCACATGTCATATGCGTTGCTAGAGTTGGACATCGACAATGAGAAGATCATGTGAAAAAATCATATATCTTTTTATAGGTGTAACGATTCATGCGTTGATAACAGAAGCAACAGTAAGGTTCCTCTGTGGTCACCTTGTACCATCAACACAGCGGCTTCATGGTAACCTAACCTCGCACTCATGAATTCTTTGTGCTTGTTTTTGTTTAGTTGCTAAGTTGTGTCCAACTCTTTTGCCATCCCGGGGACTGTCGCCTGCCAGGCTCCCCTGGCTGTGCGAATCCCCAGGCAAGAATAGTGGAACGCATTGCCATTTTCTTCTCCAGGGGATCTTCCAGATCCAGGGATCAAACCCACGTCTCCTGCATTGGCAGGCAGATTCTTTGCCACCTGAGCCGTCAGGGAAGCCCCAGCACTAACGGGTGAATCAGTATAAAGTGTTTATGACGTACGGGGAATTACCTGGGGGTCCAATGGTTAGGACTCGATGTTTTCACTGCTGTGGCCTGGGTCCTATTTCTGTTTGGGGAACTAAGATCCTTCAAGCCGTACAGTGTCCCTGCCCCCCAAAATGTTTATGACAAATAGTTCAGTTCAGTTCAGTCGCTCAGTCGTGTACGACTCTTTGTCACCCCATGGACTGCAGCACGCCAGGCTTCTCTGTCCATCACCAACTCCCGGAGCTTACTCAAACTCACATCCATCGAGTCGGCAATGCCATCCAACCATCTCATCCTCTGTCGTCCCCTTCTCCTCCTGCCCTCAATCTTTCCCAGCATTAGGGTCTCTTCCAATGAGTCAGCTCTTTGCATCAGGTGGCCAAAGTATTGGAGTTTCAGCTTCAGCATCAGTCCTTCCAATGAATATTCAGGACTGATTCTCTTTAGAATGGACTGGTTGGATCTCCTCGCAGTCCAAGGGACTCTCAAGAGTCTTCTCCAACACCACAGTTCAAAAGCATCAATTCTTCAGTGCTCAGCTTTCTTTATAGTCCAGCTCTCACATCTATACATGACTACTGGAGAAACCATAGCTTTGACTAGATGGATCTTTGTTAGCAAAGTAATGTTGGCAAAGCAGAGGCTTTTTAATATGCTGTCTAGGTTGGTTACAGCTTTTCTTCCAAGGACCAAGTGTCTTTTAATTTCATGGCTACAGTCACCATCTGCAGTGATTTTGGAGCTCCCTCCCCAAATAAAGTCTGCCACTGTTTCCACTGTTTCCCTATCTATTTGCCATGAAGTGATGGGACCAGATGCCATGATCTTAGTTTTCTGAATGTTGAATTTTAAGCCAACTTTTTCACTCTTCTCTTTTACTTTCATCAAGAGGCTCTTTAGTTCTTTGTTTTCTGCCGTAAGGGTGGTGTCATCTGCGTATCTGAGGTTATTGATATTTGTCCTGGCAATCTTGATTCCAGCTTGTGCTTCATCAAGCCCGGCATTTCACGTGAGGTACTCTGCATATAAGTTAAATAAGCTGGTAACCAGGAGCATTGTCAAAGAGCAATCCTATTTTGAAAGGAATCTTTTTTTTTTCTGAGTAGTAGTTCCCAATGATGGGATTAAAATGTCCCACGAGCCATACTGTAAACAGATGTGATGTCATCCAAGCTTTCTTGTTCCATGTACAGAACACAGGCAGAGTAGAGCTAGCATCATTCATAAGGGCCCCGGGATCTCAGCTGGCGCGTGAGCACTGGCTTCAGCTTCAGGCCTGCAGCTGCGTTAGTCCCCAACACGAGAGTCCGCCTGCCCTTTGAAGCTTAGAAGCCAGGCATTGACTTCTCCTCTCTGGCTGTAAGAGGCCTGGCTGGCATCTTCTTCCAGGATGGCTGTTCCCTCTACACCGAGCGTCTGCCGTCTAGCGTGGCCTCCCCCACGGATGATCTGACCTGGGTCTTCTCGATGACCTGCTGCAGCTCCTGCATCAGCATCGCTGCTTCGCCTGCACTTGCTCGTTATGAGACGGCTTCTCCCCCGAACCCTCGCGAGCCGACCCTGCCGGGTTCAGAGTTTCCTTCTGCAGCCTCCTCACCCCGCTCAGCCTTCACAGAATTGAAGAGATTAGGGTCCTCCTCTGGATGAGGCTTTGGCTTAAGGGAGTGTTGGGCCGGTTTGATCCTCTATCCAGACCACCCGAACTTTCTCCGTACCAGCAGGAAGGCTGTCTCTCTTTCTTATCCTCCGTGTGATCCCTGGAGCAGCACTTTGAATTTCCTCCAAGAGCGCTCTTCGCCTTCACACCGTGGTTAGCTGTTTGGTGCAAGAGGCCTGGCTCTAGGCCCGTCTCAGCTCTGACACGCTTTCCTCACTGAGCTCCACCATTTCTAGCTTTGATTAAAGTGAGAGATGAGCGGCTCTTCCTTTCCCTTGAACACTCGGGGGTCATGGTGGGTTCTTAATCGACCAAATGCCACTGCTCTTGCGTCTCAGGGAAAAGGGAGGCCGGATGAGAAGGGGGAAGCGGGGGATCGGCCAGTGGGTGGAGCCGTCAGAACACACACGCTTGTCAGTTCAGTTGGCTGCCTTACGTGGGTGCAGCTCGCGGCTTCTCAGATCATGACGCGAGTAACACCAGAGGTCACAGGTCACCATGACGGATCTAACAATAATGAAAATGTTTGAAACACTGGGACAGTTCCTTAAATGTGACACAGAGATAGGAGTGAGAAAGCGCTGGGGGGAAAACGGAACCAATAGACTGGCCTGACACAAAACTTCAACTTGTGAGAAATGAAATGTCTGTGAAGCACAACACACTGAGCTTTGTCTGTATCGAAAGACTCTCGTCTCTCTATTGTATGGTTTTGGCTCCTTGGTTGGAAGTGAGTAGATCACATACACACGGGTTTCTTTTGGGATTCTCGGTTCTCTTCCCTCGGTTCGTGTGTCTGTTTTTTATACCAGGACCCTTCTGCTTTGGTTACTACAGTTTTGCAACGTAATTTGAGAGGAGCAAGTGCGACGCCTCCAGCTTTTTTTCTTCCTCAAGATTGCTCCGGGGACTTCCTCGGCGGTCCGGTGTTAAGAATCTGCCTGCCAGTGCAGAGGACACAGGATTAATCCCTGGTCCAGGAGGATTTCGCATGCTGAGGGGCAGCTTGGCCACGACCGCTGAGCCCACGTGCTGCCATTACAGAGGCCCATGAGCCCTAGAGCCACGCGCCTCAGCAAGCGAGGGGCCGCCGGAACGAGACGCTGTGCACCCACAGGAGGGGAGGCCCCTCTTGTTACAAGTAGAGGAAGCCCAGGCGCAGCCACAGACCCAGCACGGCTGAAAAGACAAAATTGCTTTGGTTATTTGGTTTCATAAAAATTAGGGTTGCTATTTTATTTTATTTCTGAGCTTTGCCACAAGGCTGGCGGGATGTTGCCTGACCAGGGATCTGGGCCGTGGCAGTTAAAGCCTGGAATCCTAACCACTAGTCTACCGGGGACTTCCCTGGTGTTTTTGTGCCTTAAAAAAAAAATTATTGCTGTTTTATTTTCAAATGTACCATTTTATTTCAATGTCTTTAGATCATTGTGCACGGCATGTGGGATCTTCGTTCCCTGACCAGGGACGGGACCCGTGGCCCTGCGGTGCTGGCACAGTCTTAACCGCTGGGCCAGGGCAGTCCCTGTTGGTTCTAAATCTATGGAAAATGCCATTGCAACTGTCCTGAATCTGCAGATTGCTTTGGGTAGCATGGACATTTTAACCACACGAATTTTTCCAATCCATGAGTGTGGAATATCTTTCCATTTATTTCTTTAATGTCAAGGAAAATTATTTAAAGGTTGAAAAAAAAAAAGCTATCCTTTTCAAGTCATCTTGGGGCATTATTCAAGGGCATGCAAGGAGTGTTCTTACCTAGAGAACATGCCCGTGAACTCTGCCCTTTACTGTTAATTAAGAGTCCGGACTTCGTGACATTATGTTAACTTGTAGGTTTGCATGTGGCAGAAGGTGACTCCCAGGTCACAGTTCTTTTGCCTGCAGGACCCTGGTCTGTGTCACCTCTAACTCACCCGTCCTGATCCTCAGACTGCTTCACCCTCTCTTTGGTTCCTGTGTTAATGAGCTCATAAATTGTTGATACAAATTCATTTTATATTTGTGTGACAGCCTTGCTTCCGGTCTGTAAGTCAGCTTGGACAGCCTCAAAGAATGCTGAGGCACCACAGCGTGTCCTGTGTACAGACCACAGGCTGGTGTTGGGGGTCTCCAGCCAGACCAGAGGCCCCGGTCTGCGGCTCCCCTGCACCCAGCTCCCTGTCCCGCGGGGCCCGTTACCCCACTGGGCTAGGGTTCTCCTAAGGACCAGATGAGACCCCGCTAAGCTCTGGAGGAACAATTATAATAACCAAACTAGGAGTAAGCCTCAGTCTCTGTGACCTCCATAGACGACAGGGAGGGCTTCATTTAAAACCGAGGGGGACGGGATCAAAGAGACACCCCCGGCCCCCCGGTGGACCCTTACCTGTGGATGCTCCTCAGAGTTGAGCTCCCAGACCCGCAGCCCTGGGCCTCTGGCTTATCAGGAACTGGCGCCCTGAGTGCTGTTGAAACGGCTTTATGAGCTGGAACTCGCACGCCGCTCGAGGCTCCCCAGAAGGGGTCCGTCACAGCATAAGTGTGGTCACTGACATCACCAAGCTTGGTTTTAGGCCAGCTTCTTCATCCGGAAGAGCACCCGCACTTCTTAGCGGGGACCCTCTAATCCCCCCACGTCCGTCTGCTTTCTGTCTTGACAGATTCGCCTCTCCCGGACATTCTGTGCGGATGCAGTCATCTAATCTGGGGGCTTTGTTGGCTGCCGGGAGCAGGGAGGCTGCGAACACCACTCAGGAGGCCCCTGGTGACTCTGCCTGGGGGGGCGGGGACCCTGGACCCTCAGCCAGGGCTCCGGGATAGCCGCACCCGCCATCCTGTGCCCCGTGGGCGTTTCCTGAGCACCAGCCCCGGGCTCGGCTCTGGGTCGGGGTTGGGAGATGCCCGTGGACAAGGCACACGCGTGCCCACCCGCCCTCGAGGCCCAGCCCAGCGGGGAGCAGTGACCGCTCGCTCGGGGGTGGGGCTGTGGCGGGGCGGCGGTCCTTCACCTCCGGTCACTGTGGGCCCCCCTAGCAGAGGGCCGCTCACGAGGTGCCCCCTGAGGTGGGCCCTGGCCCGGATGGGGCGCCGTCTGTTTGCACTCAGCCTCCGCCCGGCCAGGGTGACGTCACCGGAGCTCTCGGCCTGGCGGGCGCTGGCAGCCGGCCCCTGGGACAGCTCAGCCCCGGGCCCTGCTGGGGGGCGGGGGGGCTGGGGCCTGGCCTCATGGGCAGGGGTGAGGGGTGCACACCCTGCCGCAGCCCCGCGCTCCCTTCCTGTTGCTCAAGGGCCGTCAGCGCACCAGGCCGGCCGGGCTCTGTGCATGGGCCCGGCTGTGTGGGGAGGCCGCCCCGTTCCTCAGGGACTTACCCCCTCCTGCTGCCAGTGATTGCAGAGCAGGGCAGGGCCCCTGGGGCCGCTGGGCCGAGAGTCCGGGCCTCGAGGGGCTTGGGCCAGGCCCCGCCGCCTCCCGAGATCCCTGGATCCAGCCCCGACCCTGGGGTTCTGACAGTTACTGACTGCCCCCATTCCCACCCTGTGCCAGCCCAGGGAAGCAGCTGGGCACCTTTAACCTTCCCAGCGTTCCCGTGCCCACCGTCTAGGTGAGGAAAGTGGCCCAGAGGCCTCAGGAGGACTGGAGGCTGAGACCCACGTCCCGCTGCCCTGAAGACTGCGCTCTTGGCTCTGCCCACAGGCCGGTGGCTACTGCCTAAGGCAAGGGGCCTGGACACAGGTCCTGAGCCTGTGGCCTGTCTGCACAGGGGCGCCCAGAAGCTCAGAGCTGCCATCTCCTCCCCTTGCAGAGTGTGTGCATGTTGGGGGGAGCGTGACACTCCCTGGCAGCTCGCTGGAGGGCCGGGTGAGATGACAGATGTCCTGGGGCCTTGTTTGAAGAGCGGGGGGAGGACAGTCGGGAAGGGCCGGGCCCCTGCCGGTCACGGCGTCTCCAGGTGAGCACCAGGGCTGGGAGCGGTGGTCGGAGGCTGTCAGGGCCGGGCTGGTCGGGGGTGTGAAGTCGGGCCGGGTGGGTGGATGGAGCCCACCCGCCAGGCCCGCTGCCCCTCCCACTGGCGCCTCCTTCCTGACTGGCCGCATGCTAACAGACGTGTCTGCTCAAGGTAGGGGCATCTCCCCGGCGCCCAGAGGAACCTCTGAGGGCCTTCTGGGGAGAGCACCTTAACACAGCGTGGCCACAGCGGAGGCAGGGTCCTGGGGACCCAGGGCGTTGGCTGCTCCTCGGGTTCTGGGTGCCCGGAGCCAGGCCCCCGGCATCCCTGCCACAAGCCCCTGCTCACGGGGCCTCTGCGGGCTCTTTCCACTGATGAATATTTTCACTCCTACAGTCTTTGTGCTGCTCCCGCTCAGAGGCCTTTTCTGTGTGCGTCACCAGGGTTGGGGGTCGTGCCTGACACGCTGTCCCTCCTCTTCCATCAGCCTGCAAGGCAGCCCCCAGGCCGGTTAGACGTCCGCGGGCTGTCGCAGGGACCAATATACTTGGGATTCTTTTTTTTTTTTTAAGTATTTATCTATACAGTCAGCACAAACAAGACTCTACACATGGACATCACCGGATGGTCAGCACCGAAATTGGATTGATTCTATTCTTTGCAGCCAAAGATGGAGAAGCTCTATACAGTCAGCAAAAACAAGACCAGGAACTGACTGTGGCTCAGACCATGAACTCCTTATTGCCAAATTCAGACTTAAATTGAAGAAAGTAGGGAAAACCACTAGACCATTCAGGGATGACCTAAATCAAATCCCTTATGATTATACAGTGGAAGTGAGAAATAGATTTAAGGGCCTAGATCTGATAGATAGAGTGCCTGATGAACTATGGAATGAGGTTCGTGACATTGTACAGGAGACAGGAATCAAGACCATCCCCGTGGAAAAGAAATGCAAAAAAGCAAAATGGCTGTCTGGGGAGGCTTACAAATAGCTGTAAAAAGAAGAGAAGTGAAAAGCAAAGGAGAAAAGGAAAGATATAAACATCTGAATGCAGACTTCCAAAGAATAGCAAGAAAAGATAAGAAAGCCTTCTTCAGCGATCAGTGCAAAGAAATAGAGGAAAACAACAGAATGGGAAAGACTGGAGATCTCTTCAAGAAAATCAGACATACCAAAGGAACATTTCATGCAAAGATGGGCTCGATAAAGGACAGAAATGGTATGGACCTAACAGAAGCAGAAGATATTAAGAAGAGACAGCAAGAATACACAGAAGAACTGTACAAAAAAGATCTTCACGATCCAGAAAATCACGATGCTGTGATCACTGACCTAGAGCCAGACATCCTGGAATGTGAAGTCAAGTGGGCCTTAGAAAGCATCACTACGAACAAAGCTAGTGGAGGTGATGGAATTCCAGTTGAGCTATTCCAAATCCTGAAAGATGATGCTGTGAAAGTGCTGCACTCAATATGCCAGCACATTTGGAAAACTCAGCAGTGGGCACAGGACTGGAAAAGGCCAGTTTTCATTCCAATCCCAAAGAAAGGTAATGCCAAAGAATGCTCAAACTACCCCACAATTGCACTTATCTCACACGCTAGCAAAGTCATGCTCAAAATTCTCCAAGCCAGTCTTCAGCAATATGTCAACCGTGAACTTCCTGATGTTAAAGCTGGTTTTAGAAAAGGCAGAGGAATCAGAGATCAAATTGCCAACATCTGCTGGATCATGGAAAAAGCAAGAGAGTTCCAGAAAAACATCTATTTCTGCTGTATTGACTATGCCAAAGCCTTTGACTGTGTGGATCACAAGAAACTGTGGAAAATTATGAAAGAGATGGGAATACCAGACCACCTGACCTGCCTCTTGAGAAATCTCTATGCAGGTCAGGAAGCAACAGTTAGAACTGGACATGGAACAACAGACTGGTTCCAAATAGGAAAAGGAGTATGTCAAGGCTGTATATTGTCACCCTGCTTATTTAACTTCTATGCAGAGTACATCATGAGAAACGCTGGACTGGAAGAAACACAAGCTGGAATCAAGATTTCCAGAAGAAATATCAATAACCTCAGATATGCAGATGACACCACCCTTATGGCAGAAAGTGAAGAGGAACTCAAAAGCCTCTTGATGAAAGTGAAAGTGGAGAGTGAAAAAGTTGGCTTAAAGCTCAACATTCAGAAAACAAAGATCATGGCATCCGGTCCCATCACTTCATGGGAAATAGATGGGGAAACAGTGGAAACAGTGTCAGACTTTGTTTTTCTGGGCTCCAAAATCACTACAGATGGTGACTGCAGCCATGAAATGAAAAGACGCTTACTCCTTGGAAGGAAAGTTATGACCAACCTAGATAGCATATTCAAAAGCAGAGACATTACTTTGCCAGCAAAGGTCCATCTAGTCAAGGCTATGGTTTTTCCAGTGGTCATGTATGGATGTGAGAGTTGGACTGTGAAGAAGGCTGAGCGCCAAAGAATTGATGCTTTTGAACTATGGTGTTGGAGAAGACTCTTGAGATCCAACCAGTCCATTCTGAAGGAGATCAGCCCTGGGATTTCTTTGGAAGGAATGATGCTAAAGCTGACACTCCAGTACTTTGGCCACCTCATGCGAAGGGTTGACTCATTGGAAAAGACTCTGATGCTGGGAAGGATTGGGGGCAGGAGGAGAAGGAGACGACAGAGGATGAGATGGCTGGGTAGCATCACTGACTCGATGGGCGTGAGTCTGAGTGAACTCCGGGAGTTGGTGATGGACAGGGAGGCCTAGCGTGCTGCGATTCATGGGGTCGCAAAGAGTAGGACACGACTGAGCGACTGATCTGATCTGATCTGAGGTTCGTCATAAAGTGGGCCACATAAAAAAATCTTTACAGAATAGGGTCAAGCCTTCCCACCAGCTGCTCCCCAGGGTCCCTGGCCATGGGTGTTCTCAGTGAGCCCCTCACGGAGCAGCAGACAGGCTCAGGGATGCTGGGAACAGGATGCTGAGTCCCAGCCCACGTGTGTTTGGCCCCAGGTGATGCGCTCAGCCTGTTGTCCATGGATTTCACAGGGGCTCAGGGGTGGATAGTGTGGGTCCCTCTGGTCTCCAGCCTTGCTCTCTCCCTGCATTCACAGGGTCCCTCCCGGTGCCTCCCCTGGCTGGTCCCTTGCCCCCCGCCCCCGCCAGGACCTGGTTGGGTGAGGTGTCGTCCCTTCTCTGTGCTGGAGATGGCACCAGTCCTGGCGCCAAGCAGCCAAGACACAAACCTGAACTGTGGCCCCTGCCAGGGCTGGGCGGCACAGGCCTGCCTGGGAGGAGGGCCTCCGGGGCCTGGATCGGCCTGCCCTCCTGGTCTTTTTGTGACGGCCTCAGGGCTGGCCCAGATCTCCAGGGACTCCATCTCAGCAGATCTGGGGGCTTCCCAAGCTCCTCTGGGTGCAGCTGGTCTGAGTCCTGGCAGCGTCTGCGTCTCAGGTCAAGATCCAAAGCCCTCCACACCCATGTAATCCCAAATAAAGGCAGCACTAACCCGTTAAATAAGTGTGAACATGTCTAATGGAGTTTGGTTTTGCCCAAAATGTTGTTTATTCCCCTAGAAACTCCTGTTTCTCACATTTTGCCCGTCGGTTTTGAGGGGCCCAGGCAGGTGCCTGCTCTGCCTCCCAGGAGCGGGGGCTCGTCTCCCCCGAGCTGACAGCCGCCTGCTGCCCTTTGCCCAGCCCCAGGCCTGTGGGCTCCCCCGAGGTGGGCGGAACGAGCTGCCGGCTCCCTTCTCTGCCTGCAGATGGGCTTTTGGTGCCCTTCCCCCCGGGGGCTGCGTCCACCCTCTTCTCTCTGCTGCTTTCTTCTCCTCCCCACTGCTCGTTCTTTATTGTTATGAGAGTTTTCAAACATTCATCATTTTAAACAAAAAGGGAAAGAAAAGAGACCTATGCCGGCCCACGCGGCTGCCACCTGGACTCGGCAATGACACTCCCGCCTTGTGGGTGGAAGGGCCCCACCAGCACCCCCTTCTCTGTTGATGGGGTTAACGTTTCCCGCCGGCCCTTTCTTCCCAGTCTGCCCCTCCCCGCTCGGACATCTGAAGCCAGTCCCTGTGCCTGAGGGCCCTGGCCCCCCAGCTGTGCATTCGCCTGTCCGGACCCCGGGTGGACAGATGGACAGATGGCCTGCAGCCTCCTGTGCCTCCCCCCTTCCCTCTTCTCCTTCCTCTCCCTCCTCCACTTCCTCCTCCTCCTCTCTGGCCTAATAACCTTTGGAAAGAGAATGGCAGACACCCTGACGCTTCCCCTTCAAACCTTGGCCCGCCTCTCCTGAAAGCAAGGCCAGGCTCCAGGGTGGGCCCGAAGCCGTCCTGGTGCCTGAGAACCCAGCCGTCTCCGCATCAACCCTCGGGTCCGTGTGCCGTTTCCGCCAGTGCCCAAGAGGCACCTTATGGCTTTTGGGGTTGGGGTTGTGGACCGTGACTTCACATCTCCCGTGTGGCTCCGCCTCTGGTCTGTTTCACTGGAGGACGCCCCACCCCTTCATGTTTTCCCAGGACACTGACTCACGGACGCTTTGGAGAGCAAGCCGGTTGCCTTGCAGACCATCCCAGTCTGGAGATCCTCGGATGTCATTTCCCTTGGTGCCCGTCACCTGGGCTTCAGCTGCAAAGGCTGGATGAGGCGCAAGTGGACGTGTGGATAAGAGCACTTGCTGTCTGACTGGCACAGCATCCCGGCCCTTTTAAAGCCAGTGGGTCCCTTCAGGGGACCCTCGCCAGGCCCCTCTGCTGTGCCAGGAGCATCAGGACCCAGCTCGTGCCTCCCTGCTGCGGGGCACGGCGGGTCCAGGGGCTGCCCTGTCTCAGCCCAGCTGCCCCAGGGCCCAGACCCGGGCCCCCAGCCCCCAGGGCCCCCAGCGCTGCTCCATGCTGGGCTCCCAAGCCCCACCTTGATTCTCCCCAGCCATCCAGCTGCTTCCGGCCCACCAGACCTTCTGCAGAGAGAGGCTGGACCAGGTGTGCGGGTGGTGGGCTCGGGGCTCCTCTTCTGTCTCCTGCTTCACGCGGCCCCGTGGGTTCTCTCTGTGGGACGGCGTGCAGCAGAGTGATGTGGAGCGTCAGGAGCCATCGCCACTCCACGGCCTCTCCTGTGCCCTCTCCTCCAGGGAGCCAGCCTGGGTTCAGACATGCTGCAGGAGAATGCAGGGTTGGGGCCTCTCACCCGCGCTCTCGCCGCCAAGCTGCAGAGATGCACAGCCTAACATGCACTGACTCACTGGCAGCCCTGAGCCCTGTGCGGGTCCAGGCCGTGAGATGCAGCCAGAGCCGCTCAGATGTTTCCACTCAGCGCTTGGCACAGATACCCCAGCAGGGAACAGCAGCCCGGGCGTCAACTCAGGAAAAGGCCGCTGCCCTCTGGGCGTTTGCAGTTAGGCCTCCTGGGGCTGCTCCTCCAATGGTACAGCAGGCAGGGGGTGCAGGCAGGGGGCAGCCCTCCGACCCCCCAGGATGCCAGCTCTGGCTGTCCCCTCTGGCTTGTGCACATGCTGTACACAGAGCCACCCACAGAGCCAAGGGGACAAAACTTCTGTGTGTAACCCCGGGAGATGGAGGCTCCACAGCTCGGGAAGCTCTGGGGTGTTGGCCGCCAGTGAGGGGCCCTGGAGACCAGGAGCTGGGCGTCGGTGGTGCTGTGGAAAGAGACGCTTGGTTGCCAAAACCCAGAAAGAGCTGGAAGACCCGACTGGCGCTAACCCGAGAGCCCGCAGCTCTCTGCCATCAGCTGCGCGTTCTCAGGACTCTGTGGAGTTTAAAAGAGCCCAGACTTCATCCTTCCAGCTCAGGTACTAATGGAAATCTCACCTCATTCCATGAGCATCCCAGACAGCTCTCAGGAAATACGTAGAGTGAAGTATTACAATGTGGATGCAGGAGGACAACCCGGGGCCAAGGTCGGGAACCAGAGGAGGTGATGGTTGCACAACATCGAGGACCTTCTAAATGCCCTTAGAGTTTCCTCTTCAAAGTGGTGACAGTGGTGAATTTTATGTTCTGTGTATTTTCCCACAATTAAAAAAAAAAAAAACTTACAACAAAACAAAAATCGGAGCCAGGGAGGACTGCAACTGGAATGGGGAGGAGCAGAGGAGGGCTTTCCGCCCAAGGCTGTCCCAGCTGAAGGGGGCAGAGCGGGGTTTGCCCCTGGCTCTTCCGTCGGCAACCAAAGCGCAAAGAAAACACACTCAGATCATCGGGAAAACAGAGGGTGAGCCCCTGTGCTGTCCGGCCTGCGTGGGGGACATGCGGCTGATGATGGCAGGATGAAAATATTCAGTCCTGGGGGCCCCACGGCGGTAGGAGACCCCTTACAGAGCTGCCCCTCGTCGTGGGGACGGCTACGTGAGTTCCACGGCACGAGAGTCTTGTGGACTGTCCAAGAAGCCTGGCCCGGCCTCCCGTGGGGGGACAGGGAGCTTTCAGATCATTTAAGGCCCAAGAGAGCTGGGCACCGTGAGGGAGACGAGGAAAGCGATGCTGAGAATCTGTCGACCAAACAGGAAACCCGAGTGAAGGAACGGTGGACTCCTGACGCGGTGGTTCCTGCCCTGAAAGCCACAGGCCGGGGCTTCCCTGGAGGTCCATGGGCTGAGATGTGGCCCTTATGGTGCAGGGGACGCGGGTTCAACCCCTGGTCAGGGCCGATCCCAAAATAAAAGTGACGGGCTTGGAAGAGGGCCGGGCGCCCAGGGAAGGGGTAGACCAAGGGCTGCCGGCGTTCCAGGACCTTCCGGGAGGCGGAGGCTCGGGCCCGAGGCAGGGAGGTCTGTGCGAGTAGGGGGCTCCGCTCTGCACTGGGGGAGTTGGGGCTCAGAAGGCACAGGGGCTTGTCGAGGGGGCAGAGCCGTCTGTGTCAGAGCCTTTGCTCCCACAAGTTCCTCGGGAAGTCTCGGTGGGCATGGCCGGGGGACGTCAGCTGGGACCTGGCTCTTTACCCCTCAGGACATTCGAATCCCCTCCCCACTTCAGAAGACGCAGAAGCTCTGGAGACACTGTAAGAGATATCCCTTCAAAGGCATGAAGGAACGCAGGAGAAAATGCAAGAAAAGTGGAACGCGTCCTCGAGTGGGGTGGGGGAGGCACTGCTGGCGTGGCTGAGCCTGATCCAGGGTCCCAGGGGTCCTGGAGGGGGACTGATGGGGCCTCCACACCCCGCCCCACCTCACTGCCCAGGTCTCCCTGGGGGCTGCCTGGGTGTCCCCACAGGGCAGGGGCATGGTGGCATGTCCCCAGAGAGCCTGGGGAGGCTGAAGTGACCTTTGAGACCTGGTCTTGGAAGTCACGCAGGCCAGCCCTGCTTCTGGGCAGGAGGGGATCACCATCCCGGGGGCAGGAGGAGGGCTGGAGAAAAACGAACAATCGGGAGCTCACGGCTGAGAAGGGAGCTCACGGCTCAGAGTCGGGCAGCTGGGTGACTAGAAGCAAGCCACCCCAGACTCAGACTGGGACGTGGGGGCTCAGGGCCGAGAGAGGGTCCTGAGGGATCAGACAGATGGGAAGGACCGATTCCTCATCAGAGACGCCCATGCTGATGGCAGGCTCTCAAAGGACAGCAGCCGGAAACCAAGAGGAGCAGGAAGTATCTCCACAGCGCTCCCCAAGCGACTCCCGGTTCACCCACTGCGTGCCCGTGAAATGCCATTTAAAAGTGGATGAAGGCAATGTCAGACATGCAAGATGCGAGCTGGAGCAACCCCACAGGCCCTCAAGAAAAGAGCTCAGAAAGAATGTGATGCAGGCGGAGAGAGGGTTGTCCAGAGGGAGAAGGAGGTGCCGGAAGGAAGGGTTTGCCAGGCCTTGTATAGAGACTCTCACATGTTTACCAAACACAGGGCGCGGCTGTGTGGGGAGGTCGGGGTGCGGGGTGCGGGGCGCCCGGGCGCAGCCCTCGTCCCCCGCAGGCCAGGGGCCCCACTGTCTCTGGGGCACTCCTCCAGGCCTGCAGAGGCACACGCGTGTGCACACACACACGCACACGCATGCACTCAGTGTGACTGGTGCTACTGCTGGAAGAAACGGGAGGAAGAAGAAACCAGCCGACACCAGCCTCGTCCACTGCGGCTGCAGAAAACGGCTCTCCCGGGAGGGGTACGAGAGTAGAGCTCAAACGCCGGCCAAGGACAGTAAGACAGCTGGGACGGGTTTATAGCGGTGCAAGGATCATAGATTTCTCTTCTGGTTTCAGAGAAAGGTAGAGCCATCAACGTTCCGCTTAGGTAGGCCCGTCAAACCTATAAAGTGACGTGAAAACGTTAGCCATTCGATTATGTCCGAGTCTTCGCGACCCCACAGACCGTAGCCCGCCAGGCTCCTCTGTCCGTGGAATTCTCCAGGCGAGGGTACCGGAGTGGGTTGCCATGTCCTTCTCCAGGGGATCTTTCTGACCCAGGGTTCAAGCCCAGGTCTCCTGCGTTGTAGGTAGGTTCTTAACCATCTGAGCCGTTGTTAAAAACAAATAAAATGGAAACAGCAGCAGAAGGGAAAGTTGGAATTGAAAAGAAGCTCTGTCCATAGAAAGGCAGGACGGGGGCTCTGAGATCCTGGATGGTCAGAGGGAAGAGCAAGCATGAGAAGATCGAGTGATTCCAGATAGACCTGTGAGTAAAGTGAAGTCGCTCAGCCGTGTCCGACTCTCTGCAACCACACGGACTGTAGCCCACCCGGCTCCTCTGTCCATGGGGTTCTCCAGGCAAGGATGCTGGAGTGGGTTGCCATTCCCTTCTCCAGGGGATGGTCCCGACCCAGGGGTTGAACCCGGGTCTCCCACATTGTAGGCAGACGCTTTTACCGTCTGAGCCACCGTACCTGTAAACTTACCAGTTAAAAGACATTGACGGATTGGAAAAATATAATAAACCCAGGCTGTGCTGTTTACGTAAGAAATTCCTCCCAAGGGAAGAGAACAGGGCCACCGAGGACCTGGGTCTTTGGCGAGCGACGTCTGGAGTCGTCCTACCAGCAGAGGTCATGCAGAGGTCAAGGGGCAGGGGACCTCAAGGTGGAGGAAAGCCCCCCTCGCTCCTGCCCCCGCTCCTTTCCGCTCTCCGGGGAGCGAGTCCTGCAATCACGCCTACGACGAAGTGGTGGCTCCTGGAGCACCGCCTGTCCTCTGGCCTGGGACGTGAGTTTTCTACCAGAGGGAGCACAGACTGGATGCGTCTGAAGGGCAGAGGGTGGGATGTGTCTGTTTTTTTTTTTTTTTTTTTAAAGAAAACAACTTTATTTGAGTTGTAATTTGCATACCAAAGCATCCCCCCATTTTGATGCACGAATCAGCGGCATTAATTCCCTTGATGATGTCGTGCTGTCGTAACCACTCTCTGTTTTCATCACCTCAACGGAAACACTGCTAAGGGACAGCCCCATCGGCCCCGGGGCCTGGACGCCTCCCACCTGGCTCCTCTCTGTGAGTCTGCCTGCTCTCCACATTTCACGCACAGTGTCTGTGCTCGTGTCGGGCTTCTTTCTTCGGCATCATACTTTCGAGTTCGTCCCTGTGGTCGCTTGAATCAGTGCTTCACGTCTTCTCAAGGCTGAGTAACGTTCCACTGTAGGGATGGGCTGTGTCTTGCGGGTCCTTGGTCTGCTGGTGGACGCAGGGGTCTGCACTTAAGTGACTGTGGAGGTGCTGCTGCGAGCCTCTGTGTCCCTGCTTCCGGTTCCTTCGGGTCTGTACCCAGGGCTGGGATCCCTGGGTCATCTGGAAACCCTACACGGAGCTTGAAGATTTCCGTGGCGGCTGCACCGTTTTACATCAGTTGGTGTTTCGCTCGCCCCTCTGCGCCCACGGTCTGTCTCTCTCCCCTCTACTGTTGGACGGTCCTGGGGGACCCCTCTGACTTCCCGGTGGGCTCAGCTACTGGGTGATGGGGAGAAGAGGAGGGCGGGGAGGACACGGGCTGAGGGACACCCCCCGCCCATGAGGTCATCTCGGCGGACCGCATCTCCTCTCAAGCCGGCTTCTCCACCTGGGGTCTGGAAAATGTTTCCCTTCCTCCCTGGGGGCTCGGACAGCAGCCCCCAGGCTCCGTGCTGTCCGTAGGGCGCCCACTGCAGTCGCTGCTTTGAACCCGAGCTCTGCCGTTCCCTCGTCGCTGCTTTGGGAAGAAACCCTCCTTGAATTACATCTCCATCCTCCAAGTGAACAATCCGCCTTCCAGCCCCTGCCTCCAGCTCTGCTTCTGGAGAAACCAGACTGCGCAGAACCCCCACGAACGCTGGGACCTGTGGCACCTGGGTCGTATTCTCCGAGCCCGTGCTGTCCTGGTGGGTCATCCTGCAGGCCCCCAGGCCGGGCGGGTGGTGGTCATGCATCCAGCGGTCCAGGCCCCTGTGTCTGTCCAGTGACGGCCAAGCTGCACGGGCAGGGGTCGGCCGCCCCCCGCCACCCTTGCGGCCCCATCACAGAGAGGTCCACTGGACAGCTCTGCTCTGTACTTGGTGAGGTGTTGGCAATATTTTGCACCTAAAACTGTAAATCTTTTCACTTAAAAATAAGCCATGTTTGCAGCCTACGGGAGCAGGTGATTGAGGGGTGGGGGGTGCAGAGCCTGCTGGTAGGGCTGGTGCTCTGGGGGGAGCTGCTGGGGGAAGCTGGGCCTTGGTTTCAAAGCCTGGAACAGGGCCCTGAGAGCCGGGCAGATCTGGCGACGTGGGTGGGCCACCCTGGGGTGGGGGTGCTGCTCTAGCGCCCTCAGTTTTGGAGCAGGAACCCCTTCTGAGGTCCAAAGCCAGGACCTGCGGGCCAGAACGTACCTGGGCTGTTGGGGAAGTGGCACAGAGGTCTGTGTACCTGTCACCCCTGCAGAGCTGCCCCGGGTAGGGAGAGCAGCCACTGTGACCTGGGGAGCAGACCCAGGCCCTCAAGGTCCTTCCCAGAGCGTCTGGTTCAAGGCCATGCCCACCCACCCACTGGGCCCCAGGGCTCCGACTCCTCCGCTCCTCGTCTGGGAAACGAGGTCCCCTGGCCTTCCAGGACATCCTCCTTCTCCTAGGTCTGGCCTCCTCTCTTTCTCATTTTCTTAATTTAACCAGCACTTCTGAAGAACTTGCCACCTGCCTTGACTGCTTTTAAACATCCTGCAAATGTTAGCTCACTGAGCATGTGACAGCCCCATCAGACAGGTGCCTTTACGATCTCTGTTTTATGAACAAGGAACCTGCGGCCGTCAGAGTGTGCACGAACCGACCCTGAACTCAGTCGGGGTGGCTGGGTCTGGCTCAGGGTCCCCCTGCCTTCTAACTGGGCTGCAGGTACCGTGTTCTTGTGACACTTTAAACTGCCCCGAGTGAGAGATGGGGGGCGCTGGCTGCCGTAGCCGGCCCCCTGTGCTGGGGCTGGACAGAGGAGCTTCCGGCCAGCGAGGGACCTGGCAGCTGCACCCTGCTGGCCGGGAGGCCAAGGGCTCGGCCTCTCTGCCCCGGTGGGGCTGGCCCGGGCAGCTCCTCCATGTCTGGGGTCCCAGCAGCCCAGCGATGAGCTCATCCCGCCCGCGCCCTGGCCTCTCACCACACACGGCCCCTGTGTCCTGTCTTGTGTGACCGACTTCAGAGGAGCCTCGAGGAAGCAGAACTCCCCGAACACTTGGAGCTGGGCTGGACTCATGTCCACCCAGCCAGGCGCCTTTGCTGCATGCTCTGAGTCTTCTTTCCCAGGCCTCCTGGACTGCAGCGGTCCCCTCCCTGGAATGGATGTTTGGGGACTGCTCAAAGAACATTCTAGAGGAGTGACGTGACATCCATCCATCAGAGGGGCCTTGCAGGGTCTCAACACTCCCCTCCTTGAGCTGCTTGCAAGTTCAAGTTTCTTGGGGGAGATTCTCCCTCAACCAAGCACGCGGGGGCCTTCCTCCTGCCCCGCTCACTTCCCCCAGGAGCCAGAGTGTTGGCCCCAGACTGGATCAAACACACGATGCGGGAATAAAGTGCAAACAAGGGTACCGGAGACCACGGGGCTGCTCTGTGCTGGGGCCGCCTTCCCTGGGTCTCCCAAGACCGGTCATGTGGAAGTCAAAGCTCCATCTTCCAGGAAACTAATGAAAACCGCATTTATGAGCAGCTGTTCTCGGGTGTGATCTCTGTTAAGGGGCCGGTGGGTCCAGGAGGGAACTGTGGAGGCCTTGTCCATCTTGCGTTTGTAATGGGACCTGGGGGAAGCAGCGCTGGGTAGGGCTGGGGCGGCGGGCGGGGGGCTCCTTGCTCAGGGCAGCTGCAGGCACGCAGTGACTGGATTCAGTCTCACGGGGAGACACCCGAGAAGCTGATCTTCTTTTAATGCATTTGGGGTGCTAAGTGCTGGTGGAGGAGTGGGGTTTACTCTGGGGCTCAGTGTGCACCCCTAATGCGTCAGCAGCCACCGGGGTACCCAGCGGCTGTTACTCTAATTAGCAGTCCAAGCATGTTTTTGTTCCCTGAAGGGGTGGATGAAATTTCTAAGATTCCATATTTCTGGCCGCTTCTATTGCAGCAGCCCGAGCAGTGTGCCAAGCATTTTACAAGCATCACTCGATTCTGTGCAACAAACTGTGAAGAGGGTTCCCTCTCACATCCAGTTTACAGAGGGGAAAGCAAGGACCAGAGAGGGGAAGCGACTTCCCCAGGGTCGCTCAGCTGGGAAGCGGCTCCCCACGTCTGCCGTGGGGACCCCTGTGCTCCACCCAGTGGAGGGGTCTTAGGGAGGTGTGTCCCAACCCTGGGCCAGGTGGGGCTGAAGCATCAACTCAGACGCTGACTCCCTACTTCCTTATCCCGGTGGTGCCACCTGCCAGCCGCAGTTCAGGGAGAGGGCAATTCCCTGGGTTTATCCCGGTCCAGACGAAGGCGGTGTGTTTTGCCAAAAGCTCGCCCTCTGGCTGCTCACCTCATTTACCTTTTCAACTCCCAGACTGCCATGTTGGATGGAGGGGCAAAAGGTCTTTTCCGTGTTGTGTTAGAGTCCTCTGCATGGGAGCCTCACAGATGATGGAAATAAAATATTTACCATTTGGAGCAGAAAGCCCTGGGAGCAAAGGGGGTGCAAGGAGCGGAGGAGGCTTAGCCGCAAACAGCTGCTGCCCAGCTGTGGCCGTGGGGGCGGGCACTGGGCCCTGAGGCTGGGCCAGGGCCGCTCTGTCCCTCCGGCCGTTCGGGGCTCCCCGGGGCACACCTGGGGCGGGTCTGCCCGCCCCTCCAGGCCCAGGCCTCTTTCCCGGCGCTGCGAGCCTCAGGCCTGCAAAGCCTGTCCTTGGACGCCGCCCGAGCCCCTCCACCGTGCCCCCTCTCTGCCCAACCCCCTCCCCCCGGCCCATCAGCTCCCCTCCCCGGCTTCCTCACTGACCAGCTGTGGGGTTGGTGAGGCCAACCAACCGTGACCAGCCTCACTCCCCCGTCCCTATGGGCCCTGCAACCCCTGCAACCTCGTGGAGATGCCCGGGGAGGCCCTGGGGGGCTGGAGGGCGGGTCCAGCTGAAAGGACCCACGAGGACTCTGAGGGCCAGGCGGGAAGGGGGTTGCCCAGACTGCTGGCTCCTGGAGCGCAAGGCTGCGTCCAGCCCCTTCCCCAGCCCAAGCTGCGTGTCCCCAACCCTCCACCGCTGCCGTCCTTGGCTCTGGTTTTCCAGAGGAACGCCAGTTAGGGTACGCAAGGTGGTGTGTGCTGCCACGTCAGCTGTGCTGGACGCTCGTGACCCTGTGGCCTGTGACCCCGTGGCCCGACTCTCGTGAACCTGTGGACCGTGGCCTGACTCTTTGTGACCCTGTGGACTGCGGCCCGACTCTCGTGACCCCGTGGACCGTGACCCTGTGGACCGTGGCCCGACTCTCTTGACCCCTGGACTGTGGGCTGACTCTCATGACCCCGTGGACTGTGGCCCAACTTGTGTGACCCCATGGACCGTGGCCCTCCAGAAGTGAGGATGAGGCTGGAGCATTACTCCCTTATTAATGGAGTGCACACTCTAACTTGCTCTCGGTTCCCAGCTGGGCAGTCCATCCCCGACTCCCTGCTGTCCCCTCTCCCGGGATGGGGGACTCAAGCGTGGTGAGAAGGCTGACCTATTGTCTGGACGGTGAGCCCCGAGCTCCTTGCCGTCAGGCCATGCCGCTTCTTCTACGGCCCCTAAAGCAGCCCCCGGTGCCTCTACCCTCGTGAGAACCCAGGGAGGGTCTGGCAGTGCCTTCAGGGAGGCGGGTCTTAGAACCCTCCTGGGTGAGAGGACCCAGAATGTGGCCGGGGACACCTCTGTGAATGGTCCCCAGACCCTACCCCTGAGTGACCTCCACACTGGCCTGTGGTGACCCAGGGACCCACTCCTCATGTGCAAGACAAGGGCCCTGTTGAATCTCAGGTTCAACCAGAGGGAAGAGTCCACCCAGTGTGTGGGGAGGGCTCTGGAGCCAGAAGCCATGGGAGGGGTCCTTGAAGCTTTAATGGTTGGCTTCAGATGACCTCCTGGAGTCGGCCGAGCACGGACGCGTGGCCCCTCAGCCTTGCTGGGGAGCAGTGTTCCGTGCAGGGGAGGGGGCTGCTTGGCCAGCCTGGCTGGGCGCCAGTAGGCTGGAGGGGCCGCATCTCTGCCTGGAGGGGCAGGGCCCCTCGTCCAGCATCTGCAAAGCCCGTGGCATCCCAGGCTCCCTCCCAGGACGGCAGCACCTCCCCGCGCTCTGCAGGACGGGGCAGTCTGCTCAGGACACAGCAGAGTCACCACGTCTTCCTGCTTTGCAATCTGGTCCACCCTGCAATTTGCTGTTAGTCAAAGTGCTTAGGTAAGCGGGATCAGCCTCATTTTGCAAGGGTGATACAGATCGTTTCGAGGAAGGAACCGTTAGCCAGATTCCACCCCCGTTCCCCCGCCCTGTACCCACCGTGATAAGAACGGCACTGGCTGCCCAGGAGTGGTTTGTGCCGCGTGCCAGGCTCACCTGCTGGGTGACCTTGGGCAGCGACCCAGCCTCTCTGTGTCTGTTTCCTGTCCGTGTTGCAGGGATGGTGAGGGTGCCCACGTCCCAGGGAAGCATGTAGAGCGGCACCCACAGCTAACCTCTCGTGCTGGGGCGACACCTCCGAGGCCTGTGGTGTTCTTGCCTTTACGAGCAGTGGGGCCGTGAACGCTCTCCTGTGTGTATCTTGGCCTCCTTCCTTAAAAGTAAGTGAATGCGTGCTGCGGAGTTGCCAGCAGAGAGGCCAAAGGTGCATTTTAAGTGTGGATCGGGAGGAGCAGAGTGTCCTGCCAACAAGAACACGACTCAGTATCACACCGGGCCTCAGGTCTGCTTCTTTCCCAAACCCTCGCCAACACCAGGCATTGAAAACCTTCACATTTCTGCCAGTGTAATAGCTCAAAAAAATTTGAGTCGGGTTTCACATCTTTTCATGTAATTGCAGACTTCTTGATTTGTGCAAGCTCTTGGATTATGAGCTATTTCAAGTCCTAAAAGATGATGCTGTTAAAGTGCTGTGCTCAATATGCCAGCAAATTTGGAAAACTCAGCAGTGGCCACAGGACTGGAAAAGGCCAGTTTTCATTCCAATCCCAAAGAAAGGTAATGCCAAAGAATGCTCAAACTACTGCACAATTGCACTCATCTCACACGCTAGCAAAGTCATGCTCAAAATTCTCCAAGCCAGGCTTCAACAGTACATGAACCAGATGTACTGGAAGCTTCAGCAGAGTTTCCAGATGTTCAAGCTGGTTTTAGAAAAGACAGTGGAACCAGAATTCAAGTTGCCAATGTCAGTTGGATTATAGAAAAAGCAAGATAGTTCCAGAAAAACATCTACTTCTGCTTTATTGACTATGCCAAAGTCTTTGACTGTGTGGATCACAACAAACTGTTAAAAATTCTTAAAAAGACGGGAATACCAGACTACCTTACCTGCCTCTTGAGAAATCTCTATGCAGGTCAGGAAGCAACAGTTAGAACTGGACATGGAACAACAGACTGGTTCCAAATAGGGAAAGGAGTACGTCAAGGCTGTATATTGTCACCCTGCTTATTTAACTTCTATGCAGAGTACATCATGAGAAACGCTGGGCTGGATGAAGCACAAGCTGGAATCAAGATTGCTGGGAGAAATATCAATAACCTCAGATATGCAGATGACACCACCCTTATGGCTGAAAATGAAGAGGAACTGAGGAGCCTCTTGATGAAAGTGAAAGAGGAGAGTGAAAAAGATGGCTTAAAACTCAACATTCAAAAAACAAAGATCATGGCCTCCGGTCCCATCACTTCATAGTAAATAGATGGGGAAACAGTGGAAACAGTGTCAGACTTTATTTTTGGGGGCTCCAAAATCACTGCAGATGGTGATTGCAGCCATGAAATTGAAAGATGCTTACTCCTTGGAAAAAAAGCTATGACAAACCTAGAGAGCGTATTAAAAAGCAGAGACATTATTTTGTGGACAAAGGTCTGTCTAGTCAAAGCTATGGTTTTTCCAGGAGTCGTGTATGGATGTGAGAGTTGGAATATAAAGAAAGCTGAGTGCTGAAGAATTGATGCTTTTGAACTGTGGTGTTGGAGAAGACTCTTAAGGGTCCCTTCATCTGTACGTAATAGCGTCTCTACTATATACAGGTATATATATGCATGAGTGTACATGCTTTGCAGAAGCCTCACATTTTATGTATGCAAATCAATCAATATCTTGGGGGCGGTATGGTCCAGAATGGCTTTTACACTCCAAGACTGTATTACAAATCCATATGTGGCTTGTTTCCTGACTTTTTACCGTTTTATTTTTCATGTTTAAAACTCTGTCCTTGTGGAATTTGTTTTGGTGGAAGGAGAGAGTAGGAATTCAGGTCTTCCTTAAGCTTTTTTCCTCCAAATGACTAGTCATTTGCTCGACCATAATTTACAGGGCATCCCATCTTCTCCCTCCAATTTATCGTCTTCTGCGAGTCCACATGTCTTTCTGGGTTATTTCTGGATTTGCTCATTTCCTCTGGTGGCCTGAAGTCTCCAGCTCCCAGCTGTTTCAAACGTGCAGGCTTTAAAGTTGGGGAGGGCTGCTTTGGGGACTTAAGTGTCAAAGCAGAAAGTTCTGGTCTGTCCTCATGGAGTCATTGTCTTATTTAAACTAAAAAAAAAATAATTTCTTAAATTCCTTGCAGTACCACCACAGTATTGTAACGAGGATTCAAATCCCACAAATAGATAATTTCAGGAGGAAATGACATCCTTATATTTAATATGCCTCCTGTCCATGAAGAGGTCTCTCTTCCTTTTTCATCTGATTTTATAGAACTTAGGTTTGATGCTTTCTTCCTATGGATCCCACACAATGTTGTTTCGTAGGCTTAGTTATTTTGGAAAGTTTTAGTTTTTTGTAAGCTGGCATTGTTTCTTTTTATTTGTTTCTTTTTTTAAAGATTTCTCTATTTGGAGCACTTTTAAAGTCTTTATTGAATTTGTTACAACACTGCTTCTGTTTTATGCTTTTTTTGTTTTTTTTGGCTGCAAGACACGTGTAATTTTAGCTCCCTGAGCAGAGCGTGAATCTGGGTCCCCTGCACCGAGAGGTGGAATCTTGCCCACTGGACCCCAGGGACGTCCCCTCCTTTACACACTCTGAGGGCTTTGTTTCTTTATAGGAAAGCAGCTGATGCTGTCCACTGAGTTAGTGACCAGGCCCTGGTGGCTCAGATGGTGATGAATCTGCCTGCAACGTGGGAGACCCGGGTTTGATCCCTGAGTCAGGAAGATCCCTGGAGGAGGGCATGGCAACCCAGTCCAGTCTTCTTGCCTGGAGAACCGCATGGACAGAGGAGCCTGTCAGGCTGCAGTCCATGGGGTCACAAGAGTCAGACACGACTGAGCGAATAACACCATCACATTTCACTGTCCCTGCGCAGGGTGGGCGCCAAGGCCGAGCAGCTCTTGGGCACTCTCTCTGCAGAGGACGGGGTTTGGGTGGGGTGTCCACGCTCCAGAGGAAGGGAGGGCATTTGAAACTGGAGGACAGCTCATCTTTTGAATCCTAGACCAGTTCTCTGCCTCCTATCATCAAAAAATGTAGGAAGTGGGGGCAGGGAAAGGAGAGGATTACCCAGGCTGGACCATCTGCTGGGAGGCTCTTGTAATTAGCACAGCCTTTAATAGCTGGGATTCCTTCGCCAGCTTGCTGGAGGCAGCCTGCAAATACCAGCGGCCTGAGTCACACTCGGGTGCCATCGGTGGAGGATGGGCGGGAGAGCCAGAGGGGGTCACTGTCCCCCCAGGGGGCCGCCCCAGGCCGGTCCTCCCTCCCAGAGCTCCTCCCCACCACCCTGGGCAGGCTTCCCCTTCAAGCAACAAGCTAACTTTCTTTTCTTCTAAATAAAGGCCTCAATGGGGTTACGCAGCAAAGGGAACAGGAGTGTCCCCAGACACACAGATGGATCTCACTTAAGGAGGCCTTAGAGGCGGTGGGGGCCGCTCTGGGGTGGGGTGAGGGGACACAGGTAGGAGGAGCTCCGAGCTCCCAGTGAGAAGGTTGGCTCCATAGCGGCCACCGCCTGGGTGTCACACCTGGCACCACCCCGTGATCATTCATTAAGCCACACTTTGGCAATCTCTGCATTTTTCCGTCATGCTCATCCCATTAAAAAGAAAGTTCCAGAGAAGTTCCAGGGGGCATTTTACTAAAATCTGTTGTTCTGAGCAGTGAAGTCTAAACCGGGGAACATCTGGATTTCCAGGTCGCAGGAAATTACAGGCCACGTTTGGAATATGAAAGACATGGCGGCCACGTCCATCAGAGACGGGGCGGAGAGCGCAGACTTCTCTCCCGAGGACGCCCAAGAGCAGGCTGGTTCGTTTCCTCGAAAAGCCCGTAAGGATTTTTTTTTTTAGCATCTGAAACTCATCTTTCCCTCCTCAATTTGAACTTCGTGTGGCAAGGAAGCGAGCCTGTGTGCCTCCCAGAGCGTGAGGGCTCATGAAGACACGGAGCCGCGTCTGTGGCCTCAGCCAGTGGGAAGCCAGACCCTCGTGCTTCAGTGGGTTGAAATTTCATTCTGATGAACCAGTGCCTTGGTGGTTTGGCCCAATTACAGGCTCCAGACCCTCGGCCGGCACAGCCCACAGCCCCTTGTGGCTCTGGGAGCTTTTCAGGTGGGGAGCCCCCGCGCTTGACCTGTGGGGACCCTCCTCCAGGCGGTGGATCCGAAGCCGGGCAGTCTGCAGCTTCTCCGGTTGCAGCCTGAATGGTGGAACCCCATCCGTCACATTCCCCAAGGCCCGGGAAGAGGCTTGGTTGACTGGGAAAAGTGCAACGTGAGCTCCTTCTGGTGGGCTCTGCATTCTTTCCTAGTGAAGTATTGTGCATGGAAAACCAGAATATATGGTCAGCATTCTTCCTATAAACAGAGCGATTGTACATTGTGGAGGAATTACTTAGCGATGACTGGGGGGAGGTTGCCATGGTTACCCTTCCCCCACCCACGTGGTCCTGGCGGCTGCCTACGTGGAAGCCGGCACTGCGGTACCCAACTGGCACTTGGCCACCGAGGCTGTCTTGCTTCTCTGTTTCTGCCGGGACCTCGCGAGAGCGGGCAGTGGTTCTGGGCCAGCACGTTTCTGAGTTTCCTTGGCGTCTGACACAGGAAGTCCCGAGGAAGCCCAGAAGGAGAAACGGACTAAAGCGGGCTGCTCTCATTGATTCCCCGGAGGAGCAGCCCCCTCACCCCTCTGGGGCAGCCTCTTCCTCCCCAGTGGACCCCTTGGGGCTCCTGAAAACACCATTTGAAAACTACTGGTTTCTCCAGTGTCTGCCCAGAGGTCCTGCTTCTCAGCCCCGTCTACGCTGCACTTGAGAAAGTTGTGATCCGTCTGTATAGACTCAGGAGGGCTGAGATGTTTCCAGCTTGAGGCTGCCTGGTGTGGACATAGAATTCTTTCCTCTCTGTTTTTCAGTAGAATCTCAGATGTTTTCCTCGAGGAATCTAAGCCTGGCTCCCGCCCGTGTGCTGCAAATCCCGGTCGAGAGTCGCACGCGCACTCACAGCAGAAGCAGGGCTCTCTTCCACGCCTGGTGTGTGTGCAGCGTTCCTTCCAGCAGCCCCTAGAAGCGCAGTCAATGGACACTCGGTCCCCACGGCTTTCTCGTACAGCTAATCAAAAGCACACTCGCCCCGGGACGAGGCTCCTGGCACTGTCCTGCCCCCTGCCCGCTGGAGGGAGCCTCTGGGGACCGTCAGGGATGCTGCCTCTCCAGCCCCCAGCCCCCTTCCCCTCCTCCCCCGCCCTCCCCCAACCCCATGCAAGGTGCGACCCCAGCCCCTCCCTCTACACCTGGTCTGGCATCGCAGGGCTGGGGAGATGGATTCTCTGGAGGCCTTGAAAATGCGGAGTGGTCTGGGGGGCCGTCCTCCAGGCACCAAGGCCTGAGAGAGTGAGGGGCCCCGGCCTGGGTGGAGGGAGAACCAGGCCGACCAGCCGTAAGGCCAGAGTCGCAGGCCACCCCGTGGGGAGGCTGGAGCAGATGGCAGCCTCGGGGAAAGGGGCCGGGACTCTGCGCCTGGCCCAACGAGTCGCTGGAGGCACTGGCCCATGGAGGGGAGACCTTGCGCAGCAGGCTCCTCCAGTCCAGAGCAGGGGCCCAAGAGACGGAGCCTCCAGGGGGCCGAGCGCCCCGGGCGTCCCTCCTGCTGAGGGGTCCTGGTCCAGTCACCGGGTGCCTCCCGGCCCCCCGGCCTGGGGAAACAGCTCCTCCTGGGGATGCGGTTGAGCCCTTTCCAGCAACCCTTCCCAGAACAGGCAGGGGGCGAGCACAGAGTGCCTCCCCGCTGGCCCCAGCGCCACCATATCAGAGAGGAAGCCAGGGTGGGGTCTGCAGGGAGCCGAGCCCCTGCCCCGAGGGCTTATGTGCTAGGGGTGTGCATGGAGCTGGCTCCTGCTCCCTCCCCGCCCTCACCACGCGGCCGTGCACACTCGCACCCAGCAAGGCCGTTGTCACCAGGAGGCCATGGCGGGGGTGGCTGGTGGGGCCCTGACAGCCTCTGGTAGAAGCGCTTCTCTCCGGGAGCCTGGAGTTATGTGGACACACGGACAGGACAGACGGGCTTTCATTTAATCGCTGGCAGTGCTGGCGAGCAGGCCCACCCCCGCTCCCTTCCCTGGCTCTTAGACCCCTCCCTGCGTCGGCCCTCTTGGGGAGGGCCATGGATTTAGGGTGGGCGCCGTGTCCTGGAGGGCCCCCCAGCCTCTCGCTCACGGAGTGTCGTCTCCGAGCTGGTCTCAGCTGCCTCTTCAGAGGCCTGTCCACGGCCCGTCAGGCCTCACTCCTGGGGCTGCACTGTCCCAGCCGGGGCGGCCGGAGCTGACCGGCTGTGCCTCTCCTCAGCTCTGGGTCAGAGACATCACGATGGGAGTGTGGAGTCTGGCCAGGTGGGAGTATTGATGCCACGGAGACCGGCAAGTGATTCTGATACCCACCAGGGCACTTGGCCTCCTTAATCACTAGAAGGGGACAGCAGGCCTGCGGGTGCCAGAGGCGTAAGGGACACGGGCTCGATCCTGCCTGGAAGATCCCCCGGAGGAGGCAACGGCAAGCCGCTCCAGTATTCTTGCCGGGAGAATCCTGTAGGCAAAGGGGCCTGACGGGCTCCAGTCCATGGGATCGCAAAGAGTCGGACACGACTGAGCGACTTACAGTAACCGAGGCTGTACAGGGGCGCCTGCTGCGCACGGGAGAGCGAGACCCAAAAGTGGCTCCCCTGCTCGCCTGCCCCCTGACACGTCAGAGGAGGCTGCCCTGCTCCAGCCCTGGAGCTGCTGTTTAACATTTCCTGGCACACAACTGGAGGGCCCGCGGCCACGCTTCCTCACAGGCAGCGTGTGCACACGTGCGTGCCTCTGTGTATCACACGCCCGTATGGTACTTCTCTCACCCTCACTGCCAACCCGAAGGGACAGGCATCGTCTCCATTTCCCTGATGGGAAAGTCGGCGCAGAGGCATCAGACAACTTCCCAGATTCACACGCTGAGCCCAGGCGTGTCTGACTCCAGACTCCAGGGTCCCTCGTGTGGGGCGTCCTGCGTGACACTGGTGGTCCAGAATCCGCCCGCCAACGAGTGAGACACAGGAGATGCAGGTTCGACCCGGGGTCGAGAAGATCCTCCGGAGGAGGAAATGGCACCCAACTCCAGTATTCAAGCCTGGGAAATCCCATGGACAGAGGAGCCCGGCGGGCTACAGTCCAGGGGGTCGGTCACAGAAGAGTCGGACACACGAGTGTGAGCATGAGTGCCCTGAGTGTGTCTGGTTGTGTTTCCCTTCTGGCTGAAACTCGTTCTGTTGCTGGCGCCCGGACCACTTCTGCCCACGGAGCTCAGCAGCACGCTTCTTCCCTAAGATCCTCCTGGTCTGAACAATGACTTTGGCTGCTCGGAGGCTGAGTGGCTAGGCAAAGCGGAGCGTCAGAGCTTCTCAGGTTCCTGCTGGCTTGCCCTGAGTCTGTGGAATCCCCGTGTGTCCCAGGCCAACCTCATTAGGAGGGAGCCCTGGAGCTGACCGAGAGTTTGGTCTGGTGGTTCTGCCGGCCCAGCGGGGGTCGTGTGCCAGCCTGGGGCGGTGGCGGGGTGGGGTCCGTAGCCGAGGGTTGGGGTAGGGATGCCATACAGGGGACAGGACGCTGGTCCCCTGGGGGAGTTGAGGGTCCTGGCCTACCTTTTGCCCCAAGAGTATTGGGTGTGGTTTATGGAAAAACCAGAAAAAGAAAGCCAGACTTCGCAGCCCCGCATGGGGCTGAAATCAAGTGAAATTTGTAGTACGAAAGTAAAGGTTTCATTAGGCTTCTTTCCCTGTATTTTAGGGTTGTTTTACGCGATTGTTTTTGGTTTAGAACTGTGTCCCAGGGGGTGGAGGTGGGTGGGCACCGGCCTTGGCCGCCTAGGGGCCTCTGAAGGCTGTCCCTGGCCGTGGGGGCCTCTCCTGAGCCATTGGAGCTGGGGGGCTTGCTCCGACTCTCCCTGGGCGAGTCACGGGGGCCTCACTGAGCTAACCAAGAGGTTCATGGCACTCTGACTGAGTCTCCTCCTCCGTCTCTTGCTGCCTCTGGGACCTTTCAGTCACTTCAGTCCTCAGTCATGTCTGACTCTCTGCGACCCCATGGACTGCAGCGCGCCAGGCCTCCCCATCCATCACCAACTCCTAGAGCTTGCTCTAACCCATGTCCATCGAGTCGGTGATGCCATCCAACCATCTCATCCTCTGTCACCTTCTCCTCCTGCCTTCAATCTTTCCCAGCATCCGGGTCTTTTCAAATGAGTCAGGTCTTTGCATCAGGTGGCCAGAGTATTGGAGTTTCAGCTTCAGCATCAGTAGAATATTCATTTAAAGTGTCTGGGTCAAGTTCATACTCTCTCCCCACCATTAGAAAAAGAAGAATTTCTGTGTAATGGCAATGCTAACTTTCTCTGACCCTCGTCTCTGGTTGGTTCAGGACCCTGCTCCAGGGCAGGTCCCAGCAGCCTGAGACGGTGACCTCGCTGCTTCTCGGTTTCTGATCCCTGACGGCCTCCCGGGTCAGCCTGGCTCAGGAGCCCGCCGTTGGCATCATGCGTTCAGCAAGCATCAGCCAGTGGCTCTGGGTCAGCCCGGCTCAGGCACGGCCCACCAGGGCTCAGCCCTGGGGAGCCAGGGCGGACTTTTGAGGAGACCCAAGGGAAACACGGGCTGCAGCTGTTGCTTGTGGGAGACCCTCACTCCCAGGCCCTGGGGAGCCTTCTGCGCCCCTCCCCAGCCAGCTAGGGTTCCACTGAGACAGGGGACACGGGGGCACGCCCCAGGACCCGCGCTCACGTGTCCCCACCCAAGCTGGCTGCCTCCTTTTCGGCAGTGCGGGCCGCTGGCCTGATCGCTCCAGCCCTGAGATCCCCACAGCCTTCTCTGTGCTCATCCATCCCTCCTCCCAGGACCAGGGGCATCTTTATGTCCAGAGCAGCTTGACTGGTGAAAGGGAAAGTGCGGGGGTGGGGACAACCCCCTGGTGATGGGCTGGGTGCTGCACCCCAGAGCATCCTCGAGCCGCTGCCCGTCGGGTCCTGCTCCGCTCGGGGCCCCCACCTTCCTGCTTCTGCACCCCCAGAATCTGCCCTCCGACTCCTCTCCTCCCGGCCGTCCTGGACCACCGCGGCTTGGGGTCCCCTCCAGCGCCGACTCTGAGGGCCCAGGCAGGGCCTTGCTCCTCTGCCTTTCGCTGCCTTCCGTCTCTGTGTAGGGCAGCTTTTTTCACCGAGCACCCCGATCAGCTACCAGAGGTGGCCTCGGGCCGTGCAGAGGATGCAGAGGTGCCCTGGGAGAGCCGTGGGGGACGAGCCGCGTCTGTTGTGGGACTGAGAAGCAAGGGGGCCCAGATTGCTGGGCACTCGGGACAGACGGGGGCCTGTCCTTTGCTGTCCTGGGCGGACAGCTCCACCCTCCTGCTGCCTCCGTGAGGGCGACGCACGGTGACCCTGCTTCTGGAGTTGGTGGATCCGAGGCTGGAGACGCTGCGTCCCCAGGCACACAGCCAGGGCCCCACCCGCGGTCAGTGCTGGTGCCAAGGTGGACTTGAGGCTCTGTCACCCCGGAAGATGAAAAAGCAGGGTCACCAAGCTCTCTGATCTCAGCTCCCCACCAAGTGGAGACCGTGGAGGTCCCAGGAGCTGCCCTCTAGGAACCCCCACTGCCAGAGGGCGCCCTGCCCCAGTGAGGGAGGGAGACTTGGCAGGGAGGGAGGGGGACGGCCAGGCTCCCGCCCGCCCGGCTCGGTTGCATCAGCCTCCCCAGCCCCGCCCGAGGCTGCCGAGTGGTGGTCACCATGTAGGGAGTGATGCTGGGCGGCCCCGAGGTCCTGAGACCTGGAACAGCCTGGCCTGCCGGGCCCCGCTCCCCTGCAGCCCCTGCTCTGTAGGCTAGGAGGGGACACGGCCACCACACTTTAGTTGTTTAGATCCGGAACGTTCTTCTTCCCACAGTTGTCTGCTCTGCATAAGAGGTTTGTCTTATTCATCCTGCCATACCCAAGGACTTGGCACAGGCTGGGGATGCAGAAAAGCCATTTTCACGACTGATTTATGTCCCCTCTCATGAGAAATTGGGGTCACTGTGATAACGAGCTGGTGTCAGAGCTGACGGAGGCTCTGCCCGAGCCTTCCCTGGGGAGCTCACCTCCTCGTGGAGATGGGGCAGGAGGTCTGTACACTGTTCTCTGACCAGTTCCCCCCCCTCCGCCGCTGCACCCCTGGTGGTCGGTCTGGGGGCCCCTGGCCCCCTGCCTCCACCCAAGCTACTTTGAAAGCCCCTCCCTGACGACTCAGCCCTAGCACAGAAGAACTGTAAATCAGCCTTCCTTCTGGGATGATTAAAAAAATCACTCTATTAGCAGTTGACTCACAGTCTAAAAATGTGCTTCACGGCACATCTGCGGCCACCGTGCACAGTTCGGTGGGACGAGCCCCGAGCCGTGCTCCGCGGCCCTTCTGCAGGGAATGGCCCTTTCCCAGCGAGCGCCTGCCTGCCTGCCCACCGCCGCCCTCTGCTGGGCCCTCCCCACCCCCAGCCCTGGGGTTTGGCACGAGACCCTGATGAAGGGAGACGGGGAGGAAGCCATCTGGAGAGGAATCAGTGCTCAGACGAGAGAGGAAATTGCCCTGAGATGATTGAAATGGCAAACAGGGGGAAGCCTGGACAGCTGAGTGGAGTGAAAGGGGGCTGGGGCGGGGCTGGGGGCCTGGCGGTGCCCTGCGCTCCTGACCCGGGGGGCTGGTGGCGGGGCCTGGACGGGCGTCCCTCGGGCAGCGGGCTGGGCAGGCAGGGGCAGGACCCCTGGGGAGATGGAGGGTCTTTCAGGAGCTGAGGGGCGGGAGGTCAAGGAGAATGTCCCCAGGGTGTTCTCCCCGGAAACCTGCTTACCGTGACAGGAGACATCCGCGTGGCCACGAAGGGCCCACCAGCTGCCGGCCGGGTCCGCTGCTGGCCTTTCACACAGCTTCCTGCAGGGTCTGCAGGCAAGAAAACAGAGGTTTGACCCACCCGCACTGGTTCCTGCAGCCAGGCTTCCCGGACCATGCCGTCCAGAGAGGCAGGGTCGCGTGTTTCAGGGGCCTTGCCTCAGGCTCTTGGGAACATCCTAAAGGAGAAACTCAGAGCTCAAGCAGCAGCACGGGTCAGGTCCAGGGCCTGCCGAGGCTGCTGAGCAAACACAGGGCCCTCGTCCGGGCCAGCCTGCGTGGCTTCCTTTAGGGACCCAACACCGCCACCAAGCCTGACAGATTCTGACAGTGGCCAGACTGACTGAGGTCAGTGGCCCGGCCGTCGGTGGCTTCCCGGGCCCCAGAAGAGCCTGGAAGCTGGACGGCAGTGGGGTTTGGGACATGGGTCCCCAGACGCCTCCTCTGGCTCCTGGGGCTTCTCTGTGGCTCACAAGCACTGACGGGCAGATGACACAGCAGGACTCTACCCGAGGACACTCCTGGGGGCCTCCCCTGCCATGGCTTTCACCCCCAGACCTTCTGAATGCAAAACAGACACTTCTAGAATGCCCGCTGCATGCCAGGCACAGGGCCGCCTGGCACAGCAGCAAGGTGGGCCAGGCCCCTCCCAGTTAGGTCTGGAGATGGGAGGCAAGGACTGCAGTTCCCGCTGCACTTTCTCCCTGTTCTCCTGGGCTCCCTGCTTCCTCCCTGCTTCCTGGGTGCTGGAACAGAGGGTGGGGGTGGCCGAGGCAGGGCCTCCCATCCCAACCTTGCTCTCAGATCTCCTGTGAGGCCCCTGTGATGATGCAGGGGGTTGCTCCCAGACCCCTGGGACTCGATGGACTCACCTAGGGGTCGCGGCGGTGTGGACTTCTCCCCCCCCACCCCGCCTGGGCTCCTCCTCCCGACAGCCCCTGGAACCCAGCTCCCCCAGCTGCACTGCCAGAGCCTCAGGGAGCTTCCCAGCAAACCCGGAAGGCTCTAGGCCCTCCATCTTCACAGAAAAGCGTTGAAGCGCCCCTGGGGATGGCAGCGACGTCTCGCTGTCTCTGACATCCCCGATGAGCCCCCAGGCAGAGGGGACGAGGGGTGGGGGTGGGGGACAGTCAGGGAGGGGCATTTCATTTTCCCGTGAATACACAGAGTACTGTGGCCACAGAGGACATCCACCCACTCGGAGGATCTTGAGGGGCACGTAGGGTGAGCTGGGTCCACGGCCTGGGGAGGGCTGGGAGACAACACTTGGGTGTCCCATCTGCATAGACCTGAGGGTCTGCCCTGGGCAGAGGCTTCTCACTGTGAGTGAGGAGCCCCACCCACGGGTCAGGGAGCAGCGGCAAACTCCAGGAGCTCAGGGGGCACCTAAGGAGGCACAGGTGAGCCCCCTCCATTCAAGACAGGACGGCCATCACCGATCCATCCCCGCTCTCGCCTGCCCTGTGGGAGGTGGCCGTGCCCTGCCGTCCTGTCGGCCCCGTGGGGTCACCGCAGTGGCTGGGTGTCCAGCATGGTTCCCGGGAGGAGCCGACAGAGAGCAACCATACGTGATGTGTGACCTTTGTCTTCTGAGGACACACCATGGAATGTGTGCTCGAGGCAGGGATCAGAGCGGCCTGGGATTGGGCATCTGGAGCACAGACGCGCAGGCTGAGCTCATTCTCGTGCTGGGCCAGCAGCTCCCATGGGGCTGCACAAGCTTGGAGGGGACATGGCGGGGTCCAGGGGGCCTGAGTTGGGCTGTGGACACAGTGGGGTCCAGGGGGCCTGGGCTGGGGGACACGATGGGGTCCAGGGGGCCCGGGCTTGGGGGGACACGGTAGGGTCCAGGGGGCCCGGGCTTGGGGGGCACAGTGGGGTCCAGGGGTCCCAGGCTGGGGGGACACGGCGGGGTCTAGGGGGCCTGGGCTGGGGGGACACGGTGGGGTCCAGGGGGCCCGGGCTTGGGGGGCACAGTGGGGTCCAGGGGTCCCAGGCTGGGGGGACACGGCGGGGTCTAGGGAGCCTGGGCTGGGGGCACACGGTGGGGTCCAGGGGGCCCGGGCTTGGGGGCACAGTGGGGTCCAGGGGGCCTGGGCTGGGGGGGACACGGCGGGGTCCAGGGGGCCTGGGCTGGGGGGACATGGTGGGGTCCAGGGGGCCTGGGCTGGGGGACACGGCAGGGTCTAGGGGGCCTGGGCTGAGGGGACCCAGTGAGGTCCAGTTTTCCAGGGAAGCCTGGAGACTCAGGTGTCCCCAAGTAATGAACCATCATGGGGAATGTCCAGTGGCCATAGGATTTTCAGATGGTTTGGGTTGGAGAAAACTGCATCTTTGGTAGGGTGCCTGAGGGATGCGGTGTACAGAGGACGACTCAGGCCTGGCGCCCACCCCACTCACACGACCTGCTGCTGGCTGGAGCAGGTGGTGGGCCCTCGCTGGGCCGCTGCTTCCCTGTCGGATCTGCCGTGTCCCTTGGTCACGGCATCGCGGGCGCTGCTCTCCAGGCCGACAGTTGCTGAGACTGCACAGGTGAAGGGACGGCGGGGAGTGTGGGACCCCGATGTGGCGATGCCTTGGAACGTATTGAAGCGGACGGCTGAAGGTCACAGGAGTTTTCTCTCTTGACTACAGAGCTGGTCAGGGTGGGAGGACATTTTGAAGCCTCTGCTGCATTGCTAACCACATTCTGGCAGGGAGGCACCGGGGCCAGCTGGGAAAGCAGATGAAACCAACCCCTCGATTTTCAGATGGCCAAGTGAGGCCCAGAGCAGGCGGAGCCTTCCCTGGGACCCCCAGTTGCTCCAAGTGGGGCAGCTCCAACTGCAAAGAAGTAGGGGGTCAGAGGTCTCTCCAGCCGAGCTGCCGTCTTGTCGGGTGTTTCCAGAAGAGGCTCCTTCCTCGAACAGCTTCGGGTGTCACGAGGCAAAACCCAATGTCTGGGTGAGCAGCATGGGTGGGCTGTGGGGGCGTTTTGGGGGCACCTGCTGAGAGTGGGTCCTGAGGACATCACAGCGCCAGGCGCCAGGGGCAGGGGCCGGGGCACAGGCAGGGGCCAGGGCGTGGGCGGGGGGCCGGGGTGTGGGCAGGGGCTGGCGCGTGGGCAGGGAACCGGGCGGCATCACCAGCGGCAGGGTCACTGTGTCCTCCCGGCAGGCTGGGCAGTGCTCAGTGCCCCGCTTTATACGTGGAAACACAGGGCCAGTGGCCTCTACCCGGGATTGGACGGCGAGTGAGGGGAGAGCAGGGTTGAGTCCAGGCTCGCCTGAGGCCGCAGCCCCCTCTTCAGCACTGGGCTCCGTGCCCGCGCGGATCCTTGCCAAGCTTTCCGGAATGCCTCGGGGCGGGAGCTGGGAGCGAGCGGCGGTCTCTCCCCAACGGGGGCTGGACGGTGCCTCGCAGAGCAAGCGCCAGCCTGGCTGGGGGTGGGGCCGCCCGGACCACGTCAGCCCCGGTCCGCCGAGCCTCTGGCCCAGATGGCCTGGCTGCTCCTATACATTGTGCTTCTGCCTGCAATGTGCCGTCTGCAGAGAAACAGATTGACGCCAGAATGCTGGGGGCTCAGGAATCCCCCAGGGGGGAAATGTTCTAATCGGCAGGAAGTGAGCTGGAGCTGGGCTGCGCTCCTCACGCACCGTGATTCAGGGCCCCTGCCCAGCCAATCAGCTTCCTGGAGCAGCCACTTGGCCGGCAGATGTGTGTGGGGGACGGGGCCCACGTGTGAGAGCAAGGAGTCTGTCAAAGGGCAGCGTCATCTCCCCCTCGAATCCCCAAAGCCCACCTGCACCCAGCGGTCACAGGGCCGGTCTCCGCCCGCCATGTACCATCAGGTCCCCATGCGTTCGATCTGTGCAGCTCTCCTGGGGCGGGGGACGATTTCAAGGCCTGTGGACAGTCAGAGGAACATGTTGAAAAGATGAAGGGTTAGAAAGGTTTGCAGTGTCGCCTGTAATGTGGTTGCTCTGTCCTCCTCAACTTGCTTCCCAGCCAAGGTCTTCCCATGAAGATCTGGCCTCTGGGTGTTGATGAGTAAGAAAGCCACAGAGGGCGGGGTAAGGACCCAGCGACGGCATCGGGCCCCTTGGGTACAAATCCTACCTCACCGCTAGGGCTGTGCCACCCTGGCGGCCATAGGGCCTTTGAACTTAGACTCCCTGGTCAAGACAACACAGTTATGCTGCCTGCAGGCAGAGTCCACCTTCACGGGATGTCCCACCTCTGCCCAGATCCCAGCACGGCCTCAGTAGGATCCAGGCACGGGGTTGCAGCTTTGGGTCAAGTCCTTCAGGGGACTCTGGAGTGGAGACAGATCACTGAGATCCAGGGACAGAGCCCACCCAAAACACGGAAGGACCCGTGGAGACCCCAGGGTAGGCCTCTTGCAGGGAGGGGCAGGGCTGTGGGTGCAGGAGCCTCTGGGGTAGATTGGGCTGCTGTGACCTCCACAGAAGAGCAGAAGACAGTCAGCTTCCGTGCGCAGCAGACGCTGTTCTGGAGCAGCATGGTTAGCTCGTGGATTCCTCGTGACAACCAGGCAGCTGCATTGTTATTATTTTTTAATACTGACTTATTCAGCCGCTGTGGTGCATGGGCTTGGCTGCTCAGCAGCATGTGGGATCTCGGTTCCCTGACCAGGGATTGAACCCTCAGCCCCTACTCCGCAAGGCGGGCTCTTTACCACGGGACCACTGGGGCGTCTGCAGCTGTAATACATCCTTCCTTTGCAGTTGGGGAAACTGAGACACGGAGGCACGGAAGCCACTCAGCCGTCTCACGTCTAGGAAACGGCAGAGCTTGGATTCAAACGCTAGCCACTGGCTCCCGTGCCAGCTGGGTCCCTGGCAGCGGAGGCCAAGGGGAGAGCTGGTTTGTATATGATTCTGATCCTCCTCACTTTGTTTTGTGTGGTCAGAGGTGTGTGTGGAAGTTGTTTTTAGTTTTGGTATGGTTGGCCAATGGTTACAGCAACACTTGTTCGAAAAACTCTATTGCATTGTCTTTTCATTATCGTCAGAGATCAGTTGCGCAGGGCCAAAGAACAATGAATTCCATAGGCGTAAGCTTAATAAAATATGTGTGGGCTCTGCACATGGAAAAGCAAAATTATTGTTGGAAAAAAAACAAGCTCTGACTATCTGGAGAGAAGACAAACCACAGATGGCGATAAATATTTGCAAATCTTATATCAATAAAGGATCTGTGTTTAGAATATGTTAAGAACCCTTCAGGCTCAATGATAAGAAAACAACCCAATGAAAAAATGAGTAAAACCCTGAACAAACACTTCGCCAAAGAAGGTCTGTGGCAAACCAGCACCAGGTGAGGTGCGGAGCAGCAGGCGCCCCTCGTGGCCCGTGGGGCCGGAGAGGGTCCGGCCACCTCGGAAGGTGGTTTGGCAGTTTCTCCTGGAGTTAAACGAAGACCTACCCTAGGGTTTATAATCACACTCCCCTGTGGTTTCCCACGCGAGTTGCAAACTCACACTCACAGATGCTACATATTCACGGAAAAGCCTCATAATGTTTAACCAGCGTGATTCAGAATCACCCCAAACGGGAGATAACCATGACGTTCTTCAACAGGTGAATAAGCAAACGGCGGTGCTTCTGGAGGACGGCACGCCATCGACAAAGCAAAAGGAAAACACTGCTAATTCCTGCAGCACCTCCACAAAGCTTAAATGCATTCTGCTAAGTGAAAGAAGCCAGACCAGAAAGCCTGCATATGGTAGGATTCCATTGATATGACGTTCTGGAAAAGGCAGGACTGTAAAGATAGGAAACAGATCAGTGGTGGCCAGGGGCTGGGTGTGGGGCGAGACACAGGAATTTCGGGGTGGAGTCACTCTGCGCGGCACAGGCTGGTGAACGCAGGATGCTACGTGTTTGTCAGAAATCATACAGCTTGCCGGCACAAGGCGTGAACTTTAACACATAAGATTTTGCAAAATCAACCAAGAGGTGAGGGGCCCCCGGGTTAGAAGGCAGACTGTGACACACGTGGGGTGTAACATCTCTAAAGGGGACGCAGAGAAGACGCTGACCTAAGTGACTATGGAAAACAGCGTTTTGATCAGGAAATGTGAAAGATGGAAGGAATTGTGCCGTGATGCTGGAGTACTGCTGTGGGCCTACTGTTCCTTGCAGGGACCTGGGTTGACAGCTCTGAAGGGGGTGCTGTGCAGCCTCACTGGGAAGGAATGGATAAGTGAATGTCAGGGAGCAGCGGAATCTCAGTCTCTCACTGCTGGAGGAGGAGGCTACTCCCGAGCGAAGAGGGGAGCTAGCAAGGCTGCACAGTTCTGGATTGAACTCAGAGACGTGAGCATGGACTCAGGCTAGCTTGATGCAGATAGATGAACAGACACGGAAATAACCAGAGGTGTTTGTGTCTGCCAGTGGGTGCACACACATGGGCTTCCCAGCTCCGTCAGCTGAGATGCGTGAAAGCCGTGGAGCCCCAGTAGCAGTGAGCACACCCGGTGCCCGGGTCTTGGTTTCTAACACCATCCTCCCGTGAGAGGGAGAAGCAGCTGAATCTCAGGCTGGGGCAGGAGAGACACACGACGAGCCCGGAACATCCTGCGGGGACAGAAGGCATGGATGTGTTCAGAAAACAAAGGAGGCACAGTAGTCAGCCAGGAAGAGCTGCTGAAGCTGGATGGCTGGAGCGACAGCAACAGCAGAGAGGTACGTGGGATTGGAGTATAAGAAAATGATAACATAAACACCACACCTCCACACAGACAGAAATAAATGACAGAATAAAGAGTGAGTGGGAGAAGAGACACACTTCCTCCCAGAATTCCAAATAATTCCTGCAGACCCTTCTCTCTTCCTCGCCAGCCCTGGGAAGGGGGTGCACTCTGTGAGTTCCTTGCAAAGAAGGCAGCGTGGAAGGGAAAAGAGGAGCCTCATGGGGGAAAGCCAGGCAAACATGACCTCAGCCAGGGCTCAAGGTCAGCTTCAAGAGTGATGAGTCACCTGGACGACCTTCTCCTCTGAGAGGACGCGGTGAGGAGGGTGCCTCACCGTGGGGTCTCCCCTCCCCCAAACCAGCACCGTCATGAGAAAAACCCAAGACAAATCTCAACCGAAGAACATTCCCCCCAAATCACCTGCCCAGTCCTCCTCAAAACTGCCAAGTTCATCAGAAACAAGGAAAGTCTGAGCAACTGTCACAGCCCAGAGGAAGCTAAGGAGACATGACTAAATGCAACGGACGTCCTGGATGAGATCCTGGAACAAAAAAGGACATCGGGGAAAAATTGGTGGACTCTGAATAAAATGGAGTTTTGCTGCAGAGTCCAGACCAATGTCGTTACAAAGGTTCCCGTGTTGCTTCTTAGTTTTGACGAATGTCCTAACAAAGCAACGTGAGATGCGGACAGCCGGGGGCATGGGCGCTGGGGGACGGCTGGGTGCGAACTCTGTTCTAGTTTTGCAACTTTTCTGTAAATTCAGAACGATTCTAAAAGTTTTTTTTCTCATAAAATTCTCATTTAATCAATTTGCAGGATCTTTAAAATAAATGTATCTTGAACAAAGCAAAAGCTCTGGTCTCTGTATTAATCTTTTTTTGCAAATATATTAGTTTAAGTGATAATTTCTAATATTCTGGGTATATATTTTTTTCATCTTATTTAACATTGCTCCGTTTAGTTATGAGCCTTTTTTCTCCTTTTTTTTTTTTTGCACAAAGTAGTCAGGGATGTTTGTGCCTCTCTCTGGCCTTCGGTCTTACTCCCTGGGTCCCTGTGTCTTTCTTCTATCATGTGGTTTGTGGCTCTGGAATGTGTCTTGAAATTGGGCAGCAGGCATCCTTCCTGGGGATGGGGACTGGGGTCACTTCCAGGCACCCTGAGCCGACGGTGGGTGGAAGGCATGGGCCGGTGCTTCCGTGTGCCTGGGATACACAGAGAGCCTGGGCGTGATGCCAGCTCCACTGTGCTTGCTGTGTGACCTGGGGGACCTCACTGGACCTCTGTGCCGATGTTTCCGCCTGTCCAAAGACAAGCGTGCTGTTCCTCGCTCACTGTGCCGCCTACGGGTGAGGTGCACTCACACGGGGTGGACGCGGAGGACACACCTTTGTGGGGCAGGTGTCTGGCGGGAAGGTTTTGATTGCCTGGGCATCCACTTCAGAGCCATGCAGGCCCAGCAGACACCTTCTTGGCTGTGCAACTGGACAACCAGCTGGGCTGCCCCACTCATGGTGTTCTAGGAAATCCAGGGTGACCTACATATCTGACCTTTGAATGACCCTGCCTATCCCTTCCTGAACCTTAATGCCTGCACTTAGATTTAAAATTCGCCAATAAAAACTCATTGGAAAAGACCCTGATGCTGGGAAAGACTGAAGGCAGGAGGAGAAGGGAACGACAGAGGATGAGGTGGTTGGATGGCATCATTGACTCAATGGGCATGAGTTTGAGCAAGCTCAAATGGGACATGGGGAAGGACAGGGAAGCCTGGTGTGCTGCAGTCCGTGAGGTCACAAAGAGTCAGACACGACTGGGTGACTGAGCAATGAATAAAGGGTGACGGTGAAGCCCCGGGCACTCCACCCTGAACTCCCCACAAGGCAGAGCCCCAGTCTGTGCGCTCTGTACCTGGGCCCTTGCTGCGGCCCCGGGCCTGCTGCAGACCCTCCAGGACTCGCGAGTCGCACCCCGCCTCCCGGGTTCCCTGGAGCATGCTGCTGAGACGCGTGTTACCGTCAGGAGAATCCCGAGGGCAGCCCCACGTTGGCTCCGGTGGGGAAGTGTGTGGGGAGGCTGGCACAGGTGGGGGGGTCCATACGAGTGTCTGCGGGCTGGCCAGTCTCCCCTTCCCAGCATCACTGCGCAGAGGCGGAGACGCACACGGAACAGCCTGGCGGGCCACGCAGCCAGTCATCCTTGTCTGATGGATGGCACGGGATAAGGGTGGATTGAAGGGGTGAGTGAACGTGGGCCGCATCTGACTCCTGCATCATCAGAGCCACTCACCAAAGCCTCGGCTGTCGAGCGGAGACCTGGGGGAAGGGTCAGCTTGCCAGCCTGGCACACGGGACCCCGGACGCAGCTCCCGTCCCCGCCTGCATCGTGGGCGGCGTGGTCCGCCCATCCTGCTCAGCCCGCGGGACTGTGGGAGGCAGCGAGCGGGGGAACATACCTCGGGGCTGCGACTGGCTGGCCCTGGGGGTACTTGTGGCCTCTCCGGGCTTTGCAACCTCATCATCCAAGATAGCAATTGCTGCTGTGCCCCAGCTTTGCTGCGATTGTTGCGGTAAAAATAATAAGAGTGAAAATAGAACACAATGGAGAAGGAGCCCTGGAGCGCCCTGTGCTCCAGATGCGAGGGGTGGGGGTGCCATCGTCATCCTTCATTGCTGTTGCTCGTCCGCCATGCCCATGGGCTTTACCGTGCTGCGGAGTATGAATCACAGCGAGACATCCCAAGGTCCCACCAGACAGAGGAAAACGAAAATACCAACTCTGCCAGTATCAGGCGCTGGCGAGAGTGCAAGGCTCCGGGAAGCGTAACCTGTGCCTGTGGGAGCCGAACGGGAGAACAGGTGGGTGTGGCCTGGTAGACTGGGAGGGGTGCCTGCTCTTGAGCCAGGGGTCCCGTCCCTGGAAAAGCATCTCGACGGAGCCCGGGCTCGAGTGCGCAAACGCTCGTCAAGAGAGAAACAGTAACGTGTGGCGTCTTCATGCAGGGAAATCGTGTACAGCGCAGGAAGCCAGGGACGACAAAACCCAGGACCCACAAAACCCACACACATCCACACACGAGCAAGCTGAGCTCCATGGAACAACACGGATCAACCGAAAAACATAATTTTGAGGGAGGAAAAGCCCAGACATGAAAGAATACTCACTGTCCGATTCCATTTATATAACGTCAAAACACAGACAAAACTCAACTATATCGTTAGGGCGGCATAATTAGATAGTAGAACTAAGACGAAAAAGAAGGAAGCCATTGCCATAAAAGTCAGGCTGGTGGTTATCTCTGAAGAGCCCCTGGGGGCGGGCCACTCAAGAAGGTCACGGGGGAGGCACCTGGCTGGTGGCCGCGCCTGTGTCTTGGCCTGGGTGCTGGATACATTGCTGTTTGCTTTACAATAATGTCTATACTCGTTTGTATCTTTCAAAATTAGAATAATTTAAGATATTAAAGTCTATGGGAGAGCTGAAGAAATTCAAATGACCTTAAAAAATTATCCTAGAAAACGATTAAAGGAAGCCTCTGGTGGCTTTTTCCCACAGAGCTTCCTGGTTTTGTAGAAAGAGTAAGATCTTGAGAACGAGATGGAAGAAGTTTCGAACCTGGTGCTGCTGCTCCTTAGATATAAGGAACCTCGGTTTACCATTCCATAAAATGGGACCAAAATATGAGCCTGGAAGAGTAGGCGCCCAATGCCAGGTGCAGAGTCAACCCTGGCTACGCCCTCCGTGACGGGTGACGCTGATGTTGCAGCCGGGGTCTCGGCGGGCCACCGTCCCTTTCTTCGGCACGCTGGTGCCACTCCTCTGTCAAGACGTGGAGCTCAATCCAGGCTGGCCCCATGAGCATGCTGACTGATGAAACGTGGCAGAGGTGGTACCCAAGAACTTCTGGTTTCTGGCCAAAGGTCAGGCTTGTGGGAGAAGCTTCTTGGGGGGTAGGTTATCCCTGGGGCACGAAGCCAGCTCCCAGGGCAGGGTTCTCCCTGGTTAATGGGCGTCGGGCATCCTCAGGCACCTCTGGGAGGTGGGAGAAGGCACACACAGGACGTGGTCAGGGTGCAGCCTGCTAACAGGAGCAGGGACGCCTCTGCCAAGTGGCGCAGAGATGGAACGCTGGTCACAGCAGGAACTGCCCTTAACCTAATCAGTTCCCACGTGTTTCCTGGTCCCGGGCGCTGCCATAGCCCTGGGGATGCAGTGTGAACTGTCAGCCTCCTCGCTCTCCCTTGCAGAATTCACACCCAAGGACCCACTCAGATGAGCTCCACAGACTCTGGCTTGGGGGGTCCTCACTCATGCTCTGCAGAGAGGCTGAAGGAGGAGACCCCCCAGCAGCTGCTGTCCTCTGAGCCCCAGTCAGTGAGACGAGCAGAGCGACCGCAGAGCGTGAGGTGTTGCTGCTGCTATGGACACATGGCAGGGCACCTCCACCTTCGCCAGCCTGTGAACGGGGTCAGGACGAACCTAATCCCACGCCCCTGAACCCGCTACATACCCGTGAGGACTGATCCCTCCCCATGGAAACTGGTGCGACCTTTCCAGAAGGAGACCTGGCACCCAGCCCCATGCCAGGAGCCCCTGTGTGGCCTGGCCAGCCCACCTCCAGGATGTGTCCCAGCCCTGCCCTCTCACGCCAATTCCAAGAGGCATGCCTGAACCTCTCACTGCGGCGTTGTTTACAGTAGAAAACCCTGAACCCCAGAGGAGCACTCATCAGGGAAGGATTGCTTAAATAACTTTTGGTGCAGCCCCAGATGGAGTTCTGGGAAAACAGCTGGGAAAAGGGACCGAGGCAGTGACCCAGGCTCCCGGCGGGGTCTGCAGAGTCCTCCAGATGTCATTCGTCCTCGCTGCATGTTTTGATTCCTTGGAATGCAATCTCAACAAGGCCTCTGTGCGTTTGCTTTAATGGCGTTTGATAAGCTGGTTCTACCATGGGCGTTGCTGAGTAAGGGCCAGGGTTGGGATATAACCAAATGAGCCTGAAGAAGGAGGTGATGTTACTTGCATTTTCAACTGGTGAGTCTTCTGAAGTGACAGCTAGATAAGGGAGATTGGGGCCGGTGGGACGGAGCCGGAACAGCCCAAGCCAGGTCCGCTCCCCCAGGGAGGCTCACCCAGTGGCAGAGGGGTGGGTGGTCTTCAAGGGAACCCAGACAACAAGTGGGGCTGAGATAACTGTTACTGGGGAACAGTAGCAGTTTGCTGTTAAAAAGAGAGCCGGATTGTGGCATCACATTGCTCACAAATGATATGCTCCAGTGTGGAATCTAGATAAAACGGTAGAGAGGAACTCGTTTACAAGCAATACCACAAGCAGAGTGGAAAGGCAAGCCTCAGAATACCTGAAGGTGTTTCCATCAGACATGCAATAATGAATCCATATCCAGAATGCATAAATGATATCCATCCATCTATAGATCAGGAGGGATGAGACCCCCTTCCCAGAGGGGAAGCAGGGAAATTGGCAAACTATGTGAATAGGAGATTCACAGCAGAGGAAATCAGTGTGGCCAAAACAGGGAAATAAGTGAACTCATTCTGAGAAAGGAAGCTCCATCTCCCTGTGGGGTCGAACCCTTTGAAACGACAAGTTCAATAGGTCAGCACAGCTGCCGCTGGGGCTTTCCCATGGCTCTGTCCTGGGAACCGGGAAATCTGGGAAGTCAGCTCAGCTGGTCAAGAATGCGCCTGCAATGCAGGAGACTCCGGTTCAATTCCTGGGTCGGGAAGATCCGCTGGAAAAGAGAAAGGCCACCCACTCGAGTATTCTGGCCTGGAGAACTCCATGGACTCTATAGTCCATGGGGTCGCAAAGTCGGACACACTGAGTGGTTTTCACTTTCACTTTCAAGTCCAGTAACTGCTGTAGTAAGTGCCTGCTGCCCCGCCGTGTGGAGGTCAGAGTTCATGCCTGGTGACGCCCCTTCGCGCTGAGGCTGATCCTTTCTCCCTCTGCCCTGGCAGCGGGGCTGACCTTGGGGGTGACGCAGCAACCTTGGGAACAATTTGGGGTCTCTAGTGGACTCAAAGAAGCAGATATCCAGTTGTCCTTCACTTCTGAGAGGAGGTGATATGGGGCAGCTGCTCTGGGAAACAGTCCGATGGCCTCTCAGTGAAACCCAGAGCTCATGAGACCCAGCAGCTCCACTCCTGACGTGAAGACTCGGCTGCCCGCAAACACTGGTGTGAGCCTTCTGAATCACCCGTAGCGGCCAGACTGCGGGACCAGCCCCAGCATCCATCAGCCGATGACGCTTGAATCAAATGTGCTGTTTCCATATGATGGAATATTATGTGGCTGGAGAAAGGACCGAAGAAATGGCCACACCCTACAGCCTGGGTGAGCCTGCAAAGCAAGCTGACGGAAAGCAGCCGGTCGTAGACGACACGATTCCATTTTTAAGAACGTCCAGAATGGGGAAATCCACAGGGACAGAGAGTGGGTTAGCAGTTGCTCAGGGCAGGGGACTGGGGGGATTTTGAGACTTTCTGAGGTGATGAGAACAGATAAGATTGTGGTGTTGGGTGCACACATCCGTAACTGCACTAAAAACCACCGAGCTGAACATTGTAAATGAATGATTCGTACGGTATGTGAATTATACCTCAATGAACATTTAAGGAAAAAAAAAAAAACAACACACCAGGCTGCAGGCACATCACCAGGAAAACGGACAAATAAATAAGTGTGGACTCCACTCAGTGGGGAAGTCCTGGGTGGTGACATTCAGTGAGTAAAAAGTTCCAGGCATTGAAAAAAAAAGCTTTTGAAAAAAATGCAACTTAACACATTCATGGAAAAGACTTCCAACACAGTAGGTATTGAGGGAATACGTTGTTGCTGAGCCACTGAGTCGTGTCAGACTCTCTGTGACTCGCACCAGGCTCCTCTGTCCGTAGACCTTCCCAGGCAAGAATACTGGAGGGGGTTGCCGTGCCCTCCTCCAGGGGATCTTCCCGACCCAGGGATCAAACCCGCATCTTTTATGTCTCCTGCGTTGCAAGAAGGTTCTCTACCGCTGAGCCACCTGGGAAGCCCTGAGGCAATATACCTAAATGTATTAAAAGGCAAGCAACGAGCCCTTCTGCCCTTCCTCTCTCCCTCCCTCCATTTATCTTTCTATAAGTGAAAGTCGCTCAGTCGTGTCTGACTCTTTGCGACCCATGGACTATACGGTCCATGGAATTCTCCAGGTCGGAATACTGGAGTGGGCAGCCTTTCCCTTCTCCAGGGGATCTTCCCAGCCCAGGTCTCCCACACTGCAGACAGATTCTTCAGCAGCTGAGTCACCAGGAAAGCCGTGTCTTTCTATAGTGATAAGTCATTTTCCATTTCACCTCCTCCCATCTCCTCCATCAAAAGACTAAAAAGAATAGATTTTCAGGAGCCTCCTGTTGGATTCTGTCAAGAAACATCACAGGAAGCACTAGCATGACTTTGAAAATCAAGGCTCTGCAGTCACGATGCTGCTGGTGGTTCTGGCTGAAGCCGCCTGAACTGTGGCCTCCTGCGGGTCCCAGGCCTGGCAGCTCTGGTCTGATCCGGTGGGGCCCCGGATGACGGGGGAGTCGGGGGCTTCAGGAGCCCCTCATTCTCCCCCTTTCTCTCCGTGGGCAGGTTTTGCCCTGGTTTCCCTCCCTCAGTGCCTGTCTTCCCAACACCCTCTTGTCCCTGTGGGGGTTTCTCGCCTGGAATGGGGCTTCAGACGCTGTTCCAGCAATTGTCCACCTCCCTCGGGGCAAGGTAGCTCTGAGCAGCCCCTTGAGTCAAAAGCCTGTTGTGCAGAGGAGGGAGCTCTGGGTGGGGAAGGCAGGGTGCCAGGGGCCAGCCAGGCTGGGCGACCTGACCATCAGCCTGCGGCCTCAGGCAGAGCCTTCTCCTGGGCCCTGTGTCCTGAGGCTCAGGGAGGATCTGGCCGCAGGATCTCGGGGTCTGCACTGACAGCTCCCATAGGCCATGGCTGTGCTCGTTGGAGCCACGTGGCGCCCCAGCTAGCTTCCTTTGCCCCCGGAGATAATCCCTCCTCTGTCTACCCCCGGGTATGTGGGGGGCTGGGGTGCAGGACCCTTGTCCTGGGTTTGATGTAAGGTGGGCGCCAACCCACCTCCACATCACCCCAAGGAACGGAGTGAGGATGGGACAAGTGCCAGGGTCCTGACGGCCCTGGACAGCCTGTCTCCAGAACCCAGCGCTTGCTTGCATTCTGTGACGTTATTGATGCCCTAGAGCAGCTGGGAGCCCAAGGGGATCACCTGGCCAACCTGAGGCCCAAGGAGTGTGTTTAGTCTGTTTGATTGAACTTTAAATAGAAACTGCCTCTCTCTCCTGAGTCCAGATATTTAATCTATGGCTATGTTTCTTTTGTGGCCTGTTGTTCAGCTGCTAAGTCCCTGCAGTTGTCCATTGAGTCGGTGATGCTATCTGACCATCTCATTCTCTGCCACCTTCTTCTCCTTTTGCCTTCAATCTTTCTCAGCATCAGGGAAAGATATTTCTTTTGTAGAACCCTAAATAAAGATCCAAAATTACTGCAGATGGTGACTGCAGCCATGAAATTAAAAGACACTTATTCCTTGGAAGGAAAGTTATGACCAACCTAGATAGCATATTCAAAAGCAGAGACATCACTTTGCCAACAAAGGTCCATCTAGTCAAGGCTATGGTTTTTCCAGTGGTCATGTATGGTTGTGAGAGTTGGACTGTGAAGAAGGTTGAGCGCCGAAGAATTGATGCTTTTGAACTGTGGTGTTGGAGAAGACTCTTGAGAGTCCCTTGGACTGCAAGGAGATCCAACCAGTCCATTCTGAAGGAGATCAGCCCTGGGATTTCTTTGGAAGGAATGATGCTAAAGCTGAAACTCCAGTACTTTGGCCACCCCATGCGAAGAGTTGACTCATTGGAAAAGACTCTGATGCTGGGAGGGATTGGGGGCAGGAGGAGAAGGGGACGACAGAGGATGAGATGGCTGGATGGCATCACCGATTTGATGGACGTGAGTCTGAGTGAACTCTGGGAGTTGGTGATGGACAGGGAGGTCTGGCGTGCTGTGATTCATGGGGTCGCAAAGAGTTGGACACGACTGAGCGACTGATCTGAACTGAAATGAACTGAGATAAAGATCAACTTTAGAAGCCAAAGGTGATCAATTGAGGTTGATGTTTTAAACATCTGCCCTAAAGCAACAGAGCTGATGGTCACCGGGTTACTTTGCTTTAATGCTTTCATTGATTCCGTGCCTGATTTTGACACAGATGCAAAATGGGTCGTGGACTATTGGAAGGCTTCATTAAGAACTGCATGCTTTTTAAGAAAAAAGGTTTTGAAATGTTAGGATGTAGGAAACTCATAAAGCATTTTGGCCAAACAGAATGAACAAACAACCATCTGGAGGCTTTATTCACGCAAAGGAAGCCCAGGAGGAGAGGCAAAGATGATTGAGAAACAGAAGCGTCCCTGGGATGACTGTCATGGTGTCATCCTCTACGTGCAACGTCAAGGTGACCGAGACAACCGTGTTTGTAGGTTAAAAGGTAAGTTTGGAAGGTGGTGAAGCTGATGCTCCAATACTTTGGCCACTTCGTGCCAAGAGCTGACTCGCAGCAAAAGACCCTGATGCTGGGAAAGACTGAGGGAAAAGGGGAGAGGGGGTGTGCGGCAGAGGATGGGATGGCTGGATGGCATCGCTGACACAACGGACATGAATTTGAGCAAACTCTGGGGGACAGTGGAGGCCGGGAGCCTGGTGTGCTGCAGTGCGTGGGGTCGCAGAGAGTCGGACACGATCCAGTGACTGAACACCATCAACGACGAAGAAGAGGGAAAAGCTCACCGAGAGGGAAACGCGAGCGTCCGTAAAAACGACCTCACTGAGCACGACAGACCGCATTTCCTGAGGGACAAACAGAAAGAGCTAGACTGTTCCTAAAAGAGGAACAGGAGCGAGGGACCCTTCAGCCAGGCGTGTCCCGGTGGCACTCTGCACCTGGCCTGGCACGTGGGTGTTCATTCAACGAGCCGCCATCAGCAGGGAGGAGGGACGCTCAGAGGGTGAGGGTCCACACGGGGCTCCTCCAGAGCTTCTGCAAGACGAGGAGATGCCGAGGACACCTGTCGGGGCCTCCGCCTGGCCTGGGTTTCCTACGACCGAGGCCTCGGAGCCGGCAGGCGTCTGCAGCCACCTAGTCCGTGTATCCCAAATGCGGGTGACGTTTCCCAGGTCACGGGCAGCAAGCTGAACGAGGACAGCACACCCAGGTCTTCACAAAGCTCATTCACCCTGTGCTCAGCAGCGTCCTTTATTCTGTGGGCACGAGACAGAGGCGGCATTAACTCGTGTTTCAAAGTGGGCAACTGCTGGGTTCTGAATGTTTTAAGATGTTACCCATTGATGACATTCCCACACCTGGCAGGCCCTAGGCTGAGCGTGAGCACCGTGAGGCTGGAGAAGGGGGTGGTGCTCCGGGGATAGGAGGATGCTGAGGGCAGAGCCAGGGCGCAGGCATCTCTGGGCAGAGCTGGGATCCTGGCATCTCTGGGCACAGCCCTGGCTCCTCCTTGGCTCCTCATTCTCCCCTGAGGAGTGAGGCCCAGGAGCCCCAGAAGGAGTTAGGGCTCCAGCTGTGCTGTATACCCCTTGGGGGCAGTCAGCACTGCTAACAGGCGGGGGCCTCCCTGAGAGGAGCCCCAGGCAGGACCCTCCTCACGCTCTGGCTTCTCTCTCGCAGCTTCCACTGCTGAGGACGAGCTCTGCGGCCTCGGGCTCCGCAGCACTTAGGATGGAGGCCAGCAGTTTAAGAGGCTGGCCAGAGAGGTGGCCGGCGGTGGACAGATGGGTGCCCTTCCCTCGAATTAATGAGATGGGCCAGTCTGGCTGTGGGAGACGTCTGAATAAACGAGCCGGTGTCAGAGCGGCTGTCTGGCTGGGATACAGGCCGGGGGTTTTGGAAAGGTGTGTGTCGGTTATTGGAAGTCGTCTCCTGGAGATCCTTAAAGGACCAGGCAAACCAAACAGGGTGGACTCACTTCCTGCTTCTGTGCAAACAGTCAAGAGAGGTTTTGAGAGAGTGTCAATGTTTTCTCAGACTCGCCAAGGGCTGCTTGGCAGCGGTACTGCTGACATGAGTTGCCCGTGAGGAGCGGTTTGTTCAGAAAAGGCCCCAGGTTTGCAAAGCAGAATCAGCGCCGCCCAATGAGGGAGCCTTTGTAGTTTGGTTTTTCTTGAAAGATAGAGGCTCTAAGTCAATTAGGCTTCAAATTTATCTTTCTTCTGAGTATCAGAATTTAAGTCATGCCTTTCTCTCAGAGCTTCACTGCATTACAAAGATTTTTATACAAAAATGTTCACTGTTGTTAGTCATACTCAGAGCTCAGTCATGTATGACTCCTGTGACCCTGTGGACCGTGGCCCACCAGGCTCCTCGGACCATGGGGTTTCCCAGGCAAGAATCCTGGAGTGGCTGCCATTTTCTCCTCCAGGGGATCCTCTGGACCCAGGGCTGGAGCCAGCATCTCTCATGTCTCCTGCAATGGCAGGCGGGTTCTTTACCACTGCGTCTCCACTGTGTACTATCTATTTAGCATTTAAAATTTTTATTGGAGTATAGTTGCTTTAGAATGCTGTCTTATTTTCTTAATATATGTACTGTAGTATTTTATTTGACTCAAGATGTTTGGTACTGCTGCTAAGTCACTTCCGTCGTGTCTGACTCTGTGCGACCCCATAGACGGCAGCCCACCAGGCTCCCCTGTCCCTGGGATTCTCCAGGCAAGAACACTGGAGTGGGTTGCCATTTCCTTCTCCAATGCATGAAAGTGAAAGTGAAAGTGAAGTCGCTCAGTCGCGTCTGACTTTTATCGACCCCATGGACTGCAGCCCACCAGGCTCCTCCGCCGTGGGATTTTCCAGGCAAGAGTACTGGAGCGGGGTGCCATTGCTTTCTCCTCAAGATGTTTGCACGTTTATAATTTTTCAGTTGTAGAGATATTTTATGTATCTTCTCATTTTGATTAAAAACCACATTGCTGTTTTTGTAGCTCTCATTGCAAGTCTCTGTGTGAATTCAGTGGTGATTTCTTTTGTTATATCCTCCAACTCATTTATTCTTCTTCCAGCATGGTTTATTTAGTTATCAAATCAATCCTTCAGCAAAAAAAAAAAAAAGAAAAGAATAAAGGTTGTAGGCGATGAGAATCACAGTAGAGCCTCAGGGTTAAAGGCCACGGCTTTGGAACGAGAAGCAGGTCCTTGGAAGGGAAGGATGAGGAGTTTGGGGTTAAGGGTGAAACTGGGGTGCACAGGATGGATGCACAGCAAGGCCCTACTGAGTAGCACAGGCAGCTCTGTTCACCGCCCTGTGACAAGCCGCAGTGGAATGCGAAGAAGAATACATATGCATAACTGAGTCACTTTGTCGCACAGCAGAAATGAACACAGCACTGTGAATCAGCGATGCTTCGATGAAATAATAATAAAGAAACACATCCTTTAGGGGTGGGGGCTCACCTGTGAGAGGGAGCAGCAGGCTGTCAAGAGGGGGTTGCTAGGAGCCCCCATGAGGCTCATAATGGGACCTGGGGCCCAGAAGTGGGAGCTGAGGTCACGGTCCTGCTGGTGTGGCTGTCTTCTTCTGCGTGAGCGGGTGGAGGTGGGAGCTGAGGTCACGGTCCTGCTGGTGTGGCTGTTTTCTTCTGCGTGAGCGGGTGGGGGTGGCAGTTCATTAAATACCGGAGTTCTTGGGCCTCTGTCCACTTAGATTCCGAAGCCCGAGATGAGGCGGGCAGGGGAATGAATTTAGACATCAGGCTACTTGGAATCATGGTCAAAGAATGCCCGAGAGTCCAGTGAAATTGTCTTTTCGGCTGCTTGCCCCAGTGGGGAGAGCTCGCCTGTGTCTGGGGAGTGGGGAGCCCGTTAAGATGTGCCTCCTGCATCCGGAGTTGAAATCCATACCCGCCCTCCTGAGCATCTTCCCTGCCACCCCTCAGGTCCCGTTCGTTCCCCTCCCCTCCTCCCCCTGAGGCTGCTGTAACAGTTGACAAGCGGAGGGGCTCTAAATAACACACATGTACCCTTTCATGGTCCTGGAGGCCCAAAGTCGAAAACCGTCTCACTGAGCTAAGACCCAGATGGCCCAGAAGGCCTGGCTCCTCCTGGAGGCCCTGGGGTGACTGGCTCCTTGCTTTTCCACCTCCCTTGGCTCATGGTCCCCCTTCCATCTTTAAACCCCTCCCTCCAACCTCTGCTCCTGGACTGAGTCTCCTTCTCTGATCTCCTGCCTCCTTCCTTTAAGGAATTCTCATGGTGACACTGGGCCCGCCTGGACCATCTGGGTGACCCCACCGTCCTGGTCAGATCTGCACCATCAGGCGGCCTTCACAGGCTCCCGGCACGTGCGGACGTGAGCGTTGGACTGTGAGGAAGGCTGAGCACTGAAGAATCGATGCTTTTGAACTGTGGTGCTGGAGAAGACTCTTGAGACTCCCTTGGACTGCAAGGAGATCCAACCAGTCCATCCTAAAGGAAATCGACCCTGATTATTCATTGGAAGAACTGATGCTGAAGCTGAAACTACAATACTTTGGCCACCTGATGCGAAGAGCCGATTCACTGGAAAAGACCCTGATGCTGGGAAAGATTGAAGGTGGAAGGAGAAGGGGACGACAGAGGACGAGATGGTTGGATGGCATCACCGACTCAGTAGACATGAATTTGAGCAGACTCCAGGCGGTGGTGAAGGACAGAGGAGCCAGGTGTGCTGCAGTCCCTGGGGTTGCAAAGAGTCGGACACGACTGAGCGACTGAACAAGAATGACTGACGCGTGGGGCCACATGGGTAAATCTGAAAACGTTACATTGAGTGAAAGAAGCCAGGCGCCGGAAGCCACCCCCGTGTGATGCTGCTTCTACGAACTCTTGAGAGTAGATACATTACAGGGACAGGACGCAGGCTGGCGGCTGCCGGGGTGAAGAGAGCGTGGGCTTAACAGACGGGTTTACTTGGGAGCAGTGGAGACGTCGGGGAACCAGAGGTGGCGTTTGCACAGCTCTGTGGACGGACTGGCTGCCCTGGGATTGTTCACTGTGAAATGCCTAATTTTATGATGTGTGCAATTCACTCCATCAATTACTTTGGTAAAAACCACAGTCAAGTACCTGCCAAAACGGCTCAAAACCGGCAAAGCATGTGTTGATGAAAACATGGAGCAACTGGAACGCTCACACATGAAAACACACAGACCGGCGATTTAGCGACTCTGCTCCTCGTACCTGCCCAGTGGAAGTGTGCACACAGGTGTGACCAAATGCCTGTGTAAGGGTGTCCATCCCAGCTGCTTTGTGGTCGCTCCAAGCTGGAAAACCCACATCCATCAGGAGTAGGACAGGTCCACGCAGGGCCGTACTCCACCAGAGAATACTGTACAGCCACATGGGCCCGTTTAGCTGAAACTCTCGAGTAGAATGCAGAGGGAAAGAACTTTAGGCAGACGTGAAAACAAGCATGGACTTCCCTGGTGGCTGAGTGGTGAAGATTCTGCCTGCCAAGCAGGAGACCCGGCTTCCATCTGCGGGTCAGGAAGATCCCCTGGAGAAGGGAATGGCAACTCACTCCAGAGTTCTTGCCTGGAGAATCCCATGGACAGAGGAGCCTGGTGGGCTACAGTCCATGGGATTACACAGAGTCAAACACAACTCAGTGACTAAAAAATAACAATAACCACAACAATAAACACACCCACTTGTATCGCGATTCCGCTCGTCTGTAGGTTGACGCAGGCATGTTTTATCCCATCGCATTTCAAGTTGGAACAGTGGGGCCCCGTGGGTGCGGGTGAGGGACTACTTTGGGGGGTGGGGGAGGGTGCTGAGACCCTCATGATGCCTTTTGCGGTAGGGCCAGTAGAAGCAAGGAGACAATCACAGAACAACCTTCAGTGAGAGCAGAAGCAAGGCGAGAATTGAGAGCTCGGAGCAGCACCAGCTCCTGTCCATTCAGCTCATTCACTGGTTCAGCAAACACCCTCAGAGTGACCAGGACCCATCAGATCGTATCAGGTACCCAGGAAAGACCCAGGAAACCATACGACGCTGTTCTCCTGAAGCCACTTGTCTGGTGGGCAGCTATCCGGGCGAGCGATGACAACATGTGTGATGACTGTCTTCAAGCAAACAGCGCAAGAGCGCACAGACGGGGTAGAAAGCGCCAGGTCTTCTCTAAGCGCCCACTGGTTGGGTGTTTCACAGGGTCTTCCAGGCCCACGATTGCCCTCTGAGGTCGTGTCCTGGCACCCCCTGACCAGGAGAGGGCAGGGGGAGGACACGCCTCTCTGGAGGGGTGGGTGGGGCCTGGCCAGTGGGTCTCAGGGGCTCCTCCGTGCTTCAAGCCCAAGGCCATGATGACTCTCCTGCTTGTGGGACCCCAGTACCTCTCGGGTCCTCCCCTCCTTTGCTGGGCACGTAAGCTGGCCTCGTCCTGGGCAGTGAGGTGAGGCAGAATCCAGGCCAGCTGGAATCTTGCCTGGTGTTGCCCTGGGGCGAGGGGGGCTCCAACAGCTGCCTCTGGCCCATGGCCATGCGTAGCCCCAGAGGCACCACCCACCTCCAGCCTGTCTTCCTGCCCTCTAGGAGGACGGTGATGGCGCTGGCGTGGGCGGGCTGTCAGCTGAGCTGGAACGTGGGTGAGGGGCCAGAGGTGGGCAGAGGTGGGCAGCCGTGCCCGGCCCGCGTGAGTGCCATCATCCAGCTCCAGGGGACCGGGCCGCTGGTCGCCGTAGGGAGCAGGCGCTGGGGGGCCTGCTGCGGAAAGGCTGCCTGACTAGAGCTCAGACGTGGGCGCCTTATTTCACCAGGAGCCCAAGAGGCCCTGCATGGTGGCTTCCGACGGGCATCGCCTTGCTTCCCATGTGGCATCTCGGCATATGAAGCTCCCCTGGGAAGTGAGGGGTGAGGGGCCCACCTGAACGGCATGGCCCAGGAGGTGGGGGACATGACCCTGCCTCCCAGCTCACCGGCCGGCTCTCCTCCACACCAGACTCTAGTTTTCTCCACTCCCTGCCTAAGAGCCGCCTGGGGTCGCAGGCCCGTGGGATGAGGGGCTCAGGCCCCCAGCCTGTGCCTCCTGCCTCCTTTCTGCACACCCTCGCTGGGCGCCCCCAGGCTCCCGGCAGAGCCCCCTCATGCCCTCCCTAGCCTGCCTGTCCCGCTCACGCTCCTGGCGCCAGACCCCTCCCAAGACGCCCCGGGCTGTCTCCCCGCTGCCCTGAGCAGGCCTTGCCCTCGGCTCTGCTCTGCTGTGGCCGCCTTGAGAACGTCCCCAGTTGCTGAACAACGGCCCCGCAGCAGGGATTTGCAATGGACCCCGTGGGTTCCACAGCCAGCCCTGCGGGGCAGACAGCTTTCCTCCTGACCTGGATGCCCCCAGCATCGCAGGGCACAGAGGATGCCTGCTGATGGTATCGCCTCTCTCAAGACCCAGGACAATGCCTGTGTCCAAGGGCAGGGGGCGGGCCAGCCCCCAAACGATGCTGTGTCCTTCCGGGGCTTCTCCTGACGGCCACCCGCCCCTGAGAGGCCTGCGCTGTGCACACATCGGGGCTCTGTCTGCAGGACTCCAGTGGGTGCTGCAGGACCCTTGAGCCGATTCCTCGCCCCCCACCCCGCACCTGGCTGGACGCTGGGCTTCCGGGGAAGTGATGGAGGCACGCAGTAGGTGTGCAACCAACGTCCCTCTGCATGGTCACACCCTTCCCTAACCGGAAGCCCGATGAGGGCACTGGCCAGCCCCTGACCTCTGGCCACGCTGGCCTTGCCGCCTCACCTGGGGCCTCGCTGGGCCCAGCAGTGGGGTCGAGACAACATCCAGTCGGACTCTAAGGACCAAGTCCCAGGCCTGGCCCTCCACCACACAGCCTCCTCTTTCTGGACCTCAGTTTTCCTCCCTAAAAAACGGGGGATCAGACAGAGTGCTCTCTCTGACAGTTGTCTTTCCTAGGAAAAGAGAGCTGACCTGCCCGGGAGCCTTCCTGGTGAAGAGCCCCGGCCCGGGACAGGCCCTGAGGCCTTGGAGTTGCCTGCGGTCTCCCTGTCTCCTCCACTAGATGCTCTTTGCCCATTTTGGAGGTGCCAGGCACTCCCTAGGTGTCCAGGCACCTGGGCTGGGAGAGAGACAAGCAGATACAATGGTCAACACAGGAGGGGGGCTGGGGAGGATTGGCAGGGCAGGAGTGGGGCTGGGGGGTAGGAGGGGAGCAGTGGGGCAGAGCAGGAGCCTGGGCTGAGGAGGCTGGGCTGTGGGGCCCAGAGGGCTGTCCCCTGAGAAGCCCTGGAGGTCAGAAAAGGCAGGATGAGCCACAGGAGCCTGGAGAGGCTCTGCGCATGGGAGATGGGGGGCGCGGGCAGGGCTGATGGCCAGGTCGGCCAGGCTGGAGTGCGGCCGGGCTTCTGGGAGCAGGGCCTGCCGGGGCACACGTGCACAGGTTCTTCTGGGAGCAGGGCCAGGCCAGGGCGGGGCCTGGGGAGGCGAGGCTGAAGGAGACACGTGCTCTCCGGGTGGTGTGGGGGCCTCGGATTTGGGCAGGGGCTCGAGGGGGCGGCTCAGATGCTGGCTGGAGGGAGGGCCGGGGTGGTCAGTCTGGAGCCGGGAGGCAGGCGGGCTGGAAACCAGAATCCAGGACCGACGCTGTTATGAGAGGGCAGCTGGGGGCCATGGAGGCGTCTGGGGGTGGTGCGGACTGGGGCGGTGGGGATGGGCTGACCTTGAGAGTTGGGTGATAAGGAAGACAGAGGGTGGTTCACAGAGACGGAGCCCGTGGGAGAAGAGATCTGGGACCTGGACAAGGCCAGGGGCGCGGGGGCACATGGAGCGGTGGGGCAGGGCTCAGGAGACGGGCTGGAGGCCAGCGGAGATGGGCACCCATCACCTGTGCTGCCCTCGGGGGGTCAGAGCAGAAGACCACCCAGGACCAGCCCCTGAGTGTGTCCCAGGAGACTCCAGGAGCAGAAGGCCCCCGAACTCCAGGGGAGGCCATGCCAAGGCCTGGGAGTAGCCAGCTGTGTTGAGTGCTCTGGAAAAGACCACAAACCCCTGACCAGAGATGCGTCCATCTGTCTGTATAAATCACGTGTAAAAGTCTGGATCCTACGATGCTTTGGCATCTTGGGGTCCTTGCTGGCTTGGGAGAGACTGTCTGTCCCTCCCCAAAGGGAAGCATATTCCTAGAGACAGCAAACAAGTCCTGCACACGGGCCTTTCACATCCAGACCAACAGTCCAGAGCCCACCCTCAACGCCCACCTGCTTCTTCAACCCTCACACAAGCCAGGGTCCCCAGGCCCTAAGTCCCCAGCCAGATAACTCGACGACCAGGGGTACTTGGGTTCCAGAGCCCACTGGAATTACTCAAACCTGCTAGAGCTGAACCTACCTCGCCAGATCCCTGCACAGAAACCCCAGTGGAGCTTCCGGCCCACGCTCTCCCCTCCCTCCTGGGGCTGGCCGACCCTGGGGCTTCCCTGTGTAGCCCTGCGTGGCCTTGTGTGGCTCCTCCCCTTGAAAACCACTTCGACGTCTTTGATCACCGGCCTTCTCAGCCGGTCACCTCTATAGATGAAGTCCGGGTGCCAGGGTGAAATGCAGCCCACTTCTCCCCTCCTGGGTGGGTAAGCTGCATTGCTTCCTGCCTGGGTCCTCACGGACGCCCAGCCCAGCGCTTCCAGCCGGGTGAGCACTTGAAGGAAGCAGATGACGTCCTCGGTGTGAACACGCTGTCTCTCCAACCTCCCTCTGTCTCCCGCCTCCACCCCTGTGGGGGGCCAGACACTTACTGCATCTTTTCTGGTTTTTTCCTTAGTCTTTTGGCCAAAATATGCCCCAGGATAATGAAATCTATGTACAGTAGCCGTATTCAGTCTGGTGGCTTCTGGAATGAATTAGCCACAGGAGAATTTCCGAGCAATTTTTTTTTTCCCCTATGTAGGGCAAGCCACAGGCAGGACCAGAGGACCCAGAGCCGTCCACGGAGCCCAGCCCACCATGCGTGTGGCCACAGGGTAATCAGCCCCGCAGAGCCTCTGTGACCCGGGCGGCAGGGAGCCGGCCCCAGGGCGCCGCGTTCCTGTCCCTCTAGCTGTGTCCCCCACCCGCTGAAGGACCCAGGACCTGGGAGCGGGTCATTCACATCTGCGCCTCAATCAGGCCCCGCAAGACGCCGGGCCGGTGGTGGCCCCGGCCGCTCATCTGTGGACGCCTGTTCGAACAGACTTGGGTTCCTAGAACAAACAGAACTTCCTTCATTTTGGATGTTCCCTAATTTAAGCTGCCCCCGGTCACGGGCCGCGCGTCCCGCCTTTGTCTGCGGCCGCCGCCCCGCCCCCACCCGGGGCCCCTTTGGCGGGAGGAGCCGCGGCTTTGGCCGCAGTGAGCTGGGCTGCGGCCTCCCTGGACCCGGGTGTAACGAGAGCCCACAGCTGCTCTGACTCACTCTGCAAACATCCTCTGCCTGCAGCCCCGCCGCCCTCTCCCGCGGCCAGCGGGCCCTGGTGGCTCCCACGCCAGGACCCCAGGGTCTCCCGACGGGGACCGCGCTGGGCCCCCGGCTCTGGAGTGGAAGCCCCTCCTGGACCCTGAGGCCCGCCCGGGGAGACCGCCTCTGCCAGGGGTTCTTGGGACAGACACGGGTTGGTTCTGTCTGCTCTCAGGGCCGGGGGAGGCCTGGCGGGAGTGGACGTCCCGTTCAAGTGAAGTTGCCTCGGCTTCCTGCTCCGCTCACGCCCCGGGGCTGTGCCCCCTCCCCTCCCCCAGGCTGGCCCCTGCTCGGGGTACCACCACCCGAGACCCCCACCCTGCAGCCCTGCTTCCCCTCCGCGCCGACCCGCGCCAGCGCCGTGATCCCTGCCTGCCGTCTGCTGTCCTGAGCTCAGGCCCCACCCTCCACCCACGCCCGGAGCACCGCAGGCCCTGATCATTGTCAGAGGAACAAGGGGCCAGACCCGACTGCGCTCACCCGCCAGCATCTCCCGCAACTGTTTCCTCTGCCCCGCTCCAGGGGAGAGGGCCTCCTGGGCAGGGACCCTCCCTCTCTCCCTCCTCCCCTCTCCCCTTCAGTCCTGCCTTTCCCCCTCTGTCTGACCACCTCTCTCTTCTTGCGCCGATTTCCCGGGGGCTCAGCATCATGCCTGACACATAAAGCAGGCTCCATCAGCAAGTGTAAATGGCCACACGAGTGGAGGGGCCTTGCAGGAGCCCCTGCAGGGACTCAGTCCTGCCTTCAGCAGATAGACAAGCATCTCCAGAGTGCCAGACACACCAGTGGGGTGCTGGAGCCCACGCCAGGGGTGCCCTGTCCAGTCTGCCTGGGCGTCCCCGGCTCTGTCCTGGGAGGGCCGGTCAGGGTGGGGGGCCCACGCGAACCCTCACAGCCAGTCTGCCCTGTGAACGGCTCCCTGGGGCCACCCTCCAGGCCAAGTGCTGACTGCAGGCTCCTTCTGTGCTCGGGGCAGGAGCTGGGCATGAGGGCTCTGGAGCCGGGGCATCCTTTGCTACTGGGATCCAGGGTAGGAGGCTATGTAAGTCGGGGGCTGCAGTGCCGGGAGGCTGTGTGCACCCCCTCCGCTCCCAACACTTCAGAAGGACGCTCCCCACACAGGGCTGGGCACAGAGGGACGTTCCCCCCCAACCCCCACAGGAGGCTTGAAGGGGTCATCCGCCTTGTCCAGCCAGGTGGCCACAGAGACCTCATCGCTGGGACCACGAGGGGTTCCTGCAAGGGCTGGAAGGATGTCGGGGCACAGAGGGGCCGGAGGAGATCCAGGCCGGGCTTCAACCCTCCAGTTGCCCGGCGTGGCCGTCGGCAGTCACAGGGACGCCTCTGTGGACGGAGGATGGGCAAGGCCTATCTCGGCGGGCGCTCCGTGCAGGACCCCGGCACCCATCACCCCCTGCCTTCTTGTGAGAGGCCCTGCCCGGCCCCCGGAAACACGTGCTTCAGCCCATGCACCCAGGATGGTCGGGTCTCGTGGATCAGCTCATCGAGGCCCTGCCCCGGTCACCAAACGCTGAGCATGCCCAGGACACTCACCTGAGTCCCCATTGCCCCCGACCCAGCCAGAGACTCTCGGAAGGGGAGGCGCGTTGCTGCCAGAACACTGCAGTCTGGGGCGAGAGCAAGCTCCCAGCTCTCCTCCCTGGGAGCCCGATCACTCTCTCATCATCCTGAGCTCGGCTTCAATGCTGCTTTCCAAGAAGCCTTTCCTCAGCCCCGCCAGTGGGCTTGTCGCACACCCGGGGGTACCTTCCCTCCGCCGTGTGAACCACTGCTCTGTCCGGAGCCCACTGGGTGCCCTGCACGGAGGGCCCCGAGGACCGCCTTTGTGCGGAGGGACAACCTGTCGAGGTGTCTATCCCCACAGAGGGGACCCCTGGGGCCCTGGCCCTAAGTGAGGCCACCGGGGTCCTGCAGTGGAGGTGGGGCAGGCGGGGATGGAGCCCACCCCTGCCACGGCCACAGGCCGGCCCCTTGACCCTGGCCGAGCGGCGGGTCCTCTCTGGGTCTCATGCCACCCTCCATCAGCAGGGTGACGTCAGGCCCTCCAGTTGTGGATCTGCTTGGGGAGGTGCCGGGGGCCCAGCGATCAGTCACACAGCGGCCTCGGCGTTTGGGCGAGGTGATAACGGTTCAGAATCGGTTGACTCCGGTGACGACCAGCTTCCTTGATAATCCAGGAGGGGAGGGCCTGACTCACCAGGGCAGAGCGGAGGCTTCCTTGAGGGGCGGAGACCCTGCCCCTGAGCGCCCAGCTCTGCCGCGCCCTCCCCCACACTGGCAGTCTGCCTGGTGGGCTTCGCACCTGCCCAGCAGTCCTCAAAGCCCATGGGCCAGAGCCTGCAGGTAAGTCCATTCCATCTCCTGCTAGTCTGCATCTCTGCTTGACGCTGACCAATACGAGGTTTAAGGAGCCCACAGGTCTAAGCGTCCAGCTCTGACTCTGCATGTGGAGGGCGCTGGCTGAGAGCCGGGCCTGGTGACCCATCAGGTCTGCATCGCAGGAGGCTGGTGGCAGGGAGCTCAGGATCGCGAGCAGTGACGCTGGCCCACGGAGTCACCCGGGGGCCCTTCGCTTCACTGTGAAGTGGCCTCCCTCTCTGGCACCTCAGGCCCCAGCTCTCAGGCCTCAGAGGCTGCAGAGCCCAGGGCCAGTCTCTGGCCTCGGAGCTAGACACGCCCAAAGTTCTGAATTTGAAGGTCTAACTGTGGTCTGGCCTCACAGTCCCAGTGCTGCCCACCTGCAACTCGAGGGCAGCAAAGCCTACCGAGGGCCTCACAGAGAGGACAGGGTCAGGTCCTGAACCTGAGTGGGCGGAGTCATTCCGGGCCCATGTCCCGGCGCAGGCAGGGCTTCTCCAGGCCTGCTGGGCTCCTGCCACTCTTCACTGCTTTCACATTCTCCTGCATCACCTGTTTGTTAAAGGAGGCCCCACCAGCAGGGGGAGAGCCCCAAATGCAGGGTTTAAAGTGGCCGGTGGGCGCGAGGCTGGGCTCACCACCGATGGTGTGCAGGTTGAGCACCACAACCTCAGGGCTCTGTCCACAACCAGGATGTGACCTGCGCCCCCGGGGTTGTGCAGTGGCAGTCTGCGCCAACACCATTTCCATCCGGGGCACCGCGTATCATGGGCTGAACATTTGTGTCCCTCCAATTCCACAGGCTGAAGCCCTAACCCCTACCCCACGGAGATGGTATTGGGTGTGGGGTATTTGGGAGGTGATGAGACTTAGCTGAGGTCCTAGGGGTGGGGCCCCCAGGCTGAGATTGGTGTCCTCACTAGAAGAGGAGGAGAGACCAGAGCTCACCCTCTACGTCGTCTGGGCGGTAAGTGACCCAGGGAGACGGTGGCCGTCCACGAGCCAGAAGCAGAGTCCTCACCAGGAGACAGGTCTGTGGGCATCTCAATCGCAGACGCCCAGCCTCCAGACGCAGAGGAGACAGATGTCTGTTGCTGGAACCGCCCAGGCTGCGGTTTTTGTTCCAACAGCCGAGTTGGCTACTAGGATGGTCATGAGTGACCCCCGTCCTGCCTACTCCTTGTCTCTGCCTCCGCGGCTGGAAGATGCTGCACACTGAGCAGCAGCCTTGACCCTTCCCCTGGTGGCTAAGATTTAAAGGAAACATTGCAGACGAAGAATCAGGAGACGGGACAGGCCGGGGCTGTGTGCCAGTCACTCTCCACTCGTGCCTTGGTTTCCCCTGGAGATTCTCACCCATGGCCACTCCTAGGGCCAAAGCTCCATCTGTAACACTGGGCGGGGGGGGGGGGGGCGGGGGGCGGTGCGCTGGGAGACAGCCTGCAGCTGGCGCTCGGCCCAGCGCAGCTCCTGCTGCTCTGGGACTTCCCGGGCATCCCGGGCCCTCCACCTCTCACGCTGGTCTCGCTCGGGGGGTAGGGTGGGGCAGACCCCGACACACTCCCTCCGCCCACCCACCGCGAGGACCCAGCCTGTCCTCGGAGCCCCGAGACTTCTTCCCCTTTCTCTTCCTTTTCCTATCTCACCTGAAATTCCTTTGTGCCTCTGTCAAGATGAAAACCTGTAGTCATATTCCCTCCCTTCTTTCTCCCATCTTCAGACTTTTCTGCCTTGAAAACCTATTCAAACAAAACTGAGATGGAAAGGAATGGACGCTTTTCTAGCCTTTAGTGCTGTCTGAGCCCGGCCTCCCTGTGCCCGCCCTCTTGTAACGAGCAAACACGCCATACACGCCTCTCAACCCCCAAGCGCTGGGGGTTCCCGACAGCCCCGTGGGGCTCTGACGATTCTTTGGTTAGAAAAGCTGAGTCCAGGGCTAGACACTTGCATTCACACTGCCTAAAGACACGTAGGCTCTCTGCTGCTCCATGCCAGAGGCGCTCCCTGCGGACAGGAGCGGCCAATGCGCTCTCGCGGGTCCACCGCCGCCGCTCCGAGTCACGGCCCACGCGGGAGGTGAGCTGCCGCGGGTCCCCACCAGGCCCACCCGGAGCGCAGCGCTTGAACACGGAGGCCTGGAAGGGGAAGGTGGTTCCGTCGCCTGTGCCAGGCCGGCCACTGAGCCGGGCCTGTGATTGTCATTAGCGTGCCGTCGCCAGCGGCCACGGCCAGCTTGTTAGCAGGGCTGCTGGATGGGAGAGACTGGCTGTCCCGGAGCGAGGAGGGTGCGGGGCTCCCGGAGGTGCACACCCCTAGCTGGTCCTAGCGGGGTCTGGGGGCTCTGCTCCATGGGGAACGGGGCCCCCAGGTGCAACTCGTCCTGTCCTGTTCCCATGGGAAAGAGAGGGTGATTCTTCTCTCAATCGCCTAAAACATGTGGACTGTTCAGCTACAAGCTGGCTGCTTAGGATCCAAGTTACATCATCTGTGATTGTCTGGCTTGAGACAGAGGAGGAGACAGACAGACACAGAGAGAGACAGACGGAGGGACAGAGAGATACAGAGATAGACGCAGAGACAGAGACACAGAGACAGAGAGAGACGCAGAGACAGAGAGACAGAGACAGAGAGATACAGAGATAGACGCAGAGAGAGAGATACAGAGACAGACAGAGACACAGAGATACAGAGATAGACGCAGAGACAGAGAGATACAGAGATAGACGCAGAGACAGAGAGACAGAGACAGAGAGATACAGAGATAGATGCAGAGACAGAGAGATATAGAGACAGAGAGAGACGCAGAGACAGAGAGACAGAGAGATACAGAGATAGATGCAGAGACAGAGAGATACAGAGTGCAAAACGGGGGAGGGAGACACAAAGAGATGCAGAGACACAGAGATAGATGCAGAGACAGAGACACAGAGACAGAGAGAGACAGAGACAGAGAGATACAGAGACAGAGACTCAGAGACACAGAGAGACAGAGACACAGAGACACAGAGATACAGAGATAGACGCAGACACAGAGATACAGAGATAGACGCAGAGACAGAGAGATAGAGATAGAAGCATAGACAGAGATACAGAGTGCGAAACGGGGGAAGGAGACACAGAGATGCAGAGACACAGAGACAGAGAGAGAGACACAGAGATCCAGACTTCGGTACAGAGAGACCCAGAGTCGGAGACAAGGAGTCGCAGACACAGACGCACAGCGAGAGGCAGAGGCGGGGAGGCCAGCAGAGTCGCAGCGGGAACAGGAGCCTTGGGGCTGGCAGCCCCCGCCAGGCCGGCCAAGACGCGCCTTCCTTCCTGGGGCTTTTCCAACAGGAGCTCTGTCACATCTCCAGCTTCAGCTAAAAACAAGTTGATTCTGAACGATCAAGCGGAACCAGGGCTTTAGAAAATTAGACAACTCCGTCTTTGCCAGGTTGGAGCAGGCTTCCTCTCCAAGCGAGCCCGCTGGAGATCCCCGCTCAGAGCAGCGTCTCTGACCCACAGGGGCTGCAGGGAGGCCTGAGGACGGAGCTCGCAGGGGGTCGGGCCGTCACTAAGAGCCACCGTGGGGCTGGCCCAGCCTCGCCGTCCGGGTCCTACCTGCCCAGGCTGCCCTCAAGCCCACCTGCCCCAGACGCCCTGTCCCTCTCCTCCTGGCCTCCAGGTGGGGGAAGCCCCACCCCATTGCCAGGCTTTTCCAGGTTCCGACCAGTGTTAACTGGGGTGGACTCTGCCTGGGAATCTGGCCTTGCTCGCCATCTCTGGACAGGCATGGCAGATATTTCAGTATTCACCAGCATCCAGCCCCCTCCAGGCCTGGGTGGGGGGAGGCTGGTCATTTCTCCATGGAACAGCTAAAGGGCTGGTGTCTGGGTTGCTGAAAGTGAGTGTCAAGAGGTACATGTCGCCTGCAGGAGAAACACTCCCCTTTTTCTTTTAAACCATGAAGATAGTGGGAGATGTTTGTTACTCAGCATAACCGAGCCCATGCTAACACACACAGGAAGGAAATATTCCCTCCTCACTGAAAAGGACTGAGGTGTCCTTAGGGAGGTGACATGATGGCTCAAGATCACAGACCCAACTTGTGGCAGAACAAAGTCAAGACCCAAGTCTGGCCTTTGACCCAAAGCAGGAGCCTGGGGGCTGAGGGGAGGGGGCATCTGGGCTGACATGCCCCTCATTTCTCTTGGGAATTACTCAAGGTCCCTTCTTATGATTCCATCCTCATAGGATGAGGAAAAAGGTTTGTGTACGAAGCAGCAGAAGCCAAGACGGTCTTAAGCTTTTTCTGCAGCATGAAATGCCAACCGAACCACCATCCTAGTGAACTTGAAAGACACTGGATTTCACGCGCAGCTGTTGTAACCCCGTGCGGTAGCAACAGGAAGGCGTCTTCCTGTAGACAGCAGGCCCTTCTTGAGGATCTCCCTGAAGGGTGCCCTCCAGCTGTGCATGGGGGCCAGAAGCGGAGCCCCACTGAGGGGAGGTCATGGGGTGGGCAGGGCAGTGAAAAATTCCTTCCAGATAAATCCTTGCACATTTGGTTATAAAGCTGAAAAATGCATACCTGTCTCTGGAGGTCTTTAAGGAACAGACGGAAGAGTGCATTTCTAGAATAGTTGCGTGTATTGTGCCATGCTTTGGGACCTGCTGGGGTGAGGGGGGTGGCGGTGAGTCTGTTCCTTGTTTGGGCCTCAGTTTTTCTGTTTCTAGAAGAAAAACGTAACAGTCATCTCTCGAAGGCTACCTTAGTCCACGGCTAGATTATTGGACACAGTTGACGGTTTGGTAAGGAGACTCTCCCATCCCCCATCCTGGTCTCTCACCAACATTCCGAACATTTTGGGTGATAATTCACTATGGGGTTTTATGTGATTGCTTAAGGAACGTCCTTATCCATGGAGTTCCAGGACACTCCAAGACATCATTTGAGGCTCCTCAGAGAGTCGTAGAACCTGGGGTCAACAGCCACGCTTGTGGTCTGAGATAGTGAAAGGGCTGAATCCAGTTTCTGGGAAGGTTGACCTGTGACTAAGGCCTGTCCAGAGCTTGCCAGCCCTCGTTGCCACCCCCAGATGGAGCAGAAAGTGACTCGGCCCCGGGAGCCTCTGGAACAGCCCCCCACAGCCCACCCCCACGGTGGGCTAGCCCCAAGCCCCTGTCGGTTTGATTCTGTGGCTTTTCCAAACCCAAGGCATGATTCATGTCCCAGGGCAACTCATGGAATTTTTGAGAGCAGAGTGCCGAGGAGTCTGTGCTTCCGAGAGGCTCCCCTGCTCCCACCTTCAGCAGTGGCTGGAGAAGGAAGCTGGGAAAACACGCACCGCATTCTTCCTGCATGAAGCACCGTCCCCATCGGGGAGGACGCGATGGCTGAGAGCCTGGGTGACTCCCGGCGTCTCCGCTGGCGCTTTGTAAATTCACTCAGGCTGATTTTATTTGACAAGCCCAGTAGTTATCTGAACCCACAGGACAGCTCACAGTCCATAATGCTGCCATTTGCTGGCAAAACCCGTGGGTTATCTCTTCTTCCCGTTGCTGTTGTTTTTCTTCTCAGAACAAGAGGATGCCAGCTGGAGTGGAGGTGGGAGGTCCATCCCCTGTCCTAACTGAGGACCACGGCCATCCCCTGGCCAGGCAGTCTCCCGGTAGGACCCTTGGAGCTCCCGTACAGCAGAGGGTACAGCAGAGCTGGCGGAGAGATGAATAAACCTGTCTAGTTAATTGCTGTTTGATTTCCCCATGCCAATGAGAACAGGCTGTTTTCTGCTGAGCTTTTATCTGGAGTGGGTCTCACTCCTGCCCTGGAGCAGAGTGATGAGAAAAGCCCCAGAGGAGCAGCGGTCTCTCTGGGCCTCTGAGCCTTCGGGGGAGCGACAAGGCCGCCTTTGTGCTGCCCACAAAGGGCCGCAGGAGAAGGACCCGCCAGAAGGAGGGGGTAGCCCATGGGAACTCGTGCAGACACTGGGGTCTGCCACGTGGGACACGGTCGGGGTGTGTGGGCACTTTCCCTACACCTAAATAGTTCCTCGGGCCTCCCAGGGGGCTCGGTGGTAAAGAATCCGCCTGCCAGTGCAGGAGACTCGGGAGATGCCAGTTCCATCTCTGGGTCAGGAAGATCCCTTGGAGAAGGAAATGGCAACCCATTCCAGCATTCTTGCCTAGGAAATCCCATGGACAGAGGAGCCTGGTGGGCTACAGTCCACAGGGTCTCCAAGAGCCGACCAAGTATACTGAGCACAAATAGTCCCCCGACTCTGATGTTTTCCATCCAACCATTCATTCATTTATAGGCTTTATTTTTTAACTCTGGAAAAATGTCCACTCAGTCGTCTGCACCAGGTCTTCCTCGGCACTCGGGACCGTCCATCTTCCTGGCGGCAGGAGGGATCTTTATTTGTGCCACGAGAACTCTTAGTGCAGGATTTGGGATCTAGTTCCCTGACCAGGGATCAAACCCAGGCCTTCTCCATTGGGAGCATGGCACCTTAGCCACTGGATCACCAGGGAAGTCCCTAAGCTTCATTTGTAAAAGCGGTTTTAGGTTCACTGCAAAGTTAAGTTGAAGTGCAGAGGATTGTCACACACCCCTCTTGCCCCCACACACTCCACTGCAACCCTGCCCACCCTCACCTCCTCCCACCAGAGCTGTGACGAATGATGGGCCGCCGGAAGTGTCGATGTCACCGAAAGTTCACGGTTGCTACTGAAGGCACTCTTGGTGTTGGGCGTCCGTGGATTTGGACAAATAGATACCGAAACGTGTTCATCCTACGGTTTCACACAGAGTAACTTCACTGAATGCATTCACTCTGAGAATCCTGACAGTCCTCTGGGCTCGCTCCATCTGTCCCCTCTTCACCCCGATCTTCCTTTTTCACTGTCTCCGTAGTTTTGCCTTTTCCAGAATGTCATGTAGCTGGGATCACACAGTGCGCAGCCTTTGCAGATTTATCTTCTTTCACTATAATGTGCGTTTAAGTTTTCGGCTTGTCTTTTTATGACTTGAGAGCTCATTCCTTTTTAGTATTCCACTGTCTGTATGGACCACTGTTGATTTATCCATTCACCTTCTGAAGAACATCTTGGCTGCTCCTAAGTTTCAATAATTATGAATAAAGCTCCTGTAAAGGCCTGTAAAGTCAAAGCTGTGGTTTTCCCAGTAGTCACGTATGGATGTGAGAGTTGGACCATACAGAAGCCTGAGCATTCAAAGAACTGATACTTTTGAGTTCTGGTGTTGGAGAAGACTCTTGAGACTCCCTTGGACTGCAAGGAGATCAAACAAGTCAATCCTAAAGGAAATCAACCCTGAATATTCATTGGAAGGATTGATGCTGAAGCTGAAACTCCAATACTTTGGCCCCCTGATGTGAAGAGTCAACTCACTGGAAAAGACTCTGAAGCCAGGAAAGATTAAAGGCAAAAGGAGAAGGGAACGACAGACGATGAGATGGTTGGATAGCACCACTGACTCAATGGATGTGAATTTTGAGCAAAATCAGGGAGATAGTGGAGGACAGAGGAGCCTGGCGTGCTGCAGTCCAAGCAGTTGCAAAGAGTCAGACACGACTTAGTGACTGAACAACAAAAACTGCTATAAACATCCATATGCAGTTTTCAGGGTGGATATGTTTTCATTCATTTGTATAAATATCAAGGAGCATGATTGCCAGATGATATGGTGAGAGTGTGTGGTGTTCTCTGGAAACAAAATACTGCCTTCCATGGTGGCTGCACCATTTCGCCTTCCCACCAGCCGTGAATGAGCTCCCGCTGCTCCGTATCCTCCCAGCGTGTCGTGGGGTCTGTGTTCTTAACCTTTCGTGTGCTAACAGGTGTGTGGTGGAGCCTCAGCTCACTGTTGATTTAACTTGCATTTCCCTAATGACGTGGTCAAGAAGCAAGTTAGAACCCTGTATGGAAACGATGGTTCAAGACTGAGAAAGGAGCCCGACAGGGCTGTCTGCTGCCACCGTGTTTGTTTAACCTCTGTGCTGAGCGCATCATGAGAAATGCCGGGGTGGATGAGTTACAAGCTGGCATCAAGATAGGCAGGAGAAACACCAACTACCTCAGATATGCGGATGATACCACTCTGATGGCAGAAAGCGAAGAGGAACTAAAGAGCCTCTTGATGAGGGTGCGGGAGGAGAGTGAAAGAGGTGGCTTAAAACTAAATATTAAAAAACACTAAGATCATGGCATCTGGCCCCATTGCTTCATGGAAAATAGAAGGGGCAAAGGTGGAAGCAGTGACAGATCTCCTCTTCTTGGGCTCTAAAATCACTGCGGACGGTGACTGCAGCCATGAAATCAGAAGATTGCTCCGTGACAAGAAGGCGATGGCAAACCTAGACAGCGTGCTGAAAAGCAGAGATGTGACTCTGCTGACAAAGGTCCATATAGTCAAGGCTGTGGTCTTCCCGAGGGTCATATACGGCTGTGATAGCCGGATAGTCAAGAAAGCAGAATGCCGAAGAATCGATGCCTTCAAACTGCGGTGCTGGAGAAGACCCCTGAAAGTTCCCTTGGACAGCAGGGAGATCAAACCAGTCAATCTTAAGGGAAATCAACCCTGAATACTTATTGGAAGGACTGATGCTGAAGCTGAAGCTCCAGTACTTTGGCCACCTGATGCGAACAGCTGACCCATTAGAAAACTCCCCGATGCTGGGTAAGATTGAGGGCAGAAGGAGAAGAGGGCATCAGAGGATGAGATAGCTGGATGGCATCACCAATGCAATGGACGTGAACTTGGGCAAACTGCAGGAGTTGGCGATGGACAGGGAGGCCTGGCGTGCTGCAGTCCGTGGGGTCGCAAAGAGTCGGACATGACTGGGTGACTGAACAACAGCAATGACATATGAGGTTGAGCATCTTTCATGCACTTACTTTTATCAGATGTATCTTTGCAAATATTTTCTCCAAGTCTATGACCTGTCTTCTTGTTCTTGATATTCTTTTTGGCAGAGCAGGTTTTTAATTTTAATAAAGTCCAACTTATCAATTCTTCCTTGCATCAGTTATGATTTGGTATCGTATCTAAAAAGTCAGAGGAGGCTGGCATGCTGCTGCTCTTGAAACCACAAAGATTCAGACATGAATTAGTGACTGAGTAGCAACAACAGTAATAAGTCATCACCAAGGTCATCTAGGTTTTCTCTTATGGTCTCTTCCATGGGTTTTGTAATTTTGCATTTTATATTTAAGTCTGTAATCCATTTGAGTTCATTTTTGTGAAGGTCTGTATTTAGATTTTTTCTTTTTTTTGCACATGGCTGTCTAGTTATTCCAGAACCATTTATCGAAAGGCTATCTGTGTCTCCTCTGTTGCTTTGAGTCTTTAAACAAAGCCTTATTTTTAATATTTGATTCATCATGTGTCATATTCTTTGGACCTGCCATAATGTATTTATCCAGTTTCTATGTTGGATGTTGATTTTGTGTTTTTGTATCATTTCGTTAGTAACTGTCACTGTATCACGCGCTTAACCCAGGGTCTCCGCTAAGTCGGTCTTGGAGTACTTTTGTAGCCCTTGATACACTGTCCTCAGAAATCTCAATTCAATTTGCTGTCAAGACAGGAAAGGCTCATCCACCCTAAACTTGCCAGCACTGAGGATTACCCTTGAACAAGCCTTGATGAGTTGGAAGCTATACTGTTTCAATGTATCCTCCTTCGGTTACTAGTTAACTTGAATGTTTAGTTCAAAAGTTTATTGAGCTTTTTTGTGTGTGTTGATTTTCTGTTCATGTCATGACTTTGTAACCGTTTTTCAAAGGCAAGGAGCATGAATCTTTGTCTCATGTGTTTCCACAAGTTTCTCCAGTTTGCCTTGGCCTTTACTATGATTCATCATGTTTTTTTGCTTTTTTATTAATGGAGGTTTAAATATATTTTTTATGTTTTTTTCCCTTTGCTTTTTACCCTTACCTATGTCTTTCCTACCTGCAATTTGCGTAAATATTGTCCTTTGCTTTTAATGTTGTTTTATGTTTTCACTTTTTACATTTGACTCTGATTCATCTGGACTCTGTTTTGGCATAAGATGGAACTCTAGCTGACTGTTTTTCTAAATGATTAATCGATTATCCAACTCTTGGCTAGGTTTTAAATTTTATTTTGCTTGTTCATTTCTGGCTGTTCTGGGTCTCCGTTGCGGCGCTCGGGTTTCTCGGGGTGGTGGCTTCGCCCGTCGTGGCACACAGGCTCCAGGGCACCTGGGCTTCAGTGGCTGTGGCTCGCGGGCTCCGTAACTGGGACGCGAGGGCTCTCGAGCCTGGGCTCAGCAGCTGTGGCTCCCAGGCTTAGCTGCTCCACAGCCTGTGGGATCTTCAGGACCAAGGACTGAACCCGTGTCTCCTGCCTTGGCCGGAGGATTCTTTACCACTGAGCTACCGGGGAAGCCTTGACTAATATTTTAGTGTTTATTTACTCATTTCCGGCTGTGTCGGGTCTTGGTCGTATCATGTGGGATCTTGCACTGTGGTGTGTGGCCTTTCTCGTGTGGTGTGTGGACTCGACAGTTGCTGGTCCAGTGGTTGGAACCCACCTTCCAATGCAGGGGACTCGGGTTCCATCCCTTGTTGGGGAACTAAGATCCTGCCTGCCACTTGGAAGCTCCATGTGGGCTTGATTGCCGTGTGGCATGTGGGGTGAGCCTATATCCCCTGCATTGGGAAGTGGGTTCTCAACCACTGAACACTAGAGAAGCCCCTCAACTCTTGGGTATTTGGTGAAGAATCTTCTGTAGCTCCACTTATTCGAAAATCTACTTCTGCACTGTCTGCTTCTAGACCTTTTATTCATTCTTACTGATTCTTAACTATTGTGAAATGAGCTGGTGCCGCACACTTAAAATTACTGAGGATCTATGTATGTATACACACACACACACACACGCACACAACTTCATTATAGTAACTGGTTCACATGATATAGAGGATGAGGTTTCAGGATTTGCCTTCAAGCTGGAGAACCAGGAAAGCTGACGGTGTGATTCAGTCTGAGTCCAAGGCCTGAGAACTGGGTGAGGAGGGGTCTGGAATGCTGATGCCTGAGGACTGAAGACTGACCTCCCAACTCAAGCAGAGGGCAAATTCTCTCTTTCTCCATTTTTTGTTCTATTCAGGCCTTCGATGGATTGGATGAGGCCTCCCTGCATGGGGGAAGGACATCTTCTTTTTTCAGTCTACCAGTTTAAATGCTAATCTCTTTCAGAAACACCAGACATACCCATAAATAACATTTTAATAGCTATCTGGGCTTCCCTTAGACACGTATAATTATCAGGTTGGCACATACAATTAACCATCAAAATGTGGGACACTGTACGTCATGACTCACTATTATTTTCCCCCAAAGGCCTTGGCAGTATTCTCATTCATTTATTTGAGATTAATTTTAGAACTGCTTTGTCAAAATGCTCTCCTGGCAAGAACAAAGGGATTCTTTGAGGCAAAATGATTCAGTACGAGTGGGCATTGATGCACCAGAATGCGCCTTCACCATAACGATCTTAGGTGACCATCAGCTTCTGTGATCGTGGCCTTCCAGGGGCCAGTTAAGTTCAGTGGCTCAGTCGTGTCCAACTCTGTGATCTCATGGACTGTAGCACGCCAGGCCTCCCTGTCCATCACCAGCTCCCAGAGTTTACTCAAACTCATGTCCATCAAGTCGGTGATGCCATCCAACCACCTAATCAAGTCGTCCCCTTTTCCTCCTGCCTTCAATCTTTGCCAGCATCAGGGTCTTTTCAAATGAGTCAGTTCTTCTCATCAGGTGGCCAATATTGAAGTTTCAGCTTCAGCATCAGTCCTTCCAATGAACACCCAGGACTGACCTCCTTCAGGATCGACTGGTTGGATCTCCTTGCAGTCCAAGGGACTCTCAAGAGTCTTCTCCAACACCACAGTTCAAAAGCATCAATTCTTCTGTGCTCAGCTTTCTTTATAGTCCAACTCTCACATCCATACATGACCACTGGAAAAACCATAGCCTTGACTAGACGGACCTTTGTTGGAGAAGTAATGTCTCTGCTTTTTAATATGCTGTCTAGGTTGATCATAACTTTTCTTCCAAGAAATAATCATTTTTTAATTTCATGGCTGCAGCCACCATCTGCAGTGATTTTGGAGCCCCCCAAAATAAAGTCTGCCACTGTTTCCCCATCTATTTGCCCTGAAGTGATGGGACTGAATGCCATGATCTTAGTTTTCTGAATGTTGAGCTTTAAGTCAACTTTTTCACTCTCCTATTTCACTTTCATCAAGAGGCTTTTTAGTCCTTCTTCTCTTTCTGCCATAAGGGTGGTGTCATCTACATGTCTGAGGTTATTGATATTTCTCCCAGCAATCTTGATTCCAGCTTGTGCTTCTTCCAGCCCAGCATTTCTCATGATGTAGTCTGCATAGAAGTTAAATAAGCAGGGTGACAATATACAGCCTTGATGTACTCCTTTTCCTATTTGGAACCAATCTGTTGTTCCATGTCCAGTTCTAACTGATGCTTCCTGACCTGCATACACATTTCTCAAGAGACAGATCAGGTGGTCTGGTATTCCCATCTCTTGAAGAATTTCCCACAGTTTGTTCTGATCCACACAAAGGCTTTGGCATAGTCAATACAGCAGAAATAGATGTTTTTCTGGAACTCTCTTGCTTTTTCCATGATCCAGCGGATGTTGGCAGTTTGATCTCTGGTTCCCTTGCCTTTTCCAAAACCAGCTTGAACATCTGGAAGTTCGTGGTTCACGTACTGCTGAAGCCTGGTTTAGAGAATTTTGAGCATTACCTTACTAGCATGTGAGATGAGTGCAATTGTGCGGTAGTTTGAGCATTCTTTGGCATTGCCTTTCTTTGGGATTGGAATGAAAACTGACCTTTTCCAATTCTGTGGCCACTGCTGAGTTTTCCAAATTTGCTGGCATATTGAGTGCAGCACTTTCACAGCAACATCTTTTAGGATCTGAAGTAGCTCAGCTGAAATTCCATCACCTCCACTAGCTTTGTTCATAGTGATGCTTTCTAAGGCCCACTTGACTTCACATTCCAGGATGTCTGGCTCTAGGTCAGTGATCACACCATCGTGAAGATCTTTTTTGTACAGTTCCTCTGTGTATTCTTGCCACCTCTTCTTAATATCTTCTGCTTCTGTTAGGTCCTGTTGTTTCCAGGGGCCAGGGCACAGCATGTCTAAGATTCTAGTAGAGTCTACTGCTGCAACTCCAAAGGACTCACAACTGTTTATTAAATATACCTGTAATGTCCCTCTGCGGACGCCAGGAAAGTGGTATAAAGAATTTGGTGTTGAATGGAGAAAAACTTCTCCCTGAGAATTTATAAGCACAAAAAGCCCACACATGGTTTGCAGCCCAATTCACACTACGGATGATCCAAAGAGTCTCACCTAAAAACTTAGTATAAGGTGGTTACAGTGTGAGTGGTCATGGGTTGGCAGCACTGTGATGTACTTGATAGAAGGGAATATAAACCTTGTCTGGGGAAACCCACCTTTAAACCAGGCCTCAAAGAACCCCCAAGTTAAACTCACTTCAAGAGTGTTGCGTTTATGTCAAAATCACACAGCACACAGGGAAGCAGGGCCCCGTGAACGGAACGTAAACGAAAAACAAAAAGCAAAATACAGCCACAGGCAGAACCAAACATACCGAACCTCACATATTGGAAGTATTGAAGAGAATATACATATGTCTAACATGTTTAAAGAAATAAAGAGGAGACTGAAATATGGGAAAGGAGCAAGAGCATATTTAAAGAAACAACCAAGCAACTGTGAGAAAGAGCCAAGTGTAATCACTGAAAATGAAAAGAACTTCAACCGAAATTAAAAACTCAACAGATGGGTTTAACCACAGATTAGACACAATTAAAGAGAGAATCACTAAACCGAGAGGCAGAGTTTTAGGAGTTACCCTGAAAGTAGCACTAAGAGCAGGAGGTATAAAAGGGAGATAAGAATTTATGGGAATAACATGAGAAGACTTAATTCAGTTCAATCACAAGGAGCAGAGACAGTATTTGGTGAAATAATGACCCAGAATTCCAAGAACTGACAAAGCGACTCCAGTCGTCATGTTCTGGAGAAATGAAGAACATGAATATCAATCCCATCAAATCCAAATCAGGACATATAAAAAACAGTCTCAGAGACATATCTGTGAAAGTGCAGAGCCCTAAAGTGTATAATAGAGTAGATTAAAAATGCCAAAGGGAAAAAGGCAAACTTTTCCCAAAGAAATGACAACTGGACTGACGTCTACTTGATCAGTATAAACCGTGGAGACAAGAAGAAAATGGAATCGTTCTTACATGGTAAAAATATAATTATTTACCTTGAATATATATACCCAAAGGGAGTATCTTCCAAGAATACAGGAAAAATAAAACTATATTAACAAATCTTCCCTGGAAGAAATGCTAAAGGATGTATGTCCGATAGAATGAAGGTAATCTCAGGTGGGTGATTTGAGGCAAGGAGAAATGGTAACCAAATTATGTAGGCAGGAAAGGTAACTAGACATTGACAATGAAAAGCAATAAAAATATTTTATCGAGTTTAAAAAATACCGTAATAGAAAAGTCAGGGGACTTCCCTGGTGGCAGAGAAGATAGGAAGCTGTCTCTCAGTGCAGGAGATGTGGGCTCGATCCCTGATATGAGAAGATCCCACAGGCTGTGGAGCCACCAAGCCCCAGCTCCACAGCTACGGGCCCTGCGCTCTGCAGCCAGGGAGCCGCAGCTACTGAAGCCCTTGCCCCCCAGAGGCTGTGCTCAGCAGCAAGGGAAGCCCGTGCAGCCCGGCTAGAGAGCGCCCTGCTCTGCACAGGCGGAGACAGCCCTCGCGCAGCAGCGAAGACCCCACACAGCCCTGGAGGAGGACACGGCAACCCTCCAGTGCTCCTGCCTGGAGAACCCCAGGGACAGGGGGCCCAGTGGGCAGCCACCTATGGGTCACAGGGACGCAGACACGACTGAGCGACTTCACTTTCACTTTTCACTTTCATGTATTGGAGAAGGAAATGGTAACCCACTCCAGTGTTCCTGCCTGGAGAATCCCAGGGACGGGGGGCCTGGTGGGCAGCTACCTACGGGTTGCACAGGGGCAGACACGACTGAAGTGAGTTAGCAGCAGCACATATATATGCACTTAAGTCAGGAAGGAATGTTTGAGTCAAAGTGTTTTAAACCTTTATAGTTTGGGAGTAGAGCAAAATAGCAGTTGACTTTGAATTCTGAAAGGTTCAATATATATGTTAAAAAGTCTAAGGTAGCCATTTACAATATAAATAGTGTGTTTAACTATATAAAGGGAAAATTGGAATCAAAGATTCAATCAAATAAAAGAGAAAAGAAAAACAAAGAAGGCACGATAAATATGTATAAAATAAATGTTGCTAATAAATCCACATATCATCAATTAAAATGAATGTAAATAGAGTAAAAACTCCCTTGCAGATAAAAAGACCACCCAAACTCCTAGCACACATAGTGACACTGATGGATTTAAAATTATCCTGAGTGAAGGAAGCCAGTCACAAAAGAATAACTACTGTATAATCTTGTTTATCGGAAAGTCACAAAAAAGCAGGCCTAGTCTGCAGTGATCAAACCGAGGACATGGTTACCTCTGGAGGTGGGTGGGTGGTGGGTGTGGACCAGAAAGTCAGGACAGAACCTTCCTGTTCTGGAAGGAACAGGAAATGATGGGAAAGTCCAATGTTTGATCAGGTTAGTGGTCATATGGGTGTAGACATGTGCAATTCATTGAGATGCAGACTAAAGATGTTTTGTATTTTACCCTGGTTAACTATATGTTAATAAAATACTGTTAAAACTTACCATTAAGGATAATAAAATTTGAAATAGAAAATACTTGGAAATGAGTCTAATAGAGTGTGTGCAATACTTTTGGGGAAGGAAATTACAAATTGTTTTAAAAGACGTGGACAAATTTAAATAAGTGGAAAGCCATTAAGTTCGGGAATGATAGAGTATCGTGTCAATCCTTTTCAAATTTGTCTATTGATAATGCGATTCCAACAAAACTCCCAATGGGTGACGTGTGTCTGTGTGTGTGTGTGTGTGTGTGAATGTGTTTATGAGTACATGACTTGAAAACATTTATATTTGAAGATAAAGAATTTGAATAGAAGATCAAGGAATCGTAAGTAATAGAGATGCTCCTGAAAAAGAACAGCACTGTGGGAGAATTTAGCCTTCCAGATCTCAAGGATGGTTACAGAACTAGAGTAATTAGGTCTCAGAATGTTGCAGGAATACACGGATGACCAATGGTACCAAACAGAGAGCTCATAAAGAGACCTGTTCAGAACAGCGCTGCAGACCGAGCGAGGAAAGAAGGGACTTCTAAATGAATCGTTAAAGGGTAGCTGGTTGTCCATGCAAAATTAACTAAATAAAATAAACTGGACCCCAGACATCTCACAGTATTTTGAAAAATTAATTAAGGTTGATTAAAGATCTTAACTAAAAGGCAAAATGGTGCAACTCTTAGAAGATAATATATGGTGATATATTTATGACTTCTGGATAGGAAAAGATTTCCTAAGCCTTACTACAGCAAATACCATCAGCATAAGGCTGGGTTTCACTGCCTGGGTTAAAATTCAGGACTTTTGTTCATTAAACAGAACTTGGGTGAAGAGCCCACTTGTAACCCTTCTAACCAAAAAAGTGCTAGTGATCAAAATTTAAAAAGACTTTCTATAAATCAAAATGTAGAAAATGGTCAAAAGACTTCAAATATGCACTTTCAAAGCAAGACACTGGAATGGTCAATAAACAGAAAAAGATATTCCGCGTGGTCAACAATGGGGCCATGCGAATTGAATCCAAAATGCTACACACTTGCATATGTACCATGTTGGTAAAAGTTAAAAATTATAGAAGTAACATGCTTGGCAAGGCTATGACATAGTAAGCGTTCTTATTATCGTTTCTTGGGATAGAAACTGCTCTTCTAAGTGCTTTGGGACAAAACTAAGCATTGTCAGGTCAAGCCGACAGGCACCACCGTGTGACCCAGCGTGTGGCCCAGCGTGTGGCCCAGCGTGTGGCCCAGCATGTGGCCCAGCATGTGAGTGACCCAGCGTGTGGCCCAGCGTGTGGCCCAGCGTGTGGCCAGCGTGTGGCCCAGCGTGTGGCCCAGCGTGTGACCAGCGTGTGACCAGCGTGTGGCCCAGCGTGTGACCAGCATGTGGCCTGTGCCGGGCATGCACTGAAGGAGGGCTGGCAGCGCTGTTTCAGGATGCTGTGTGCTCTTGGAATAATGTTTATCCTGACAAATAACAAAAAAATCCCCCCAGTCCTCACTGGCCGGGGGTAGAATACAAAGATGGTATCATCCTAGCGTGGAATAAAGAAGAGCAGAGATGCACAGAGAACCGAGGCTGCACTGGACGGAAGAGATGAATCTCAGAGATAAAATGTTGGCGAAAAACACAGGAGGAAGAGAGACAGACAGGGTGAGTCCATTGATGTAGATTTCAAGAGCGGGCACACTGAGACACGCGGGACAGAGAACACAGGCGGAGCCCCAGGGAGCCACGGAGACGGACACAGGACCCCGAGGAGGCGCGTCCCCTCGGCTGGGAGCCCGAGGCAGGAGCGGGGGCCACGCAGCATGCCCAGGCCACCGTGGCCTGGCTCCGGGCCCACAGAGAGTGGCCCCTCAGTGGTGACTGAGCCAGCAAGCAGGGGAGGTCCAGAGGCTCTCTGGGGGTGTCTGAGCCCTGCCCTACACGGTGACCCTATCCACGGCACCAGCGAGGGGTCTCGTCCTTGCTTTCAGCACAGTCCAGAGATCCTGCTGTTCTTGAAACAGCAGTGGGAAGGGCAGGAGGGGATTCTGAGGCTGGACGCGTGGTCCTGGGAGAAGGTCTTAGCTCTCAGAGCAGTTCTCAGAGAGGCTGGTATGTGAAGATGCCCGGGGCTGCCTGGGGCCAAGGAGGCAGCCAGGAAGGATGGAGCGAGCCCAGCCTTGGAGATGCCCTGAGCTGCTGACCTAACCGCCCACAGCTGCACGGCTTGGCTCTTCTGCGTCTCCTGCCCCCGCCCCCTAGGCCTCAGAGCTAGCACCCTGGTGCTGCCGACGACGCTGGTCCTCCCTCTCATGCGACCTCTGGGCAGAGCCACCAGATCCCCTACCCTGACGGTTCAATCCCCAACCCCTTCCCTCGGGCCCCGTCACTGGCCGGCATGTCCAGCCTCCTTGGCCCCAGAGAACTCATCTCTAGCTCACAGCACTAGATTTTGCAAGATGCAGCAGAGAACCGACCCTGCCCTCTGGCCCTGTGGTCCCCAGAGTCCCCAGACACAGCGCTCCGGGGAAGGCCATGCTGCAGGGTGGCCCGCAAAGCCGTCTCTCCATCACCCCGCACATCGCTCAGGCCACCCCGCTCCCTCTTCCTGCTTAGAACCGGCGGCTTTGATGAGCTTCCCGCAGGCCTGCACATGTGGGCTTCCTCGCCTGGAACGCCAAGGGCCAGCATCCCCCCGATGCTCAGACCATCTGTGCCGGAGCCCGGCGGCTGGGCTGGAACCCTTCTTGGGGGTGCTTAGCCCGCCTCTTGGCTCTCCTGCCAGAGAGCGGGTTTGATGTTTCCCATTTCCTCCGGTGCCCCAGCACTCGTCTGTCCTGAGGCTCCTTCACTTCCCCTGCTTGGGATGCGCAGACGTGCCCAGCCTGCCTGGCCTCCCCCGTGGACTGGGGTGGACGTGGAGGCCCCGCATGGCGGCTCAGGCCCATCCCGGCAGCTCCAAGAACCTGCGGGGCCCAGGATCCTTTGCAGAGGGAAGAGGGTGTCCGTCAGGCTGTGGGGCAGGTTCTGGGTCCTGGAAGGATGGTCCAGCTTTGCAGAGAAAAGTGTGGGGAAGGGAAATCCTCGAGAGACGTGCTAAGGAGGCCCGGGCCCTGGGGCATGGGGGCGGCTCCGCTCTGCACTGCTGCTCCACCGGCGCCCACACGTCCCGTCTCGTTCGGTCCTCAGTCGCGTCTGACTCTTTTCAACCTTATAGATGGGCAGCATGCCAGGCTTCCCTGTCCTCCCCTGTCTCCCGGAGTTTGCCCAGACTCATGTCCATAGATGATGCCATCCAGCCATGTCATCCTCTGTCGTCCCCTTCTCCTCCTGCTCTCAATCTTTCCCAGCATCAGGGTCTTTTCCAATGAGTCAGCTCTTCGCATCAGGTGGCCAAAGTATTGGGGTTTCGGCTTCAGCATCAGTCTCTCCAGTGAATATTCAGGACTGGTTTCCTTTAGGATGGACGGGGTGGATCTCCTTGCGGTCCAAGGGACCCTCAAGAGTCTCCTCCAGCACTGCAGTTCAAAAGCCTCGGTGCTCAGCCTTCTTTATGGTCCAGCTCTCACATCCGTACCTGACTATGGAAAGCCCGCTGTCCTGACCAGATGGGGAGTGTCGACCCTCTGCCGGCCCGGGTGTGAGCACGCTCTCCTGCAGGGCTGCTGTGCTCCAGCACCGTCCTGTGGGTTGCTGCCCCCCATCGCATTCCGAGGATGTGGGGACGGGACTTGGCCGTCAGTCCTCCGTCTGGCAGAGTCAGGCCTCCCCCAGGTCTCCAGGGGACCCGGAGCCCCTCCCACCTTGCCCACAGCAGACTCTAATGACCTGTCTCCATGTCTGTGTCTCTAGCGGATGGGGCTCCTCATGAACGGGGGGCTGTACTCTGCCCTCTGGGAACCCCAGGAGCTCGGGAACTGCCCTGGAGACGGAGCTGGCTCAGGGTGGGAGAGGACGCGAGCACCAGACTTCATCCTGCTGGGCGGGCCCCGGGGGGACACGCAGGGGCACAGAGGTGTCCGCATTTGTGGCAACCTGTCTCCACCAACCGTGGGTACCCCCCGCACCTCGGTCTCAGCTCCGCCTCCTCCATTTCTGACGCGTAACATTGGGAGCGTCTTGTCTTGCTACACAGCCAGACTTCTTGGGGGGATTTGGACGGGATGCCACAGCAGCCGTGTGGGGTCTGAGGGGCTTCCCCTCCATATGGTCTGGACGCGGGGCCGCTCGGGGCAGCCCAGCGGCTTCCTGGCTGTGCTTCTCCCAGGTGTGGGGGAAGGAAGGGGCTGTCTGGAACAATAAACTGTCTGTGGGCCACCCCTCGACCTTGTCAAGAACCACCCTGACACTTGGGGGATTAGGGAAAGCGCTGCTTCACAAAGACCAGACCTGGGGTTGAGCTTCCTGGGGGAGGGCAGAGGGCAGGGGCCAGCTCGGTGGTGACCGTGAGCCCGGGTTCACCTTGAGCACAGGCTCTGGAGGAGGCAAAGTCTGACCCCACGGCCACGCTGTAACTGAGCCTCAGACCATGCAGTGCAACCCCCTCTGTTCTGGGCAAAAGAAAGAGCGCCCAAGGGTCCCGGCCCACTGGTGCCTGGACAGTGCCAGGCAAGATGCTGGTGCCCTTCACCTGTGCTCCCACGGCCCCTGGGCTCCAGCGAGATGGGCACCCAGGTGAGTTGCTGGTGTCCCTGGGACCCATCCCCACCTTCAACCTGTATTCGGAGTCTCAGCAGGACCTGGAGGATCCCGCCTGTGGAGCATCCACCGTGGGCTCCCGGACACCGGGAGCTAAGAGCAGGGCCCTGGTGGACCCTGTGGGGTGGGGTCGCTCTGGGCATCTCTGTGTCCTGCCGGGGCCACAGCCTGCAGCTCGCCCGGCAGGACACACACCCCGGGGCTCGGTGAGGACACCCCAGGTCCCTGAGACCCACGCTCCCCACCCCCACCCCGGGTTTTGACAGGCAGAGCTCGTCAAATGCCTAGGGTTAGGCATTCTCACTGAGAACGGTCGCCCACACGACCTCCTGGGCTCCACCCTCGCCCACAGCCGACGTGTCCTGCCCTCGGACGAGGCCCAGCCGCCCCCGCCTGGCAGCCACCCCGTCCCCAGCTGGGGAGGCTGGCAATTGTGGTTCCCGGCCCTCCCTCTGCTGACCTTCAAGTACTGGTTTGGTGTGGAGATTTATGGACTGGTGTGAAATTGCTGTCTTGAAAAGGCCCAGGAAGCTTTAAATAGGGCAGCGTGTCCCTGGAGGCTAGGCTCCTTTGGGGGTGGAGGTGTTTCAGACCAGTGCTGTGTGGGGGGCAGAGTGGCACAGTCATTGAGATGGGCCCTGGTGGACGCTCTCGCCCCGGTGACGGAGTGGTCCTTCCTCCGGCCAGACCTGGGGAGAAGCCCCGGCTTCTGATAAACCAAGTGCTCCTGACAATGTGGTGACTTTTCTCACGGGTGGGATCAGGCCAGGATACAAATTAATCCAACCTCTCCTAGTAAGGTCAATCCCTTCCCTCTCACCACCGAACACGTCCTTTCTTTCAGGAAGAAGACCGCATCTCCAGCTTCAAGGGTGTCTGGGAGACAAGGCCAACTGGGCTGAGCCTCCTCTTGGAATCGGGCGTATAAGCCAAGGGCCACCTTGCAGAATCAGAGACCCCCAGGGCTTCAAGACTGGACATCTGTGCTTGTACTTCACAAGGGCTAACGGTGGTTTTTCTGTTTTTAAATGGTTGGTATAAAAAAAGCACCAAAGAATTGGTGTTTTTGAACTGTGGTTCTGGAGAAGGCTCTTGAGAGTCCCTTGGATTTCAGGGAGATCAAACCAGTCAATCTCAAAGGAACTCAACCCTGAATATTCATTGGAAGGACTGATGCTGAAGCTCCAATACTTCAGCCACCTGATGCAAAGTGCTGGCTTATTGGGAAAGACCTTGATGCTGGGAAAGATTGAAGGCAGGAGAAGTGGGCAACAGAGGATGAGACGGTTGGATAGTACCATCAACTCAGTGGACATGAGTTTGAGCAGACTCCAGGCGATGGTGAAGGACAGGAAGGTCTGGCGTGCTGCAGTCCATGGAGTCGCAAAGTCAGACACAACTTAGCAACTAAACAACAAATTTAAAAAAGGGAAAAGACTGTTTTATGACTTGAAAAAAGTATATGAAATTTGAACTTCAGGGCCCATAAGTAAATTTTCACTGGAAACAGCCACACCCATCATTAATTCAGTTCAATTCAGCTCAGTCCCCCAGTCGTGTCTGACTCTCTGCGACCCCATGGACTGCAGCACACCAGGCTTCCCTGTCCATCATCAACTCCCAGAGCTTGCTCAAGCTCATGTCCATGGAGTCAGAGATGTCATTAATTATTATTTATTATTGTCTATGAATTATTAATTATTGTCTACGAATGCTTTCACCCTATAACCACCAGCTGAGGAGCTGCAACAAATGCCCTTTGGCCGACAAAGCTGCAAGCATTCACCGTCTAACCCTTCGCAGGGAGAGTTCCTGGCACTCTGGACCACGAAGGGCTGTGGGCCCTGCGAGCATCTGCTCAGTTCAGTTCAGTCGCTCAGTCGTGTCCGACTCTTTGAGACCCCATGAATCGCAGCACGCCAGGCCTCCCTGTCCATCACCAACTCCCGGAGTTCACTCAGACTCACGTCCATCGAGTCGGTGATGCCATCCAGCCATCTCATCTTCCGTCATCCCCTTCTCCTCCTGCCCCCAATCCCTCCCAGCATCAGAGGCTTTTCCAATGAGTCAACTCTTTGCATGAGGTGGCCAAAGTACTGGAATTTCAGCTTTAGCATCATTCCTTCCAAAGAACATCCAAGACTGATCTCCTTTAGAATGGACTGGTTGGATCTCCTTGCAGTCCAAGGGACTCTCAAGAGCCTTCTCCAACACCACAGTTCAAAAGCATCAATTCTTCGGTGCTCAGCTTTCTTCACAGTCCAACTCTCATATCCATACATGACCACTGGAAAAACCATAGCCTTGACTAGACGGAATTTTGTTGGCAAAGTAATGTCTCTGCTTTTGAATATACTATCTAGGTTGGTCATAACTTTCCTTCCAAGGAGTAAGTGTCTTTTAATTTCATGGCTGCAGTCACCATCTGCAGTGATTTTGGAGCCCAGAAAAATAAAGTCTGACACTGTTTCCACTGTTTCCCCATCTATTTCCCATGAAGTGATGGGACCGGATGCCATGATCTTCATTTTCTGAATGTTGAGCTTTAAGCCAACTTTTTCACTCTCCACTTTCACCTTCATCAATAGGCTTTTTAGTTCCTCTTCACTTTCTGCCATAAGGGTGGTGTCATCTGCATATCTGACGTTATTGATATTTCTCCCGGCAATCTTGATTCCAGCTTGTGCTTCTTCCAGCCCAGCGTTTCTCATGATGTAGTCTGCATAGAAGTTAAATAAGCAGGGTGACAATATACAGCCTTGACATACTCCTTTTCCTATTTGGAACCAGTCTGTTGTTCCATGTCCAGTTCTAACTGTTGCTTCCTGACCTGCATATAGGTTTCTCAAGAGACAGGTCAGGTGGTCTGGTATTCCCATCTCTTTCAGAATTTTCCAGTTTATTGTGATCCACACAGTCAAAGGCTTTGACATAGTCAATAAACCAGAAATAGATGTTTTTCTTGCTTTTTCGATGATCCAGCGGATGTTGGCAATTTGATCTCTGGTTGCTCTGTCTTTTCTAAAACCAACTTGAACATCTGGAAGTTCATGGTTCATGTATTGCTGAAGCCTGGCTTGGAGAATTTTGAGCATTACTTTACTAGCATGTGAGATGAGTGCAATTGTGTGGTAGTTTGAGCATTCTTTGGCATTGCCTTTCTTTGGGATTGGAATGAAAACTGACCTTTTCCAATCCTGTGGCCACTGCAGAGTTTTCCAAATTTGCTAGCATATTGAGTGCAGCACTTTCACAGCATCATCTTTCAGGATTTGAAATAGCTCAGCTGGAATTCCATCACCTCCACTAGCTTTGTTCGTAGTGATGCTTTCTAAGGCCCACTTGACTTCACATTACAGGATATCTGGCTCTAGGTCAGTGATCACACCATCGTGATTATCTGGGTCGTGAAGATCTTTTCTGTACAGTTCTGTGTATTCCTGCCACCTCTTTATAATATCTTCTGCTTCTGTTAGGTCCATACCATTTCTGTCCTTTATCGAGCCCATCTTTGCATGAAATGTTCCCTTGGTATCTCTAATTTTCTTGAAGAAATCTCTAGTCTTTCCCATTCTGTTGTTTTCCTCTATTTCTTTGCACTGATCGCTGAGGAAGGCTTTCTTATTTCTTCTTGCTATTCTTTGGAACTCTGCATTCAGATGTTTATATCTTTCCTTTTCTCCTTTGCTTTTCGCTTCTCTTCTTTTCACAGCTATTTGTGAAATAGCTTCAGACAGCCATTTTGCTTTTTTGCATTTCTTTTCCATGGGGATGGTCTTGATCCCTGTCTCCTGTACAATGTCACGAACCTCATTCCATAGTTCATCAGGCACTCTATCTATCAGATCTAGGCCCTTAAATCTATTTCTCACTTCCACTGTGTAATCATAAGAGATTTGATTTAGGCCATACCTGAATGGTCTAGTGGTTTTCCCCACTTTCTTCAATTTAAGTCTGAATTTGGCAGTAAGAAGTTCATGATCTGAGCCACAGTCAGCTCCCGGTCTTGTTTCGCTGACTGTATAGAGCTTCTCCATCTTTGGCTGCAAAGAATATAATCAATCTGATTTCAGTGTTGACCATCTGGCGATGTCCATGTGTAAAGTCTTCTCTTGTGTTGTTGGAAGAGGGTGTTTGCTATGACCAGTGTGTTCTCTTGGCAAAACTCTATTAGCCTTTGCCCTGCCTCGTCCATATTCCAAGGCCAAATTTGCCTGTTACCCCAGGTGTTTCTTGACTTCCTACTTTTGCATTCCAGTCACCTATCATGAAAAGGACTTTTTTTGGGAAGGGGTGTTAGTTTTAAAAGGTCTTGTAGGTCTTCATAGAACCATTCAACTTCAGCTTCTTCAGCATTACTGGTTGGGCATAGACTTGGATTACTGTGATATTGAATGGTTTGCCTTGGAAACGAACAGAGATCATTCTGTCGTTTTTGAGATTGCATCCAAGTACTGCATTTCGGACTCTTTTGTTGACCATGATGGCTACTCCATTTCTTCTGAGGGATTCCTGCCCACAGTAGATATAATGGTCATCTGAGTTAAATTCACCCATTCCAGTCCATTTCAGTTCGCTGATTCCTAGAATGTCGACATTCACTCTTGCCATCTCCTGTTTGACCACTTCCAATTTGCCTTGATTCATGGACCTGACATTCCAGGTTCCTATGCAATATTGCTCTTTACAGCATCAGACCTTGCCTCTATCACCAGTTGCATCCACAACTGGGTATTGATTTTGCTTTGGCTCCATCCCTTCATTCTTTCTGGAGTTACTTCTCCACTGATCTCCAGTAGCGTATTGGGCACCTACCGACCTGGGGCGTTCCTCTTTCAGTGTCCTATCATTTTGCCTTTTCATACTGCTCATGGGGTTCTCGAGGCGAGAACACTGAAGTGGTTGCCATTCCCTTCTCCAGTGGACTCCATTCTGTCAGCATCTGTGAGCACCTGCTAACAGTAATGATTACTCTCCCCCAGTGCATAGGAGACACCTGTGCACACAGCTCAAGGCAGGATAAAGCAGCCAAGGACCCCAGATCCCTGGGTAACAGTGGTTCTCAACCAGGACTGCTTTGCCCCCTGGGGACATGTGACAAGGCCTCTAGATGCTCGTTTTTCTGTAAATGGGAGGAGGCTACTGGCATTTGTGGGTCCAGGGTCAGGATGCTGGCAAACTTCCTAGAGCACACAGGACCGTTACGCCAGAGAATTATCTGGTCCCAAATGTCGGCGGGGCTGAGGCCGTAAAGAAACCTGATCCAGCGTGCATTGTCAGGCCAGGCCTGCATCAGTGTGAGCGCCCATGACAGAGCTGGGAGGCAGACCCACTAGCTGGGTCGGGAGCACCGAGGCTGGGGTTCGGAGGGCTGCTCCCTGTCTCTGGGAGTGCTGCCTCAGTCGGACAGCCCCGAGCCCTCTGTGGTGCCAGCTCTGCGCTCACCCTGAGGAGCAGGGCACACAAGGAAGCTGGCGTGTGATTTTGGTTCATTTTAATGAAGCTGGGGGAGAGAAGGTGAAACGGGGTGGGGAGGGAGGAGGACACGACCGTGAAAAGGGCGATGCGGCCAGAGGACCTAGAAAGGGCAGCTGCTCCAGCATCCTCGCCTGGGGATCCCGTGGACAGAGGAGCCTGGCGGGCTGCAGTCTATGGTGTTGCAAAGAGTCGGACAAGACTGAGTGACTAAACTTCCACAAACGACAAAGCCATAGGATGTGACAGAAACTGGTTAGAACCAACTAGGTCCAAGACGGAAGATCTGACTTCCAGGGGACCTTGAGCCTCAGTACATGCTCGACGGAACACATCAGAGAAAGCTACACGGCATATCCATGCGCGCTGCGTCAGTTCTGAGGCTGACCATCGAAGACCAAAAAGTGGGTGGTGACTCAGCTCCTGGAAATCTTGGCCCCTCCCCCAAAGAGTTGGACTAATCCTCGACTCATTAGCGCACGGAATCACCCAACCCGCATCTCAGGACCTCTTGCCTTCTGTGAGGGCCCACACTCTGTCTGTGGAGTTTTTCTCTAAATAAATCCACTTCTTACTCATCACTTTGTCTCTCGTTGAATTCTCTCTGCACCGAGACATCAAGAGCCTGAGCTTCATTAAGTCCTGAGACCAAATGTGTGATTCTCAGGTTAAAGACCATGAGTTCAAGTCCCAGACGGAGTTGAGCAGCTTCAAAACTGAGTAACGGATGGCAGACAAGGCCCTCTGTGCGCCCATCACCCGCCCGGCCCCCGGCCCCATCCTGGAAGCTGTCTGTGCTTTGCCCTCCCTCCAGCCTCCTCCTCCTAGAATTGGTCTCAGTCTCCTCCGAGCTTACACGCCACTTTGGACAAGCTTCCAGGAAGGAGCTCTTGGGGTGCAGCATAGGGAGCTGCCAACTGAGCCCCTAAAGGCAGGGCCCATGCTCTGTAGTAGAGCAAGACCTCATGCCAAACCCGGCCCAGGCCACCGAGCCTCAGCTCCCCGATGACGGAATGGGGGCCCAGAGCCATCTGACATCACATGGAGTCAGCACGAGGTCCCGTGAGAGAGGCTGCCTTTGGACGGGAGGCCGCTGGGGGCTCCAGGTAACGGAGGACAGGTTCTCAGGGATGGCTGGCCGGAGGTGGAGGGCGAGCAGTGCCACTCAGAGCCCTCCTCTGGGTCCTGCTGATGGATTTCCCAGAACTCAAGTGAATCCAGAGCAGATTTTACAGACTCTGAATGGATACAAGTCAGCATCAGCCGTGCAGAGACTGAGGGCCGGGCTCGGGCCAACAGCACATGAGTCATTTTCAAGAAACTAGTTTTTGGCTCCCTGGCTGATTCTCCGTCCTTCGGAAAGCTGTTTCCATTAAAACATTCTGGAGGGCTGAGGACATTTTTCAGTGGATTGGGCTCACACATGGGCTCTCTGACAATTACAGGGTTTTTGAGCCACTGGTTTTAACATCGAGATGAACAGTTGTATTGCTCTTTACCCAGAGCACAGCAGACCACAATTTGGAGAAGCTGAGGGAGCCCAGGGTGTGTATCCCTTCCACCTGGCAGACATGGAGGAGGCCTCAGAGATGCAGATGGAGAATGGATTGAGCCTTTGGGGCCAACTGGGCTGCTCAGCGGATGATGGACACAAGTGAGAGCCCCTGGAGCAAGGCCCCGTGCGTGGGAAGCCTCTTCACCAGCTTCGGGGTTTTGCCAAGATGCTGGGCCTCAGTGGCCTCACGGGCTCAAGGCGGGGTATCTGTTAGTTTCTGTCTGTGTCCAATTCTTTGTGACCCCCATGGACTGTGGCCCGCCAGGCTCCTCTGTCCAAGGGATATTTTCAGGGAAGAGTAACTGGGATGGGTTGTCATCTCCTCCTCTAGGGGATCTTCCTTACCCAGAAATCAAATCCGTGTCTCCTGTGTCTCCTACTTTGCCAGCAGATGCCTTACCCACTGAGCCATCGGGGAAGCCCTGGTGCTTCTCAGAATCACTCAGCAGCTTCTCATACATGCAAATCCTGGGTCCCTCTGGGCGAGGAGCACACATATCTATGTTTTGAACCCATGTCCTGGCTGATCGTGGGCCTGTGGAGCCTCTGGACCGACGCTGTCTAAAGTCCAAAAGAACTTGGCACACTGATGGGAATGTTCTGTATCTACCATTTGTGGCCAAAAGTTACCCGTGGCCATCAGACACATGCATCGTGTCTAGTGGAACAGACACGATGTTCTGAATTTTACATTTTATTTCCTTTTGATGAATTTAAAATTGATATTTGAGTGGCCACGTTCTGGCCAGTTAATGGCATAGCGCAGTTCTGAAACGGCCGAGCTGGTTAGGTCCATGGCCACGCAGCACTAGACAAGGATCAGGTGTGCACTTTACAGCCGAGACGTGCAGAGCGCGTGTGCTGTGCTTGGCAGAGGAGGAGCTCATAGTGTGTGTTATTCCACATCATCACCAGAGCCCAGGAGGTAGGAGCTTGAGTTCAGAGGGGTCAGTGAGTTGCTCAGGGTCGTGACACCAGCCAGCATTTCCAGGCAGGAGTTGGTCAGTCTGTCTATCAAACCATTCAAAGGTGTTCACTGAGGTGTAGGAATAAAAGAGTCAGCTATTTTATGTCTGTGTCTTCAAATTCTCTTAGAGAGAGTCTTCAGAACTGAAAAAAAGCCTCCACAACCCCTGAAGAAGAATGGAATCAAAGAATCATCTGGCCATCTGGTCTACCTCATGCAGCATGCACAAAGCACGGTCTACTTCCCAGAAGCCTCCGTGGCATTCCAGAAGCCCCATTCCATCCACTATATGGTCTCCAGAAAGCCCACACCAAGCTTCCTTCTGGCGTTCTGCTCACCTCGACTCTGTGTCCTGTGTCCTGTGTGTGTGTTGGTCACTCAGCCATGTCCAGCTCTCTGTGACCCCAGGGACTGTAGGCCACAAGTCTCCTCTGTCTGTGGAATCCTCCAGGCAAGAATACTGGAGTGGGTAGCCATTCTCTTCTCCAGGGGATCTTTCCAACCCAGGTCTCCTGCATTGCAGGTGGATTCTTTACCACTGAGCCACCTGGGAAGGCCTACATTTGTGTCCTACATAACCCCAAACAAGCCTCTCCTGGCTCTGGGTCCACCTACCTTAAGATCGGCGTGACTCTGAGCTCCTTAGTCACCAGCTGGTCTGCCAGTAGGGCTGGAGTATCAGAAGTATCTGGGGATGTTCACTGAAAACTGTGTCTCCGCAGAGGACAGAAGCTGTCTCAGTGTCGCCAACACCCACCTCCCAGCCCCCTACCCCAGCACAGCTGGTCATCATTTAGGGTGAATGAGACTTTCTTGCCAGTTGACTCACTCAGCCTGGGGGCTGCGGTGGGGGGGGGGGGGAAGGAGGCGGGGCTGGACTATGCAGAGTCTTTGTGGAGCAGTGGGTCTCATCTCAGAGAAGAGGACCAAGAGTAGGTCAGGTAATCGTTGAGCCCACACAGCCTCCTGCCTTGAAAGCAGACACTTTTCAAACAGATCCAGCAGCCTCTCAAATTCACTCTCCCATGGGTGTCTGCGCACAAGCCTACATCTCCCTTCGGATGAAGGAACACAGGTTCCCCAGTAGGTGGTCTCGGCAGGGAAGGGAAGCAGTAGGGGCTTAAGCAGCGAGGGCATCCGGGTATAAAGATGGGGGCCTGAAAGCACAGTGTGGACCTGGGAAGACGTGGCCCAAAGTCCAGCCTGGACATTCCCTTCCCTTCCCTCAGCCTCAGGTTTCCTCTACAAAGCAGAGCAACAGCATCCGTGTTTCAGGATTTGTTGTAAAAATAAAACAGGAATTTATGTCTCGAGTACTCCCAACAGTGCCTGGCAAGTACCGGACCCTCTGTTCTCGGGAGCTATTCCATAGACCACGTCATCATTCTTGTATCTTGGCGTAGCCATTTCCCATGGAAATGAAAACTGAACTGGTGGCTGGGGGAGCAGAGCTCTCACCTGGGCTTTGTCACATGCGTGCTATGATTGGGGCAAGACTTGGCTTCCAAGGTCTCCTTTATTCTTTATGAGTTTCTCATGGGGGACAAAGGAAAGCGTGTGCTGGAAAGCATGGTCTGAACTGCAAACAACAAGCAAATAGAAGGAAATATTCATTGTTCAGCGGGTCATCTCCATCTTTTTCCTAAGACACTAACTTAAGACTGATGTGAACAAACGCAATCACTGTCCCTTGCCCTAAGACCGTCAGTCAGCACAACTGTCAATCCACAGTGAGCATTTTAATTCATTTAAAGAGGAAACAAAATGGGACCATGGATGCTGTGTCTGGGGTGTCCAGTCGATGGTCTGAGAAAGCCAACCATTCGGTTGCTGGGAAATGCAACCCCAGACCCCGCCCCCCCACCCTGAGGGCAGGGGATGGGAGACCAGGCGCCTCCTGGTTCCAGGGTGCCCTCTTCGGGTGGGCTTTGGGGTGGGGATGGGGACCTCCTCCACAGATCAGTGCAGTAGGCGCTGAGTGTTAGCTCAGGGCTTGCTGAGTGACCACGCTGGCACAAAACCCACCTCCAGGAGCCCATTCAGCTTTGAAGTTCTGTGGTTTGATGCAAAGCAGGGGTCTCTTGGTCACCAGGCATGGAATTCTTGCTGCAGGGTAGGCCCGTGCAAAGAGCTGTGTGTGTCCCTGTTCTTGGGAGGACATCTGGGTGATTAAAGCAGGAGGAGCTGGACATGCCTAGTAAGTGGGCTCAGGAGGGATTCACTCACATGAAAGTGAGCTGAGTTATGAGGGGCTTTCCAGGTGACACTGTTGGTAAAGAACCTGCCTGCCAATGCAGGAGACATAATGCGACCCAGGTTCCATCCCTGGGTCAGGAAGATCCCCTGGAGGAGGGCATGGCAACCCACTCCAGGATTCTTGCCTGGAGAATCCCAGGGACGGAGGAGACTGGTGGCCTACAGTCCATAGGGTTGCAGAGAGTCAGGCACGACTGAAGAGACTTAGCACATATGCAGACAGGATAAGCCCTGGGAAGGCTCCCTGTGGCTCTAAGACATTTCTGGAGAGACAGGAACAACTCCTCCCCCCTGTATCTATCCAGTGGCGCTTCTGGTCTCCTCAGGGCCCATATGGAATGGCTCCTTTTCCACATGACAGTCCTTCAAATATCTGAGGACAGCTGTTTAGAAAAGACAGCTTCTTCAGAAAGCAGATGGCTGCCGCACAGGAAATCTGAGCTTTTAAAATGGATAAGGGAAAGATCTGCCCGCCCAGCCTCCCCTGAATGCCCGAGACATCACTGAAAGCTTCCGGGGAAGATGCCGGCCACCACCCAGGCCTCGGGGAAGTAGACAAAGGTCAGAGAGCCACTCAGGGGGAAACCGTTCGGATGGTGCTGAATGTCTCATGACTGAGTGTAAGGAACAAGCCTGGCTTCGTAGGTTTGCCCATTTCTGCGGTGTAAAGGGGCTTCCCTGGTGGCTCAGTGGTAAAGAATCCGGTGTCAATGCAAGAGACGCAGGTTCGATCCCTGGGTCGGGAAGATCCCCCGGAGAAGGAACAGCAACCCGGCCCAGTATTCTCCCCTGGGAAATCCCATGGACGGAGGAGCCTGGTGGGCTACAGTCCACGGGGTCACAAAGAGTGGGACATGGCTGAGCGACTGAACAACCAATACAGCAACAAAGAAGAAATCCTCTCACCGAGGCCGGCTTTAAGAAGCACGTGACTGGCTATTGTGAGCTGGTACAAGCCAGCTCCAGCCCACCTTTGCCCTCTGCTAACATCTGGCAAGAAGACAGGCCTCGGGAGAAACAGGGTGAAGATGAGATCTTTCAGGGTCTGCAGAGGTAACGGCGAGGTGGCCTGGGGGGCCTGGTCCCTGGGACGGTGGGGCAGGGGCTTCTAACAGCCCGAGAATTATTCCTGTGTCTAAAGCTCTGAGTGTCTGAGGCTTGCCTTTTGGCCCCTTTAGAAGCAAATGTGCCCCCAGGGGCCCCACCGTCGGACTCTCCCCGATCCAGACCGAAGTCTGAGTGACAGCAGCGGGCACAGGCCAGGCACTCCTGCCTCCAGGCCAGCCGGCTGTTCTCTCCCATCGAATCCTCGGGAAAGCCCGTGAGGCTCCCATGGTACAGATGAGCAAACTGAGGCCCAGAGAGGCTGAATAGCTCAGCCGAGGTGTGCAGTCCCCACCCACCCAGGAGCAGGTCCCTTTGCGGTACCTCTGTCTCACGAGTCAGGGACGAGAGTCAGCGTCTGTCCCTGGGGTCAGTGCAGGGAAGGGGCAGCCCAAGGGGTGGCTCTGGGAGCCCCCGGCAGGGAGAGAGGGATGGAGCGGACCGGGGACCCTTCTCCCCAGGACCCCCGCCACACCGCCCTGCCCACAGAACTCACAGGTGTCCTGCCTGGGGTGGGGAGCCGGGCCACTGCTGCTGAGACCCGTAGGGGCAGAAAACTGCAGCCCCGCTGCTGGTTCCCATTAAGACAAATCTCCTTGTTGACAAAAATAAAGAGAGCCCAGTCGACGCCAGTCTTTGCCGTCGGTCCACTGCTTTCATTCTCCCGCGAGGAGCCGGGCCCTGTGCTCCAAACTGGCTCAGGCCCACGGGCTTCAAAGGGGAAATTCCAAAGCGGGCAGGGGCCTTGGCGGGGTGCCCCCGAGAATGGAAGTACCCCCCGGGGGGAGCGGCCCGGAGTTGCCTGAGCCCAGGGTCTCATTAGCTCCCCACACATTCTGTCTCATTTTCCTTGGCATAGAGGCTGCGTTTTCCTAGGCTGGGAGGAAGTGAGTGCACGACGGATGGTCCTGGCGCGCTGGGCTGCAGAGCCAGCATTTTCTGAGCCAAGCAGGTTGGCAAGCCCGAGGTGTCACCGACGGGCCGGGCACTGGGCAGGTGGGTCCCACATTACCCCCGGGCTGGTGGGAGTCAGCTGGTCTCCCACATCTTTGAGGTTTGGGTCTCTGATGGGGGTATGGGGAGCCTAACTTGCCTGATTTATTCATTTCTAGCAGAGACATCACGTTGCCGACAAAGGTCCGTGTGGTCAAAGCTATGGTTTTTCCAGTGGTCACGTATGGATGTGAGAGTTGGATCGTAAAGAAGGCTGAGTGCCAAAGAATTGATGCTTTTGAACTGTGATGTTGGAGAAGACTCTTGAGAGTCTCTTAGACTGCAAGGAGGTCCAACCAGTCCATCCTAAAGGAGATCAGCCCTGAATATTCTTTGGAAGGAATGATGCTGAAGCTGAAGCTCCAATACTTTGGCCACCTGATGAAGACTTGACTTGTTGAAAAGCCCCTGATACTGGGAAAGATTGAGGGCATGAGAAGAAGGGGACGACAGAGGATGAGATGGTTGGATGGCATCACTGACTCAAGGGACATGAGTTTGAGTGAACTCTGGGAGATGGTGGAGGACAGGGAGGCCTGGCGTGCCCTGACAGAACAACACAACAGCAGCTGTAAAGAAGCACCAGCGACCGGGGGGAGGTGGGGAGCTCCCAGTTCTGGAGGCCAAGTCTGAACTGAGGTGTCGCAGGGCCACACTCTCCCTGGGGAGGGACCCTCCTGCCTCCTGCAGCTGCAGGCAGCTCCGGGCATCCACAGGCTTGTGGCTGCATCGGCCTGGTCTCTGCCTCTGTGGTCTCTTACAAGGATGGTCATCATTGGAGTAAGGCCCCCTCCCAGCCCTGCCTCTCAGAGCCCAGCCTTGTGTGGCAGCCCCCCCAGCACCCTCTACCAGACCCACCCCTTTGGCCCAGCGAGGGGACAAGCACCACCCGGCCAGGTCAGCTGAGGGTCCTGGCCTCGAGCCAGACCTGCCTCCCGGTCTGCCCCCTCCCCTCGAGCCCGCTCCAGGTGCCCCACGCTCTGGGCCTGCCCATCCGGGCCTCAGCAGACCCGTGCATCAGAGTCCGGTGGTTGTCATAGCAAACGACCACAAGCCACGTGGCAAAACCACAGAGACTGACTCTCCCCCGGTTCTGGAGGCCAGAACTGCAGGGTCGAGGGGCCTGCAGGCCGAGCTCCTTCCGGAGGCTCCGAGGGAGGGACCTTTGTCCCTTCCGCCGAGTCCAGATGTTCCTTGGCCCATGGCTGCGTCACTCCAGCCCCGCCTTGTCTTCCTATCACGTCTCCTCTGTGCATCTGTTTCCAATCTTCCTCTGTCTTCCTCTTCTAAGGACACTTGATGGGCTTCAGGGCTAAACCGAGAGATCTCCTTATCTCAGGGGCCTTAACTAGAGAGCATCTGCACAGACTCTTTTCCCAAATAAGGTCACAGTCCAGGTTCTGGGCATCAGAGGATGGGCGTGCCTTTGGGGGCCACCACCAGCATCGCACAGCCAGACCCGCCCAGGGCCCCCAAAGTCAGCTCTGCAGCCCCCTCCCTTCCTGGCCCTGAGGGTCTGTGTGGGTCTGTGGGCACGATTTCTGCTGCGGGGCATCAGGGAGTAGGCACACGTCCTGGGGTGGATGGTGGATCCTGGCTCCTTCAATCGGGGGCTTGTCAGCCAAGGGGTCCATTTCTAAATGCTCCGAGTCTGAAAGCTCACCTGTGAATTGGGGGTGCTCAGCGTGAGTGAGTGATGCTTAAAGAAGGGGACACAGCTGCTGGGTCAGCTCCTGCCAACTTTGTCTAAAGCGCCCCCCGCCGGGACCCCAAGTCACCTGAAGCCTCCCAACTGCTCAGTTCAGGGACTTGAGCTCAAAGATTCAGAGGAGCAAATGAATTCAGTGTCTGCGTTGAACTCCGCTTTGGGACACTCATTCTAAATTCTATATTCCCTTCTATTTCCTCTTATGGAAGAAAATCTTATCTGGGAGCTATTTCCATTAACAATATTGATTTTGTGGTAAAAATGAAAACCAAACTAGGACCTACTGGAAAAAACAACAGTACCGACGAGGCAGTGCTGGGCATCCCTGGGCAACGTGCCCCCACGCGCAGGGCTCTACCCGCGTCTGTCCACTCGCCGGCTGCCTTGTCCCCGCCGAGGCTCCTGCCAGAGGGGAGCTTGCTCTCGGGACATGAAAAGCACAGCGGGTTCTCCGTGCCTGCTCCACCAACCCCGGGCTCTCTGCGCTGACCCCGGAGCCTTCTGGGCCTCCCAGGCACAGAGGCCTATTTCCCTGTGTCCAGGGCTGCAGATGCCGGAGGGGGGCCCTGGGCATACGACCTTAATTGCAAAAGACTTTGCAGATGTCACGCAGTTGAGAATCTCGAGAGGAGGAGGCCATTCTGGACTATCCAGGGAGGATCGGTATGAGAGAGGGAGGTGGAGGAAGCTTCAAGAGCAGATACACGGGAGCAGCCAAGTCGAGATGGCAGCGAAACGTGCAGCGATGAGGCCACCAGACAGGGAGCCCGAGATGCTGGCAGAGGCTGGAACAGACCCCGAGGGCCTCCAGAGAGAGGGCAGCACTGCTGACCTGGACTTCAGAAACACAGGGCACTCTCGATGCTTCAGTCACCCGGGCGGTGGGCATTACTACAGCAGCCCCGGGACACAGCTGCAAGGACCAGGGTGAGGCTGAGGATCCCAGGACATTAGCAGGGCTGTTTCGAGGAGTGGGTAGGGTGTGTGTGTCCTGCCTGGACTCTGTCCCACCCAGGTCAGCGTCACTGGCCTGAGAGGTGAAGAAAAATGACCCGAAGGGTTTTGCCCTACATCAGCATCTAGTTTGGAAAAGACCCCAAAGCTGGGAAAGACGGAAGGCAAAGGAAGAAGAGGGTGACGGAGGATGAGATGGTTGGATGGCATCACCAACTCAATGGACATGAGTTTGATCAACTCTGGGAGATAGTGAAGGACAGGGAGGCCTGGCCAGCTGAGGTCCATGGGGTCCCAAAGAGTTGGACACGACTTAGCAGCTGAACAACAACCACATCTAGTTTACTTTTCAGGAACACCAGCGTCAGCAAGCATAAAGAGCGGCCTCCTGCCTCCCGCCTCCCGCCTCCCGCCTCCTGCCTCCCGCCACGGAGCCGGCGCTCACGGAGGGCCCGCCTCCTCCGTCCACTGCTCCAAGCTCTTCTTTGTTTGTTTACTTTTAAGAGATTAATTAACGTGTTTATTCACATGGCTAAGGCATATTCCCTATCATTAGAGAGAGACTTCTGTTTTCACCTTATGAATTCTTGCGTGACTTCCTTTTTAAAACTGAAATATAGTTGATTTTTTTTTCAGTTAAAAAAAAGAAGCCACACAAGAACTCATGAAGTTGACTTACCTGCTCGTCTATCATTTAAGCGGCAGAGGCGCGATCCTTGGGTGCAGCTGTCCTGGGGCCGCTTGGAGAGGGGCTCGGACCGCTCAGGCTCCAGTCCCCTTGCCCCATATCCTCCTGGTGTGCACCTGCGGCAGAGGTGGAGGGGGGGCCCTGTGGACGTGCCCTGTGGCCAGGAAGTTTTAAAGCGTAGGCAGCCCCGCTCCTGGGAAGGAGAGAGCATTTGCCTCTGATCGCTGAGCGGTGGAGGGTGCCATGCGGGGAGCCCTGTGGGTGGAAACCAGGGAGGCAGAAGGCACGGGTCTGTGGTCTTCTCTCGGGGCATGGCACCCTCACCTGTGAAATGGGGCAGTGGCCCGTGAGTCCTCGTCGGACACAGCGGATGAAGAGCCAGAGGCCAGGTGAATGGGGCCTTGGAGGTGGCTGTGGAGGGGTGCATGAGAAGGGGGTGTTTGCGTGGAGAACAAAGTGTGGCCCAGCCCTTGTGGGTTGAGGACCCCTGTGTTGGGGAACTTCACCCTCCCATCGGTGGACGGGCAGGTACTAAGGTGTGGGGGCCTCTTCAGGGTGATGGGCCCTGCACACACCTTCTGCGGCCAGCAGAGTCCACAACGAGGACACCTGACTGGCTTCCTGGCTGGCCCTTGGGCTCCTGGCAAGTCCAGGTGAATCCCAGCCCCCTCCTTCCCATTCCTACCTCCCTCCCACTTCCAGCTTGATTTGGTTCTTGTCTCTCTGAGCAGTTCTCCACCCTGCAGCCAGGGGTCTTTCCAGAACATGACTCTGATGTAGCCTTCTCCCCCTGAAACCCCTACTTGGCCCTTTCTCCTTGGGAAGAGTCCAGACTCCCAGCGGGCCCCCCGGGCCCCTGCACTCTCTGCCCCAGCCCCGCCCCAGCAGCGCAGCCCTACGAGCCTTCCTCTGGGCCCGAGCTCCTGTGCTCCCTCCGCTGGCGGGACCTTCCAGGGAGGGCATCCTGGAGAGGTGGCAGCAGGCCCTGAGCGACTTCTCCGGGACCCTGGGGTCTGAGCTTCCGTGTCAGCTCCGTACAGAGCCCCCACCCCGGATGTGGGAGTCCTCAGATGCTGGCCCCCAGTCACCTCTGCTCAACACCTCCACTCACGGGCCAGGGCCTTATCCCCTCTGAGACTCTGACCCTGAAGGTGAGCACGTGTTCTGTGCCTGGAACAGACCCTGCCTCACCCACAAAGGCAATCACACTGTGAAGTCTGTGAAGGGGTCTCTCTGACTCATTTTCCAGATGGAAGCTGGGGTCCGAGGCCGCGCTGCACGCCTGGGACACTTGGCTCTGGGCTCCAGGGACACCTCTGCCTTTGACCTCCAAGGAGGGGTCCCATTCGGGCCAGCGGAGAAAGAAGTATGAGATCCCCAGATTCAGCAGATGCCACCCCAGGCAGCCTACCTGCCCTTTGCCCTGAGCAGTGGTGCCCTGGCCTCACTTACACGGAGAGCTCTTTACGAGGGTCAACAGGGATTTTTTCCAACTGACACTCTTCTGGGCTGCGAACTCAACCTCTGCCTGTAAAACATCTCCAGGAGGGTAACCTGTCCACCCAGTCTGAGGCCGAGAGGGGTGGATCCACATCCCATTGTCTGCATAACCGCAAACTTGCCCTCAGTGTCCAAAGCCCAGGCTCTCTGTCACGGCCTGAAATCCTGTTATTTCGTCAAGTTCGCTTGGCCCTGGATAGGAACACAGTGGACACTACATGGAACAGCTGTGCCGCAGGGAGCAGGGGCGGGCACGCCACGAGGGGCTGCCAGGCCTGACTCGCCCACCCCATGCCAGCCGCTCCAGGGTGCCTCTGCTGCGGGCACCCCTGACGTCAGGCTGCCCATCCCTGTCCCTGCCCCCGATGGAGGGCAGCTCCCTGACCCCCGAGGACCCTGCATCCTGGCCCTGGGTCGACGCTCTGCAGTCACAAAGAGCTTCAGCCATGGGCAGACCGGAGTGCTGGGTCTGAACCATGCCAGCGGCTGAGTCCTGGCTGGTCTGCAGGTGCAGGCCTGCGAGTCGTGGTCGGGCGCTCTGGGAGGGAACAGCCCCTGCCCTCTGCTGGATTCCAAGCTGGCTGGCGGGAGAGGCCTTCACTTCTCGGAGGTGTGGAAGTTCTGGCATAGAGGAGAGGGCTTCACGGGGAAACCAGTGGAGAAAGCCCGTGGGATTCTAGGATCTCGCAGCCCTGAGAGCAGGGTGACCATCAGGACGGGAGCCCCGGCTCCTGGTTTCCTGCGCTGCCTCTTCCCCTACGCGGTCTTGGGTTCACCCAGCACCACCCTGTGGAGCACAGCCTGGGGCCTGGACCGGCCCAGGATGCTGGGGCCAGGCCCCCTGGGAGGAGAGGCAGGCAGAAGGACACTTGGAGGCCCGGCTCACCACGGTGAGGCTGCACCCGCCATGCCCACACTTGTCACAGGGACCTCGGTGCATCCGCCTGCAGCCCGGGCTTCTCCTCGGGAGAGTGAGGTGTGCAAGCGTGAGGGGAGAGAAGAGGTGGGAGGCCGCCTGTGAGGGGCGGGGGCAGCTGCGTCTTAGGTCGCTGCTGTTGTTCAGTCACCCCCTTGGCTCCTGTCCACCCCCTGCTCCCTGGCGCGGTGTGGACACATCACAGCCAAGGCGCTCAGCTCCGCGTGCAGAAGGAGCGAGGCTGTCCGTCAGCCGGGCTGGAGCAGCAGGCCCGGTGAGCCGCCACTCAGGCTCCTCCCGCTGAACAGGGTCCTGCCCACCCCTCGCCCCCCCACCCCACTGGCCTCAGAATGCCCCTACTGTTCTGGAGAACAGAGAGCCCCCACCCCAGGCTTCCTCAAAGGCCCACAGACCGCGACTGCCGAGGTGTCCTGGGTGACTGATGCCCGCCCCACACAGGTCCACGCGATTGCTGAGGTGTCCTGGGTGACTGATGCCCGCCCCACACAGGTCCACGCACTGAACCTTGACCCCCAGCACTTCTGGATGCGGCTGTCTTTGGTGAAAGGGCCTTTAAAGAAGAGACAGTCACCTTCATTTTCGGGTGAACTCAGCCAATGTGAGTTGTTCTTCTAGGAAGAGATCAGGACACGGCCTGCAAGGAGGACAGACATGGGGGGAAGAGAAGAAGGCCGTCATCCAGCTCGGGAGCCGTCTCTGGGGAGCCAGCCCTGCCCACACCCTGAGCTGGACGTCCAGCCTCCGGGTCATTGTTGTTTAGTCACTAAGTCGTGTCTGATCTTCGCCACCCCGTGGACTGCAGTTCTGCAGGCTTCCTTGTCCTTCACTGTCTCCTGGAGCTTGTTCAAACTCATGTCCACTGAGTGGGTGATGCTTTCCAACCATCTCATCCTCCGTCATCCCCTTCTCCTGCCTTCAGTCTTTCCCAGCATCAGGGTCTTTTTTCAGTGAGTCGGCTCTTTGCATCAGGGAGCCAAAGTGTTGGAGCTTCAGCTTCAGCATCAGTCCTTCCAAAGAATATTCAGGGTTGATCTCCTTTAGGATGGACTGGTTGGATCTCCTCGCAGTCCAAGGGGCTCTCAAAGTCTTCTCCAGCACCACATTCCAAAAGCATCTGTTCTTCGGCGCTCAGCCTTCTTTATGGTCCAGCTCTCACGTTTGTACATCTCGAAGCTCAGCCTCCAGGGTGAGAGAGCACATTCCTGGGGCTCAAGCCACCCAGTCTCGGGTACTTTGTTGTAGGCACCCAAGCAAACCCATACCCCTGGAAGCCTGCCATCCTGGGAGCAGCCCTCGGCCACTGGCCTGCCTGGGTTCCCTTCCACCTCTTCCACCAGGTCAAAGAGAAGGTGGGGAAGGACACGCATCTACCTTGGCCTTGAAGTGGTGGGTTTCCCCTGGTAACTGTGGAGGGCCGCCCTGGGAGTGAGAGCCGCCCCGCCTGAATCCTGCTGGTGATTGGAGGGACAGTCTGCAGCCTGGGCGGGCAGAGCAGCAGCCCCTGGCCTGCCGAGGATCCAGTCTGCAGGGGGCCGTGGGCAGGGCCCGGGGCTGGAAGGTTTGCCCCTCCGGGGCTCAGCGCAGGCAGAGGTGGGGCTCCTGGGGCCAGCGGGCTCACACGGTTTTGGGGCCCAATCGGGAGCTCTGGGCTCCACTCCGGCTGGGCCACCCCAGCTGCCGGTCCTAGAGCGGGTGGTCTTATGGCCCGACTCTGTGTCCTCCCGGCCCAACGAGAGGGGTTTTACTCAATTGGGCCAGTGAATGGGGTGAAGCCCTGAAGGGTCCAAGAGGAGGCTCAGAGGGGTCAGAGGGAGACCACCCGGCAGCAGGATGCAGGAGAGGGAGGGAGGGTGGGAGGGAGACTCCGCAGGGCTCCTCAGGCCTTCCTGGCCCGGCTTCTCATCCACGGGGCTCCCCGGAGGCCGGCGTCCTTGCCCCCGTTTCCCGGGGAGGAGCGCTGAGGGCCAGAGGCCAGCACTCGCCACCCAAGGTCCAGGGCTGGCGATCCCTGCCGCTGGGCCGCAGCCGAGCCTGGGGCTCCGGGGCTGGCCCGGTCCTGTCCTGGGCACCAACTGCAGGACGCACCTGGGCCACAGGTGCCGGAGGCAGGTCTGCTGGAGGGAGCCTCGGGCCGCCCCACGGCTGTGGGTGAGTGCGGGGCGGCGCCAGCCACTCAGCCTGCAGAGCAGGAGCTGCCCCGTCCCTCCTGGGTCTGCTGGGCAGTGAACCCCTTGGAGGCAAGCAGATCACCGGTTCCTCCGTCTCCTCCAAGGGGCTGTGAGCTCCCCCCTGGGAGAGGTGGAGAGGGAGAAGGTAGCCGCTTGTCCTGGGGGCTTCCCCAGGAAGGGCGGGCTTTCCCAGCCAGCCAAGGACTCCGGGAGGCTGGGTGGCCCCTTCAGGTGGCAGGGGAAACGAGAGAGCCCACAAGCGAGCCGCGCTTAGGGCCTGTTGTGGGCACTGAGACAACGATCCGTCGCTTAAAGAAATCGGTGAGGAGACCTTACGGCAGAAGAAGGGAGGGTGGGCGGTGGGTTCCAGGAGCAAAGCTGGGGCACAGCTGCCTGCCCTACGCTCCGCCAGGCACCCTGGGAGACATAAGGCTACGGAAGGCCAGGGGCACTCAGAACCCTGGATGCTGCCGGGTCCCTGCCACAGTGGAGCGCCGGGAGTTGAAGCCAACGCTCGGGGAGGGACTGAGTGGGACCCTGGAGGCAGTTACAGGAGAGCAGGGAGGCTCCCAGGTGAGCAGGTGCTGCTTGTGCCACCGGAGCTAGAGCCACCACGAGGTATTTCAGGCCCAGGGAGGTGATGGGGGCGAGGCAGGGCTGGGCACGAGTGTCTCAGTCGCCACAGGTGTCCTGGAGCCCAGAGGGAAATAGTTTCCAGAGGACTCCGTTTTAATCAGCTGTGGGAGGGTCAGGGGATGCTGCTGGGGTCACCCACCATGAGGCATTCTTTGCAAGGATCTGGGCAGGGCGATTCCCTTTTTTCCTGCCTGAAGGCAAATCTGGGTTCAAATTCGGGCTTGGCCACGTATGGATACGCTGGTACTTTGACCAAAAGTCCCTCACTCTCTCTGATCCTCACCTTCATTATCTGTAAGGGGCAGAAATGACTGTGTTCTTTACTGCTGTGTGTGACCTGGTGCAAGAGTGGCTTTGAAGTGGCCAACACACAGGTCTGGCTGGTGCTCCTGCTGTCTCCGCTGGACTCCCAGTTGTAGCCAGGCGTCATGGTCCCCCTCCCACTGTCCTGGGCGGACAGGGCAGGGTGCTCAGTTTAGGGGTTGTTTTCTGAATTTCTCAGTGGGCTAGAAACTGACCTCCCCCCCAAGTCCAGGCACCAATGAGCCCACCTTGGTCTCAAGCTTCCTCGTTACTGTGAGGTCAGCTCTCCGGGGGACACGGTGTCCCTTGACTATCAGCTCTTGGGGGACCAGATGCGCGTCCTGAGTTCCAGGTGTCGGGAGGGCTGGTGAGCCAGCACAGAGAACCTGCGGCCCCTGGAAGAGCACTCTGTGTTGCGGGGGAAACAAAGCCCTGAGCAGCATTGTCTTCTGACAACCAGACCACTGGGCCACAGTAGCACCCCACGTCTTCAGGAGAAGCTGGCCTTCCCCTAGTGGTGGGGGGGCGTTCCAGGGGCCAGGTGGGGCTGGGGGCTCAGGGAGCGTCTGGTGGAATTTCTCTCTCGTGAAGGTTCACCAAGGACCAGCTCCAGCTGACCAGCACAGGAATTACAGACCTACACACCTGTGCACACAGCACACACCCACCCCAATCACAGATGTGATTTACACAGGTTGTGAAACAACAAGAAAGAACTGTCTAAACCAGAGAGAACACTTCACTTTACTTTGTGTTTCATCCTTTACCTGAGCGGTACTGAACACCTCCGAGAGCACATGGGCAGGTGTGGGCCACCGGGGTAGCCCCAGTGACCTACCGCCAGCTCGAGAGGCAGCCCGTGGCCGTGCTGGCAAACCCAACCTCTCCCCTCCACCCCTCCCTTCCTGTTGGAACTGAAGGGTGTTTGGGGAATTTCACGTCCAGTCTGGGGGCCGGGGGCTGGGGGTCCCAGAACTGCTTCAGCGTCACTGGGTGAACAGTCTGTTCAAAGCAGAGGGGTGGCTTGGGTTCTGAAAAGCCCCCTGACTCACCTTCCCTCCACTTTAAAATCCAGCACAGTTGCCCTTCTAGGAAGGGGTTTGAGGGAGGCTTCAGCAGGCTTTTGAGGGGGTGGGGTGGATATTTCTGGGCTGGGGGAACCAAACAGAAGGGGCTGCCGCCCACCACAGCAGCCTGGAGGCTCCAGGGAGACCTCTCGGAGGCTTAAAGACCTGGAGGAAGAGAGGCAGTGCCCCACGGTGGTCCAGGGCAGCAGGGACCTCAGCCCTCATCCTCTGCAACTGTCACCTCCCAAACACGTGTCTCTTTGGCTTCCCTTATTGCCGCAGAGGGGTCTCCATGCAGGAGGAGCGAGGGGGGAGGGGGTGTTGGCGACCTCCGCCTGATTAATATCCCAGATGTGTGACCTCCAAGCTCGCCCCGCCCCCCGCCCCCAGGACCTCTCAGGAGTCCAGACCTCAGCGTGGGCACGGATGCCCAGTTTGCCCTGCGGGAAGGTGGAGAGCGGGTCGTGGGTCGGGGTGGACGCGCCTGCTACAGTCTTGGGCGCCCCGATCTGGCTGGATTGGAAGTCCAGTCTCCACCCAGAAGAGGAGCTCTCAACTCCAAGTACGTGAAAAAGTTAGGCGGGGTGAGCTGCAACTTTTTTTTAACTCCAAATGCTCGAACTCAGGGTGCCTCCACACTGGTCTGGGGCTCGGCCAGGTGTGGGCACCTGGGGCGGGAAAAGTGGGGGTCCAGGATCGGCCTTGGGGGGCTCCGTCCGCGCGCGCACGCCGGCAGAGCCCGGCGCCGTGCCCTCTCGGGTCCCCGCCCGCCCCGGGCCAGCCCCTTCGTCGCCGCCACTCGCCCGCTGGCCCCACCTCCCTGCCCGCGGCGCCCAGTGGGAAGCGGGGGCCGGCCCGGCCGAGCCCAGCGGCCGCTCTGATTTGCTGCGGGCGCCGGGGAGCCCCGGCCTCCGCGGGTGCCTTCCAGGAGCGAGGGCGGGAGGGGAAGGGGGAAAAGTGCTCGGCGCCCGAGGCGAGGTCGCACTCCTCCTTCGTCCCCGCGGCCGGCGCCGGACCTCACTCGAGCGCAGCGCCCAGGGGAGCGAGTCGCGGGGCGGCGGCGGCGAGGAGGAGGCCAGAAGGAACCGGAGGGGACGAGGAGGCGGGGGCCAGCGAGCCGAGCGGGGTCCCGGCGCCCCGTGGACCGAGGTCGAGCCCTCCCGGCCGTGGGCGAGCGCGCCAGCCGACCCTCCCGGGGGCCACGGCTACAAAGAGAACGGGCCGGCGGCTGCTCCCATGACTCCCTAAGGTCGTGCCGGCCCCGCTGAGTCCGCTGCCCGGGCCGTGCTCCGCGCCCCGTGCGTCCCCGCGCGCCCGCCCCGCGCCCCGCACCGCGCGCCCCTCCGGCATGGACGTCCACACCCGCTGGAAAGCGCGCAGCCCGCTCCGCCCGGGCGCCCCGCTGCTGTCCCCGCCGCCGCTGCTGCTGCTGCTGCTGCTGCTGCTGTGGGCGCCGCCTCCGAGCCGCGCAGGTAAGGGCGCGGGGCGCCAGGGCTCTGGGGGCCGGGGGCCGCCGGGGCCGGCACGGCTGTCATCCCCGGGCGCCCGGCCTCTTCTGCGCCTGCACGACCTTCCCCGCTTGGCTGTGGAATGCGCGGCCCGAGACTCCGAATGCCATTAGCTGGGGGCCCCGGAGAGGGAGACGCGCTGGCACAGCCCTCCCCCGCGCCAAACGGGCCGACCGCCGGGGCCGTCGGCGGACCCGAGGCTGGGGCTCCGCGTAGGATGCGCCGGAGGGGCTGTCCAACCAGGCAGGCAGACTTTTGTCCCGAAACTTTACCTTCTCTGTCCACATCGCAGGCGCGCAGCACAACTTCCTTTCCTGAAACCCGGGAAGGGTCGCCCCCTAGAGTCACAGCGGGTCAGTTCTGGCCGGGCCTCCTGGGATGGGGGCCGAGGGTGGAGGGCGGGGACGGGAATCCCAGAAACGGAGCCCCCCTCCCCCGACTTCTCCTGGGAAGCAGGTTTTCTAGGGTTCTAGGAGGTTTCCCGCCCAAAGACGGAATTCTAGGCGCAAGACCGGGAGATGTTGCCGGGTTTGGGCTGCCGGGGGTTTACATGATGCACAGACGGGACTTCTGCCAGAGGTCTGGCCTTAGAAGGAGCGTTCTCCTGCGGGTGGCGTCCAGCCGGCCAGCATCCACAGGGCGCCTGCTTGGATGCCTGCCGCCCCCACTGCCTCCCACACACTGTCCTGATGTCGGTGGTGTTCCAAGCATCACTTCTGTGGTTGCCTATCCCATGGGGTAGGTCTTCCAACAGAGCTCATGGCCCTCAAAGTCTCCCATCAGCTGATGGGAGATGGACTCAGAGCAGGCTCAGGGAGAGTGCAGGCACAGGGAGGGGACAGTGGCCCAGGGGACAGCTGGACCAGCCAGGCCCCCCTCCCCTAGAGACAGCACCACTTCAGAGCCCACACTGTGCTCTGCTTTGTAATTTGAAGACATACAGGAAGAATCACTTCCACCTTCCACTTACCAATCAAGGTATTCCGTCCCTTTTTGCTGGCACATGAGTGCTTGGTGGGCCAGACAGGGTGAACAGGAATCAGGGTGTCCAGCTGGTCAGGGGCTGGGGAAGGCGTGGGGAGCCTGGCCTGGCTCTGGGGGTCTCGGATCTCAGCCCTGGACTGCCACCCGCGTTTCCTGGATCCTGAGCTCAGCTCACAGGCTTTGGGTTTCTCCTGGGGTCACTGGAGGTGGGGGACAGCAGAGGCCTCCAGGGAGGTGGTGTGGAGCGGGCCGGGGGATGTGGTCAGGGCAGCTGTGTTGGGCATCCGTCAGAGACAAAACCATATAACCCTGCCCTTGCTCCTCTGCTGGGCTTTCCCCCAGGAGGTCAGGTGGGAATCCTTAAGGGGAGTCCAAACCCCCACAGCTGGGCTGGGGAGCACGCAGAGCGAGTGTTCGTCTGGGTCTGGAGCGGGCTGTTCGCCATCTCTGCCCCCTGCCTCCTCTTTCCCGTCCTGACTGAGGTGGGCACGGGGTCAGCGCCTGGGCCATGGCTGTGGACTTAGACATTTGGCTCCTTCCGAAGAGACGTTGAGAGCCTGCAAAGAAGCCACCTCTCTGGGTGGGTTTCACAGACCTCCCTTTCCAGGGTGGGACCCTTTTGGAAGGCATCGTCAGTCCGCAGGAGCGGCTGTCCACTGAGATCCAGGGCGGGGGTGGGGGGGTGTGCAGCTCGTCTCCTCTCCATTTTGAGATTCACCAGATGTTTTCTGAGCTCTCTCCGAACATGGCTCTTTTTCCTACCTTCTTCTTGGCCAAGTGTGTGAAGGCATGAAAAGTCAGATTGCGTTTGGGGCCGTTTAACATTGTAACGGGCAAAGGAGAGTAAGTGAAATGAAACATGACCCCAATATTTGGAAATTGAGGTCATCTCCTCGGCACGACATTGGTTGACGCCGGTCACGTGGTCGCTTTTGGCAATTATTTGGTCGGAAGAGTTGTCCAAGTTTTGTGGGACTTGACAGTCACCAAATGGTTAAATTTCCTCTGACTCAATCCAGTTGGCTGGAAAGACAGCCTTTTCCATCTTCTCCTCCCCTCCCCCCTCCTCCCCATAAAAGAACAGTCAGTGGGAGGGGTTCAGAAGGCAAGCTGGTTCCCCAAGCCTCTCTCTCCTCTGGTCCAGGTTTCCGTGGCCAGAGGGCTTGGAGCTGGGGTCACTGCCAGCCGGCAGTGGCCACAGGCAGGAGTCCCCTCCCTGGGGTGGAAGCACAAAGGCCCTTCTCCCCAGTGCTGCTCCGGGGCTGTTCCTGGGGTGCCGGCCAGAGCCTGCCCCACGACCCCACCCTTCAGATATTTCTGGACTCTCACCACGGCCACGCCCTTCGCTGAGCACTGCCCGCCTGCCCACCCTGCCTTCTGGCTGTCTGGCCCTGTCTCCCATCCCTGCCTCCGCCCCGGGTCACAGATAGGGTTGGGGGGCACAAAGGGGTGTGGGGAACAGACCCCTCCAATGGCTTCCCACCCGTCACTTAGTAACAGCGAGCCCCCGAGGGTCGAGGATGAGTCAGGCACCCCAAGGCCCCGTTGCTGCACCCTCACTGGAGCCCCGGGTGTGCCACGAGGAGCAGGGCGGGGTCCCCGGCCCCTGGGAGGCCAGCACGCGGTAACATTTGGAGCAAAGTCGCTGGCCCTTGCCTGGTGTACTGATAGGTCTGTGCCGACATTGTCGTCTTGGACTCGCACCCTGGCCTGTGGGGCTGTGAGGGCGCTGGTGTTCGGAGAGGCCCAGGCACGGGGGGCTGAGGCCCCAGACTCTGGGTCTGCCTGCTCTCTGTGCCTGGGAAGGCCTGAGGCTCACCGGGGCCGAGGAGGGTCCCAGCCAGCCGAGTGTTTCGCTGCCTCCCTCCTTTCTCTCCCTCCTCCCTCTCCGGTCTCTTCCTGCCCCCTCCCCGCTTTTTACCCAAGGCCTTCGAGGGCCACCGTGGCCTGCAGGCCTGCAGCCTCCACCCCCCTTTCACCAGGCCCTTCACTCACCCTGGGGAGCTGCAGACTCTGGGAGCCCTTGCCTCAGCTGGGCCTGGCTGTGGGGAAGGCAGAGGTGATGGAGGCCCCACAGGCTGCGGGGAGGCCCACCCGTGGACGCTGGTCACTGCACTGCTTGTTCTCTTGGCCGAGCATCCTTGAAAACAGGGTGGAGGGTCGGCCCCCTTGGGGAGATCTGGGGCGGCTTCCTGGAGGAGGTGCTGCTAACTCAACCTTTCTCCTTCCTTTTGTTGCCAAGCGGCCCCCTTAGCAGGTGCCTGCCTTCCCCTCTGGCTGTTGTCTCATCCGTGCTCCTTGCTGGCAGGACCTTCCCAGCCCCACCACTTTGCTCTTCTGGGGCTGCTCCCCTTGGCTGGAAAGCCCCTCATTAACTCGGTTGGCGGGGCGCCCCCAGGGCTGCCTGCCCTGGGATGCTGTGCCAGCAGGAGCGGCCGCTGTGAGAAGAGGGGGGTCTCGGAAGGGACAGGAGGGCAGCTGGGCTGTCCTAACCCGCTCTGGGCCCCGCACCGAGACCACCTGAGGGGTGCCGCCTGCCCTGGCTTGGGGGGCCTGCCGTGTTGGGTCCTGGTTGGGGAACAGTCCTTGGCTGTCAGGTCACTGAACCCAGGGCTGCGGGGAGGGTTCCTCTGCCTCTAAGGGGTTGTCTGGGCGGGGGCCAGCCCCGTGCCTCAGCTTTCTCCTCTGAGAAACGGGGGGACACGGCTTCCTTGCTCTGAGAGTAGCTGTGTAGATGGATCGGGGTGATCCCTGAAGACAGGGAGCGGAACGTGGGGGCACCTCTCCAATGAGTGGAGCGTCTTTTGTGGCTGCTGTTTGGGGGGTGATTTGCGGAAGGAGGACGCACGGTGTTGCCACTGTTGTCTGTAGCTGTGAGCGTCCAGTGGGAGGCTCTGGGCCCGGTGAGACCCCGGGGCTCCGCGGTCCGCAAGTGGCTCGGCCCGGCCCCTCCCGCACCCTCTTCAGCCCCCCATGGGCTCGGGGGGGTCCGTTTCCCACGTCTGTCACCTCACAGGATGGCAGTAAAGGTCGCCCTAGGCCACGTATGTGAAAGGGCTTTACAAGCCCAACAGAGGGCTATACACGTGTGTGTGTGTGTGTGTGTGTGTGTGTGTGTGTATTTGTGCGTGTGGTGTGTTTGGATGCGTGTGTCTGCGTGTGTGAGACGTGTGTTGGTGGGTGTATACACGTACGCAGGTGTGCGTGCCCGCATCCACACACAGGTCCCTGTGTTTTCACGGTCTGCCCAGGCAGGGCCTGGTGTGTTTGAGGCGCCCACGGCCAGGCCACGTCTCTCCTCCCTGCGCCCCATCCCTGCTGGGGAGACGGGAGGCGACCGGTGGCCACGGAGCCCGCCAGGCAGCCATGAAGCTGTGGGTCCGGCCCAGGACAAGCCGGTCCAGCTGGGTCTGATAATCTGGGGAGTCTTTTTTTTGCTCACAGGAGGGCGATGTTAGATTATAGCTTCTGCTTTTCCCTCTGTTTATTTCTCCCCTGTAATCGACTCATCTGGCCAGCACTTGGCCAAATATGCCTTAAGCTTTCTGGCCTGGCTCCTGGGGATACTTAGGTCCTGCAGGCACAGCCTGTTTTGGCCCTTCTTGTGGGCAGAGCTGCCTTGCCACACCCGCGGCGTGAAGGCCCGGTATGCGTGATGCCTTGGGGTGGGCGGCCTGCAGCTGGGTCAGCATCCTGCCCACCCCCACCAGGTTCCCATCTGTAGGAAAGGGTGATGACTGTGGCTCCTGCGGGATTTTTTTAAAATAAGATTTTATTTATTTTTGGCTGTGCTGGCCTTCACTGCTGCTCAGGCTGTCTCTGGTTGCAGAGAGCGGGGGCTGATCTCTAGTTGTGAGGCACAGGCTCGTCTTTGTGGTGGCGTCTCTTGGGGACCACGGGCTCTTGGCGCTGGGGCTCAGTAGTTGTGGCTCCCGGGCTCTAGAGCACAGGCTCAGTAGCTGTGGTGCGTGGGCTCCGTTGCTCCAGGGCGTGTGGGATCCTCGCAGACCAGGGACCAAACTTGTGTTCTTCACCACTGAGCCACCAGGGCCGCCCCTCCGCAGGATTTTGGACAGGGTGCAGTACGGGAGGTGTCCCCAGCATCGCTGTGACCGTTCATCCGCTCTGGGCCCCCGGGTGGCAGGGGCAGCGGGTCTGGGGCGAGTTCCCAGCACTGCTCATTGGCTGGCCTTGCGAGTCACTCCCTCTGTCTTGTGAATGAGAAGGGGTTCTCATTCAGAGAGCCCCCCCTCCCCGCCATGAGTTCATGGCTCCGTCTGCAAATCCTTCGGTCTGGTCTGAGCCTCGAGCCTCGGCCTGGAGGTGGCGGAGGTCATGGGCGGTCGTGCCCAGCACGCCGTTCCTCAGGCCACCACTGCTTTACCAGCGGGGATTGGGGCCAAGTGGTGGGAATGGACCTGCCCACGTCCCATTTCAAGGACTCTGGCTCCTGAGACGTGACCATGGGTGATGGCTGATGGTCTGCCAGGGCATCTGGAGGGGGGCGGGGCCTTGCTAACTTAGACGCTGTTCGTGCATCCCCGCAGCCCGAGCAGCTGGAGCAAAGCTGATGGAAGGAGCGGACGGATGAATGGTCCACTGGGTGTGTGGGGATTCGTGGGGGGGGCGTCGCTCTGGGTTATACCTGTCACACTGTCTGAGCCGTCATCCCATCAGCTTCGACTCACTCTGTAATTTTTCTGGCAGATTCCCAGCCTACATCATAACCCACAGTCGGAATAAATGTCTCCACTCTTGGGTGACTCAGACCTAAGAAATGGAACCACGATCTGACCCACTTTTGTCCATGTTTCATTACACAGAGCCCCAGGGGCCGATTTCTTGTGACGTCTCTGTACGTGAAATGGGGAGAGGGAGGTGGATTCTTTTATTTTCTGATTCCTAGGCCTATATTCTTTCAGGGGAAATTCGGTCTTCTGTCCTGTTCTTTCCTGCCAGCACCTTGGCAACAGGGACTTTATTAGCCTCTTTATTTTTAAAAAAATAAATGTACGAAATGACATCAAAATGTGTGTATGTAACTGGAGTGATTTAACTGTAAAAACTCTTGCATTGGAAAAATCGCTTCCCGCCTTCCGCTGAGATTAAAGCAACTGTCTTCCGCTCTGCCGGCGGGGTAACCAGAGGGCGGGGGCGAGGCCCTTTCTGTGTCGGCGCAGAGGGGACGCAGGAGAGACTGGTCCTGTGTGGAAAACTCGGGCGGGACAGTGGCTCTGCCTGAAGCCTTTGCAGACCTCAAATGCGACTCAGACCAGTGCCGGCCGCCAGGAGCAGGTGCGCAGGTGAGTGGGAGGTGAACATCTCAGCCCTGCAGGAGCTTCCGGTGCAGTGAGGGAATCAGACCTGCGAACAGGCCGCAGTGTCCAGTGAAGTGCAAAGTGGGAGGCAGTGAAACATACACCAGCTAGTAAAATGATGCCACCAGCCAATCAGAGGGAGGCACCCACCAGCCCCTGGGCCACTGGCCAATCAGAGGGCTGTACCTGACAGTCCCTAGGTCAGCAGACAATCAGGGGGAGGCACCTGCCAATGGGCCACTGGCCAATCAGAGGGCGGTACCAGACAGCCTGTGGGGCTCTGGCCAATCAGAGGCCAGCTTGCTTTGCCAGAGCCTATGGCTTTTGGAGCCCCACCCTCCTATGAGTTTGAATGGAGGATTCCCTCGGAGGGCTTTCTCCTTTGGCTCAGTGTTAAGGAACCCACCTGCAATGCAGGAGCCATAGGAAACGTGTTCAGTCCCTGGGTCTGGAAGATTCTCTGGAGGAGGGCATGGCAACCCACTCTAGTGTTCTTGTCTGGAGAATCCCGTGGACAGAGGAGCCTGGTGGGCTGCAGTTCATGGGGTCAGAAGAGTTGGACACGACTGAAGCAGCTTAGCACGCACACTGTTAGTGGCAGGGTCCTTGTGCTTCAGAAAGAGGCCCATGGCCTTCAACTGCGAGTAGCTTCTGCACCTCAGCCTCAATTCTTCCTTCTTCATTTTTGATGCATAAAACTAGGAGTGTGTGTAGTCTCGTCTTGCTCCTCGTCCGGGTCGTCTTTGGGAAGGTAGGAGAAGCTGTGCGCCCGTGGAACGGGGGCCCTGGCCCATGGCGGGCAGCTAGGGGACCCTGTTGTGTGGCAGGTGAGGGGAAAGCTGGCTGGGGACTGGGGCCTGGGCCCTGCCCAAGTGGAGGAGCAAAGATGTGCCTTCTCCAGCCCTGGGCCCTCAGGTTCAGTCTGCAGGGGCCGTGTCTGGGGAGGTGTCGTTCTCCGGTCTGCTGGGGTGAGGTCCCTGGGACCTGCCTTCGCTGTTTCTTCTCTTCTTTTGCCCTTTTTCTTTGGGGAGAATCTGAAGTGCTGGTGGGCAGTTCTAGCTTCCTTCTTGAAGACTGTTATGTGTCCTCCTGGCCTGAGGGTGGAGGGGACGGTCTCCGTGTCAGTGGTCTGTGTAGACAGACCTTGCTCTTCTAGGAGAAGAGGGTCGCGCATCCCGGTTGGTTTTGAGCGGAGGAGTAGGAAGGGGTACTGCACCTTCTGCATCTTTTGGATCAGAAAATGTTCAGGTCAAGAAGGTGGGGTGAGGAGCTCATTCTTGAATGGAAGTGCGGGCAATAGGGCTTCTAAATGTCTTCTTTTCCAGGGAATTATCACTAATGTTAGTTCAGTTCAGTTCAGTCGCTCAGTCGTGTCCTACTCTGTGACCCCATGAACCGCAGCACGCCAGGCCTCCCTGTCCATCACCAACTCCCGGAGTTCACTCAGACTCACGTCCTTTGAGTCGGTGATGCCATCCAGCCATCTCATCCTCTGTCGTCCCCTTCACCTCCTGCCCTCAGTCTTTCCCAGCATCAGGGTCTTTTCCCGCGAGTCAGCTCTTTGCATCAGGTGGCCAAAATATTGGAGTTTCAGCTTCAACATCAGTCCTTCCAGTGAACACTCAGGACTGATCTCCTTTAGGGTGGACTGGTTGGATCTCCTTACAGTCCAAGGGACCCTCAAGAGTCTTCTCCAACACCACAGTTCAAAAGCATCGATTCTTCTGTGGTCAGCTTTCTTTACAGTCCAACTCTCAATGTTATTTAAGTTCATGGTTTAGATTGGAAAGCACGGCTTGGGCAACAGCTACGTGTCAGTGGACCCTGGCACCTGAGGAGCATCCAGGGGTCCTGTGTGGTGGGCCCGGCGCTTGGGACGGGCTGGGGTGAGGCTGCGGGGCTCACACTTGGGCAGGGTGGTGGGAGGCTCGGCCCGCATTTCCAGGGAGGAGCTGGACTGCAGAGGGCAGGGGGAGTGGGAGGGCGGCCAGTGTTCAGGACCTCCTCCCTCATCTAAGACAGGGGCCTGCAGGTGTCAGCACAGATGCTGGGGGCACGTCAGGGGCCTGCACGGCGGGAGAGAGGAAGAGACAAGTCCTCCACCCGTTGCGTGCCCTCCCTGCTTTCTAGAAGGAGCAGTCATGCTTTGCTTTCTTCCCTGCCAGAGGATGAGCACTCCCTTCTAAGAGAAGACTCTTTCATTCTGCAATAAAGGAGATCAGAGCGACTGGGAGGTGGGGGAAGTCAGCCTAAGGAGGAAGGGTTTATTGGGGCTTGGCTCTGAGAGTGTTGTTATTGTTGTTGTTTTTCAGGGACAGATCAAACACAGCGCAGCAGATCCCCAGGTCCTCGTGGATTTAATGAGGATCAGCCCAAGGCCACTCTCACGTGGTCCAGCCCCCCTCCCACTCCCTCAGCACCCCTGTCACCACCCCCAGCACTCGCCCCCGACTCCCCTCCACCTGTTTGCTTTGAGGCCCATCCCTGATGTCAGGTCTCACGAGGCTGTTCCTCTGTGTTTACTGCACATCCAGCGTGTGCACTGCCGGCTCAGTAGGGGCGGGACACCAAGAAGGAGCTCAGCCAGGTCCAGTGAGAAGGAGGGTGGGCCATTGCCAGCCCCAGGATCTCAGCGCCCTGGTGAGCCAAGAGGGCAGGGCCCTTGCCTCCTACCTGTCCCCGTGTGTCTGGGCTCAGCACAGATGCTGAGGCACCTGGAAATACTCCTCTGAGTCTGCCCTCCCATCTGTGGAATGAGTATAAACTGGTGATGCCTGCCCCAGAGGCCTGCTGGGGGGACTGAAGGCTCCTGTCACTTGTGCTGCCATGTGTTAGAGCCCCGACGTTTGTATTTGGAGCCCCCACATTGTCCCAGTGGAGGGCTGGGCCCCAAACTCAGCTTTGCTGGCATTTTGCAGAGGGTGGAGTCCTCCAGGTCTGGGGACCTGGCCCGGGGTTGCCTGGGAACAAGAGAGTCTGGTGAGCAGATCCGGTTTCCTACCAGGAGGTCTTTGATGGGGACCCCGTGAGACCAGAGCTTCAGCCACTGCAGGCCCTGCCTCTCAGATCTGGGATCCAAGGGTCTGGGGTGGAGCCTGGGGCCTGCCCTTAGAGATCTGATGCCAATGACCAGCTGAGGGCACTTTGGGTAACATTGGGCGTACTGGACAGGAGGTCTGAACCTTCTTCCGACCCCCCCACCTCCCCACCGCGTGGGGCCAGCCTCCACGGCCAGCTCCCAGTCAGTCATTCCTGTGACTTTCAGAAGGGGAGTTAGGGGATGAGGCCGGAAAGCAGTGATGCTTCAGCGCACGGAGGCTGGGACCCTGGCTTTGGAGGCCAAGAGCAGGGTCTGGACTCCCAGCCGTGTGACCTCTAACGCCTTGCTTAACCTCCTGGCCCAGCGTGGCTCATCTCCACACCTGAAGCTGAAAGGTGGAAGGTGGCCTGCGTGTGGATATGGGCCCTTGGCGGGGTGTCCTGCACCCCACCTTCAGTGCTGGAGAACAGACGCTGAAGCACGCTGGGGACAGTGACCGCCGCTGCTGCCTAGGCCCCGGCGGTCAGTACCGGTCGATTAGTGACGAGGATTCCATGTTGCTGTTGCTCTTTTGTGCTGTTATCATGTCGGGCGGAGCAGGGAGGCAGCAATTTGTATAAAGTTTCTATAAGGTGCTGCCAACAGAGCAGGAGTAGAGCGGTCACTTCGGGTTTGGGCCACAGCTGGGCCTCGGAGGAGGCCAAACAGTCAGTGCAAAGGACCCAGCTGGAGCCCGAGGGGGCGAGTCCGCAAGGGGCAGGGGGTGCATTCTGCAGCTATGCTTGGGGGGCGCCATGGAATCTTCCTCCTCATTTAATGTGGGAGCGGTGTCAGGCTTGCTTTTTCACTCCAGGAGTGTGGGGCCCTGATGGTGGGCAGGCCCAGCCCCCCAGGACGGAGTTGGATGTTTTACTGGGAGGGCTCATGGAGTCAGTGGTCGGTCTGGCCTCCCGCCTTCAGGCCTAGAGGACGAGGCGGTGTCCAGGGTCACAGGCTGCTGAGAGCAGAGGGGCAGGGGGACCAGACCCCGGTGTGCGGCTGTCACCTGCTGGTGGGCTCTGCCTGGTGTCCTGAGGCCGGGGGAACCGGATGGTCTCAGAGCTCCACCATCCGGGGAGGGCCTCTGAACCTCAAAGGATTGTTCTGGGACTCTGGGGCTGGAGGGGAGCTCAGGTCTCCCGTCCCAGGGTTCCTCTGTCCATGGCAGGTGTGATGACCGTTGTTTGCCGGTCACCCCCATCTGGGAGCTCACCTCGTGCGGGCAGACAGCATCCGGAGGGAACTTGCTGGAACCCGGCCTCCAGAGCCCCAGGGTTTTAAACTTGATATCCCCAAATTTGGAGCTTCTGAACGTCTTCAAGCTTCCTGTTTGCAGAACCGAAGGAAAGCTGCTGCCAGTGGGAAGGCTCTGTCTTCTTCCCTTTTCACGCCCTGGAGTCCCCGCCTGGGAGGGCGCCTGTCCTCCACACCGTGCAGCGCCTGCCTTGGGGCCTCTGCGTGGACTGGCTCCCACCTCCCCTTCCTGGACAGGGCCTGTCTGATTGCGCACAGCTGCCTGGACGTGAGCAGGATTTGCAAACACTGGGGAGGGCTGTTGTCGAGGGCTGGGCGGCACGGGGTGGGGGTTTCTGCTTCCTCCCTCCCTCCCTCTCCTCTACCTTGCTCTAAGGGCTTTCATACACTGTTTTATCCTGACGACATCTTTTCTGGGCAAGAGGTAGCCCCGTTTTACAGGCAAGGAAACTGAGGCTCCCAGAAGCCCCACAGCTAGTGAGTAGCAGAGCCTTTAAAATAGCATTTGCGTTGTGGAAACTGAGTTTCACCCAGCCTCCTGGGGACAGGGCCTTCCGAGAGCAGACATCACTGTGAGGTGGGGTTTCAGCCCCATCTTTTTCCCTGGGTCCTTCATCCCGGCACAGAGGGGTGGGGAGGCTGCTGAAAGCTGGTGGCCGCCCTCAACTTGTCCTCCGGGGCCCAGGCTGGAGGTGGGTGCCTGTCCAGGGTCAGGAGGAAGCAGTGCGCATTCAGCTCCCCTTCTAAAGCCCCCCGAGTCCCAGGCCCCTCTGGATCCTCCTCCCATTGCTCGAGGCAGGTGAAGCTGGGGCGGCCCAGCTTTTAGCTGTGTTTGTGTTCAGGCATGAGCTGTCCTGGCTGAGTCATTTTTTCCGTTTTAGCAGGAAGGAAGGAGCGATAGGGGAGGATTGTAGCCAGGTGGGTCCTGCCTGTTTGACATCGGTTCACACACAACTGGAGAGGCACGCAGGGCTTGTGCCAGGGAGCCAAGCGTTGCCAGTGACGAGGCTGGAGCGCACGTCAGGCCCCTCCCACTCTGAGGGCCAGGTGCAGGCCGAGCAGCCCATCAGATGTTTCCAGAGTGAAGCTCGGGCAGCCGAGCCATCACCTCTTCCGGGTCAGAGAAGCTGGGCCAGGGAAGAACCCACATCTTTAAACTATCAGCACTTCAGAAAAGAAAAATAAAAAACCCTGGGAGAGAAACAGTGCCCAGGGGCCTGGTTCCTGAGCCCGCCCTTTGTTGAAGGAGGTCAGTGGGCTTGCCAAGGGCCAGGCTCAAGAGCTCTGCTCCTGCTGTTCCCTTAGGGTGGGTCATGAGTCCTAGAGAGTTGTCAGAGTCCTCCAGAAAGTTTGCTCCTTGGGTGGCCCACCTACCCCACTGTCCGGGCCAGGCAGATGCCACTGGGAAAAGTTAGGGAATTGCAGCTCCTTTGAAACCAAGGGAACAGCACATATCCCACACGTGTGGTCCCGGGCATTTCTAGCTGGAGGTACGGTCGGTGGGCAGAAGTCACGGCGGACAGGGGGTGGATGGAGCACGAGTCTGCTGTCACAGCATCCAAGCCTCACGCTTCAGGCCCACGTGAGGTGTGCTCACCTCGAGGCCGAAGGAGGCACGCAGCCCGGCTCTAGCTGCCAGAAACCCCTGGCGTGGCCGGGGGGCTAGGACTGCCGCGGTCCTGAGCTGTGACCTCCAAAACGTCCTTTCTTCATGTGCAAAATAGAGCTGAGGGTGTCTTCCTCTTAGCTCTGGGTGAGACTTTAGGAGGTGCAGTTTGGATTTCCACGCACACAGGGTCTCTCTGGACCTGTCACTTCCCTCCGTGCCTGCAGCGTGCGAGGAGGTGTCAAGGAGGAGCTGTGGGATGGAGCCAAAGGTGCCCCTGGTGAATGTGGAGGGTGTTGGCTGACACGCTTTGAACCGGCTCTCTGGAGCAGGGTGGGCAGACGTGAGGGGCTCGGTAATGAATCCACCCGCTAGTGCAGGAGATGTAGGTTCAGTCCCTTGGAAAGATCCCCTGGAGAAGGAAATGGCAACCCGGTTCAGTGTCCTCACCTGGAAAATCCCATGGACAGAAGAGCGTGGGGTCGCAATAGAGTCAGACACGACTTAGCGACTAAACAATAGAACTTACTGAGGCCCACAGGGATGAATGACTTTCTGTCCTTGTAAAGGTGCGGGGCCTGAGCTGTTCTGGGAGAGGTTGGGGGCCCCTCACTATCTGCGGGAGGGCGGTATTCTGGGCCAGAGGAGAGAAGAGGTGGGGGGTCTGCCAGGTCCCTCTGGAGTCTGGTCTGGCGGTTGTGGGCCAGCAGCCCAGGGGGTGTGCCGGGTGGAGTCCGAGACTCAGGGCTGTGCGGGTGGTTCACGCTGACATTGCTTTCACCTCCACAGAGCAGTCGGAACCGCCCAGACAGACCTCCCAGGGGATCCCCAAGCCCGTGACCCGTTTGCAGCAGAGGGTGTGCGCGCGCGTGTGTGTGTGTGCACGCACGCGTGTGTGTGTGCACATGTGTGTGCGCACACATGCGTCACGTGCACCCTAGCAGGTGTGAGTGAGCATTGTCCCTGGGGTGTCTCCCGCCCCGTGGGCACGGATCCCCTGCTCGCCTACACTCATGATCTCTCACTCCACCGAGGAAGCCCGCGAGGTCCGCCCTGTGAGGATTAGTCCAGGTGACTCCGCTAACAAGAGAGACCTGGGGCTCGAGCGTGGCCTCCTCCTCCCCGCAGGCCTGCAGCCCCTCCGGCGTCTCACTCCTTTCCCCCGCTGCCACCCTGCTTCTTATCCACAGTCTCTCCAGATGGACCCTCCCAGACCCTCTCACCCCAGGCTCCTTTCATTTCAGCATCAGTCATCTTACCCTTTAAATCACGTCCAGAAGCTGTTGGCTGTGTTTTGAAAGTCTTTACATTCCACCAGCTTCTGTCTGCCCTGCTTCACTTCTGAGTCCTTACCTTGACTTGCTTGTTCTCCGGGACTCCTGAGCAGGTAAGAGATCACTCCCGTGGTCCCAGGAGGCCTCCTGTGCCCGCCCCCGCCACCCCAGCGAGCACAGATGTTGGCATCGAGCACCATGTGCTCCAAGCCACCCTCCCCGGGGTGGCTGCTCTCGCCGAGCTTGGCCTACCTCTCGGTTTCCACGACGTGCCCTCTGTGTGGAATGTAAGCCCCCCAAAATCACTGGGCTCCAGGCACCTGCCTTTTCCATAAACTTTGATGCCTGGTCAATATCCTGGCCTCATTCTCCTCACTCACTGAAGCGTTGTCTGCTGTGATGCCTGTGGCTGGGGAAGCGCCAGTGAATCCCCGCCCCCAGGGAAGGCCTGACACGCAGGCTGTCTGAGCGCCCTCCTTCAGGGGGTTGTCAGCTTCCGTGCAGCATATCTCTCTCTGATGACTCACCACTCTCTCTCACGTTGCAGCGGGGATTCTTCCCTCTGTTCTGACTGGCGGCACCCGGGCAGCGGCGGCGGGTGCCGTCACCTCGCCCGTGCCGGGCGGGCAGGTCCAGCCGGATGCTGGCCAGGTGGGCAACGCTGCCTGCCCCCGGCTGCCCCAGGGGCGAGGGGCGGGGAAGCCTGGCGGGGGGCCTCTGGGGCTCAGGTCTCCCACCTGTGTCCTTGCGACCCTTGGTCCCACATTCTGTCCCTGGCCTTGAGGGGAGGGGGCTGCGGACTGCCAGCCTGGGTGGGAGGGAGACGAGGTGCGCTCGCTCGGGCTGGGACCCGGAGCCCGGCTCCGGTGTTAATCCTGCCTGCGCCGAGTCTGTAACCCGAAAGTCTGCTGCTGCTGCCCAAGGGGAACGTACTGCCTCAGGAACATGTGTCCGTGGGCCTCCCCGAGGCGCTGTGGCAGGAAGCGCTCTAGAAGTGCAGCTTCTCAATGGAACCTGCCCGATGGCGCTGCGGGGGTCCACGGCGGCATGCATGGCTTCGCCCGGGGTGGTTGAGGAGACCGCCTTCCTAATCGCAGTTCAGCACCTACTGAGCACTGACTGTCGGCCGCTTCTGTGCTGGGGCCGTCGGGGGCAGCCCCGTGGGAAGGGCTCGCCTGGCCCTGGGGGGCGGTGCGGGGTGGGCGGGGGGCTGACCTAACACAAGCTGACCCCGAGGCCTTGGAGGGTCCTGGAGTCGGGACCTGGCTTTTCCCCGTCCACAGTGTCCCTTTCCTGGTGCTGCCCGGCTCGCTGTAATACCTCGAGGGAGAATGAACTGTGCCCTTGGAGTGCGGGACCCTGCGGGTCAGAGGCCAGGTAGAGCCTGCGGGGACGGCCTGGGGGAGCCGGGGCCCCCGACTGCCCGGCTGGGTCCCTGTCCATGAGGGTGGCCCTCCTTCTCTTCCCGCTTTAGTTTTACTTACATGATACATGTTCATTATAGGCATTCTGGAAAATAAGAAAAAATATAAAGAAGAAAGTAAAAATCCCCCATAACCCCCAGACTGGAACCCCACTGAGTCTGAGCACAGAGGAAGAGGAACGGAAGGAGGCGGCTCACCGTGCTGACCAGCACGTTCCAGGGTACAGGCAGACCCGGCCGGGGCCTCGTCCCGCCAGGCCCGCTCCCTGAGGAGGGCCGTGCCCCGGGCCTCGTCCCGCCAGGCCCGCTCCCTGAGGAGGGCCGTGCCCGGGGCCTCGTCCCGCCAGGGCAGCTGGTTCGGGCTTTTTCATTCCACTGGATCAGGAGGACATGCTGTTTACATCCGTGATCGCCCTGACTTTCTTGAAGGGCCTCCCAGTGCTGGACATCGGGTCTTACCCCAGATCTCTGATGTCGTCTGCGCATTAGTGGAGCGCACTGACTCGGGTTTTCCCTAGCTCTTCCCTTCGCGGGTGCTCGCCCCTCCCCGATGGGGCCCACCTGGGGGAGGGGGTGTCCCGGGGGTCTGGGTGAGCAGCAGGCCTCCCCTCTGTGTGGGACGAGAAGGGGGTGCGTAGCCATTGCTCTGCCATTTTTAAGGCCTGGCAGCCGTGGAAATTTAGACTTTGATAAAGGTAGCATTTCATGTTGGCTGGGAAAGGAAGGCTTAGTCACTGGACTGGACTGGGATAAGGAGGAAGCCTCTGGGAAAAAGAAGTTGAACCCGACTCGGTCTTACACCAAAATGCATTCCAGATGGCCCAATGATATGAACTCGAAAAGTGAAACCATAAACCTACTAGAAGAAAACACGGGAGCCTGAGGATCTTGGATGAGAAGGCCTCTCTCAGTAAGACATAAATTCTACAAGTTATAAAAAAAGAAGTTAACTCCATAAAATGTCAACATTTTCTCTCTGATTAACTCCCCACCCCTCCTCCAAACCACCCATCACTGTAAGAAAACAATATGAAAATATGTATATCAGAGAAAAAGGATGGATATTCTAATAGTCAAAGAACTCCTACAAATCAATAAGAAAGGACCAGGAACCAAACCAACCAAAGAATTAATAATAATAAAGGATGAAAGCTATGATTACTTCTTGAAAAGAAAAGACCAGTAGCTCTTAAGCATGTGGGGAGGTGTCTGACCTTACTCAGGAGAAGGGCATGCAGGTGAAGGCCGGGGAGACCAGCTTCTCACCCGGCCAGGCGGACGAAGAGCACGTGCTGAGAGCAGGCGCTGCTGGTTCCAGTGAGGGAGCCGGTGCCCACAGGCTGTCCTTCTAGGAAGGGCCTTTGCAGTCTCTGTGCTAAATCTCTTCAGTCGTGTCTGACTCTTTGCGGCTCCATGGACTGTAGCCCACCAGGCTCCTCTGTCCATGGTCCAGGCAAGAATATGGGAGTGGGCTGCCATGCCCTCCTCCAGGGGGTCTTCCCGACCCAGGGATTGAACCACGTCTCGTTATGTCTCCTGCACTGGCAGGCGGGCTGCTTACCACTGGGGCCACCTGGGAAGCTCTTTGCAGTATCTGTAGAAATACTAAAGTGCATATGCTATCGGACCTGGTAGCTCTGCTTCTCGGAATGTCTCCTGTGGATACAGGCGATGTGTGTGCAGACACGTCTGTTGCAGATGGCAGCAGAGCTTCGGCTGTCTGCAGGTGAGGGCTGGAACAACCAGATGCCCGTCAGGAGAGCCATTTGAGCCATCAGATAAGCCGCTGAGCGGTTCCTGGGGAGGGTCCCTTAGCAGCTGCAGGAGTGGTGTCTCCGTGTCTTTGTACTTCCTGAAATGGATCAGTCTCCAACATACAGAGGGAAGAAAGCTCCTCTTAGAATGAATCCGCCTCTAGTGAGAACCCACAGAAAGCTACACTTGCGTATTCTTAGACGACAAGGAAGGAGGCACAAACGTGGGGACCCGTGGTTTTCTCTGGAAGGGGCAGCTGGGCGCACAGACGTGCGGTTCTCTCTGGCATCTTTTGAATTGGCTGAGTGTTGCTCAGACAGGTGGGCTGGTTGGAAGGTGGGCAGCTGTGTAGGGAATAGAGACTCGGGATGGAAGCGTGGGCTGGCTGTCCTGGAAGCTGTGTGCCTTCTTGCTGGCAGGCACACGCTTTTGGCTGGAATGACTCTGTCAATTATAAAAGCCGATAGTCCAAAAAAGAAAAGAAACAAGACCTATAGACCAGTGCAGGAGGGAACTGACTAGATTGATCACGTGTCATTCAATGACGGTGGGCAAGCGAGGAGAGCCGTGGACGTGACTGCTTTTCTGTGGGGCAGCTTCTGTGCTGAGTGGCTGGGTACACACAGTGGACATGCCCCGTGACCTCCGACCCCATGAGCACCGTCCTGGCTCCGTGATCACTCGTGACCCTGCATCATAGCCCTGTGCTCCCTCACCTGCTATCATAAGGCTTGTTCCCTTCCACGGTTCCGAGCCACAGGGTCCTTCCAGTCTCCCCCACTGGCTGAGAGGCGCCTTGCCACCCAGAAAGCCAGCTCAGAGGAGAGACTCGAGGGTCCCACACCTGGAGGACCTCAGGTGTGGACAATCAGGGAGGGGGATTTGTGGGGTCATGGGACAACGGAGACTTCTTTCCCTGAGGTCCCTGATGGAATGAGGACTTTCCCCAGCTTCAGTCACTGTTATTCCTACCAGGCTGCTGCTCTGTCCTGTTGGAACAGAGCTGGGGGCTGGGGAGGGGGGAGGAGCTGAGACCCCTTTGTCCATCTGTTCATCTGATGGTGTTACGGGTGTGCCAGCGGAATTGGGTTGACCATGACCCCCATGCTGGAAACTAAAGGCTGGACAGGCTCCCTGCCCTCAACTCCCATGCCCTGGTGGGATTCCACAGCCTTAGAGTGAAGATGACCAACTCCCATGCCCTGGTGGGATTCCACAGCCTTAGAGTGAAGATGACCAACTCCCATGCCCTGGTGGGATTCCACAGCCTTAGAGTGAAGATGACCAACTCCCATGCCCTGGTGGGATTCCACAGCCTTAGAGTGAAGATGACCAACTCCCATGCCCTGGTGGGATTCCACAGCCTTAGAGTGAAGATGACCAACTCCCATGCCCTGGTGGGATTCCACAGCCTTAGAGTGAAGATGACCAACTCCCATGCCCTGGTGGGATTCCACAGCCTTAGAGTGGAGATGACCAACTCCCATGCCCTGGTGGGATTCCATAGCCTTAGAGTGGAGATGACCAACTCCCATGCCCTGGTGGGATTCCACAGCCTTAGAGTGGAGATGACCAACTCCCATGCCCTGGTGGGATTCCACAGCCTTAGAGTGAAGATGACCAACTCCCATGCCCTGGTGGGATTCCACAGCCTTAGAGTGGAGATGACCAACTCCCATGTCCTGGTGGGATTCCACAGCCTTAGAGTGGAGATGACCAACTCCCATGTCCTGGTGGGATTCCACAGCCTTAGAGTGGAGATGACCAACTCCCATGTCCTGGTGGGATTCCACAGCCTTAGAGTGGAGATGACCAACTCCCATGTCCTGGTGGGATTCCACAGCCTTGGAGTGGAGATGAGTCTGTTTGGTTGAATCGTGTGAAATTACCATTTTATGGGCCAAAATAATCAGAGGGCCACCTCACGTAGTTCCGTCTCATTCTCTAAGAGTGGGCAGTGAGGAGGACCACTCATCCAGCATGGAGGCTGGGGAAGTCCTTCCCAGAGGCCGCAGTGCCTGAGCTGAGGTCTGCATGGTGAAAGGGATTCACCAGGCATGGAGGGCGGGTGAACAGGATTCCAAATACAGGAAACTAAATGTGCAGAGGCCTGGACACTCTGTGCTCTCGGTCTCTGAATGCAGGGTTTAGCTTGGCTAGAGCGTGGTGTGAGTGAGATGGTGGTGGAGGCTGGGGGTTTATCAGAGATGAGAATTTGGGTACCAAAATTCAGTGTAAACTCATGAGGGTCTTTACCCACCATCCATCATCCATCCATCCATCCATCCATCCATCCATCCAATAAGACACACATATCACACTGGGCTTCACCTCTGGCCCAGAAGGGAGAGTGAGGCCACCAAGGTGGGCAGATTGTCAAGTAAAGGGATGGTATCTACAATCTTTGAGAAGTTAATCAACTGCGTCTTCAAGGCGATGCCATTCCTTCCTTTGTTCATGCGCTCATCATCCATTTATCCTTTTAACCGTTTACAAAGTCGAGTTTCATCCACCCTTCCTTTTTGTCATCTTTCCATTAATCATCTATCCTTCTATCCCTTCTTCCATCTGTCAGTCCATCCATCCATCCAGCCAACCAAACATCCATCCATACCTCCACCCACCCACCCGTCTATGATCCAGACTAAGCCCACCAGTTGATCCAGCTCATAATCTGCTTACCCACCCACCAATTCACACATTCCCCCATCACAGATATGGGCTTCCCCCTCCACCAAGCAGCTTTTCCGTTTTCCATCAGGGTGTGTATGACTGCCCCAGGCTCCCACCCTCTACCCAGGGCTCCTTGAGGGCCAGGAATGGCTGACTTGCTTCAGCTTCTGCAGTGCCTAGTGTATACCTGGCACAGTGAAATCTTGTAGAGTTTGTTGGCCTGGACTGAGAGACGGGGTGGATAGAGTTGCAGCAGCAGGAGGCAGGGTAACAAGGAGATGCTGGCTGCTTTTCAGGCTTTTAAGAGAGAAGGGAAGCCTGTGACTCCGGAGCAGCTGGCGATGTGGAGGTCCACCTGGGCTCTTGGCAGAGGTGGGGCATAGACAGGTGGGGAGCTGCGTGGGAGCCTGCCAGTTGGCAGTAACATGTCTAAGATGAACCCCATCTTGGGAGCTGGGAGGTGGAGAGTTCACATTTCAGGATATTTAGTTATTGATTCAGAGATTCTACTAATTCTCCAAAGACCATTGTTAAATTTTCTTGACTGTAAAAATAGAGTGCACTTGTTAGAGCAAATTTGGGAAATACGAAAATACAAAAATTCCTTTTTCTTTCCTTTCTATCTTTAGGCTGCTGGAATAAAACGCCGCAGCCTGGGTGGCTTACAGACAGAAGAGATTTATTTCTCATCTTTCTAGAGGGTGGGAAGTCCAAGATCAAGGTGCGGCCTCGTGGGGGAGGACCCTCTTCTGGTTCCCCGCTGCTGTGGTCTCTCTGCATCCTCACGCGGTGCTGGGGGTGGGAGCTCTGCAGCCATCGTCTTTGGGGGCAGGATTTCACCCTGTGGATTCTGGTGGGGACACAGACTTTGCTCGCATTTCCGCTCTTCCTGGCTGAGCCCATGTAGAAACTGCCGTGTGCCTTCCTCGCGAACACTTCCTGTGTCATTCATTACAGACTCTTCCGTGTCATTCACGGCTGCTGGACCTCCATCAGAGGCTTGCGTGGACCTCACTTAACTGTTCCTCTGATGTCGGATTTGACTTATTTCCAGTTGTCTGTGTTATAAATAACACTTGGATGAACATCTTTTGGTGAATCGTCTCTGCCTCTACTTCCTTCGGGTGGATTCCTAGACACTGACTCACTGTGGCCATGCCCTGAAACGCTGTAAAGCCCTTTTATTGCAGACCCACATTCCAGCTGACGGTGGGCATTTGCTGTCCCGGCTACTGTGCCCCGGGCAGTGGTTCTGAACCGAGGTGCACCCCATGTGTGAGAACCGGGGTTACCCACCCTCAAAGCCAGGCGCTCCCCACCTCTCTGCTCTCGGGAGGCAGCAGGGAGCTGTCACTGAATGCTTTGGACCTGGTGTGACCGTTGCTGGGCCTGTGATTCGTCCCAGGTCACCCGGGCCTTCAGGACACTGCAGTTCCTCATCTGGAGAATGGAGTGGCTCTTCCTACCCCAGGGGGTCAGTGGCTGAAGTTGGATCATTAATAACAGTTATAATGCACATGTGTTCCTAGCTTTAGACACCTCCTCTCGTGTAGTCAGAAGAACTAGGGCATCTTCTAGAGCCTAAGACAGCCGTAGATGCTAATTGTCTCTTCTCCACTCCCCTCCATTTCCTGGGCCATCTGTACATTTGCCGAGTGCTTGCTGTGGCCGGTTGGGTGGACACTGATATCAGGGTCCAGCTTGGTAGGACCTTCTCCCACCAAGGAGGTCATGTGGACCGAATGTGCTTGGTGTCTACACTGGAGGACCAGGGGACAGGGCTGGGTGAGGCTCACGTCTCGGGGCACAATACAGGTGGGTGTGAGAGCGGGCTGCTCTGGGCTGGAGCAGGGCGGGCGTGTGGGTGAAAGGGCAGCGGGCCTGCTCTTGCCCACGGGGCTCCGGTAGAAATGGCCCTGCACACTGGTGGCCTGCACCTGCTTCTGGAGGGTGGCCAGAGCTTTCTGAACCAGAGGCCGTGACCCTGGGAGGGCCCGCAGCTGTCCACCCCGGGCAGAAGGGATCCTGAAACTTGACGTCATCACCCCACTGGGTGTGGCACTCGGAAAACTCAGCCAGAACGGGTGATGTGGGCTTGTGGGTGATGACTGGAAGTCAGTTCTGGGCTTGCCACCCGTAGGGACTTCTGCCCGGGGCGCTGATGGGGTCCATGTAAAATTCTGTGTTCACTTTGTGTCCACGTGGCTGGTTTTGGGTCCTGGTTTAGAGTGGTTTGCGGGCTTTCGTGGCTCCAGTGGTCGAAAGACACCTGCTGGTCCGGGGGAAGCACTGTGGCCCACCGCTGCAAAGGCCGGAGCGACCCAGCACAGTGTTCTTTCCCTTGAATCACATAACTGAGTGAAGTCACTTCAGTGCCAAATGCGTAGAGCCACCTAGACACCAGGATGATTCCAAGGCCTGAGCTCTGAGAGCAGCTCCATTCGGGACTGTGTGAAGGCGCTGATGATTACAGACAGTGTCTGTAATCTGGAACAGGGAACATTCCTTTAACTTCATCTGCCCCTTTGTTTGGTGTGTGACATTTAATGGGCGTTAAAACCATCTTGTGTTTCTAAAGCTGTCTTCTCTAATGAGAATTTCAGGGTAAATCCTGGCTGATGCCAGTGTTAGAAAAACGAAGGAGCCAGCAGAAACATTAGCCTATGTCCATGTGTCAGTGCAAAAGGGCAGGGTCGAGCTGGGCCAGGCCTGACCACCGGGCCCTGTGCGGACTCCTGGGCTGGGGGCGACCCACTTCAAAGGTCAGACTCAGGAAGTGTAGACTTCCAGAGAAGTGCAATTGCAGTTTTCTCTTATAAAGATCAGCTAAATGTTGCCCACTATCAAGGCAGAGACCAAAAGATCTGTGAATACCTTGCGTTTTCAGGTAGGTGTGGAGAGGAAAGTTATTTAATTATATAATACCATTTCCTGCTGGACACGAATTGGCATTTGTTATGCCATTAATTTGTTATAAAAGCAATACGTGTCCGTCATACAAGTGTTAACGTAAAAATCCATCATAGCCCTGCACTTGTTTAAGCCATGGTGCTGGTGATGCCGATTCTATGATGGTTTCTGTTAAGTGCAGCCAAATAAATTAGTAAGTGAACATTTTAATGTATTTATTTTCCAGTATTTTTTCTAGCCTGCTTTTATAAAACTGGGATTACATACTCCTTTGTAATAGTTTTAAGTGAAAAATATGATGAGTAAATCTTTGTAAATGGGGAGTAAATAGGAACTTCAATCTGATAAGGGATATCCATGTAAAACCCACTATTGAATACTTTCTCCCTTAAGATCAGGGAAAAAAATCAAGGATGCCTTCTCTTACCACACATATTCAATATTATATGGCAATCCTAGCCAGTGCAATAAGGAAAGAAAAGGAAATAAAAGGCATATAAAGTGGAAAGGAAAACATAAAACTATCTTTACTTGAAGACCATGTGATTGTCTATGTTAAAAATTCTAAGGAATTTACACAAAAGCCTCTCGAACTAATAAGTAAGTTTGGTATAGACACAGAAATCAAAATCAATACACCAAAATCAGTATTATGTCTAGATAGTAAAAATGAGCAGTTAGAAACTTAAACATTCTTTACAGTAGCATCAAAATATGAAATACTTAGAATCTGATGAAATACAAGAAAATTATAAATCATCACTTAGAGATATTATACGATATGAAGAATTGGATAGATATACCATGCTCATGGACAAAACACTTACTATTGTTAAGATACCATTTTCCCCTGTAATTGATTCAGAGTTGGTGCAATGCCGATTAAAATCCCAGCTGGCCTTTTTAAAATGGATGTTGACAAGATGATTCTGCAATTTATATGGAAATGCAAAGAACCTAAGATAACCCCGACAGTCTTGAAAAAGAAGAATAAGGGAAGGCTCATGCTATGTGGCTTTAGAAACTTTCATCCGTTATTGGTGGGAACAAAAATTGGGGCAGCCACTTTGGGAAGCAGTTTGGCAGGTTTTGATAAAGTCAGCCCTACACTTGCCAGCTGCTGCTGCTGCGTCGCTTCAGTCGTGTCCGACTCTGTGCGACCCCATAGACGGAAGCCCACCAGGCTCCCCCGTCCCTGGGATTCTCCAGACAAGAACACTGAAGTGGGTTGCCATTTCCTTCTCCAATGCATGAAAGTGAAAAGTGAAAGGGAAGTCGCTCAGTCGTGTCCAACTCTTAGCGACCCCATGGACTGAAGCCTACCAGGTTCCTCCATCCATGGGATTTTCCAGGCAAGAGTACTGGAGTGGGGTGCCATCGCCTTCTTGCCAGAGGACCCAGCAATTCCACTCCTAGATATTTACCCAAAAGAGATGAAAACACACGTCTGTGCGAAGGTTCATATGCCATTTATCATCCCAAACTGCGAATAACCCGAGTGTCCACCACTGGTAGATGGATGCCCGCGTTGTGGTACATCCATATCGCGGAATACCGCTGAGTGGTAAGAGAAATGAGTGCATGACACTCTGTGGGCGCAAAAGCGTCATGTTACGGCAAGAGGCAGACGTGGAAGACGGTATAGGACACGGTCCTATTCACTTGCCATTTGAGAAAAGGCAAAACTACAGGAACAGAAGGGAAAACGGTGGTTGCTAGAGACCAGTGGGGAGAAGAAAGGTCTAAGTTTTGACAAATATTTAGTCCTGTGGTGACCAGCGCAGTAGGATACAGGACATTTCCAGCACCTCAGAAAGCGCCCCGTGTCCCTCTCCCCACCCCGGCCATGTATGTATCTCACTTATATTTCTGTTAGTGTCTCTCCCTGTCTATTGCTTGCTGTTGCTGTGGTTATCTATTCCTACGTAACAGCCACCCCAAACCTTGTGTCTACAGACGAAAGCAATCTTTTGCTTTGCAGTCTTAGTGTGCTTGTGGGTCTGCACCTGGGGCGTGGCCTGGCAGGGAGGACTTGTCTGCTCCCGTGACATCAGGTTGATGTCTTGGCTGGGGCTGGAGGGCCCGTTTCTAAGACGATTTTCCCACACGGCTGGCAAGTCGGTCCTGGATGTTGGCTGGGAGCTTGGCTGGGGCTGTCGGCCAGGGGTGTGGGTTTCTTTTCCCACAGGACCTTCCACGAAGCTGCTTGGGCTTCCTCACAGCATGGTGTCTGGTTCTAAAGAAGAGGATTCCAGACACAGGATATAGAGACTGCCAGTTTATTAAGCCTGGATCTGTACGCCAGCACGGGTCACTTTCACCACATTCCTTGGGTCCTGTAGTCATGGAGCCCACCTTGATTAAAGGAGCGGGGCATGGATACCACCTCTTCATGGACGCTTGTGCTAAAGAATCTGTTGCCATACCTAAAACTTATGCTTGGCTTTTGTTGTTGTTGTTAATAAAATGATGTGCCTTTTATGTGGATATACACTTACAACAGTTTTTGGGAGGAGAGGTTCACAGAGGTGAGATGAGCCTCCCATCTGCCTCTTCTACCAGTCCTCACCCCGCTCCCAGCTGTACCCCCTTGACTGTTTGACTGGTGCAGTTCTGGGCATTTTGGGGGGTTCATCTACCTGGCATGTTTTCGGGCTACACAGACATCTCTTCTCTTCATGCCATGCCTCAGCTGTCTTTCTGTGTCGGACCAGCCAGATCACCCCCTCCTGCAGCCTCTGCGGAGCCTTGCACAGACGAGCGGTGTTTATTCACCCAGCTCCTGACTGACGGGCGTTCGTCCTGTTTCCAGGCCTCTTACAAGCGACCCTGCCGTGGACGTCCTTGCACGCATACAGGCCTTTGTGCAGGATTCACGCCCAAAGCAGGGATGCCAGGTCCATCCCTGTGCACATCCTAATTGGAATGCCTTCTCCCACTGGCCTCTCTCCCACTGGGGTTCACTTTGAATCCCCAGAAGGCACGTTCCCCTGGCACGTTGGTTGGTTTTGTTCAGTGGGTGGCTGACTGGTTGTCCTTCATTCACTGTCCTGAATGTCTGCCCTGGGCTGAACTCTCTCCTCCGCTGTGATGAAGGCTCAGTTCAGTTCAGTCGCTCAGTTGTGTCCGACTCTTTGCCACCCCGTGGACTGCAGCATGCCAGGCCTCCCTGTCCATCACCAACTCCCAGAGCTTGCTCAAACTCATGTCCATCGAATTGGTGACGCCATCTAACCATTTCATCCTCTATTGTCCCCTTCTCCTCCTGCCTTCAATCTTTCCCAGTATCAGATCAGATCAGATCAGTCGCTTAGTCGTGTCTGACTCTTTGTGACCCCATGAATCGCAGCACGCCAGGCCTCCTTGTCCATCACCAACTCCCAGAGTTCACTCAGACTCACGTCCATCGAGTCAGTGATGCCATCCAGCCATCTCATCCTCTGTCGTCCCCTTCTTCTCCTGCCCCCAATCCCTCCCAGCATCAGAGTCTTTTTCAATGAGTCAACTCTTCGCATGAGGTGGCCAAAGTACTGGAGTTTCAGCTTTAGCATCATTCTTTCCAAAGAAATCCCAGGGCTGATCTCCTTCAGAATGGACTGGTTGGATCTCCTTGCAGTCCAAGGGACTCTCACCAGTCTTCTTCAACACCACAGTTCAAAAGCATCAATTCTTCGGCGCTCAGCTTTCTTCACAGTCCAACTCTCACATCCATACATGACCACAGGAAAAACCATAGCCTTGACTAGACGAACCTTTGTTGCAAAGTAATGTCTCTGCTTTTAAATATGCTATCTAGGTTGGTCATAACTTTCCTTCCAAGGAGTAAGCATCTTTTAATTTCATGGCTGCAGTCACCATCTGCAGTGATTTTGGAGCCCAGAAAAATAAAGTCTGACACTGTTTCCACTGTTTCCCCATCTATTTCCCATGAAGTGATGGGACCGGATGTCATGATCTTCGTTTTCTGAATGTTGAGCTTTAAGCCAACTTTTTCACTCTCCACTTTCACCTTCATCAAGAGGCTTTTTAGTTCCTCTTCACTTTCTGCCATAAGGGTGGTGTCATCTGCATATCTGAGGTTATTGATATTTCTCCCGGCAATCTTGATTCCAGCTTGTGTTTCTTCCAGTCCAGCGTTTCTCATGATGTACTCTGCATATAAGTTAAATAAGCAGGGTGACGATATACAGCCTTGACGAACTCCTTTTCCTATTTGGAACCAGTCTGTTGTTCCATGTCCAGTTCTAACTGTTGCTTCCTGACCTGCATACAAATTTCTCAAGAGGCAGATCAGATGGTCTGGTATTCCCATCTATTTCAGAATTTTCCACAGTTTATTGTGATCCACACAGTCAAAGGCTTTGGCATAGTCAATAAAGCAGAAATAGATGCCTTTCTGGAACTCTCTTGCTTTTTCCATGATCCAGCGGATGTTGGCAATTTGATCTCTGATTCCTCTGCCTTTTCTAAAACCAGCTTGAACGTCGGGAAGTTCACAGTTCACATATTGCTGAAGCCTGGCTTGGAGAATTTTGAGCATTTCTTTACTAGCGTGTGAGATGAGTGCAGTTGTGCGGTAGTTTGAGCATTCTTTGGCATTGCCTTTCTTTGGGATTGAAATGAATACTGACCTTTTCCAATCCCGTGGCCACTGCTGAGTTTTCCAAATTTGCTGGCATATTGAGTGCAGCACTTTCACAGCATCATCTTTCAGGATTTGGAATAGCTCAACTGGAATTCCATCACCTCCACTAGCTTTGTTCGTAGTGATGCTTCCTAAGGCCCACTTAACTTCACATTTCAGGATATCTGGCTCTAGGTCAGTGATCACACCATTGTGGTTATCTGATTATCCCAGCATCAAGGTCCTTTCAAATGAGTCAGCTCTTCGCATCAGGTGGCCAGAGTATTGGAGTTTCAGCTTCAGCATCAGTCCTTCCAGTGAATATTCAGCACCAATTTCCTTTAGGATGGACCGGTTTGGTGATGAAGCCTACCATTGCCCCTTCTCAGGGACCTCACAGTGGGGACATGGCAGGACCACAGGACCACCTCCTGCCATCCAGCACAGGCTGTGGTGGGGAGCTGGGGTGGCATGCAGAAGGCAGAGGCCCGCCCTGGTATGCAGTGGGCCTCTTGTTTTCCTGAGGCTTCATTAAGAGAAGGGATCTCCGGTGGGCACCACCTTGACTTGGCATTGTAACTGGGGGGAGGGAAGCAGCTTGGAAATCCAGTGTTTTCAGTGCTGCTAACGCTGAGTGATGCTCACAGCCTCCCAGGAGAGGTGGGAGGCCCAGGTGGTGGAGCTGCTGCTGGGGCGGGGTGTGCTGGCACTGGTCCCATCATGGCTGTCAGTCTCTAGTCCTGGGTCCTGAAGACTCCAGTGACAAGGCCAGGAACCCCAGGCTCTTCCCAGGGACCTGCCAGCAACAAATGTGAACGTCCGTGTGCCAGGGCCCGGCCTGGCCTCTGCAGTGATGGCATAGGGAGTCGAGAAGGCCTGGGCCTTCCCCTGGCTGTGGCGCAGCAGGCTTCCCAGAGCGCCACTGGGAGAAGAAAGCCCCACGTGGCAGGTCAGGCCAGCCTCAGGGAATGGTCTTGCTGCTCCCCCTCAGGACGCCGTCCACGAGTCTGGTCCACAGCCGGGGCAGGCCTGTAACTTGCCCGTGCACTGCCCACCTCCTTCCTTAGCACGGCTCCCCAGGGTGCAGAGGGCCCTCCGCCAGCGTGACCCCAGCTGACCTGACCACAGACAACACTCCCTGGCCTCTTGGAAGCAGTTGGGGCCATGCAGAGCCCGCCCGAGTAAACGCAGCCAACCTCAGCACGTGGCATCTGCCACTGGGTGCCATCCCCACCCCTTTCCTCCAGAACAAGGAGAGGAATTACCTCCGAGGAAGCTGAGATTAATCACCTGTTTCCCCGTCAGGCCTGCGGGCTCCGCTCCTAGACCAGCTCCTGCTGGGTGCACGGCCCGGCCCGCTCTGCCCCGGGTTGTCCTTGGCAGCTGGAGGCAGGGCTGATGTCTGTGGCCCATGGCCCTTTGTTGAGGACGGATGGGCCCGAAGGACGTGGATATTCACACGTTTTCACAAAGGCAGGTGGAAAGGAGCTGACCGATGGGAGGAAGAGGTGCCAGGCGAACACAGGAGACGACACGTCCGTGCGTCTTAGGGTCCGGGTCCCTCGGTGGTCACGCTTCTTCCCCATTCTCAGTGTGGAACCTTAGTCTGCTCTGCAGCCCCCACAGCTGTCAGGACTGTGGGAACAAGCCTGCTCTGTGAGGCCCAGCTCGATCCTGCCTGGGTGACCATGTGCTGCCGTTGCTGGGTGGGCGAGCATCTCTGAGCCTGGAATGTTCCTTGAGTGACCCCGGATGACCTGGCGGGGGGGGCACTGTCAGCTCCTGGCAGCCCCCCATCTTCCCCCCTGCTGCAAGACTCCTTCCCCAGGGCACTGCAGGTCCCGTGAGTCCTTGTGGGCAGCGTGACTTACTTCCCAGAAGCCGTGTGTGTGCTGAGGGGTGGCCAGGCCCCCTGTGGGTGCCCCCAGGCTGGGAGGTAGCACAGACGTCCTTTCAGAGCCTGTAGAGGCTCCCCCAGCACCTGGGCTTAGTGTGGGAGCATGGGGAAGCACCCGGCGTCCAGACACCAGGTCAGCCTCAACCGGAAGCGGACGGGCCTTCACAGTGTCCCGTCTCTGAACGTGTGCACGGGGGCGTTGCCTCCCCACTGTGGCCACTCCCTGGCAACGCTGTGTCTATAGCCAGAGCGGTGTCTGTTCCAGCTGACATTTCACCGTAAAAGCTCCCAACGGTCTGTCAGAAGCTCCTCAGAGCTCTTGACTTTTCAGCCAAGAGAGGAGAGCTGCGGGCTGGGAGACGGCACAGAGTGGGATTGCTGTCTAGTCCTAGCTCTAGTACACTATGCCAGGCCCTTCTTGGTGGTGGGGCCGGACTGCAAGTCCTCTGAGGTCCATCCGGCTCCCTGGAGGACCTGAAACGCTGCGCAGACCCCACATATGACCCCCAGGGAGGCCCTTCTCAAGGACCCTGAGCCAGGGTGCAGCTTGCCTCTGCTTGAGGAGGAGTTTGCAGGGACTAAGACACACTCGTCACACGGGACTCTGGCCCAGAGGGAGAGTGAGGCCACCAGGGCAGGGAGAGGGGCAGTGAAGGATTAGTGTCTGAAATCTTCAAGAGGTGTATCAACTGAGTCTTCAAGACACTGCCTTCCCTCCCTCATTCACTCACTCATTCACCCGTTTATCCATTCCACATTCACAGAGTCGTGCTTCATCCATCATTTTTTGTCATCTTTCCCTCAGTCATCTGTCCTTCTATCCCTTCTTCCATCTGTCCATCCACCCCCCCACCCACCCACCTATCCTTCCATCCATCCATCCGTCCTTCCATCCACCCATCCACCCATCCATCCATCATCCATCCGTCCATCTCTCTGTTCTCCCACTTGCTTCATCCCTGTGCCATATATCCATCCTTCCGTGAGGGTTTACAACGCGGTACCTTGAACAGACATAGTGAAGAGGAGAAGGCCGTGTCTCTGGAATCTTTCTCCATTGATGCTCAGGCCAGTATTTTAATGTTGTAGAAAATAAGAGAGGCGAGGCATCCTCTATCTGTCACCCTCTGTTAGCCTGGGGTTTTGAGCTTCTCCCCAGCCCCTCGGTTCAGAGTTTGAGGATCTTCCGTCCACCAGAGTTCTCCCTGAGGTCCCGAACCTCTAGAATGAGCAGGTCCTGTCTGCCCTGGAGTGACCTTGATCTCCTGGGCTCTGCTCTGGGCTCTTTGCTAGTCACTGCCTGGAAGGAGAGTGAGCTTGGCAGCGGTTTCTCTGGAGGTGTCTCGGGGGGCACCCTGCCCTGTCTCCTCCTTGTGGCGTCTGGGGACGAGGGCATTTTGCGGCCAGCTCAAGTCCTCGTCTGCAGAGGCAGGCACCTCCTCGGTGAGCCATCTAGGTGACTGAAGGGGCGGAGGCTGTGGGTGGAGAGCCCAGGGTGTGTGGGCGCTGGGGGGTGCTTGGGGCCCAGCTGGCCCTCCCAAGCTGGGTGCGGGTGAACCAATGTCTCCCCCAGCCTTGCCCAGACTCCTGCGGCTGTTGCCCAGTGAGGCCTCCCCATAGACTGTCCCTTCCCTGTCGCCATTTCTGGGTGGAAGCCACGTTGCCCAGGGCCATCAGGGTCACGTCCACGGCGCCCTAAATCCTGGCGCCCTCTGTCACCCCTGGGGATGCAGGGATGGCTGAGTTGGGTCTGTACAGATGGTGACAGGCAGTGGCGCGGTCCCCTTCAGTGAAAATCCCTTGGAATCCCTGCTGGTGGGTCCTCAGCCCTTCTTCAGAAATAGGAAAACGGGCCAGAGGCAGGTGACAAGCACAATCTCCACCAAGCCCTGTGGGCTGAGCTGGGCTCATCGGTGGCCTTTCCTCATCCCCATGAAGCGACAGAGACTGACAGGCGGTCAGAGATGGTGCGAGGCAGGAGGGGGTGAGCCGGGCGCAGGGGACCCCCGCCAGGCAGGCCCCTCACGTCCACTCCCCCTGGAGACCCCGGCGCAGGGCTTGCATCCAGCCCTTCCCACTTCTGGTCCTCCCTGTCGTCTCTGCTGAGCCTGAGAGGCGGCCAGGTGGGCCCAGGTCTGAGCAGGACTGGTACACTAGGCACCGACCACCCCCACCTCCCCGAGATGCTGCTGCCCGGCTGGGGTGAAGGTGGGCCTGGTGCCAGGCCAAGGCGTGTGAAGTTGTAGGCTGCAGACCCAGGGATGAGCGGGAAGGGAGATGTGGGAGCCCCAGAGCCCGTGGCCTCGCCCAGGTTCCCTGCGCCGGGCCCAGGCCTCTGCCCTGTGATGTCCCGGGTGAGCGGCTGCTGGAGACCGTCTGGGAGGCGAAGGCTGCCAGCGTCCTGCCAGCTCTGCCCCAGCCCTGCCCTCTGCTTTGTTCCCAGGGTTGGGTCATTGGAGAAGCATTGCGGTCGGAGCTTCTGAGGCGGCCTGCTTATTTGCCAGCGGGCTGCGCTGACCTCCCCAATGGGGCCGCGTGCCCTGTGCTGGGGCCTTGCGGGGAGGGCGGGGGGCGCTCGGCCTGGGACGAGGGGGCCCTGCGTGCCACCCACCCCGTCGCTGGCCGGGAGAGCCGTGGCTCTTTTTGCTTCTGGAAATGGAAGCTGGGAGGTGGCAGGGATGGCAGGAAGGGCAGATGTGTCTCCTGGGTGACCTGCCAGGGGCCCCACAGACTCAGAGCAGGTTCTCCCCTCAGCAGCAGTTCCTGTGAGAGTCGGCTGAGCACCAGGGCCCCAGTGGGACCCGCCAGGCTGGGCCCTGCCCGCCCGAGGCCCGTGGCCCAGGAAACAGACCTTACTCAAGGAATTAGATGTCTTTACACTTAGGGATGAGAGAGTTGGACCATAAAGAAAGCTGAGTGCCGAAGAATTGATGCTTTTGAGCTGTGGTGTTGGAAAAGACTCTTGAGAGTCCCTTGGGCTGCAAGGAGATCCAACCAGTCCATCCTAAAGGAGATCAGCCCTGAATATTCATTGGAAGGACTGATGCTGAAGCTGAGGCTCCAATACTTTGGCCACCTGATGCGAAGAACTGACTCATCGGAAAAGACCCTGATGCTGGGAAAGACTGACGGCAGGAGGAGAAGGGGACGACAGAGGATGAGATGGTTGGATGGCATCACTGACTCAGTGGACATGAGTTTGAGCGAGCTCCGGGTGATGGTGAAGGACAGGGAGCCCGCCGAGCTGCAGTCCTGTACTGTGCTGTGCTGTGCTGAGTCACTCAGTCATGTCCAACTCTTGTGACCCCATGGACTGTAGCCCACCAGGCTCCTCTGTCCATGGGATTCTCCAGGCAAGAACTGGGATGGGCTGCCATTTCCTTCTCCAGGGGATCTTCCCGACCCAGGAATCAAACCTGGGTCTCTTACACCTCCTGCATTGGCAGGCAGCTGACTTTTAGGGGTGATTGTGGAAGTGCCTTTTGAGGGAGGCAGAGAGGTCATCTTCGTGTGATTGGTGGAGACATTGCCATTGGCAGCTGAAATGTTTGACTCCTTAGCGGGCCAGTTGTAAGATTTCTCTCCAGGACGTCTACCTCCTGATTTCTGCCATTCACATATATATTGCTTGTTCATCCATCCATCTGTCCATCCATCTATCCACCCATCCATCCCCCCATCTGTCCACCCACCCATCCATCCCTCCGTCCGTCCTGTGCACACACACACACGCATGTAGTCGGTGTGCGGTGTGTGCAGCAGGTGTGTCTGTATTTGAGCCCCTCTTTGTGCTGCTACTTTTCAGGGCTTTCATGCTGCCTTTCTGGCCTAGGGCAAGTGGAACTCAACTCTGTTTCCAAATTCTTTCTCAGGTTCCTCCTTTCTGCCTTAAAACTGACCTCTCCCACTTCCATTCCTGGACAGCTCTGGGGCTGGAACGCCTGGCTGCGTGCGTGCGGTCTCAGGCAGGCTCAGTGCGCAAGCAGGAAGCGGCAGGCTGTTGTAGAGGAGAGAGGCTGAGCGCAGGGATCGGGGGTTCACACAGCCACTAGCAGAGCTGGAGTGGGGGCGTCCCCAGGCCCCCAGGCATGGTCACGCCACCAGAGTGAGTGGAACCCAGATGTCACGAAGTCACAGCTGCAAATGTCAGTTGTCCTCACGACCTGGCCCCAGGTCCTAGCATGCTTGCCCAGACTCTGCAGAGAGAAGGTTTCTCACATTCCAGCTCCCCTCTGAGTGCGGAACGGAATTTGCATCCTGAGCCCTTCCCCTAGAGGGGTCTGGGAAATGTAGTTTTTAGCCCCCAGGCCCCACGGAGCAGGAGCACATCAGAAGCGCCCGAGTGAGCAACCACGGCCGGGGCAACGAGGAGGCCACCCGGCTCTGCTTGCCTGAAGCCTCGGAGCCGCCCCGTCGGCATCACTCCTGCTTCTCCGGCACGGAGGGGTCCCTGGTCAGGCCGCACAGCCAGTCCCTTTCCTGTCTTTCCTGACCCATCGGACGCATGGTGATATCAGCCCACAGGACGCTCTCTGCTCGGAGGCGGGAGCCAGGAGGAGGGCTCTCGGTGTGGAGCGCCCAGGTCCCTGGACTTGAGCCCACACCCATCTGTCCCCAGAGGTGGCACCGCCTCCCAGCAGAACTCTCGCCCTGATCGGGATGCTGAGGCTGCCGGGTAGAGAGGGGCCTTTGGCCTCAGTGGGGAGAAGAGTGTCGGGGGACGGTCCTCCTGGAGCCTCTCGGGCCTCGCCACACCTTTGAGACAGTGAGAAAAACGCTTGCTGAGCTCTGGCACAAGGCGGAGGGGTGGCTTTTTCAGCATGTTGCAACAGAGGTCCACAAACACGGCCCGGAAGGCCTCTGGAAAACCGTTTTCCCCGCCGGCTGTGCAAGAGGCCGGTTCGAGAGCCCGTGCATCTGGGAAGACCATCATCGCAGCTCTCAGGCTGTCAGTCCCGGCACCAGCCTGGGTCTGCGATGCCTCCTGGCTGGGCCGACCTTGGAGCCGAGACTCAGAGATGAGCCAGGGCTCGGCTGCATCTCGGGGCAGGTGAGCCAGCGGCTGGCACAGCCGTCTCTTCCCACGGGCCGAGGCCAGGCCGGGGCTGTGCTGGGCACCCACACCTGGCCAGCCTGGCTCTGCGTCTGGGGTCAAGTGGACAGGTGCTGGGGAGCCCTGTGGGGGGCTGACCCACCGTGTCGGGTAGACGCCTGGGTAGGCACACTTTCTTCACGGCGGACGCCCGCCTGGACCAGGGTGTCTTGGGTCCCCACCTCTGCAGGGGTTGGGAACGTCATCCCAGTTTCCGGTCCCCTGATTAAAGGGACAGAGGTCTGTGGCAAAGCTGAGCTGTGGAAATGACGCTGCTGGGACAGGCGCCCTCAGATCTGTGGAATTGGCGTAGCGTGGTGCCTTGCAGGGCGCGGTGGACGGGTTGGGGTGGTGTACTTACTGATGGAGAGCCCTCCCGGGCCGCCCCGGGAGCCTCCCCAGCCTGCCACCTCCCCAGCCCCCAGCGCCTCACGGGGGGTGGTCTGCAGGGCATCGTCTGCACCTGCCTCTGGCACCATCCACCACTGCTGCCCTGAACGCCCTGCCCGGCTCCTCCTCCCCTTGTAGGCTCCATCTGGGCGGTTCTCTTGTTAGGGACTTGCCCGGACCAGCAGCGAGGCTGCCTGGAGCCCCGCCCCCCGTCCCCGATGGCTGCGCTGGGCTCCACACGCAGCAGCTAGCTGCAGGATGGCTCGGAACTCAGCGAGGGAGAAACCAACCCTGATGGTCCTTTCTCCCCCCACAGCTTTTGCCTCTTGAGCGAGTCTCAGGCATGTGAGGACCCTCTGGGGAGGAGAGCCCGTGAGCCAGGAGGCCCAGAGGCCTCAGGGGCGTGCTTGTGTCAGCCCTGCTGTTGCACCCAGAAGGGAGTCTGGCCTTTTAGCGGCAAGCGTCAGCGTCCAACCCAGGCTGGCATACACGTGACGACAGCTTATTGGTTTGTGTAGACAAGTCTTCTTCATGTACAGGAGCCTGAACTGCACGGCAGAAATCTGTCTATCCACATCTGTAGGCAGGCCCTTCTCCCACAGCGAAGGCCACCTGGGGCTGCAGGCTCATCACCCAAGTGTGAAGCCTGCAGAGCGGAGAGGAAGAGGCCCCAGGATGGAGCTTCCTCGGCCTGGGCCAGTCCCGTGCCCAACCCTGGGCCCAGCACCCAGGACAGGGTGGTGCTGCATTCTGATTGGCCAGGGAGATCCAGGTGTCCGGAGGAGGGGGCGTGGCAGCCCTGCCCACACCCACACGGACAGGTGGCTGCCGGACACCGGGCTCCCCAGAAGCCCAGGGCAGTGCCCCGGCCGCACACACCATGACCTGTCACGCTGACTCTGAATTTGAGTTCACTTCCTCTGCCTGGACTCCCAGGGCCTCTTGTCTGTAGTAACACGAGCTGCACTGTCCATCCAAGGCCTTGTTTAGGGCAGGGGCCATGTGGATCCCAAGCCTGTGGCCCTCGCCACCTGGAGGTCTGGGGTCTTTGTGACTGGTTGCAGTGCGCAGGCGCGGAGCCATCCTTTGCATCTGGGGGGACGGTCGAGCTCACCAGGAGCGTCTCCACCGTCCTAGGGGCTGCTCCCTCCTGTACAGTAGGGGAGGGAGGTCGCGAACTTTCCGGAAGGGGTGTAGGGGCCCACCCTCTGTTGCTCTTAGTTGGGTGCTGTCTCGCCCTGCAGGCGTGGGTCTTCTGGGAGCAAATGGAGACTGACTATTTGTGTAAACGCTTATGGGAAAACTGCATTTCCGTTGGGTAAGGATTGGGGATGAGATGTGCCAGGAGCCTGCCCGCTGTCCTCAGTGGCACCCCGGGGCGGGGCCCGCGCTCGGCAGTTACGTATCGGACGTCACAGGCCGTCAATCACTCCAATTTCGTAAGACCACCCTGGGTAAAGCCGCTTGCATCAGCGGTGGGAGCTAACGCTGCCTTTCAGCTTCTGTTTGGGGTGGGTTTCCTGTGAGGCTAGTGAGAAGCGGGGTCTGGGAGCCCGGGGCTGGTGCGGTACCTGGGGGGGAAAAGAGCAATGTGAGTGGCGAGTAAGAGAGCGTTCGCACCTGGGGGTGGCCGCCTGCAGGGACCAGGGTGGGAGCTGGCCGTGTGCATTTCCGCAAAATGCGGTGTCCTGCGCCCGAGAGCGCCCGATTTCTGAGCTGATCCCTCAGGCTCTTCTGAGGGTCAGAGGTGGTCCTGGAGCGGGTGGAAGGAGGGGCTGAGGGTTGGTTTGCAGCTCATCTGCACCCTCGGGTGCTCCCTTTCTGCCCATGGCTAACTCATCACCTCCTTTTGTCCTTTCAGCTCAGCCAGCAGATCTCCTGAAGGTTCTAGATTTTCACAACCTGCCTGATGGAATAACCAAGACCACAGGCTTCTGTGCAGCGCGGCGATCTTCCAAAGGCCCGGATGTCGCCTACAGAGTCACGAAAGATGCCCAGCTCAGCGCGCCCACCAAGCAGCTGTACCCTGGTAAGAGACAGCGTGTGTGCCTCGCGGGGGTGTGGCTCCGCTTCCCGCCCCCAGCCGGGCAGCAGAACCAGGAGCCCGGAGCCGGGGAGGCGGGGAGGAACGCCTGATGGAGGGAGAAGCGTCCTTGGTTTTCCGGGAAGGAGCCTGATTTGATGTCAGGATAGTGAAAGCGGTCACCGTCCACACCCAAAGGTGGGAGCGGGGCCTCGTCTGTTTGCACCACTTCTCCAAGCAGGTGTCTCTCCAGCAGGGGGCGGGGTGCCGGGACTCCAAGGCGTGGTTCCCCGGGGGTGGGGTTAAGAAACCCCAGGGTCACGGGAAAGGAAATGCTTCCAGACTGAAGCTTAATTGGGGGTGAGGACATTAAGAGACACACGCACCAAACATCAGAGCTCCCAGCAAGAGAGTGCAGGCTTTTAATGAGAATCAACTGCCAAGTGTCACATTGCTGCTTTTAATTACGAGCCCAGAGCGGAGCGATGGTTGCTGGTAGGCCCCCCCGCTGGCCTCGGGGCCTGGGCCGGCTGACCAGGCCCGTGACTGATAACCTCTCCCCCCACTTCAGTGGGGCTCTTCTTCCCGATTGCGATCAGAGAGGGCCCGGGGACCCTGGGATGCACTCACCCCAGAGATGCTCTGTAATCCTCAGAAGCATGAGCGCCACCTTTCCGGTAACGACCTGCCTCGCTCGTTGACCCTCCAGTCGGGCAGTCCTTCCGCCGGCAGTGGGGTCTGTGAGCCACGTGCCCACCGGGTTCCAGAAGGATGTGCCCTTTCAGGGCTGCGTTTGCTTCCTCTGGCCTTTCACTCTTGACCCTCTGCTTCACGCCCGTGTTTTCTCAGCCTCTCTTTAAATCCGCAGGGACTCTTAAGAGTTTGTCTCTGCGAGAGAGGCTGGGTCTGCTCTTTCCAGAAACAGCATTTGGGCCGGTTAGCTCCTTTGGGGGCCCCAAGGCCTTTCACTGTGTCTTGTGGACCCCCCTTGACCACCTTGGGGTGCCAGACGTCCCCCCTCCAGAGTGTCTGACCATCACTGCAGACGGGGCTCACCAGGGCCCCATGGGTCACTCGCTACAAAGACCCTCGGGAATGTCACTCTGCCACACGTCCAAAGAGCCTTTCTTATCCTTTCGGGGCCAGCGTGTTCTGAATCACCGAGAAGCTGTCCTGCCCCGAGTCCCCAGTTTAGAACTCCCCTGCAGGGGGCTGAGGGGCTGGGGGCGAGGCGTCTTGGGAGCGCTGCTGGCCCTGCACCCTCACGCCCGTGCTTCGGGACGGACACCACTGCGCGGGCATCTCACAAGGTCCTGCCCCGCGGCCGTCTGTAGTCGCTTTGCTGGCAGGCAGTTCAATCTGACCCCTGCCACCCAATTCAGGGTCACAGCCAGCTCACCGGAGTTGGTGTCCTCTATCCATGCCCCGCCCTGCTATCTTGTGGCGAGTAACATCAGAGGGTCTCAGGGTACGGGCCGGTTACTGGAGATCTGGTATGAACTCCGGAACAGCCAGACAGGGAATTTCTTTTAAGCCCATATTTTCCCCAGGGTCTCAAATTAGGCTCTTCATTAGATGCTGAAAGAGTTTAAAGGGCTGTTACAGGGCCTCCGAGCCATAATTCGTTCATGGAGTCGAATGGGTCCATATGTAATGATCGCCTCCTTAACGCCAGGTGGAACTGGGCACTCCTTCGCGATGATTTAAGCGGACGTTTCCGGGGTCTTTTCTGCAGTCTGGGGCTGATGCCCACGCCCAGCCTCCCTGTCTTTTCTTCTCTCAGAGCCTCTCTCCGATGAGGCTTGGGGCCTCTGTGGGGCCCTGTCGCCCTTCCCCAGCCCCGACCCCAGTTAACCCCCAGAGCCGCCCACGCCAGCCGTGCCCACTCACCTGTCCTCCAGCACTGTGCCCCCACATGCGTCCAGGCCGTGTCCCGGGACCTCAGGGGCCACAGGCCGGCTTCTTCAGAGGCCCAGCCCCCTTCCCAGCGGCGAAGAGCCGCAGCGTGGTGTTCTCTGCTCTTGCCAGCGAAGAGGGCGCTAGCCTTCCTCCCTCATCTGAGAAGGATTTTCTAGTCTCGCTTGCAGCCTGTGGTCTGGGTTCTGAATCGGCAGGACCAAGAGCGTGACTGTGCCAGGCAGTGCTGGGTCTCCTGACCCCGTCTGGACGGAGCCACGGGGAGTGAATCAGACCCGAGGGCGGCGGTCTCTGTGGGGAGTGGGCGCCACCAACCAACCAAAGCAGGCTGCCCAGCTTGCCTGGTGGCGGGCTGGGGGTTCCTGGGCCTTGTTGCCCCCGCCACCTGCAGTGGGCGGCAGGGGAACATCACGTCAAGGTAAAGCCGGCCTGAGACCCTGCCAGAAGCTGTCACGGGCCCTCCTGCAGTGCCGCAGGCACATGTGTCCCTGGGGGCTGTCCGGCCACTGGCGGGGCACCCCTGCATCCTCTGAGCCACTGGCCAGCTGCCTTCGCCCAGGTCCAGCCGCCCCCTCTGAAGGCATCCACACAGGGCAGCCGTGGTCGTGCCCGGGCGTGGGGACCGCTCCCCATTTCAGCCTCCCTCTGGCCACCTTGGGGACCCCGAGACTCTCTCCTTGCCTGGGATCTGAGCAGGGGGGCTGGGCATAACAAGGTCCCCTCCCCCACTGCCACCGTCGTGACGGGCTGGGGCTCCAGAATCAGCCTGTGTCCAGCAGAACGTGAAACTGTTGGCCCAGCCACTGCTGGCCTAGTAGGGTTCAGTTTAATGGCACGTGCATTTATTGAGCGCCCACGGTCTACCCAAACTATTGCAGTGCCTCTGGGCTTCGGCCCGAGGGAATAGGAGATGATCTAAGGGAGTCAGGGGCCCGAGGGAACGGAAAATGATCTAAGGGAGTCAGGGGCCGAGTGAACAGGAGATGATCTAAGGGAGTTGGGGGCCTCTCACCAAGCCTGCTGCTCGGATTTGACTTTTCTCTGAGGATAGAACACAAAGTGCTGGGCAGAAGGCGAGCCTCTCCCCGACAGTGTAGATCACGAAGCTCGCCGGTGTCCTGCTCGCGCGGAGATGAGAACGGACCGTCTCTGAAGTGGTGCTACATCCATTGTTATTTTGCCAGGAGAGGGATGAATGTTAGATGTAATTCATCCTTTCAGGTTATCTGAGCTGAGAACATGTGTCACGGAAGCGATTTCAGCATCGGTAGCCAGCATCTTAATGAGCTGGGAGTGAGGGCGTCCGTGGTCTTGCGCTGCGTGCCTGATGATGGTGGGGGGTCCTCCCGTTTCCAGTCTTCTCTCTACCTGAGGCAGGAGGGTGATGTCAGCGGCATGGGGTCACCACGGGGTGGACACGGGAGGCAGGCCGACCTTTGAGATGAGAGCAGGGGGTCACGGACTCCGAGGGTGACTGTTGTCCGTCTTGGATGTGAGCAGGGACCTCTGAGATGCTTGGGGTCAGATGCTACCCCGGGCCCTTCAGTGTCCGCTCACGCCCGGGGACCAAAGGGCCTGCCGAGGTCCCGGCTAGGGTTTCGCCCTGGAGCCTGCGTGCAGCCGCTCCCCCCGCCCCACCCCACCACGGCAGTTCATGCAGGCTGGGGTCTCTGGTCCCCCAGCACGTCTCACATTCGGAGCACAGTGTGCGGAGATGCTGGTGACGGTCCTGGCCTCCACAGAGCTCTTTTCAAACAGTTTCTCGTGCACACAAGGGCAGCCTGAGTCCGTGCCTTAATGAAGCCAGACTTCCCCCAGGTGACTGTGCTGACTACACCCCTCCCCTTGGACCTGGTGACCCTGGCTGGGTATGGTGGTGCCCAGACGTTCCCTGCATACCTGCCCCTTGATCAAACCCTTCCTGAAGCCTTTCCCTACACCACTGGCCAAACCCAACCCCTGTCTCCCCGCCTGGGGGTGGGTGGGCCATGGCGCTGAGCACAGCAAACAGACCCCAACAGGCAGCTTCTCAACAGTGGGACCTGATCCTGGGCTGCGAGCCACATGCCTTCCTGCATCTGCACCTTAGCCTGAGCTTTGGGGCCCACGAGATGGCCGTTTCCACCTGCCCTCCATCACAGCCTTAAGAGCTCACACAGCTCTGTTGGCCTTTGGGGTTTGGTTTCTGTGCCCGAAGCTGCCATAAACCCTCTTATCCTCCCCCTAGAGAGACCCCTCCACCCTGGGTCCTCTGGGGGCCTCGGGGGCGGGGATCTCCTTGGCAGCCCCCTCTCCCCCAGCAGGGCACTGGCCAGGCTCTCCTACAGGGGCCTGAAGCAGAGGCCAGCTGCCGGCTGTGCGGCAGAGGGCACCCACGGACAGCTTCCTCACTGGATGTGGACGTGCCAGTCGCTCAGTCCTTTCTGACTCTTTGTAACTCCGTGGACTGTAGCCCACCAGGCTCCTCCGTCCATGGGATTCTCCAGGCAACAATACTGGTTTGGGTTGCCATGCCCTCCTCCAGGGGATCTTCCCGACCCAGGGATGGAACCCGGGTCTCCCAAGTTGCAGGCAGATTCTCTCCATCTGAGCCACCAAGGACACCCTCCTCACTGATCCCAGCTCAGGCACCCGGGCCGTCTGGTTGACCTTGTGGTAGTTCTAGAGGAGTGGGGGGTCAGTGAGGGGCTCTGTCCTTACCCGGGACCAGGACCGGCTCTAGCCCACCGCAGCGTGCTGGGCGGGAGGCGGTGTCAGCCTCAGGGCCTTGTCCTTCCTGGGCCAGAGCCCCTGCTGACACTCCTCTGGGCCCGCTGCGTCCCCTGGTTCTGAGACACATGCTGACTTGCGCTGAGCCTTCCTGGCCGTGCATCGATTGGCCCAGCCCCAGGCCTTGGCTCCCAGGGGAACTGCAGACCGCGCAGAGAGAGCACCACTGACCCCACCGCCAGGACGGATGGGAGGAGGGGGATAGGTCCCTGTCCCATCCACAATGCAGGGTGTGAAGGGCGTGTGTGTGCAGGACTCTGGAGCCAGAGGGGCAGGGCCAGCGGGGGTCCGGCCTGTGCTATAAGGAACTCTCCCTCTATCAACATAGCAGGGCTGGGGTTTCGTCTTCTGAGTTATTTCCCCTTTTCTCTGATTCGCGTGTCGACCAGGAAATTTCTGCCGTTCGAGTGGTAATCCCCAGCCTCCTGCCTTCCTTCCCCTCTTCTCTGTCCTCCCACCCTCCAGAGGGTGTGGATGAGACACACTCTGAGAGGTTCAGCCTCAGGCCCTGCAGGCGTCAGAGGTGCATCTGGAACAGCAGCTGCCCAGAGGAAGCTCACATTCTAGAAAGTTCTAAGGATTGAGACATAGATGTATTCAGGTTTGGGGAGTGAAGAGATAGGACTGAAGGCTCACAGTTCGAAGGAGAAATCAGGCTTCTTTTTGGACTGAGCCTCGGAAGGGGTGGGTTTGGCCATGTGGTGGTAAGGAAGGGTTGCAGGAACAGTTTGATCCAGGCGCAGATGTGAAGCAAATGTCTGTGCACCACCATCCACAGCAAAGGCTTCCAGGTCCCTGAGTTGGTTTGTTTGCAGAGAGCTGTGGCTGGGCAGGGTTGAGGGCTTCCCAGCGGCCTCCTAACCTCTGTCCTCTGTTTCAGCATCTGCGTTTCCCGAGGACTTCTCCATCCTAACCACTGTGAAAGCCAAGAAAGGCAGCCAGGCCTTCCTGGTCTCCATCTACAATGAGCAGGGCATCCAGCAGATCGGCCTGGAGATGGGCCGCTCTCCGGTCTTCCTCTATGAGGACCACACGGGGAAGCCGGGGCCAGAGGACTACCCCCTCTTCAGAGGCATCAACCTGTCAGATGGCAAGTGAGTAGCACCGCTCGGCAACCCCTCCCTCCCCTGCTGGAGGGTTGGGTGGGTCACCTAAGGCCCCTGGGAGCTGGGGACCTAGCAGCAGGATGTGATTCAGAGCAGGACGGAGTCAGCAGCCCACAGGTCAGAGAGAGCACCGGGCTTGGAGTCCGGGGCTGGTCTCCGTCTGGGCTCATCCTTGTGGCTCTGGAGACCTCACCTCTCCCTGAGCCTCCATGGCCCCCTGTAAAGCGCACTAAACAACATCAAACGCTAGCCTGTGAGCGTCTGCAGGGACACGGGAGACTGTGTAGGTACTCCCATCGATTCCAGAAAGGATTCGCGACATCCTTAAGGATGCAGACACAAGGAGGACACAGCACCCCCTCCAGGACTCTTGCCTGGAGAGTCCCATGGACAGAGGAGTCTGGCAGGCTACAGTCGATAGGGGTGAAAAGAGCTGGACACGACTGAAGCGACTTAGCATGCACGCAGGGTTGCAGATACAGGTGTGAGAGTGAGTGATCGCAAAAGGAGAAGCCAGGTTTTTCCAGAACTCTCTATTGAGTACCTCCCTAAAGCCTGGTGGTTTGAAATCACTCATTTTGTGGCCCACACGTCTGAGGCCACATGCTGCGATCCTTCAAGAACTCAGGATGTGAGTCCTGTGATTCTCACCGACAGTCTCAAGTAAGTCCATCTGTCCCCCCATCTCCCGACAGACTCGGTTTCCCCACAGCCTGCATTTGCGTTTGGGGCTTGGGCTGCTACATAGGGGAGCGCTACAGGGCTTCCCTGCCCTTGACTGGAGCCAGGTTTCAGGGCTGCGCTCCGGGCCAGACAGCTGAAGTCATCGTAGAGACGAGAGACCTGACTCGAGCGCAGGGGTCTCCCGTGGTGCGAGGCGTGGACCCTGACCGCAGTGGCTCGGATCTGAGCGACTCGACAGAGAACAGATTTCCTCCCACGTCCCCGGGGACTTTCGGCAGGGACACTGGTCGTGGGACTTGGTGACGCCCGCCCCCCCCCCCCCGTTACCTGCTTGGGCTGGCTGTTTGCAGGTGGCACAGAATTGCTCTCAGCGTCCACAAGAAGAATGTCACCTTGATCCTGGACTGTAAAAAGAAGACAACCAAGTTCCTGGACCGCAGTGAACACCCTGTGATAGACGTCAACGGCATCGTCGTGTTCGGCACCCGGATTCTGGATGAGGAAGTGTTTGAGGTCAGCAGGGGGCCGGGCCGTCCCACACCCCTGGGACACACGCCGCTGTGGCCGGTATCCTGCACTCCGCTGCGGGGGGAGCGAGTGCTGACCGTCCCTCTTCTATTAAGGCAGGACTGATGTCTGCCTGGGGAGATGGGCAGGCGGTTGGATGAGCCCTTGGGCTTTGAGCATGTGGCGAGGATGCAGTTCTGGTCTTGTCTCTCTGCAGGCTCCTACCGGGCCGCGTGCGTAGCTATGAGAGGTTCATGGGGCCTAGTCTCAGTGCAGGCCCGAGGGGGCGGGACTTCCGGCCTTGGGCAGGTTGCTATGACGTTTGAGCCTCAGTGTCTCCACCTGTAAAGTGGGATCGTGCGTGTGGCTTCTTCATAGACCGTGGCAAAACTTAGGGTGGGGTTGAACGCGGTAAGCACCACTGCCCGCTCCCAGCAAGCGCTTGACACATGTCAGGCTTGATCGCGGCCTGGTGTCGGAACAGGTGGAAGGGTGGACGGGGCACAGTTGGTCGGATGTGGGTTAGCAAGGAAAATCAGAAGAGCCGCCTCCGTGGAAGCAGGGGGTGGGGAGGACCAGTGTGAAGGTAGCTCTGCGCGTCCTGCTGAACTTGGCCGCTTTTCTGCAGAGCAGCTGTCCAGGGCGGCCACAGCCTGTGGACCACAGGGTAGGCTGGGCTCCTGGGTCCGGCTGGCGCTGCCAGATTTGGGGCGTGATGAGGATACGCCCTCTGAGCGTGACTCCGCTCTGACCTCACTTGCCCAGAGACCCGGGATGAACTGCAGGACGGCTGGGCTGACCCAGGCCTGAGCAGCTTCAGGGCTCCCCCTGGGAGCTGGTGTCCAAGGCTTGGGGGTCACACAGACTGGGATTGAGTGTTTTGCTGGTGTAGACTTCCTGCTGGTGTGAGGATCTGGGTAGGGCAAGTGCCACTGGGGAGCTTCAGGACTCATTTGTAACATGTGGTTGCTGGCAGCCTTGCCTTCGTGGGGGGCTCAAGGGGGCTCCCCTGTGACGCACTTGGCTTGGGGGCCCTGCCCAGCGCCCGGGAGCCTGGGTGCCTGCCACTGCCCTCGCTCCTCTCGCTGGAAGTCTGAATGCAGAGGAGGGTCCGTGAGCAGACTGGGGTTTGAACCCCCAGGCCATGCAGTAGCTTGTCTGTGCAGGACCTGATCTGGATCGCTCTGATTTCTGGGCCCTTTTGTGTGCTGCTAGTGGGTCTTTTACTGTAAAGATTCAGGGGAAAGCTTTATCTATCTTAAAAGGATCCTACGCCAAATTCTTCTTCCCTGATTTTCCGAGCCAGAAGAGTTGTTTTCCCACGAGCACAAGCCTGTGGAGACTCCAGGGCTGTGGGGAGCTCTGGAGAGGTCAGGGCGGGCCCAAGTCCCAGGCATTCTGTTTATGAGCCATGAGGTCTCCCCGCTGCCCTGAGATGCTCACGTGGGGGAGGGGTGGCTAAGGACCGCCGATGCCTCCGCTGCTGTTACCCAGGTTTATGGTTAGAGAGGGAAAACAGTTTATGATTGTCAGAAGAAGCAGATCTCAAATTGGATAGCCCAGGTTTCTCTCCTCTGCTTAGCCTTCCGACCGTCGGGGGAGGTCTTGCTCAGTAAGCAGGCAGGCTTTTTGATTGCAGCTCAGAAATAGGTTTGGAATTCCTGGAGCCCTTCTTCCTGGTCGTGGCTTTCGCTCTGAGGCTGAGGGGCTGCCAGGCCCCAGAGACTTCTGTTGACTACAAACTCCTCATGCCGTGAGGGAAGCCGTCCCGTAGCCTTGGCCTCTCCCGGCTGCTGGACGTGTCCGTGTCTGAAAGTGTGGCCCGTCCCATCCTTCCTGCTGAAGCCCCGGGAGCCGGAGGCGGGTGCACTCGGGCCCGGGCATCGTGTTTGCTTTTCGTCCTTCGCAGATAAAGCTGGGCGGGTGGTCCTCAGGTCCCCAGCCACCCTTGGTCTTGTGGCAAGTGAGACAGAATCTTTATTTTTATGTTTGGAAATAAAAATGACTTAACTTGCCTTTTCAGCAGATCCCAGATAGCAGCACTTGCCATTTTAACCGTTTTGGCTCCTAGAGGCGTCTCCTTAGAAGGAGGAGCCAGCACCATTGAAAACCATTTCCCAGCAGCCACACTCTTCCCCGGGGAGGGTGACTTCCCCTCATTAAAAGCTGGTTTGTCCTGAAGCTCTGCAAGCTGTGGGGGGGAGCCGGAAGGTTCTGGTACTTTGGTGGACAGCCAAGTGGCCTCTGGCACAGACTGGGCCTCACGATTTGCACTGTTTCCAAACGGGGACTTGCTGAACTCTAGAGCGTCTGTGGGGACACTGGGCTTTCCGGGGTGTGTGTGGCCCCACGGAGGCCTCTTTATCCAGAGAGAGAGAGTGGGGGTGGAGACCACAGGACCAAGGTAGACAGCCCTTCCCGCAGAGCAGTGCCTGCTCTCAGCTGGTCCGCACCCTACCGGGGGCCTCCCTGGGGCCGCCGCTGGCCTGGGCATGCAGCTGGGCAGGGGGCAGCTGCCCACACTCCCTGGGCCCCCCTCCCTACCCTGGCCCTGGTGTGAGCCTGCCTCTGATGGGGCTGCCCTGCAGCTGGGGACACAGCACCCCCCACCCTTCCAAAGCCCCCAGGAGGAGCGAGTGCACATCGCGGCCCCTCAGGCCTTCAGGTGCTTCCTCTCCGGCTGATGGCCTGGAGCCCCCCTCGGGCTCGGGGTCCTTACCTGCAGAAGGGGCATGGCAGGGCCAATGCTGGGGGCCCTGGGATACCCTGTGATATGTGTAAGAGGCCCGCACCGTGGGACCGCAGTGAACCATGCATGCCGGTGCCCTGGCAGAGCGGGTGGCCTGTCGTCAGCTCCGGCTGGGGTCTAACCTGTCAGCTGTGGTAGCAGCTGTGACTGAGGTCCCGCCCCCTGCCGGGGCGCGGGGTCACACGCTGTCCCGCGTCTCACCTTGAGACTTCAGTGCTAGCCACGCGCTTTGGAGGCAAGGGCCCCGTGCCGTGCAGGGCTGGGCCACCTGGGCTCACGGGCTCCCCGTCCTGGGCCCAGAGACCCGCAGGGAGGGAGGTGCTGGGTGGCACCTCCCCAGCCAGGGCGTGTCCTGGGCGAGGTCCCCGTGGGGGCTGCCCCTCGGGTGCCCTGGCAGCTCAGGAGGGGGCTCGGGCTGGCCCCCCGGTTGTTGCTTTCCCACCTCGCTGACCCGGCCGAGCCTCCGCCCTTGCCCACCTGTTCCCAGGTGGAGCGCGTGCCCGAGGGCCGCCCGGGGAGCTGCCTGCTGGAGACTGCAGTGACATTCCTGGGAACTCCGTGCCCTGCGTCCTCTCCCTTCTCTTGGGGCGGGCCTGCGCCTTGGGACCCGAGAACCGTGGGAGCTCCCAGGCTTTGTCCCGCCTCCGGGGGCCTGCTGTCCGGGGAGGTCGGGGGTCCTTCTTCAGACCCCCACCGAGAGCGGCCCTGCAGGTCAGGGGTCCTTCTTCAGATCCCCACCAAGAGTGGCCCTGCAGGCCCCCTGGGCACGAAGACGTCTTGTTTTCACCCCGGGCTTAGGAACAAGCTTTGTGTTTTTGGAAACAGACCAGACTGCCAGGGGAGCGAGTGCGTCTGGCAGGCAGTGGGAAGCGGCTGATTTTCTTCGGGGACAAGCCTGGGTGGGAAGCCCGCAGGGCCCCATGCCCGCTCACCGCCTGTGTGCTCTGTCCTCCCTGCGCTGGGTCATCTGGCACCAGAGAGGTTGACTAACTTACCGGAGGTCACCCAGCGGGCTGCAGTGCAGTGGTGTCGGTGCCCAGAACTGTGGTTGCCCAGGGCCCACGGCCTGTCCCGAGGTCATGATGGGGGGCAGGCACGACAGTCCCAGCTGCCCGGCGTCTCTCTACCATCTGACTGTAGAAACCAGGACCATCGCAAGCCAGGGCGCCTCCCTGGTGGTCCCAGCCATGCTGGCGGGTGCCCAGCCCTGCTCTGGGCCCGTCGTCCTGTACAAGCCCCGAGCACACCAGAGTCCCCTGGCTGGTGGGGTCTGGGAAGCCCTGGTGCCTGGCAGGCAGAGCCATCACATGCCGTTGCCAGAGCCAGCCCTCCCTGCATGCCTGAGGCCCTCTGCCTGCCCAGCACTGTTCCCTGGTCTGGACTCTGAAGCACAGGGCCCATCCGGTGGACCCTGCACTCGCTGGGCTCCCCTGTGTGCCTGGAGCTGGCCGATGCTCCAGATGGAGGGGTCTGCAGGGTGGGATGGGGGGCACGTCAGGGCCCGGTGGTGCTCTGGGTCTGTGGGGGAAGGAGCCTCCTCTCTGGTGAGGGTCTGCTCCGGGCTCCTTGGGGGAAGGACCCTCCCCTCAGGTGAGCCTTGAAGGGGAGGGGGATGTGGAGAAGGAGACCTTCCCCAGGGGGACAGGGAGCCAGTGAGTTCTGGGCCAGGAGCCAAATCCTCTTTGAAGGTGTTGAAAATTTCAACAAGACCAAACAGACTGTAAACTGGAGGTTTTCTCTGCAAACCCCGTGGGTGCCAGCGGAGAGGGAGTGGCTTCGAGCCCTAGGAAGGGTCCTGCCATCTGTCTGCCGTCCTCCAGCCTCTTGGGCAGCCCCGGGGGTTTACCTAATCCCCGAGGCCCTTCTTCCAGGAGCCTCTCTTTCCCACTGACACCGTCTTTCTTGGAATTCAGCTCTCCCGGGGTGGGAACGGGCCGCAGCCTGAGAGGCGCTTCCCCAGTGGTTCTCGGAGGCGGCCCCGGGATCCCTCTCGGGAAGGCGCTCCTGGACGTGAAGGGTGTCTGGCATCGGGGCCTCGGAGCAGAGGGAGCAGTCGGTTGGTGTCTTAGGCCGAGGCTGTGACCGGTGACCCTGAGCCCTCTGGGGACATCCTGTCCTGACCACCTGGCCAGGCCACCGGGTGCAGGACACTGGCTGGTCTGGTGGCTCCAGAGTGGACGGGGGTGGTGATGGACAGCAGGCGGGGTAGCAGGCGGCTCCTGGGTCCGTCACGCTGTGGGCGATCTGCTGGGGCGTGTTCCTCCCACGGGCGTGGCCGGGCCTGGCCCCGCTGGTCTGCTGGTGACCATTCACACTTTTCTGCGGCCCTTTCTGCCCACCATTCCCCAGCTTTGTCAGTTTCACCCTAATGGCTGGAGAAGGGCCGCCGTCACTTCCGGGGTGTGCTTTTTCCTTCCGTGGGAGGCGGTGCGGGGTGGGGCTCAGATGTCGGGTGGCCGGACGTCGGTGAGGCGGGTGGGCGTCTGAGGGTGCCGAGCGGCTCCGCGGGCTTTTCAGGGGCTGTCTCTGGGCCTCCAGCCCCACTAGCTGAGGGTGTCCACAGGCCAGGTGCCATCCCCGCCCCAGGCACACGAGTGTTTCTCCAGTTGGGGTTGCCAGGTAGGCCCGTCCTGGGGATGCGAGGAGCTGGGCTCTGGTGCCAGGCCGGGTGGGAACCGTGGCTCTGTCTGGACAACAGGCCAGGGCGTTCAGGATCGATGCTGGGGTCCACTGCACACTCAGCCCCCAAGACTCAGAGCGGAGCGTCAGAGACCCCCTACGAGCGCTCTGCACGACCGTCCGTGGCTGCCTTACGGCCACGTTCCCGCCGGACCCGGTAGCACAGAGGTGGCCCTGCGGGTGGTTCCGAGTGCCGGGCCCACGTCTTTGTCCCGCCCAGGCTGGTGTGGCTGCGTGTGCCCCCCAGCGACTCCCAGGGGAGGCCCTGGCGCTCAGAGGTGCCCAGCAGGGCCCAGGGTCTGCACGGCAAGGGTCACGGTCTACGTGTGTGCCTGGACCTTAGATGGGGTGAGGGGTGGAGGCTCCCAGGGTCACCGTCTACGTGTGTGCCTGGACCTTACATGGGGTGAGGGGTGGAGGCTCCCAGGGCCAAGTCTTGGGTCCAGGACCCCCAAGGGGCACCTCCACCCCAGGCTGTCCCAGCAGGCTCCAGGCCTGGGCTGGGCCAGGCCGGAGGGCCGCGTCCACGCTGGTCCCTGCTCCCTCCTTACCGTCCTGCTGCACTTTGCCCAGGAGCAGCCCCTGCCGCTGCAGGCCCCGTGCAGCGGCCATGTGCTCCCTGTGGGGGACCCTGGGGTTCAGGGGGCGCACGGAAGCCACAACCAGCTGCCCCTCTGCTTCAGCCCTGCCCACTTCATGGGGAACCCCTTTGGTTCCTGGCGAGGACAGCGACCTCGCCGTCTCTGTGTTTCCTGGACCCCAGAAACAAATGTCCTCGGTTGGGTCTCTTAAAAAGACAGGAGTGAACTAGGTGCCGGTTCTGGAGGCCAGAGATCTGCAGTGTGAAGTCGGTGGGGCAGCCTCCCTCGGGGGCTCCAGGGAGGGTCCCTCCTGCCCCTCCCAGCCTGGAGAACAGGGTAACGGCCCGGCCCAGCAGCAGGTGGATAGTCCGGAGGGGCGCCGCCTCGGGTGGCCTGGGGGCGGGCAGGGGCCCCCGGGGAAGCGCAGGCCCAGTGACCCTGCTGTGGGCGCCTCACGCCTCTCCCTGGCCCAGTGACCCCGCTGTGGGCGCCTCACGCCTCTCCCTGGCCCAGTGACCCCGCTGTGGGCGCCTCACGCCTCTCCCTGGCCCAGTGACCCCGCTGTGGGCGCCTCACGCCTCTCCCTGGCCCAGTGACCCCGCTGTGGGCGCCTCACGCCTCTCCCTGGCCCAGTGACCCCGCTGTGGGCGCCTCACGCCTCTCCCTGGCCCAGTGACCCCGCTGTGGGCGCCTCACGCCTCTCCTGCTCCATCCCCAGCGCCCTCTCCTCTCCTCTGTCTGCCTCTGACAGGGACTCAAGTCACTGGAGGCGGGGCCCATCTTAGTCCAGCCTGATCTCTTCTCCAGACCCATCACTGAACTACCCCTGTAAAGACACCGTTTCCCTGGGAGGCGCCATCTCTAGGTTCCAGGGATGAGGACTTGGGCCCCTGGTCTGGGGTCCCTATCCAGCCCGCTGCTCAGGCCAGTGTGGGGAGGGGCGGCTCTCCTTTCAATGCCTGCAGGGCACGTGCGGGTTATTAAACGCAAGTCTGCGGGCATGGATATTTGTTTGGTTTCAAATCAAAGTCTTTCTTGGGTTGCCGAGTTGTCCACGGGGCCCGGGGGGCAGGGATAGTCTCTTCCCGACTAGTTGGGGTAGGGGGCAGCCCTGTGCACAGCTCCCGGCTTGAGTGGGCAGCTGACTGGCCAGTGAGGACCGTGTGCAGAGTTGGAGGTGCGTTTCTGTTTTTTGGTTCTCAGGTCCGGGAGGGGCTGGGCCCTGGGTGTGCCGGGGCCACGACTCTTGCCTGGGGCGGGTGGCCGGCAGCCCATGGGCTGCGGCGGTGTGACGGCTGAGCCCAGGCCAGCCGGAGCGCGGCCACGTGCGGCCATCCCAGCCAAGGGGCTTTCGTCTGGAATTGCCCCTCGGGTACGCAGTGATTTTGGCGGGGTGGGGGTGCTGGCCTGGGTCGCGCTGGGCACTCAGGATCTGTGTTGAGCCTAGCAGTGGCGGGGGGCATCTCCACCCGGGCTGGCAAGAAGGGGTCCAGAGAGACCCCACGGAGTTCCAGGCAGGCCCTCCCCTGCCCAGACGCTGTGGGAGCGGGCCCCTCCTGAGCCTGGCGGAGGCCTGCAGGCTTGTTCCATGGAAACAGTGAGCAGGAGACCCACGTCCCAGCCCAGTCGGGCTGATGCCACGCTGGAGGTCTGCCTGGTGGCATGAGGCAGCTTACACCGACCTTTGGGTCCCCTGGGAGGATGGTACCCAAGGACCCACAGGCCAGGACTCTAGGGCACTGTGATGACTGTTAATCCTCTGGAGCCCCAGAATTCTGCACTTCAGTCGGTAGAGATAATCCCACAAGCTAATTTCCCTGAGCACCCGCCGCCTCCTGCAGAGCCCAGGCTCCCGGTTTGTAGTTAGTGCTCCCTGGAGGCTGTGTTTGAGGCCATGTCTCAGGAACTGGGACGTGCAGGTTGTCCCCGGGAGTCAGCCACACCATTGCACCCTTCCCGCCCGTGTTCAGCAGTGAGCATTTGCAGTTGAGGTGGCAGGGTCTCGGGGGGAGCCTGGGACCCTGGCTGGCATCGTACCGCAGGGCCTCAGTGCTCGAAGTGAGGCTGGATTGCAGCAGAGGCTGGATTGCAGCAGAGTCTGCTCAGGTCGCGGGTGCTGGTGTGGAGCGTGTGGGGCAGCCCTGGCCTCTAAAGTCGCCCCTGCCTGCCACTCCCCTGGATGGCCCCCACGAGGAGTGTGTGTTCTGCATGGGAGTCCTTCTGGTGGCTGAGGGTCTGCAGAAAGATCCCGCCTGTCACAGACGATGCCAGGTTACTCTCCTGGCTCACAGAATAAGATTCAGAGAGGTCTTTCTGGCTGGGGAGTGTCTTCTGGGATTCCATGAGAGTGAAGGTGGATTTCTGCACTTGGGTTCGCAACAACCAGCTGGCAGGTGTGGGACGGCACGAGGTGGGCGTGGGGTCCACGTGGAGGGGACGCGGGGCTCAGGCAGCCCGCTAGCGGCCATGGTGTGAGGTGGGCGTGGGGTCCACGTGGAGGGGACGCGGGACTCAGGCAGCCCGCTAGCGGCCATGGTGTGAGGTGGGCGTGGGGTCCACATGGAGGGGATGCGGGAGTCAGGCAGGCCGCTAGCGGCCATGGTGTGAGGTGGCATCACATGACACCTTGGAAACGGAGGGTGGGATGACGGAAGAGCTGAACTAAGACCTGGAGTCTGAGCCGGAGCTGGTGCCTGGGGTGGAGCGTCTCATCCAGGCAGAGGTAGGGTGCTGGCAGAGTGAGAACCACGAATAGGACTTTCACCATGAATCTTCACCATCCACCTCCTCCACCAGGGCCTGGGCCTGAGGCCACCACCTCTGAGATGGCTTCCTTGACTTCCCCAGGCAGAGTTATTCACTTGGTCACCTGGGCATCTCCTGAGGAATTAATGAGTGCTTGAGATTTGAGGTCAAAGACACGATTTACTCATCTTTGTGTCCATAGGCTCATTATAGACTTGCTAAAAATCCTAGTTGAAAGGGTGAAAGAATGAGTAATCAGAAGACTGCCTTCAGAGGGAGACGCTGGTGAGCCTTTGACAGAGACCCAAGACTGATGGCGATGGTGGTGATGTTAACGACGGGGATGGGGGTGATTGTGGTAACAGGTGATGATGAGAGTAGTGATGGTGATGGTGGTGAGGATGTTGGGGATGGGGATGGTGGTGAGGATGAAGACAGTGGTGATGGTGGTGGTGGTGATGGTGGTGGTGGTGAGGATGTTGGTCTTGGTGGTGATGGTAATCTCAGAGGAGATCAGTGAGCAGTCCTGAAAAGAGGTCTTAGTTCCCTGCCCAGGAATTAACCCTGGGGAACCTGGATGAAAATCAAGAGTTCTAGCCAGTAGACCACCAGGGACTAGAGGCTAGAAGCAAAGGGCCTTGGCTCTTGCCCCTGTTTGAAAGCAAGAATGTTTCAAGGAGGCAAAACCTGTAAAAACAGGCACAAAGTTTATTATTAGAGACACAACACAGTGTGTGGGAGAGCACGCAGGAAAGCAGTCTGTCTAACTCAGGAGCAGGGCAGAGACACACCCCAGGAGAGGACTGCAGGAGCCCCGAGTGAGGAGCAGGGCAGCATGGAGGCGATGGAAATCACCTCTATAGGACAGTCCTCCCGCTCTCCAACTTTGCCAAAGCTTATCTTGCTTCTTTCTTCATGGACCTAACCGGCCTCCAGGCCCTCTCCTAGATGCACGCGCTACGTTTTTCTGAGATGTATCCCACCACAGAGGGCCATGAGTGCATGTCCACACTTATTCTGGGGTGGGCCCCTGTCTTTTGACCCCCAAGAAGCCTTCCTGTGCAGGTGCAGACAGGAAAGTCTTCCTTGAACTCAGCTGTGAACACCTTATCTTTTTGCTTTAGCAGAGCTCAGCTTTTGCCACTAGCTTTGTCCTTGGAGTGTCTGGGTGAGAGCAAAGGCTCAGGTCGACTCCACTTGACAAACACTAGGTGTCCGGGCAGAGGCCCACTGTCTCCTGCCTCGGTGGTGGTGGTGGTGGTGGTGGTGATGGTGGTGCTGGTGATGATGGTGATGATGATGGTGGTGGTGGTGATGGTGATGGTGATGGTGGTGATGTGGTTATTTTGGTGGTGATTTTGGTGGTGGTGATGGTGGTGGTGGTAACGGTGATAGTGAAGGTGATGGTGGTGGTGGTGGTAGCAGTGGTGGTATAGTTGGTGGTGATTTTGATGGTAGTGGTGATGGTGGTTATTTTGGAGGTGATTTTGGTGGTGGTGGTGATGGTGTTGGTGGTGATGGTGGTTATTTTGGTGGTGATTTTGGTGATGGTGATGGTGTTCATGGTGATAGTGATGGTGGTGGTGATGGTGATGGTGGTGATGGTGATTAGTTTGGTGGTGATTTTGGTGGTGATGGTGGTGGTGGTAATGGTGGTTGTGGTGATGATGCTGGTAATGGTGGTGGTGGTGATATTTTTGATGATGGTGATGGTGATGGTGGTGATGGTGGTTAGTTTGGTAGTGATTTTGGTGGTGGTGGTGGTGGTAATGGTGGTGATGATTGCAGTGATGGTGGTGGTGGTGGTGGTGGTAGTAGCAGTGGTGATGGGGTTGGTGGTGATTTTGGTGTTGGTGTTGGTGTTGTTGGTGATGGTGTTGGTGGTGATGGTGGTGATGGTGGTGGTGGCGGTGGTTATTTTGGTGGTGATTTTGGTGGTGGTGATGGTGTTGATGGTGGTGGTGTTGATGGTGGTGGTGATGGTGATGGTGGTGATGGTGGTAGTTGTGATGGTGGTGGTGGTGATGGTGATGGTGGTTATTTTGGTGGTGACTTTGGTGATGATGGTGGTGATGGTGATGGTGGTGATTGTGGTGGTGGTGATGGTGGTGGTGGTGATGGAGGTGAGGGTGGCGGTGGTGATGGTGGTGATTGTGGTGGTGTGTGGTGATGGTGGTGGTGGTGGTGGTGATGGTGGTGGATGGTGATGGTGGTGGTGGTGGTGATTGTGGTGGTGGTGGTCATGGTGGTGATTGTGGTGGTGGTGATGGTGGTGGTGGTGGTGATTGTGGTGGTGGTGGTCATGGTGGTGATGGTGGTGGTGATTGTGGTGATGGTGGTGATGGTGATGGTGGTGGTGATTGTGGTTGTGGTGGTGATGGTGGTGATGGTGTTGATTGTGGTGGTGATGGTGGTGGTGATGGTGATGGTGGTGGTTATTTTGATCGTGATTTTGGTGGTGATGGTGATGATGGTGGTGGTGGTGGTGATGGTGATGATGGTGGTGGTGGTGGTGATGGTGGTGATTGTGGTGGTGATGGTGGTGGTGATGGTGATGGTGGTGGTTATTTTGGTCGTGATTTTGGTGGTGATGGTGGTGGTGGTGGTGGTGGTGGTGGTGCTGGTAATAGCTGTGGTGGTGATGTAGCAGTGGTGGCTGTGATGGAGGTGGTGACAGTCACGCTTTGTCTAGGCCTCATCGGGGGCCAGTCCTGCCGGGTGTCCTGCATGTTCCATTGCTCTTAGTCACCAGGACACTAATGTGAGGTGGACCTTATTACCCGCCTTGCAGATGCACCTGCGGAGATTCAGTGATGTGCTTAAGGGCACCCAGCTGGTGAGGAGGGGACTCCTGCACCCAGGCCACGTATGGTCACTGCCTCACCCCTCCATGCCTGGTGCCCAGGCTCGTGCTTCTTCCTCTGTGGAGCTTGTCATGACACATGTGTCCCCACCGTGTGGTCAGCCCAGCACCCACAGGCTTGCTGCCCTGAGGGTCCAGAGAAGGGAAGGACAGGCCGGCTTTCCTCGCATGCCAGCCAGGCTGGGCTGCTCACCTAGTGTAGCTGGTGGGGAGAGGACGTGAGCCCCAGCCTTTATGGAGTCGGGTGGGCCCGTGAGCCAGCCTGGCCCCTGCCTTGGTTCTGCTGCCCTACCCCTGGTCTGGAGTTCACAGAGCTGACCCTTGAGTCACTGCAGCCAGTTTCAGGTTCGAGGAGGCTGGGTCTTGACCGTTCCTCGCCGCCCCTGCCCCAGCCCCTTTGTGGAGACTCAGGTGAGGCACCCAGACCTGCGTCAGCACAGGTGTGAGGAGACCCAGGGGTGGGGGGCACAGGTGAGAACTGGACTGGAGCCAGGGTCGCCATGCAATGGGGAGAGGGTCACAGACGTGGTCCATCAAGGGCCCTGGGGGGCAGCAGGAATCCAACCACATGGAAATATTTCTTCACCACTCACTCACCTGAATGGTGTCCATTTCACTCTCTCACTCCAAGGATGCTGCGAATACCATGGAAAGAATTATTGAAAGCCCCTCTGGCTTGGGCCCTTCCTTTTCCATTGTGTGGCCCAGGATGCAGGGTGTAAAGTGTGACTTGCTGGGGCTAGGAGAGCTTGAGCAGGAGGAGGGCACTTGGGAGGTCTTTCTTGTGGGAAGTCTCCCAGGACGTCAAGGGGGTGACTCGCCGAAGCCCTCTGCCTGCCCTGTGTCCCCTGGGCCAGTCCACGTGTCAGACAAAGCAGGCTCCCCTGAGGACGAACGCTCTGAGGGGTGGGCAGGGACCCCGTGCACACGCGCGTGCCTGCCGCACCTCTCTCGCTCGGAAGTGGACTCGGACTGGGCTGCCCTCGTTCGGGCCAGACGTGGCCGGAAGTGTGGACGGTGCCTCTCCCTTGCTATCGCTCTCTGGGCAGCTCAGCCCTCCTGCAGCCTCGGACAGGAGGCGTCCTTCCGTCCTCTCAAGTGATCCCATGTCTCCATTTATGCGTGGGAAGCGCTCCGGCTAAAATCAGCTGCAAGAGCCACAGGAGAAGCCAAGTGCGTGGCCGGAGCCCCGGGGCCCGTCTTCTTTGGCCGAGGAGGGCTCGTGGTGCCCAGCAGTCCCCGGGGGGGCACGGCTTTATTGAAGGAGGGGGTGCAGGATGAGATGGCAGGGAGGGCGGGAGGGAGCTGGGAACGAGCAGGGACGTGTGGAGCGGGGCCTCCCCTGTCTCAGCCAAGATGCTTCCCGACTCCAGTGCCCTCGGGGTTGTAGAGCTCTCCAGCGGAAACTCTGCAATTTCCTCAGCTCACAGCAGGGGCGCAGCTTGGATCAAATCTCATTATGGGAAAAGGCAGAACTGATCCCCTCAGCAAAAACGCCCAGCTCAGCCAAGGACGCTCACGTCTGTGTGTGCCGGTGGCCCGACCTGCCTGCAGCCGGGAGACGGACGGGCGGCAGCCACCCTGGGCATCGGGGCTGTGCAGGGTGTGGGATGGCCACCATGGCCGCCGGGCAGGTGCAGAAGCTCCTGGGGCCTCTGCAGAGCTTCACTGACCTGGTGGGGCAGAAACACGGTGCGTGAAAGGAGAAAGCCCTGCACGTCGTCGGCGCGAGGGAGGCTATGACGGCCGCGGCTCCCCTGCCTCTCTGGGCAGGTGACATGCCCAGTGCAGGGCGCGGCATTTCAAGCTAGACAGGGAGGTTAAAGGGCGGGGCCTGGCCTCGGAGATATGGACACTGGCGTCACCTGCATCCGTGAGGTGGGCGGGGCAGGCACCTGCCCCTTGGAAGGCTGCCTGGAAGGGGCGGCAGTGCTGTTTACAGGAGCTGGAAACCCAGGTTGGCATAGGCGTGGGACTCGCCACGTGGCCCCAAGGAGACCAGGCTGCTCTGAGTGGGCACCGCCGGGCAGTGGCTCAGGAGCCCCTACTAGTGCCCTGGGGGACTGACCGCCCCCGAGCCTCAGTGGGTGCACCTGTGACATGGGGCTGGAAGAGAAAGCAGAGCCAGCTCCCTCAGGGGAAGGCCGTGGGACTGGGCTGGGGACGGGAGGGGCAGCGGCTCCCCCGGTGGGCACTGGGGGGGAATCCACCACCTCTGGGCCTGGGCGGCTGGTCCGGACAAGGTGGGAGGTCCATGCTGCAGCCTGGGCTGGGCTGTTGCTGATGGAGGAGACGGAGTCGCAGTCCCGCCCCACCGACGGCCCCCGGAGGTCAGCCGCCTGCTCTGGGCTGGGCCGCACTGACTTCATGGATCCTGAGGTCTGTGAGAACCAGGGGGCCCTGTCAGGGGGTGCAGTGGGGCCCGTGGCCCTGTGGGTCCCGTGCCCCTGTGGGTCCCAGGGAAAATGCTGCCGTCAGGGGCTCACACGCCGAAGGGGGAGTGGGCGGGCGGGATTCGGTCAGTAGCTCGCTGTGCAGGGCGTGCACTGCTGCTCCGGGCTCTGCGGGATGGCTGCGGGGAGCCGGGGTGGGGGGAAGTGCAGGGAGGGGGTAGTGAGTGTGAGTAAGCGAACCCCACCCCTGTCACTGCAGGGACTTCAGTGGGGCAGAGGTGGCCCAGTGGGGCCCCCTGGTGAGTGCTCACGGCATCGTGGACGAGGGGGTCAAGGGCCAGACAGTGCCAGAGTCACCAGGCAAGGAGGTCTGCGGCACGACCTTCCTGGTTCGATCCCCCAGCCTCTGTTTCCCCATCGGTAATCAGGGCTGTGGTGAGATTCAGGAGAGACATGTCCGGGGTGGGGGGTGCCCAGCTGTGGCCAGGCACAGGGTGGACCCCATCACAGGGCCAGCGTCCCCAGATTTGGGGCTCTTGGGCTGATCCGCTGCTGGGGCCAGGGGACCCACCGCCACTGACATCAGATTCGGTCTGTGAAATGAGACAGGTTTACTGTATCGGGGACTTTGACTTTCTCAGAAAACTCTGTAAACTCTCAACTCACATCTTTGGGGGCAGCCCAATGTTGAAACCTGCTGAAGACCCCTAGCCCCTCCATGGAGAGGCTGAGAGGGGCGGGGGGCGCTGGAGGCCAGTGGAGGGGGCTGTCCTGCTGACACTCTCAAGGCCCTGAGGGTCTGCGGCCCCTGGCATCTTCCGCCAGAGCTGCCGTGAAGACCCCAAGGGGCAGATGGTGGACCCCTGCCCTCTGAGGGACACGCCCACAGAACAAGCCTGTGTGAAAACCCATCCAAGGACTTGGCGAGGGAAATGATTTTTCAACACGTATGGGCATTTGCAGGGGAGGGTGGATGCCAGAAATGAAGGGGACTTCACGCTGGGGCGTGGGGGGCCTCGACTGGTCACATGGTCACTGCCGCCACCCGGGGAGGGAGTGGGCAAGGTGGGGACAGGCCCGCCCGAGGGCCGGGTGAGCAGGAGCATCCCAGGGCCTGGGGTGCGCAGCGGCGTCTCTGTTGGGCTGGGCCTGTGTGTGGGTGTGGACGGCTGAGCCCCTGGCCTCCTCACCCCTTGGTGTGGGGCCGCAAGCCCGGGTGCTGGGCCAGGCGCCTTGGGACACAGAGATGCTCTGGCTATGTCCACAGCCCTGGGACCGGGGCTTTCTAGGGAGACAGGAACTGTGACGAGTGTGCCGGTTGCTCCGTCAAGGGGTGCACCCTCTGCCTGGGGTCACGGCTGCCCCCACAAAGGCCTTGAGCCTCTTTTTCTCCCGTAGCTTCATTTGGAGAGCGTATATAGTGACGCTGGTGGCAGAGGACATGCCTTCCAAAGTGGGAGACATGAGAGAGTCGGGTTCCTTCCCTGGGTGGGGAAGATGCCCTGGAGGAGGGCATGGCAACCCACTCCAGAATTCTTGTCTAGACAGGGAAGCTGGGGGGGCTACAGTCCATAGGGTCACAAAGAGTCAGACACGACTGAAGTGACTTAGCGCACACACATTCAGATGTCAAGCTGCCAGTCGCAGGGAGAAAATATTGTCTTTGAATTAGATGAGATTTGAAATAGAAGTCACATGGTTTAATAAAAACGTGTGGCTTTGACTCACTGCTCTGTCATATGGTTCTCGTCTGCTGGAGAGTTTAAAATGAGGGCCGGGAGCCTCTGACACCCAAACAGGGAGAGGGCGGGGCAGAGGAGGGCGGGTGGGGTGGGCGGCTTTGCCGGCCAAAGGAGACGAGGGAGAGTGGGCTTGCAGAGGGCAGGCTCTGGCCTGTGTGCTGGGCAGGTTGTGCTGAGCCGTGGGCGGGTGGGGCCCCTCACAGGCTCTGCCCCCACGATGCTCCCGCTGTTACGGGCCGGGGCTGGGACAGCAGCAGGCAGCTCACCCCGCACGCCCGCCCTCTGCAGTGGCGGGAAAGCAGAGCGGGTGTTTGGGTGGATGGATGGATAGATGAGTGGATGAGTGGGTGGATGGGTGGGTGGTTTGGTGGGTTGATGGGTGGTTGGATGGGTGGGTGGTTGGGTGGGTGGATGGGTGTTTGGGTTGATGGGTGGGTGTTTGGGTGGATGGATGGGTAGATGAGTGGATGGGTGGGTGGATGGGTGGGTGCTTGGGTGGGTGGATGGGTGTTTGGGTTGATGGGTGGGTGTTTGGGTGGATGGATGGGTAGATGAGTGGATGGGTGTTTGGCTGGGTGGGTGGGTAGATGGGTTGATGGGTGGGTGGATGGGTGGCTTGGGTGAGGCAGCTCCCACACAGGAGGTCTGGCCCTGAGGACCAGCTCTCAGGTGTCAGGCAGTTCTCCTGGGTGCCCAGCGGGCTCCCTCTGTGCCACCTGCTCAGAACTTCTCTCCTCTCCCAGGGTGACATCCAGCAGCTGCTCCTCGTCTCGGACCACCGGGCGGCTTACGATTACTGCGAGCACTACAGCCCCGACTGTGACACGGCCGTCCCCGACAAACCCCAGTCTCAGGACCCCAACCCAGATGAATACGTGAGTCCTGGTGGGGGCTGTGGCCAGACCTTGGGAGGGTCGGGGGTGGAGGGACACAGAGGCCACGGGACCCCCGTTTCAAGTAAACCCACTGGGTGAGACGACAATCGGTCCTGGGGACAAGGTGGATCCCTGACTCGCTTTACGAAGCGCTCTGTGCTCCAAAGCAACTGAGTCACGGAGCGTTGGTCAACAGCATTTCACACAAGTTTCTGGGTCAGGAGAGCCAGAGCCGGGCTCAGCACCTGGGCGGGCGCTGAGCGAGCGGGAATGCTGCAGGTGCCCTCGGGGACCGTCTGGAGCTTGTGGGTCAGGAGGGGCTCAGCGCTGTCCCAGCACAGCGATGGGTGCTCTGACCCCCGGAGCAGCAGGGACTGCTAGGGCCAGCATGTCCCGAGAGCTCCCGGATCGAGTCTGATGCCGCCATCTGCCGACCGGGACTGGGGTCTGGGGCCAGCCAGGCCGTCCACCCACCCCCACAGTCCAGCAGCTCCCCAGCTGACTTGATTGTCAGTTCTTTGCACCATTTTCAAATCCTCTGTCCTCCCTGCTCACGTTTGACTTGTTTCCTTTAAGTAAAATTCGGGCCTGCCGTTCACTTCTCCGCTGGGCGCCCCTTTCACGAGCAGGCAGGAGACAAGCGGGCGCTCCGTGAAGCTCCGGGGTCCTGGCTCAGACGTGTCTTGGATTCAGTCACTAAGCCGTGTCTGACTCTTTTCCACTCTCTGGACGAGAGCCTGCCAGGTGTCTCTGACCCTGAGGTTTTCCCAGGCGAGAACACTGGAGCAGGTTGCTGTTTCCTCCTCAGGGGATCTCCCCACATCCCGAGAAGGGAGTGGACAGTGCTCCCCTCTGGATCCCTGCAGCCAAGGCCTCCCGGCCACCCCCATACAGAGGGCAGTACCCTGCGTGTCGTCCTCCGGGAAGTCCCTCCCGTGTGGTCTGGGCCTTCCGTGGAGGTCAGGGGGCCCCGGGCGGCAGCGGCATTGCCAGCAGAGCCCACGGTCCGGCTGGCAGTCCCGGCCCTCGAGCACTCAAGGTCAGAACATCTGGACCTTTCAGAGGGCATGGAGGCCTGTTTCCTCCCCAGGACTCCCCGAGGGGCTGACTCTGCTCCCCGGGAGCTGGGGTGCGTCTGTCAGGCCCACAGGGTTGGCGCCTAGGGCAGGGCACGGCTTGTGGGGTCCGCTCTTACTGGCTGAGCCCGCAGGGGAGACACAGGCTGGCGTCGCAGTGGGGCGGGGGCTCCGGCCCTCCTCACGCGACCCTGTTTGTTTCAGTACCCAGACGGAGACAATGAAGGAGATACCTATTACTACGAGTACCCCTACTATGAGGACACGGACGACACAGGCAAAGACCCCATCACCACCAAGACGCCCGTGGAGGCTGCTCGAGAGACCACGGAGGTGGCTGAGGTCCGGTCCCTGGGGGCCGGGGTGCGGGGTGGAGGATAGTGGAGGATAGTCCCGGGGGCCGTGGTGTGGGGTGGAGGATGGTCCCTAGGGCTGTGGTGCGGGGTGGGGGTGTCCCTGGGGGCCGTGGTGTGGGGTGGGGGTGTCTCTGGGGGCCGTGGGGCAGGGTGGAGGGGGTGGCCGAGGTCTAGCCCCTGGGTCGGGGGAGGGGGATAGGGAGGCCTCGGCGAGAATGGGGGCTGTGTGGTGACATGTGGAGACCAGGCGTGGTGTGGGTAGGAGCTCGGCAGAAAAATGAGGGACCAGGGGCCATATGCGCTTTGTCCACGGGAGTGTGGGGCAGAGGGTTCCCACGGTGTGGGGGACGCGGGGACGTGGATATGATGGAACACGGCCCCCTCCCCAGAGAGCCCGGGACACTGGCCTGTGTGGCTCTCAGAGTCTGGAAGCTTCTCTTCCTCTTATTTTTGGCTGTCACATGGCTTGCGGGATCTTAGTTCCCCTACCAGGGGCTGAACCCAGGCCCTCGGCAGTAAGAGCGTGGAGGCTTAACCACTGGACCGCCAGGGAATGCCCTGTTATCTTACTATTTAAGAAACCGTGAGAGTTCACCCTGTCCGGGTGTGTGATCCCAGGCTCAGTCATGCATAGCACGGCCCGGGGCTGGGCTGCCTCCCCGGACCGAGGGGCCCCTCGCCCCAGTCCACAGGGTCCAGCTGGCCGATGGGTCTGCCTCCCTCTCCAGCCTCGGAGGAAACCCCAGACCTGGTCCCGCCGCGCTGGCCGCCCCCCTAACCCTGCGTGCCTGTGCCCGGCTCTCAGGAGCTGACCCAGCCCCCGACGGAAGCCCCTTCGGCGCCCAGCACCACCGAGGGCCCCGGGAAGGAGGAGGACCCCGGCATCGGCGACTACGACTACGTGCCCAGTGAAGACTACTACACGCCCCCGCCTTACGAGGACTTTGGCTACGGCGAAGGCGTTGAGAACCCGGATGAGAACCCCGACCAGCTCCCGGACCAGGGCGCCCGGGCCGAGGTTCCCACCAGCACGGTCCTCACCTCCAACGGCTCAAACGTAATTGCTTCCCTGCGAGCGGGCCGGGCCCCGGGCTCCTCCCCCTCTGCCCCTCACCCTGCGAGCGGGCCGGCCCCGGGCTCCTCCCCCTCTGCCCCTCACCGTGCAGTCCCGGGGCGGCGGCCCTGTCCCCCGCCCCGCCACAGCTGGCGCTTGGCAGCCAGGCATGTTAGATGCTCCCCGGGGCCCCACGAGTTTAGAATCACCGACTGGCTGGGTGGATCTCAGTGTTGCCAGCGTTCGATCGGCAGAATGGGCAGGACGAACCCCGGCCTCCAGGTCTCGCAGGGTTCGGGTGGCGATGGCTGACGTCACACATGTTTGCAGCTGTGCTCTTGTCTGGGGCCTGGGAGGGGGACAGGCCCACGAGCTGGGGGTCGGACAGGCAGACGAGACACGACCCGACCTGAAATCTCCGCCGGTGACTGACCTTGGACGGTGATGTCCTCATCTTGAATGAAGCCAGTGGTCTCACTTACAGCCTGGCGCCCATGAGGCCCCCCCGGGGTCGTTGCCTTGTTTCCAGGTTAAAGAGGGGTTTGGCGCGGCCAGGGCACGTAGCGGACGCTTGGAAATAGCCACTGTGTGATGCTGAGTTCTGGATGGCCAGAGGGCACACACGGGGCTGTGGTGGGCTCAGATCCCTCTGCCAGCAGGCATGGGGTTACAGACATGTTACCCCAAGGCCCTGGGCCTGAGGCGGAGCCCCTGGTGGCTGGGGCTCCCCAAGTGCACGGGACAGTCTGGGGTGGCATGGCTGTCCCTGTGCAGCTCTGGTTTGTCACGGGGTCGTAGGGGTTTGGGGCGAGTTTCCCCTATGAGAGGAAGACAGTGCCTCCCAGGAAGTGAGCCCCCAGGCTCCCCATGTCCTGTGACTGGGGAGGCCACAGTCCTTTGAGCCTCCTGGCCGGGGGCCTGTGTCTCCTACCCGTTACCTGGCGTCCTTCTGGTGAAACCCTCTGCCCTCCCCCCAGCCGGCCCCGCCTCCGGAGGAGGGGATAGATGACCTGGAGGAAGAGTTCACGGAAGAAACCATCAAGAACCTGGACGAGAGCTACTATGACCCGTACTACGACCCCACCATCTCCCCATCAGAGATCGGGCCAGGCATGCCTGCCAACCAGGACACCATCTATGAGGGGGTGAGTGGCCGCGGAGGGCACCTCCCTGGGCCTCGGGTGGGGATCCCCTGCCTCTTCAGCCATACGGATCTGGTGTAACCTGAGCCTTTTCCCTCCTCCTCCTCCCCTCTCTCTGCATCTCATGAACCCCAGATGGGAGGGCCTCGGGGCGAGAAAGGTCAAAAAGGAGAACCCGCCATCATCGAACCGGTAAGACACTTTCTTATTCTCTCTCTGGAACCGGCAGGGTCAGGGGTCAGGGGTTGCATCCTGGGGGCTTGTGGCGGGTTAGGTAGGATGGGGACCCTACTCTGCTCCCAGGGGACCCCTGAACCTCTGTGCCCCGGGCCACCGTGAGGAACCACTTGACCTCGCGGATGCCGCGTGCTGCTTTGAAAAATCCCTGGGCAGGAGAAGGGTCTGGACCTCGACTGGAGAGGGGTGTCTGCCGAGGTTCAAATGCGTCAGGACCCTTGGTGCCGCACGCCCAGGATCCAGGCGCATGTGTGCCTCCAGTCCCACTCGGGAAGGAGACTCGGCTCTGGGAGGGAGGGAGCCCCGCCCCCCCACCCCCCCAGGGAGGGCAGAGGGCGTTAGCAGGCCGCGTGGGGACCTGGAGCTGCAGGTCCCGGCCGGGGAGGACCTGTTCTCCCTGCAGCTGGTGAAACAGGTGAGCTTGGTTTTCAGCCCCCTCTAGGGGATTTAATAAAATGGCTCCACACCCAAACTCCCATTGAATAAAACTGCTCTGTGCTCGGCGACAGGGCTGGGGGCAAGTTGAACAAAATGACCGTTGATGATGCCTTGACCTTGGGAATAAGCTCCGCATGCCCCTCGTGGGTTTGTGGGTGTTCGCGGGGTCCCACATCCTCTGCCCTCAGGGAGCCGTACCTGGTTGGGAGCACCAGGGCCCAGCCCGTGGCCTGAGGCCCTGGCCCTGACCCAGGGCGGGCAAGGAGCCATGTGATCAGCCGGAGGAGGAGGGCTGCCCTGCAGCCGCGTGTGGGGGGCACGGCCTTGGGGGCCGGGAGGATGCTCTGGACGTGGGATCGGGGAGGTCCTGGCTGCCAGGGTCCAGTCCTGACACGCCCCCCAAAAGCAGGAGGGTCACCAGCCTGGGGCCCGGGGCTCGGGCTTCCTCTGCCGCCAGCACCCAGGTCCTGGTGGCCTATCCCAGGGCGTGACTCAAGTGGAGGCTCCAGGGCCCCCCTGATCCCGGGACCCCTGGCATGAGACCTGAGGCGGCGCCCGTCCTTCTGTGGAACTGGGAAGGCTCTTTTGGAGCGTCACCCCCTCAGAGGCACCGGGAGCCAGGGGCCAGGGCGTCAGGACAGGGGACTGGGTGACGGTCGTGCTCTGCGCTTTCCCCACCCCTGGCCTGTCCCAGCTCCTGTGGGGCTGCAGCCACTGGGCACACACAGCCTGTTCTCAGGCTCAGGACACCCCCTTTCCAGTGCTCCCCGAGGATCCAAGGGAGACAGGGCTTGTCTGGGGTGAGGGATGGGGGTGCAGGGGAAGGGGGCAGGGTGCCAGGGTAGGGGCCCAAGGCCAGGTCGCCCCTTGCTCAGCGACATGAAGCATCCTGACACCAGGATGTCCGACTCTGGGAGGGCCTGCCTGGCATCTCGGTCCGGACGAGCATCCTGTTCGCCCATCCCCCAGCCTGGGCTGCCCCTGTTCGAGGGCCGTAGCGTCCAGATCTGGATGGAGGCTGGTGAGGGGGGCGCGGGGTGTCCAGGCTCCACTGCAGAGGGCGGGTGGAGATGCAGGCTGAGAACAGAGAAGCAGTCCAACACAGCATGTCTGCAGGACGTCTGGTCCAGCCTCTTCCAGGGGGCCATCTGATGCGCTCTGGCCCCATCATTCCCTCCAGCCCAGCCCCTAGCCTGTTCAGAGTACCCGTGGGGTGAGGCCAGTCCCTCTGGGGACACCATGTAAGCAGTTGGAACATCTCAACCTGGAGCATCGCTGGCTGTCCTCAAGTCTTAGCTTCCCATAAACAGAGGGCCGAGCCCTGGGAGACGGCGGAGGTGGTCTTGACACATCCTGGCCTGTGGAGGTCAGGGGGCTGCTTGCTGTCCCCGACCTGCCCCAGTGACCTCCCTCCAGGGCGTGTGACTTGCTGTCCACGGAGATTCCCTGTCTCCCTTGGAATCAGCTCCTCTCTCTCCATCCATCCATCTCAAGGATGTTTCCCGCCAGAGCTGTTTCCCACTGAGATCCGGTACCGGCTGTCATGGGTCAGCATCGCCAGTGGCTCGTTGAAAGGACAGGACCTCCCCCCAGGGTGGGGGGGACTCAGGTCAATGAGACCTGGTGCTCCAGGCTGCGCTGGGCCCTCAGGGACCTGGCGTCTCCCCATCCAGGAGCCCGAGTCACCTGGTGAAGGCCCATCGCAGGCGTGTCCAGCCTCCTCCGTGGTTTAAGGAAGGTTTTCTGGGCCCTGCTGCTTAGCAGATGGACAGCCCGCCCTGAAGAGTTGTGTGGAGCTCGGCTAAGGCTGAGACCCCCTCCTGGCGGATGTGGACTGGGGCCTGTGCAGGAAGACCCCCTCTTTGTGCCTCGGGAGCGCTCCTCGGTGGGGTGGTGGCCGCGGGTCCCTCCCCACTCCTGGGAAAGTACAGGTGCCCCTCCGCCGGGCCCACCCATCCCGCAGCCCCCAGCCCTCCCCAGGCCCGCGACCCTCCTGTGAGGGCCCGCCCCGGGCCGGCTCCCTGAGAACAGAGGCGGTGTGTCCGCGGTGTGGCAGCCAGGGCTGTCTCCCTCAGTCCCAGCTCAGTTCTGAGCCTGCTTCGCTGCCGTGGTCAGAGGAGCCAGGGAAGCCGAGAGTGAGGAGGCGGCCGGAGGAGCTCTGTGCGCGCCTCTGCGCACACAGCTCTGCGCGTACAGCTCTGTGCGCACATCTGTGTAAACACAGGGTGTGTCCTCCCGGTGTCCGGGGGCCCCGGGGGGAGGACGAGGGGCTTGGTCTGCAGGGGCCTGGTGTCCGACAGCGAGGCTGGGGGCTGGAGGCTGCGTGGACCTGGGCTCGGCCGGGGGCGGGGCTGGAGGGGGGTGGGGTGGGGCCCAGCGCGGCCTGTCTGAGCTGTCGGCCCCAAGGGGCCTCGGCCTGTGACCCCCTTCCACTTGTCCCCCTTGAACCCCCAGGCTGCCGTCTCACCTTCACTGGGCCCTCGGCCTGGGGTCACTGCCCCCTGGGCTGCCATCACCGAGGCCTACCTGGGCACTGCCCCCTGGGACAGGAGGCCAGCAATGGGGCCAGGGGCTGGCCCCCTCTCTGTCCTCTGGCTGGAGGTGCTCAGAGCTTGGTCACTGCGGCCCCCACCACAGCCCCACGGCAGAGGCTGCTGCTTCAGACCCGTGCCCAGGCAGGGGGTGTGGACCCAGAGGCCTGGTCCTTGGTCCTGTGGGCCACCCGGCCTGGAAGCTGTCCTCGGGGCTGGGGCTGGGGGGCCAGGTCCACGTTTCGGGATGGGGGAGGCCATCCTAGGGGCTCAGACACTCTCTCTGTCTTTTCCAGGGGATGCTCCTGGAGGGGCCGCCTGGCCCCGAAGGCCCCGCGGTGAGTGTCCTGTTTTATTTCCCGTGACTTGTACGGGGGTCCTCGGGGGTGCAGGGAGGCCCCTTAATGCTCCTGGGTGGAAATCAGGAGCGGACGCCCTGGGGTGGGCACCCGTGCCCACCCGCCCGGCTCCCCACCCCACCCCTGCCCTCTCCTGGCAGGCGGGCACTGCCCTGTGACTGCATCTTTAACTGCCTGATTTCGTGTTTAATTCTAGGGTCTCCCAGGACCTCCAGGAACGATGGGTCCCACAGGCCAAGTGGGTGACCCTGGAGAAAGAGTAAGCACAGCCCCTGGGATCCCGGGCTCTGTGGCCTCACCCGGGCGTCCCCCCCCGCGTGGGGCCGGCCGTGTCCTCACACGCGCGCGTGACCACAACACACCGACGTCCTTCCCCAAACTGCCCTGACCTGGCCACCTCTCACGCCACCCCTTACTGCGCCTGCTCTCTTCTGACGTTTAGGGGTGGACCGTTGCCTGGCCCTGAGCTGGGGACAGCAACACCTGCAAGGAGCTGGGTCGTGAACCCTGGGGGCTCCGGGGGAGGGCGGTGCACGGCGCTGGCCCCGCGGCCGTGCATTTGTGGGGCTCACACTCCGGTGCCTGGGGCTCCCGGGCCCGCGGTGTCCTGCCCCTCACTCCAGCTTCCCTGTTAGAAATCAAGCGACAGACGCTGGAGAACTTGCTCTGGGTCAAGGGGCCTGTCTCCGGCCGCCCTGGGTGGCTGCAGGGGAGACGCGGGCTGAGCCCTGGACGCTGAGATTTCGCTCTGACACCTCGTGGGGGTTTGGGGGTACTGCAGCCCTGTGGCTTCTCGTCCACCTTGACTTTTTCCTTCTTGTTTCCCTGCTGGTCTAATGAACGCGGATGTGCGTGCTGCCAGAGTCAGCGCCACTAACTGGGTGTGGCTGTAGGTTAGGGGCCCTGGGAGCGTGTCTGCACCTAAGAAACGCCTGGCACACGGCCCGGGGCAGAGCGAGGACCTCACGGTTTTGGGCAGGACGTAGCTGGGGTCTGCTTCCGAGGGGGTGTCTGGCTGTCGGGCACCATGGCTTTGAGGCGATGCTCCGGGTGGCGTGAGGTGCCGCCTGCAGACGGAGCAGGGGGCCGCGTGGCCTGAGAGGGCAGCCGGGTCGCACGGGGCACCAGACGGGACTCTTGCCGTGTTGCTTCCCTGAGCCCGTGGCTTGGGGGCCAGAGTAGGGGCCCTGGCTCTGTGGTGGCCTGAGTCACGCCCGGCCTCCCCACGCGTCCATGCAGCTTCCTGCTCGGCTACAGCTGAGTGAGTGAGACAAGCAAGTGAGGGGCCCGTCCTCCCCGCCCAGAACCCGGGATTGCCGTCTCTGACCCAGGTCACTCCACAGGTCTGTGTGAGACGGGGTGACAGCCGTGTCCCCTCACAGAGCATCCTCGGATGGACCCAGGGGTGGGCTAGGTTCAGACGTCAGCGAGAGCAGACGTCTCTCTTAGACGTGGGATGGGACGCCGTCCGCCGGGGCCACGGATAGCACAGACCACGTCTCCTGTCAGCCTCGGCGTTGCTTCGAGTGCCCGCCTGTCCACCTGGCACATTCCCCAAGCGTGCACAGCGCTGGGCCCTGGTCTGGTGCTGAGGATCTAAATGCTCCTGAAACACCTGGGGAGCGGGGGCCCCTGACCGTGGAAGCTGGGCCTTTTAGAGCTGAGCTCTCTGGAGTTCGAGGCAGGGTCCAGGAGACGGGGACCAGGGTGGGGTAGGCAGAGCCGTCAGCTGCTCTGCAGCTTGCTGTTCTTGGAGTTGGAAGGGAAGCCGGCAGCCCCCCGGCCCTCCCGGGCCCCTTCCCAGGGCTGATTCCAGGAGCTGAGCACTGCCCACCCTCGGGGCCAGTTCTCTTCCAAGGATCGTCCCTGCTCACAGCTCAGCATCCTCTCAAGCCCGGATCTCCTGGTAGTCAGCTTGTTAGCCATGAAAGAAGCTGGATGCAGAGTCAGGACCCTGTGCTGCCTCCCGCCAGCAGGGCGACCTCAGGATCCCCATGGAGGAGAAGGAAAGCTTCACCCTCTTGGGCTTTGTCTGTGGGACTGCAAACTAAACAAAGACCTTAAGAGGAGAAAAGATAAAGCATCTCATTAATATTTCTAATTTCACACGTACAGAGGGCTTCATACAGAAGTGAAAACCTGATAAGTGGTTAGATTTGGGAACTTATACACCATTTTATCAAAAACCACTAAACTGTGGAGAAGTGATTGCGAAATACATGTGGGAGGGGGCAGAAACTCGCAGACGGTGAGGGGGGCTTCAGGAAGGTCTGTTTATGCAGACTCACCTGAGGGCCCGCGGTCCCTCTCGAGTGATGGGGTTTCTCCCTTCCCGTCATCCTGGTTCGGGGGGGGGTGCTGGAGAATTCCCACCACCTCGCAAAGGGAAGCGTGTGTCCTGCTTTTAGGCTGACCGGGGGAGGGCAGCGGCCTTCCCCGCATCTGTGAGTTCTCAGCTGAAGTGGCATGTCTGGCGTGGCCTGTTCTGATCGCCATCATCTGCTTGGCCCGACGTGCCTGTCTGCACCTGAGAGCTGCTCGCCAGGGAATCTGCAAGATCCCCGCCCACTGCCCCTGCCTGCCCTGATCCTGGGACTCTGCAGCTCTTCTTTTTTTCAAAATGAAGTTACTTATTTCTTTACGTATTTTTGGCTGTGCAGGCGTTTCTCCAGTTGTGGAGAGCAGTCTCCTCTCTAGCTGTGGCAGGCTTCTCTATTGCAGAGCGTGGGCTCTGGGCACGCTGGCTAGATTTACGCTCATGTCTGAGGACTGGACATAGCCCGGGTCCCTGCCACGCGGCCAAGATGCAGCGTCCACTGAGGCCCGTAGGAAGCTTCCAGCTCTGCAAAGGCCGTGGCAAGTGACTGCGGCTACCCACAGGGCAGACTGTTGTACCGTCTCCCGCCTCCTGGGGGCTGGGTGTGGGGCTTGGCCCCCCGGTGTCCCTGGGTGCCCGGGACGTCTTTCATGGAGCCATCCTACTCGGGACACCTGGTTAGTCACCTGCTCTGCACAGCCGGGTGTCTCCGTGAGGTCCCGGCCACAAGCCGTGGTGATGCGGGCCTTCCCTGGGGGAGGTGGGGCCGTCCTCTCTGTGAGCTGCTCACCCCCCTGCCACGTTGTCATGAGGCCTCACTAGCATGGAGCTGGGGCCACCTGAGTCTCCTTGTTCACCCTGAACCCCCTGGAAGCCGGAAGGACCCTTTTTCATATTAGGGAGCATGCGGGGTGAGGGTCATCCCGAGAGGCGTGGGCTGGAAGCAGAAACCCCCAGTGTCTCCCTCCAGGCCTGTCTGGCCTCCTGGGCTCAGAAGATGTCAGTGAGCTTGTCTGGGACTTCCCGGCCCTCTCCTGCTACAGGGCGTGACCAAGGCAGTCCTTGGGGGAGGGGTGCAGCTTCCCCCCAGGCTCTGGCCCCAGCCACAAGGGTAGCCAGTGTTCAGATCTAGGTCAGGAAGTGACCACTGCGAACGCCTCTGGCCTCCCCCAAACTGCGACTGTGCAGGAGCAGACCTGAGCGAACCACCCCGACGCTGAGGGTCTGAGGGCTGATGCGGCCCCTCTCTCCTTTTCCCGGCCTCTCTGAAGCGGGAAAGCAGAAGTATCCCGGCCTGAAGACTCGCCTGGTCTCTGGCGCTCCCCACCCAGCCTGCTGCCTCTCTGTTGTGGGCCGCGGCTGGGCTCTGCAGCCGGACATGAGCCCCGACCCGCCTGCTGCTGAGTCGCGGGCTCTGGATCAGCGGGGCTGGAGCCGGCAGCCGCTTTCACAGTGTCTGAGCTCTCTGTTCCCTCTTGTCTGCACCAGCGCGACGCCAGGACGGCCTCGGGAGAGCCCTCTGTTGACCCGGAAGGGCCCTTGTGTCTGTGCCTGGTCCGCGTGTGGCCTGCCCCGCAGCACCAGCGCTTTACAGCGTCTGCCTGGCCGGCTCAGGGCAGCGATCAAAAGACACACAGAGGCCGGGCGGCTCTTCTTAGGTCGCCCTGAACCTGGTGGCTGGGCCGAGCCCTGCGTCCGCCACAGGCCATGGACAGAGCGGCCCTGTCCTCAGCTCGAGTCCAGTGAAGGGCGGTGGGGCGGCTGGGATGCAGACCCCTATTTTGGCTTGGGGGGCAGAGTCTTTGAGACACAGACCCCAGGGCCTGGCAGAGTTTGGCTGACAGCTTTTTTGAGCAGCGCTGAATACAGAGAATACAGGCGTGGAGTTGCATGGGACTCGCATCAGATTTTAAGGTGTCAGGAGGATCCCTTAAAACACGGGGGTTTCTCCCACAGGCAAGCCTTCCCTCTCTTGCGGGGTTTCCAGACTTTTGTCTGTCTACCAACATGCTCTTGGGAATTGTTTTCAGTGTAGTTGATAACGTCAGCACAAGGGCAAAGATGCTTTGGGGCCCCAAGGTTGAATTTTCACCCCCACGGCTTAGAAAGCACAGGAGGGGGTCTTAGTGGGTGAGGGGCTGCCCCAGTGTGCTTCCTGGTTTCTAGCACACACACACACACACGTGCAAGCCCACACGACATGGCCGTGGGCACTACATGGACGGCCTCTCATCCCTGGGACACACAGACTCTAAGCTCTGAGTCTGGGGTTTGTGTTGAGATCGACTCAGAGGCAGAAAGCTCAGCGGTGAGCAGCTGTCAGGGTAGAATTTCTGAGAGGAAGTCTGGCTGGCAAAGCACATCCTGGGTTTTTCTTTTTTAAGTAAATTTTATCCTCTGGGAATTTATTTATTTATTTTTTTTCGAAAATGGCAAGCAAGGACCATTTAGCTGTGCCTGTGAGCAATAAAAAGTCGGGGTGGGGGTATCACAGAGACCCTCTGACCCAGCAGTTCTGCTTCTGAGCACCCGCCTAAGAAAGACGGTTAGAATCTCCCCTGGCGGTCCAGTGGCTGGGGCTCCACACTCTCACTTCTGGGGCTCAGGTTCCATCCCTGGATGGGAAACTAAGATTCCACGTGCCGCATGGCTCAGCCAAAAAACAAGAGGGAAGAAAGATGCCTGAAGCTTCATCACGGCAGCCTGTGTCCTAATGAAAACTGGACTCAAACATGCATCAGAGGAGGACGGATTCAATCAGTGAGGAGCCTGTGAGGGCGGGGACCTCTGACGCCATTGGAAGGAGTGAGGCCGAGCTCACAAATAGGCCTCCACGTGCGGCAGAGGGAAGGCGCAGACTGCCGGACACGCGTGCAAGACCATCTCCTTAAAGGGGAACCGCCCCCCGCCGCTCGGCCCATGGACTCACAGGCGTGATTCGTATTGCGTGTTCGGTGCGTGTGCTTCCGGCCTCCCTGGGCACCTACAGGCTTTTATCCTCGGCTACTCCTGGAGAATCAAGAGGGAGCCTTCACGTTCCGCTTTGCAGGCGTCTGTTTTCTGCCACATTTCACAAGAGGAGGGATCGGCCCTGGAGTAAAACGACCGCGAAGGAGAAGACGGGCGGGTGGGGGTCCGGCCCGGGCCGGGCGTGCCCTTCTCGGCCCATCTGGGGTGGACCCCTCGTGCTTGGTCCTCTGGGCCGGGGCTTGGGAGTCAGTTGCGTCTGCCCCGGGAGCGTCACGCTGCAGTCGTGAGTGCCTGCTGCATGCAGGGCTCCACTGGCACCCCGCTGTGGGCCGGTGGCGGTCCCTTTCACTGAGGGGCGTGAGCTGCACTTGTCTGCACGCGAACCTCGCCCTCGGCAAGTTGCTTGGGCGTCTGCCTCCGTGAAAAGCTGAGCGATAAAAACACTTTTTTGACAAGAAGCCGTATTATTCATGTTCAGGGGTCTTTGCAGGTGGCGCTAGTGGTAAAGAACCCGTCGGCCAACGCAGGAGACATCAGAGACGAGGGTTTGATCCCTGGGTCAGGAAGCTCCCCTGGAGAAGGAAATGGCACCCCACCCCAGTACTCTTGCCTGGGGAATCCCAGGGACAGAGGGGCCTGGTGGGCTGCATACACTCCATGGGGTCGCAAAGAGTCGGACGCGACTGAAGTGACAAGGCACACGTGCATCCGTGCCACATTCACCTAGGCCTGACCTGGGCCAGAATCAGTCAGAGGCTCTGCCAGGGACTGGGGGTGTCGGGGACCAGCGCTGAGCGCTGAGGTGGTGTCTGTGCAGAGGTGGGGCCTCGAAGTGCTCAGGAGGCCTTGTGTCCCCATGCGTCCCCCCGGGAACGCCAGCCCCTTGCGTCCGTCCAAACGAGGGGACGCAGCCAGTGCAGCATCTGCTCCACCGGCACAGCTGAGGGGCCTGGGGATGAGCTGGCCTCTCGGACGTCAGCACCGGGGGGACACTCGGCAGGGACGCTCCTGGGGCCGTGGGAGCCCCGATGCCTCGCCCCTGCCTGCCTCCCGCGGGGTGGCCTCTGCCGCTCTGGATCACAGACTCCAGGCTTTCTGCCTCTCCCCTCGGCTCTGCTCTGGTCCGGGGTCTCCTCAGCCTCAGTCCGCAGTGAAGCCCCCTCCTCCGGGCTCAGGATCTGCCCGGCCTGCGCCCAGGTCCTGCATTGCTCTGTGCTTGCAGTGTGCTTCCCGCGGGCCCTCGCTTCGCCCCCTCACGTCGCCCCCGCACGTCGCCCCAGTCCAGCTCCCTCCCGGGCCCTGACCCACTCTCCTGCCTTCTGTCCGCAGGGTCCCCCTGGACGCCCAGGCCTTCCTGGCGCTGACGGACTGCCCGGCCCTCCTGGAACCATGCTTATGCTGCCTGTGAGTGTACCTGCAGATGTGGCGCTGGGGTGGGCAGGCTCGGGGCTCAGAGTTGGGGGGGGTCCCTGGGCTGCTTCCAGGGGGTCGATCCCCTGACCACAGATGGGCTCCAGCCTAGGCCAGCCTTCCTGTGGAGATAGCTCCTGGGAGTGTCCTGCTGGCCCGGCAGGGTGGACGCCAAGGTCGGGGTCTCCACCTCTGATAGCGTCCAGGGCGGGAGCAGAGCCCAGCTCTGCAAGAAGCTGTGTGGCGTCCATCTCCATCACCGCACACCTGCCCTCTCCCTTGGACCCCTGAGCCACCCACTCCCTCCTTGAATGTGACCTGCTCCTGACCCTAGGGGTCTGCAGAGGACCCGGGCCACCTCCCTCTCGGGGAGCCCAGGCCGGGGGGGCGAGTGTGGAGGGCTGGTCTGGACTGACGTCCGTTTCTCCCTGAGCCCATGTGCCCCTCCGCATGGGCGTTGGCACGGGGCAAGCCCAGGCTGGGAGGGCGAGTGTGGAGGGCTGGTCTGGACTGATGTCCATTTCTGCCTGAGCCCGTGTGCCCCTCTGCATGGGCGTTGGCACGGGGCTCTGGGGTCTCAGGGAGATGCCATGGATGCTGGGGTAGGGGAGAATCCCCAGGGCTGGAATTATCAGGCAGAGACGGGCAGCCCTGTGCGGGCAGTCGGGTGGCGTAATAAGCAGGGGGAGGCCCGGGACCGGAAGCTGCCGGCCAGCCCCCCCGAGGCTCTGCTGTCATCTGAGAGGCCGCTGGACACCCTCAGCCCTGGGGTCAGAGTGGACGCCCACGTCCGTGCACCCCCGGTGACCCCAGTCTTACATCTGCAGTTCCGGTTCGGAGGGGGCGGCGACGCGGGCTCCAAAGGACCCATGGTCTCCGCGCAGGAGTCCCAAGCTCAAGCCATCCTGCAACAGGCCCGGGTGAGTGGCGCTGGGGCGTGGGGGGCGGCTCGGAGCCCAGCTTGCAGGGATGCTGACTCAGGGTGCTCACCTGGGACTCAGGAGCCCGTGGGGGTGCCCAGTCATCCCTGTGCATTTGGGGGCCCTGGTGAGCACCAGGAGAGGTGGGGGAGGCTTTTCAGGGGTCCCTTGTCCACACCAAGGGCCCAGGTTCCCAGATACGGACACGGCCGCTGAGCCCCTCTGGCTTCTGCTGACCCCGTCTTCTTCAACCCTCTACTGCCTCCCCCCCGGCTCTGGGATGGACAGACCCCACGTCCTCCTGGGGGGCCCCTTGTGATGAGGCTGGGCCGAGCCTGAACCTCGGGGTCGGGGGAGCTGGTGGGCTCCAAAGCCCCTCGCTCAGCCTGAGGGTCCCAAGGAGCCTCCTTACCACTCTGCTCTCGGCAAACGAGCTGATGAGTGAATTGCGTTTTAATTGACGAGGCTCCAGATTGCTGATTGCTGTTGACAAGAGCAAATGCCACCCGGCGGGGTGGGCCATTCTTCCTTGGAGTGCCCATAATGGGGCGTCGCAAGGAGCTGCTGAGGAGTCCCTCGTTTGGTGATATTTATGTAGCTCTGTCACCGCGGATAGATGCTAATGATCAGAGTGCATGGATAATGAATTACAGGGCAGCGAGTACGGAGTCGTTGCCATGGAGCAAATTGCTGTGTGATGCAGTCAGCAGGCGACAGACCCCATCCCCTGCCACTGGGCTTATTGACGGGCTGGCCTGGCTGGCCTTTGAATCTGTGGTTGTGTTGACTGAAGACAAGTGGGTGATGGGCTCCTAAGATTTTGTAACACAAGAATCTTCCAAAATTGAAATGGCATCATGCAGGGAACAGTTGCACGATGGGTGTGGAAAAGGCCCTTTGAGAAAGCAGGCGGGAGTGAGCCTCAGCAGCGGGCAGGCAGCGGGCACCTGGGCAGGGTTGCAGGGGTGCCGCCCGTGGCTGGGGCAAAGACTTCATTCACCCCTGAAGGCTCCCCGATGTAACCCCCGGGGCGCTGGAAGTGCCTCTCGGGGAATGTGTGATTCAGCTCGTGCGCAACACATGCCCAGCCAGCCCCCCAGGGCAGCCGCGTTTCACGCTCCCTGTGAGGGTGTGGGGCTGATGGCGGGGCAGGTGGGGAGAAGGAAGGGTCAGCCCAAGGCTCTGGGCACCCACCCCAAAGTGGTGAGTGGGCACCCACCCGGCTGCCGCCCTGCTGGTGCTTGTCGCTGGGAGCCCAGAGGATTGGAGGAGGGGGATCCAGGGTCCCTGTGACCTCCCGCCACAGAGGCTCCTGTCCTTGGCCTCTCACACCGGCCCTTCCCACCTGTCAGGACAGGTGAACCAGCCGCTTCTCAGCATGTCCCATTTGCCTTGCAGCTGGCGTTGAGGGGGCCTGCTGGCCCAATGGGTCTCACTGGGAGACCGGGTCCCATGGTAAGTCATCTTGGGGTGTGGGGGTGGGTGCCGCCCACTGGCCCCTGCCCATCAGGCTCCCAGCTCACCGGGTCAGAGCATCTTGCGGTGGTTGGGTTGGGGGGGTGTGCCCTGAGCACCAGAGGCCTGGGCTGCCCTCGGAGCAGGGAAGCCCTTGCACTTACACTGACCACGACTCTGCCTGACCAGCCCGGGGGCTCCCAGCCTCACCAGCCCGGGGGCTCCAAGCCTCACCACCCCGGGGGCTCCAAGCCTCTTTCTTTTGAGGCTGTTTACCATCCTGACCAGTTCAGCGTGAGGCAGACCCTGATTCCCGCCCGACTCCTTGGGCAGCGTGTGCCAGGCATCCCAGGGCCAGGGAGAGGGGTCTCCGGGGGTTTGTGTGGCCCTTACAGTTGCAAGGAGCCGGGGCATCGAGGCGCACAGGGCCCTCTCTCTGTCCCTGGGAGGGGGTGGGCTTGGCCCCTGGCCCTGGGGTGTATTTCGTGCCCTCCCAGCATCTGGCAATCTTGCCCTCCAGTGGACAAGGGTGTCCACACACGGCCCTGGACTGCGGGCTGTGACGGACGGTGGGCAGATCCGTCCTGGAGAGAAGTGAGCATGTGCTGAGCCCAGGGGTCCCCCGCGTGCCCGTCCAGGGTTTCCTTCCAACCCGGGACGAGATGCAAACCAGTTAAAAGACTGCTCGTCCCTCGGGGTGTGTCCAAGGCGGCAGGCGGGCTCTGTGGGGGCCCTGCCCAGGCGCAGCCCCGGGTCCTTCACCCCCTCAAGTCCTCCCCAGCCACCCCTGCAGCCTGTGTACCTGTGCTGGGCACCCCCTAACCAGGCGTGTCTCCCCAGGGCCCTCCCGGGAGCGGAGGTCTGAAGGGTGAGCCAGGAGACATGGGGCCTCAGGTATGTACCCCGGGGCCGCCTTCTCTCCGGGAAGATGGAGCCCTATTGCTGCCTCTGGTCAGGGAAGCGGAATGTGGGGAGCTGCCCTCTCTGATGCAAAGCTGGAGGCGGAGCAGCCGTGGGGTCCAGAGAGGGACTGCACGGGCTGCTTCCCATCCTGCCCTGGCTCAGGGCCGCGGACCCTGCGCCTGTCTGCGTGACGCCACGTGCTGACAGCTGGGCGGCCGGGGGGATGAGCACGGGGTCCAGGCTTGGCTTTGTCCTCCAAGAAGCGGACACGCTACCGACCTTTGCCCTCTGATCCCGGACAGGGTCCGCGGGGTGTGCAGGGCCCGCCTGGCCCGGCAGGAAAGCCTGGGAGAAGGGTGAGTGTTTCTCGGCGGGAGTCGGTGCTGCGTTTGCGGTGGTGGTGCTGAGTCTTGCTGGCCGGGCTCCCCCGCCTTCAGAGGACACGTCTGTGTCCAGGGCTGGGTGGGTCCCATCCCACTGCAGCGAGCCCCCCTGCACCTAGCCTCTGTCCGGAGCATCTGAACACAGTCCAACGTGTTCTTTTAAAGCGGAGCATAGTTGCTTTGCACTCTTGTGGTGGTCTCCGCTGTGCAACGGTGTGAGGTGGCTGCGAGCACAGCCGGAGCCCCTCCGTCCTGAGTCGCCCTCCCAGCGCCCCTGCCCAACCCCTAGGTCATCACAGAGCCCCGAGCTGAGCTCCCTGTTAACCCACATTTTTAATTAAAGCAGTTTCCCAGGTTCTTTGGGAGCAAGCATGTAAAAGACAAAATGATCAGTGGTCCTTCCTTCTCTGGGGCAGCCTCATTTCTCCAGAAACGGCTTCGGTTTTGTTGGGGGAAATAGCCGGGTGGCTTCTCAGACCCCCGCCGCACCTCCCCCGTCCCAGCCTCCGAGATTCTCTGTCTGGGCTGGCAAGTCAATAGAGGGAACTGCTTTGCCTCCGGGTTACCGTCGTGACTGACAGAGGGCGCGTGCCTTTCTAACCCAACATAAATTCATGAGCAGCGTCCACGCCAGCTCGGGGAAATCCTAATTAACCCACATCAGACTCTCACTAGCAGATCTTTCCATCAACTGACTGTTTCTGCTGAGTGAAAGGAATGCTCATTTCTCATGTCGATGAACCTCTCTGCAAGGACGTTGACCACTGGTCGCCAGTTGCTGCTCTAGTTGCAGAGCGCTCGAGGCAAAAAATAGTCACTCCCTAGTGGTCTGGGGGCCTCCATCCTGGGAGTTAATCGTAGTTAGAAGGGAAGTTACAGAGTGAATGGCTCTCAAGCACGGCTGTCTCGAGTTGGCCCCTCAAGGCCCCAGGTCCACGGGCAGAGGGGTACACGGCCGATTCTGAAAGGGCCACCTTTTAGATCCCTGACCCCTGCTGGAATTCAGCGGTCCGTGGCAGACACTTGGGTGGTTTATGGTGTTGTTGTGCCTGCTCTGAGGTTCAGGATGGTCAGGCCTGGGAAGATGAGAACCTGTGACCAGCAAGCCGGGACTCCTGGTCTGGGTCCTCTGGGCCAGCCCGCTGCGGGGGCTGCGGGGCCCTCTGTCTGACGTCACAGGGAGCCGCTCCTCAGAGCCCTCCGTGCGCTGGCCTCTGCTTTGTGCTGACACCTTGGCCCGCTCTGTTCCAGGGCCGAGCCGGCAGTGACGGAGCGAGAGGGATGCCTGGGCAGACTGGCCCCAAGGTAGGTGCCGGTCACCGCCCCCTGGTGTCCGCGGTCAGCATCGCCCCTGCCGTCGACCTGTGAGGACTATGGCGATGACGGGCGAGTGCACTCGTCCGGGGGCAGGAGGGTCAGTTTGGATCCGCCCCTCTGGCACGTGGACGAGAAGACAGGACTCAGCGGGGTGAATTTCATGGGTCACTCAAGTCCAAGGGCAGGAAGTCGTCTTGCCCAGGTTGCGGAGTCTGAGCTCCGCGGGGTTGCAGGGAGCAAGTAGACATTGTACTCGGGGAGCTCAGGTGTGTTTGAGGGCAGCCTCTGCCTTGGCTGAGGAGGCTGCAGCCCAGGGCAGCCCACGACCCTGGCCGCCGTGGTGCGGCGGGCCTGTCCCTCTGTCCCCGAATCTGGGGTGGACCAGCCCTGTTCTTGGTACCCATCCTTCTCGCCCTGCAAGAGTTTGTCCAGGGCTGTACGAGGAGCCCACAGTGGGGATGGCAGCTGTTCTCAGGGGCGCTGCCCCTGCCCACCCCACAGCTGGCGTGGGTCGGCCCCCGGGTGCCCGCTGTGAGTCCTGAGCGAAGCTGGAGCCCTCCTGGTCTCAGGGAGCTTTGGTGACAAGAGGAGACGCTCCTGAGTCTGTCCAGTCGGTGGCCGTCTTGTTTCAACAGCAAAAAGACTTCAGGCTGGACTAGCCTTCCCTCGTGTGGTTTGCAGCACACACGAGGCGGGCAGCTGGGCCCCAGGAGGCCCCCTGGGTGGCGGGAGGAGGGCTGGCCGGGGAGCCGGGGTGCCCGAGGGCCCAAGGGCAGTGCTGAGCCGTGCACCGCACGAGAAGGTGCACCTCCGGGGTGTGGGCGCCACTCTGGGCCCTGGCGTGTCGCGGTGAGGGGCACAGGCAGCCAGCGGGCGTGTGACTGCATGTGCACGCACACTCACGGACTCTGCAGTCCTCAGCGTCTGAGGCCTCAGCGTCTCCGTGGACAGGTCTCACTGTCTGTGGCCCTGGGACAGAAGCCATTTGTCTCTGTGTGGCCTTGGTTGGGGTTTTGGGAAAAGAGATGGGAACGTGGACCCAGGGCTGTGGCTGGTGTGCTGGGGGGTGGCCAGTGGGGGCCCTGGGTGTGCAGATGCTGTGTGGACCGCCACCCGGGGCCCACAGAGGGGCCGTGGGGCCTGCACTGAGCTGCCCTCTGTCCTCCCCGCAGGGTGACCGCGGCTTCGATGGCCTGGCGGGGCTGCCGGGGGAGAAGGGCCACCGGGTGAGTGAGTGCTGTCTGGGGGCCGTGGGGAGAGGTGCTATTGAGGGCCCTTCGGGGCAGGCTTAGGCTTCCTGGGGGGCCGGGCCCTCGATCCCAGGGTGGTCGCTAAGTGAGCCTCATGGAGGGGAGCTGGACATGGACAGGACGTCCTGGGGACGTGAGCTCAGCCCACGGAGGGCCCGATTCTCCCCAGCTGCTGACGGCGGAAGGGCCACCAGGGTCCGTCCCTCAGGGGGGCCAGGCAGCAGGAGGCCCCCTCTGCTCAGAGGCCTCCACACCGTCAGGAAACCCGACAGCTGCCCTTGCGGGGGCGGCCGGAACTCCCTGCACCACTAAAGGGCGACTCCGGGACGCGGGCCGGCCCCACGTGGCCTCCCTGTGAACGGCCGTCGGGGCGGGGGCTGTGGCCCGGCTCGTCTAACGCGACTCAGGCATCCGCAGCCGACGCTCCCAGCAGCTCCGTGACGGTTCCTCCCTCACCTGTTTTCTCTGATGCTGTCAATTCTTTGATGCTTTGGCACATCCTGGACACGCAGGCACATGCGTGTGTGTACGGCACACGCGTGTGCACACACGAGCGCCCACACACGTGTTGGCTTTGTCACACGACTCACCCATCACGCCTGTGCTGCCTTGGGAGCGGCTGTAGCGCTGTAGCCAGAGCTGCTGCGCCCACTCTCCAACCCCCCACCCCGGGGACCCCGATCAGGGCCACCGACGAGCAGGCGCTGAGCGCCAGTGGTGTGCAGGGCCTGAGGCTGCAGGGTGCCGAGTGGGCCAGCGCTGACCCTCACAGTGCGGAGCGGTGGCCCTTTCGGGGGCAGCATGGGGCTGGGGTGCAGCCTACTTCATAGGGAGAGGTCGGCGGGGTGCCGCTTGGACCCTGCCGCGGGTCCTGGGGTGCCCGTGGGACCTCGGTGCCACCCTAGCTGACCCGCCTCCAGGACTTTGAGCCCGGGGGAGCGTCCTGCCGGCCAGCCATGCCTCCCAATGAGCCAGAAGGCACCGTGTTTTCCGAACAGTCCTCTGTGACTCTGGGAAAGGCCCGGGAGTGGGGTGGGATTTTCAGCCTCAGAAGCAGATGAAATGGGGGCCTTGAGACAGCCGTGCGTGCCCGCCCAGGGGGCTGGTGCTGACCCTGCTTGCCTTCCTAGGGCGACCCTGGCCCGTCCGGCCCACCGGGACCTCCGGGGGAAGACGGAGAAAGGGTACGTACCCCACTGCATGTTGGGCACTCTGCCGCCCGTCTCCTCTGAAGACTGCAGGCGCTGGCAGCAGCCAGCACCCACGTCAGCGGCGGGGAGGCGGGGGCGTCAGTGGGCTGCACCCAACTTCCTTCCGGTAGACACGGCTCTTAGACCTTGAAGCTGACGGATGTGGGCGTCCTCAGCCCTCTGACTGGTTGCCCCAGGGCGTGATCTCTGGAAAGCCATTGTAGGGGAGCTGATGAGCTCAGCATCTGAGCGAGGGGCAGATGGAGGCCGCGAGGGGCGGAGTGCGGGCTCTGTGGAGGGAGGGAGGCGGAGAGAGCCCCGAAAGTGACTGTCCTTGCCCTGGAGGTGGGGCAGACTGATGGGCGTGTGTGGACCCAGCAGGGAGGGATGCTGGGGGTCTGGGCTTTGCCTCCATCCTCCGTCGGTCTGTCTGTGTGTTATCTATTTACCTCTGGAGAAGGAAATGGCACCAACTCCAGTCCTCTTGCCTGGAGAATCCCGTGGACGGAGGAGCCTGGTGGGCTACGTCTATTTACCTATCTTTAAATTTCCTGTCGTCCGCCTACATATCTGTGCGTGCATCTCTCCATCTGTGATCTGTTAATCACCCATCTCTTATCAGTTTATCTCTCGTCTGTCTGTCTGTCTGCCTATCTTTAAAGCTGTACCTGTCATCCATCATCTTCCCGTCTCTGTCTGCTTTCTGCCAGGCAGTTTATCTTTCGTCTCTCTCAGCACCTGGCAGGTAACCAGGGATGTTTTCTGCCCGGGGCTGTGGTCTGTGAGCCATGACCTCACCTTTCGCCTCCAGGAGGAGGACGCACCGGGTCTTTCCTGCTGGCGCAAGGGCTAGTAGCCCTGGCATTTGCTGAGGCAGCCCTGGGCCGAGGCTCCGGCAGAGCTGAAGGGAGGGCGTCTCTCTGGGGCCCAGGCTGCGTGGCGTGTCCCTGATCTCTGCCTCTCTTCCCCACACAGGGCGACGATGGGGAAGTCGGGCCCAGAGGGCTGCCTGGGGAGCCCGTAAGTGCACGGACCGGGTGGGATTCTGTGTCTCTCATTGGTGTTCTCGGATCGACTCAGGGCCCAGATTAGACAGGGCTCAGCCTTGAGACAGACGAATCTGGGGACTCTGGGGAACGGAATGGGGGACCACGGGGAGGTGAACAGGGCGACGCTGAGGAGTCGGTCTGAGCCTGGGTCAGGGAGAGAACTGCAGGGTCCAGGGTCCGTGATGGAGGGCCCCGGGGTCAGCGTGCACCCGCTCGCTGGGACTGAATCACCCCCCAGGTGTCTGCTTAGCCTCCAGGGAGGCTCATCCATACCACACTCCTCTAAGCCGGGCCTAGGCGATGCCTTCTGGGTTATTAACTTCTGAAAACATTTATGTGAGTGGGTATTAAAACCGTGAAGCACATTTAAGTGGCAACGGACATGGTGACAGTTGTCTCTTGTACGGCGTCTGAGAAGGTTCTGTCAGAGTGAAGGGCCCTTGAAATCAAGCGCCGGCTGGTGTGGGGTGGGAGCGGCCACGACGGCAGGCAGTGACCCCCCGAGGACGAGGGGCAGCGCCCACCCGGCCGGGGATGGGGACTGAGCCCCGACCAGTCCTGGCCCCCCCTCGCCCCTGGTCCCCAGGGCCGAGGCCGAGAGCTGGGGTGGGGTGAGCAGAGGAAGCGGGCGGGGAGGGGTGTCGGCCACACTCCCCGGGCAGCAGAGACATCGGGAATTGGGGGGCTGAGAGGGGAGGCGGGGCGGGGGCCGGGATTCTGGGCCGAGTCTGACGGTCTCTGCTCTTCTCTCCTGCAGGGGCCGCGAGGTCTGCTGGGGCCGAAGGGGCCCCCAGGCCCCCCTGGACCGCCCGTAAGTCCCCTGCCTGTCTGCCCCGTCCCTGCCCCCAGCTGTGCCCGCGCAGTCCTGCGGGCAGCCCCCCACACTGACAGCTGTGCACCCAGCCCAGCACCCGTGTGAGGTGTGGGGAGGATGGCCCTGCGGGTGGAGGCGTGGAGGCGGGCTGGGCTCACTCCACCTTCTCCACACACGGCGAGTCCCCAGGACGCCCGTCTCCTCCCTGCGTGTGCTGGCCGGGACCCTCTCGAACAGTCCTCGAGGGAGGAGCAGCCCATGGTGGGGCAGGGCTCTGTCTGGGGGCGGCTTTCCAGGGCCGGGCCCCCCGCTCAGCTGTCCAAGAACGCAGGGTGCCCCCCGCAATGAACCCAGCAGCCCCATTAACCTGCAGCCAATCTCAGCATTTATCTGGGCTCAAGCCTTTCCCCTCCCACGAAGGACGAGCCGTCCTCTGACCTCATGGGCAGGGACCAAGCCGTGCTCGCTGGGCTTTGCCCGTTGAGCTTTGTTGATTCTTTTCTGTTTCAATGCCACCCAGGGTGTGACGGGAATGGATGGTCAACCAGGCCCAAAAGGCAACGTGGTAAGTCCAGGGGTCCCGCCCCGACCATGGCCTCACGGTGGTCACAGCCACGCAGGGCGTGGGAGGGGGACTCAGGCCACCCTGACAGAGGGGGCTGGGACGGGCGGTGCGGGCCTCCCGCAGGAGAGGACGGGCTGAGGCCCTGCCCCGTTCCGAGCCCGGGGGACACAGGGGCAGGGCGTCCTCATCCCCCGGCCGGGCTGGTTGAGGGCAGGGGCCGTGACCACGCCCACCGAGACGGGTCGTGTGGGTCTCCTGTAACAGAAGTGGGTGACCTGAATAGAACCTTTCTCCCGGTGGCTCCCGTCTCGTGTCCCTGCTGGGTGGCCGTGCCCTCGCCCGCACCAGCTGGGGTCCCCGGGCCTGGCTTCCCGCCTGGGCTCGAGAGCTCCGCAGCCCCCATCATGCCTGCTTGTGTTTCCTGTAGGGTCCCCAGGGAGAGCCCGGCCCCCCGGGGCAGCAGGGCAACCCAGGTGCCCAGGTGAGTGAGCAGGGCGGGGTTGTGGGCAGTGGGAGCTGGGGGACAGAACCCAGGGCCTGAGTGGCCCCTGAGGGCCGCCCGCGCTGCCGGTCGGCCAGCAGGGCCTGCGGCCTGGAGGTGGCCTGGGACGGGGCTGGGGAATGATGGGCGGACGGCGGGGAGGGGTTCTGGCTCGAGAAATCCCTGACCTTTCCTGCTCACTCTCTCCCTGCCAGGGTCTTCCGGGCCCCCAGGGCGCTATCGGGCCTCCAGGAGAAAAGGTAGGTGGGCTGTGCTGGGCGCGGGTGAGCCTGCGGCAGGGCCCCTGCCAGCCCAGGGGCACGGCGCCTGCCAGCCCGGGGGTACAGTGCCTGCCAGCCTGGGGGCACAGCGCCTCCCAGCCCGGGGGCACGGTGCCTGCCAGCGCCCGGCCGGCTCTGCTGTGGCCCTGTCCCTCCCTCCTGCCTCCCTTCCTTAGTTATGCATTGATATAAGGTTGCCAGACTCAGGAAGAAAAACAGATACAGGATGCCCAGTAAAATTCAGACTCTGTTCTCTGAAATCTGTTTACCCGGGCATCTCATTTTCTTAGGCTTCCCAGGTGGCGCTAGTGGTAAAGAACCCGCCTGCCGATACGGGAGGCAGAAGAGACCTGGGTTCAATCCCTGGGTCAGGAGGATCCCTGGAGGAGGGCATGGCAACCCACTCCAGTGTTCTTCCTGAGAGTCCCATGGACAGAGGAGCCTGGCGGGCTGCAGTCCCTGGGGTCGCACAGAGTCGGACACGACCGACATGACTCAGCACGCAGGCACTTGTTTCGTTGTCGTTGGCCTTGTTTTCTTTTTGCTAAATTTGCCAACTCTAAACACATCCTGGGCACCCCGAGCCACGTGCTGGGGAGACAGCCTGGGCCCTGGCCTGGCTGTGGCTCAGCCCCAGGTGCCCGGTAAACCCAACACCCGGCTGGCACCAGCCAGGACGTCCTCCGGGGGGCAGTTCTCAGGGCATCACAGCCCCGACTCCTGTCTCCACTGGGTGGTTGTCTTGTTCTAGTAGCCAAACCCGAAGGCCCTGGACATAGCGGAGGGTGCGCCGTCTTTGGGCGAAGGCCGCAGGAGCGGCAGCTCTGAGCCGCCTTTTTAAGCAAATGCTTTTTGAGCAGATATGTTGAAGAGTGACTTTGGGGGTGTGTAGAGAGGGTGGGCAGCCAAGGGCACCCCGGGGCATCGGCTTATGAAGTCTGTGGTTTGTTCTAGGGTCCCCTGGGCAAACCCGGCCTCCCAGGAATGCCTGGTGCTGACGGACCCCCGGTGAGTACCCTGGCCCCCTCAACCTTCACATCCCCCGCCCGTGCCCACCCAGGGGTGGGGGTCGGGAACCCAGGCAGACGGCCCCTCCCCAGCTCTGGAGCTGGCTACGTGCCTGGCCCACGTTGCCTCTTCTAGCTCCTTCGATGAAGACCCCGCTGCTGGCTCAGGAATTACTGGGTTTTGGCCGTGCTTTCCATCACGGGCTGGGAGCTGCACGCGTCGGAGCATCTGCTGCCCACGCCCCCCGCACTTTCAGCTGCAACGAGGGCGGCTGGGCTCCGGGCCTCGTGTGCGTCGCCCGCGCTGCGTGTATTTTTAGCGATCACGCACTGGGAAGCGGGGTGTGCACATGCAGCTGTGGAGCTGAGCAGATGCCGCCTAGAAGCAGGGAGTGAGGGACAAACCCGCCCGCGGCCAGGCTGCGAGGGAGGGGGCGGGACAGTGACAAACGCCGGGCCTGTCCGCACCCACCAGCCTCCGCGTGCGCTGCCAATGGGCTTTTTACTTCTCGGTTATTTTTAGCGTATCTAATTGATGCCAAGTAGAGAGCCTGTTTTAGAGAATGATTAGCGAAATTAATTGTTTCAGACACAGTTATTTTGCTCTGTTAATAGTGCCATTAGAAATGAGCTGAGACGCTCAGCCCTCCACCCGTCGATTGGCGGTTGGCTGGCGTGGGGCAGGGCCTGTTTCTGTCTTCTCTCTGAAAATCCTTTGGTCCAGTGAGTCACCCATCACAGGCTTATCTGAACCAACAGATCACAGTCTCATTCCTGTTTTGAGCTGCTTCGGGTGGGTGAGGAGGCTCAGTCTCTGACGTGAGTTTGGTACAAAGAGATGAAAATTTTGCAACATGGCTTTTATGTGCTTTCACATACATCGACACCTAATTGTGTTTTCTGATGATGAAATACCTGCTTCTGGAAAATTAGGAAGAGAAGCAACATGGCGACATGATGAGCACGGCTGGCCTGCATCCTCCCGGCCGCTGCTTCCCTTTGCTGCAGCGGCGGGCGTCTGTGGGCGTTTCCCACGGCGCATTGTGTCAGAGGGCTCCCCGGGCAGCTCAGTGCCCGCCTGCCAGTGCCGCAGACATAAGAGACACGGGTTCAGTCCCTGGGCTGGGAAGATCCCCTGGAGGACGGCACGGCCACCCACTCGAGGCTTCTTGCCTGGAGAATCCCGTGGACAGAGGAGCCTGGTGGCTACATCCGTGGAGTCACAAGAGTTAGACGTGACTTAGCACGTGGCATGTTGGGAAGGAGGTGGCTGCATGGCCCCCAGTCCCCTGACCTTACCTGGAGTTCCCCTCCTGAGTTGAAACTCCAACAACTAGAGTCCCTGAGGGGTCACTGGTTTCCTGTTGGATGCTGTGGGGAAAGAGGGGCCTTTAAGGGGCACCCCGCCCAGGGAGTCAGGAGGCCAGCTCTCACAGGTCCTCATTTCTCTTCCCCCAGTCAGTGGTCACACTTGAAAATATGAGTGTACCAGGGACGCGAGGGGGGTGGTTGTGCCAGGTCAACAGTGATGACGCGCAAAGGGAAAGATCAAAAGGGGAGAATCGGAGCTGCAGGGAGAGGGACACGCAGCCCTCCAGGGGAACGTCGGAGCTGCAGGGAGAGGGACACGGAGCCCTCCAGGGGAACGTCGGCACTGCAGGGAGAGGGACATGGAGCCCTCCAGGGGAACGTCCGCACTGCAGGGAGAGGGACACAGAGCCCTCCAGGGGAATGTCCGCGCCGCAGGGAGAGGGACAGAGAGCCCTCGAGGGGAACGTCCGCGCTGCAGGCTGGGGGCCACGCAGCCCTTGTCACAGGTGAATGGGGAGGAGACAAAGGGTCTGAAGCCTCTCCTTACAGAGGCGTCGCGTAGTCCCAGCCGTAGAAAGAGACTTGTCCCTCTCCCCCTTGGTGTTGGCTTGGTGTGGGTTAAGAAGAAAGGGAAGATAGATTTCAGAGCCACTGAGAAGTGTAAGAGGTTTCAGGGCAGATGCTGCTCTGGACTCTTCGAGAAGTCATTCCAGGCACACGTGACAGGGTTCGGATAATGAATCATGGGCTCATGGAAACATTACAGAGCCAGGAACAGTCAAATTCCAGCAAGTATTCAGTGACAGGAGGAGATGCGCGATATAATACTAAATTAAAAATCGTCTTCTGACGCCAATTTTGCACGCGAACGCACAGAGCAAATAGATTAGCTGCACTGCATCACACCCCTGGCCACCGTCACCGTGCCTGGTGAGGTTATGAAGGGGTTTAATTTTCTCTTCCACTTGCCTAATTATCTACAATGAACATACATTACTTTTTTAATCAGAAAAATATCAAATACAAATAAGCTTTATTATTTTTGCATTTGTCTACAGTGAACATATATTACTTTTTAAATCAGAAAATATCAAATATACATAATTTAAGCTTTATTACTTTTCTGTTATAAAATCCTGCTGGTTACGGGATTCTGGGGAGAGATCAGCGAGTGGAAAGAGAGTGGAGACGGCCAGCCCTTCACAGCGGGAAGTTGGCCCCTCTGACTCGGATGGATTTCCTTTTGCAAACGCTCAAAATACGTGAGGGCTGTGCTCCCCCCACAAAGCCGCTCTCATCCTGGGAACACGGCTTAGAAGCCTGGCCTCCATTCCAACAGCAGTAATCGCGGTGGGGACTTCCCTGGCGGTTCAGGGCTTAGGACTTAGCGCTTCCACGGCAGGAACATGGGTTCAATCTCTGGTTGGGGAACTAAGATCCTGAAAGCTGATCCTGAAAGCTGTTTGGTATACCCCCAAAAAACCCAGTACCCCCTAAAACACAGTTGGTCGTGGCAATGATCCGTCCTTCTACACTATCTGTTCCAAAATACTGTGACCAGGTCTATTCTCTTGTTTTTAATTTTTTTTTTTGACTGTATCAGGTCAGTTGTGACACGCAGGTTTTGTTGCCCCAAGACATGTGGGATCTTAGTTCCCTGACCAGGTGTTGAACCCGAGTCCCCTGAATTGCAAGGCAGATTCTTAACCCCCGGAGCACTCGGCAAGTCCTCAGGTCTGTCCTTAGGGCCACCGTGTAAGTAAGGTCATCGCCAGGTGGAGGGTCGGCTCGCTCCCCAGATGTGGGGCCCGTGCTCGTTTGTGTCTGGGGCCTGCCGTCACCACCCACAGCTGCCCGTGACCTCAGTCCCTTCACAGAGAAGTTCCAGGTTTGGTGGAAACGGTACGAGAGGCCCAGGAAGAGCCCACGTGGCAGGGGAGGAGGCCTCCCCTTTCCCCAGCGACCCCGGGGCAGGACGTCGTCCCGGGCACACTTAGGTGCAGCCCTGCTGGCCCGGGCGCAGGCGGTGAGCCTCGTCTCAGGAAGGTGGAGGGCGGCCGCGTGTCCCCTCCAGGCCCGGCAGCAGGCCTCGTCCGGCCAGCGCCTGATTGTCCTCACAGGCTCCCGGGGCACCACACCCCCTCCAGCAAAGGAACTTCCACATTCTCCCCCTCGCGTGGCCACCGCCTCAGGCTGTCCACAGTGGCATCAAATCCGGTTCACAATGATCGCAAATTAAAAAGAACACACACAAATCATGTGTTCAAGTGGGTGAGGTCCGCGTCCCCGCAACGCTGCTGTCCCACAGATAGAGCCCAGAACTTTGGAAGGATCGAGCTGAGAGCAGTCAACCCACTCTCTCGTTATACACCCTCAACAGAGGACGCCCAGAGGGGGCAAGCGACTCACCTAAGGTCACACAGCAGCCCGGGGGTTCCCAGGATTAGAGTCAGGCTGCCCTGCCCTGCCAGCATCCTCACCCCACACCGTGGCTTCTCTTTACTGGCGACCTTGGGGGCAGGACCCTGTTTCTTGACAGTGAACACTCAGGTTCTGTTTTTATCGTCCGTGTTTGGCTCCTGAGCTCAGAGGCACTGAACTTAGTGACCAGCTTGGGTCTGAAAGTCAGAGAAGGTGAAGTTCCTGAGAATGGCTTGATGGCACCCGGGTAGAGAGGGCCCTGAGCGGTTCCTGGGGCCCCCGCTCTGTATCTCTGGGCGGATTCTCTCCTTGCCCCCAGCTTCCCTCCCCATCTGGGTCACCTGGGGTGACGACTGAAGGCCTGGGGTGCCTGGGAACCTGGGAGGTCTGGTCCCCCTTCTCTGTCCTTGCTTGGCCACTGGTGTGGTTTTGCTGGTTGACCTTGAACACATGGCCTTGCTGTCACTGACCCTGCCCACCGCAGGCAGGGTGCGGGCTGGGTCGGGGCCCCGGCGCGCCGTGGGGCTGGGGCCCGTCTGTGGGTTTGGAAGCTCGTCCCCTGCCGTTGCCGCACCCCGGCACCATTCCCATGTTAACAGATGAAGCCACCGAGGGTCAGGGCCAAAGGGCGGGGGGACCGAGGCGCTGCGGGGAGGAACAGGAGGGACCCGGGCTCTGACCCTCACACTGGAGACCGCTGTGGGAGAAGCCTGCGTTCCCAGCGGCCACTGACTAACACCAGCCTTCTTTTTCCGACAGGGGCACCCTGGCAAAGAAGGCCCTCCAGGAGAGAAGGGAGGGCAGGTGGGTACCGGCTGCACCCCTGGCCCCTCCAGCATCTCCCTCAGGGTGGGTGGGACTGGGCCCCTCTCTGATCTGGGACTCCTGCCCTGCTCGCATCCATCCTGAGAAGACCCCCTGCAGGCCCTCCTTCCCCATGCAGCTGGGCGGCGCCCACATGTCTCCTCCTTCGGGCCTGGCCTGAGACACCCATCCACTCTGCTCACAGCGAGAGGGCAGTGTGCTGGGGGCAGGCCCGCTCTCCGGCTTGTGCCTGAAGGACCCAGGGTAGCTCGGAGTGAACCCATGTCATCCACCCAAGATGGGGCTAACACACTTTCCTGTCTGGTTTCAGGGTCCTCCCGGCCCCCAGGGTCCAATCGGCTACCCAGGTCCTCGCGGAGTCAAGGTGAGCGTCTCAGCCTGGGGTTTTCCTGGAGGTCGGGGTCAGGACTGCGGGGCATGGCTGGACCTGTGTTAGGGATCCTGCGCTTTAACCTCCCGCCCGCCCGCTCCCAGCATGTGAGCCCAAGCGGGTGATGGAGGGGCCCCGGGGGCCGGGAGGGGCTCCCATGGAGCAGGGCATGCCCCCCGGCGTCTGGGGCAGCGCGGGCAGCTCGGCGGTGGCCTCCAGGACGTGGGGCACCCTTCGCCCTTGCTCTCTTACGGTCCCTGTTGAGTGGCCTGCTGGTCTTGGAGCCCCTCAGGGCAGCTGTCCTGAGCCCAGGCACCGAGCTGGGGACCCTCGCCTGGGAATTTGGTACATTTTCTTCTGGGCCGTTTGCACGTTGAGACAGAGTCTGTCCCCATCAGTAACATCTGGGCAGACCTTGCTGTTGGGGGGGGGGTGTCTGTGGGAGACTCCATCTATTCTTACCCGTCGAAAGGCTCCCAGAACCTCATTAAACGAGTGCAGAGCCCCAGTGTCCCAGACTCACGGCTGTCAGTTTGCCCCGAGCCGAGCGTTTGCTTTGCGCCGTGCAGCCTAGTCTTCGGTGATGCTGCTTTCTGAACACGCACCCGGCAGACAGGCGCCCCCGGCGTGCGAGCACCAAGAGCCCTTCCTTCTAGGGCGGGGCTGCTGCCCTGTCTTCAGTCTCAGGCTTCGCAGGAGAGCTAAGGGTGGCTCTTTCCTTCAGAACAACTGCCATTTGAGGTGAAGGATCCTGTGTATGTACGTGTATAAAACATCTTGTTTATCTTGGAGGGCTTGCGCGAACACGCCCGTAAGCTCTGGAGTCCCCACCCATGTCGTTCACGCTCCTTTATGCTTTCAAACGTTTTGCACGTCAGAGTGCACGCCTGCCCTGCGGGGTGGAGGAAGGAGAACCCAAGATTTCATGTTTTAGGGACCTCCCCACAACTCCCCTCAAATCCACGTGGGACTCAGGACTCATCCTAGACTCGCTTATCCCTAATCAAGTGCCCCATCCTGACCCCAAGGGGGCCCAGCTTCCATTTCCCGGAGTCAAGGTGTTCCAAGGTCAGGGGCAGAGAGACGCCTCGGGTCGGGAACCTTGGACGGCAGCGTCTCTCTCTGAAGCAAGCCCTCGGCCCGCGCGCTGCCTGATGAGTTTACAAGGGCAGCGATCTAGCAGCCGCGCTGATTGTGTGAGCTCGGAGCATGTTTATCTTACCAATTCCGGTTGCACAAAGAGCCCGTGCCAGCCACGATCCACAGCCACCCGTGGGCACTGCTGCTGTGAGCCGGAAAGGTGTCTACTCCGAGATGCTCATGGAGAATGCGCTTATCTCGTCGGCCTGATTAGAATTCATCCGAGACACGAGCCGTCCCGCTAGACGGGCGAGTGGAGGGTGGGAGGGAGAGCAGGGCCGGACGCTGTGTTCTCGGATTAGTGGGTTCTCATGCCCGTGTGCTTGAACACCCGCGGAGCCCCTGGTGTGACGAGGCCCGGAGGGCAGTGACCGGGAGGTGCAGGCCGGCCCAAGTGTCGCCGTCGCCATGGGAGACCGAGGCCCTCCGCTTTCCTCCCCGAGTCCTGCCTTCCTCCCTAGAAAGGGGCCCCCTGAGCTCTTTGACCTCACTGACCTTTACGCCTCTCCTGGTCGCCCCCCGACTTAGCCCTTTCTCAGGGGTCCATTGAGCACTGTGAGGTCACACGGCCCTTCGCTGAGCCCCCGCGGGGCTGGAGGGCTGGCGGAAGCCCCCCACGTGAACACTCCAGGCCTGGGAAGCCCCGTCCACCTCTGTGCCCTCACGGACGGAGACCCAGAGGGCCTTGCCCCGCCACTGTTCTGTGGCCTTGGCTCTCCCTCCCCAAACCCTGAGCCACCAGGGCCGTGGTGGGTGTTCTGGTCCAGGGCTCTCACCCGGGGTGGACTCTCCCCCCGGGGACACCTGGAGACGCTTCTGAGTGCCATGGTTTGGAGGGGCTACTTCAGGGGCTACTGAGGGGCAGCGGTCTGCAAGCCTGCTCCACCCCCTACGTGCCCGGGCAGCCTTGCAACAAAGAACCATCCAGACCCCAAGGCGCCAGCGCTCAGGCCGGGAAGCCCTGGTCTTCTGTCTCCCTGGCCCCGTTCCCTGGCCTCGGACGGGTCATGAGGCCATAGAACTTCAGGTCTGGCAGGGATCCCCCCGATTCTGTCTCCCCATCTTCTTTCTGGACGGGCATGGGGAGGGAAGCCCACCTGGCCTGCTGGGCAAGCCAGAGAGCAGGCGCCAGACCCCACCCCCCGAAATCGGGGTTTCAGGGTCCCTGGCCTCCCCTCTGTCCGGGAGCAGAAAGCAGCCCGGGACGGCCCCCAGGGCGCAGGCTGAGCCCGCTCTGCACTCTCTGCGTCTGTCTGAGCCGGCCCTCAGGGCCGCCGCAGCTCTTCTCAGCCTGCCAGGGCCTCCGCGCGCAGGCTCAGAGCTGCCGGTTCTGAGCGGAGTTCTTGCCACAAGAGGGCAGCCGGCAGCACAAGGGTCTGGCCGCAGGCTCAGCTGGGTCCCAGCGGGAGGCCGGCCTCTCTGGGGCCCCGCAGGCGGAGGCCTGAGGCTGCCTGGGCAGTCAGCGGGGCGGGCTCCGCACCCAGCCGGCCGGTGGGCCATGGCTGCCAAGTCTGTCCCCGGGATGGAGCCGTTTCAGCTGGTCCGGCAGGCTCGGAGTGGTCCTGCCTGACGGTTCTCGCTCAGCCGATACACTGAGAGTGACGGGGTGGCTGGTGTTACCAGGTGGTAATTAATGCTATTAGATGCTGTTATGATAATGACCACGTATTAATAGTAATAGAGAATGAAGACCATCAGATGGAACACAGCTCTGTTTATTGAGAATCTGCTGTGTGCCAGGCACAGACCCTGGGGCTTCCCAGCAGGGACGGGGTGAGGGCTGTCATCACCCTGAATTTCCAAGTGGACAGAGGTCTGGGGCCTCGTCACAGGCTACAGAGGGGAACCTGAGCCCATCTGCCTCCAGAAAAGAGCAGGCTGTGGGTGGAGGGGCACCTGCCTGGGCTGCTCTCTGCCCTGAGACCGGGATGCTGAGGGCTGCCTGCGGGGGCGCTCAGCCTCCCGAGTGCTGGGGGCCAGGCGCGCTCTCAGCCTGGACCATGACTGCTCACCCTCTCTGTCCGCACAGGGGGCAGACGGCATCCGAGGTCTGAAGGGCACCAAGGGTGAGAAGGTGAGTGTCCCTGCCTCCCCGCGGGGCCTGGCCAGGAGCCAGGAGGGCCGCCCTGGGGACCGGAGTGACCACAGGCCACTGACGTGGGAGCCCCCAGTTCACTGACAGCACCGGTGCGCGCAGATCCCCGTGAACCTTGGGGCCCGGTGACCGAGCGCCCCTGACCGCCAGCCCCTCCGTAGCCCGGCCTGGCCGAGAGCGCCTCCTGGCCGTCCTGCGAGGCCATCAGTAGCGGCACCACCCATCTTGGGGGTCTTCTGTCGGTCTCCCTGTCCTCAAATCCACCTGTCACCTGCTACCAGGCCCGTGGTCATGCACACATGAGGCAGAGACTTGGTGCCAGCAGAGCCGGGCCGGGGGACCCAGTGAAGCCGGGCCCCCAGGGCTGCAGCCTTCCTGCTGCAAGCCGGCCAGAGCCACAGAAGGCAAAGGGTTAACAGGGACACAGCTCCCGAGGGCCGGGGCCGGGCACTCAGAGTCCTCACCCAGCGTGTTGGCCGTGGGGTGGGGTCCAGAGGCTCTGGGGTGGGGGGAGCCAGGCAGGGTTCTCTCCCCTACACTGAGGCTCTCTCTGGTCCCCCTTCAGGGTGAAGATGGCTTCCCAGGCTTCAAAGGAGACATGGGCATCAAGGGCGATCGGGTGAGTGTCGGGGGCAGGGAGGGGCCCCAGGGCAGCCTCTCAGGACGGAGCTGAGGCCTCCGTGGAGGCTCCTGGCCACCAGCAGCGGCCAGCTCCTCCCCAGCTCCCAGCCTGGAGCTGCGGCAGCTGACACCTGGTCCCAACCCTGCCTGTGGGGTCACCTGGCCCCTCCACCATGTATCCATCAGGGAGTCAGTGGGGGCTTTTTCTTGCTGGCCAGTACCCTGGCCAGTGCTGCAGTCCACAGGGTCAGAAAGAGTCGGACGTGACCGGGAGATTTGCCTTTGGATCGTTAGTGTACCAGGTGTCCGGGAGAGAGAAGGGGTCGCAGAAATGGCCCAGCTCACCAGGGAGGGTTGCGTCCTGCCTGAGGCTGCTGGGGTCACCAGCAGGGCCGCACCCCGACTGGGGCCTGGGCTCCCTGACCAGCCCTTCGGGCGTCTGGGCTCCCAACCACCTCTTCAGCTGCTCTCCAGACTCCCAACCATAGCCCCTGTGTTCTGGACCTCGGGCCGGGCTGTCTGAGGCTATAACAGCCTGGCTGGTTTTTAGTGAATATTTTGCCTCGGCTCCAGGGGAGCAGGCTGGGGTGTGTCACACTGCAGGTGCCCGCAGAAACCAGTGGTGGAGTCTCCATGGAAGGGAGGGTGACCCAGGTGATGCTGGGGGGGTTGGGCTGGCGGGCCAGCTGCCTGAGGCTGTGGGGACACTCTGGAGACCCCCCAGTAAGTCCAGAAGGAGCAGAGCCCTGCACCCCAGGAGGGCCCGCAGAGGCAGCCGCTGCATCGGCCCCTGGACGGACGCTGTCAGCAGGAATGAGGCTGCCATGTGGCTGGCCGCCCGATTGTCCCCCCCAGAGTGGGCCCGCAGGTGCCGTTCCAGAACCCGCCAGAACCAGAGGGCCTGTGGCTTGGCGCTTTGTCCCGTGCTGGACAGGCAGATGGGATCCGGGCCTCCGTCAGAAGGAGGGGAAGAAAAGAGAGGTCTTCGTGTCCCAGTCCTGTCCCAGTGACCCTGCTGCCAAAGACAGTCCTTCTAGAATTTTCTCTACAGTGATGGCTCCCCACATCTGAAGGGCCTCTCCCTGTCTGGCTGGTGAAAGCCCCTTTTATCTTCCTTTCCAGCAACGTGAGGCACACGTTTTCCCAAGCCATCCCCCAGTCACACGCCGTGCCCTGGGCTCGCCTCTGGCTGAGGATGGACGGGGGGCCGGGAGGGGGCCTCTTCCATCGTAATTTCTCCCGGAGAGGCATTTCTGCCGACGCTTGGCATTTCCTAATTTCCTGAGGGCTCAGTAAACATGGGAAGGATTCTCGGGTTGAGTGAGCAAAGCGCTTAGGGACAGAGCGTCCTCGTCCTGCAGAGAGCTTGGAGCCGAGAAACGAGGGAGCCGTTAGCCGGCTTTATTCCCGCGACGCACGTTTCTAAGGGGGGTTTGCACAGCTGTCCTGCAGCTGCTCCTGGACATCGGGGATCAGAGGACGGCCCACGCAGACGGCGAGGCCAGGCGGGCACTCCGCGGCCGGGCCGGGACCCCGCTGCCGCCCTCGCTTGGCCCCCAAGGCCCCCTTCCTGGTGGCTCAGGCCTCCCCGCCTGTACGTGGCAGAGCCAGTGAGGCGGCGTTTCGCCCTTCAGTCTCTGGACACAGCCTGTGGGTCTCCCGTGGGCGCTGACTGTCAGGCTGCAGTCGGCTGCGCTCCTGGGCCTTTCCGGGACCTCCCGGGGCTTCGGGAGAAGAAGGCAGCGCCCCCCGCCGCCCGCCCCCTGCCCAGTGGGGAAATAGCAGGTCAGAGCTCCTAGTTCAGCCAGGAGGTGCTCGACCGAAGGCCGCTGGGAAAAGAGGGGGCCGTGGGCCAGAGAGTGGGCGCTGAAGCCTCCCAGGGCCGGGACGGGGCTTGGTCTGCTTGAGCCGGGCCAGCGACACTTACCACCCCTCCTTGCTCCCAGACAGTGGGGGACCCCCGCAGACTGCAGTCTGTGGGCGATGCCCTCACCTCCTCCTTCTGACCTGCAGGGGGAGATCGGCCCACCTGGTCCCAGAGGGGAGGACGGTCCTGAAGGTCCCAAGGGGCGAGGCGGTCCGAACGGCGACCCCGGTCCTCTGGGACCCCCTGGGGAGAAGGTACGTGACGCGGGCCCTCCCGATGGCCCGGGGCGTCCAGGCGGCGGGTCGGGCAGGCAGAGCCCCGGGCCAGGCTGGTGTGCATCCTGACACGGGCCGGCCTGCTGGGCCACTGCACCCGCTCCTGGGGGCGTTCCCTAAGCTCAGGGTTGGGAGTGGGGGCTCCTGACAGCTGCTCTTACACCTGCGGGGGGCCGCCCCCCTCATCTTGCTCCCCCACCCCTTTCCCCAGCCCCTGCACCGGAACGGGCTCACAATTAGCCCAAACATTCTGCTGTCCGGCTCCAAGGCTGGGACGCTTCAACAGAAGGATTGAGCAAAACCCCACAGACAGAGAGCGCTTTTCTCGTACATGGGGCATCAGCCTCCACCCATTGGCTTCAGCAGAGGTGTCCATTCCTGCTCGAGGGGCCTTGCTCCAAACCAGGCAGGGATTCTGGGGAGGACACCATCCCAGGAGGACAGACAGGCTCTCTCTGGAGGCCGTGAAGTCTGCACCCTGCTCCAGTTCCCCTGCCGACACACGCCGGCTTCCTCTCTGTTCCAAGCAGGGCCGGCCAGCTCGTGACCCACCTCTTTCTCTCCGCAGGGCAAACTCGGAGTCCCAGGACTGCCAGGCTACCCAGGAAGACAGGGGCCAAAGGTAACGTACAACCTGGTGAGGTCTGACCCGTGGCGTCTCCCCAGCCTGCACGCTGTCACCCACCTGCCCCGCCCTGCGTAGCTGCTGTGACAAAGCAGAAGGTCACGGTGGCCGTGTCCTGGGTCTGCCCCACTCACAGCCTTCTGCAGTGACTTGGCTGAGTCAGAAGGAGAGCCCAGGAGAATTAGGTGAGCCTTTCAGAGAGGCAGATCCTGGGCTGCACGTCTGAGTCCTCAGCCCCTCTGGCCTCTCAGGGACTTTGTGTACTGGTTTCTCCATACCCAGAGCTGTGTACCTCCCACAGAGTTAATTCTCCCTGGAAATTCAGAGGTTATTTGCTCGTAACTGAGCATAAAAGGAAGACGAAGACTGTCTTAGTGGAAATCATGCTCTATGTTATGTGAAACAGCTCCTTGAGGCTTTGCAAATCACTTAAACCATTTTTTCTGTCTCACCTTTTATTATTCATGGTTCTTCCTTAAAAAGTTGCCAGCTGCCTGCACTAGAGATGTAATTAACAGCAAAAGAGAACTCACGGATCTGTCGGGTTTGTGTCTGCATCCTGCCCTCCTCAGGCTTCAAGCCTCCGGACGCCCTCCTAGTTAGCAGAGGCAGGGCCCGCGGGCTGGGCTGCAGCCCTAGGTGTTCCCACGTGGCTGATGGCAGGGCCCACAGCAGTCCTCCCTGGGGAAGGGCGAGCTTCCCCTCTTGGCGGGTGAGCCCACAGCCGCCACTCGGGGGGGACTCATCTGCCATGAAATCGTTTTGCTTCATGTCCGTTAGCGACGTGCCCACTGACCGCAGTACTTGTATGGAGAGACCCTGATGGACACGTTTTCTCTCCTGAAATGCATGTCCATTTGGGGAGGGGGAGAAGGGAAAGAGAGGAGGAGTTTGGGAGAGACGAGGTGGGGGGTTATAGATCAAGTTCAGGCAGCTTTTCGTAAAGGCAGAGGGAGAACCCTGAAGCTGCTTGGGCAGCCTGGATGGTCCTGCGGCGCTGACCCCGCTCCTGAGCCGAGAGCCATGTAGCCAGCACCCCTGGTTTTCCCACCGCAAATCTCGGTCCAGTCTCCTCCTCCTCTTTGTATCAGCAGGCAGGCACACGGGTGGGCTGGCCAAGCTGAGTAGCATCAGTAAACTCGTCCTGGGCTAAGCACACATTCAGGTCAGGCTTTTAAGCCAGGTGGAGAGTAGAGACGGACTCAGCAAATGATTTAGACAGTGTCACCAGGAGCTCACATAGGGGGTGTTTGGATATTTATTCAGTCGGAGCTCTTACATGCTCACCTGCCCACGTGCACCTTGTAAAGATCTAGAACTGGAAGAGCCGCGCGATGCCACGGCTGGGGCATACATTTGCATTCGTTTTTGACTTTATAAGCTGCCGTGCTTTATTTAGAGGTGTTGTGAGAAGATAAAACATGACAACAAGGCGCAAAAAGCAAATGCCACGAATGTGAGAGTCACACGCCACCCCCGGCTCATCTCGGTGGCACAGGCTCTTTTCTTCCCAAACACCAGTGTTTTGCAGACATGGGTGTGTGAGAGGAGGGTGTGGAGAGAGGGAGGAAGGGGAAGCATGGTTAGGATTCAGTTCTGAATTTTAGATTCAGAGTCTGTGAGATGCTCAGGAAATACTGAGTAGGTGGGTGGAGGGTGGCGAGGGGGTGGATGGATGATAGATGATGGATGGGTAGACGGGAGGATGGATGGAAGGTGGCTGGGTGCACAGATGGGCGGACGGATGGTGGGTGGATGGGGGGTGGATGGCGGGAAGGGGGATGGATGGGGTGTGGGGGTGGGGGATGGATGGATGGGGGTGGGGGGTGTGTGGATGGATGGACGGTGGGTGGATGAGGGGTGGGTAGGTGGTGAATGGGTGAATGGAGAATGAATGGATGGATGGGGGGTGGATGGGCGCGTGGTGGACGGTGGGTGGCTGGGTGGCGAGTGGTGGGTGGTGGTGGGGCGTCTGACCCGGGGCTGAGGACTCCGGCAGGCTCGTCCTCCAGCTGGCACAGTGCACGGCTCGTCCCTGGTCAGTCTCTGACGCTTCTTCCCTCATGAACTCTCTTGCAGGGTTCTATCGGATTTCCTGGATTTCCCGGCGCCAACGGAGAAAAGGGCGGCAGGGTAAGGACCGCCTGGCCTCTGCGCAGGCAGCTTGTCTGCTGCCTCGGTGTTAGCGAGTCTGTTCTCCGCACACCATGTTTATTTCTCACCCACTTTGCTGCCAGAACTGCTTTCCAGAACAGCTGACCCCAGTCTTTACGCGACGTACTGGCGGCTCTCGGAGTGCTGGGCTGGGCGGGAGTGCGGTAGATCAGGCAGCCGGCCAGAGAGGGAGGCGTGTGGAGGACACGGCGCTTTCTCACGCTCACCACGATTGCAGCAGCTCTTGGGTCACTGGCGAAACCCAGACTCTTCTCTTGCAGCCCAAGTGATTCATTTTAAAAAAAAGGCGGGAGAGGCCCTCGCTCTGTGCTGACGTCTCAGTGAGCCCCTCATCCGGGGTCCAGGTGCGCCCCTCCTCTGCCTGGGCTGCCGTGTCACTGGACACCCTCCGGGGGGCAGTGGGCCTGGCATCCCTCCGTTGTCATCGCGTGTGAAGGTGATCCGAGGGCCCAGACTGCGGGGCCGTCCCCCAGCCTCCCCACCCCAGGCCTCCGGCGGGAACTGCCCTTCGCGGCGCCACACAAGGCAGCCTGAGCACTGCTCCTGGTGAACGGGATCAGAAGGGCCGCTTGGGCCTTTAGACTCCCAGCGGCCTTGACCACAGGCGTGTGGGGTGTGCAGAGCAGGCCTGGGCGGGTCCTCCCTGCCCAGACGGACGAGCTGCCCCTGTTAAGTGCTCACTCCAGCTACCGTTACTGTCTTTGAGCTGAGACAGTGCGATCTCTAGAAAGCACGGGGGAAGACCTAAAGCCATCCACAATCCACGTAAATGGACGTGTTTGCCAGATTCAGGAAGAGAAAACGGGGCTTCCTGAGTGCAAGCGTGACACAGGGCGACCACACTCTGTCTGTGTGTATTGGTGTCTAGACGTGTCTACACGCCTGTCTGTGTCTGCATGTTTGTGTCCCGTCTGTATTGTGTCCTAAGTTACGCACCTGAGTGTTCCTATCTATGCCGTGTCCGTGTCATGTCCGTGTCTGTATCTGTACTTACATCTGTCCGTGTGTCTATCAGCCACCTGCCTACCTATCTGTCTCGTTCTTCCTGGTGGGGACAGTCTGACTAGCGTCTTGGGGAAAGGCGGTCACTCGTGGAAAGTAGTAGTCCAGGGTCTGTAAAAGCAGAGGAACCTCGGAGCCACAGAGCAGGCAGCCCCGGTGCTGGAGAACAGGGCCTTCCACACCACGTTGCCAAGAGAATGCCCAGGAGGGGTCATGACGGCTGACGGGGGCCTGTGATGTGACCACCACTGCTTTGCATGGAAGAGCCGGGCTGGGGACGCCGCGGAGGCCTGGCTGTGGCCCCGGGACTGGCACTCCACTCCAAGCCCCGCTCCCTTCTCCCGCCTCTCAGCCATTCCACCCCCAAGCTGAGAAGGCCGGGCAGGTGCCTGGACTCCCCTGGCCCCCACACGCCATTGTTCCAGGGCATTGGCACGTGGCCACCGAGGTCGTCACTGCGAATGGATGGTTGAAAAGCAGAGGTCCTGGGACCGGGGACTCGCTCCTGGTCTGAGAGTCCAGCTTGGTTCACGGGGCCTGAAGCCTGGACACCTCAGGGAAACCGTCCACTTCGGGACTTTGCCGATGCGTCTGAGGGCTGGGATACTGGACGTGACAGGTGGCGTGTGTGCTGACACGCGTGTGCCCCTGCATCTGGGCTGCCTGAGAGCCGGCAGGTCTTCTTCCGTCCACCTCGTCCCAGCCTCTCTGGAGGGGCTGGCTGGGCCGGCAGACTGCTGGCCGGGGGGTCCACGTGACCATTGATGGCTTGTCCCTATCACTGGCCTGCATCCCGGGCCAAGGCAGGGTCCCCGCCAGACCGGCTTGGGAAGAGCCAGCCCCTTAGCAATACCTCCTGCAGCCCAAAGCTTCCATCGCCAGCTTAGGGCATCTCGACTCTAGCGAGGCCAGTTCTGGGAGGACCCCTGCCTCCCCTGCAAGGGCAGGTGGACAGGTGCTCACGGGAGATTTGCTGAGGAGGCCACGAGTGGGGCGTCTTCTGTCCAGCGGCCTCCGTCACCAGGGTGCAGACTCTGGCTCCGTTTAACAGCAAACCTGGGAAGGCTGGTGCCGCCTGGGAGGCCGACGGAATCCGAGGCTGAGGCTGGGGCAGTTTGTTTAGGTTGGAACTGAGAGCTGGTCAGGCTGCAGGATCGGAATCGTGATGAAGGTCTTGCTGTTGGATGGAGGCTTGGCATGAGCTGACGTGCCAGCTGGACTTACGCACCGATGCCAGGAAGTCACCCGGGGGTGGGCCACGGTGTCTCACTGGCGGGAGCCCATCAGTTGAAGAAAGCAGATGTTTCATTAATTCTCGTCAGCAAATATTTATTTGAAGCCAAGAGATGCCGCCGCCTAATGGAAGCAGGGAGACCAGCGTGCATTGTTTAAAAGCTCCATAATTACCTCATCATCATAAACGGTTTTATTAAATTCCTTTCAAAACGGGAGGCTCTGGAAAGCAGTTTTGATTCTGGCAGCAAATGAGTGAAAGATGGTGAGAGGAAATGTTTTAGGTGGTCCTTAGCAATGCAGATCCATCTGGGGCTTCGTCGTTAGAAACCAGGGAAAAAACAATAATTCCGGAAGATGAATGGAGAGGCAGTGGAGATGGGCCTTGATCAATCCGTTACTCGCACGCGCTGTCGGTAAACTGCACTTACAGCTATTACGTCTTTGCTTTGGGAAAAAAAGATTGCGGTGCGTTTGTTTTCCGTGGTTTGGAAAATGCAAAACAACAGAGAGAAGGAGTCTAAATTCTATTAGAAGAGAAGCAAATGACGCTGGGATATATGATTTATATATTAAATTGCAGGTTTGTTTGTCTGCAGAGCCTGTTGAAAATTTAATGGCTAATATCCTTAACTGTAGCAGAAGTAAATTATGTATGAGAGGGGTTGGCTTTCTCCTCTCGTAATAATGATTCCTCCCCACCTCCACTGCTGCCAGAGATGAAGAGGGAAGGTTGGGCGGGGGAGGGAAGGGGCAGGGAGTGGATGTTCTGAGGGGAGGACCCCAGAGAAGTGAGGTGAGCATCCCTCGGGCAGCAGAGGGAGCTGGGGTTCAGAAGGCCCTCTGCAGACACGTGAGGCTGGGCGCATTGCCCGAGGGGTGCGTCCTGCCACCCTGAGAGGGCTTCCTTTCAAGCCAAGACAAGGGGGCGGGCTTTTCTAGCTTGACTTCCAGTGGTCTCTGCATCACCCACTCAGTGGCAGGCGTGCTGCGTGACTGACCGACACCCTTCTCTGATTGCAGGGCACCCCTGGGAAGCCGGGACCACGGGGGCAGCGAGGCCCGACGGTAACCCTGGGCGGAGGGCGGCCTCCAGACTGGGCGTGGTGGTGGGGCGCCTGCCTGGCGGGAGGGGGATGAAGGCGTCGCGCGCGCAGGGCTGGGGTCCACCTGTCCTCTCTTCCGTTTGTCCAGGGCCCACGAGGTGAAAGAGGCCCACGGGGCATCACCGGCAAGCCTGGCCCCAAGGTGCGTATGTGGTCTCCCCTGTGGCCCCGGCCTGACCCCCCATGGAGGGGGCCCCACGGCCTTTTCCGCTGCAAAATATGAAAGAATGAAAGAAGATTTCCTGGGGGTATTTAAGAAGGAGCTGGTTGAGTTAGGTGAGGTCGAACCACAGAGGCTACCCGGGGCCACCGCAGCGTGGAAGTCAGGCCCAGCCAGGCTTTGGACCAATGTCCCCCCGCTCTGATGGGGAGGCCTCGTTTCTTTTCTTCGAGAGGGCTTTGGAAGGGACATCTTGCCGGGATTCTAAAGAAAGTTCTTTCCACCCCTGCGAGAGTCCAGACCCACCTCGAAGGCCTCTTCTCCCACCCTGGGGCCTTGACACCAGCTACTCCAGTCGACGTGGAAGCAGACCTTGGCCAGGCAGCAGGCCCGTCCTGTTTTGCCCTGTGGGGGTCGTGATTCCAGCGCACTTTGCTGCTAAGGAGATGGGCCCGCGGCTGGCGGAGGCGGCGAGCCAGGCAGGGGCAGGGCAGGCCCGGGGGTTGCCCGAGTCCCTCCGTGACGAGCTCTGGGCCCAGTCGCGCCCCCGGAGGCTGACTGAACGCTCAGCTGCTGCGGGCTGCTGGGTGGGCCTGGGACGCAGCCTGCGTCCCGTCTTCTCGTGAGCTTTGGCCCCTGGTGGGAGCCTGGCCTTTGTCCCAGAGCAGCAGCGCGTTCTCCTGGGAGTGTCTCAGTCCCGGCGAGGGCGGCTCGGTACTGGGTGTGTGTGCAGAGGCGAGGACCACCTGAGGCTGGTGCGCTCTGCTCCATATGCAGGCGGGGTGACTGCAGAGGGCACAGGGGCGCCAGGCGATGCTGCACCTGTGATGCTGTCACGGACCAGTCTTTTCATCAGAAATAGTAATGACAGAAATAGTAATAATAAGCTTTTCTTGCTCTTTCCCTGCCTTCCCAGGGCAACTCTGGAGGCGATGGCCCGGCCGGCCCTCCAGGTGAACGGGTAAGCACCTGGATGCGTCCAGGAACACCCCCAGGAGCGTCTGCAGGAGAGCTGCCTGCCCTCAGCGGCCCCCAGCGTTTCTTCCTGGGGGGCGGGGCAGAGCATGGCCAGCCTTCGACCCTGGAGAAGGAGGGTGGTTCCTAAAATCCAGAGGTGGCTCGGGGGTGGCCTTCCCCGGGAGTAAAGTCTTTTCTGTTGGTTGGAGATGACGACCCCATCCCTTTGGCCCTGGCCTTGGGGCTTGAGGTGGGGGGTGGCTGAGATGTCCGGAAACCGAGTCCTGGGCCTCACGCTGCCCCAAGGGACCTTCTTGTGTAACGGACTTACTTTTCACATTGGCGAGGGCAGGGCTGGAAAGAGCTTCTCGAAAGTCGTGGGGAGTAGGGGTGACCGTGCCTGTGCTCAGAGATCCGATGGTGGGGCTGCTGGGCCCACGTGCTGGGGCGATGCCTGTCCTCATACTGGCTCTTGTCTGTCCCCAGGGACCCAACGGACCCCAAGGACCCACGGGGTTCCCTGGACCAAAGGGCCCCCCGGTGAGTACCGCATTTTCCCTGTGGGGCCGGTCCAGGGTGTCCCGGAGACGCTGGTCTTTCCGCAGGGCTCCGGCCTCCAGGCAGCGGGCTCAGGGGAGGGGGGCCAGCCCAGGAGCTCTGACTAGAGGGGCAGTTTGGGGCGCACGGACCCCTCTGTCATCAGACCATCATGACTGTCCAGTCGGCCCTGAGTCAGGGTGGTAGTGCTGTCACGACAAATGGCCACAAGCCCAGCGCCTTAAAACCACAGAAACGCGTTCTCTCCGTCTGGAGGCCAGAGCCCGAACTCCCGGGGCCGGGGTCCCATGCCTCCCCCGGAGGCCTCTCCCAGCCCCTGGCCCCCTGAGCTCATGGACCCCCAGCCCCACTCTGCCTGCATCTTCGCCTGGCCTTCTCCTCTCTCCTCCTGTGTCTCACATTCTCTGTCTCTACTCTGGATGAGGGCCCAGCCTAACCCAGCCAGACCTCACCTTGACCTGATCCCGTCTGCGGAGACCCTGTTCCCAAATGAGGCCAGGGTCGCAGCTTCAGGGGGTTAGGACCTCAACCAGTTTTTCCTGGTGGTGGTGGGGAGAGGCACAGCTCAGCTCGCAGCAGATAACAGTGTATTTCCTCTAAGAAGGAAAAGCCCCTCATCGCAGGAGTTGCTGCCTATTGGGACGCGCGTGGGCACGGGGGTTAGGAAGAAGTTCGACCTCTGCCCTGCATGGACCTGGGCCCAGTGCCTCCTGCGGCCGGGCCTCAGGGGCTGCTGACACCTTGGCTTCTCCCTGTGGGAGACGACAGTGACCCTCAGGGTGGATGTAAGGGTTCAAGGGGGTGGAGCCCAGACCCGGGCTCCCAGGAGTGCTTGTTACTGTGACTTTGCCGTCATCACCTTGGAACTGAAATGGTAGCTTTTGTCCTCTGGGGTGGCACAAAGTCCTGAAGATGTGTGTGTCTTGGGATGAGATGAAGCTTCTCTCCTTTGCTTTCTGCAGGGGCCCCCAGGCAAGGACGGGCTCCCGGGGCACCCTGGACAGCGAGGCGAGACGGTGAGTGTGGGCAGCGCCGGGGGATGTGGGCGCCGCGCCCGACCTTCACTGCCGGTCGGCTCAGGCAAGGCTGAGGCTCAGCCTTGGGAAGCCCCCCGAGGGCCGGCCGGCTCCTGTGGCCGCGGGATGCGCCCTCTCTGGAGGGAGCTCCACAGCCTCCGAGCAGCCCCTTGGCCTCTGTGTGTGAGGGCAGGTGTCGGCGTCAAGCCGTCCTGGGCAGCCTGGCCCAAGGTCACACGTGCAACCATCGTGACGCCAACGGAACCTAGAGGAGTGGCCCCTGCCTTCCCCGGGAGGGTCGGAGCGCGGCCCAGCGCACGCCACGTGCGTCTGAACTGGACACTCCTTGGGCAGGTCCTCCCTTTCCAGCTTTCCGGTTACTTTATGCCACCCCCAGCCCTGTCTGTCCCGGCCCTTGCCTCGGGGGGGATGGCAGGGAGGCAGACGGCTTCCCCCAAGTGCCCTTTTCAGTAAGGGGGCAGGCGGCCGGTCGGGCTGGAGTTTGGGCCCTTGGCTGTGCTCAGGGCCAGCGTCTGCTGTCAGGGCTCAGCTTGGCCTTGCCCTGACCTGTAGCAGCGCCCGCCACAGTCTTTGACAGCTGGACTTAATGGACGCCCACGTTTTTTAGTTCTAGAAAAAGCACTGGGGTCACTTCCTGGTCCCAGGAGCCACGGGGGATTCAAGCGAGCTTCATGCTGAGTCCCCCCAGGCCTGTCCCTGGGAAGGGCGTGGGCACCCTGTGACCTGGGGGCTCCCGCTCTGGACAGCTGGGGTTCGCAGCGCCTGGTGACCTTCTGGCCACCATAGTGGTGGGGACTGGCCCACGGGAAGGCCCCCTTGTGTCTGCGTCCGGCGTCCATGTGGTCAGAGACCTCTGACTCTCCCAGGAGGAGCCGGCCCCTTGAGAAGTGTGATCCTTAACAGCACACTTAATACGTCTTGGTGCTTCTTAAAAACATCCCTGGGTCCCTTTTTGGCTCGTGGTGATGAAGAGTCCCCTACATGTGCCGTCCTGGTGCTCCGTGGCAGAAAACAGAGTTCGCTTTGCTCTTTTGTTTCTGGAGAAAAACTAAAGCACCCCCAGCTTTGCACGCTTTTCTCCAGTGCTCTCCTGAGCAGATCGGATGGAAGGCTTCTCGTCTCACGGTGCGCACTCTCCCCTCTGCCTTGTTCTGGGGAGAGGCTGGCAGAGTGATTAAGCCGCTTGTTTTGCTGGCAAAGCAGGGCAGGTTCTTCCTGCCCCCCCACCAGGCCTGGCTGCCCCGGAGATTCAGGGGCACCCCCATCTGGGCCCGCCTGGGGTGTGGCGTCCTCCAGGGGTCAGTCCAGATGCCCTGCAGAGAGGCCCTCCTCGGGGTCATGACCTGTGCTTTCGTTAGAGAACTGGAAACACAAGAGGTCGTAGCACCTCCTACATGCGAGCCCAGAGCCCGCTCGTCACAAGCACTGAGATGGACCCCGGCCTCAGCTGGCGTGGGTGTCCCCCGGCGGACCACACGCAGGCCTTCCTTGCCTCCACGTGGGCACTGCTGCCCAGCCCCCCGAGCAGGGGAGATGCCTTCGATCTGTCCAGCATGCCTTGTTTCTGACCCTGTAAAGGCTGCTGGCCTTGCGGCTAAGATTAAGTGTAGTATGGGGGCTTCACAGCTGGTCGGTGGTAAAGAATCTGCCTGCTGAGGCGGAGACACAAGAAATACAGGTCCGATCCCTGAGTTGGGAAGATCCCCCGGAGTAGGAGATGGCTGCCCACTCCAGTACTCTTTCTGGAAAACTCCATGGACAGAGGAGACTGGTGGGCTACAGTCCCGGGGGCCACCAAGGGTCGGACACGACTGAGCGCACAGAGGTCTCCTGTGGGGAGTGCGGCCTCGGCCATGGCCGTGCCAGTCCCGTGCGTGCAGCTCGGCTGGAGCCCTCCCAGACTCTGCTGTGAAGCTGCCTCTGCTCTGGGTCTGCACAGTCCAGCGGCTGAGCATCAAGTGTCCCTCAGCTGCACACTCGCTGGCTGTCGTGCTCTGGGTCAGAGGTCCTTGCCCTTCAGCCCCGTGGGCAGCTGGCCCCGCGGCTCTTGCTGCGGCCTTAAACGAGCCGTTTCCCTCTGCGGACGCTGTAGAGTTTCCACTGAAAGCCTCCCGGGCGTAGCATCTGCACGTCTCCCCCGGCGTCACGTGGCGCCTGCAGATGGCATCTTGTCCGCACGTGCCGAGCTCCGTGGAAATGAATGCCGGAAATGAAACCCGTGCTGCTCTGCCGTCAGCTTCGCCTCTGGGGGAGAGCGTGTGCAGAGCAGCCAGGCGGCCGGGTCCGTGCCAGCGAGCGGAGCAGAAACAAGCGGTTCCTGTTGAGTCGAGCTAAGAATACCTCCCAGCTGCCACACTGTGGAAGTGGCAGGTCCCCTCTGCGTCCGGATTTCAGTGGGTGCCGTATAAAACCGGCTGTCCTGCCCCAGGGGCCTTGGGGACACCAGCAGGACAGTTCCCGCACAGTCACTGACGAGAGGCAGCCCAGAGGTGGCTCCCGGGTGTAGTTTCCAGCAGCTGTGACACCAAGTCTGCTCAGAAAACAGACACTTAGTGACGTGAGGAGGACGAACGGTTACAGAGTATATTTCTCAGAGCAAGACGGGGTGATGGAAGCAGCTAGTGAAACGATCCTGTCTGGTTTCCTGACCTTCCTAAATTCATGCGAAGTGGGACAAGAGAAATGGCCCTTTTCAATGAGGTCTCGGACGTCAACTGTTTTGGGGTGGGGTGGGGGCTGGGGTGACCTTCTGTCTGCCGCTTCAGCCGTCTCAGCGGGCTGACTCTCTCTTCGCAGGGTTTCCAAGGCAAGACCGGCCCTCCAGGCCCCCCAGGTGTGGTCGGCCCTCAGGTGAGATACAGGCCCCGCTGGCATCTGGGGTCATCCCGGGTCCCCGCCCACTCGGGAGACAGGGTCACGCTCAGGGTGGAAGATCCCTGCATCGCCAGGGCATGGGTGCAGCCGGGAGGCGTCATAAGGCCTAGACCACTGCTTCAGAGGTGCTTTCCACGGAGCAGAGCAGGTGCAGAGATGGGGAGTGATCGCATGACGCGAACCGAGAGGGCAGAGCCAGCTGCCAACTCTGTGGGCAGACCAGGCAGGCCCGGGGAGTCCGGCTTCCACCCTCCGGGCAGCCCAGCCCTTGGGGTCCACGCAGCCTGACTCCCCGCCTTGGATCCAGTGCCCGGGGCTGCCGTTCTAACCTTGGATCTGTGCCAGAATGGGCTTGCAGGCTCAGGGCCGCAAAACGGGGCACAGTCACCTTGCTTCCCAGAAAGTCTGTGCCTAACGTGGCGGTAAATAAGATACTGACCCAGGAAACGAAGGTGCGCCCCCTGCCCTTCCCTGCACAGGGGTTCCCCCCGAGGCCGAGGAAACGCAGGCCCCGCCGGCTTCATTGGAGACGAGACTCAGGACCACAGTGGGGGCCGGGCAGTAGCTGGTGAACAGCACCCCCAGTGCGCTTTGCTCTCCCTGGGTTTTTACCAGAAGGAGAAGACCTTCAAAGGAAGGTGATGGTCTGGTGGGCTCGCAGTGGCCCTTCGCCTCTGCGACCAGGCTGTCCTTAGACTGAGGCAGAGAAGGTTACTTTCTTGCATGTCCCTGGAATGTGTTTACTGGCTGACACGCTTTTTCCCTGCAGGGTCCCACCGGGGAAACTGGTCCCATGGGCGAGCGTGGCCACCCTGGGCCCCCAGGCCCCCCAGGTGAACAGGGGCTCCCGGGCCTGGCCGGGAAAGAAGGGACGAAGGTGAGTGGCTGGGACCTTTGTCCCGAGCAGACTTTCCTGGGGACGGTTTCAGCCCTTGGTCTGTGTCTTTCTGATGCTTTTCTCTGATGAATGTGTGATTCTCAAGCAGCTGCTCTTCATGCCAATGCACCCGCTCAGACCAGGGACTCAGCTCCTCTCTGCTCACTTTGAAGAAGGGCCTGAGCTGATCAGCTTCCCGGACAGAGATGATGGGGGGCTGTGGACCACCTCTTCCCCAGGGCACCCAGAGTGGCCGCCCACCCGTTCCCAGAAATGGACAGAAGTCTGACACTTCATGTGTCTAAGCTGAAGTCAGCGGAAAGTGACCCTTTAAAAAATTCTCCACTTTAAGACACGAAAGCTGTCGTTCAGTCGCTAAGTCATGTCCGACTACTCACGACTCCATGGACTGCAGCACGCCAGGCTTCCCTGTCCTCCACTACCTCTCGAAATTTGCTCAAACTCACGTCCATTGAATTGGTGATGCCATCCAACCATCTCACCCTCTGCCACCCCCTTCTCCTTTTGCCTTCAATCTTTCCCAGCATCAGGGTCTTTTCCAGTGAGTCGGTTCTTTGCATCAGGCCAAAGTATTGGAGTTTTAGCTTCAGCATCAGTCCTTCCAATGAATATTCAGGGTTGATTTCCTTTAGGATTGATTCGTTTGATCTCCTTGGAGTCCAAGAGACTCTCAAGAGTCCTCTCCAGCACCACGATTTGAAAGCATCAATGAAAGAATAAATAATTAAAAAACCCACCCCCAGACTGGGTGCCCCAAGCTGGTAGTCATAACTTCCTGTGTTTTTGCGTAAAAACAAACGGCCCTCTTCTTTCAGCTTTTCAGTGAGGGACTCGGGAGAGATAAGTTCTCCAGCCCTTTGCATGACCACATACAGCAAAGTAAACTTGAAGAGTAATCAAAGAGTGAAAAGGTCACACACGCACATGTATGTATGCAGGCATACATGATGGATTACATACATATGTGCTTGTGCATACGTGTGTGTGTATAACGTAGAGACAGCCATTTAGCCATAAAGAGAGCTGGCTGAGTTTGGAAAGGACGCCCCTACCCTCCCATGTGGGACCCCAGAGAAAGTCCTAGAAGACGTCACAGCCTTAGTGAATTTCAAGGAAGGTACATGGTCAGACAGAGAATCCTTTCAGAAAATGTGGTTCAGGCTCAAGACGAATATCTTGAGCAGCGAGTCCATTTCAGGCAAAGCTTCCAATGCTTTGGCCACGGAGTTCTTCACCTGAGCCAGTTTTACGAGGATCCCCGGGTTCACGGGAAGGACAGGCCCTCAGCCCCCGCTCGGGCCACTGTGGCCCTGAAGGATGTGACGGGGAGCAGGACTCCACAGATCATGATTAGAGTCCCAGACAGAGTCAGTTCCCACGCCACACGCAGGGCCAGCTGGCCACACAGGCTCCCAGGTGTGAGCTTGGGCCATGCTCCGGCGCCCGGATCCATCAACCAGTGAAGCAAGTCAAGACCCAGAGGTTCCTTTTAAAGCTGTGAGCCCCGGGAAGCCCCCCTCCAGCCCAGCTCCCGAGTGGATCTAAAGACCGGCCCCACCCACTCCCCATCCACCTGGGCTGTGGGCATCGCCCGAAACTGACCTGTGGCCCTGATTCCAGGGTGACCCAGGCCCCGCCGGCCTTCCTGGGAAAGACGGTCCCCCCGGGCTGCGAGGCTTCCCTGGAGACCGAGGCCTTCCTGGTCCAGTGGTGAGTGAGGGGTCCGCCGGGGGACGGGTTGGATGTCCCTCCCGGGGAGGCTTCTCCCTGCGGCCCCCTCTCACACCCCGTTGCTTTGCAGGGGGCGCTTGGACTGAAAGGCAGTGAAGGCCCCCCCGGCCCACCAGGCCCCGCGGTGAGTGTACTGGCCCAGCACAAAGCCTCTCCCACCCTCTCCCTCCAAGCCTGCTCTGCAGGAGAGCAGGTGTCCTGAGGGCTGGGGAGCACGCACCCTGGCTCTGATGGTCCCCCGGGGGTCCTGGGAAGGCTGTGGTGGAGGAGGTGGAGTCGGGATGGATGTGGCCAGCGTGCCTGAGCTGCCAGCCAGTGAGGAAGGCCCGGGGAGGGGCCGTGCTGTGTGAGGGAACTTGGAGGGCTGGGAGTGTGGACGAGGCCTGAGTGGGCCCCCGAGCTCGTGGAGGTGCTCAGCGCGGGTCCAGGCCTGGCACAGCCCACACGGGCACACGCAGCTCCAGGGCCTCGAGCCGGGCCATCCACACACCCAAGGCCGCTCAGGGCAAAGGTGACTCAGCACAGGCAGGAGGCCTGGCCCCCAGAGCTGTGCTGTTTCCTTAAGTGGGTCCCTCCCAACCGTGAGATTCAGCTACACGAGGCCTAAAGATTCAGACCTTTGAGACCCCGGGCTATGGTCTGGGGGACTCAGTGGCCACATGAGGCTGTGCCCACAGATCCCCGCTCTTGTCTGACTCTTTATGGGGAAGTGACATCTGCCTCACTTCCCCCTTAAAACGGGGCCCATCCGACAGCCCCCACTCATCTGCTCAGGTGGGGGCTTCAGGAGCGGCCCCGGCCCCTGGCTGGGTTGAGGGTGGACCATGAAACAACATCCCCTTCCACCTGAGTTAGGGGCCGTTTGAGAGCGATGATGATGGGGAAGTCAGGGGGAAGTGAGGTGAAAAGTAATCTTCCTTCTGATAAAGGTTGGGAACAGGATGCCTCCCGGGGAACCAGGGTCCTCAGTGCTGACCCCCAGAATTAGTCCACGTGCCCACCTGTCAGTCCTGTCCTGGGGCCAGAGCCTCCCCCATAGAGCGGACAGCGTGGAGGAGCCGGGCAGCCAGTGAGCACCCCGGGGGCAGGCGGAGCCCACAGGGCCAAGTAGATGCCAGGGTCCCAGACGAGGTCCCTCCAGGGCAGGACTTAAAGAAGAGGTGTCCTCAGACGCTCTGCGGGGGCTTGGAGTTATGGGAGGGGCTCAGAAACAGCCTCAGGACAGACCGGATAGTCTGTGCTCACTCGGGGCCCTGGGGAGCTATGGCGGGCTCTAGAGTGAGGAGGTGGTGGAATGGTATGGTGTGGTGGGGTGGGGCTTCAGGAAGTCGTACCCACGCAGTTGGAGAGCCTTTGAAATAAACCACTTTCTTGCCTTGCCCAGGGATCTCCAGGCGAGAGAGGTCCAGCCGGTGCTGCTGGGCCCATTGGAATTCCAGGGAGACCCGGGCCCCAGGGGCCCCCTGGGCCAGCTGGAGAGAAAGGCGCTCCTGTAAGTACTGCCCCAGAGGAGCTCGGTCCCTGCTGTGTGCTGTGCTCCCTGGGCGTCTCCCTGGGGTCTGTGGGAGGGGGTGGGTGGTGAAGTTTGCGATGTGTGCCTGGCTGTCACGGTTGACATCCAAAGGCGGCCAGATGCTTCCCCAGAGTGGTCTGAGCTGGAGGGGTGCTCACAGGCCTGTGCGTCTGTGCCCTGGGACATGCAGGCCAGGGCCGGGCGTGGGGGCGTGTGGAGACTCTGTCCAAACGTGGCCTTGGGCCCAGTCCAGGCTCTGGGGACCCCGACAGGATGGGGCCCCCACCCCGGCCTGGGCCCACAGCTGGTCAGTGTAGGGGAAAGGTGGATATTTGGGATGGCGCTTGCTGTGTTGGTCTGGGGGCAGGTGTGGAAAAGAAAAGGGATAGGCGACCTGATGGGAAGATGAGCAACCTCTTCCCAGACCCCTGACAGCCAACACTTCACACCTGACGAACCCAGGTGTGCCTGCCCCCGCCCGGAGGCTTTGTGAGAGCTCAGGTGGGGGCTGGTCTGGAGTCTCGGCTTCCATGAAGGGAGTTAGAGACCCTTCGTATCTAGTCAGACATGCCCTGGGAAGCTGACCGCCAGCCTCTCTCCCCTAGTGTCTCCCTAAATGCCCCTTCCTGCCCAGATGAACCCTCACCCCAGCCACATTTGACATGTGCCTCATGATTGTGCAAACGCCCACCTGGCCTCACATTCACTCAGCCATGGAGACAGATTCCAGCTCAGAGCTCCTCTCCAAATTGCAAATGTCACAGAAGTCTGAGTTCCAGGGGGATGGGCTACCTGGATGATGTCCCATTGAGTCAAGACACCTATGAGGATTGATTTCTGTTAGAGAGGCTGGTTTGCCTCATGGGTTTCCCATGCCTCAGGGTTAGAAAGAGGGCCTTGGTTGCCTTCCTGGCGAGAAGTCCACATGGGAACCACGCTGGACACATGGGCGCCTGGCCGATCTGTCTGGCGTGCCATCGGCAGTTCTGAGGCCTCTGGCCTGTCCCCTGAGGCCCGCAGGACGCAGATCCCCCTGGGCTCTGCCCACGCCCCCCTCCTCCTGGCACTCGGTGCGGGTAGAGAAAACACAGCACACGGAGCCAGGTGGACATGGCTCGGGCTCGCAGTTTCAAGAGAGTCGGGGCTTGAGCAGAAACCTCCCAGGGTGGCACCGTCCGCGAAACTCTCGTCACAGTCCCAGCACAGCCACCTGAGGAGAAAAGGCCGAGCAAAGGTCAGGTGTCGTGTCAGCAGGAAGATTCCACCCGAGCCATGGGATGCCTGGGCATGTTCTGGCTTAACTGTGGAAGAGCCTTTCCGGGGACTCTCAGGCGAAGAGCAGGGCGTGAATGTGCGGCAGGACAGGGAAGCGGGTGCAGGAAGGGGACGGGCACGGCGAGGCCTGCCAGCGACCGTGAGGCCGCTCGCTTTCCCGTCCGCGTCCCCTCCTGTTTCCATTCCTGGTTCTGTCGGGAGACAGGGATCCCAGTTTGGGTGAGAAGGTGCCGGCCACCCACGGGGTAGCCCATGGCTGGCAAAATAGAGCAAGAACTCAGTGAGGATCATTTGGGATAACCAAGGGGGCGATGAGGAAAGTGAAGCAAAGCTGTGAGGAAAGGAAGATGGGTGTGTGTGTGCGCACGTGTGTGTGTACACATGTGTGTGTGCATGTGTGCGCGCACATATGTGTGCATGTGTGTGTGCCTATGTACATGTGTGTGCGTGTGTGTGCCTGTGCATGTGTGTGCATGTGTGTGTGCGTGCATGTGTGTGTGCTTATGTACGTGTGTGTACGCATGTGTGCGTATGTGTGCCTGTGTGTGCGTGTGCCTGTGTGTGTGTGCATGTGCGTGTGCTTATGTACGTGTGTGTACGCATGTGTGCGTATGTGTGCCTGTGTGTGCGTGTGCCTGTGTGTGTGTGCATGTGCGTGTGTGTGCATCTGTGTGTGCGTGTGCATGCCTATGTACATGTGTGTGCGTGTGTGTGCGTATGTGTGCCTGTGCATGTGTGCCTGTGTATGTGTGCGTGTGTGTGCACGTGTATGTGTGTGCGTGCATGTGTGTGTGCCTATGTACGTGTGTGCGCATATGTGTGCCTGTGTATGTGTGTGTGTACATGTATGTGCACACGTGCCTGTGTGTGCGTGTGTGTGCCTATGTACGTGTGTGTGCATGTATGCGTATGTGTGCCTGTGTATGTGTGTGTGTACGTGTGTGCACGCACATGCCTGTGTGTGTGCATGTGTGTGTGCGTGTGTGTGCGTGTGTGTGCAGGTGCTTGTGCTCCTGCTCAGGGGGCGTGCGGCGTGGTATTAGTAGAAAATCAAGAGAGTGAGCAAGTTGGCCAGAGCTGGAGTTCAGACGCCCTGGCCACTGACTTGGGCGATCGCACACGTAGACCCGGGAATCGGGTTGCCCTGGTTTGGATCCCGGCTCCACTGTATGAACGAGCCTCCGTGCCCATCTGGGAGAGAGTAGCCCTTCCCAGGATGGGTGAGGGTTGACCACAGAGGCGCGTGGGGAACAGTGATACAGGACTGGACTCAGAGCCGCCCCGGCGCACCTGGCAGATCCAGGAGGACCTGGGGGACGGTCCCTCCCCAGGAACCGCCCGGCGCACCTGGCAGATCCATGAGGACCTGGGGGACGGTCCCTCCCCAGGAGCCGCCCCGGTGCACCTGGCAGATCCATGAGGACCTGGGGGACGGTCCCTCCCCAGGAACCGCCCGGCGCACCTGGCAGATCCATGAGGACCTGGGGGATGGTCCCTCCCCAGGAACCGCCCCGGCGCACCTGGCAGATCCATGAGGACCTGGGGGACGGTCCCTCCCCAGGAACCGCCCGCTTCCCGCCTGTGGGGCTCTGGCCGGGAGACGAGCTGCTGGCAGGATGCTCCCGCGATGGAGCTGCCTTTGAACAGTCATCCCCTCTCCTCTCTAGGGCGAGAAGGGTCCACAAGGCCCAGCTGGCCGAGACGGTCTCCAGGGCCCCGTGGGGCTCCCCGGTCCCGCTGGCCCTGTGGGCCCCCCTGGAGAAGATGGAGACAAGGTAAGAGGAATTTGGAGAAGCCCCGCCCCATCGTGGACCCCGCATGGCCCAGCTTGGCCCACATCTGCAGGTCGGAGCTGGGCGGGGGTCCTTTCAAACCAAGGGACGCAGGCACTGCGGGGGCTCTGGTGACAGGGACCCCGTGCTGTGCATCTGGCGTTCCTTGCGTTAGCGGATGGTTTTGGAATAGCTCCCAAATAGCGGTAACGAATGAGACCTCTGACACGCTCGAGGGGACTCACACAGTGCTCTCTTCTGTGGTTTTGATGTCATCAAAGACATCTGCTGTAGCAGCCAGAGCAAGGAGAAGCACTCTAGATCATCTCAGATTCCAGATCTGTGGAGCTGAGTTTAACGAGGTTTTACTCAGTATCTATTTTTAAATGTCTCCGCTTGAATCATCAAGGCCCCCTTTCGTTAGGAATATGCTTTATAATCTGATGCTGTTACCGTAGCATTGTGTTCTCCGTTTAATGAAATCAGAGGAATTCAGCTCTCCGGTTTAGCTTCCCATTTGTGAGAACTCTCCGGTGACATTTCTGACTTTATAACCTCTGCAGTGTTGATGCCTGGCCTCTCGGGGTGGGAGACAGCCCGGCATAGCAGAAGCATGAGGGGTTTTAATAGTTCTGGAGGCATAGTAATTGAGTTGTCTTTATTACACTGTCCTGTCATCCGATTTGACGAAGTAAATATTTCCATTATGATTTTTTGCCACACTTTCAAATCTACTACAATCCTGCAAAGCGTAAAATCAAGGTCATATCTCTTCCAGCTCTCTTATTAAAGAGGAAATCAAATTAATATATGGAAATGTTTCATCTTAGGAAAGTTAGAGGTCCCCCTGGAGAGGAGATGGTTCTTACTCTCTGAGAAAAATTAATTACGGGGAGCAGAGAACGTGCAAGCGGCCACTGGACCGTCTGACGGGTCTTTCCCATTTTCCCACAGGGAGAGATTGGGGAGCCAGGACAGAAAGGGAGCAAGGGAGACAAAGGCGAGCAGGTAAGGGGCCCCAGCGCAGCCACGGCTCAGGGCCACGTGCTCGGCTCGGTGCACTGTCCCCACTGACATTAACCACCCTTACAAGGTAACCGGGCTTCCCTGGTGGCTCAGTGGTAAAGAGTCAGCCTGCGATGCAGGACTTGCAGCAGGAGCCACAGGTTCAATCCCTGGGTCAGGAAGACCCCCTGGAGGAGAGCACAGGTACCCACTCCAGTCGTCTTGCCTGGAGAATCCCATGGACGGAGGAGCCTGGTGGGCTACAGTCCGTGCAGTTGCCAAGAGGCGTGACTGAGCGACTCATCACCAACAACGAGATACCAGCACTCACACCCGTAACCGATGGGAACCGGGTGATGGGCTTTCCCCCCCGTTGAAATCTTGTGTGTGTACGTGCACAGGTGTGTGTTAGGCGTATATGTATGTAAGTGACACACGCCTGCGAGTGAATCCCTTATTACCAGATGAACAGGAAGCCCTCGCAGGTTTAATGAAATAAGCAAATGGAGCATGTTTGTCCTTGAGGATTTTGGTCCCACGGACGTAGTCACCGCCTCTCAGCGCTGAGGGCTGCGGGCCGTTCCAGCAGCTGCAGCATCCTGACCAAACGCCTCTTAATTTTCCCTAAAAAATATTCTGCTGAGAAGTGCTAGTGCGTTCTTGCACAAGCGCTGTCACGAGGCTGCAGCTCCTCCCGGGGGCCGCAGAAGGAGGCCTGCACTGCGGGCTTCTTCGCCGGTGTGTGTGTCCCGGGCGGGCAGGGACCTGTGTGCTCCCAGTGCCGGCCCGGGCGGGTCAGGCTCCCTGCACAGTGCGGCCTCTCCCCCACGCTCCCTGGGCCGACAGTGGAACGTGCTTGGGGGCGCCCTGGGGGCGGCATCGAGCTCCAGGCGTGACCTGAGTCAGGCCCTTGCTCAGCCCTGCGGGAGTCCCCTGACCTCAGGTCTCGTTTCTGAACGGGGTCTCCGCAGCCCGTGTCTCGAGTGTGCGATGGGGCTGAGGTGGTGCACAGGGCCCTCTGGCCACCCCCGACCGCACACACTCAGGGCTGGACCCCGGGCCTCTTGCCTTCTGGAGCCGCAGCCTGGCCGGGGTGGGCCCCGCATGGGCAGGGCCCGGGTGAGCTGGGCCGCCAGCCCCCACATCAGTGGCCTCAGCGGCGACTCAGGAGCCACCACCTCTGTCTCTTCCCCACAGGGTCCACCAGGGCCTACAGGACCTCAAGGCCCCATCGGACAGCCAGGCCCCTCCGTGAGTATCCGCGGCTAACAGCCCTCGGAGTCGCCGACCCCTCAAGCTGCTGTGGTCCACTTCCGGTCCTCAGCACACTCCTCCGTCTCCCCGCAGGGAGCCGATGGCGAGCCGGGACCTCGGGGCCAGCAGGGCCTCTTTGGGCAGAAAGGCGACGAGGGTCCGAGAGGCTTCCCCGGGCCCCCGGGCCCCGTGGGGCTGCAGGTAACAGCAGAGCTGGCACAGAGCTGGGTCGATTCCCCACGTCTGTGCTGTGCCTCCCCGGCCCTCACACCTCTGCCCTCCCCTCCTGCTCCCTCCCTCCTTGACGTATATACCCCATCCACGCCATGTAAGACAGGTAACTAACGAGAGCCTAGTGCATAGCTCAGGGAACCCTGCTGGAAGCTCTGTATGACCTAAAGGGGCAGTAAGTCAAAACAAGAGGGGGTGTGTATGCACAGAGCTGACTCGCTTTGTGTACAGTCGACTCTAACATGACGTTGCGAAACAACTATAGTCCAATAAAAAGTTTAAAATGGGGCTGCTAAGGAGCCACAGGGCCTCCTCCACACGCCCGAAGAGCCATGAATTCACAGACGTCTAGACACTCCTAGCTTCCCTTCTCTTACCCCGTGACGTTTGTTTTCCTGCTCATTGTAGAATGTTGGAAACTACTGTAGCTTATTAGAAAAGGAAACCAGACTGGCTTCTGAGTGCATGCGCATGCCCACCTTCTAAACGCCCGTGCGCAACACACACACACACGCACACACACACATGCACAAGCTGCGCAACACACACACACGCACACACACACACGCACACACACACACGCACACACACACACGCACACACACACGCGCACACACACACGCACACACACACATGCACACGCACACACACACGTGCACAAGCTGCGCAACACACGCACACGCACGCACACGCACGCACGCACACGCACACACACACATGCACACGCACACACGCACACACACACACGCACAAGCTGCGCAACACACACACGCACACACACACACGCACACACACGCACAAGCTGCGCAACACACACGCACACGCACACGCACACGCACGCACACACGCACACACACATGCACACGCACACATGCACAAGCTGCGCAACACACACACACGCACACACACACGCACACACACACGCACACACACACGCACACACACGCACACACACACATGCACAAGCTGCGCAACACACACACACATGCACACGCACACATGCACACACACACACGCACAAGCTGCGCAACACACACACACGCACACACACACACGCACACACACACGTGCACAAGCATGTGCACCCTTCTGTTTGGTTTTCACAAAACCTGAGTCATGCTGCACGTATAGAACACTCGGACCAGGCTTTCCCGCTTCCTGTTATGTTACGAGTCACGTCAAATGCCATTAAATATTCTTTGAACATGTCACCTTCTATTTATTTTCAAAAACATGACTCTTAGTCACTGCCTTGTGTCCCAGCATATGGTGGTGACATAATTGATTCCGGCAGCTCCCTGCTGGTGGCTCATTAGGCTTTATTGTTTTATGGGACACTTGCAATAAGCACCTTGTCCATAAATCCTTGCCCACTTCTCCGATTCTCTCCTCGGGCTAATTCTGAGACGGGATCTCGGAGCCGTCCTCATGCGTAGCTGAGATGCGCATCCCCGAGGCTTTTGGGGTGCTCAGCTGGGAGGCAGCAGAGGTTGGGGGGGCGCTGGAGCCATGCCCACCGGCTGAGTGTCTGACGACCTCCTGTTCTCAGGGTCTGCCGGGACCTCCCGGAGAGAAGGGCGAGACAGGCGACGTGGGTCAGATGGTGAGTGGGGCCGCTCCTGGGGCACGGGCCGTGGCGGAGCTGGCATTCTGGGGGAGGCCTGCCTTTGCTCTGGGCTCAACGGCTCCCCTTCTCCAGGGCCCGCCAGGTCCCCCCGGACCCCGAGGACCCTCCGGAGCTCCAGGTGCAGACGGGCCACAGGGACCCCCGGGCGGAATAGGCAACCCTGGAGCCGTGGGAGAGAAGGTGACGCACGCCCCGTGACTGTCCTGGTGTGTGAGCGTGCGTGCGTGTGTGTGCGTGTGTGTGTGGAGACACGCAGGCGCACTGCTAGGCTGTTCTGCCACAAGCATCTCGAAACCTGGAAGGCTGTGCAGTGGCCCTGGGAGCCCCACCCCCACCCAGGGCAGCCTGTGCGGATTTCACACAATGCGACCCCCAGCAAAGGCCGCCGCCCCCGCTCCGAGATCGGCTCCGACAGCCGTGGTTGTCTGTCCTTGACGTGTGTAGTTGCTCCCGTCTCAGCTCCCGTTTCCCTCAACTCCTGTCATCTCACAGCTTCGGGTCCTCGTCATCTGACCTGGTTCATGCCAGGGTCTGGGCCCTGGAGATATCTGAGCACATTGGTTGTATGTGCATGCACACACATGTACATACCTTACATGCGTGCGTGTGGCAGGCCCTGGAGATGATGCCTGAGCCCATTGGGTGTATGTGCGTGCACACACGTGTGTACATGCCTTACACGCGGGGGTGTGGTGGGCGAGACGGTGCCAGGGTCTGACTCCACCTGGGCCCAGGAGTTTGCACTATTTCAGAGCACCGATCCCAGCTTCTTGGGATAAAAGAAAGGAGGTGGACATGTGCCCTTCCATTTGCATTCCTTGCACACCTTCCAGAACTTTCTGCTGAAGTCTGGTCATTCAGTTGAAACCAGTGTCCCATCACTGCTCCCTTTTTATGATAGAGTCGCAGGGGAGCACACCTGCTGAGCCCACCCGTTATGGCGGGCAGCCTCTGCTGGGGGCCGCGTCCTCCCCCCACCTGCCACGGGGCGCATCCCCCCCAGCCCGCGACACCCCCCACCAGCTCTGCCCCTCCAGCCGGCAGACCCAGGGCACCATGCTGTTCTCCATCTGCCTTCACCCGCTGTCCCTCCTCCCGCACCTGGCCTCTCCCGGTCGTCCTCCAGGGCGGCTGGGAGCACCCCTTCCTGGGGAGGGCCATCCCTGACACCCCACGTTCCCTCCACGTGTGTCGCACGCTCGTGCGTGTCACTGTCACCCCTGTGTCCCTGGACTCCTTACCTGTGTCTCCTCCAGTCCTGGGCGCTCCCAAGAGGACAGTGACCGCTGTCTCACCCCGTCCCCGCAGCCCACCCCAGCCCAGTGTCAGGGACAATTTGATGGACACCTGGGCTGGACCTCTGCTCTCCTCACTGCTGGAATCACTTTGCGTTTCCTCCTTAGGGTGAACCCGGCGAAGCAGGAGAGCCTGGCCTTCCCGGCGAAGGGGGCCCCCCGGTGAGTGAGCGGGCTCTGGGGAGGGGTGGGGCGTGGCATGGACGGCTGCCGGGGGGCAGGGTCCCACTCTACCTCAGCTTTCCCATCCGTGAAATGGGAGTCGGGCCTCCTCTTGTGCCTCCATCACGAGACTGCTGGAAAAAAGAGGGAGTGTGGTGGGGAGTGAGTGTGTGTGTGACAGAGAGTGCCTGTGTGTGCGTGTGTGTGCGCGCGTGTGTGTGAGTGTGCATGTGTGTGTGATCACGCATGTGTGTGTGTGAGAGTGCCTGCGTGTGCGTGTGTGTGTGTGCGTGTGTGTGTGTGAGTGTGCGCGTGTGTGAGTGCATGTGTGTGTGTGAGTGTGCATGTGTACGTGTGTGTGAGCATGTGTGAGTGTGCATGTGTGTGAGTGTGCACACACATTGATGTTAGTGATGAACGCCCAGGACAGTTGTGCGTGAGCTGCCCCTCCGTCCGTGGTGTTCTGGGCTCCCTCACGGGCTTCCACAAGCATGGGGCTCATTCTTGTCACCTGTGAGCCCAGACCTGGGACATTCCTTCGCAGGTCAGATGCGTGGTCTCTCGAGGCCCGCTGGGGGCTGCTCTCTGGCCCAGGGAGTGGCTGGTGGCCGGAGGTGTGCTGGGCTCCCTCCACCTGAGGGCCCCAGTGCAGGGGGCAGCCTGGGTCCCTGTAGCCCCTGGGGTCCACGCCGCCTGCTGTCTCATCAGGACGCAGCCCTGCCCTTCTCACCTAGAAGCCGAGCCTCAGCCTCAGAGGCCCCAGGACACCAGTGGGGTCCCGAGACCCCTCGCGGTGCCCGTGGGGCTGGACTCTTGGGGACTTGCTGGGGGCGGAGGCTCTGGAGGCAGCTGACCCCCCAGGGGCCTGTGGCCTGGCCTCGGTCAGGGTACTTCTGCTCCTCGTGGTGCCAGCGCAGGGCGGGCTGCAGGCTGGCTCTGGGAACACGCTCCCCGCCTCTCCCCACAGGGACCCAAAGGCGAAAGGGGGGAGAAAGGCGAGTCGGGCCCCTCCGGTGCCGCCGGACCCCCGGGGCCCAAGGGCCCTCCCGGAGACGACGGTCCCAAAGGCAGCCCCGTGAGTACCGGGGGACGCTGGGCTCTCAGCAGTGTCCTCTCACTCCCGGGCCTGGGGGACACAGAAGCTGCCTGACCCCGCGGGTGTGGGGTGACCCCTGGGTCCTGAACTGGAACAGTGGAGGAGGGAGGAGGAGAGAGGGGCCGGGAAGGGGCACAGCTCGGAGGCCACGTGCATGGACCCAGCAGCTTTCCGGACCGAATGGGCTCTATGCGTCCCCGGCCCCGCCCCGCCCTCCACCCCGCCCCTCCGCCCCGCCCTCCACCCCGCCCCTCCGCCCCGCCCCTCCGCCCCGCCCCTCCGCCCCGCCCCTCCGCCCCGCCCCTCCGCCCCGCCCCTCCGCCCCGCCCTCCGCCCCGCCCCTCCGCCCCGCCCCTCCGCCCCGCCCTCCGCCCCGCCCCTCCGCCCCGCCCTCCGCCCCGCCCCTCCGCCCCGCCCTCCGCCCCGCCCTCCGCCCCGCCCCACCCCTCCGCGGTCGGCCTCGCTTTGCCTCAGGAGGGTCTGCAGAGCATCGAGTCCTACAGTTCAGGGTTCAGGATCAGGGTCAGCCACGGCCCCAGGAGCAGACACCTGGGCAGGAGGCTGCCCTCTGAGGCCTCTGGAAGGCGAGCGGCGGCCCCGCCTGGCCCACCGCACAGGGAATGATGCTCTGGGGGGAGCCCCCTGCTCTGGGGAGCCCTGAGGTGCCAGGCTGGCGGGAGGCATGGGCCGGCTGTGTGGACGCAGCCCTGTGAGTCCAGCGCGCTCTGGGAGGGTGGCTGACGCTTCTCTCGCTCCATTTCAGGGCCCCGTCGGTTTTCCCGGAGATCCCGGTCCCCCCGGAGAACCCGGCCCCGCGGTAGGTGCCCGAGAGTGCCGAGCCAGGGGTCCCTACAGCCCGTGACCTGCCTCCAGGCCTGTCTTTTCCCTTCCGTCTGCTGCTGTTCTGCCTCTGCTCGGAGCATGGTGCTCAACCCCCTTCTGACAAGCACGCGGGGAAAGGTGTCTCCCCTCCGAGCGCCCTGGGTGGGCACCCCGGGTGGGTTTTGGGGTCGGGACCGGGGACCAGTGGGTCCTGGTGCCTGAACTCGGGTGTGCCCAGGGCACAGAAGAAACCTGCTTTTGGTCCCACAGGGTCAAGACGGTCCCCCTGGCGACAAAGGAGACGATGGTGAACCCGGGCAAACGGTGAGTCCACCTGGGACCTCTGGGGCCCTGACGCGGCTACGCAGGGAGGCGTCAGGCGACGCGGCCGCGCAGGGAGGCGTCAGGCGACGTGGCCGCGCAGGGAGGTGTCAGGCCTTGCAACCTGCTCTGTTCATTTCACCCAGTTGCCTTAGAGTAGTGACCCAGCCAAGGGTCCTCGGAGGACCCTTGCGAGCTGGGGACCCTCCTCCCAGAAGGGGAAATGCACCCCCAGGCCTGACGGCGGCTCTGCACACGAAGCCCGGTGTCCGCGACACCCCCTCAGAAGCCCACCCAGCATCCTCAGGATCCCTGTTTCTGCCGGGTAGGGTTGGATGTGCTCCTCAAAAGGCTCTTCCCACGTGAGCCTTGAGCTGAGCTCACACTGGACGTGCCTCTCATCGGGTTTCCGAAACGTTGTTTCGAGCTCGGGACACCAGCTTAGGGCCCCGAAGAGATGTCTGCCCTCCTACCCCTTCCTGGCCTGTGAGCCAGGGTCCACCTCTGCAGAAGGGGTGCCGGCCGGCTTGCTGGGAACCCTCCCCAGATGCAGCAGAGCCGCAGGTGGGATGGGCCCCCACACTGGTGCAGCCTGAGGGCAGGGCAGGGCGGTCCGGGACCACCCCCACTCAGGGCCGATTCTGCAGAAGACGAGAGGGGCAGCTTTGGGGCTGGCCGAGGTCGGAGTGAAAGCTCTGTGTGTTCTTAGCCTCAGACCCACCCAGCCCCGCCGGGTCTCAGCTAACATCCTTGACTTAAATGCTCTGCTTTCTCCCACCCCAGGGATCACCAGGCCCTACGGGTGAGCCAGGCCCATCTGGGCCTCCAGGAAAAAGGGTACGTGGAGCTGCCGGGCGTCCCTGCACGAAACCTGCCCCTCCCCCGCCCTGCACAGACCCTGGGAACCTGGGTAGCCCCTGGGAGGAGGAAGCGGCTTCTCTTTGAAGCTCACAGCCCGCTCAGCGTGCTGCCACGGTATCCAATCTCAGAGCCGCCAGGTCGATGCGCCACTCCTTTCAGGATGAGCTGACTGAGCAGACCTTCTCTTATGGCTGTCGTGGGAGAAAAAACACACCCACGAAGCTGAAAAAGCCCCTTTCCCCCGGGTCAGACCTTTGGAAAAGTCAGAGCAAGCAAACTGAATCATCCCACAAACGGAACCATCTGTTGCTGGGGCTGCGATGACCGCGGCCGCTCTGAGTGTGCGGGAGGGGAGGCCACCGGAGTGCCCGACCCCCAGCCCAGCCCGCTGCCCTTTTCTGGGACCGGAGGCCTCGGGCCTCGTTCTGGAGGCCTGGGAGCAGCCCCACGCCCCTGCCAGGCCTGTGCCCCACCGCGCTCAGCTGCCTTCTCGGCTTCTGGGAGCCCATTCCTCACGCGTTGCCCTCTTGCTCCCTCCAGGGTCCGCCCGGCCCCGCAGGTCCCGAAGGCAGGCAGGGGGAGAAAGGAGCCAAGGTGGGTGCTTTCTAGCCCGGCTGTGGCCGTTACTGTGCATAGGCCTTCCAGGGCGTGCCGAGGGCACGGTGGCCACTTGGGGTCAGGGGGTGGAGAGGGATTGGATGCTGAACACACAGAGAGGGGCTGTGGGGTTCAGAGGGGCCGGCTCCATGCAGACCTGGGTGGAAGAGCCCATCCTCTGCAGGGGGAGACAGGCTGTGCCTCCGGCTGGGGGTCCCTGACTGGGCACTGCAGTTCATGTGCCCCACCAGCCTGGGGGAGGGGAGGCCCGTGCCGGGTACCTCAGGGCCTGGCGTTGACCTGGCCGCGCCTGGCTGCCTCTCCTGCAAAGCAGAGACGGTGACAGCACCCACTGCAGGGCAGAGCAGAGGGTGGGGTGCCCTGCGGTGAGGTTAGGGTGCAGCCTGGCACCCAGAGCCCTCATGGCCGCTCTCCCCAGGAGCTCTGGGTGGGGCCTGGGTGCCTCCTCCTGGAGTGGAGGGGCCCCAGTGTCGACTGAGACTGTGGAGCTCGTCCAGCCCAGGTCTGCTCAGGACGCGTGGCCGTGTCCACCGTGAGCTCCAAGCTGGCCATAACCGCCATGGTGGCCATGGTGGCTGGGCGGCTAGAGCCCAGTTGACTGAGGTCTTCAGTGGGTGGAGGATGGGGGCTGAGTGGCCTCTATATAGAGGCAGGAAAGTTGGGGGCACCCCTGGGTGTTGGGGCATGCGGGGTTCTCACCAAGGCTCCTCGGGGTTTCTGGGCAGTGGTTCCGGGCTGGGGTGACCACAGCCTCAAGCATCGGGGCCCCACTCTGTCCTCCTTGCAGGGAGAAGCCGGCTTGGAAGGCCCTCCTGGGAAGACTGGCCCCATTGGCCCCCAGGGGGCCCCCGGGAAGCCGGGGCCCGACGGCCTTCGAGGGATCCCGGGCCCAGTGGTGAGTGGCCCCAGGGTGGGGGGCCTGAGGGTGGAGCGGCAGCTGCTGAGGGCGGGGCTCACATGCAGGTTTGACTGTGTTTCAGGGTGAACAAGGTCTCCCCGGAGCCCCGGGCCCTGATGGCCCCCCAGGACCCATGGTGAGTCAGGACGTGCCCCAGGGGCCCCCGGCGGAGGTGGCGGAGGGCGGGGTTTGGGATGAGAACTCTGAGCCCCTCGCCTCCCCCGCAGGGCCCCCCAGGACTCCCCGGCCTCAAAGGAGACTCTGGACCCAAAGGAGAGAAGGTGAGTGGCCTGCAGGCGCCCGTGCGGCTGAAGCGTGGGCCCCTTGAGAGCCTGTGCCTCGGGCCTGACAAGGTCTGGCTCGTCCCTGCCGGCGTCACCTGCTCAGGGTGGCGACTCGAAGGGAACAGATCCGTGTGGCTTGGAGACCCGGCCGCTGCCCGCTGTCGGGGCCGGCCTGGGGCACATTTCCACTGCAGGAGCTTCGAGCAGGGCGGAAGGCAGCGCTGCCGCTTCTGGCTGGGCCACGCGGCCGGACGTGAGGCGTTGCCACCACAAATGCCCCTTTCATTCCCACAGGGTCACCCAGGCTTGATCGGCCTCATCGGACCTCCGGGCGAACAGGGAGAAAAGGGTGACCGCGGAGTCCCCGGCCCCCAGGGCTCCTCGGGCCCTAAGGGAGAACAGGTGCGTGGAACAGGCTGTATCCAAAGATTCGAGGCTAGTTCAAGCTGGAAGGACGTTCCTGGCCACGGGGTCAGGGCAGGAGCAGCCGCGGCGCCGGGATCACCCTGGCGCACAGGGCCCAGGAGCGGAACTGGAGCGCAGCCCAGGCCCTGAGCAGCCCTCACGGTCCTGCTGGCCTCCGCAGTGAAGGCCATCACCCCCACCACACTCAGAAAGGCGTCTGTCCCAGCTGAGCGTCCAGGGTCATTGGCGACGCTCAGCTGCATCCTGGCTCCCCCTTGACCCCGTATATGTGCAGCTGACCCCAGACTTCCCTGGGAACCAGCCCCCGGGAAACCACAGCCAGGAAAACAGCTTGCGAGGCTGGCCTGCCCTGCACCTGGGGGGTTCTGGCAGTGGGTTCTTTGGCCGGGGAATGGGAGGGTGTACGTGGGGGTGTTGAGGCCTGGCAGGCCCGCCTTTCCTGTCCCCACAGCAAGGCCACGGGGCCTCACTGCAGCCTGTGAACCCCCGCTGCCCAAGCCAGGTGTGATGGCTCACACGTGCCCCTGAGCCGTGCCCACCTTGGCTGGCACCCGACCTGGGAGAGGGCAGGGTGCCTGAGGCAGAGCTGGAGGGAGGAGCCCAGGCGGGAGGCGACATCCCCTGCCTCACCCCGCCGTGTCTCCCCGTGGCACCTAGACCAGGAGAGGGGGTCAGTCAGGATGCAAGCTCCACTGTGGGGAAGCCCTTGGGAGGCTGGATGGACAGGCGGAAGAGACAGGGCCCCAGGACGCTCGCCGCCCCCGAGCGGGGCTCGTGCTCAGGGTGGACCCCCAGCTAGAGCAGAAAGCAGCCAGGGGGACCGGGCGGGGCTGGCGCACACGGGACGTTAGAGGGGTCACGCTCAGGCTCCCTGGGGGTCCTTCCAGGCCGGCCGGGCAGGGGCCCCTGGGTGCCAGGCTTCCCGGCAGGCGTTCAGGCCCCATCAGGCCCCGCAAGGAGTGAGGGCTCCGCTCACACGTGTCTGAGTCAGGGGAGGAGGCCAGTGAGAGCCGGGGGCCGAGGCTGCAGGTCAGGCTCCCCCCGATCTGAGCGATGACGACCGTGTTTCTGCTCCTTTCAGGGTATCACCGGTCCTTCCGGCCCGATTGGCCCCCCGGGTCCCCCCGGCCTGCCGGTGTGTATATGGAGGGGCACATGGGAGCGGGGTGGGAGTGGCCACAGGGAAGCTGTGGGGCCCCAGGGCGGGGTCTGGGGGCCCCCTGGGTTTCTCTGCTCATTATCTCTGATGCGAGCTCTGAGCGATGGAAACAAGGAAGTAGGTCACTGGGCCCTGATTCAGGTGCGGGGAACGGGGGCAAGCCTCTTTCTCCAGACTTTTTAGGATATGTGGACAGTCCTCTGTGGGCGTTTTGGGGACAGTGAGGACAGCGGCCGGTCCCTCCTGGGCCTCACCGTCTGCACAAGCAGGGCCAGCCTGGCCCGGACACGAGGACCTGGGGTCCTGGCTTCCAGGCACCAGCCTGGGGCCTCGCCCTGCAGCTGGAAGACCCAGGACACGTCCCCGGGCCTTGAATTACTTCTCGCCCAAACCAGTCGGCCTCTGAGCGCCACCTGGGCCTGGGTCCACGTGGCCCAAGGTGGACCCAGCTTCTCTGCCACTGGCTCTGTGGCAAGCTGTCAGGAGGGGCTGGGGGCCCCACGTCAGGGCCTCCGGGGCCTCCACGCCCCTGTTGCTTCTCACTCCGGCTGCCTGAGCTGCGATTTCCCTGCGGGGGAGGGTGAGGGGCTGGGCTGGGGCCCACAGGACCCCCAGCCTCCGTGTGGGTGAGCGCCCCCCCACCTGCCTCCCCGTGAAGCAGGTGCAAACTCAGACTCCTGGGAGGGGCCGCGGGCAGAGAAGGAGGGCCTAAGGGGGCCGGGGCTGTGGGGGTGTGGGTCACAGCCGGGGCCTGGGGGAAGGGGCCGCCCCCCGCTGACGCCCTGCCTCTCTCCACAGGGGCCCCCTGGTCCAAAAGGCGCTAAGGGCTCCTCGGTAAGTGGCATCGCCCTGACCAGCCCCTGGGCCCGGAGTTGGAGGGGGTACAGGCTGTGGGCTGAGAACCTCCCGGGGTCCCCATCCCCCTTGCCTCTCCGGGCTGGTGGTTGACGCCCCTCCTCTGGGGCCGGCCTGGCCTGCGCCCGCCTCCAGCCTGAGTCACCGCAGACCATGGCTCCCTGTGCCCAAGGAAGGGCCCTGCCCCCCAGGCTCCCCCTCGGGTGTCTGGTTCTCACACCTGCGGCTGGGGGGCGCCCAGCACGTTCGATCAGCCTCTCTGCCCTCCCCACGTGCTCCCGGGGATCGTTCTCGACCTCCAGGTGGACAGGTCCCATCAGGCCTCAGTGACCATGGCTGATTCTCTTTTCTTTCTCCCCAGGGTCCCACTGGCCCGAAGGGTGAGGCAGGCCAGCCAGGACCCCCTGGCCCACCAGTGAGTAGCCCTTGAGGACTCGGGAGTTGGGGGGTCCCCTGATGCCGAGGGAATTGTGTGGTTTGATCCCAAAACATTCTTAACAATGTGTGACGTGTGGTGGGGCGGGGCCTGGCCCTGGACACAGGTCAGCCCATGGCGCCTCGCCCTCGGAAGTATGGCTGGGGAGAGATGAAGGGTGAGCACACACACACGTGTGTGTGTGTGTGCACCCACATACCTCTGTGTGAACAGGTGTGTATGCACGCATATGCATGTGTGTGTGTGCACACATGCGTGTGTGGGCAGGGGTAAGGCAGCACCGGGCAAGGCCCTGCGGGATCATGTGGAATGTTCCAGAGACATAGAAAAGGGAAGAAGACTGTGCTGAGATGGACAGGCGCCTGCAGCTGCGGCCCTGGCTGTGGGCCCTGCCCTGCCCCACCCACCACTGCCCTCTTCCGCACCCAGGGCCCCCCAGGCGAGGTCATCCAGCCCCTGCCGATCCAGGCATCCAGGACCCGGCGGAATATCGATGCCAGCCAGCTGATGGACGACGCAGAGGGCGAGCAGTACATGGACTATGCGGATGGCATGGAGGAGATCTTCGGCTCGCTCAACTCCCTGAAGCTGGAGATCGAGCAGATGAAGCGGCCGCTGGGCACACCGCAGAACCCCGCACGCACCTGCAAAGACCTCCAGCTCTGCCACCCCGACTTCCCTGACGGTAGGGCGGCCGCGGGCCTGGGAACGCACAGAGCGGGTGGTGGCAGGGACCCATGCCTGGGTGGGCACGCGCCCCACTCAGGTCCCCTCCCTGGGGGGATGGGGTGCAGGGGCCTCTGCCCCGTCACCTGGCGAGGCATCGCAGGAGAACGGGAAGCCGTCCTGGGAGCCAGGAAAGAGGTCGAGGCCTGGGGTCGCACGGAACAGAGTGTAGTCTAAGCTCAGTTGTTGTCAGGCATGCCATCTGCTCTGCCCGGAGCCGGGGCTCCACATCTGTAAACGGGGGTAAAGCACGTCCCCGTCAGGCGTGCGCTCCAGCTGCAGCCGCACCCGTGTTAGGGAGTCCTCGTGCTGGAGTTTGCTGTGGCACCTGGGGAAGCACCGCTTAGACTCCGGAATTCCATACAAACGCAAACCAGTCCCGTGCTGTTGACTGTGACCCCACGTGCGTGAACTTCCGGAACCATTCCCGGAGCACCGCTGGGCTCCCAGCCACCCACCCGCCCAGCGGGGAGAGCCACCCTCCTGGGGCCCCAGAGCCGAGCCCTGTGGGCCTCACACTCCAGCTGTGCTCCTGGGGACAAGCCTGTCCCTGTGGCTCCATGGGCCCAGCAGGGACAGTGGGAGGCCCTTAGGGTCACCCAGAGGGGGCCATGCTGTGGCGTGAGGCCGGGCCGTGCCCGTGACTGCTGGGCCACCCAGTGGCAGCTGCTTCTGTACCATCCAGGGGGCAGCTCTCACAGTCTGCCTCCCTGACCCCGACCCCGACACTGACCCTGTCCCCTACCCCAACCATAATCCCGACCCTGACCCTGACCCCAACCCCGAAACAGACCCTGACCCCAACCTGACCCCAGCCCTGACCCTAACCCTGACCCCGACCCTAACCCTGACCCTGACCCCGACCCCAACCCCGACCCGACCCTGACCCCAACCCTGACCTAGACCCTGACACTGGCCCCGACCCTAACCCTGACCCTGACCCTGACCCCGACCCTGACTCTAACCCCGACCCTGACCCCAACCCCAAACCGGACCTTGACCTCAGCCTGGCCCCAACCCTGACCTAGACCCTGCCCCTGCCCCTGCCCCTGTGATCCAGGCGAATACTGGGTGGATCCGAACCAAGGCTGCTCCCGGGACTCCTTCAAGGTCTACTGCAACTTCACGGCCGGGGGGTCAACGTGCGTCTTCCCCGACAAGAAGTCCGAGGGGGTGAGTACCCGCCCCCACCACCTCCTCTCCCGGTGGGGCTGGCCCCGGGCCCCCGCTGTGTAATGTGTGCAGTTTCAGGAATGAAATCCAGAAGCTGAAACCAGGAAATGAAAACCAGTTCCAAAATTAAGGTTTCTCCTCCAGATCAGATCAGATCAGTCGCTCAGTCGTGTCTGACTCTGCAACCCCATGAATCGCAGCACGCCAGGCCTCCCTGTCCATCACCAACTCCCGGAGTTCACTCAGACTCACGTCCATCGAGTCAGTGATGCCATCCAGCCGTCTCATCCTCTGTTGTCCCCTTCTCCTCCTGCCCCCAATCCTTCCCAGCATCAGAGTCTTTTCCAATGAGTCAACTCTTCGCATGAGGTGGCCAAAGTACTGGAGTTTCAGCTTTAGCATCATTCCTTCCAAAGAAATCCCAGGGCTGATCTCCTTTAGGGTGGACTGGTTGGATCTCCTTGCAGTCCAAGGGACCCTCAAGAGTCTTCTCCAACACCACAGTTCAAAAGCATCAATTCTTCGGTGCTCAGCCTTCTTCACAGTCCAACCCTCACATCCATACATGACCACAGGAAAAACCATAGCCTTGACTAGACGAACCTTTGTTGGCAAAGTAATATCTCTGCTTTTGAATATACTATCTAGGTTGGTCATAACTTTCCTTCCAAGGAGTAAGCGTCTTTTAATTTCATGGCTGCAGTCACCATCTGCAGTGATTTTGGAGCCCAGAAAAATAAAGTCTGACACTGTTTCCCCATCTATTTCCCATGAAGTGATGGGACCAGATGCCATGATCTTCATTTTCTGAATGTTGAGCTTTAAGCCAACTTTTTCACTCTCCACTTTCACCTTCATCAAGAGGCTTTTTAGTTCCACTTCACTTTCTGCCATAAGGGTGGTGTCATCTGCATATCTGAGGTTATTGATATTTCTCCTGGCAATCTTGATTCCAGCTTGTGTTTCTTCCAGTCCAGCATTTCTTATGATGTACTCTGCATATAAGTTAAATAAACAGGGTGACAATATACAGCCTTGACATACTCCTTTTCCTATTTGGAACCAGTCTCTTGTTCCATGTCCAGTTCTAACTGTTGCTTCCTAACCTGCATACAGATTTCTCAAGAGGCAGGTCAGGTGGTCTGGTATTCCCTTCTCTTTCAGAATTTTCCACAGTTTATTGTGATCCACACAGTCAAAGGCTTTGGCATAGTCAATAAAGCAGAAATAGATGTTTTTCTAGAACTGTCTTGCTTTTTCCATGATCCAGCAGATGTTGGCAATTTGATCTCTGGTTCCTCTGCCTTTTCTAAAACCAGCTTGAACATCTGGAAGTTCATGGTTCACATATTGCTGAAGCCTGGCTTGGAGAATTTTAAGCATTACTTTACTACTGTGTGAGATGACTGCAATTGTGCGGTAGTTTGAGCATTCTTTGGCATTGCCTTTCTTTGGGATTGGAATGAAAACTGACCTTTTCCAGTCCTGTGGCCACTGCTGAGTTTTCCAAATTTGCTGGCATATTGAGTGCAGCAGTTTCACAGCATCATCTTTCAGGATTTGAAATAGCTCAACTGGAATTCCGTCACCTCCACTAGCTTTGTTCGTAGTGATGCTTTCTAAGGCCCACTGGACTTCACATTCCAGGATGTCTGGCTCTAGGTCAGTGATCACACCGTCGTGAAGATCTTTTTTGTACAGTTCTTCCGTGTATTCTTGCCGTCTCTTCTTAACATCTTCTGCTTCTGTTAGGTCCATACCATTTCTGTCCTTTATCGAGCCCATCTTGGCATGAAATGTTCCTTTGGTATCTCTGATTTTCTTGAGGAGATCTCTGGTCTTTCCCATTCTATTGTTTTCCTCTATTTCTTTGCATTGATCGCTGAAGAAGACTTTCTTATCTCTTCTTGCTATTCTTTGGAACTCTGCATTCAGATGTTTATATCTTTCCTTTTCTCCTTTGCTTTTCACTTCTCTTCTTTTCACAGCTATTTGTAAGGCCTCTTAAGACAGCCATTTTGCTTTTTTGCATTTCTTTTCCATGGGGATGGTCTTGATCCCTGTCTCCTGTACAATGTCACGAACCTCATTCCATAGTTCATCAGGCACTCTATCTATCAGATCTAGGCCCTTAAATCTATTTCTCACTTCCACTGTATAATCATAAGGGATTTGATTTAGGTCATACCTGAATGGTCTAGTGGTTTTCCCCACTTTCTTCAATTTAAGTCTGAGTTTGGCAATAAGGAGTTCATGGTCTGAGCCACAGTCAGCTCCTGGTCTTGTTTTTGTTGACTGTATAGAGCTTCTCCATCTTTGGCTGCAAAGAATATAATCAATCTGATTTCGGTGTTGACCATCTGGTGATGTCCGTGTATAGAGTCTTCTCTTGTGTTGTTGGAAGAGGGTGTTTGTTATGACCAGTGCATTTTCTTGGCAAAACTCTATTAGTCTTTGCCCTACTTCATTCCGTATTCCAAGGCCAAATTTGCCTGTTACTCCAGGTGTTTCTTGACTTCCTACTTTTGCATTCCAGTCCCCTATAATGAGAAGGACATCTTTTTTGGGTGTTAGTTCTAAAAGGTCTTGTAGGTCTTCATAGAACCGTTCAACTTCAACTTCTTCAGCATAACTGGTTGGGGCATAGACTTGGATTACTGTGATATTGAATGGTTTGCCTTGGAAACGAACAGAGATCATTCTGTCGTTTTTGAGATTGCATCCAAGTACTGCATTTCAGACTCTTTTGTTGACCATGATGGCTACTCCATTTCTTCTGAGGGATTCCTGCCCGCAGTAGTAGATATAATGGTCATCTGAGTTAAATTCACCCATTCCAGTCCATTTTAGTTCGCTGATTCCTAGAATGTCGACGTTCACTCTTGCCATCTCCTGCTTGACCACTTCCAATTTGCCTTGATTCATGGACCTGACATTCCAGGTTCCTATGCAATATTGCTCTTTACAGCATTGGACCTTGCTTCCATCACCAGTCACATCCACAACTGGGTGTTGTTTTTGCTTTGGCTGCATCCCTTCACTCTTTCTTGAGTTATTTCTCCACTGATCTCCTCCAGAATAGACTTGAGTTTCCTTTGAGGAGAAACTGCTAGGGATGGGACGGGCTTGGCTCAGTCTCGTGTGTGGAGGGTTGAGGAGTGCCTGGCTCATGGATATCTTCCCCCGACTACCCCCTAGCTAGGATTTCCACCACTGGTTGGTCAGATGCTTCCCAAAATGACCCTGTAGTCCTGACCTCAGACCAGCCTGAAGCCCATGAAAGGAGTTTAAGGGCCAAGTAACCCAAATACATCTTGTAGAAGGTGGCATTTGCTGAAGTTCTTAGTGGCAGCTTCTAGGGTATTTGCTCCTGAGTGCGATGCATTCCTTTATAGTCTGTTTAGTGAGGTTCTGATCCATGGAGATTTTGTAAGGTGTCAACCTTAGTCACCAGTGGTCTTTTAGAGACCTCGGGTCTGTGGTGGCGTCTGTGTGTGTGGACAGGTGTAAACCAGTGTGTGTGGATGGTGTGTGGGTGGCATGTGGGTGATGGGTGGATGGTGTGTGGGTGACGTGTGGGTGGCATGTGGGTGATGTGTAGGTGACAGGTGGATGGCAGTGGATGGTGTGTGGGTGATGTGGGTGAAGTGTGGGTGGCACATGGATGGTGTGTGGGTGGCATGTGGATGGCACATGGGTGGTGTGTGGATGGCACGTGGGTGGCGTGTGGATGGCGTGTGGGTGGCGTGTGGATGGCGTGTGGATGGCACGTGGGTGGCGTGTGGATGGCACGTGGGTGGCGTGTGGATGGCACGTGGGTGGCGTGTGGATGGTGTGTGGGTGGCGTGTGGATGGCGTGTGGGTGGCGTGTGGATGGCGTGTGGGTGGCGTGTGGATGGCACGTGGGTGGCGTGTGGATGGCATGTGGGTGGCATGTGGATGGCATGTGGGTGGCGTGTGGATGGCATGTGGGTGGCGTGTGGATGGTGTGTGGGTGGCTTGTGGATAGCATATGAGTGGCGTGTGGGTGGCATGAGGGTGGCATGTAGGTGGTGTGTTGATAGTGTGTGAGTGGCACGTGGGCGGCATGTGGATGGCATGTGGGTGGTGTGTGGGCGGCATGTGGATGGCACGTGGGTGGTGTGTGGATGGCATGTGTTATGGCGTGAGTGACGTGTGGATGGCGTGTGAGTGGCATGTGGATGACATGTAGGTGGCATGTGGATGGCGTGTGGATGACGTGTGGGTGGCATGTGGATGGCGTGTGGGTGGCATGTGGATGGCGTGTGGGTGGCGTGTGGATGACGTGGGTGGCATGTGGATGGCGTGTGGGTGGCATGTGGATGGCATGCAGGGACAGGCGTGTGTCTCTGGCATATGTCGCCTTCTCTCAAGCACGCATTGGAAGCCGGGCTCTCTTTGGCCCAGGACAGCTGAGGAAGGAGGGTGAGGCCTCTAGCTGGGAAGATGGTGCAGTCTTGGGCCATGGTGCCCTCTGCACCTCCTGGACACTCTCCTCCATGATGTCACACCCCTACGGCTCCCCGTCCCTGCCGCAAACTGAAGGCGGCCAGTTCCTGGAGCTGCGCAGGTCCAGGGTCACCCCCAGCAGGAGTCGGGCACCCATGTCCTCGACTTTCCAGCGGCCTCAATGCCCAGAGCCGCTTCCCTCGAGGGGAGCCGCCGCGGCGCCCGTCCCTGAGGTTCACGATCCCCACGGGGAGCGCCGGTGCCCCCGGGGGCCACAGGAGCAGGCCCTGCGCTGACAGGCACAGCAGGGACCCTGGCTCATGCTCGCTCTCCCCCGACCTGGGATTTTAAATCCTGGGGAAACGCACTCCTGACAGCAAGATCCCTGTGGGTCACGAGGAAACCCAGCCCCCGGCCCTGCCTCTGACGGAGGCCCCGGGGGAAATTCAGGTGGAAAAAAGCTGTTCCACTTCCCTGTGTTGCTGTCTGTCCTCTGCAGACGGCCTCACTCCCGGGGAGCCAGGGGAACCCCCGGGAGCCTTCCCGGGTGGTGGAGCCGGGCAGACGCTGGGCTTGGGGCACTGAGTGAGCCCCGTGGCTCCTTGCTCTTCCTCTGCTCGTGTGCTGACCTCCACGGGCCCACAGGCTGGGAGCCTCGGGCGGGTGGAAACGTTGTGCCCAGTCGCCTGGGCTGCAGGGCCCCCTTGGCAGCGGGAGAGGTCTGGGTGAGGCCTGCCCCTGCCTGCAGCCCCGCTCCTGCTCTGGGAGGACGCGGCCCTCATGCTAGCCAAGCGTAGCACCAAGAGCAGAGACTCAGAACTGGGGGCAGAGCCTGCAGGACGGGAGGCGGGCTGGACACGCTGGCCCACCCCTGGGGCGACTGCTCGGGCTCCCCTGCGCGAGCCCAGTGCAGGAGAGGAGCCGGGGATGGGGCCCAGGACCCGCGGCACAGGCAGGGGACCAGAGGGACAGCTGGGAACAGGCTGGACTCACAGGCAATCTCCCCGGAGAGGATGACCACCGCCCGCTCGGCACACACACCACATGTGCCACCAAAGTGCACGTCACAGGCGGGAAACGCATGTGTACCTCACCCCTGGCTGGACCCTGGGAGGGTCTCCTGCCCGCTCTGTTCCCAGGGAGAGGCCTTGGAGATGAAGCTGCGCTCCTAGATCGCCCCTAGGTGGGGGGGTCAGATGAGAGGATGCCCTTGGGGTGCCCTCAGCGCGTCAGCAGTAACTGGCCCTATTGTCTTTCCTGTCCTCACCTGGGTGAGATGCAGGAGCAGCCGTGCGCCCACCCCTTCGTTCATTCATCCGCTCCAGGGGCGTGTCTCTGCAGTCGCCAAGCACAAGGCTCTGTACTCGGTGCTGGACACATGGAAGCGATCAGATGCAAACTCTGATCCTGCCCGTGGAGCCGGTGCTGACCCCTGGAAAGCGCCAGGGCCAGTCCCCACAGTGGTCACAGGCCTGTCCTGGGGGGCGCCGGAAGGGCCGGCCGGCCGTCGCAGCTGCTCCGCTCGGCGGGGAGACGGCGCACCTGTGTCTCTCGAGGAGGCAGAAGTAACGCTCTCGTTCTCTCTGTTTCTCTCCCTCCCCTGCCTCCCCCCTCGATGTTTAGGCCAGAATCACTTCTTGGCCCAAAGAAAACCCGGGTTCCTGGTTCAGTGAATTCAAGCGTGGCAAACTGGTAAGACGGCCTCTGCCGAGCGTGCGGTGTGGTTTAAACCCGCCCGTTTCGTATCTTGCAGAGTAAAATGGCCCGCTGGCCCAAAGAGCAGCCCTCCACCTGGTACAGTCAGTACAAGCGAGGGTCGCTGGTAAGTGGCCCCGGGGCTGCCTGCTTGCGGCTCGGCCGGGCGCGGCTGTGCATGGGACGGACCCCCAGCGCCTCACCTGCTCTCGCCCTTTGGCCAAACTGCTCCGCCTCCATGACCGCCAGGCTCAGGCTGGCCCCTCCTGCCGCGCCGACGGGGGTCCACTCTAGCCGAAGGCAGCTGGACAGCTGTCTGATCAGGTGGAGGGCGTGAGGCTGGCTTTCAGAGCCCCCGGCTGGGTCTGCCAGGAACCGAGACCACAGACCCCAGGAGTGGAGGGTGTATTTAGCTCAGTCCTAGCGGGCAGCTCGGATGGAGTGAGCCCCGGCCTGTTAGGCCGTGCAGCCCCTCCAGGGCTCATGTCCCGGGCCCGCCCTTGCTGCGGCCGGGGCCGAGGGGCCGCGGGCTCCTCCGCTGTGTCCCACACAGTCATGCTGGTCCCTGTGCTGACTTCTGGGGACCCAGTCTTAAGCGGTCTATCTGGAGGTGCAGGCAGCTGGCGTCCCTCGGAAGGACTGGACTTCGTGGGTCTCCAGGGGTCGAGAGACTGGGGCCCGTTGCGCCCGATCCCCTGGGGCTGTGGTTGCTTCCGCCCGGGAGGGCGTTTTCCCCTCCAGAATGTTCTGGGCCTTTGACTCGGGCCCATTTCTGGAGCCCAGCACAGAGTTCTGTGCCCCTTCCCGATGAGCTCAAGGCCCAGGTTCCAGACGCGGCCACACTGCAGGTGCCACCAGAGCCCCTCGCTTCCTGCGTCCCCTCCTCTGCCAGGGTCCGCCTGGCCACCCTGGAAGGACATACTTGTCTCTCAGAAGCAGCTCTCGGGTCCAGGGTGTGGGCCTGACCTGACCCTCCGCCCTCAGTTGGCTCCCCAGGGGCCCAGGGCCGCTCTCCCCCGGGACTCAGAGCAGGGCCTTCCACCAGTCCACCCTGGGGACCCTGATCCAGACCCCGAGGTGCTACATGCTCACTGTTAACAGCTCACGCCCCGTGTCCTCGAGCCCCGGTCACCGAAGCTCTTTCTAGACACAAAGTTTGCACTCGCCTTGCCTTGTCGTGGGCTTCCTCTGTCTCTGGGCAGACACCCAGGCACCCTCTCCCCCTCCTTCCTGCTGGCTCTCCTCCCCGTGCCGCCTTGGGGCTGTCCTCAGGACAGAGCCTCTGGCATGCAGAAGGACCTGAAGTGGGTACCCCTTGGGAAGGCAGTGCCCAGGGCACTTGAGCCCGGCGGATGCTGGTGGGTGGGCGCAGGACTGAGGAGGAGGAGGGCCGGGGCCAGGCCCCTTCTGCAGCCATGCTGGTGGGCTTCTCCAGCCAGGGGCCCTCACCCCCATGCCCACCGCCTGATTCCATGGACGAGGGCGCAGAGCACTCGCTCTCAGCTGCCGGCCCGAGCCCACCTCCTCCTTACGTCCTGCTTCGCGGACAGTTGACCAAGGCCGGAGGTGAGGGACGGTTCCGGGGATGGCCACGCGTCTCCTCCACGTTCCGGCTGCATCGTTTCTAGCTGCCTGTGACCATCACAGTGGGCATCACAGGGCATAGACGTGGTTCCCCCGCAAAGAAACAGGCACTTTTCCCAGCCGGCTGCCCTGGGCGTCACCAACGGGACGCTGCACAGCCCCTTTCCCCAGGAGGGGAGGACTCACCCAGGGCTCTGAGATGCCAGTGTAGGGCTCGGGGTGGGCAGAGCCCGGGCCTCACCTCTGCCTGGCTCCGGAGCTTCAGGTCCTTCTGTGTGCAGCACTGCCCCCGCCTCTGTGCGCATGCCTCCTGCCTCCAGTCAGTCACCTTCCCTCCAGGAGGAACGCCGACAGCCCAGACCGCGGTTGGTATCCCCTCTCTCTCCTCAAGGTCCAGCTGGAGGTCGGTGGCCGGCGGCCACGTGGGGAGCTGGCTGGCCGCTCTGCGCTCTCCCCGCCCTGGTGGGGAGGAGCAGGAGGCCGGGCCTGGCTCGCCGCCATCAGCCATCCTCACACAGAGATCTCTAAATACAAGGACAGTAGTGACTTCAAGTGCCCCTCATGTGATCAGCACGGGTGTTTGGGGCCCTTCCTGTGGATTTCCACATAGAGTAGACCGTCTGTAATCCTTTCTGGCTCTTCTTGGTTCCTGAGGATTTACACTTGGCTCTAACCCTCTTATCGAACAGAATGGCCAGGACGTGTGTCAGAGCTGGTCACAGGCATCCCCGACCGGGGGCAGGCATCCCGGGCACCAAGCTGCCTCTGTGTGCTTGGGGGCAGCCAGTGCGCTTGCCTGGCTGAGCCAGGCGCCGGGGTCTGAGCCAGAGCAGCGGTGGAGCACCTGTGTGTCAGGAGGACCTGGGGTGTCAGGCCCTGATGTTAGCCCGCCCCTGTCGGATGGGGACCCAGGACGGGCCGAGCTCGCTCTGCTGGGTCCGAGAGGAGGGCCTTTAGGGGAGGAGAGACCTGCCTCATCCCAGGGATTTGGAAACCCCGACCCCTGCCGGGCACAGCAGCTCACAGAGCCGCTATTGAGAAGGTGCAGAAGCTGATCTGTCCCTCAGGGCGCCCGGCACCGGCCCACTGAGCTCCCAGCCCGTGACACCAAGGAGTCACTTGGGAACCAGCCTGCCCTCTCTCTTGGGTGTCTCGCCCCGACTTCAGGCTGCCCGCTCACGTGGGCAAGGCTGACCCCTTGACCCCTAGGCCTCCACACTGGCTGTGCTCTCCCCTGGGTCCACGCCCGGGGAGGGGTCAGCAGAGGCCTTCCCCCTGTGCTCAGAGAAGTGCCCAGTCCCTCCAGGCCTCTGGCTCTTGGCCATATGGCCCGTGACCCTCTCACAGGCTGGCCCTCCCGTCTGCTGGCCAAGCACCACATATCTCACGCCCAACCGGCCCGTCCCTCTCCAAGGCCTCCTGCCCTTTCTGTGTCCAGTTCTCACGGCCCCGGTCAGGTCTTTGTACATCATGGCGACCAGCCAGTGGTCAGCATCATCTAGTGAGCACCTTCGTTATGCTGCCTCAGGGCACAGAGACAGGATGTGCACGCCAAGCTCCTGTGCTCCGGGTACTCTCGGTCCAAGGAGGGCCAGAGACCAGGCCCCAGGGACCCCAACACAGCAGTCCAGTGCTGGTACGGAGGGCCCTACAGCCATTAGGAGAGACGGACACTGAGCCAGGCCACGCTGGGCGAGGACATCTAACCCAGGCAGGCTTCCTGGAAGAGGAAGCATATGAGTCAGGCCCCGGAGGCTGAGTAGGGACCAGCCAGGCAAGAAGGAGTGGGTGGGTTACTTGGGTCCTTGAAGGAAATGAGGTGGGGTTCACTGTGTTCCAGGGAACCCCCCAGAGAGCCAGTGAGTGCTGGCCTGGGGGCCCAGGTGTGTGGCTCCTTTCCAGGTGGGGCCCTTGGCATGGCCCACACTCCAGAGGAGACAGCTCAGGGCTGAAGCTCCCAAGCCTGCCCATGTGGACGAGGGGCCTTGGGCGGCCACGTGTTCCCACCCCGCTGAGCCCCCGTCCTGTCGCCCTGCAGCTCTCCTATGTGGACGCCGAGGGCAACCCCGTGGGCGTCGTCCAGATGACCTTCCTGCGGCTGCTCAGCGCCTCCGCCCACCAGAACATCACCTACAACTGCTACCAGTCGGTGGCCTGGCAGGATGCCGCCACGGGCAGCTATGACAAGGCCATGCGCTTCCTGGGCTCCAACGACGAGGAGATGTCATATGACAACAGCCCCTACATCCGCGCCCTGGTGGACGGCTGCGCCGTGAGTGTCTGCGCTCAGGCGGGGCGGGGCGGGGCAAGGCCGGACGCATCTCGTACGGTGCAGTCATTTGCTTGACATGAGTTTCCTGGGCACCTGCCATGTGATGGGCACTGGGTGCAGTGAGGGCTGGCCATGGCTAGTGGACGTGGAATTCCATAGCCCACAGCCAGACCTTCCTGAGGTGCTGGGGTTGGAGAGTCCGAGCCCGGGTCCCTGAAGCCTGGGATGCCGTGAAGGGCTCTTGATCCGATTTGGAAGTTGAGACACCTCCACTTTTGGGGACTGGCCGGAGCTGAGGCTGAGCCCCTGAGAACATGGCCATCCTGGGAGATGTCTGCAGACAGCAGGCAGTGGAACTGCCCACTCGTGACATCCCCAGCCCACACTGGGTCCGCTCCCTGGACCCCGTGCCGCCCTCTAGGAAGGATGCTCTGCTCAGGCCCGAGAGGCCGCCCAGGGCTGGGCTGCCTTCACTCCTTGGACCTGTGCTTGCCCCCCTGCACCCCTACATGTGCCCCCAGAGTGAGAGTCAGCCCCTAGAACTGAGCTGGGTCCTTCTGTCCTGGGATCCTGAGAGACGTTTAGCGCAGCCGTGCACGGGGCCCAGTCCTGGTAAAACCCTCAGATGGCCCTCCCGTGTGGCCTGTCCGAGGCTGGAGGTCGGGGGGGTCACCAGAAATCACCATCCTGCTGGTCTATACTGCCGCCTCTGACGTCTGACCCCTGACCTCTCACCACCTGCTTCCAGAGACCCTGCCCGAGGTCCCCGGCCTGGCTCCCTCGGGGGACTTGGCTAGTGTAGGCTCTGCCCTGCTGGGTGTCCAGGGCCCGCTGCATGGTGCCAGCCTCTGTGGACACCCTCCTCTGGAAGGCTCCAGCCTCCCATCTTATGGTCAGGAAGCCCTTCCCTCCATCCTAGGACCCAATCCCAGTTGGGGCCCTTCCCATGGATTTCCACATGGAGTAAACCATCTGCATCCATTCTGGTTCTTCTTGGTTCTGGAGGTTTTTACACTTGGCTCCAACCCTCTTGTTGAACAGAGCGGCCAGGGCGTGTGTCAGAGCTGGTCAGAAGCGTCCCCAGCTGGGGGCAGGCATCCCGGGCACAAAGCTGCCTCTGCCTGCTTGCGAGCAGCCACTGCTCCTGCCTTTGCATTCGCGTCCCATGCTGTAGGGGCATGTGGGATCTGAGGGTTCTCCCTAAGGTCCGTCAAGGTAGACTGGCCACCTGGCCAGCCTGGGGCGTCTGGGATGAGCCCAGCGGGCCGGCAGGAAGGCAGGTGCTGACCCATTGCTAAGAGCAGGACTCAGGTGGAACCAGGCTCACATCTTGCCTCCTCCCCTGGCTGCTCTGCTGGGACTGGCCTGGGCCATTCGGCTGTGGGACCTCCAGTCCTTCTTCCCAAAAAAGGATCTAGTTACAACCCCCAGGGTTCGTTGGGGATTAGAGGTGAGTGTGTGCAGGGCAGGCATGGGGCCAGGGTGCCCCGCAGGGCAGCCGCCCCCACCCAGATGCCCTGGCCCCTGGCCTTGGTGTGGGTCGGTCCTTTGGACCTCACCGTGGCCTGTGCAGAGCGGGTCCCTCCCTGAGGTCAAGGGATGCAGGATACCCCGGGAAAAAGGACCCAAAGCTCCGGAAGCCCTGGTCGTCCAGCATCTGCTCACGTTCCTGACGCAAACCCCAAGCTGCTTCCAGAGGTCATGAGGCACCAACTAAAATCCTGTCTGGCGTCTGCCTCCTACAAAGGAAGACAAGAACAGCACTGTTTCACAGGGCTGCTCCGGGAGGAATGTGCCGGAGGAGCACTGAGCCACGCTCAGCCGCCGTGAGCCCAGAATCATCGCCCTTCCTATTTTGGGGCAGCTCGGGCTCCCGAGGGTGAGGCAGTCAGGTGGAGGAGGAGGAGAAATGAGGACTTGGGGAGGAGCGTCAGCCCTGGGGCAGAGCCTGCAGTGGGGCTGAGCTCCCCGGCTCCCCTGGCAGAAAGGGAAGCACTCTGGTTGGCCCATATGCGTCACCTGGTAAAGAGCGGAGACTGGTTTTCCAGAAGAGGGGCCGTTCCCTGAAAGGATGCTGGGAAAATGTGTCTGGGGTGAAGGGGCAGGTGGCATTGCCACGCGCCCCTCTGGGGACAAGAGTGCCCGGCAGGGGGCCACCATGCTTCAGGATGGACAGTCACAGGTTCCGAGTCACAGAGAAGGTCAGAAGGAGCCAGCTCCTCATCTCCGCCCACTGAAGCCAGCCCTGCCGCCCAGGCACCCCGACCCCGAGGCCCAAGTGAGATCCAGGCCCTGAGCTGCTCCTTGAGAGAAACACAGATGCAGCCGGCTGCTGTGACTCCAGGAACCCTGGCGATCATTGCCATGCTCCATGCCGGTCCTCCGGGCACCGCAGGCACAGAAGCAAGACTTGGCATCATGGAAATATCTGCATTCGGCCCTTGATGTTTTTACTCCTGGAAAGAGTCTGTCTTTGAGAAGGTGGAGAGGTCGTGTCTAAAGAGAGTAACCCAGCTGATGGGGAAAACGGGCTCAGCGGGCAGGCAGGAGAGGGGACGTGGGGAGGCCCGGGCCGGGTGGAGCACGGAGCTGGGGCGCCAGGCGCTTCTGGAGGACGGCCTGCAGCGGCCGTGCTCTGCTGACCCCGCGCCACGCCACCACCCGCCGGAAGTGCAGCCACGACTTGAAAGGTCACACCCCTCACAGGCACTTGTGCCGGAGGCTCGAGGAACGCAGGCTGGGGGCAGAGAGGCCTGCCTCCCTGGAGGCCCGCTTGGTCCACACTGTAGTGAGGACCGAAGACACTGGGATTTGGACTCTGGCGTGGTGCAGCTGCGCAGCCTGGTGGGGGGGCCACTGAGTGCAGAGGCTCGAATCACTGGGCAGGAGGCCCCAGGAGCTCCGCCACATAAATCCCGCGGTCTATGTAGCTCCGTGCACCCCGGGGGGCCTTTGCCAGCCCGTGATGGTTATTTATGCCTCAGGAGTGATGGGTGATGGAGCCCAGTGCTCACGGAGGCCCCTCTGAGCGCTCTGATAACTGCAGCCCTGGGGCCCCATCCATCCGGGAGGAAGCATCTGCCAGCTCGGCACACGCTGCCGTCCCTGGTGGGAGGAGGAGGCAGGCACTGGCACCGCCAAGGCCTCTTTGTGGAGGAGAGGCAAGCCGGGCTGCCCGGCTCCCCGTGACAGCAGAGGCCCATCGGAGGCCAGGGCAGCCGTCCACTCGAGCCCCTGCTGGGTGGTGGTCAGACCAGGGCCAGAGCTGGGGTAGAGGGATGGGTGGACTCTGAACCATCCTCGCTGGACCAGCCAAGGGAGGGTGAAGAGGCGAGGGTGGCATCCCTCCTGGGGGCCCTGAGTCCAACCCCACTGCCCGCCAGTCCCTCCCAGCATCCACAGGGCTGCGGTGGTCCTTAGCCCCTTCCCTGGCAGTGGAGGGCTGGTATTCCCCCCAGGCCGGGCCGCAGCCAGTTTGCTGGGAGCCCACGGCATCTGTGCCCTTGAGCTCCTGGCCGCTGGACAGGTCCTTCAGATAGTGTTACTCAGACGATGACCGTGACCCACGCGTGTCAGAGTTGCCCGAGATACACCTAAACCACGCAGATGCCGCATCCCGCTCTCCATCCCGCTCTCGGCCTCCTGAATTCTGTCCCCGGGACGGGCTGAAGCCAGCGGTACTAACAAGCTCACAGGAGGACGCAGCTTGACTCTGAAGTGTTGATCCTGGCGTTCAAGCAGTCCCAGCCTGGCCCGCTGAGGGTGCTCCCTTCCTGTGAAGGCAGGGCCAAGGGGAGGCGAGTCTGCGGGTTGTGGAGATTCTGAAGGAAACTCAGAGCAGGTCGCTCCCAGGCTCAGTCCAAACGCACCTTCATGGAGGCTGGGCCGGGAACTCTGTTCCATGAGGCTCTGCCCATCCTCTCCACGTCCTTGGAGCACAGCTACCCGTCCTCCAGTGGAGGAAAATGAGCTGCAGCAAGTACGGTAGTCATCCATTGCTAGTAACAAGTTACCCTCCAGATTTAGCACCTAAAACAGCGGATATTAGTCACCCGATTTGGTTTCGGAGGTTGACGAATGTGGGGTAGCTTAGCGGGCTGGCTCTGGCCCGGCATCTGTCCTGGTCTATTTGAGCTGCTGGTCAGTTCACTGCTGACCAGGGGCTTGTCAACAGCACACAGTCATCCTTGCGGTGCTGGAGGCTCATGTCCGGGCTGGTAGGGGCCCTCCCCCGGGCTGCAGATGGCCGCCCCATCTCCCCTTGTTCTCACACAGGGTTAAGAGCTAGCATTCCAGCTGCTTCTTAAAAGGGCACGAATCCCATTCATGAGGCCCCATCCCAGTGACCTAATGACCTCCCAACACAGTCACCCAGGGGGTAAGGCTTCCCCATCGGGTCTGGGGCCGCACACAGTCAGTCCCTGAAGGTGCCTGAGGTTGCTGAGCGACTGACATGTGAAGCTCCCTCCTGAGGCTGTCCTCACCAGGCAGGTTTCCCCCGAGGAGCGATCCACCGGGAAATCAGGGACCAGGGCCATACTGAAGCCTGCCACCCAGACAGTGGAGGCCACCTCCTAGCAGCTGGACTCACTGGCCACCTTGCCAGGGCCACATGGGGCTCCGGGGGCTTTTTGTGGTCACCCAGGTGATGGTTATGGCCTCCCTGAGAGGGTCGTGGCCACGCCATCCTGCTGGAGGGGGTCAAGGCCCCAGGAGGTGCTGCCTTCTCCCTGGACTAGTCACGCGTTGTGGGGGATTGGGTGGTGGAGGGACAGCCTCCCTGGGACCGGATCCATCGAGGCCACACCTGGTCTCAGGCGAGGCAGAGAAGACCACTGGTCCAGAACAGGCCGGCAGGTGGCGTCTGCGATGATCCCAGACCCTCATCTTGGGGGAGCTGCCGGGGGCGGGACCAGTGCATCCCTGACGGGTGTCCTGGTGCTCAGGGTTGGGTGTGGGAGGCTCTCATGTATTCTGGGGCCATGGCCGGTGGGGTAGGGGAGCCAACCCTCCTGGGGCAGTTCTGTACCCCTGGGGGTTCACTCTCCCACTAGGAAGGTGGGGCTCACGTCCACCAGGGTGGTGCTGGGCGGGAACTCAGATGCTCACGGGAGTGAGGCAGTGGTTGGAGCTGGGGAGGGCTGACTCATCCTGGCTGGGCTGCCCTGGGGCAGATCCCTGCGGCTCAATGGGGGGGCTCCCAGCTGGTGGGGATGGAAGCGTGGGTCCCAACGGGCTGGGGACCCTCAGCATAGCCTCCCTACACTGAGTCCTGCTCCCAAGTGTTGGGGCTGGATGGATGTCCTGGCTTGAGCTGCCTACTCCCACAGCGGTCATCCTGCTGGGGGTGGGTTTCGGAGCTCAGGAGGGTGTGGCGGACGTGGAACCCCCTTGCTGACCCATCCCTCTCCCCTCCGCCCCACGCCCCGCAGACGAAGAAAGGGTATCAGAAGACGGTTCTGGAGATCGACACGCCCAAGGTGGAGCAGGTGCCCATCGTCGACATCATGTTCAACGACTTCGGTGAAGCGTCACAGAAATTTGGATTTGAAGTGGGGCCGGCTTGCTTCCTGGGCTAGGAGCCGCGAGCCCGGCCCCAAGAGCAACCTTGTGACCTCAGCGCGCCGCCTGCGGGCGTCCGGACAGTGAGGGCCCCTTGCCCTTCCCACGGCGCCGGGCCGCCCCGCACGAGAGCAAAGGGAAAGAGCCGCGTCCGCGCCCCCACCCCGGAGCCGAATCACATGACCTAGACGCCCCGCAGCCGCCTGCTTCCGGCAGCCCCGTCCCGGCCACTCCGCACTCCCTGGGAAGGGAGCGGGGCCCCCCCACCGAGCCCGTGGATGGTCTTCACGGAGAAGGGTAGGGCTGCCGTATTTGGAGATCAAGCCTTTTTTAAAAAAAAAAAAAAAATTCAACTTGAAGATGCGTATTGTCCCCTGACCTTCAAACCTTGTTCCGAGGCCAGCCTTGTAAAGGTCACCCCACCCTCCAGAGCCTCCGTTTTTAACAAGATCCATTCACAGGCCAAATGCCATCCTGTGTGTGCCTTTGCGATGGATTAAAGGTGCTTCTGTTTCTGTGAGTTTTAAGTAAATATTTGTATTGTATTGTCATGCATGTTCAGTGTCCCTGACTTTCAATCATGCCTGTGAACCCCGCTGCAGTCCCACTGGGAGAGTTGGAAAAACGGCCGGGGCGTGTGTGCCGGGAGGCAGTCCACACCCCCGCCCTCTCCAGGACGTGTGATGAATTGGGAACTTGCCAAAGGCAGAGAGCGTTCACCGTACCATTCACAAAGCAGGTGGCCGTGCCCCTTTCAGATAGGCCTTTGATTAGCTCTGGATTTTTTTTTTAAACGGGGAGAAAAAGGAAAAAGGATTTTACACTCTGTCTTCTCCACATGCACTTAGATGAAAACGCAGGCTTAAATTAATTTTAATTGCTTCCTTTTTCCATGTTTCTTCCTGCAGAGCCTGATGGGAGAATGTCCAGGGCAGGGAAACCGCATTTTCTGTCGATGATAATTCAGTGAAAATTGGTGCTTATGTTTACACTCCTCTTGTGGTGCTACGTGTTAAGATCTCCTTAAGGTGGCCCTGGGGCTGCCTGCTGGGCCTCGTTCCCCATCCCCATCTCTCTCCCTCCTGGCTCTCACCGCCACCATCTAGATTTTTGCCACCTGCCCTCCCGTGGCCCTGCCCTCCTCCCAGACAGCAGCGATGCCGCTCCAGGCGGGGTACCACTCTTAGGCTGTGCGTCTGTGATCCGAAGACACACACACACAATATGCGGACGCCTCCCACAGTGTAACGATGGCAGATTGTATTCAGTTGCCGAATGTTTGTGGTGCTAATTTCTGCATTGTTTTTTTTTTTGTTTTTTTTTTTTTGCAAGAACTGAATTGAGGCAGCACGTGGCCTTCAGCGGGGCTGCCCTCCGTGTGGCCTCGGCAGACAGACAAATGTGCAATGAACTCTGAGTCCCGCCCGGGCCGCCAGCTGTGCCTCATCCCCACGAAAGCAATTTGGATTTCCGTCTGCAAATGTGCTGGGCGTGGGTCTTGGGTGCTCGGGTGCTCGGGCCAGCCAGGCTCCGTCTGGTACCGGTCCTCCTCACCGCGCGAGGGCGAGGACTTGCTGGGCTGGCAGGAAAGGTGATTCCTTTACTGTGAAAAGCTGCCCTTGTGCAATGCCCTTTCCTGCCAGGATGGGAGAAGCGAGACGGGCCCTGGGGCCCTGTGCAGCCCCCTCAGGAGGAGTTGTGGGTCCCGGCCCTGGTGCTGTTCTCCGCCCACCCTGCCCCATCGGACCGCGGTTCCAGCTTAGGAAACCACAGCAGAGCAACACAGGAGTCGCCCCCCACCACCACCACGAGGATTTCCCGAATCCCCTGGAAATTGAGTCTTGCTCTTGCCAAAGAAAAGTCTGGCTTTGAGATTCTTCCGAACCCAGGATGCCAGCGTCTGCCAATGACCCTGTCCTTCATCTCTTCGATAGAAAAGCCATATCGGATCGTTGCCACGGGGCGCCCTGTGGGTGTTGTCTAGGTCATGTGATTCCATTTCGATTTCTCATCCCACCAAGTTCTCCTCTCATTCTGTCAATCTCTCCTCCATTGGTCCCTTCAAAGCTGTTGCAATTTGTACTGAGTCAAAACGTGTCCCATTCTCCCCAGACCACTTAGCTATGATATATTGCAATAAAATTACTTCTTATATTTGCAGAAATTCTTTCGGTGTAATTTTATTTTTTTCCCCTCATCTATATAATTGGACAGATGTTGATTGAAGAGAAAAGGAAAATGGTCAAAAGAAAACCTATAGTAAACATTCTAGGACATCAGGCCCTTTAAAATAGAATGTCAAGCGACATATTGTACATTTCCCGAAAACCCAATAGACGTGTTCATACGTTTCCACTGTAATGCCCAGGAAAGAGTATTTTAAAATATTTTAAACCTGTGTAACAGAGGAATAATTGTAATAGTTTTTCAATAAATCAAGATGACTGTTTCCACCGTAAACAGATGTGATCGGCTGTCTTCTTAAGTGTGACCAGGGCCTTCCCCTGCATTAAATCGATGTGTGACCCCAATCTCAGGACAGTGGAAACTCTCAACACCCTGGCCGTGGTCACAGAAAGTGGAAGGAAGGCATGGGCCGGACCATCTGCCAAGGGAGCTCTTTCTCAGAAGAAGTGGCAGGGGGCATTGTGAAGACAGAGCTGTGCCCTGAGAGCCCTTGGGCTGTGGCCAGACCTCAGCCCTCCCGCCTAGTAGGGGAGTTTCCACAATCCTTGGTCCTTCAGGCCTTGGCTGCCCTGCAGGGGTGCCAGGTCCCCAGGCTCGCGCTTCTGCTGTCCAGCTAAACAGAGAAGGACGCTACTGCCTGGCCCCCGGGCTCGTGACAGCCGATGACGCTGAGAGGAAGTGGCGAGTGGCTCCTGCAGTCTTGGTGGTTCCCTCTTACATCTCGGCAGCCGTGTTCCTGGAGTGACTGTGTCTCCAGCGAGCATGTTCCAGGAGGGAGTCCCCAGCCAGACCGCCAGGAGCTTGCAGCGTGAGCGAGAAACGTGCAGCTGTTGGTCTCAGCCGTGGATGTCGGGGAGTGTGGTTACTGTCAAAGCCACTGGGTCTGTGGGCCGTCGGCAAAATCATCAGCCCCTTGTTAGGAATGCAGATTCCCGGGCCCCGCGCAGACCTGCTGAACCGAATGACTTGGGGGAGGCCCCATCATCTGTGTTTTGACCAGGTCGGTAGGGGAGTCCTGGTGCTTGCTTGGGTTTGAGATCCACCAGCCTGGACGATCCCGGGGCAGAGGGGAACGTGAGCCCGGAAGTGGGCACCTCCTTTCCGCCAGTGTGAGGTGGCAGGTCCCACTGCGGGCAGAGAAGTCAGGAACTGCCGTCGGAGGGTGGAAGGCGCCCCATACTCCGGGGTAGAATGTGTGGTCAGATTGCTCTCTGTGACCTGTGAGAGCTTGCAGGCTGCTCACGAGCATGTGACTTGGAAAAAGGTCGGAACCACGGCAGTGACTCGGGGAGCTTGCTCTCAGCCGCATTTGGCGTGAAAGGAAACAGAGTCTGCAGATTTGAGGGTTTCCAGGGCGCGAAAAGGCAACCATTTCTCAGCGTCCGCGGTTAAAGATGAAACTGAGAGGGCTTCCCTGGCGGCTCGGTGGCAAAGAATCCACCTGCCAACGCAGGAGACACAGGTTCAATCCCTGATCCGGGAAGACCCCCTATGCCACGGAGCCACTGAACCCACGCTCTGCCACTACTGAAGTCCAGGCACCCTAGAGCCGTCGTCTGCAACAGGAGAGGCCCTGGCTCACCGGAACTAGGGCCTGTGCGCAGCATCAAAGGCAGAACACAGCCAAAAAGTAATCAATTACGTGAAATATTTTAAAAGCCGGTAGCGTCCCGAGTGAGACCCTTCTGGGGCGAGGCCCTGCAGGGCCCCCTGCTTGTCTCCGCCTCTTCCCTCCTCCGGAGACCTGACTCACGGAAGCACCTGCTGCAGGCTGGGTCGGAGGACGAGAGCCCACAGGTGCTGGTGTGGCCGGGGCCTGGAGCCCGACGAGTATTGTGCGTCCTCAAGGATGAGAGCAGGGAAGCTGGACTCGCTCACGCACCGCTCCCCTCAGTGCCAGCCCCCCACTGCAGCTGCCGACGCCTGGACTGGCTCTTTTGAAGACCTGAGTAGAGGCAGCTCACCGGGACTTTGCTCCCGTCCCGGGAGAGGTGAGATCTGTGGACACGATGGGCTCTGGGGTCAAGGAAGAAAGGGTTGTCACAGGAGGGGGTGGGGTGCCGAGCTTCCTTGCCCAGGAAAGCCCGTGCAGTCAGGGGTCAGGGCCTGGACGTCCCTGGACAGTGCTGGCCGAAGCCTGCTCCTGGGTCAGCTGGAAGGTTTGTTAAAGCAGGTTCCTGTCCCTCCCTCCTGCACGTGATTGAGCAGCTCTGGAGGCTGCCGAAGACCTGCAGTTCTGAAAATCCCCAGGCGTCCTGCTGCTACTTGGAACACACAGGGATTAGCGCTGGTAGCTTACATAGTCTCATCCCCCACACAGCCTGGCTACCGGAGAGGCAGGTGCCTGCTGCATACTGGGTTTTACTGGATTTTACAAAGGCTGAAGCATATACCCACACCCCCTCCACCCCCAACTCCTCTGATGCTAAAATTCCCCAGTAGAGAAGTGTGGTCCTTCTGTATAAAATGCATCTCTTTAAAATTCAAGTTTTTAAGCCTTCAGAGGTGTTTCTTCTTATTAGTGATCCTTTGGCAGAAATCAGCTTGACACCTTGAGTCCGAGTGGCATTTGGTGCAGAAAGACAGAGCCTGAGGAGGCAGGAACATGTGCAGGGCCCCTCTGGTGGGTGGAGGTGACGAGGGTGGTGTCATGTCGGTTTCACCTCTTCGACCACTTGTCAAGGGAGGAGGGGTCTTCCTCTCCCGCCTGCAGCCCCAGTGGGATGACCACAGATGGGGGATGTCTGAGTTTCACGTTCCCTCTGAGAGGACGTGACGGGGGCTCAGGCGGAAGAGAATGAGATGCCCCGATGAGCAGAGGTCTGCAGGCGCCCAGCTCACGGCCACTGTAAGCAGTGACGCGCCCGCCACGTGCGGCGATGAGAGCATCCCCGCGTTGGCCAGATGAACAACAAAGACAATGAGGATGAGGGCCTGGCTCAGAGGTGATGGCGGCTCTGAGCGCTCTGCAGGGTGGACAGTCTGTCTTGGAGCCAGGATCAGGCGTTCAGGGAAGGGTTTGGGGAGCAGGAGACTGATGAGATCGGGGCTGAGTTCGAGAGACGTGGACCCGACGCTGTGGTATGGAAGAAGACCTGCCAGGCAGAGACCGGAGAAGGTGCTTTATTCAGCGGAAGAAAGAGTGTTAGTCAAGGAGGGGGTGCCGGGCGCCGACATCCCGGCGCTGCAGGGCTGATGTCGGCCTTCCTGCTCGTCTCCTACCAGCAATTACTTTCTCAGGCACCCGGCCTCCTGGCTTTTGCTCAAATCCACCAGGGTCTCATCCTCTTGCCGTAAGACTCCCACCTGGAACACCGCGTATCCCGCCCATGCCTCTCAGCTCCCTGCTCAAATGTCACCTTTCCTGAGAGTCACTGAGGGACGAAGAGCTTAAAACAACTTACCCTCCAGGCATCTTGGGTCTGATTGTTGGAAGACGGCTTTCACTGCACCCACCCTCCTGCCAGTAAAGTCTAGAGTTGTCTGTGAAGATACAGTTATTGGAAGACAATGGAGAGGGACAAAAAGCAGATGGGAGCTGGACGTGGGCTGAGGTGGACAGTCACCCTGGCCTCCTCCTGCGGGCCCTCTGGTCCACGGGGTGCAGAGGAGCGTCTCTCAAGCAGAGGCTGTCTCACTGGGCGGGGGACTTGGGGAAAAGTCTAGGCTACCAGCTGGGCAGGGGGTGGAACCTCCTGAACACAGGAAGCCACGTTGTGAAAGCCCCCGGGACTGCTGCGAACCCTCTCCTGTCCCTGCCGATGGTCGATCTGAACGTGCGTGGGGGGAGATGGTCAAGACGCGCTGCTGGGCGGGGGGCCAGCTGGGAGCCCACACAGCTGAGTGGAGGCGTCAGCACTGCCTGGGGTCGGAGGCAGTTTGAGTTCGACTCCCATTATTTTGGATGGATTTGATAAACACCTCAGGCTTCCCCCAGGGAGCCCAACCCTTAAGTAAAAGGACAGTACCCCAGGCCCGAAGCTTGTCCTGGGATTGAGGGCAAAATAGAGCCACCATAACAGGCCTAGAGCCAAGATCCCCAGGCTCAGGTGATCCCACCCACCTGCCTACCAGTACCAAGCTCAGTTTGCTTCTGAGGGAGCTCAGAATGCAGACTCTGGGACTCAGTGTCCGTCTGGTTCAGAATCAAGACTCACTCAACACGTGAGAAAGGAAAGCACGACCCATAGTCAAGTGGGGAACTAGGTAGGAACACATGAGCAGGAGCCTCCAGGGTTACAGGGAAGGACTTCGAAATGAGCAGGATACATGGGTTAAATAATACACGAGAAAAGGTGCGCATAATGAGCAGGATACATGGGTTAAATAACACACGAGAAAAGGTGCGCATAATGAGAAAAGAAATGGGACGTTTCAAGAGAGAGAAGAAAACTAAAGCATGAACAAACTGTAAATGTTAGAAATAAAGATGGCTATATATGAAATAAAATATTCATTGGATAAAGAAGACATACAGAGAAGACATACAGATGACCAATAGGCACGTTTAAAAACCAGTGTTCATTGTTGCTAATTATCAGAAAAGTCAAAACTACAGTGAGGTATCCCCTCACACCGGTCAGAATGGCCATCATTTGAAAATCTACAAACAGTAAATGCTGGAGAGGGTGTGGAGAAAAGGGAGCCTCCTACACACGGGTGAGAAGGTACATCTGCAGCCACTATGGAGAACAGTATGAACGCTCCTTAAGAAGCTGGAAACAGAGCCACCATAGGATCCGGCAATTCCACTCCTGGGCATATATCTGGAGAGAGCCGTGACCCACAAGGACGCACGCGGCCCAGGGCTCACGGCAGCACTGTTTACAGCAGCCAGGACAGAGCAGGGGCTTAGATGTCCATCGACAGGCGAATGGATGAAGAGGATGTGGTACATGTATCGATAGAATACCACTCAGCCATGAAGAAGAATGAAAACTGCCATTTGCTGCAACATGGATAGACCTCGAGATTATCACTTAAATAAGTAGGCCAGAAAAAGACTAATTTGATATCCCTTTATTGGAGAAGGAAATGGCAACTCACTCCAGTGTTCTTGCCTGGAGAATCCCAGGGACGGCAGAGCCTGGTGGGCTGCCGTCTATGGGGTCGCACGGAGTCGGACACGACTGAAGCGACTCAGCAGTAGCAGTATAGGTGAAATCTAAAAAATGATACAAATGAACCTGTTTACAAAAAGAAACAGACTCACAGATACAGACGACAAATTTATGGTTCCCAAAGGGGAAGTGGGGGGATAGAGTAGGAGCTGGGGATTAGCAGATACAAGCTATTATATATAAGACAGATGAACAGCAACGTGCTACTGAAAATCATAGGGAACTGTATCAGTATCTTATAATAACCTACGATGGAAAAAGAATGTGAAAAACTGAAGAAGGCTTATTTGTTGCCAAGCAGATCCTGTAACCAGGAACACGGAAGGAAGTTCTTCAGCTCATGTCTCCTTGGTGGCGCACGCGGCTTTCACGTTGTATCAGAGCTCACCCTGTGTTAGTATTGTGTAGTTGTTTGTCTACTTAATTTTTCAGTCTCCCCTGACAGCGCAGGCTCCCAGTGTGCAGGGACCGTCTCTGCTTCCCTCTGCGTCATGGGGCCCAGACCAGCCCCTGGTGCGCAGCAGGTATTCACTAAACACCCCTTTCTCTCCTGATGGTTGTTGCTCAGTCGTGTCCGACTCTTTGCGGCCCCGTGGACTGCAGCATGCCAGGCTTCCCTGTCCATCACCAACTCCCGGAGCTTGCTCAAACTCATGTCCATCGAGTCGGTGATGCCATCCATCCATCTCATCCTCTGCCGTCCCCTCTCCTCCTGTCCTCAGTCTTTCCCAGCATCAGGGTCTTTTCCAGTGAGTCAGCTCTTCACATCAGGTGGTTGGAGGCTTGGAGCTTCGGCCTCAGTGCTTCCTCTTGCTGGAGAGGCCAAACAGGAAGTGGAATCCCAGTGTGCTGGCCCAGGGCGTGCTTATGGAGCAGCAGCGGTGAGTTCTGAAATTCGGGAGCAGGACTCACCCATGTGCAAGGCGGCCAGTGACAGGACTTCCCGTTTCGACCATCATCCTGGGTTGATCCTTCGCTTGTGGCCTGAGCGGCCTTTCAGCTCCTGTGGGGAACCTCGCAGAACTGCTGCTGCTAAGTCGATTCCGTGGTGTCCGACTCTGTGCGACCGACCCCATAGACAGCAGCCTACCAGGCTCCCCCGTCCCTGGGATTCTCCAGGCAAGAACACTGGAGTGGGTTGCCATTAGTGATTGTCTAATTTCTGTGCGGGGACCGTTAGAGATGAGGGCTGAGCAGGAAAGCGTGCCCTGCAGCAAGAGCCCAAGCACAGGTTTGCAAACCCTCACTGCAGGGGTGGGGATGTGTACTGGAAGCCGGAGGGCGGGGTGGGAGAGTCAGGAAGGGGGAGGGAGGGCGGGGCGCCAGCATCCCACCGACCTCCGGAGCAGAGCTCTAGTCCTGGCTCCCCACTGGCAGGCTGTGTGCCCCAGGCAGTGTCTTTCCTTCTCTGCATCTCCATTTTCCATCCCTTCCGAGAGATGCTGTCCAAGGCACCCCAGTGGAGCCAGGCCTGATCCTCGCCGTGTGGATCTCTCTCCTCTCTGATGCATCATGGCTGACTCTTGTTCCCTTTCTGGCACAGAGAAGATTACTCCGTGTGCAACTGTCTTTTTAAATTAATTCAAATGCAATTTGTTCAATTTACTAAAATTATACATTTTAAAGTCCAGCAATTCCTTCAGCTTTTAAGTTGAATGTATCAACCTCATTCTATATGTAAAAAGGCACATTGGAATTTCTTCCTTTACGGGACCTGTGAGTGATTCCTGTTCCACTGACTGACTCAGTTAACAGCTTTCAATGTTTTAATTGCATTTTCAAAATGAACCAATTCACATCTGTGCTCTCGCGTTTCAGTTGTCTGCCTTTAACGAAACCTTCTGAGTAGAAGCTAATTTTTAGGGATCTACTAATGGACACATACCAATGTGATGAATTTAGAGGCCTCTTAACTCTCAACTATAAACAATAAACCAAACAGCAATATTTCCCCATAAAATCACTAACTCGTTCTGTTATTCAAGGTCACGTTTTCAGCTGAATTATCAGGTTGTTATTTTAACAGGCCAGATTCTCTTAACTAAAACTGGTACTTCCCTGAAGGGCTGCCCTCATAGCTGAGTTGGTGAAGAATCTGCCGCAATGCAGGAGACCTGGGTTCAGTCTCTGGGTTGGGAAGATCCCTGGAGAAGGGAAAGGCTACCCACTCCAGTATTCTGGCCTGGAGAACTCCATGGACTGTATAGTCCCTGGGGTCACAAAGAGTCAGACACGACTGAGCGACTTTCACAAAGCTGCTACTCCAAACATCAAATGCCGCGTGAATTCCTTTCTTTCAAAGATTTATTTATTTATGTAAACTTTGGGCTGAACTGAGTCTTCGTTGTCGTGGGGACTCCTCTCTAGTTGCAGCAGCGGGGACTCCTCTCTAGTTGCAATGCGCAGGCTCCCGTGCGGTGGCCTCTCTGGTTAAGTACGGGGCGCGGGCTCTGGGTGCGCAGGCTCCCGTGCGGCAGCCTCCCTGGTTACGGGGCGTGGGCTCTGGGTGCGCAGGCTTCAGCCATTGTCTCTGGCAGGCTCAGCAGTTGCGCCGCATGGCCTCAGCTGCTCCACGGCAGGTGGGATCTTCCTGGACCAAGGATCGAACTGGTGTCCCCTACGTTAGCTGCAGATTCTTAGCCATTGAGCCACGAGGAAAGCCCAAGGCCAGATTCTTTACGCTAAAATGTTAACACTGTGAGCACCAGCCTCTTGCCCCGTCTGTGCCCGGTGAAAAGTTCAGCCCAGCCTGAGAGCAACCCCCGCCCACACAGCGCGGGTGCCAAGCGCCCCCCTTCCGGTGCCAAAGGGCTTCCTTCTGGCCCCAGCTCAACAGGTCTCTCCCTCCTGTTCCGTCTGCACATCGCCAGGGAGGCCGCCTCTCCCCCGAGCCCGGCCCACGATGGATGGAGTCTGGCGTCTCCTGCTCTTGAAAGCTTACATCCCGGCAGCAGCCCACACCCCCACGGCCGGCCACTTGGGTGGACTGATTGTTCTGAGCAGTGGATGCTTGGTGGTTGGTGTCGCTCAGTGTGCCTGATGCTTTGTGACCCCATGGACTTCAGTGGAGCAGGCCCCCCTGTCCTCCCGGAGCCTGCTCAAACTCATGTCCACTGAGTCGGTGATCCCATCCAACCATCTCATCCTCTGTCGTCCCCTTCTCCTCCTGCCCTCAATCTTTCCCAGCATCAGGGTCTCTTCCAATGGGTCAGATTTTCACCTCAGGTGGCCAAAGTATTGGAACTTCAGCTGCAGCATCCGTCTTTCCAATGAAAATTCAGAGTTGATTTCCTCTAGGGTTGACTGGTTTGATCTCCTTGCAGTCTGAGAGACTCTCAAGAGGCTCTTGAAAACCAGGAAATACAGGGGCGGCGTCCTCTGAACTCCCTCCAGGAGGAACTCAGTTGCCAGCCCCTCCTGGTGGGAGAGGGCTCCACCAACAGGGAAGACTGGCTCTCAGTTCATCCCGGCAGAGGAGGCCGGAGGTCCACACACACTCAGACAAAGTGTGCGGCGGACGCTCTTGGCGCGGGCAGGCCTACGCTAGGCCCTCAGGCCCAGGATGAGCCTTTCCCTGTACTCTGTCTTCTCTGCAAAGGTGAAGCCGGGGGTCTGCAGGGCTCCGACGAGCTCTATTCTCCAAGGCTGCCCATGGCTGCCCGGAGCCGCAGGGCCCCAGGGAGAGAAGCGCAAGCTGGTCCTGGGAGCCTCTGTGGAGGGCAGAGCGGGTGAGAGTCTGCACGGGGCTCTGCGGCGGCCGGGGCTTCAGCTCGGGCCCGGGGAAGCAGAGACCGTGCCAGCGTCCCGGCTCTGCGTCTTCCACGGACATTGGTGGTGACCTAACCTCACCGGTTTCTTCATTCACACAGTAACGTGACACCATGAACACCTGAGCGTGCCCACGAGGCTGGCGTGACCCAGCACAGGGTCCAGCAAGCTGTGGTTTTTTTGTCAACTACTATTGTTGGTGAATATGGAGAAGGATGACCATTCAGCCCATTTCCCTGAAGGTTCCGTTCCCGTTCTTATTATTGGAGCGCTCTCTTGTGGAATGAGAGTTCTTGGGCGGGGAGGGCCACGCTCCCCCAGGCAAGAGGATGCCTGTTAGCTGGGAGGAGCAGACCGGACGAGGGAATAGCAGGACCACTGCATCCGCAGAGGGAGCTCCCTGGGGCCACGTGAGTAGCATCCCTTGGTGGTGTGCAGTGCCCAACATGCACAGCCGGACAGGGCAGCCCTGACCAGGACCAGCATCCGGGACCTCCTAATCCTGGGCGCCAATCAGGCTACTTCTCCTTCTGAGCAGATGATTCCCCGACTCACAACTACAGCACCTTCTCCACCAAAGACAATGACAGACTTCTGGAAATGGTGTGATGTGGTGCTAGGGGGCTGGTGGCATGACGGTCACCCATCGGACCTGAATGGGAGCTACCTCGGGATCCCACGAGAGCTTTGCAAACAACGTCAGTGGGTGGTGGGAAAGCATGCAACAACCGCACCATGGTGTTGGAGTTGAAGGTGCGGGCCACCGAGGGCAGTGCCCGTCGGCCGGGGCCCCTGGGAGCGGCTCCCTGCACACGCACGGCTGGGGGCGGCTCGTCCAGAGCCCTCTCCCGGAAGGGGATGTGGGGCTCCACCACTATCCTCACGGGAGCGGAAGAGCCTGAGCCGGAGCCTCACGCTCTGTGCCACCAGCGACTTCCCGCCCTCTGCCCCCGATGAGGGTGAGAGTACCTGCCACCCCAGGTCTCGCCAGGCACGTGTTCTCGATGAAGACACATGCTTCCCCGACGGCAGGCAGACCTGGGCTGCCTTCCCCACTGCCCTGCTCTGACTGCGGGCAAGTGTCCGGCCAAGTGTCCCCGGGGTGAGGGTGTTTCCGGGGCTCTGAGAGCAGAGTCTGGAGCAGGGCCCTGTGGGGACGCGAGCCGGTCCAGTCTCACGCCCCCTGCTGGCCACGCTGCCTCCAGGCAGTCCCACGCTCAGGCCCGGCGCGGGGCTGGAGACCAGGCCAGGTGACCGCACGTCCGAGAGTCTTCACGCTCAGCCCTTTGAGAGAGTGTCCTCTGACCCGGGCTCAGCGGTGAAGTGACATGCGTGGGCCCAGCCCCCGGCCCAGCTGTCCCTGCAGGTCCACGCCGCCGAGGCTCGCGGCCCCCATTCCCCGTAAAGTCCTCGGTGGCCTCTAGTGCTCCCAGGCAGAGTCCACACCCAGCAGGGACCGCCCTCCTGCCCAGACGCTAAGGAGCCAGGTCTTCAAGGAAAGAAAGGGGCGGTGGGGATACTGCTGTGGGGGCAGAGCCCCTGACGCCGAGTTGAATCACCGCGTTTCAGTCTGTCGGTTTCTGTCTTGGGGACCGGTCGGGCCTGTGGATGTGGGCCTGTCCTCAGGCCCGGGGGAAGGAGGGCCACCCCCGCCCCGTCCTGGCCTGCCCTGGTGCTGGCCTGTTCGTAACTCTTGCCTGGCTGTCTGTGTCCCCGTCAGCCCTCTTGTGTCCGTTCTGGCTGCGTCCTCTACTCAGAGAGAATCCAGAAAGGTCCCAGGTGGTTACTACCCCCTTGCTCCCCGAGGTCCCTTAGACGGCTCCTAGCCGGTCTAAGAACCGCACAGAACCTCGGAGAGGGCAGCACCTCTGGGGGAGCCGTATCCTGACCTCCGAGCCGCTGCTCCCGGAACCCACGCCCGCTCGTGCGTCTCCTGCTGCCCGAGGGCCTGAGGTGAGCCAGAGCAGGACGGAGCGGGGCCGGCCTGCGGGAGGCCCGGGGCTGGTGGCCCTCCTTCCCTCGGGCCTGAGCACAGGCCCACACCCACAGGCCCGACTGGTCCCCAAGACAGAAACGGAGAAACTGAAACGCGGTGATTCAACACGGCATCAGGAGCTCTGCCCCCACGGCAGTATCCCCACCACCTCTTTCTTTCCTTGAAGACCTGGCTCCTTAGCGTCTGGGCAGGGGGCGGTCCCTGCTGGGTGTGGACTCTGCCTGGGAACACAGAAGGCAGCTCTTCACTCACCAGCCCCGGGCTCTGATGCACCATCTTCCAGGGCAGCTGAGGCCTCGCCTGCACCCCCGGGAGCCACAGTCAGGACCAAGATCCAGGGTTGGGGACCCCCCACCCTGACATGCCCGTAGCATCTGTGGAAGGGACTGAGCCCACTGGCTCAGCTGGAAAAGGCGGGACTGGGAGTCTGAGCCATGTCCCGGCCTCTCAGGCTTCCCAGGAGGCTCAGTGGTAAAGGATCCACCTGCCAGTGCAGAAGATGCACTGGGTTCAGCTCCTGGGTCGGGAAGGTCCCCTGGAGAAGGGAACGGCTACTCACTCCAGTGTTCTTGCCTGGACAACTCCATGGACAGAGGAGCCTGGCGGGCTACAGTCGTCCACGGGATCGTAAGAGTTAGACACAACTTAACGACCAAGCATGCACTTGGCTTCTCAGTCCTAGAACTAAGATTCTCCTGGAAAGGACCCTCCTTTATAGATGTTATAATTAATTCGTGGAACTGAATCTTGAGCAATCCCTCTTGAGAAAAAAATAATTTAAGTGTCATATCATTATCGTGGAAGGCAAAAATAAAACTATTAAACAAGAAACATTCTTTACTTGACAAGCCAGAAAATTTTAAAGTGTTAGGTTTAAAATCTGCTTAATTGAAAGGTGGGCTGAGAGTTTAAAAAAATGATCTTCATAAATAATATGAGCCTTGCTATAATTTATTTATAAATAGTCTCTTGCTTTGGGGACTTGAGAAGACTTCATTTTTTAAAGTATTTGTGAAAATGAGGTCAAAGGTACAAGGCGAGCAAGGGGGCTCGGAACTAACCTCACGTAGTAACGAACTCACTTGCATTATATGTGCATCTGCCTTGCATACAGGTGCGTGTCCGTCCATAAGGGGGCCGTGGAAAGGTGTAAGAGCTGGAGGGCGTCTGAAGAGCCAGGGGTCCCCAAGGAGGGAAGACGCCAGTCCTGTTTCCCCCAGGCCACCAGGGCTGCCTTCCAGGAGCAGGGCTTTGGGGCCCGCTGGGAGCCCGAGCTCAGGCCGGGCGGGTCCCTCAATGGGCCCTGCCCTCCCCTCCTGCTCCTCCAAGGGCCCAGGTCTGCGCTGGGGGAGACGGAGGCAGAAGTCTAGGTGGGGCGGGGTGTACTGTGGACAGGCCCAGGTTCTTCACTGCGGCCGTGACCTCTGGAGTGGGGCGGGCACAGGTCCAGCCTCGCGGGGACTGGCTCTGATGGCCATGACCCCCGACGGACCCTAGAGAGATGAACTCCACTGAGACACCGCTTGTCTGGACGGCCCTGGCAGCCTGCCCGGAAGTCCGGCCGCAGGAGGAGGGCGGGCCTCCCGATCCAGGTGAGCGAGGCTGGCCCCCACCCCCAAGAGAACCCCCACCCTGAGATGAAGTGAGAGCACCTCCGGGGGACGGGGCACACCCCTCCCCTGGGTCTCATTCAGGGCCCAGAGAGCGGCTGATCTCAAACACAGCTAAGTTTCTGCTTCAGCCGGTCACAGGCAAGGGCTGGGCTCCCTGGGCGCTGCCAGGCTCAGGTGGTATAGCCTGGGGCAAGTTGCTTGACCGCTCTGAGTCTCCTTTGTCCTGTGACTCACGGACCCATGGAGTGAGGATAATAGGGGGGAAACACGGGGTCAGTGGGGCTCCCAGCTGGCCCAGTGGTTCGCCTGCCAGTGCAGGAGACGCAGCAGATGCCAGTTAGATTCAAGGGTTGGGAAGATCTCTTAGAAGAAACAATGGCAACCACTCCTGTATTCTTGCCCAGAAAATGGGCAGAGCAGCCTGGCGGGCTGCAGTCCACAGGGTCGCCCAGAGCCAGACACGACTGAGCGACGGAGCACACGCTGGGGGCAGCGACCGTGAGGAAGCCATCACCCAGCCTCCCCGCTGGCCTGACCTCCCAGCAGCCTCTTCCTGCTTCCAGGGCCGCCCTCCATGGCCTGACCGCCTGCCGCCTCCTCCTGTACCAGCCTCTGTTCCCGGTGGGAGCGTCTCAACCTGGGAGAAGCAGCCTGCTGGCTGGGGTCTGTCGTAACCGCCTCCCCACCCCGGCCGCCCTCCCTGCCCCTGCCCCTTGGGTGCCCCGTCGGGGGTGTGTCCTGGGGACCCGGCTCTGCTGGGCACGCCGGCCAGAGCGGGGACTGGCGGGCGGCCCTCTGTCCTTCCATCACCTGCCGCTCACAGGCGCCCGGGGCGCGAGGTCAGTGCTGCAGCCAGCCTATCCGCCTTTTCTGCCGTCAGAACCCACTGGGGGAACTGGCTTCCCCCGTCTCCCTCCCAGCCTGAGGAGCATCACCCCTCCCCCCAGTAACGCTGAACTTTGGAGCTGGGACTCGCCCCAAAGCCTGAAACCAGCCTGGCAGGCTCGGCCGGGCCCCACTTCCCGTTTCCTTCACCATGAGGTTCAAGCTTTTCCAATGATTCCACACCTTAAGAACAGTTTATAAGAAAGAGACTTGGCCATCTGGTCAGTTTCAGGCTTGGCTGGGCCCAGGTGGAGCCCAGCACTGCCCACCAGAAACGGGGTGCTGCTCAGGCTGCATTGGTGATGGCGTGGGGTGCAGGACCAGGGCCGGGCGCCCTGCTCGGCTCTGCACAGCTGCGCCCTGGGGTCGGAGTTCTGCACTTGAAAGCGGCCCAGGAGGGGGCATCACTAGGATGGGAGTGACGGGCTGGGAGCCAGACTCTTAGGGGCGAGGAGGAGGGCCTGCCCAGAGCAGGAGATGGCCTGGGGCAGCATGCCACCCCCCAGAGGAGGAGCACCGCCCTGGGCGCACAGGCCCCTCTCCCCACTTTCCCTGCACCCAGAGTTATGCCCTAGCTTCCCTCCTCTCCCCGGAGACGCTGGTCAGGAAGAGCAGGGTGACCACCTTGTCCGGGTCACCCTGGGTCCTCCCGGTTTTAGCAGTGAACATCCCACACCCTGGAAAAGCCCTCAGAGCTGGACAAACCAGGAGGGTTGGTCACCACGAGGGGAGGCTCCGTGGATGTTCAAACTGTAGCACAGGGCACTCCCCTGGCGGTGCAGTGGTTAAGACTTCGCCTCCAGCGCAGGGAGTCCGGGAGCCAGGATCTCACATGCCTCGGGGCCAAAAAGCCAAAACATAAAACAGGTACAGTGTTGTGACAAATTCAAGAGGGATTTTAAAAATGGTCCATGTCAAAAAATTGTAAAACAAGCAAACAACCGTATCCCAATGTTCAGCAACAGAGGAAAACCCTCGAGCCTGGACCCCCTTTCCTCAAGGCCACGGCAGCCTTCTCTTTCCGTCACTAAGTTCGGTCAGTCGCTGAGTCAGGTCTGACTCTTTGTGACCCCGTGGACTGTAGCCCGCCAGGCTCCTCTGCCCATGGGATGTCCCAGGCAAGAATCCTGGAGTGGGTTTCCATTCCCTTCTCCAGGGAATCTTCCCATCCCAGGAATCAAACCCATGTCTTCTCCATTGCAGGCAGATTCTCTACCATCTGAGCCACCTGGGAAGCCCATTTTCTTCACTGGAACGGCTCTACTAGCTTAGTGAACAAAGACAAAACAAGCCCTCCCCTCCCGCCATCCCTCAGCAGGCATCTGCAAAGCCCTCCTTGGTGGGTGAACGAGTCTATGCCCCCTCAGAAGGAGCGCCCGGTCTAGTGGGGGGCACCCCACAAGTGTGGTGAAGACTCACTTGGGGGTGACATGCAGAAGGGGTCCTATGTTTCTTTCACCCGGGCCCAGCCTGACCGTCTGAGTCCCTCCCGCCTCACTGCCTGCCCGGCCTGGCTGGACTCCCACGTTCATCAGACTACCTACCTGCATGTGGACTGCCGAGGGAAGCCGTGCAGCCTCCAGCCCGACAGGCCCCTGGAGCCCCCGGTCTCCCGGCGGGGAAGCCCACGCCCCTCAGCGCACCTGTGTGCCTGCCCTGATTGCCAGAGTGGCTGTCAGCACAGTCGTCTTGGACAGCAGTCACATCGGAAGAGCGGAGGCCGGAGCGAGGGGCAGGGAGGAAGGCGGAAACGTGCTCGGCGCGAGCGCTGCTTCTCATACGACTCGGAAGGCGGTTCCACTGAGGGGCTTCTGGGGCTCCAAGCAAAGACCGTGCAAATCCAGAATGTGCGTGCTTCTCGGCCTCGGCGGTCTGAGGGGGCATTACAGAGAAGAAAGAGAAGGGCTTAGGGAAGAATCGAGCCATTTGCCAGCAGGAAAAATAAAATGAAGAGTCCAGCACGCTGAGGTCTTACCAAGTCGGAAAACACCTAAGCGTCGCTAGACCCCCAAAGGAAGGGATGGAACTTTCTCAAAGCTCTTGAGTTCCAAAGAGCAGGGAAGTGTTTTTTATTTTTGGAATAGGGTGACTCAGCCTTGGGAGTAAGATCTTTCCTGCCCAAGCCTGGGCGCTCAGAGCAAACTCACGTTAAGATGGCAGATCCAGGGAGGCATGGAGGCAAAGGAGCGAGGAAGGGACCGGACGTGTCTCAGGACGGAGGAGCCGGGCTCCGGAGGGCGAGGACGGCCTGGATCACTGCAGGGTCACCAGCCCCCCAGGCCCTGTGGGACCATGACACGTTTGTATGGCATCACGAGCCTGAGATCTGAAGTTGTGTATTAAGCAGACAGCTGTCACTTACCTTTACAAAGAGGTGGCCCGGGGGAGGGACAGAGAGCAGGGAGGCGAGTGGGGCGACCCGCAACCTCGCCCTTGTCCTAAATCCAGCTCCGGGCTCTGAGCCCACCTTCCTCAGGCAATTTCCTATCCATTTCTTCTGCCACCCTGGAGCTTCTCAGCTTGGTCGTCATTGTCACAATGACTAATCAACCATATGGGTGGGGGGGGGGCGGCCAATTATCTGATTCCTGGAGCCTCTCAGGAGGCTGCAAGCGCCCCCCCCTCCCCCGCCGCCCCCTCCCCACTCGAATATGTGGCACACGTTCCAGCCAGGAAGGTGGGAGAGCCCGGAACCATCTGGAAATGTCCATCTGTCCCAAGGGAGTGAGCACAGCCCTCCCGGAGTCCTGTGCCTGCAAGAGAGGTGTCCTACATTTTAATTGGGGTTGAAATAGAAATCGTTAGATTTCGGGGACAAAAGCGAGGCGCAGCTGCTCCAGTTCATGCTTTTGGCTTTTGGACAGAGCAAGGACCAGCGCCCCTGCAGCCCCGGATGGACACCCACTCCCTCCTGCCCCAGCGCCCTGTGGGCGGGGAACCCTGCTGCCCCCTTGGGCCACTCTGAAGTGAGGCCGGAGTGGCCGTCTGACCTCGGGGGCACCCTTGGCCGTGCATTTGGCCCTGCTTCTTGGGAGAGCGCTTCCACCAGGCGGCCGGGTGCCCGGGGCCGCAGATGTCCACGCCGTGTGCCCACCACCCTCGGACAGGCCCCATAGACCGGTGGCCTCGACAGAGGAGCTGAGGACAGAGACAGCTTCTGAAAATGGAACCGAAGGCTGTGCTCACCCGGCAGGCTGTGAGGCTCTCAGGGTGGCAGCCACGTAACTGAGCAGGGCTTTCTGGGGCTGACAGGCGCGGGTGTCGTGAGCGGCCGGGGTGACTCCTGGTTGCTCGGCTGATAACTCGTGTGACTTAGACAGAAATGTCCTCCCTGAATTAGCTCAGCTCTGCCCTCCTGCAGCACCACTGTCTCCTTCCACACGAGCTCTGCTCTGATGGGCCAGAAGCCTGGGGCTTTCGTTTGCTTGCCCTGAAATCATCCACAGGTGCCTTTAGCCCTGAAGACAGCGTATTAGTGGGTTCCAAGCCCAGCTGTTCCTCAGAGCCATCTGGGGAGGCGCTCAAAATGCAGATTCAGACGCCAAAACAAGCGAAATGCCAGTCACCAGATGGATGGGCCAGAGGCGGTGGGCTCAGCCGCTCAGTCAGGTCCGACTCCGCGACCCCATGAACCGCAGCACACCAGGCCTCCCTGTCCATCACCAACTCCCGGAGCTTGCTCGAACTCACGTCCATCGAGTCGGTGAGGCCATCCAGCCATCTCATCCTCTGTTGATCCCTTCTCCTCCCACCTCCCATCTCTCCCAGCATCCGGGTCTTTTCAAATGAGCCAGCTCTTCGCATCAGACGGCCAAAGTATTGGAGTTTCAGCTTCAGCATCAGTCCTTCCAATGAATATTCAGGACTAATTTCCTTTAGGATGGACCGGTTGGATCTCCTTACAGTCCAAGGGACTCTCAAGAGTCTTCTCCAACACCACAGGTCAAAAGAATCAATTCTTTGGCGCTCAGCTTTCTTTATGATCCAACTCTCACATCCAAACACATCCATTAGACAGCTAATTGCGAGAAGGGGACGACAGAGGATAAGATGATTGGATGGCATCACCGACTCAAGGGACATGAGTTTGAGTAAGCTGCGGGAGTTGGTGATGGACAGGGAGGCCTGGTGTGCTGCAGTCCATGGGGTCGCAGTAAGTCAGACACGACTGAGCGACTGAGCTGATGCCCTGCAGGGTGGGTCACGTGGTCTTCAGGGCACTAGCCCGCCATGGCCACCTTTGCCCGTCACAGCACTTAAAGCTACTCTCCTCCACCTCACCCCAGACTCTGTGCCCTCGTTTCTGTTTGGCACCAGTGAAGAGAGGCTGAGTTTCAGCAATAACATGCCAAGAGGGATAAAGACTACACAATTGCACAAGAGCAGCATCTGGCCGCGTGTTGATAAAGACAAAAAGTGTGTGCAGGACAAGGGGGCGCTGAAGCCACAGGGCAGTGAGCTTACAGGGGCCGGAGGACCCTCCTGGTCAGCGGGAGAGGGCAGGGGTGCTTACAGGGGCCGGAGGACCCTCCTGGTCAGCGGGAGAGGGCAGGGGTGCTTACAGGGGCCAGAGGACCCTCCTGGTCAGTGGTAGAGGGCAGTGAGCTTACAGGGGCTGGAGGACCCTCCTGGTCAGCGGGAGAGGGCAGGGATGGAGGGGGGTCCTCAGACACGAACACCCCAGGAGTAGGGAAAGTGTCCCCAGCACAAGCTGGAAGAGGGAAAATCGGGCAATAAAAATATTCACTAATAAGAGAGAGGTGGTGAGAACAAGCCTGGGAGAGCGACCCGCCCGTGGAAACCTTGCAGTGGGGCCTTGCTCCCTCTCCTGCTCAGGAGCGGATGCTGAGAACAGACCTGGGGGGTTGCTTAAATACAACCCCTCGGCTGCCCCCGCCAGGTGCCAGGGCAGCTGTTCTAACCATCACTGAGTTTCGAGGATTTGAGTCTGATAGGCACTTGTGTTTAGGAAAGACTCTGCTTTTCTAAAATACATTTGATATCTGAAAGCTACATATTCAAAAACTTTGCCTAATCTTTCACATTCGACATACGCATCTCATTTTTTAAGACTTGCAAATCTTAATAGTCACTTTTAAGGGTCTTTGAATACTACAAATCTAGTTCATTAAGCCTTCAAAACTTTGAATTGTGATAATAAGGGTAATGTATTCAATTTCTTCTTAGGCATTTCAATTGCCTAGCGGACAAAACCTTCTTAGTACTATTAATTTTTAGAAATCTAATGATTTCACTTACAAATGCTATGAACCCAGAGTTTCGTACATATTCCAGTACTGTGAATAAACGTCCTAAGATTTCTAGATAGCATTACAAGGCTAAGTCAACTGGATAATTACATATTTAACTCTGGATTTATGAGGCTTTCTTTACAATAGACCAGGTTCTTTAAACCTTAAGGGACCGTGAGATTCCAAAGCTATCCAGATTTCTTAATATGAAAGTGAGAATTTTAAGGCTTTTGGTATATTAATCACTTCTAGACTTCCAAGTCTTCCTGGGTTTATAAGATGTTTACCTGTTAAGAAAGAAAAGTGCGGTTTTAATTAGCGGGCTTTACTTCTGATGAGAGGTGGCGGTCAGCACCTCATGGGGTCTGGTCAGCCCTCGGTGGGCTGCAGGGACACCTCCTCAGTTACTGAGTCAGTGGCCGTGGACGTCAGGAAAAGACATGCGGGTTGCCAGCCTTCCTAGATCTACGGCGTGCGCTTTCTTTACAAATAGTTATAAAAGTGTGAAGTAAGTGTGTACACGAAAGTCCCTAAGAGGAAAAGTGAGGTCTGGCTGCTTTTGTTACTGTGCGGCCCACGGGCTTGTCATCACCGCTCAGAATCCGAAAGGCCCCCGGGGTCCCTGTCGCCGCCCCCTCCCACCCAAGTACACACAGCCTCTTGTCTTCCCGGTTTACATTTACCACCCAAGCTGTTGCTGTCGTTCAGTCGCTCAGTTGTGTTTGACTCTTTGCGACCCCACGGACTGCAGCACGCCAGGCCTCCCTGTCCATCAGCAACTCCGGGAGTTTTCTCAAACCCATGTCCATTGAGTCAGTGATGCCATCCAACCATCTCATCCTCTGTCGCCCCCTTCTCCTCCCGCCTGCAATCTTTCCCATATCAGGGTCTTTTCAGATGAGTCAGTTCTTCACATCAGGTGGCCAAAGTATTGGAGTTTCAGCTTCAGCATCAGTCCTTTCAATGAATCTTTAGGACTGATTTCCTTTAGGATGGACTGGTTGGCTCTCATTACAGTCCAATGGACTCTCAAGAGTCTTCTCCAGCACCACAGATCAAAAGCATCAATTCTTCGGCGCTCAGCCCTTTATGGTCCAGCCCTCATGTTGGGGCAGGTGGTCGTCCCAAAGACTGCAGGTCTCTTTAACTTGGAAACCAGCCTCGTGCGAGCCAGCAGCGTGCCCGCCCCTCAGCCCGGCATCCCCCCAGCCGCCGTCCTGCGTCTCCATCCTGGGTGAGGTCACAGCTGTCCAGCCCCACCGCTGTGCGGCACCACACACAGCTGTCTTTTCGTCACTATCTGCCCTCTTCCGGGGGCCTCGGGTGGTTGCCAGCCTGGGGCTGTTGTGAAGAGTTTGGCCATAGGTTCTCCCGGCCGTGGTCCCTGAGGCACACGACGGTCATTTCCATGTCAGGCAGTGGAATTGCCAGGTATGGGCCTGTGTGTCTTCCGCTCTAATAATTAACACCAAACTCGTTCCCAAGTTGGTGGCGTCAGCTCACACTGCTACCCACAATATACGTAATCCCCCCAACCCTGCCCCATCACTGACACTTGGTGTGGTCAGGTTTCCAAATTTTATCTGTCCTGATGAGTATGGAATAGCGTCTCATTTTGGTTATAATTTGCAACAAAACAGAGAAGCTTTTTATAAGTGTATTGGTCCTGTGGGTATCATTTTTATGAAGTGTCTGTTCAAATCTCTTAACCCTTCTTATTAAGCGATTAAAATTCTGTTGATTGGTAGAAGTTCTTTGGGCTTTGCTGGTGACTCAGCAGTAAAGAATCTGCCTGCAATGCAGGAGGCGTGGGTTCATCACTGCTCATCACCTGGATGGAGAAGATCCCCTGGAGAAGAGAATGGTTACCCACTCTGGTATTCTTGCCTGGAGAATTCCATGGATAGAGGAGTCTGGCGGGCTGCAGTCCATGGGGTCCCAAAGAATCGGACATGACTTATCGACTAAGCAACAAGAAGAGTTCTTTAAATACTCTGGGTGTGAGATCATCCTGGTTTTTTTTAATGAGTCATGGTAGACAGAATATGCTCCCCCTGCTAAAGAGCTCCTGCCTGATCCCCTGGACTGGAAGTGCGTCGCCTTACACGGCGACAGTGGCTTGGCAGAGGTGCTTAAACGAAGGATCTGGAGGCGGAGAGAGGGCCTGTGACGCCCGGGTGGGCCCAGCCAGATGCCAGAGTCCTTCAGAGCCGAGGGGCCCTCCAGAGGGCTGCGCTCCTGCTGCCCTGAAGATGGGGAGGGCCCTGAGCCAAGCAGGGCCAGGAGCTCCAGAAGCTAGAACCGCGAGAGAGCACGCTCCCTGGAGCTTAGAGAAGGAACCAGCGCTCGAGCCAACTTGCTTCTAGTCCCGTCACACCCACGCCAGACTTCTAGCCCACAGCCCTGTGATAACACATTTTCCTCGTGCGTTGGTAATGAGTTGAGGCAGCAGTAGAAAGCTAGCAACCTATGTGTGACAAAGGGCGTCCCTGGGAGCCCAGCGGTAAAGGGCCTGCCTGCCAATGCCGGAGCTGCAGGAGGCCCGGGTTCAGTCCCTGGGTCGGGAAGATCCCCGGGAGGAGAGCACGGCAACCCACTCCATTACCCTTGCCTGGGATATCCCTTGTCCATGGGAATCCCATGGACAGAGGAGCCTGGCGGGCTACAGTCCATGGGGTCGCAAAGAGCTGGACGCAGCAGCACACGCACACACGTGTCACAAGGGATTTCTGTCCCTGGGTGAGTTTCCTTCCGTTTCCTACTCAGTCCTTTGAGAAACAGAGGCTCTTGAGTGAATGCGGCTGAACCCATCAACCTTTCCCTTTCCACCCGGCTCCTCTGCAGTCTCAGTTAAGAGGCGTCTCCCTGGCCTGAGAGACAGACAACTCTCCTCCGTCTCCCATCAGGCTGTTGAGCTTCGTACCCTGAGGTCTGCGATGGTCCAGGGACCAAGGCTTGTGCGGAGGGAGGCTTCTGCCCCTGGAGTTTAGCACGTGGCTGCCCAGCTGCCCTCGCTCTGCTGGGCAGATGCAGCCCCTGTCCTGTGCGGACCTGTGTTTGGCGTTTCAGCGGGTCTCGGGGAAGGCTGGCCCAGAGCACGCACTGCACCGTGGAAGCAGAAAGCCCCTATTTATAGCAAACGCCCCTCCTTTTAATGAGAGTCTTCTAGTCCTACAGTGGCCTGTTTAAAAGCGTGTGATGTTGGGAGTGAGGTGGGAGGAGGCAGGAGCCTTTAGGGGACGGAGGGGACTGCCCCGTCTATTAACAGCAGGAGCTTAAGGCTGCGGCTGATGCTTGGGGGACATTGGGGACTGCATGTGCTACAGGGGGGCCTGAACTGCCCCTGGCTCGGCCGGGTCAGAAGCCCCTGCAGCAGATCGGCCGTGGGGGAAATGCTCAGAAAAGCTCAAGTTCAAGGACGCAAATGAAAACCGCCAGGAAAAAGTATGTCAGAAAGCAAACTCTTTAAAACCGTGGTTCTTCTGGTGAGGCTGCGGGGCTCGGAATTCAGACGCCGACAGGAGGGACTAGACCCTTTACAAGCGGAGGCAGAGGGGCGGCGGGGGCCACATGGGGGCCTGGCCCTCGCCGGGGATGGAGCGAAGCCCGTGGAGGCTGCGGGCGCCTAGGTGAGCCGCAGCTTCATCTCCGACACCTTGTAGCTGTAGTTGTACCGGCCCCACGACTTCCAGTTGATGCCATTGGCATAGCTCGTGTGCGGCCCCCTGAGGTAGCGGCCGTTCAGGTTGGAGGAGTGGCAGCTGTGATACCACCAGGCCCCCTGGAACTGCGCGGCACAGTTAGAGGAGCTCTCGTCGTTGTCACGGTCTTTGGTGGAGAAGAAGTGATTTCCGTGGTCCGTCAGGGAGTCACCTGCTCGGGGAGGGGAGCGGGCGGAGTGGGGTGTCACTGGTCCTAGAGGGAGCCGCCGTCGGGGGGCCCTGCCGCCCACCCAGCGCACCTCCCTCTGGAGACCCCCATGGGGCAGAGGGGGCCTCCTGGTCCCGGAACTCTGCACCAGGGCGCGAGCCTCCCTCCAGCCTCACCTGTTTCCTCCTGGCTCCCCGGAGACCCCCAGGACCTTGGGGCCCCTCTCTTCCCCAAGCCTGAGCCTCTCTCCTGGGCCCTGCCCCCTCCCACTGGCTTGCCCTGGTCATCCCAGGGGCCCAGCACTGCCTCACCGGGGGCCCTGGCTCCAGCTTCAGTCCCGGGCGTGCAGCTCCCCTCTGGCCCCCGCAGTATCCACGCCCCCCACGCCTGCCTGGGCCTCACCTACACCATGGTCAAGGGTCCCTGCCCTGCTCCTTCCTTGGCGGCTCAGAGGAGACCATGTGTGTCAAACAGGCACCTGAAGGCTCCCGTTTGCCATCCCCTCCAGCATCCCGGAGGGCCTTGCTCTCCGGAGCTCTGCTTCAACACAGTCCAGCAGGCACCTGGCCCCATTTCTGAACACAAGTGTACCCTGGAAGCTCCAGGATGAGCCACAAGGATTGCCTTCCCACAGTCTGTGACCAGGGGGTCTTTCTGGCAAAGAACATCCCACAGGGTTGGTGTTCTGTGGAGCCACTTGGGAATGGGGCTCTAAGGCCTCCTGTGAGATGACCGTTCTCTCCCAGGTGTTAGCAGGACGGGGTCAGTGACCTCAGAGCATCACGGGCCCCCACGTTATATAGAAACGCAGGCACCTTCTTATCTGCAATCACACATGGGGAAGCCGGGCCCCGAGAGGGGAGCCCCCAGTCCAGGGTCTCTCGGGGAGGCAGAGCCAGGACGCCCAGCAGCTTCTCTGCTTCCCCAACCCCGAGCTGAAGCCCTGGCCACTGCAGTGAGCCGTGCAGACTCTGACCTGCATTGCCCTCCACAAAGGCTCCCAGGACCAGCTTGTACTTCTCAGCTTCATCTGCCATCCTGAATGACTGGTACTTGGCAAATCGGTGGTTGCCTTCAAAGTCCATGAGGTCTACCCGGAGCTCACTGGTTCCTGTCGAAGGAAGGTGTTCAGGTCTAAGCAGAAGGGACCCTCCACCTCCAGGCAAAGGAGGTGAGAATTTGGGTAAGTTCTAGAGGCGTGTCTGAACTTGGCATTCGGGGATAATTCAGCGGGGAAGGTGTGAGAGGCTTGTGGATGTGAGGCTCCAGGGAGGGCTCCCTGACTTCCGATGGCTCCCCTTCTGTTCCACCAGCCTCGCCCCAAATCCCACAGTTGGTATTCCTTGAATGGAATGAAGCCTCACTCTACTGGAAACCCTAAATTCTCCTGCAAACCGCTGTGAATGCCAGGGCAGGAAAGTGTATCTGTATTCATTTCTTTTGCAAGAATTTCAGGCACATGAGTGGACACCTTCACGGTTGCCCTGAGGTAGTGGAAGAATTTAAAATAGGATTCACAGGTTTACAGTTGAACTCAGGACCACCCGTGAGGCTGATTCTATGAAACAGAGCAGTGGGCTGAGGGGGCCCGTGTCGGGACCCCCACATGCGTGACCGGGAGAAGGAGGGAAGGGGTTCTGTGGGCCTCAGAGCCCAGTTTCAAGGCAGGACTGACGACTGGAAGAGAGAGAAGGGCCACCCCAGTCCAGATGGCCTCCTGCCCACTTCCTCGTCTCCGGTTCTAAGGTCTGATTGGTCCTGAGACCAGAAGACATCTTCCCTCCAATAACCCCCCTTCTCCCGATTCTGACCCTCAAAGAGTCTGAGAAGCATGCCTCCCCGCTGGCAAAGGCATAGCCTTCCTGCTGTCAGAGGGGAGCATGTGGGGGGCAAGGCCTTCTGCTCCACACAGCCCAGGACTAGGGTCAGGAGCTGTGGGCTGCAGGCCCCCCAACCACAGAGCCCCCGCCGTGGCCCTACCCTGGGCGGTCAGGGCGTGGATGTTGTCATTCCCCAGCCAGAACTCGCCCAGCTGACTGCCGAAGCCCTGCTTGTACGCGGTCCAGGTCCGGAAGAAGTCCACAGAGCCGTCCTTCCTTCGCTGGAAAACCTGTGCGTGGAGGGGGGCGCTGGGAGACAGGCCCCTGCTGCCGTCCCCCTGTGGGGCACCCCGCCTCCCGTGAACACAGCACCAGTAGCTCACAGCGCTCCACAGTCTGGGGCCCCAGATGTGGGTCTCATTAGAGACCCCGGGGACCGTCAGGGGAGTACCTACATGTGGCCAGGGAGATCATGGAGACTCAGAGAGTGCAGGCGATAAGCCCAAAGCCACGTGTCTGGAGAGGAGTGGGCACTTCTGGGCCTCAGCCCATGGCCTGGGGTTACAGGCCTCCTTGCCCCTGCCCCGACATTTCTGCTTCTCCCGACCTCAGTGACAGGACGGGGTCAGCTGAGCCTGGGGTTAGACAGTCTCACAGAGGCCTCTAAAGACTGGTCTCCCACCAAAGGAGCCTCCTGGACACGCCCACCACTGCCCACGGGCCGCGCGGCCGTCTCTGGGACCCCGGCAGCTCACGGTCCACCCCCCGCCGTCGGTGTCCATGTCACACAGCACAGTCAGGGGCCGGCAGTCGGGCAGGTAGATGGTGTGCCAGCCGCTCAGAAAGTGTCCCCTGGTGAGCAGCTCCGTGCAGGTCCGAGGTCCTGGGAGGGGAAATGGGGGGATGGATGCCAGGTCAGGAGCCTGGGCAGGGCAGGGGCAGGGGAGGGGGCAGAGGAGGGGACACCTGCCTGGGGGACGGTGGCACCGAGGCCTGGGACAGACAGAGACCACCCCCACCTCCCAGAGCTGTCCCCACCATGGTCTGGGCACCCCGCCTTCCAGGGAAAGTTATAAGCTCCCCAGGAAGACCGCTGTGGAAGACACACGTCATTCAGGCAATAGCTGCCTGTAACTGGGGAGTGAGATGTGCAGAGAATGTTTCATCTCTGGATGCTAGAACCAGAGTCTGTGCAGCTGGCCTTCTGGTCAACCGCCCCCACGGGAGCAGGTCCTGGCTGAGGTCTGGGGTTGGGGTCGGCGTGTGTGCAGTCACCTGTGGCACATGAATGAAGCTGCCCCGACTCTCCTGTTGTGGGAGAGAGGACACGCATGTCACACGTCTGGAAACAGCCCTGGGCCCATCAGCCCCTCTGCTCCATGAACACGGCACTGACAGTGGAAACCATCGCCCAGCTCTTCAGGACGGACAGCCCCCAGCCCTGGGCAGCGGTTCCGAGACTCAGCCGTGGGGCTCGCTGGGGGAACTGGCTGGACCACCGTACCGGCCGCCTCTCCTGGGCTTTGAGGCTCCCAGCACTGAGGGTCAGCTCCTCCGGGCCCGTCACTTTCCACCATCAGAGCCTCTGGTCGTGGAAAGTCCTGGGGGCGTTTGGGGTATGCTTGGCCCCAACCAGCGCACTCTGTACTTGTCGTCAAAGCATGTGACGGTGTCTTGTGAGTGCTCACTCGTGTCCGACTCTTTGTGACCCCGCGGACTGTAGCCCGCCAGGGTCCTCTGTCCACGGGGATTCTCCAGGCAAGAATACAGAGGGGGTTGCCATGCCCTCCTCTGGGGGAATCTTCCCAGCCCCGGGATGGAACCCATGTCTCTTGCATCCCCTGCACTGGCAGGCGGGCTCTTTGCCGCCAGTGCCGCCTGGAAGCCTGACTGTGTCTTGGTATTTTACCTTTTCTTACTTTAAGAAATGTTTAAATAAATGGGCATAAATCAGAAAAAAGAAAAGGCGAAACGTCCACAGTCATGCACTGAATCAGTGTTGCCAGTCTCCCCTGGGCAAAACTGGCAGCTGCGGGCTCCTCGAGCCTCCAACCACGAGGACCGCCCTTCTGCCCCAATCATGGGCTGGACAGGCGGGGCCAGGGCATGGTCTGAGCTCCTCACCCAGACGTTCTCCTGGGCCCCGGGGCACCTCATGTGACCCAGGCCTCGTGGACCACCCCCCCAGCCCCCTGCAAAGCCTGCCGGGTGCCCCCAGGGAGGGAAGGGGCTCACCTTTCTCTCCACGTGCACCCTTCTCCCCTTGGGCTCCTGGGGAGAGACAGGGGATGCAGAGGACGCCTGTCAGTGGACAGCGACCCTCCGCTCTGGAAGCCACCCCAGGCTCAGTTCTTCGGGGGGTGGCTCAGCCTCACGCATGCTCCACGCTCACACGGCTTTCAGATGCCTGGGTCTTGGTGGAGCGGGTGGGCGGCTGGGGACGTGAGGCCTGGGATCCTTCCCTGGGTCACAGCAGGCTGCTGGGGACCCAGGACCCTGGGCCTGTTCACGCGCCGCCTCGAGGCTCTCAGGACGCGGGCGGTAAGACAGGCCGTGTCTCTCGCGCCGCCCTCCCGCTCTGTCTCTCCCCCCTCTCTCCGCCTCCCCGCCCCTCTCGGTCTGACTCTCCGGCTCTGTAGACAGGCCCCAGGGTCCTGCTGGGGGTTGCAGCTCTTCATCACCTGTGCTTCCTTTGGGTCCAGCCGGCCCTGCCTTCCCAGGGACTCCAGGCAAACCTCGTTCTCCTGTAAATCCCAAAGACACACCATTGGGAAAGGCCATCTGAGGCACCTTACTTGAGCTCTGTCTGCCCTGAGAAATAAAGTCCTGACCCTCCCATCCCAGCTCCAGTATCCTCAGGGTTGCTGCCACCGGGCCCCAGCCCGAGGGTGATACCGGAGACAGTGGGGACCAAGTGCCCGTGGCCCCCGCTGCAGACAGCCGGCACCCCAGGGCGCCACCGGCGTCCAGCTCCTGCAGGCCTCTGTGGAGCAGGCCCAGGTCCATGCCACCGCACAGAGCTCTGCCGTCCAATCGGGGGCTGGGGCCAGGAACACGTCCTCACAGACCCTATCACACGGGGGCACCTGGAGTCTCGAGCCTCGGGCCCAGCTCTCTGTGCTCCACCCTGGATGCAGGGGACAGCGTTAGCTGCTCAGTCATGTCCGACTCTTTGGAACCCCACGGACTGCAGCCCACCAGGCTCTTTGTCCATGGAATTCTCCAAGCAAGAACACTGGAGTGGGTTGTCATTCCAGGAGTCAGACCCAGGGATCTCATGGATGGCAGGCAGATTCTTTACTGTCTGAATCACCAGCTGAACTCAGATGCAGGGAGGTCAGACACAATTACGTATCCCACTGGGAAGGTTCCGACTCCACCTCCAGAGGGGAAGGGTCAGCAGCCTGAAGCCACAGTTCAGTTCAGTTCAGTTGCTCGGTCGTGTCCGACTCTTTGTGACCCCATGGACTGCAGCACACCAGGCCTCCCTGTCCAACACCAACTCCCGGAGACTGCTCAAACCCATGTCCATTGAGTAGGTGATACCATCCAACCATCTCATCCTCTGTCATCCCCTTCTCCTCCTGCCCCCAATCTTTCCCAGCATCAGGGTCTTTTCCAATGAGTCAGCTCTTCGCATCATGTGGCCAAAGTATTGGAGCTTCAACTTCAGCATCAGTCCTTCCAATGAACATTCAGGACTGATTTCCTTTAGGATGGACTGGTTGGACTCCTTGCAGTCCGAGGGGCTCTCAAGAGTCTTCTCCAACACCACAGTTCAAAAGCATCAGTTCTTCAGGGCTCAACTTTCCGTATGGTCCAAGTCTCACATTTGTACATGACCACTGGAAAAACCACAGCTTTGACTAGACAGGTCTTTGTCGGCAAAGTGATGTCTCTGCTTTTTAATATGCTGTCTAGGTTGGTCATAGTTTTTCTTCCAAGGAGCAAGTGTCTTTTAGTTTCATGGCCACAGTCACCATCTGCAGTGATTTTGGAGCCCAAGAAATAATGAGGCCCAGGTCTGCATTATTAACCTTGGCAGGAGGCTAGGACCACCCAGGGCCCCTTCCCCTCCTCCCAGGCACTGATGGGAGGTCGGGAGAGGCTGCCCCAGGCTCAGCAAACGGAAGGGCAGGGGTCTACTCACAGGCTCACTGCCCTGGGGAGTGGGGTGTGGGGGTGGGACAGAGGGGCAGGGCCGCTTCCGCTTGTGGCCAAGTAAACACAGCCCCTGGCAGGCTGCGGACCAGAAGTGCCCTCCTCCTGGGGTCCCCCCGCAGAACCCCGTCTCAGAGCCCGTTTCAGGGCCGCAAACCTTGTAAGGGGAGGGGGTTGCCACGTGGGCAGATGTGTGGAGTGCTGGGGGCCCTCACACTGGGTGGAGACCCAGCTCCTCCCTCCCTGGCCGTGCATGGCTGCTCGGAGCCCCAGGTTTCTCCTCTGAGGCGCAGGGAGGAAAACCTGGGGCCCCGGTTTCCGGGTGAGTTCACCGGGTGCTTGAGGTGCAGAGCTCCTGCCAACGGTCACGGAAAAGCCAGTCCTGATCAAGGGCCTGGAAGCGTATGCTCCATGAGAAGACACCCAGACGTGAGCTGAGAAGAGCTGAGACCAGCACCCTGCTCCGGGGACGGCAGTGCCGGGGGGGGGCGCCGGGGTCACCTCTGGGCAGAACCCGTGACCCAAACTTCCCAACTGAGGTGCCTCAGCGGGCACAGCCCTGCTCGGGCTCTGGTCTGAGAAGAGCCGGAGCTCTGTGGCCCCATCCCCACCCAGGGCACGCACCCTTCAGTCCACCAGCCCCGTCCCCACCCGGGGCACGCACCCTTCAGTCCAGCGGCACCCGTCTCTCCCTTGAGCCCTGGGGCTCCGGGCAGCCCTGGGCAGCCTCGGAGGATGGACAGCTTGTCGGAGCCCTCCAGACCCACCAGCTTCACCTCTGCAGAGAAACGCGGAGTTGGGGTCAGGGCGCTCATCACAGGGCCAGCGACATGCCGCCCAAGCCAAGAGTGTCTGCCACAAGGCGACCTGGTCCCTCGGCTCCGGCTGGTGTCACTGGTCTCAGATGAGGGGTCAGCCTGGCAGTGAGCTTCCTGCCTCTGGTGGGCACTGGTCAAGTGGGGAGGCCATGCCTGGGCATGGAATCCACCCTGCCTGATTCCCAGCCCCCCACTTCCATGCTGTGTGTCTTTGGGCAAGTCACTCAACCCCTCTGAGTTCTGGGAATCCAAATGGGGACAAAAATAAGGCTGTGGGGAGAATTAGATCAGATAATGCAGATTTTTAGATTCTTGGTATACTTCATGGCATGTACTTCCACTACATGACAACAATAAATATTTATAAGACTTGGGGGTTGGGGAGAGCATAACATTTTCAACCCCAGGCCTCGGACTTGTGACCATAGAGCTCCTGAATTGGAAGGGGTCCCTGTAGGTCCCCCCGGAGAGAAGATGCATTTGATCTAAGAACACAGAGCAAATTCCAGTAGAACAGGAACCAGGGGGTCATTTCCTTCTCGGGAAAAAAAGAAAAATTAGTTTTGTTGATTTCAAAACTAAAACATCCTCACGAGAGACAACTTAGAGTGTGTGGGAGTCAGCCAGGCACAGAGACGCTGCAGACACCGGAGCTGCTGCTGTGGAATCTGTCTCCACCAGAGATGCTCTCAGGGGAACAAGTTTATGCTTCCCCCACAAATACATCCTCAACTCACGGTGAGACTGGTCTGTCCTCAGGGAAATCTCTTTCCAGGCGTGGGCGCAGCCCCCTGCACAGATCGGAAGGGAGGCCACCCACCCTTATACCTCAAACCTGCCAATTCACACTCTGGCATGAAAGCCAAAAATCTGCAGTAACAAACCCCAAGGGAGCGTGGGAGCCCTGGGATTAGAGAACATTTCTAAAAAGTCCAGGAGAACACAGGAAGCAGGGGGCATTGTCCTTCTTGGCTGCAGAGCCGAGACCTGACTGGATGCTCCGTGGAGCAAATCCGAGGCTTGAGAGGGAGACAGACACGGATTAAATTCCCGCTCCTCCCACATGGCCTTGGGCCGTTCATTGTCTCCTAGTCTGAGGATGAAGCTGAGCTGCAGCTGAGCTGCTGAGTCTTCAGAAGGTGCAGATAGAGGGTTTCACCCTGGATGCTACCTACGGTCAGTGAGTGGGGAGCTCCAGCATTCAGGGGCCGGAAACAGGTCCATCTCACCTGGACATGTGTCTGCAGCCTGGGCAGCGAGGGTCCCGAAGCACAGGCACACGAGGAGCGGGCCACCGGGCCCCAGGGCCCCGGCCGCGCCTCCCAGCTCCATGTCCTGCGGTCTGTGCCCGAGCTCTTGCGGGCAGTGGAAGCCAGCCCCTGCCTGGGCCTGCGGTTTCTCCACTCCAGGGGGACGCCCACTTCCTCCTGCCTCTTTGCTTACACCCACAGGAGGTGCCAGAGGATGGCAAAGGGCATTTCCTTCCCTCTGGGCCCCACCAGGCTGCCCACTGAATTGGGCTCAGTTCTGCTGGCAGGATACCCTGTTGCCGGTTGAGAGAGCTCCCAGGACCCCTGCGTTGGAAGGGGTCTGCCTTCTTTGTGGCTTAAGGAAAGTTCCATCCCCAGACCCCCTCCTTATCACCCAGCTCTGCCCAGGCAACACGCCGAGGCTTTGACTGGGGTATGAGGAGCAGCAAGACCCCTCCCTCCCTCACCTGATTTCCAGAATGTTCTAATGACTAAGCACCTAACACAGGGGAAGAGAAAAAAAAAATCCTGAGTGCTTCTTAGGTGCCAAATGCTACTCACAGCAGCCCCATCAGGAAGACACTATGATCTGAATTTCACAGTGGGGGAACTGAAGCCACTCTGCTGGTGGGAGCCAGACATCTCCTCGAGTCTGTCCGAGGCTCCGAGGACCACCGGGTCTGGTCTTGACACCTGAAGGTGAGGCTGTGCCTTGCCCCCCCAGATCCCAGAGGCTGTCCTCCACACCGGTACAGTGATCACCCTGAACCAGGACAGGCGGTGGCGCTCCGGGAAGGGCTTCTGCAGACGTGTAGAGGGTCACTAAGGAGAGCAGGGTGGTGCCGGAGGGGAGGAGCTGGGGGCGAAACTCCTTCATGGACTCACATTTCTCTAGGCAGCGTGCGTGAGCTGGCATCCTAACCACACTTACTGTCTAACTAGGAAAGCAGCACTGATGGCCAAACCTGAGGTTTTGAAAAGGCGCACAGGGCCCAGCGTCCATCTCCATGGGCTCTGGGATGACACCGACTTGGCACAGTGCTGTGCGGCGGCTCCAGCCCCCCTGAGACAGAGGAGGAAAGAGGTCGCCTTGCCTCAGTCATCACTCAGCCCCCAGCCAGCTACGGATCTGAGCTTTGTCTGCTGCAGAGGAGCTCGTGCAGGGTCGTTCACCTGGTCTTGGACGGGGAGAGAGGTGGCCGGTGTTAGCCCCGCTACCCCATCTGCGCAAGCCCCTCCCTGTACCAGGGTGCTTCCTGTTCTTCTCACTGTTGATAGGATGACTGTAGGTGGGACATTGACCGCACAGTCAGGTATCAGTTTAATGTCCCTAAAGTATGTGGGCCTACGAAGATGCCAGAACGCGAGACTCTGTCAAGCTCAGATGTCCTAAAGTGGGATCAACCAAGGGCATCTGATTTCTGGCAATGGCAGCTGAGGTATTTGGGGCCACCTGTCCTCAGAAGACAAACAGAAGCGCAAGTGTTAGTCCCTCAGTTGTGTCCGATGCTTTCTGAGCCCATGGACTGTAGCCTCCCAGGCTCCTCTGTCCATGGCATTCTCCAGGCAGGAATGGGTAGCCTGGGCTGGAGTGGGTAGCCATTCCCTTCTCCAGGGGATCTTCCCAACCCAAGGATCGAACCCCTGTCTCCTGTGGCTCCTGCGCTGCTGGGCGGATTCTTTACCACGGAGCCACCTGGGCTTTGAAACTCTGGTGAGGTGTGCCTATGTCACGGTTGCCTGCTTGCTCCAAGCTGAAACCAACACAGGTCTTCTCAGAAGAATACTATCACCCCAAGACTTAAATGATTTCTGCAAATACCTATCTTTCAAATTAAATCTTAGAACGCAGGACAAGATAACCAGGCTCGTGAGGACAAAAGACAACACATACAGGGACAAACAGAGACAGCGGAGCGTGGAGACAGACCTCCAGATGCCACGGCTGCCCAGACGACACCACGGTCAGTGGCGGAAACCGAAAGGCGCCCTCAGAGTGAACACAAGCCAGGTTGCTCGTACATCACCACTTCTGCTCAGATGCACAGCTTCACTGTCAGAGCAGTAAGGCAGAAAAGAATAAATCAGATGTATACGAGTTGGAAAGGCAAGTACAAGGCTGCTATTACTTTTGTAGAAAATTCAGGGGAATCTAAAATTTTTAGAATGAATGAGCTGCAGTTCAGTCCAGTCCCTCAGTCGTGTCCGACTCTTTGCGACCCCATGAATCGCAGCACGCCAGGCCTCCCTGTCCATCACCAACTCCCGGAGTTCACTCAGACTCACGTCCATTGAGTCAGTGATGCCATCCAGCCATCTCATCCTCTGTCGTCCCCTTCTCCTCCTGCCCCCAATCCCTCCCAGCATCAGAGTCTTTTCCAATGAGTCAACTCTTCCCATGAGGTGGCCAAAGGACTGGGGTTTCAGCTTCAGCATCAGTCTTTCCAATGAACACCCAGGACTGATCTCCTTTAGGATGGACTGGTGGGATCTCCTCGCAGTCCAAGGGACTCTCAAGAGTCTTCTCCAACACCACAGTTCAAAAGCATCAATTCTTCGGTGCTCAGCTTTCTTCACAGTCCAACTCTCACATCCATACATGACTACTGGAAAAACCATAGCCTTGACTAGATGTAATTTTGTTGGCAAAGTAATATCTCTGCTTTTCAATATGCTATGTAGGTTGGTCATAACTTTCCTTCCAAGGAGTAAGCATCTTTTAATTTCATGGCTGCAGTCACCATCTGCAGTGATTTTGGAGCCCAGAAAAATAAAGTCTGACACAGTTTCCACTGTTTCCCCAACTATTTCCCATGAAGTGATGGGACCGGACGCCATGATCTTCGTTTTCTGAATGTTGAGCTTTAAGCCAACTTTTTCACTCTCCTCTTTCACCTTCATCAAGAGGTTTTGAGTTCCTTTTCACTTTCTGCCGTAAGGGTGGTGTCATCTGCATATCTGAGGTTATTGATATTTCTCCCGGCAATCTTGATTCCAGCTTGTGCTTCTTCCAGCCGAGCGTTTTTCATGATGTACTCTACATATAAGTTAAATAAGCAGGGTGACAATATACAGCCTTGACATACTCCTTTTCCTATTTGGAACCAGTCTGTTGTTCCATGTCCAGTTCTAACTGTTGCTTCCTGACCTGCATACAGGTTTCTCAAGAGGCAGGTCAGGTGGTCTGGTATTCCCATCTCTTTCAGAATTTTCCACAGTTTCTTGTGATCCACACAGTCAAAGGCTTTGGCATAGTCAATAAAGCAGAAACAGATGTTTTTCTGGAACTCTCTTGCTTTCTCCATGATCCAGCAGATGTTGGCAATTTGATCTCTGGTTCCTCTGCCTTTTCTAAAACCAGCTTGAACATCAGGAAGTTCACAGTTCACCTATTGCTGAAGCCTGGCTTGGAGAATTTTGAGCATGACTTTACTAACGTGTGAGATGAGTGCAATTGTGCGGTAGTTTGAGCATTCTTTGGCATTGCCTTGCTTTGGGATTGGAATGAAAACTGACCTTTTCCAGTTCTGTGGCCACTGCTGAGTTTTCCAAATTTGCTGGCATATTGAGTGCAGCACTTTCACAGCATCATCTTTCAGGATTTGAAATAGCTCAACTGGAATTCCACCACCTCCACTAGCTTTGTTCGTAGTGATGCATTTTAAGGCCCACTTGACTTCACATTCCAGGATGTCTGGCTCTAGGTGAGTGAGCACACCATTGTGATTATCTGGGTCATGAAGATCTTTTTTGTACAGTTCTTCTGTGTATTCTTGCCACCTTTTCTTAATATCTTCTGCTTCTGTTAGGTCCATACCATCTCTGTCCTTTATCGAGCCCATCTTTGCATGAACTGTTCCTTTGGTATCTCTGATTTTCTTGAAGATATCTCTAGTCTTTCTCATTCTGTTGTCTTCCTCTATTTTTTTGCTTTGATCACTGAGGAAGGCTTTCTTATCTCTCATTGATGTTTTTTGGAACTCTGCATTCAGATGCTTATATCTTTCGTTTTCTCCTTTGCTTTTTGCTTCTCTTCTTTTCACAGGTATTTGTAAGGCCTCCCCAGACAGCCATTTTGCCTTTTTGCCTTTCTTTTTCTTGGGGATGGTCTTGATCCCTGTTTCCTGTACAATGTCACGAACATCCGTCCATAGTTCATTGGGCACTCTATTAAATCTAGTCCCTTAAATCTATTTCTCACTTCCACTGTATAATCATAAGGGATTTGATTTAGGTCATACCTGAATGGTCTAGTGGTTTTCCCCACTTTCTTCAATTTAGAACATCCGTCCATAGTTCATTGGGCACTCTATTAAATCTAGTCCCTTAAATCTATTTCTCACTTCCACTGTATAATCATAAGGGATTTGATTTAGGTCATACCTGAATGGTCTAGTGGTTTTCCCCACTTTCTTCAATTTAAGACTGAATTTGGCAATAAGGAGTTCATGATCTGAGCCACAGTCAGCTCCCGGTCTTGTTTTTGCTGACTGTATAGAGCTTCTCCATCTTTGGCTGCAAAGAATATAATCAATCTGATTTCGGTGTTGACCATCTGGTGATGTCCATGTATAGAGTCTTCTCTTGTGTTGTTGGAAGAGGGTGTTTGCTATGACCAGTGCATTTTCTTGGCAAAACTCTATTAGTCTTTGCCCTGCTTCATTCCGTATTCCAAGGCCAAATTTGCCGGTTACCCCAGGTGTTTCTTGACTTCCTACTTTTGCATTCCAGTCCCCTGTAATGAAAAGGACATCTTTTTGGGGTATTAGTTCTAAAAGGTCTTGTAGGTCTTCATAGAACCGTTCAACTTCAGCTTCTTCAGCGTTACTGGTTGGGGCATAGACTTGGATTACTGTGATATTGAATGGTTTTCCTTGGAAACGAACAGAGATCATTCTGTTGTTTTTGAGATTGCATCCAAGTACTGCATTTCGGACTCTTTTGTTGACCATCATGGCTACTCCATTTCTTCTGAGGGATTCCTGCCCGCAGTAGTAGATATAATGGTCATCTGAGTTAAATTCACCCATTACAGTCCATTTCAGTTCTCTGATTCCTAGAATGTCGACATTCACTCTTGCCATCTCTTGTTTGACCACTTCCAATTTGCCTTGATTCATGGACCTACCATTCCAGGTTCCTATGCAATATTGCTCTTTACAGCATCAGACCTTGCTTCTATCACCAGTCACCTCCACAGCTGGGTATTGTTTTTGCTTTGGCTCCATCCCTTCATTCTTTCTGGAGTTATTTCTCCACTGATCTCCAGTAGCATATTGGCCACCTACCGACCCGGGGGAGTTCCCCTTTCAGTATCCTATCCTATCATGAATGAGCTTAGCAAAATTCAATTATGTTCCCAATAGTTAAACAGTGAATTACAAAAAGGAACTTTAAACATTTGCAATAGTGACAGCAACTCAAATAACTGAATATTTCCGGCAAAATAGACACTAGTCTCCATGTAGAAACATCAGGTGTGAAGGAGAGATGCTTAAAGAGAGCAACTAAAAGAATACTCTCTGTTCACGGATTCAAATGCTCAACGTCATAAAAATACCAGTTTCTCTCTAGTTGATCCGTAGAGTCACTGCATTATCAGTTAAAGGCCCCTTTTATTGGGAAACTTTGCGAGGTGAATTTGAAATTTGCTTAAAGGTTAAAGGCCAATGATTAGGATGTCTTGAGCTGGAGCAAGGAAGGATGACTTCCTCTAGTTCATGCCAGTAATTGTCGTGAAGATAAAGTCACTGAGACAGTGTGGTACCAGCTCCAGGATCCAGACCAAACCATCAGAACCGAATAAAGGATCTAGAAACAAATTCAGGCGCACGCAGAAACTCGACACATGACGGGCCAACTCCACAGAGCCAACAGGGAAAGCGCCAGCTTTTTTAAACAAGAATAGTTGACTTACAATGTTGTGTGATTTCTGCTGTACTGCAGCGATTTGCTTTTATACACACACACACACACATATGTTCTTTTTAATATTCTTTCCATTAAGGCTTATCTCAGGGTATTGAATGTAGTTCTCTGCACTGCACAGGAGGACCTTGCTTATCCATCCTACATCTAATAGCTTGGGCTTCCCAGGTGGTAAAGAACGCGCCTGCCAATGCAAGAGATGTAAGAGACACAGGTTTCATCCATGGATGGGATAGATCCCCTGGAGGAGGGCACGGCAACCCACTGCAGTGTTCTTACCTGGAGAAGCTCATGGGCAGAGGAGCCTGGCGGGCCACAGTCTGTAGGGTCACAAAGGGTCAGAAATGACTGAAGTGCCTTAGCACCCACACATGCACTAAGAGTTCACATCTGCTCACCCCAGCCTCCCACACCCTCCCTCCCCCAGCCCTCTTCTCTTTGAATAAACTTCCAATAAGCACTGTGAGTTCCTGGGTATTCACATGGGAAAACCAGAAATGAAACTTGACCCTTTCCATACAGCAGAAAAAGAGCCATGTCGGCAGAATCACAGGCCCAAATGCGAAAGACGGAACGGTAGTCTTGGGCCCCATCATAAGCCATCAGACAACTTTGGCGGTATCTCATGCAGGAATGAAAAGCTCTAAGTAATGGACGAGTCTGAAAACTGACATTGAAATTAAGAATACTGGGCTTTCAAACGACACCCCCGAGAGAGACAAAAGCTGCCAGGGGGTGGAGAGGAGCCATCAGCCGCACGCAGCAGTCACAAACTGCTGTGTGCAGAAGAAAGAAGGAATTGCGGTAAATCGATGCTCCTGTGCAAAGTGGGAAAGTGGCCTACACAGACACCCCTCAGAAGAGACATTTCAGTGGCCGGTAGAAAACAGATGAGACCCCTGACTTGGTTAGTGATCGGAGACCTGCACGCCTGCACCAGCTTAATGACGCACGACCTGGAGCTCAGCCCCGCCCCCACCCCCAGCGCGTGCCCGGGCAGAGGACACAGGCAGGACAGCGTCCCGCGCCAAACCACAGCGACCAAGTGTCCATCTGGAGCCGGACAGACCCCCGCCTGACATGTGTTCAAACCGGAGAAACCTGCAGAGTGTCACACAGACGAGTCCCTGCTTCCTCCAAACCAGCATGGAAATTCACAAGCACAGCATCTCAGGGCAAGTGGCAGCAGAAAGGAGACCTTGTCTGGTTGCGTTTGTACGTAAAGTTCAAAAGCAGCCGCTCCACACAGCCGTGCTGGCATGAGGTGCGCTGAGCAGACTGTGGAGAGGACGGCCAGGTGCCCCAGCCAGGGTGGCAGCCCCCTCGGGAGGGCTCCTCCGGGGGCTGGCCCTGTCCTCCAGCTTCTCCCGACACGCTTTGTTTCTGCACTCTGGTGAGGAAGTGTTATTGTCCACTTCAAAAAGGACGTTTAAATACAGTGGAATGGAGCCTGCAGTGGCCACACTGATCTGAATCACTTCCTGCTGCAGCGCGGCGGTCCCCAGCAAGCACGGGGATTCGCAAGGCCCCTGCGTCCTGCCTGGCTCCCGGGAGGCCGGCTGTCAGCACACACAGGTGCTGTTCCACTGCCTCTGAGGGAGCTGGTCCAGGGCCGGGGCTCCCGCACATCTCCCCCCACCCCAGTCCCAGGGGCTGCGCGCCGGGGCTCTCCTGGGGCCTTTGCACATGACTGTGGATTCAGGAGAGATGTGAGCCCGCCCAGTGATGCTCAAGCTCCAAATCCCCCCACCCAGGTCCTGGCTCAGGGTGAGGGCCACAGCATCTGCCAGAGCTTCAGAGCTCTGGAGCAGGAAGGGTGGGTCCGATTGACTGAGATTTCGAAGTCTGGATTAGAGTGGGTCTTCCAATGGGGCCTAGGGCGGGGGCACCAAGTCGTTGTTTAGGAGACACAGCAAAGTGAGGATTTTTAATCAACAGGATTCCGCTCCAACTATTGATTTCTGTTGATGAGTTGATGGGTCTTTGAGGGAAATGCTTCAGTGAGTAACATGGCATTTTCAGCCTTCAACTTTCTTAGGGGAGTCTGTAGACAGCATATTAAAAAGCAGAGACATTACTTTGCCAACAAAGGTCTGTATAGTCAAAGATACGGTTTTTCCAGTAGTCATGTATGGATGTGAGAGTTGGACCACAAGGAAGGCTGAGCACCAAAGAATTGATGCTTTTGAACTGTGGTGCTGGAGAAGACTCTTGAGAGTCCCTTGGACTGCAAGGAGATCGGTCAATCCTAAAGGAAATCAACCCAGAATACGCATTGGAAGGACTGATGCTGAAGTTGAAACTCTAGTATTTTGGCCATTTGATTCGAAGAATTGACTCATTGGAAAAGACCCTGATCCTGGGAAGACTGAGGGCAGGAGGAGAAGGGGACCGCAGAGGATGAGATGGTTGGATGGCATCATTGACTCAATGGATAAGCCAACTCCAGGAGATGGTGAAGGACAGGGAGCAGATAGTATAGTCCATGGGGTTGTAGAGAGTCGGACACGACTGAGCGTCAGAACAACAACCCCAGGAACGTCAGGGCCCTTGGGAGAATAGGTGCAAACCCTCCCGAACCCGCAGAGGGCTGGCTGCTCCAAGACCCCAGTCCCAGCCTCCTCCTCCCAGGAGGAGGGAGGGGCCCCCAGGGTAGGACGTCCCCTGTCCCTCCGCTGGTTCCCTTCCTTCCTGCTCCTGCAAGGACTTGCGTTTGGAGGGCCTCAGGAAAGGGGCTGTGTGCCGGCCGGACCTGGCAGGGTCCCCCCGATATCCCCCGAAGCCACCTTCGTTTGGCTGTGAAGACCGTCTACATCCGGAGCCGCTCAGCGGCGGGGAGGCTGCCTGCCAAGTCAAGTCCAGCCTGGAGCCCAGGGAAGGGGCCCTCACTAGCTGTCCTGGCTTTCTATCTGGGGAGAAGGAGCACGCGGGGCTCGCCGTGAAGGAGCCCCAGGCTGCACCCCCAGGCCCGGGTCCTCCTGACCCAGGCAGTGCCACCTTGAGCCCATCGCTTGACCTCTCTGAGTCTTCTTTGTCACCAAACTTGGGATAACAGGGTGGATTTGGGGACCCTGTGGAGTGAGGATAGTAAGTTGGAACCATGGGGTCAGTGACCGTGGGGAGGTCAGTGCCTACCCTTCCCCTGGCCCTGACCTCCTCCCAGCAGCCTCTCTGTTGGCTTCCCGGGCTGCCCTCCAGGCCTGGCCACCTGCCCCCCAAGCACCCCCCCTGCCACCCAGCCCGTGCCAAGCCTCTGTTTCCGGTGGGTGTTTCACAACCTGTGAGGAGGAGTCCTCTGGCTGGTGGTGGTGTAACCTCCTCCCCACCCCAGCCTCCCTCCCTGCCCCTGCCTCTCAGCAGCCGGGCTGGGTCCTGGCCGCCCCGTCAAGCATGCTGGGAGCTGTGTCCTGGGGACCCCTGTCTGCTGTGCACACTGACCAGACCTGGCGCCGGAAGGCAGCCCCCTCGGGGGGCAGGGCTCCGCAGGCGTGCGGCCCCCACTGCTCCAAGAGTGCCTACGGTCCCTGGAAACTTCTGTGCGTGCATGCTCAGTTACTCAGTCATGTCCAGCTCGTTATGACCCCATTGTAGCCCACCAGGCTCCTCTGTCCACGGGATTCTCCAGGCAAGAATACTGGAGTGGGTTGCCGTGCCCTCCTCCAGGGGATCTTCCCCACCCAGGGATCGAACCTGCATCTTTCAAGGCTCCTGCATTGCAGGAGGATTCTTTTACCACTGAGCCACCAGGGAAGCCCATGACAGATGCTAGGGGGTCCACAAAAATGTTCTTGATGTCTTTTAAAATCAGAGGAAGAAAGTAGATAAATATGGCCAAGGTTATATTCAACTTTGAACCTCCATAGTTGTAAAATACAATTTTTAATGATTTTCTGTGGAGGAAGGGGCCCAGTGAGGCGGAAGTGCCTGGGGTCCCCAAAGGGGAGACCTCCCCCCCAGGGCCCCTCCTGGAACATTCTTGAAAACTTGGGGTGGGGGGCAGGGGGGTGGCACTGTGCCAGGCTGTCAACTGCCAGAAGGAAGCTTTCTCTTCCCCACCCCTCATCGACCTGAAACGTCCCTTCTCCCGCCATAAACAACTCCCCCACAGCAGGCTCGCTTAGCCCTGCGTTACTGACATTTTGGCCCAGACCGCTCTTGCCAAAGGAGCCATCCAGTGCCTGCTACACGCCAGTGGCGTCCCCGGCCCGAGTCATGACAACTGGAAATGTCAGCAGACGTTCCTGCTGAACGTCCCCTGCGGCTCGGGAGAGTCACACCGGGCCGTAGTTGTGGAATCCCCGCCTCTTCACTGTCACAAACCCCAATGATGACCTGATTTCTAGGCCAGCCCCCAGCGTCGGGCCTGTCCCGGGCCCCCTCCCTCGCCTCCTCGTCCTCAGCTATCAGCAGGGACACCTTCTGACTTGAACGACGTTCCCGGAAAGTGTGCTCGTGTGTGCCTGTCTTTTCACATAGGTAAGTGGCACCTACTGGAGCTCACTCTGAATTCTGCTTTCTCCACTCGGCCGTGTGGGCCTTGCACGCGTGTGTGTGTGTGTGAGCCCGAGACTTTCAGGGACGTGAGTCTCGGTGCGTTTATCTACATTCAGCCTGCTGCTTTCGGCTGCCACGTCTGCATCGCTTTGGACCTGTCCGTGTTTCCTAGGCGGTCTCCCGGGTGACCTCAAAGCCCACCCTCCGCTGCCGCCCATGTCGCCCTGCAGTCTCCCAGGGCCCGGTGTTCACACCACGTGGGTTTCCAGGCCCTGCGGCCTGCGGAGCCTGGATTCGGCTACCTGAAGGGACTGTCCTTCAGAATGGACGTGTCCCCGCGGGGCCCCTCCTCTGCACTGCTCAGCTTTCTGATGGCCGCCTGGGTCCTCAACAGCTTGCCCACGCTGTAGCACCAGGTTTCCTCTTGCGTAACCTGCTCTCCGTCGCCCTGAGGTCGCTCCTTCTCGGCGTGCTTTCCAGACGTGAGTCACGGGTTTCAGACGGTACAGGCATCTGCTCCCTTCCCACTGGCTCCCCGCTAGCTTTGGCCTTGGAGTCTTTTGCACTTACCATTTTTGCTTTCAAAGTTTTATTTCTGAAGTCTCTCCCTCCCCCGACGTCCCAAAGATAATCCCCTGCATTTCATTTTCTAACTTTCTTCTTCTTCGTCTCCCATCTGGCTCTTCACTCCCTGTGGTCCTCCTAGTTTCTAGGTAACCCTCCCCCCCACACACACACACGGGGATTCATCATTATGCTCCATCAGATGGGCGAGTTTCTGGAACTGTCTGGAGCTCTGTCCTTTGCCACTGGATTTGTGGGACCACCTTGTAATGAATGAAGATCCCACAGGCGGTCGGTGGTCTCTGCCCCGAACTTTGGAATCCAGTCCACCGCTCATTGTCAAGACCACATGGGAGTCATTTCTTTCTTTGTGCAGGATGTCCTGTATCTCGCAGGACAGTCCACACCCTAGTCACACTTCTTTTATAAAGCTGGTGAAGCTCTCTGTGGACCTTAATCAGTTCTGTCGCTCAGTCGTGTCTGACTCTTTGGGACCCCATGAATCGCAGCACGCCAGCCCTCCCTGTCTGTCACCAACTCCCGGAGTTCACCCAAACTCACGTGCATCGAGTCGGTGATGCCATCCAGCCATCTCATCCTCTGTCGTCCCCTTCTCCTCCTGCCCCCAATCTCTCCCAGCATCAGGGTCTTTTCCAACGAGTCAACTCTTCGCGTGAGGTGGCCAAAGTGCTGGAGTTTCAGCCTCAGCATCAGTCCTTCCAATGAACACCCTCCACATAAATCCTAGATCACGTCTGAGTTCTGCAAGAAACTTTTTGATTGGGGTCGCATTGGATTTATGGGTTAATTTGAAGAGATCTGGCATCTCTATAACATTAGCTCTTCCCAGCAGAGGGGCCTGGAGTCTTTCTATATATTCAGGTCATATGAGAGTCTCCCATTCGGGTTAATTCCTAGATTCCATACGGTTTCTGTTCCTGCCCCGTGCATGACACCTTTGGAAAAAAGCATATTTTCTAATTGATCGTTACTGGTGAAAATAGATGTTACTATGCGTCAGTATGTCAATATGTCCGTTCAATATGTGCAATAGGCATACCCGATACACCCGCTGAATGTATTGGCTTTTTTCTAGAGAGATGATCTGATGAGGAAAAACTATGATGATTCACTAAAAATGGAGCTGAGAAAAACCAGTCCCCTTTTATTCTAGAATGAGAACTCATTCTCTCTCTGTCGCTCTCTGTCTCTCTCTCTCTCACACAGACACACACACACACACTTCCATACACACAAGCAGGCATGCACACACAGCTGCTCGTATATACCCATGCACACACGTGCATGCACACACACATATGCACCAATGCACACACATCACACACGTATGTACCCATTTCACACACACACGCACAGGCACATGTATGCATGCAAAAAGAGCCAGTCTCTCCTCTCCCCGCCAGAGTCCTGTGGGCCCTGCTGGGCACCGGGCATATGCTCTGTCAGCCCCGTGTGCCAGGACACATGTGGGGGCTCCTGCCCTACGGGAGCTCAGCTCTGGCTCGGGAAATACAACACGTGCTCAAAGACTCCGGGTGGTGGAGGGATAAACTCTGCCTTGCCATCACCCAGCCTCAGTGGCCATCACCCCCTTTCTCTTCCTTGGCTGGCAAAGGTGGAGACCTACCCAGTATGAAAGGTAAGACCCGATGGCAACCAAGTCCAGAAGACAGTTGGTTGCCCTCTGCTGGATGAGCCCCCTGTTCCAGTCCCGTGTTGCCCAAGGCAGCCGGGGCGGGGAAGGATGCGAGGGAGCAGTTCCCTCCACGGCTTCAGGCTGGTCTGCAGCCTCAGGGCCACCCCGCTCTCCCGGAGCCTCAGTTTCCCTGTTTTTCAGGAGTCGTTTGGACTGGACGTGCTTTCTGACCCTTCTCTGCTGAAGCCGGAACCCCCACCCCCCGCACGCACCCCCGGCCAGCTGCAGCCTGTGTCCCTGGACCCTGGCAGAACCCGGCCCTGCTCCCAGTTGTACCTTCACGGCTTGAACCTCAGGGCGCAGGCAAGAGTCCCCCAGCTCTTGTGTCTGGACTCTGCTCAGGGTGGGCGGGGGGCAGGGCGGTGAAAGATCCTAAATTCTGCAGGAACTGGGACCAGCCCTCAAGGGTGTGTCTCCACGGGGGTGTAAAGCGACTTGAAACAGGGTTGCTCAGGAGGCCAGGACAGAAAGCAGGACAGCCTCTGGGAAAGCTCCCGGGACTCAGGGCCGCCTCACCATCCGCTCAGGAGGCCAGGACAGCCTCTGGGAAAGCTCCCGGGACTCAGGGCCGCCTCACCGCCCGCTCAGGAGGCCAGGACAGCCTCTGGGAAAGCTCCCGGGACTCAGGGCCGCCTCACCGCCCACTCAGGAGGCCAGGACAGCCTCTGGGAAAGCTCCCGGGACTCAGGGCCGCCTCAACACCGCCATTCCACTCCCTGCTGAGTCCCCAGGGAGGTTACGACGGGCATCCGCATGAGAACATGACCCTCCTGTCCACAGTAGCCCTGCTCACAGTGCTCAGAAGGTGGACACAGCCCAACGCCCATTGGTTGATGCATAAGAAAGTAATCCGTAGTCTGGGAGGCTGGTGGGCTACAGGTCATGGGGTCACACAGAGCCGGACACAACTGAAGCGACTTAGCACGCACGTGCACATGGCTGTCCATACAACAGGATGTTATCAGAGCAGAAGCGCCGATGAGGCGCTGACTGAGCCTTCGGACGGCACTGGTGGAGAAGCCGGTCACGAATCCACATGCTGCCCGACTGCACTGATGCGAAATGTCCAGAAGAGGAGAGGCCATGCAGACAGGCCAGGGGTGGCCGGGGCAAGGGAAGGGTGCTGGGGGCGAAACAAAGGGATACGAGCTTTCTTTGATAAAAATGTTCTAGAATGTTCTCGGATATAGAATATTCACTGCCCCCTAAAGCCAAAATGCACTGAAGGTTCACAGCGCTGCAGATACACATAAAGCACTGAATGTGCAGTTAACAAGGGCACATTTGTGCATGTGATTTAGCTCTCAATAAAGCTGTTTCAGAAGGAGAGTTCTGTGGGGGAGGTGGGGGGTGGACCAGGGACGCCGGCACATGGGTCCTTAGAGCGGGAGGCCCACCCTGCAGGCCTAGACGGGGAGTCCTAGATGGGGGGAGACGACCTTGGAGACCCCTCCCCACAGGGGGACCCTTCTGCCCAGTGGGGCCATCAGGGGAGAGACCCTGGCCTTCTGTTCCACACAGGGGCCTCTTCTTCCAACCCCCTCCCCGCCACCAGGCTTTCTACACAGCTCCTCCTCCAGTGACCCAGGGCCTCTGCCACCCACTCCCAGGCCCAGAGGTTGGGGCAGGGGAGGCAGGACACCCTGGCTCTGGCAGGAAGTAATCCTCACCCTCGGGCCATTTTAATTTCCAGGAGATAATAACACCAGCCAGAACATCCCCCAGGTACCTGAAGACGGATGACCAGTGTTTGCAGGGTAATCGTTTGTGTCACAGTAAATTGGAATTTATATCTCAGGAGGCAGATCATTCCCATAGAGCCTTCGGCACCCCTGGATTGGAGGCGCTTGCATCAGGCTGAGGACTCCAGCAGAGGCAGCTGCCCGGGAGACCCGGCTCACCCGTGTGCTGTTTAATATCTTAATCAAGTCTGCAGGCCCGAGGACACTGCGGGGAAAGCAGATCTCACAGCGTCCTCCTCCCGATTTGCAAGGGATGGAGGTCATTGTCACCTTCTGGAAACCCAGAGAAAACCAGCCTAGAAGCAGGAGTTATTTTGTTTTGTTTGTGGCTGTTGCTTACTTCTTGCATGCATTTTTAAAGCCTGTGAACAGACAAAAAAAAAAAAACCCAGGAGTCAGTTCTCATCCAAGTTAAAATAATTCTTAAAATCCTAAATCCTTGCCTGGCTCCTTGTTTCCGGGGACCAGAACACAATCTGCTTTGCTCTTGACTTGAAGGCTGGCGAGCTGGATGGGGACCGTCATATATAATGCATGAAACGAGCAGAGAGATGAAGCCGTGTTGAGCGCACACGTTACCAGCTCTGGAGCTCTGTTCCCAGAGCCATTGTGCAAACATATTTACTCTGCATAAAAGAATAGGCTGAGGCTGCCCACGACATTTGTTCATTGCAGTGGATTTAATTTTTAAACCTGCATTAGGACAGGATTAACCTTGCTGAAGGGTATCGAGATGTGGGTAGAATGGATAAAATTAATCCCAGACACACAGTGCTACGGAGAAGCCCTGGGAGCAATTCAACATTTATTGCATGTAAATACCTTCTTCTCAGCTCCTTCTTCCCGAACAGGCACCTCAGGTAGCAAGTTCTCTGCCCAGCGGAGTGGAACACGGGGCCCGGCCTCAGGCCTGGACACACCACGCTTCCTTCCACCCTCCCAGCATCCCTTATCCTGGCCCTCTCAGTGACAAGAGGTGGCTGAGGGCAGGTGGGTGGACTTTCAGACTCCCAGGAGCACACATGCACCCATGTGGGTCTCTGCCCGGGCTCTTTCCTTCCCCAGAGACAGAGAGAACGTGGGCTCAGTTGCAGATAAGTCACCATCATCCTGGTCTGTGAGCTGGAGGCAAGAGACAGCATGACCCAGCAACTACAAGAGAAGAATCCCAGGGAAGCCTCTGATTGGCTGGCCACTGGCCAATCAACATGATGGAGCTTCTGGGCACGGACAGCCACCATAGGGGGCCTTCACCAACTGGTTCCATCTGCCTAGGACTGTCCTCACTTCAGCAGTGAAACTTCCATGTCCCAGAAACCCTTTGGTCCCGGGCAAGCCAGATAACAGGTCACTCCAAGCTCAGGAATCCACCCCAAAATTTCCAAACTCAACTAGCAAGTTCCGTGAGCGAGTCATAATCTGTTTTGTAAGCATTCCATTTGGGCAATTTCCCCACAAATTGTTTCAAAAGGGATGACAAATAAGAACTGAAACCAGGTCAGGGTACATCTTGTGATTTTTTCTTTGGCAGCTTGTCAGGCCCTGGGGCACCTCTTGGGTAAGCCAAAACCACAGTCTGGGGACCTCCACTGATCCCCAGCCTCCCAGGGAGCCAGGCTCCTTTTTCAAGAGTTGCCAACCTGCAGCGGCTCAGGAAACACTTGGGGTCAGTCAGCCTTGGGTATCAGACACAGCAGCCTCCCCACTTCCTACTACAAGCCCCTCTAAAGAAAAATCAGCGATGTTGTCATATTAATAACAACCCCGATGGAGGGAGTCCTGAGTCGCAGGGCAACCCAGACATCTAGATATTTTAAGTTTCCTTCAAGCAAGAGGACCAAGGCCTGAGAAGCCCCCCGGTTACACCATTACCTGCACAGACAGCATGAGAGGACGTGAGGGCCACCCTGGACCCTGTGAGCTCGCTGATGACAGGAGTGGCCTGGGGCCTTGGGTCACCTGGTCACGCAGCTGACGCAGCACTGAATGCATGGCCCGCAGCACGCAGCACCAGCCACAGGCAAATTTCAACCTTCTTTGATATAAAGAAGGAGAGCTAATCAAAGCTATGGATGTGAGAGTTGGACTTAAAGAAATCTGAGAGCCAAAGAATTGATGCTTTTGGACTGTGGTGTTGGAGAAGACTCTTGAGAGTCCCTTGGACTGCGAGGAGATCCAACTAGTCCATCCTAAAGGAAATAAGCCCTGAATATTCTTTGGAAGGACTGATGCTGAAGCTGAAACTCCAGTACTTTGGCCACCTGATGGGAAGAACTGGTTCATTGGAAAAGAACCTGATACTGGGAAAGATTGAGGGCAGGAGGAGAAGGGGATGACAGAGGATGAGATGGTTGGATGGCTTTGCCGACTCGATGGACATAAGTTTGAGCAAGCTCTAGGAGTTGGTGATGGACAGGGAGGCCTGGCGTGCTGCAGTCCCTGGGGTCGCAAAGAGTCGGACACGACTGAGTGACTGAACTGAACAGGACTTATGTAAAGAAAACCCACAATGACATCAGTCACAGGTGACAGTCATCCTGCGCTGGGAGGGCTCCAGTGACTTATAGCTGTTCTTCATCTCTGTAACCTGGAGGCTGGGGGCTGTATTTTGCAGGTGACATTTGGGGAGCCGGAGGCAACCTGGTGGATGTCACAGAGCGAGCTGAGGTGGAAAACGCAGATGCTGGCCGGCAGTGAACCGTGGCTTTGCGAGGAGGACGAGGAGACAGAGTCTTGCCTTTTCCAGGACACAGCTGCTGTCCCCTGATGCCCAGCTGTCATTAGCATCCTTCAGGGGCCCTCCCCCGTTAGCCTCAGATTTCAAGTTAGTTCTGCTTCCTCTATTCAAATCTTTCTGGTTTAGCTCAGCTGGAAGGACCCCCAAAATTATCTGATTAAAATAATTTACATGGTCTTGTAAAGACTGATCAGCGGAAGCTTCCTGAGAGTTTTTGCCTCCCCGTTCCTTTTGAACATGCATCAGCCACAGCTAGGCGGTTGACCTGGGTGGTGACTGACTACATCTCTGCCTCCCCAGCCCCTCGGGCTTCCAGGTGGTGCTGGAGGTAAAGAACCCATCTGCCGATGCAGGAGACGTGACAGACGTGGATTCAGTCCCTGGGTCAGGAGGATCCCCTGGAGGAGGGCCTGGCAGCCCACTCCAGGATTCTCACCTGGAGAGTCCCATGGACAGAGGAGCCTGGCAGGCTACAGTCCACGGGGTCACAGAGTGGACATGACTGAGCGACTGAGCACACCCAAGCCCTCGGGCTGGAGGAAAGCACTCCGTAGGGCATACCGGTGTTCTGGAGCACTGTCGGGCCCTCCTCTGAAGATAGCGGATTTGGGGTGGGAGTGGTCTCTCTGTGCTCCCGCACTTCGCTTGGGCGGGCTGCTGTCTGGGGGTGGGGGGCACCCTGCACTCCCCTGGAGCTGACAGTGATGGATATGGTCAGATTTGGAACCAGACGGGGATGAGCGGAGGTTCTCATCCTGGTCAGCCCAGCCTCCCCCGGTCCTGCTCCCCAGCTGCAGATCCAGACCTTGGGCTCCTCCAGCTATCAGAAGTCTGTCTGCATGGACTCAGGGAGGTCCTAGCAGCATCCCAGGGTGCGGGACCTCGTCCTGCTCCGAGAGGGTGGGGCTGGGTTCTGGGCTTTGTCATGGGCAGGGGAGGAGGCGGTAGGGATGCCTTGGAAGCCCCCTGCGGAGGGCACTGCTCACCTCTCAGCCCCACTTTCCAGGCAGCAAAACTGAGGCCCTCTCAGCAGAGGGTGTTTGGGGTTTCCGCGGGGCTCCCGGACCCTGCGTTGGCCAGGTTGGGTGCTCTGCCCTTGAGGGGCCTCTTGCCTCCCTGGGTCTCATGTTCTCAAGTCCCATCTGATCTGATGAGTTCAAATGCCCCTTTGCAATAAGCTAGAGGGCAGGACTGGAGAAGGCAATGGCACCCCACTCCAGTGCTCTTGCCTGGAAAATCCCATGGGCGGAGGAGCCTGGTAGGCTGCAGTCCATGGGGTCTCAAAGAGTCGGGCACGACTGAGTGACTTCACTTTCACTTTTCACTTTCACGCATTGGAGAAGGCAATGGCAACCCACTCCAGTGTTCTTGCCTGGAGAATCCCAGGGACAGGGAAGCCTGGTGGGCTGCCGTCCATGGGGTCGCACAGAGTCGGACACGACTGAAGCGACTTGGCGGCAGCAGCAGAGGGCAGGACACTTTGGCGGGGTTCCCTGGAAGGGTCAGCTGGGGTTAAGGATGTCCACTCAGCGTGGACCCTTCCTATCCACAGGTCACGTGGTGAGTCTGCTCACTCATGAGCAACACTTCACTGTTTAAAAGGCTCCTCTTGCCTCTCCCCACAAAAAGCCCCCAGAAAGGAGAGAGCAGGTGCCCAGTGGTTATGGCCTCAGGTGGGGTGACCAGGGCCAGTGTCCTGCCCCCAAGCCTCTCCCGTGATGAGGGTCTGGCCTCCAACCTCCAGCTGGAGGCCCATGCTGACAGCCCATCCCCCAATCTGGGACAGGTGATCTGAGGGGCAAGACACTCAGCCGGCTCAGGGCGACGCCAGTTCAACCCAATTTCCATCACACATGAGGAGCCATTCCTGCCTGTCGCCCACACCTTCGAGGCCGTGTCGTCTGAGAAGCCTCCTGGAGCCTCTGTGCAGCTTCAGGGAGCTCTTTGATTCTCTGCTGAGCGTCCGTACCGCGGGCCCCGCCGTGGGAGCCGTCCCTCCGGAGAGGAGCGGGAGGAAAACCATTTTGTCGACTCCAGGTAATTAAGTTGCCGCACAGTCATGGAACACTCATTATACGATGATTAATCCCCAGGATGGTGAGGGTATTTTTCATCTTCAAAGCTCTCCTCTGCTGTTCATTAATCATCTCAGCCCTGGGGAGAGAAGTGCTGATTCTCATCCCAGGACCCAGGAAACTGAGTCTGCTGTGCCCGTGCCAGACCCCAGGTGCCCGGTAGACGCAGCCCCTGTGGGTGCTGGGGCATCTGCTTGCTTCTCCAGCCTCGCCAGGGCAGGCCTGCGGGGATCAATGCCCACGCTGCCTTACAGAAAAGGAAAGCCGCCCAGCTCCCCGCTCTGCCGCGCGCGGCTGTCATGCAGGGCCTTTTGCGCGTGACTTTGTTCTTATTTTTTCTCTGGTACCTGCATTTCCAGCTCTCACGCAGCCTCCCTCAGAATGATGACAGCCTGGCCGTTTTCAAGGCGAGCAGTTTAAAAGAAAGTGCTGTTTTGCTCTCAAATACTTTCCTCTGCAATTGGGACGCACTGCTATAAATACAGCACGTCCTCCTTGGCATTCAAATTGTTGGGGAAGCCGGAGGCTGTGGGTAAAATTCTCCCGGTGCTCGAGACGGCTTCACTGTTGTTTTGCCCCCGGGTCTTGGAACGAGGGGTAAATGAAACCCCTCTGCGCCCCACCCCCTGACACAGAGAGTGGCGCGGGGCTCTGCTCCAGCCGTGAAGGGTGAAGGTGGCTGGGACAGGAGCCAGATCAGAACTGGGGCCGGGTCGAGTGAGGGGCGTCCTGAGTGTGCAGGTGGGGGCGCGTCCTTCTGACCAGGGTTTCTCACTGATGCTTTCTGCGGGCAGTCTTCCAGGAGGAGAGCTTATCCTCAGAGCTCAGAGGTCGTGTGGTCCAAGCTGGTCCTTTGACACAGGGGAGAAGTGAGGCAGAAAAGAAATTCCCGGAGTCAGTTCTCCAAAAACGGTTTGTGACCACAGTCCGCCCAGGATCGGACCCAACAGCCCTCCTGGCGGCCTCGCCCAGATCCGGGGAAGCGGTGTTTCTTCCCAGGGCTGCTGGTGCGGCTCGCAGAGGGGGAGCACCACCGTTTCTGGAGGAAGAGGAGGCCACGGGTGTCCTGGGTAGAAAGAACTCAGTGGCCAGGTTCGCATCTCAATATGGGATCTTGAGCGACTTGCCCCCGACTCTGACCCTGTGTGGGAGCCCCACCCTCCACCCCAGCCCCAGTGTCCTCGGCTCTGCTGAGGTCTTGGGACCCTTCAGTCTGCACTAACCCACCACACCCTTGACTGTGCGCTGCTTCACAGGGGAACGAGACGGGGCGGGGTGGGCATTGGTCAGTGATGAAAGCTGACATGTTTTCTGGGCCATGTTTTCGCCTCTGCTGGGTGTGCCTCCAGGAGTGGACTTGTGGGGTCATGGGGTACTGCTCTGCGGAGTTGACTGGCATGTTCCCAGCAGCGCATAACACTGAGTTTCTTTTTATGTGTTTATTGGCTGTTTGTATATGTTACTTAGAGAAATGTCCTTTGCCCTGAAAAAAACTGGATGTTTCTTTTTACTATTATTAAGGAGTAAGAGTTATTTATATATTCTAGATACAAGCCCCTTGTCGGAGACACGATTTGCAAATATTTTCTCCCACTCTGCCAGTCGTCTTTTCACTTTCTCGTGTCCTTTGATGTGCAAAAGTTTTTAATTTGAAGTCCACATTGTGTACTTTCCTTCTGTTCCTTGTGCTTTTGATGTCATTTCAAAGAGACTCTGGCCTGCTCTGAGCTGAAAAGATGCACGCCTGTGTTTTCTTGCAAGACTTCCGTAGACATTTAGGTCTCAGTACATCTTGAGATAGTTTTTAACATGTAGATAATCTCTGTGTGTGCGTGTGGCTACCCAGGACCATTTGTTGCAAAGACTATTCGTCCCCCCTGAGCTGCCTTGGAGCCCTTATGACAGGTGACCACGGAAGTGAGAGCTTGCCTCCAGAGCCTCGGTGCCGCTCCACTGGTCTCCCCATCTGTCCTGACACCAGAACCACACTGTCTTATTGTAGCTTTGAGGCAGGTTTCCAAACTAGGAAGGCTGAGTCCTGGAACTTGGTTCTTCTTTTTAAGGGTTGGTTTGGCTACTCTGGATTCGCTGCATTTCACGTGAGTCTTAGGATCACGTTATCTGCTTTCACACACACAAAGCCAGCAAAGATTTCAGTAAGAACTGCACCGAACCTATAGATGAACTTGAGGCGTGTTACCCCCGGAGCAGCAGTGAGCCTTTTCTATGAAGACCTTGGAACGTCTTTCCACTTACTCGATTTTAGCTTCTGTTAACAATGTTCTGTAGTTTTCAACAGCCAAGTCACGCACTTCTGTCCCTAAATGTGTTGTTGTTGTTTAGTCACTCAGTCATGTCTAACTGTTTGCAAACCCGAGGACTGCAGACGCCAGGTTCCCTGTCCTTCACCATCTCCTGGAGCTTGCTCAGACTCATGCCCATTGAATTGGTGATGCCATTCAACCATCTTATTCTCTGTCATCTCCTTCTCCTCCTGCCTTCAGTCTTTCCCAATATCAGGGTCTTTTCCAATGAGTTGACTCTGCATCAGGTGGCCAAAGGATTGGAGTTTCAGCTTCAGCATCAGTCCTCCCAAAGAATATTCAGGACCGATTTCCTTTAGGATGGACTGGATCTCCTTGCAGTCCAAGGGACTCTCAGGAGTCTTCTCCAACCCCACTGTTCAAAAGCATCACTTCTTTGGCGCTCAGATTTCTTTATGGTCCAACTCTCACATCCGTACCTGACTACTGGAAACACCATAGCTTTGACTGTACAGACATTTGTTGGCAAAGTAGCATCTCTGCTTTTTGATACACTGTCTAGGTTTGTCAGAGCTTTTCTTCCAAGGAGCAAGTGCTTTTAATCTTGTGGCTGCAGTCGCCGTCCGCAGTGATTTTGGAGCCAAGAAATAAAGTCTTTCATTTTTTTCATTGTTTCCCCACCTATTTGCATGAAATGATTTACCCCTAGACATCCTAAATTTACCCCTATATGTTTTATTCCTTTTACTACTATTATAAATGGAATTATTTTCTTATTTTCACTTCTGGCTATTCACTACAAGTATATGGAAATATATTGATTATTGTATGTTGATCTTATATTCTGCAGCATTGTTGAGCTCCTTATTAGTTCTGTGAGTCTTTTTCGCCAGGGGCTACTTGAGATCGTTTATGTGCAAAATCATATCATCTGCAAAAAGAGATAGTTCACTTTTTCCTTTCGTTCCTGATTGCCTTTTCCTTCTTTCTTTCTTTTACCTAACTGCTTTGGCTAGAAGCGTCAGTACAACATTGGATAGAAGTGGTGAGAGTGGACATCCTTGTCCTGTTCTTTATTTTAGGGGAAAAGCATCCTGTTCTTCTGCCTTAAATATCATGTTCTCAGTGGGCACTGTGCTTATTTTTGCATGCCAAGTCACTTCAGTCGTGTCCAACTCTTTGTGACCCCATGGACCGTAGCCCACCAGGCTCCTCGGTCCTTGGGATTCTCCAGGCAAGAACACTGGAGTGGGTCGCCATGCCCTCCTCCAGGGGATCTTCCTGACCCAGGGATCAAACCCGCATCTCTTTTGTCTCCTGCATCGGCAAGCTGGTTCCTTACCACTAACACCACCTGGGAAGCCCGTGGCCATTTTTAAATGGTGCCAAAACAAAGCCTTCTTTCGCTCTGGCCACAACTCTTTCAGCACAAGTCTCCAGAACCCCTCCTTCTTCCTCTCTTCCTCACGTTCACCCACCACTCTCCTCTGTCCTGACTTCCTCAAGATTTCAAACAAAACCCCTCCAGCTGCTTCGTACGCTGCTGTCAGTCCTTCAGCTGAAGTTGGACCCTCAGGACCAAGCTGAGTGCCCAGGGCCTAAGCCCTCAAGGCGGGAGCGCCTCCAGTCTGCTAACTGGGCTTCTCCTTGGGGGATCCCAGGGCCACCGCCCAGAAGCCGGAAGCAGGCCCTCCGGCCCCGCCTCCGTTTGGCCCTGCAGCTCTCACAGACCCTTCGGGAGAGCCCTGTTGGATGGGTGGATGAGAAAAGGCGGGGCGTGCATTCTGACTGAACCGCTGTCCAGTGTCGGAAGGAAAACAGAATCCAGGAGCAGCACTGACTCAGGGAGACTTTTCACTAAACTCGTGCAGGTTCATCTGCTCAGCGAATCTCTATTGCACTCCAATCACGCCAGGCGCTGGGGGCACGTGATGAAGGAGACAGACGGAAGTGCCCCTCACGCTTAAGCCTCGTGGGTTCAGAGACCTGCATCCTGCATCCCCATCTCTGCACTCAGCACTTGTTCCTCTAGTCATCTGGGTCGGGCAGCGCTGGCTGCCCCCGGCTGAGTGAGGTTGGCCAGGGGACTCGCATCACTAGGGGCCTGCCATGTCCACGCCTTAGCCTGCCCTGGACACCAACCTCGGGAAGAGCAGCTGACAGGGCAAGAAAGGAAGGAGGAGCCACGCTGGCTTGCCCACACTCTGATGTGACCCTTGGCCTGAGGCTGGAGTGGGATCTTCGCTGGAGCAAAGGCTGGTGGACACCAGAGCTGAGGGCTGAGGGCCATGGGTCCAAGCTCTGATATCTGTAACCTGGAAGAGACGCTGTCAGAAGAAGGCAAGGAGTAAGCACGGTTGCCTAACCACTGTGTTGTTCAATCGCTCAGTCGTGGCCTGCTCTGCGACCCCATGGATGGCAATATGCCAGGCTTCCCTGTCCTCCACTTTCTCCCAGAGCTTGCTCAAACTCGTGTCCACCCAGTCGGTGATACCATCCAACCATCTCATCCTCTGCCATCCCCTTCTCCTCTTACCCTCAGTCTTTCCCAGCATCAGGGTCTTTTCCAGCAAGCCAGTTCTTCTCATCAGGTGGCATAAGCATGTATCTTTCTCTGTCCAGCTGATCTTTCATCAAGCCTCTGGTTTCATGCTGCACCATTCATTAGAGGGTTTCAGTGGAGCAGAATATTGAAGGTGCGCACTGATAAATTATGAACGGAAGCTGACTGGACTCTGACGAGGTCTCCTGGGCCCACGTGGGAGCCAGCTGATGACGAGAGTGCCCCCTGAAGAATGCCCCTCGCCACCCGGGACGTTCCGGACCCTGGCTGTGCGCTCTCCCCACAAGTTTGGCCACAGTGCAGTATTGCAGCCTCCCTGTCCCTCTTGGCCAGTCCCCTCATCTCCACGTGGCCGGTACCAAGGAAGGAGCTACCGGGATGGAGTGACGGCCTGAGCCAGCGACATCCGCACCTCTGTGTGCAGAGCATCCCTCCGGCCCCTGGGCAGGATGCGGGGAGGCAGTGGAGGCAACCCAGGCGGGCCCCCAGGAGGTGTTGCTGGCACTGTGAGCCCCCTGAGGAAAGACCCGTGCCCACAAAGACTCGTGCTGCATCCCGTGGCACATGCCGCCCGACACAGATCTTCACCATTCCAGTCTTGCCTGCAGTGTCAACAGCAACAAGAAGTAATATTTCCTGAGACCCTTTTCTCCTCCTAAAGTCTCAAAAAATAATGTCGAATCCACTAGCAACCCTTTGAGGTGCCGTTTCTCCTGGCCTTTGTTTAAAACGCAAAATGGGGCTGGAGTGAGCTGGTGTATCTGTGTGTGGCTTGTGTCTGGCTGTGTGTGTCTAGGTCTCTGTACATGTGCCTCTGTGCGTCTGTGTGTGCACATGTGTGTGTGTGTGCACACATGTGTGCACACGTGTGTGCTCTAGTCACCAAGCCCAGTCCTTGCCATCTTGATTTGATGAGCAGAGCAACCACAGCACTCCTGTGCCCTGGCTCAGGGGGATTATTCTAAAGGGCAGGAGCAATGTCTGTGAATTTCATATGGTGTCCCTGTGTGATTCTTTCAGTGGAAAGTCTGGCTGGCCTCAGACATTGTCACCATTTTCCTGGTGACAGCCAATACACCGCAGAGAGGCCCTTTCTTCTCCTTTAGGGCTGGGGGACAGGGCCTTGCTGTTTCGGAATGAGGTCAGGATGAGGCTTTGATCAGAGAGGCAGGACCACCGGGAGATACAGTTAAAGGGTTTATTACAGGACTTTGCCCTGATGCAATTGTGGGAGCTGGCAACACAGCCAACAGGAGGCTCTGCTTCTGCATCTGCCAGTGGCGCCTGAGGTCAGCGGGCAGCCTGCCAGGGGTAGAGGTGGATGCCCAGTGGGGAAGCAGGACACCAGGAAACCGCTGGGATGCGTGGACCCTCAAGGGTAGCCTCACTGCCATGGCCTCCAGCCTCAAGGCCAGGTGCCCTGGGAAGATGCTGGAGACCTTGGACAGGAGCTGAACATACAAGTGGCCCAGGAGTCTGAACCCAGGAGGAGTTGGCAGCCACAGAGAAGAGACAGGCTGTGCCCGGCGCTGCCCCAGCCTTCCTCCCAAGGCCACGACTGCCCTTGGGGACCAAACCAGCCCAGGGCTGTGCAGGAGAGGGCAGTAAGTAAGGCAGGCGACACAGCAGGAGCCCACCACACCCACACCATCACCCTTACCCCTACCAACCTCATCCGAACAGTCTCAGTGCCCGAGCAAGAGCAGGATCCAGCCTTACGCCTGACGTGATGCTAACGACCTCCATAAAACTGAAAATACACTAAGCCTTGCCCAAATCGAACACAGAGCCCTCTCCTCACCCCCGGGGCTGTTCCCCCGGCTCCCGCTTAGTCACACTCGCCCTCGGCCCCTGTGACTTCAGCACTGAAAGCATCATTGTCTATCACGTGTGGGCTGTGGGACACATTACCCGAAACTTGGAGGCTTCACCGATACCCCTGAGGACAGGAATCTGGGGTGTCTTAGCTGGGGGACTCTACCCAAAGTCATCTACAGCTGCAGTCGGGGGCCCGCAAGAGCTGGTCTGGAGCCTGGACTGGGGAGGGCCTCCCGACAGCGGTGAAGCCAGTCTGCCGACAGCAGGCTGTAGTGAAGGAAGGGCAGCCTTCCCTGTCCAGGCGCCAGGCAAGGCGAGGAGGCGGCTCATGCTGTAAAACCCTGACTCCCCAGGAGGGTCTCAGCAGGGCCTTTTTAAAGGCCACGTGAGGCACGGGACCCCAGGGTGTCTGGCCGGCTCCTGCACATTCTCCATTATTGACGGGGAGGTAACAGGGCGTGTCTCAGGGGTTCACGTCTTCGGGCCTCAGGCACCAGTATGTCTGGGGGCTGTGTGCTCCTGGCCATCAAGTCGTTAAGTCCTTCCATTTTGTGGTGGCTTCAGCATCTGTAAAACAGCACAGAAGCATGCATCAGATGCTGTTAGCTGGGCACTGCGGAGGAGCTGCAGCAGACGATATGGGAGAGGGGTCTGTCCTGGAAAGATCCAGAGGGCCCTACTTGGTTACGCTCACATGCTAACCCACACGGCTGCCAGCTGAGTGGTCAGGATCTCGACACACGAGCTTCTCCACAGGGAAGTTTGCATCCCTTGGAGCTCGGGCTCCAAAGGAGTGAACCCAGGTCTCCTCATTGCAGGCAGATTCTTTACTGTCTGAGCCACCAGGGAAGCCCAAGGACGTGGAGTCCGTGTCTTCTTATAAGTGGCGTCCCAGACGTGAGGGCCCAGCTTTTGTGCCAGAGTTTATCCATTCATTAGCAGTGAGTCCCTGGTGAGCCTGTACTCGAGAAGGGGGTTTATGTAAAGCTGTGAATACGGGGCAGCTTAGAGGCCGCCCCCCAGCCCCCATGTAACTGAGACAAGTAACTGCTGCCAACACCACTTGGCTTAGCAGCGGGGACACGGAGCCGGGAGGCAGAGCACATTCGGTGACTGTGTGAACGACACACGCGTGTCGGGATGAGCCATGCCTGGTCACGCGGCCAAGGGAGTGTTCCTAACTGCCTCCCCAGCCGGTTCTCAGCCTCCGCCCTCCTCCTCACTGTTGAGGCTCCTTGCCTGATGCGCGGCCCAAGCCTCCACTCCCGAAGTGTCTGAGCTGTTAACATTGCCCGTGGGTTGGACTGTTGCTGTTTTCCACTTTAGTTGCGGTGCTTTGAGCATCTCAAGAAGGCAGACGCCTTAGAGTTGCTGCTGCCCCGGGGCCTTCCAGATGGATGGAGCCTGAGCCCCAGCCCCAGGCTCCCCCAGGGATCTGTGGCTGCATCTGAAGAGGAGATCTGACCCACAGCCACCTGCCTTCCAGCTCCGCTTGGCAGGGGTCTTCTTAGGAAGTCTCCCCCTCGAGGGCAGCTCCGGCTCTGGGTGGAGGCTGTGGCCACTTACCGTGCCCTGGTGCAGCACCAGCCACCCCTCTGATTTCCACCCTGCTGTCAGGAATCCTGCCAGGGTTCCCTGCATCTTCCATCCTTTCCTTGAGTCCTTACAGATCTGGTGCTGAGATGGCGAATGCCGACCGTGAGCAAGACAGGCAGGGCAGCTGCAACATGGAGTCAAGTCCACAGGGAGGATGAAGCACCCTGACCCATTTAGGGTGTAAGTCAACTTCACAGGCAGCAAAGAGGTGGACACAGTCCAGAGGGCAAGGCTTCATGGGGGGGAGGGCCCCTCTGTGGGTGTCAGCAAGATGGTCCCCGAGGCAGGGTGCCGGGAGGGCCTGAAGGCGGGCATGTGTCACCCCCGGCCCGCACGCTGGCAGCTGGAAGGGCAGGTGGAGAGGTGGAGAGGGCCAGGAAGGCTGGGCTGCTGCAAGCCTGGAACCATCCTGTCGACTGAAAAAGAAAAAAATACATGCAACCTGAAGGCCGAGGGTTCCATTTTATTCAGTGGGAACTTTTAGGACTTGAGCCCGGGAGGCAGCATCTCAAGTATCCCTGAGAGAACTGCTCAGAGGAGGGGAGCGGGGGAGCCAGGAAGTTTTGCAACAAACAACAGGCAGTCTGAACATCAAAAAAGTGTTGTTAATTAAAGGAAGCCAGATATTTCCAGTGAGGAACGTAGCACTTTTCTCCGTTTGGTAAGAGGCAAGAGTCTGGGCTCCCTGGAACCGTTCCGTTCCTTTCCTGTGCGGCCCGGCTGAGGGGCCAGTCTCCTGTGGTTTCCACACCTTGAGCTTCTTGGGCTCACCGATGGGAGTGGCTGCAACCTGATACCTGCCAGATCACACGTATTCTTCTCCTTCCTGAGCGCTCTTAGGGCTCACATTGGAGGGCTGCGATTGATGGCCCTGACATCCTTGCTTACTGATTCGGCAGGAAACACTCCACCTCTTGACCCCGATGGTGGGGACATGGTGTGGGAGGAGCTTGCTGCCCTCTCTCCAGCCGACCCAGGAGGGAATGTGCCTCCTTCACTGCTCACACCAGAGCCTGGAAAAGCCCCTTTCTGATCCTCTGAGACACTCATTCTCTGGGGATGACTGCGAGGGGCCTGGGGACTAGCTGTGTGACCGGCAAGGGCAATTCTGAGGCAGACGGCCCAAGGACACCCAGGGGGCTACCCAGGCAAAGACAACGGGTGGGACCCTGGGAAGGAGCGTGCCCGCTGCAGACCGCCCCCGGGCGGTCCAGTCACAGCTGCTTCCTTGGGAAGAAGTGAGCAGCACGCGGGAGGAAGAGGCCCCAACGCCCAGTTCTGGACGCGGCCCGGGGAGAGGGCAGGAAACGCTCCCAGGGTTTTCCGGCATCTCTGGGAGCCCAAGGAGAGGGCCTGCTCAGGCTGCGCACACGAAGCCAATTAAGAACTAACGACCGTCCCCTCCCAGGCCCTGCTCTCCGGGATGCACGGGGAGAGGCGTAATTAAGGCCTGTGCAGCTGCAGGACGAGGGCTCCAACCCAGCTTTTAATGAGTAATTAGGCCGTTTCTGCAGAGCCGTGCTGAACAGACAAGGGCGCTGTGACCTTCGTCCCCAAGGGATGGCGACGCAGCCCAGCTGCTCTGCAGAAACAGCGACGGCTTCTGTCAAGGCTGCTTGCGTGAAAGGATATGGGCGAGAGGCTTGGCCGGGAGGACGGTGCAGGTCTCTGCTCCTGGGCGCCGGGCACGGCGCACGTGGTTCCCGAATCTGCCCTGGGCCTGGGGTGGCAGGTGTCGTGGCTCTTCTGGGGCCAGCGAACAGCAGTGCAGGGGCAAGCTGCCTGGGAGGTGCATGGAGCGCCCCGAGGGCCTCCCTGGCTCCCCAGGAGAGCCCGACAGCAGCCCCCCGGCCAGCCCCAGGGAAGGGGGCGGTCCCTGGGCCATTAGCCCCCACGCCACCCCAAGTACCTAGGATCTCACAGCCGAGCCGCCCTGTTCTGTCTGAATAACCCTGTGCCATCCTTAGAGCCTTCCAGGTGGCCCACCTGGAGACTAACTCCCCCACCTCCGGCTCCCACAGAGGGCAGCTGAGGCCAAGGGCAGCTGTGACCAGAAGCTGGAGGCCGAGCCGGGACCGGGGCCGGGGCCTCGCAGTTCTCTGAGCTCTCCCTGAAGCTCGCGTAAGATGCTCACAGTCATGAGCACTTACCAACAAAGACGCGGACCGAGGTTCTCAGAAAAGACTTCTGGGGCTTTGAAGAAGCCCAAAGTCCCAGCGCCCTAGAAGCCCATGTGGTCTTCTGAGTGTGCCACGCTCACCTAGCCCACAGCCCCCGACTCTCCACCCCAGAGGCTCACCTCTCAGTCCCTGCTGGCCCCACAGACCCCCAGCACCCCCCACCCACACACACAGGCTGCCTGGCCTTGGCTGTCTCACGTCTCTCCACCTCGGCGCCAGTACCTGGACACATGCAGTGAGTGATTAAGGCAGTGCACGGGCTCTGACCTTCCCGGCCAGGCAGTCACACCTGAGAGCAGGGGGCGGGGCTGGGTCTTCTCCGGGCCCCAGGAGCTCAGCCCACAGGAGGGGCTCCGTCAGCCTTGTCCACTTCACAGCAGCTGCGCTCCCGCCGGAGCCAGTGGAAATGGAGGTCCACGGGTGTGGTCTGTCCGGGTGCAGGGTGAGTTCCAGGGCTTTGCTGTCCAAGATGATACCAACCTCCAAGAGGGAACCACACCCTTTAAAATAGGTGCAAAGGACGGATCTCAGGCTGTGTTCTTACAAGGGGAGCAGAAGGATACCAGCAAGCTTTGGGAGGTGATGGGTGCGGTAGGCACCGGGGTTGTGAAGGTACCGTGAGTGTGTGGCTGCGTCCAAACTCAACAAGATGTCATTAATATACATCCACGACTCCATAGAAGAGAGACGACCATAAAGTCACGGCTGGAGTGGTCCAGAGGAGGGGTTCTCCCCTCTCTGCTCCTCCGGCCTGGGGACCTGCTGATTGTCAGGCTCCCCGGGAGGGGCTCTGTGCCAGGGGAGCCCCGTGGACGAGACCTCGCAGCACACCTGTCCGTGTTTGCTAACCAGCAAGGGCCTACTGTACAGCACAGGGGACTCGCTCAGTGTCCTGTGATAACCTGGACGTGAACAGCATCTGAAAAAGAATGGGTGTGTGTACACATATACCTGAATCTCCAAGCTATGCGCCTAACACAGCATTGTAAGTCAACCACAGTCCAATAAAATCTAAAAATATAAAACAAACTTTTTAATGGCGCAGGGAAAAAAGACGTGTACACTTAAGCGTGCGTGTGTTGGGATATCGATTGCACCTCAATAAAGCTCAGACTGTTCCGGGAAGCAGATGGAGGTCTGTGATGCTCCCAGCGGTGTTGATGGACACACCCTCAGCACGGGGAGGTGAACGGAACTCTTTCCAGGCTTCGTCATAAGAGCACCCCGGCCGCTCTGGGGGCCTGAGGCCTGTGTCCTACTCAAGCGGCCAGCACTGCAGGTGTCCCCGCAGCTCCGCCCCCGAAGGCCCTCACCCGGCCTCTGCCTGTCTCAACCCTGACAGGGCGGGCTTGACCCCAGGACGTGGGAGCGAGCAGGGCGCACCCCGTGCAGCCGTGGCCGCACAGAACACGGACGGGTTTGCTGTGAGATCTCGTCCGCGGGGCTCCCCTGGCACAGAGCCCCGCCCAGAAGCCTGACAATCAGCGGGTGCCCAGGTTCCCCTCCTCTTGACCCCTCCAGCCATGACTTTATGATAAATGGGAGGTCTGCCCTCCCAGCCAGAGACATAAACTTTAATTATGCTTTTTAAAGGCCACAAAGGCAAATAAATGCCCTCAAAGAATCTCTTCTTTAACTTGTTCAGAGCATAAGGGTGACTATTAGCTGTGGTCATTTGAAAGGCCAGGAAGAAAATATCTCCCACGCAAAAGCATGTTTGTATTAGGCGTCTGGCTTTTGGGGCAGCGCTTACCGGCTGGGCACCTCTAGCCCCTGAGGCAGAGGACGTGTCCTGCCTGCCCTGCGAGGAAGCATGTTTGAAATCAGAAGCCTGCATTGAGTCCCAGCTAGGCACACCGCCCTCGGTGCTTCTGAGCCTCACTTCTCCCCTCTGTATAATGGGTTCATTAGCTACATGTCCTCCACCAACCTCATGGGCTTACCGGGAGGAACTAGCCTGCCAGGGCTGATCATGACAGCACTGCTGGGCCTCTGGCACCTGGGCCCTGTGCCATCACTTTCTGCACCTGAGGTGTGGTCCCCGTGATTCCCGTACGTGGAGGGGAAACCGAGGCCCAGGGAAGTTAGGGCACTTATGCTCCGTCCTGCAGAGGTATCCGGGCTCAGCTTCAGCCCACGGTCTGGCGTCGCTAGCTCCAAAGTGTGACGGTAACTGACAGTGAACAGGAGAGACAGCCCTGAGCACAGGGGGCACACACTCACACACTCACGCTCACACCTGCTCACTCCTCTCCCCGATAACTCATCAAGGGGCATAACTGCTGTCTGAGTTGCCTGAAATAAAATGAAGAGCCTTCCGTGTGAGGTTCTTTGTGCTGAAGAGAACGATTCTAAATGGGGAATAATTGGCCATCCAAGACCCACTTCTTGCCGTTGAAATGAAATGTGCTGACAAGCCAGAGGAGTGGAAACAAAACCACCGGCAGTGAGACCCGGAGCAGGTAATGAGGCCAAATCAGCAGGTTTCAGAAACGAACTAGGAATGGTGGGTCTGGCTCCGCAGCTGGGAGGCCGCACAGCATGATGGGGTGCTGGGCATGGGGGGCGGCCCCGGAGGCGTATTTACTGGGACTGGTGACAGACACTGCTTGGAGGTTTAGGCCCCCCTTCAGCCAGGCTGCCAGCCAGCACTTTCCACAAAGCCCCCGTGTCGGTTTGCTCAGCCGCTGTACGCAGACCAGGAGGCTCAAAATGCACCCTCTGCAGGCGGGGTGTCCAAGATCGGGGCGTCAGCAGGGCTGGCTCCCTGAGGCCGCCCTCTCCCCGTGCCCGCACGTGAACGCCTCTGTGCCTGTCTGTGTCCACATGTCCCCATTTTATAAGGACACCGGTCATGCTGGAAAATCCTATGGACAGAGGAGCCCAGTGGGTAGAGTCCACGCAATCACAAAAGAGTTGGACGCAGCTTACTGACTAATGGCAACATATTGGGTTAGGCCCCACCCTAACGGCCTCACGGTAACGTGAGCTCCTCTGCAAAGACCTTGTCCCCTGACATGGCCACTCTGTGAGGCCCTGGCTTAGGGCCACAGCACATCAGCTCCAGGGGCAGCCGCTCGGACCCTCACATTCCCCTCAGCCCTTCTGGTTTCCACTCATTCACAGGATGAACTGCACCTGCGCCTCCTGTGTGCTCAGCTGGGCCAAGACAGAAGCTGCCCTCAGGAGCTCAGCATCCGCGGACACCAGCGCGGAGCACGGGGCACCTACCGCAGCGAGGTCAGAGCCAGGCCGGGCCCGCCTGCTCTGCAGCCCCCTGCACCGCCCCCAGGACCCACAGGCGGGCTCTTTGAATATTCATTTCCTCAGAACCACATTCCTGGACGGATGCCGGGCTGAGCCAGTCTGTCCACTCGGGCAGTCCACCGTCCAGGACGGAGGGGGTGAGACCTGAGGGCAGGATAAGTCCCAAGCCCTAGTGAACACCTCTGGCGGCCATCCGGCCTCATGATGGAGCTGGCGGGCCTGGCGGCCAGGCCCCAGGGAGGCCCCAGGAGGGTGAGTGCCGCTCGTGGCGGGCAGCGATGCCACGTGTCAGCATTTAAGCTGCCTGTGTCCTTTGACCCAGAACCCAGCCCCCTGGAGGACATCTCCAGAGGTCCCTGGACAAGGGCACAAAGCTGTGGTGGGCTCCACTGGACAGTCCCCAAATCCCAGGGCCTTCTCCCAACAGAAAACCCTCACAGTCACTCGAGGATCCAGGCCCCAGCCTTTCAAGTAGAGAGAAAGGGAGAGAGAGGTGCTTCCCCACCCACCCTCACCCCCGTGTCCCATGGGGTGACCCCTGCACCTGGTCACCCCCAACTCCAGGACGCCTTGAGAATGAGGTTGTACGTGCCCTGGAAGAAGAGAGCCCAGGGAGAGTGCCAGCCATCTCTGACACCATATCCACCCAAAGTCTGTCTAAAGTAGTTAAACTTGGACTGCAACTTGAATGGCCAGTGAACCATGAGCTAAATACATTTAATGGTGGCTCCAGACATTCGGGCAACATCCACCATCCCATTAACACTTCCCTTGACATCACGCTGTGTGAAACACTACACAGCCCAGGAAAACAGTGACACGCGTTGGTAGTCACAGATGTTGGTTGAGTGACAAGACCAGGATTCAATACAGATTCTTCCAAAAGCATCCAATTCATTCAGATTCTGACAATTCAAGTTTTCATGCCCTTCGGTACACAGAGGCATAGAGAAATATGGAAAGATTTTCACAAAAGTTGACAAAGATGTCTACAACTCTTTGGCAAGTGTCCCTTCAAGAGACGGGGCTTGTTTTGCCTCCCGAGGCTGTGGGCACGGCTTAGTGGCTGCTTCTAAGGAGTGTGGAGGACACAACTGGGAGTGACTCCTGAGACCTGCTCGGAAGTGGGCTGACCCTCCTCCCGGCGTCCTCTCCTGCACCGTCTGCCTGGGGAGGGGCTGGCCCTGCAGTGAGTTCACCTAAACAGCCCTCAGAGGTGCCCCCGCCATAGTGTGCCGTCCTGCAGGGCCCTTCTGCAGCCCTGGTCTGGCCTTCCTGTGGGGCTGCCCCACAGACACCTTGACGGCAGACTCGAGAGAAATGGGAGGCCAGAAGCTCTCATCTGGCGGCTCTTGAGTTCCTGACCCACTGACACGGCGGGATGAGAGATGTCTGTCAATTAAGCCTCTCCACTTGGGGGTAATTTGTTACCCGACTAACACACCATCTTTGCAAACAGAGGGCTAAGTCTCTGAGCCTGCCTTCTGCTATCTCCCTTCTGTGTCCACTCAGAGCCGAGTCTGACAGCCCCCTGGCTGGACTCAGGAAGTCAGCTGAGGCCAGGGGGTCCTGACTGCAGTAACTGACCACCTGCACCCAACCAGAGTTTCTCAGGGCCTCTCGGGGCAGAACGGCAGCCCCAGACCTGCCTCTCTGTCCTCCCCAAGGGAGCCCCCAATGCTCCAGCCGTCCTCCTCCACGGCCCTCAGTCTGGACAAAGCCAGCTGAAACATCACCGGGACACGTCTGCCCCAAGCCCCCGCAGAGCCCGCACACATCCTTGAGGGATGGGCAGAGAAAAGTTTGTAGGATTAATTTGTGCAACCTTTGAAACTGGGGGGAATAAAGTACATAAGACTTCTCAGATGGTGCAGTGGTAAAGAATCCACCTGCCAATGCAGGAGACCTGGGTTTGATCCCCGGGCGGGGAAGATTCCTTGGAGAAGGAAATGGCACTCCACTCCAGTATTCTTGCCTGGAGAATTGCATGGACAGAGGAACCTGGCGGGCTACAGGCCATGGGGTCGCAAAGAGTCAGACATGACTGAGCACACACACAAAATATCTAAAAGCAAGTGGGCTGGTGCAAGATCCCCCATGAGCAGGGGGAGACGCAGCTGCGTGACAGCTCCGCGTGCTGGCTCCCAGGTCACCCTCTGAGGTGCCGGGCAGCCTCCCCAGCCTCGGGCTCTGCCCACACTGGCCCCTCCTCCTAGCCCTTCCCCACTGACTCCCAGGATGCAGAGACTGTTTCCCTGGAGTCTTTAGTGGGCGGAAATGGGCTCACTGGTTGGTGGGAAGTGCTAGTGCAAATGGACTGGGGACTTTAAAAACACGATTAACAGAGCTGGACGGGGTGTCCGCCCCATCCCTGGAGGGTCCCCACCTGCTAATGGGCCTTCCTGGAAAGACCACTCAGGGCTGGTCCCCATGCTCCGTGATGGGCTGAGCAGGTACTTAGTGGTCTAAGGCCACAGCAGGGGGAAGAACCACTTTCCCAGACTCATTTCCCTTGCGGGCCTTTCATGCGTGAGGGTGGCCACACCTCGCCTGACTCACGGCCTTGCTCTGGGGTCGGCTGGAGGGAGGAAGAGGCGGAGAGAAGCCCCAGATGCACTTCTGGTGCCTGGAGCCTGCTCGGCCGGCCCTGCATTTAACCGTCACGGCCCTGAGGGCTCAGAACTAGGTGGGCAGTGCCACTGGGGTCTGGGCTGGTCACTGCCCGGGGTACCAGGCCATCCTTTCACATCCTGATCCATTTTGTCCTCGGTGATGGGAAGCTGCGGGCAGATCCGTGGGCTCTGAAGATGCCCTGAGAGGGATGGTGCGGGAGACGGCTAGGGAGCTAGACACACCCGCAGGGAAGCAGTAAAGATGCCCCCGGGTGCTGCCCAGCCCGGGATGGGGAGGAAAGGAGTCATGGTGAAGAACAGCTCAGCCCAGGGGGACCAGCCACCTTGGGAGATAGATACAGTCACGCAGCCCCGTGACCAAGCCTCCGGGGAGTGGGGGGAGGCACTGGGCAGCTGATGGACGTCCTGAGACTCAGGTCCCTCGACTCGAAGACTGAGCGGCACAGCCTGCCTCAGAGCTGCCTGGGGACAGGATGGGGGATGGCAACACAGCAGAGCCGCCCAGCTCAGAGCCCGCAGGAGGACGGGGCTTCCAGCCACCCCCCCAGGCAGCTCCAGAGGCCCTCTTTACATTAGGCCTGCATCGTCATCAATTTTAAAAGGCGCTAAAGTGCTCCTCCGCTTTACCAACTCTGCCCCTGACCTTGAATGAGCAACCTGGCCCTGTGCATCTCTACCAGCTCATCCCTGCTGGGGAAACATGATTGCCTCCAGGCGCCTGCGCTCCTCTCAGGATTTCGCCCCCACCAGGAGAAAGAGAACAGCTCCTTCCATTTATAAAAAGCGTGTCCGTGGGCAGGAGGCGGCCTGGCGTGGGCAGCTGCTGACAGCCCGGAGGACGCGGACGGGAGTGGGGGGCGCGGCCCGCCTGCTGGACACGCTCCCACCACCCCCAGCTCTCGGCCTCGGCACATCCTGGCTGCTCAGGTCCTCCCATATTTTGGTCAATCAAGGGAGGAAGGGCTGCTGGGAAGATAAAATCATTTTTTCTCATTTCTGCCTTCTCAATATTTTAATTTTTCACAGTGCTAAATTCTGCTTCCTTCTCCACAAAAAAAAGAGGGGTAAAGAGAGACACAATCGGGACAATCCTCTGCTATACCTTCACTCTTACTCAATCTCAAAAGTGTACTTCCAAAGGAGCAAGTTGTTTTGGGGGCAAGAACTCAGTGGTTAGAAGCCGGAAATGAGGCCTGAATTTCAGCAAACACAGAGGCCAGACTTGTCCCCACATTTGCCGGCGTCCCCAGAGCAGAGGAGTGATGCAGCTCTAACTGCAGAGCAGCGCCCTGCCCTGTGTGGAGCCCCTGGCCCCCGCCGCCTGCCCCCCGCCCCAGCTCAGAGGCGAGGCCGCCCTGGAGCTCACTGCTGTGTTCGCTGATGCTGCACGGGACCAGCTAGAATCCTGCCGGCCTAGTGGACGGAAAGTGGGCCGTGCGTTTACCAGCTTCTACTTGTCAATTGTAACAAATCAGACACTCGCCTTCTGTACGGAAGGCAAATGAAGACTCTGCAGTGGGCTGCTGGGAGCAAGGCCCCCAGGGAGGCTGAAGGGGACTCCCGGGGGGCCTCCGGGGCCTGGAGCACCTCCTTCCAACATTTACAGTCCTCAACATCCCTGGCTGGAATTTCCCACTCCCTCTGACAGCTCAGGGTCTGGAGCTCTGAGAGCCTGAACCCTCCCCTGCCTGCTGGCTTCCCCCACCCCTAGCTTTCCTGCAAAACCCCCTCCTGAGGGCCTCCCCAACCCCTGGGAGTTGCCACCCCTAGGACTTCGACCTTCTCTCCTGCCCGCTTCCTGCTGAGCTCCATCTAAAGACTCTCACCCTCAAGGAGGCAGGGGTCAGGGGGAGGGAGGTGAGGCGCCGCCTTCCCCATAAACACTTCTCCTGCAACACCCTGGGTTCCAGAGCAAGGTCCGCACCTACCCTGCCCACTGCTCACAGTACCTGGGCTCTCCCTGCACAGCTGTTCTCAGTTCATTGTCCTCTTTTCCCTCGAGATCGAGAGCCAGGGAGGGTGCAGGCTGTGTCTGCTCCCCACATCCATCCACTGACCGCCTGTGACTGATGAATGAATGAATGAGTGAAGAGATGAATGAATGAGTGAGCACTTCGACAGCCTGGGTGCTGACTGAGGTCTAACAAGGGCACCCCAGGATCACCGCACCTGGTAGGGCTGCCTCATGCCTTCAACATCCATCAATCTTCTTCTAATGATAAAGTGTCATTAAACCACACAGTATCTGTCTTATTAAATTGAAATTAAGTTCCTTATGGAGACAGTTGAGGTCGACTGAGTTCTTGGCAGCCGTGGGTGTGCCCATGAATTAGGCTGGAAACGTCCAGCCCGGCGCCTTTGACCCCCAAGCTGACCTCACATGTAGCCTGAGCACTGCCTGCCCTTCCACGACTCTCTCATGACCCTCAGGTGGAGGAGATAGGCTGGCAGCATTTCTCGGAGCAGCTCTGGTATTGACCCAGAGGAGCAAGGGTGGAATCGTTTATCATCCAATTAACGGTGTCAGCAGAGTCATTATTATAATGACCAGCCACATGTGTAATCCATCTTTAATGAAACAATAATTGTGCTTCCCGGTCGATGAGCACCCAGCCTCTCCTAAAACCTTCTTGGTGTGAATAATAAATAGCGATGAGCTCTGCCAGGGCCAACTGACAGTGGGTGGGTGCTTTTCAAGGAACTTTGGTTCAGAAATGTCACAGCTGTCAGGAAGGGAAGAGCTCGTGAGTCCAGCCCCTGCTGCCCAGTCCAGTGTGGTCATCGGAATGCGCTACCTCGCCCAGACGTCCAGGCTCAGGACCATTATGGATACACAGGCGAGTGGCGAGACACAGTGTCTTGCTAAAGCTGTTCATGACGCAGATTGTCTTCCTGTTCACATTGTTCATACTGCTCACACCGCTCACACCAATCACAAAGTTCACACTGCTCACACAGCTCACACCATTCACACCGTTCACACCACCCACACCGCCCAGACTGCCCACACCATTCATATCATTCACACTGCTCACACCGTTCACACCATTCACACTGCTCACACCGTTCACACTGTTCACACTGCTCACACCGTTCACACCATTCACACTGCTCACACTGCCCACACCAATCATTCACACTGCTCACACTGCTCACACTGCCCACACCGCCCACACAGCTCACACTGCCCACACTGCTGACACTGCCCACACCATTCACACCATTCATACTGCTCACACTGCTCACACCATTCACACCATTCACACTGCCCACACCATTCATACCATTCACACTGCTCACACTGCCCACACTACCCACACTGCCCACACTGTCCACACTACCCACACTGCTCACACCATTCACACTGTTCACACTGCTTACACTGCCCACACTGCTCACACGGCCCACACTACCCACACTGCCCACACTGCTCACGCTCCCCACACTACCCACACTGCCCACACTGCCCGCACTGCTCACACCATTCACACTGTTCACACTGTTCACACTGCTCACACTGCCCACACTACTCACACTGCTCACACTGCCCACACTACTCACACTGTTCACACTGCCCACACTGCTCACACTGCCCACACCATTCACACCGTTCACACTGCTCACACTGCTCACACTGCTCACACTGCTCACACTGCCCACACCATTCACACCGTTCACACTGCTCACACTGCTCACACTGCCCACACTGCTCACACTGCCTGCACTGCTCACTGAACCCAGCAAAGGCAAGGCTCGAGCAAAGAGGCTAGAAGAAGACTCGAGGAGTGGCAGGAACCCCAGACACGTTTATTTTTTCCTGACTGGCATGGCTGCCGTAACAAAGCCTCTTTCTTGGCTGATGGGCAGCCATAACATAACCATAATGTAGCTATAAGATAACCTCACACAAATGCAATCATGATGCCACAACAGTGTAACCCCAGTACAGCGGCAAAGCCTTCCCCAATGCTACACATACAGGCACACTGCACAAAGTAGCCTGTGACCAGGTGAGTACTGTGTAGCGTGCATGCACAGTTCTTTAAGTGATTTAGCTGCTACATAAACTTGCAAAGCCATTGTTTACAGAACATGGGGTGAGAGGGCATGAAAGAATGGGGTGAGAGGGCATGAGAGTATAGGGTGAGAGAGCCTGACTGGCGCCATCTTACCAATTTCCCCCCACATGGGGACCAGACGTCAGGGGATTTGGGTGTTGAAGGCCAGCTATCAGCACATATTTACCTTCTTATGTTGCTACAATGTCAGTTGAAGCTTCCCGACTCCCCGCCTCTGAGCCGTATCCTGTCTGAAAGGTCAGGATGAAGAAGGCGAGGCCACAGGGCCAATCTGTCTCTAGCTGAGCATCTGGGCTGTGTAGGAGGGCGGGAAGGACAAAGCCGTGGTCCTGACTGCATGTGTGTGCTGGAGCGTCTTCATGCCCTGGTGCTGTCCCTGGACCCCAGCAGCCCCGATACAAAGCCGTCTGGCACAGCTTGGCACAGCAGAAATGCTCTTCTCCCTGCAAAGATCCTGGGCCCTCCTGAGGCGTGGCACTCAGCTCCAGGGAGATGGTGGGCCTGGCAGACCCCAGTGGTGGAGGGTCTGGAGGCCTGCTCCCTGTTCCTCGGGAGGGAGTGCTGCCCACTCTTCCGCCCCCATGGTGCCCACCCTCCTGCCCCACACTGGCTGGAGTGCCCCTCCACCCCCTGTCTCGCTCCTCCCTGTGACCACACACACACCCCATGCACACAGTCTGACGTGGCCTCCTCCCCCACTTCCTTGCAGTTTCCAGATTAGCACTTTCATGCTTTCCCTCCTCCCTGAAAGAACCGAGCTGCTCTCTTTGTTCTTTAACCCTCAGCCCCTCACGCCAGCTGGGCACCTGGGAGCTGCGTGACCTCTGCTGCTATCTGACAGAGGAAACAAGAGGCTGCAGAGACGAGCTGCAGGGAGACGGGATCTCCCCGGGGCACAGGTACAGGAGCAGTGGGTGTTCTGGAGGCCCCTCCTCCCTGCCTCTCCCCACACCCCTCTAGCTAGGACTCCCCTCACTTCCCACCTGGTAAACCCAGTGGCCATTTGGACCCATTTCTGTTCTCTCTAAGTCTGCAGGGGAAATTAATCATAACTCATTATCTAAAGATGTACGTTTCATGAACCATCACATTGACTTGATCACATCTGCTTGGACACTGTCAGCTTGTATAACCCTCGGGGATCACAGCTATATAGTTAAATAGCTAATTGTGAGACTCATTTAGTGTCTCTCTACTTCTGACGGCAGCCACCCTGTCTGTTTCCTGCTTCATCTCCCCTGTGTGATCCTCTGCCCAGCACACTTACACTCAGTGAGCAAGTGCTTGGTGAATGAATGTGTTGCGCAAAGCCTTCTCTCAGCAGAAACAACACTAAAAATTAACACAGCTTCCAGCCAAGATAAACTGACAGAAACCAAACTATTCCCCCTCTTGAAAGAGCAACAACAAAAAACCCAAACTGAAAACAAAAACAAAAACACTGGGCAAAATAGATCCAACGATAGTTCCAAAGGTTTTGGACATCAGACAAGACAACACGAAAGAGTGTACCCTGAAAGGTGTGACACAAAGGAGTGAGGCCTGTGACTGCTCCTGCTGCTGCCCACGGAGAATGTCCAGGATGTAGGCAAGAAGGGAACTCGGGAGAGGCCAAGGTCACTCTCAGTGGAGGAGCTGGAGCTCAAGGTTCAGGGAGGCCAGGGCAGCTGGAGTCTTCAGGGGACAGAGCTGCAGAGAACTTAGCCATCAGCAGGGGGACCCACGAGTTTTCAGCAAATCAGCGCAAGTAAGTGAGGAAAATACCTGAGGCTGAAGGGGGAAGCACTCAAGAGGATTGCGGGGAACAGCCTGGGAACTCATGTAGGACTAGGAAGAAGTCTGTTTTCACAACCAGAGTGTAAGACATCGTAAGTTACAGGGCAAGTGGCATACTCAAAAGAGTATTGACAAAAAGTAGCACTCGACTAAATGTTGCTCCTCCGATATGGACACCTGATTTGGCCACCTGATATGAAGAACTGCCTCATAAGAAAAGGCCCTGGTGCTGGGAAAGATTGAAGGCAGGAGGAGAAGGGAACGACAGAGGATGAGATGGCTGGATGGCATCACCAACTCAATGGACATGAGTCTGAGTAAACTCCGGGAGTTGGTGATGGACAGGGAGGCCTGGCGTGCTGCAGCCCATGGGGTCGCAAAGAGTTGGACACGACTGCAACTGAACTGAACTGAAATGCTTCTCTGTTTTTGTCTGAAAAAGCTCACCAAAAAGGTAAAATGTTTCCAAGGAACTTAACATCCCAGAGTAAGTTCAAGAATATGTATAGGATTGTATATAATGTTCCTATTAACAAGACAAAATTCATGATATCAGTACTCTTGCCTGGAAAATCCCATGGACGGAGGAGCCTGGTGGGCTGCAGTCCATGGGGTCGCTAAGAGTCGGACATGACTGAGCAACTTCACTTTCACTTTTCACTTTCATGCATTGGAGAAGGAAATGGCAACCCACTCCAGTGTTCTGGCCTGGAGAATCCCAGGGACGGGGGAGCCTGGTGGGCTGCCATCTATGGGGTCGCACAGAGTTGGACACGACTGAAGTGACTTAGCAGCAGCAGCAGCAGCATCTAACCAAAACTTGCAATACATGCAAAAAAACCAAGAAAAAACAACCTATACTAAGGAGGAAAATCACTCAATGGAAAGTGACCCAGAAATGACACAGATAATAGAATTAGTAAATAAGGAGTACATAATTAGTCTAATTGAATTCCATACATTCAAAATGTTACAGGAGAGTAAACATATTAAACAGAGAAATGAAAGATATAAAAGTATTCAAATCAAACTTCTAGACATGAAAACTACAATGTCTAAGATGACTTATACATTAAATAGAATTAATGACAGACTTGATACTGAAGAATGAAGAGTAAACAATTAGTGATATTTAAGACAGAGCAATAGAAACTTCACAAAATAAAGCACAGGTTTAAAAAACTACTGAAAAAATAACAGAGCATGATAAACATGGAGCTGAAGCTCTTAATGGAGAGAAAAGAGTTTAAGCTGGTTTAAAACTCGGTGTTCAAAAAACTAAGATCATGGCATCCAGTCCCATAACTTCTTGGCAAATCAGTTCAGTTCAGTCACTCAGTCGTGTCCGACTCTGCGACCCCATGGACTGCAGCACGCCAGGCCTCCCTGTCCATCACCAACTCCCAGAGCTTGCTCAAACTCATGTCTATAGTGTCGGTGATGCCATCCAACCATCTCATCCTCTGTTGCCCCCTTCTCCTCCTGCCTTCAATCTTCCCCAGCATCAGGGTCTTTTCCAATGAATCAGTTCTTCACATCCAGTGGCCAAAGTATTAGAGCTTCAGCTTCAGCATCAGTCCTTCCAATGAATATTCAGGACTGATTTCCTTTAGGATTGACTGGTTTGATCTCCTTTCAGTCCAAGGACTCTCAAGAGTCTTCTCCAATACCACAGTTGGAGAACACACGTAACATCATGGCAAACAGATGGGGAAAAAATGGAAACAGTGGCAGATTTTATTTTCTTGGGCTCCCAAATCACTGTGGATGGTGATTGCAGCCATGAAATTAAAAGACACTTGCTCCTTGGAAGAAAAGCTATGACCAACCTGGACAGTGTTTAAAAAGCAGAGACTTCATTTTGCTGACCAAGGTGCATAAAGTCAAAGCTAAGGTTTTTCCAGTAGTCATGTATGGATGTGAGAACTGGACCATAAAGAAGGCTGAGTGTCAAAGAATTGATGCTTTGGAACTTCTGTGCTAGAAAAGACTCTGGGGAGTCCCTTGGACAATAAGAAAATCAAAACAGTCAATCCTAAAGGAAATCAACCCTGAATATTTATTGGAAGGACTGATGCTGAAGCTAAAGCTCCAATACTTTGGCCACACGATTCGAAAAGCCTACTCATTGGAAAAGACACTGATGCTGGGAAAGATTGAGAGCAGGAGGAGAAGGGGGTGACAGAGGATGAGATGGTTGGATGGCATCACTGACTCAATGGACATGAGTTTGAGCAAACTCCAGGAGAAAATGAAAGACGGGGAAGCCTGGTGTGCTGTGGTCCACGGGGTCACAGAGAGTCGGACAGGACTTCTCTATTGAACAACAAGACACTGACAAGCTTCATACCTGTACTATAAATACCAAAATAATCAACAAAGCATTCCAATAAGAGTTTATAGCTAATTCACCAACACAGGAGTTTAATAAAATTTTCTTTAAAATCACAATTGATTCTTTAAAAAACTTAAAAAGAGGACAAAAAATAGAGGCATAAGATGAAAAAATATCAAGATGGTAGGTTGAAAACCAATCTGTTGGTAATTACATTAAATGTAAAAGATCCAAAACCCACCAATTAAAAGGCAATTACTAACAGATTAGGTAAATAAGCAAGACCTAGGTATAATCTGAATTATAAGAAATCCGTATTACTATAAAGGCAGAAATAGGCTAAAAGAAAACAATTCAGAAAAGATACATTATACAAACACTGATCAAAACAAAGCTGGTTTGGCTATAAGACAAAGAATATTTCAGAGCAAAGATATCACCAGGATGAAGAAAGTCTTTTCATAATGATAATGGTGTGAATTCATCAGATCAGATCAGATCAGATCAGTCGCTCAGTCGTGTCCGACTCTTTGCGACCCCATGAATCGCAGCATGCCAGGCCTCCCTGTCCATCACCAACTCCCGGAGTTCACTGAGACTTACATCCATCGAGTCAGTGATGCCATCCAGCCATCTCATCCTCTGTCGTCCCCTTCTCCTCTTGCCCCCAATCCCTCCCAGCATCAGAGTCTTTTCCAATGACTCAACTCTTCGCATGAGGTGCCCAAAGTACTGGAGTTTCAGCTTCAGCATCAGTCCTTCCAAAGAAATCCCAGGACTGATCTCCTTCAGAATGGACTGGTTGGATCTCCTTGCAGTCCAAGGGACTCTCAAGAGTCTTCTCCAACACCACAGTTCAAAAGCATCAATTCTTCGGCGCTCAGCCTTCTTCACAGTCCAACTCTCACATCCATACGTGACCACAGGAAAAACCATAGCCTTGACTAGACGAATCTTTGTTGGCAAAGTAATGTCTCTGCTTTTGAATATGCTATCTAGGTTGGTCATAACTTTCCTTCCAAGGAGTAAGCGTCTTTTAATTTCATGGCTGCAGTCACCATCTGTACTGATTTTGGAGCCCAGAAAAATAAAGTCTGTCACTGTTTCCACTGTTTCCCCATCTATTTCCCATGAAGTGATGGGACCGGATGCCATGATCTTCGTTTTCTGAATCTTCAACATTTATGTACCTAATAACAGTTTCAAAAACACGCAAAGCAAAAGCTGAGAGAACTGAAAGGGAGCTGATAGCTGGAGATTATGTGCTGAGCTCTCCCCAAAGCTGGGCAGCCGGGTCATCTTGGAGGGGGTCTAGCTGGTGCATCTCTGTGTCCACCGCTGGATCCTGAAGTCCTTGGAGTCCACCTTGATTGGGAACAGAAGGGCCTCTGGCTGTTTGTCCTGGGATTGAGCGAGGACAGATGGAATGGGGGAGTAATAAGGCTGGGCATCCCTGCTACATGTGATTTTGCTCCAAGCTTTAGACGTGTTCACCCAGATCTGCTCAAGTTTAGACCCTTGAAAGCTCTCTCCTCAGGGCATGAGGAGTGTACAAGAAAGGGTTACCTGTTGGAACATGACAGGTTGGAGAAGGAGCCCTTGACAGGGTGTATGACAAGAAGATAATAATAATGGCATTGAAAGATGTTGTGATGGGTCAAGAAAATCAGGAACATAAAGTGCTCCGTAAGTGGCAGGGATACTTGTGTGAGTGCCAACAAGACCTTACTTTATTTCCTCCTCTTGTTCATTTACTCCACAAATGTTATGCTGGAGACAGGTAGGCATGAAGGTCCTTCCACTCTGAACCAGACATCAGACAGCTCTTCACGAGCTCACAGATTGCTCGTGCCCTTTGGCACCTACCAATGACACCCTCAATGTGATTCTGGATGCCATCTGCTTCCCACTCGAACTCTCCCGGGACCATCACGTGTCAACCAGCAATTTTACTAAGACCTGCTAGCCTGTGGCTCTTTACGGCATAGAAAGGGTATCTTACATCTTCCTATAGATATTCACACTATTGTATTCGACTCTGTAACCCCATGGACTGTAGCCTGCCAGGCTCCTCTGTTCATGGGATATCCCAGACACGATTACTGGAGTGGGTTGCCATTTCCTCCTTCAGAGGATCTTCCCGACCCAGGGATCGAACCCAAGTCTCCTGCATCTCTTGCACTGGCAGATGAATTCTTTACCACTGAGCCTCCTGGGAAGCCCAGAGCCACAAGAAGGTCCCATCTGAGGCTAGTGGTTTGTAACACTGAGGTTTTCCCAAGGATGTTCAGTTGTTTGCACAGCAGGACACAATTCCTGCCACCCCTGAGCACAGGCCCCTTTCCAGCGTGACTCTGCAGCTCTTTGCGGAGCTGTTTTCCTGCCCTTTGCAGCAGGGCTGACCAACAGGCAGGGGCAGACAAGGCTACGGGAACCGGGATGGCGGGCGGGGTCTCACCCTCAACTCACTGCCCTCAGACGACACACACAGGAGCCCAGGCTCAGCGGGGAGGGAGGCCCAGCCGACGGTGCTCCCAACCAGCCAGCGCGTGGGCGAGGCCGTCTGGGACCATGCAGGACCACCAGCTGCCAGACGTCTGCTGCTCAGGAGTCACGCAGATGAGGCCAGTCCAGACTGCTGACCCACAGAACCTCGGGCAAGTAAAACCGGCTGATTCAAAGTCCAGTATGAATCCACGCCTCCTGAGAAAGTCCTGTCACACGCCCCTCCACACACTCACGTATCTCCTTCTCTACACTTCTCTGCTTCCTAAAAAGAACCACACTGTTTGCCAGTTAATTCCCCCTCATCTGTGTTGTCTTTCTTGTTGTTTAACGGGCACATGCTTTATCTCCATAATCAGACCGTGAGTAATCCAGGACAGAGAATTTATGTACAGCTGGAACTCAACCAGTAGCTGTCTGCCCTCACTCACCTTTCTTATGAGGAATACAGAGACCCCAGCTGTGAAACGGGAGACTGGGACACGTTTTTTTTATAGGCACTCAGGGCTCATCATCCTCAGGGGCAAAGCGCAGCTAACCGCAGTGCCTTTGCACACGAGGTCAGCGTGCAAGGAACTCGACTGTGCGGGGGGAAGAAGGAAGTGTCGTTCTGCTTTGCTTCTAGCTTCCTGGGTGTGAGGGGCCCCAGCTCGTGTTTCTACCAGCTGTCCATACGGATTATTCCGGAGCTTTGCTTCTGCGATGGTGTTTCAACATCTTAATCAAATTATGCCTGAAGAGCTTCAGTGAACACAGCCCCTTGCTGGCAGAGCAATTGCAAAATGTTAGGAAAGAAATGATCGAGTGAGGCTATCGTTTCATATATCAGAGGAAGAACAAGATGGTCCTAGGCAGAGAGCCCCCTGGCTGGGAACAGCGGGAGTCTCTGGAGGGTCCCAGCTCTCTCACCAGGAGAGAGGGGCCGCCCCGTGGTACAGTGACCCCACACTAGAAAGGTGGCCGGGGAACAGAGGCGGGGCGACAGGTGCACAGTGGGGCTGCAAGGACAGAGCCTGAGGTCCACTCCTCTCTTCCTCCCTCGCTGCCTGGGAGGCCCGCACAGCCTGGCCGGTACTGATCTGGCCCTTGACCACAAGCGTCCATCAGCTGTTGCAGGAGCCGCCCTCAGGTCTCTCCACCCTGCTCCCACCAAAGCCCAGAATGCTGACTGTCAGTGTCGACCGAGGATGGTGCTCCCTGCGGGCCTCACGGTGTCTGGGCCGACTGCACACAGCATCAAGACACAGCTTTTCAACCCAGAAATTTAGGTTTTCTGTGATTTGGCTCCAGGCTCTGGTTTCAGCTGAAGAGTCATGGGCTGGCTGAGGTGGGGCTGAGCCCTTATCCCCCTGGGAGGGTCTACATCTGACCCTGACTTCCCTGGAACTGGTGGCCCCTCATCTCCCCAGCAGGAGGGGCTGCACCCGCAGGACCCTGGCCTCCAGGAGCCCAGGCAGCTGGCTTTTCCAGCCTCCACTGCAGATCCCCAGGGACCCACTCAGGTGCCCTGACCACCTGCTCAGAACTTGGGGAGCAGTGGGGCCAGCTCCTTCCCCTGGAGCTTGGTGCCGGTCTGCTTGGGGGCTGGGGACTTGGCCTCTCTGCCCTCTGCCCACAGTTCCAGCCGGCATGGCGGTGCCCCTGGCTGCTGCAGCGGCCATCTTTTCAAGTCACCAGCGGGCTGGGTACTTTCAGAGCTGGGAACAGAGGTTACATACTGAGCAGAATTAGGGAATGAACAATTACTCATCATTTCCAGTAATTTTTCATAAGATTTTTTTTTAATGTGGACCATTTTAAAGTCTTTATTGGACATGTTACAGTAATTGCTTCTGTTGTTTATGTACTGGATTTCTTGGCGTGACGCATATGAGCTCGTAGCTTCCCGATCAGGGATTGAACCCACTCTCCCTGCACTGGAAGGCAAAGTGTTACCCACTGGACCTCCAGGGAAGTCCCTCCAGCAGGGTGTTGACCTAGCAAAACAGACCTGGTCATGGAATTCAGAGCAGGCTCCAGGTTGGGGAAACAGCGTGGTCTTGGCAGAACTGTGGGAAGCGGAGGAAGGCGTTGCCTAGCCTGGATCGGACCTGGGCTCAACCGTGCAGCCTTACACGGCGGCCCTGAGTTTCTCCTGTGCTGGGCGCCTAGGAGGACCCGCCCCGCAAAGCCCTGGGGCCAGCCCTGGGGTGTGGCCAGTGTCCTCCCGCTGTGGACAGCAGAGCTTTTCTGGTTGAGGCCCCCAGGCTGGCACAGCGCCCCGGGCTGTCAGCGCCACGAGGTCCACTCAGAGGAGCCAGGGGAGGTGGAGGGCGGCTCCCATCAGCCAGCCCAGGGACTCGGCTGGCGCCCTCATTTACACTTGTTAAAGGGATGTATGGATTTCACTGTAATTTAATTTTAAGACTTACAGCTTAATTAAATAGGCTTATTAAGCCCCGGCAGTGTGTTTCTGCTTTCAGCACAGAAACAGCCTTGAATGTCATAAAGGATTTTCGCCCTTGAGCTTGGTGATGAGATGGCCAGGCAGAGCAGAGGCGGCCTCCGCTCCTCCCCCAGCCCCCCGCCCCTCCCCCTCCCCCTCCCCCTCCTCGCATCCCCTCTCCCCCCTACCCCGTCCCCCCTCCCCCGGCAGAGAGCCTCGGGACATTTTTTTCTTAACACTGGTGCCCCGACTTCCTAACACCTGCCTGAGGGCAGAAAACAAAGGATCTTGCTCTTCAAGGCGACTCACTCACAGGTGTCTTTGGGAGAAAGCCAAGGCCCCTGTGAACTGGAACTGAAGGAGAACCAGTGGACGAGTGGACTAGAGGCAAGCGCCAGCCTCCGCCTCTAGGGGGAAACAGAGAAGGCCGATGGACCCGGGGCCACGGTGGGCGGGGCCAGAGCATGGTGGGCGGGGCTCGGGCGCGGTGGGCGGGGCCAGGGCAAGGTGAGTGGGGCAGGGTTACAGTGGGCGGGTCCCGGGTCACGGTGGGCGGGACTCGGGTGAGCCTGGCCTGGTGCACAGTGGACCAGACCCGGGCTCAGCTTCCCAGTCTGCATTCTTCACCTGGGGCAGCCACGCGGACGCGGAGCCAAGGGTGTGTGTGCATCACTCAGCAGTAGTCGCCAGTCCTGCTGGGCATGAGGGGCCTCTGACGGGTGGCTCTGCTCTGGAACGTCAGAGTGTCGAGGCTGGGGAAGGGGGTCCTCGGAAAAAGACTTTCTCCTTGGGTACATGACTGCTTTGTCCCTTTGCACTTCACGCGAGAGCATCATTAGGAGGGACCGCCCTCTGCCCAAAGCACCTGCTGAAGAGCCTGGAACGTCCTCTGCCAGCAGGACCCACCAACTGCCTATTTTTATCAATGTTCTGATTTCTAAAAATGTATACCTACCCCCTGTGGCCTGGCAGCCGGGGATTTGGAACTGAACTACATGGTACGTACACGCTGCACCTCCCAGGCTTCAGGCTCCAGGGACACACACACAGGTTCCAGATTGCCCTCTGCAGAACCTGGGCTCCAGTGACGAGGGGGACGAGGTGGTCACCGCCTCCCCCAGTGGGGAGGAGGCAGCGTCCACCTCCGGGCCGAGACTGCAGGCATACGAGAGGAGCAGCTCCGTGCCGGCCGTGTCCCCCACTAGACTCCTGGCTCCACTTCCCCATGCACTTGCTGCCTCAGCCTCCATCTGTGCCTCTTGCAAGGCCTGGGGTGTGGGCATCGCTCTCCGGGCCTGCCGTTGCCTTGGACACTCCTTGAACTGCCATGTAGTGATCTCCAGGTGAGATTCCAGGCTCCCGAGAAGAGGGAGCAGCCCCATTTCCTCAGCCTCCCCCGGGAACCCCGGGGCTCTGTACTGGGAGAACCTGGCTATGGGGCAGGAGTGGGGTCCACCCGTGGGGCCCCACTGCCTCCCCACGCAGGCCTTTCCCAGGGACCTTGGGGAGGGTGGGGGAGGGTCTCCTCACGGGTGGGCTTGCTGCTCTGTATGTGGGTGTCAGCCACATGAGCATCTCCAGAGACTTCTAGAAAAGCGGTGCACAGACTCCCCTGCCCCCGCCCTGCTCCAGGCTCACACAGCCAGCTCACGCTCGGAGTGACTGCTTTTACCAAGTGCTAGGTGGCTCAGATGGTAAAGAGTCTGCCTGCAGTGCAGGAGACCCAGCTTCAGTCCCTGGGTTGGGAAGGTCCCCGGAGAAGGGCATGGCTGCCCACCCCAGTATTCTCGCTTGGAGAATCCCACAGACAGAGAGGCCTAGTGGGCTACAGGCCAGGGGTTGAAAAGAGTCCACAGGACTGACTGACTCACTTTACTGTCTGTCAGAGCATCTTTTACATGATCTCACCCTCAGGACGCCCTGGTTTCACTGATGAGACAGCTGGGGCACAGAGGAGCTGTCACCTGCCCAAGGGCGCACTCTGTGGGCGGCAGGCCCCCCACCACCTTGCCAAGCATGCTGTGAAAGGGCCAGGGCCTCCTGGGACCCCAGCGTCCTCAGAGCTTCTCGCTATGAAGTCCTGACTCCCAGCTCTGCCTGGTACCCAACCCGGCTGTCTCTGGAGCACAGGTGAGCACTTCCGGGTGCCCTGCCCATCCTGGTGCCTCTAAGGATGAAACAGTGGCGTCCAGGAGTGCCGACCACCAAGCTGTCGATTTGTGGATCAGGCAGGATGCCTGCCTGCCTGCTGCCCACCCCCCACCCCCACCGTCTGAGCCCTAAAGCCGAGCAGAAGATGAGAAAAGGTACAGATTAAATTCCCTTTGCAGCAAAGATTGGCTTTAACTGTCCCTTTGCCCTTTTAGCTAAAGTTTTGAAGACTCTGGACACTGAGGTCCTAGGCCTGGGGGACGTGGTGCTCAGCTCTAGGCATGACCTGGGCACCTTTAGCGTTCATTACTCATTTTCCACTTTTCTGCGTGAAAATCTTCAGAAATCCCAGAAGGTAAAGAGTGCCTGCTACCCACATCGCCAACGCCCAGTTGTCCTCACCTCTGCACAGCAACATGATTCTTCTTGCAGGAAAGCTGAGCTCTGGGTCATCTGTTGGGCAGGCAGTCAGGAGCCTTGGGCAGAGGCCAAAGGGTGTGGTTTGGGAGCAGCGAGATTTGGCAAATATCTCGGCCTCTTTGTCATGTGACCCTGTGTTGTTGTGCTAGTCGCTCAGTTGTGTCCAACTCTTTGAGACCCCGTGGACTGCAGCCCGCCGGGCTCTTTTGTCCATGGGATTCTCCAGGCAGGAATACCTGGATGGGTTGCCACGCCCTTCTCCAGGGGATCTTAATCTTCCCAACCCAGAGATCTAACCCAGGTCTCCTGCATTGGCAGGCAGATTCTTTACCATCTGAGCCACCGGGGGAGCCCTGGGCAGGTGGACTAACCTCTCTGCACCTCAGTCTGCTCATAGGCACAATCGCCATGACGAGGCCTCACCCACGGCATAGCTGGACGAGACCGGCTCTTCTAACGCTCTCTGCTCGGCAGTTGGCGAGCGCACACCAAGCGCTCAACAAACAGTGGCTTTTTTTCTTTTCTTTTGTGAGAGAATAGATATGAGAGAGCTTTGAAAACCGCAGTCGGTGCCTGGGAAGGATTTGCCTGGCGGATTCTTGGAAAGCTGTTGCCTGGGCATGATCGCAGGTTGTGATCAGCTTGGAAGGAAGTGTCATCCATTTTCCAGCAAGGAACAGCAGATGCCCCTAGTCCTGGCAGACACACAGTGGGGGGGATGGGGGGTGGCGGGGAGGGGGACGGGTCTCATCCCCACCTTAGATCCAGTTCCTATTTCCCTTGATCGCCTCCCAGGCTTGTTGCAGAAGAACCTGAATCTCCAGCCTGTATCAGGGAGTGTGTGTGCATGCTCAGTCGCTCAGTCGTGTCCAACCCTTTTGCGACCCCACAGACTGTAGCCCACCAGGCTCCTCTGTCCATGGGACGCTCAAGGCAAGAATACTGGCGTGGATTGCCACGCCCTCCTCCAGGGGATCTTCCCAACCCAGGGATCAAACTGTGGTCCTCTGCACCGCAGGGGGTTCTTTACCACCAACACCACCTGGGAAGCCATCAAAGAGTAATCTGTATAAATCCCAGCCTTCCCGGGGGGTCTGTATGCTCAGTGCTCCCCCCACAACCCAGACCCTCCCTGGCTCGGGGGCAGCAAGAGGGCTGGACGCAGCCCAGTGCACCCAATGGCGGGTGGTTGGGGGTGGCGCGTCTGGGAGTCTGGGCTGCGGGCCCGCCCCGAGAAGGATGCGTTTCAGCCTCAGGGCACCTCTCATCTGGGCAGACTCGTGCAGGGGTGGCGTTCTTCGCCATGGACCACGAAGGGTAGGAGGAGAAGGTGCAGGAGAAGGTGTGATCTGCTCCAGAGCTCGGCCCTTAAAGACCTCGTCAGGGCTTGGAGTGCGGCGTTGGAAGAAAGACCGCTGGTCACCACGTGGTGCCTCGGCTGTTCCTGGGAGCCAGGCGTGGCCCAAGGTGTGCAGCACCGGTGTCCTCGGTGGGGCTGAGCGGACTGGCGTGATGCAGTGCTGGTGTGTGTGGCCCGGCGTCTGGACGGAACACCCCTCCCTCCCCGCTTCCTTCTCCTACAGCAGCACTTACTGAGTAGCTGTCAGGCGTCAAGGGGAGGCCAGGCTCTGGACGCGTGGGCCTGGGACAGCCTGGGGCCCGGGACCCTCTGCTGCAGTGCGTGCACGTGGACACACGTCTGCTCCAGAAGCAAAACACAAAGGGACCGCCAGGGACTAACAACACCAGCAAGCGCACTCGCGTGGGCAGATCGGGCAAATCATGGACGAGCTACAGAAAGACCAAAAAGCCCATGGCCGCTTCTGAACCACCAGCAGCCGAAAGAGCAAAACAGCAGGTACAGTGCGCGTGGCGCCTGCATTCAACACCACCTAAGGGGTGGGCAAGCCTCCTAACCACCCCTCTGGGCCGAACCCTGGACACACCCCTGCTCGCCCCATGTACGGAACCAGCTCAACTCCCTCAGCGGGCGAGCAAGGGGAGCTGTTTGTTCTTGCCTCCCCCTGCTGCAGCAGGGGCCCCATAAAGCCTTGCCTGAACTTCTTGTCTGGCCTCTGATCAATTTCTATTGATTGGGGAAGGCCAAGAACCCTGGTTGGTGTCAGACTCAATCCTTAACATCACCCTGTGAATTAATCTTCTTGTTCATTTATTTTACAGATGCCCCCTGAGTCCCGGGCACTGTGCCAAGGGACAGGGGTCCTGCCCTCATGGGGCACGAGGCCAACAGTAAGGATACCACCAGCCACGAGGTCAGGCCCAGCCAAGGCCCTGTTTGGGTGTCGGTCAGAGCTGAGCAGAAGGCCACGCTTGAACAAAATACAGGGACTGTCAGACCAGAGGTGGCCGATGTCCAGCCCCACAGTGCTTTGGAACCAGCCCTGGAGGAGGGTGGGCACCCCACCTGGCCACTCACCAGGGTGGACCCCGGACCCTCTCGCCCGTCCCTAGTTCACAGGTGGGAGGGGACGCTGCCAGGGTCCCAGGGCTGTTGCATGTGCTGTGTGAAATCCAGGCCAAGAGGACCCCGTGCCAGGCACGCGAGTCGCCCACAGGTGTTGAACGGCACTGACCAAGCCCAGTGGCCCGGTGGCCATCAAGGTGGCGTTTCCCTGGAGGCCTGACACGGGGCGGACCGTACCCCAGGACAATCCCTCGAGGCCGCCAGGGTCTGAGTAACTCACCAGGGGCCGGGCTCTCTGCAGGGTCACTCCAGGGCTCTGGCTGGGTCATGTCTGTGTCTTCACTGCAGTGACTGGAGAGACAAAAAATGGAGCTGCTAACATTTGCAGAAATCGTTTCTAACAGTGTTAGATGTTGCTAATTAAAATGGCTCATGCTGCTCCAAACTGAGGCAAATCAATCATTTGTTAGCAAATCAAAGGCCGTTCTTTCCTCAGCAGCTTTGGGGAGCAGATGAGCAGTGGGGCGACGGGAGATTGCCCAGGCGTCTTCCCCGCGGGGCTGGGGGGACGCGGCCAGGGCGGAGCCCCTCCAAGCAGATGGACGTCCTAAGCCGGGGTTCAGAGGGTCTCCTGGAGGCCTTGTCCTGGGACACTCACCACTTTGCATGTCAGTTCTGTCTTTTCCTAACTGACTCTGAAGTATAAGGTGTATTTACTGCATTCTCCCCTTTGTGCCAAGTGGGAGAGACTGTGGCGAATGAACAGGATGCTTTGGGCTGTGGGATGGGAAAGGTGGGGGCCGGGAGGGTGGAGGTGGGAGGGGTGGGCCGGGAAAGAGACAATGACACGGATAAAGCAGCCGTTCAGAGTCCGAGAGACGACGTGTCGGGCTGACGTGGAAACGTGGCTGGCTGGGGGTTGACTGTGGGTGGCGGGGCCCCTGGAGAGGGGGCGGGAGTGGGGGCTTTGCGCCATCGGAGGGGGCAGTGCAGGCAGGAGCAGGCATGCAGTGGCCTGGGCCCTCTACCAGAGCTCCACCTGCCATTCTGTGGGGCTGGGCAGGGGAGCACAGCTCTTCCTGGTGGTCCAGGCAAGAGCGCTGGCAGCTGGGGAGAGGAGGATCAAGGTGGGATGTGTCCAGAGGTGGGCTGAAAGATCAGGAGATGCAAAGATGTGGCTGGCGGGGAGACGACTGGATGGGGCAGGCGGTGGGGCCATCTCCAAGTGGAGGCCTCTCGGGGAGTGGTCTGCAGAGAACAGCTGAGACAGAGCGCCTCGGCAAGGTCTGGAACCGACATGCAGAAGGAAAGAGCCGCCCCGTCCAGTATTCTTGCCTGGAAAATCCCAGGGACAGAGGAGCCTGGTGGGGTACAGTCCACAGTGTCTCAGAGAGTCAGACATGACTGAGCACACACACACACACACACACACACACACACACACGGAGTCACCAGTCTACAGATGGTGTCCAGAAGCTGGAAGCTGCTTTTGGTCGCCTGTGGCCAGGTCAAGAGGGGAAGGCAGTGGGGGAAGCCACACTGAGGCGATGAGGGGGAGCCTGCACAGTGAAAGGGAAACCTAGAGCCTGCTTCAGGAAGGGGGTGATCCAGGAAAGCTGTGGTTGAGGCTGTCACGGGGTGGTCCTGAGGGACTCGTCAAGGTCAGTGGGAACTGTGGAGGAGATGGAAACCGAGTTGTAGCCACTGGTGGATGTAAACAGCACGCTGAAGACCAGAGCGGGCTCCGCGGCCGGTGAGAGCCCCGCCTGGCTGGGCCGTGTGCTGCCTGTGCCACTCCGGGCGGGAGTCAGAGCCCTAAGCTCGACTCCCAGGTGCTCAGAGTGGGGAGCTGCGAGATGCAGACGAGGGGGACAGACTCCATCTGCTAGAGCCTGGGAGGGCTTCCTGGAGGAGGTGATGCAGGGAGGCGTGGCATCTGTGGGCACTTTCCAGGTCAAGAACAGGGAGGGTGGGAGGCAGGAGCAGCTGTGCAGTGACCTGGGCTCTGCTTTCACAGCTCTGCCTGCAGTTCTGTTGGGCTGGGCTTTGGGGCTGGGCGGGGGAGCACAGCTCTTCCTGGTGGTCCAGGCAAGAGTGCTGGCAGCTGGGGAGAGGAGGATCAAGGTGGGATGTGTCCCAGAGGTGGGCTGAAGGATTAGGAGATGCAAAAACTAGGAGAGCAAGGCAGAGAAGGTTCTGGAGAGATGGGGGATGAGCGCTCCTGGAGCTGAAGTGGAAGAGTGAGCTGCACTAGGGGGACTTTGGATGCCTTTCTAAGCACTTTTAACTGAAAATAAATACACAGGCCCAGCACTGCTAGGGCATCACCAGGTCTGCTATACAACATGCATTAAATATTTTTGTGCATTTTAAGATAATAGGTATTCATTATGGGAAAATCAGAAAATACGCTGGTGGACTGAATAATGGCCCCCAGGATGGCAGTGTCCTAATCCTCCAAACCCGTGAATCCCAGAACCTGTGAATCCTGGCAAAAGCTGGAAAAAGAAAGGAAACAGATCCTCTTTAGCCTCCCCAAAGAACCAGCCCTGCTGACGCCTTGATTTTAGACTTCTGACCTCCAGACATTGGAAGAATGGGTCTGCACTGGTTTAAGCCGCTGCGCTTACAGTGATCGCTCACAAACACCAAATGTAGCAGGAAAGAGCATGGAAAGTATGGTGGCCACTGCTTACATTCCACCCAGGAAGAGGCTGAGCGCCGAAGAATTGGTGCTTTCAAATTGTGGTGTTGGAAAAGATTCTTGAGAGTCCCCTGGACCGCAAGGAGATCCAACCAGTCCATCCCAAAGGAAATCAACCCTGAATATTCATTGGAAGGACTGTTGCTGAAGCTGAGGCTCCAATACATTAGCAACCTGGTGTGAAGAGCTGACTCATTGGAAAGGACCCTGATGCTGGGAAAGATGGAAGGCAGGAGGAGAAGGGGACGACAGAGGATGAAATGGTTGGATGGCATCACTGACTCAATGGACTTGGGTTTGAGTAAGCTCCAGGAGATAGTGGACAGAGAAGCCTGCGTGCTGCAGCCCATGGGGTTGCAGATTCAGACACGACTGAGCGACTGAACAACCTGCCTCCCACCTAGTCCTCTGCCCTCACAGAGTTCTTTTATACAGAATTCTTTTATTCTTTAAAGATGTCTTGCATTTTTCACTGAACTTTACAATGAGCATGTCTCCCATGTTATTAATGTTTTTGTAATGGTTTCTCAGCATTGCTAGATTTTTAAAGCAAAAGAACAACATGATCTGTGAAAATTAATAAAGGGAAACCTCAATAAAATGGAGCTCTCATGCACATACCACTCAATGTAGATACAGATCCCAACAGGTAGAGACCTACCTTGAGTCTCCATCAGGAAGAAAGTTACTACTTAACTGCCCAGCAGAGAAAGGAAGATTTTCTCCCCACCTGGCAACAGCTCAGCCAATGAGAGACCAGCACAGCACAGCCAATGAAAAGCCACCACACTTCCAACTCCCAGTTTCCTCCAATGGACTCTTTGTTTAGAACAGCCCTCCCGCTTCCCCTTCTCTCTAAGAAAGAGTTTTTCCTTCGCCAAACTTGCATGTGGTTAGTCATAAACTGCATGTTCCAAATTGAAGTTCTTTGCCTGTCCTGAATAATTCCTTTTTGCTGATAAAATGACTGGCTTTTTATTGTTTTAGGTTAACAATTCAAACTACCTTTTGGAAGGAAATCTCTGGCACCCAGCCCCCAATCCCAGAAGCTTGAGCAACTCTTAATAGACGTTCAGGGCTGGCATGGGATCCCTGACCAGAGGGTTAGGTCAAGTATGATATCCAAGCCCCACACGTGTTTATCTTCCACTCACAGGAAGCCCCACGCAGCTTCCTGTTGGGAGGCAGCCTTCTCTGGGTGGAGACTCGGGGGCATATGTACCTCCCCTCCTGTCCCTTTACTCATGGCTTCCAAAGTCAACATGCTGGAAGGGGATACAGAAACGGAGGGTGAACTCAGCCAGGGGAGGTGCTGGGAAGGAATACAGTCAAGAAAGAAAAGAAAGAAAGTCTCTCAGTCATTGTGACCCCATGGATTGTAGTGCGCCAGGCTCCTCTGTCCATGAAATTCTCCAGACAAGAATTCTGGAGTGGGTTGCCATTTCCTCCTCCAGGGGAATCTTCTCGACCCAGGGATCAAACCCGGGTCTCCCACATTGCAGGTGGATTCTTTACCATCTGAGCCACCAGGGAAGCCCCTAGTAAAGTCAGAGAGGTTCTAACTGGGAGAATTTTATGGCCCTGCGTGGGAAAAGCTCATCACCACTACAAACTTCCAATCCCATGCCACTCCTGAGGCTACAGAGGCTGGGAGGCAGTACTGGCCAGTGAACCCAGGAGCCGAGAAAGCACCTGCCTGAAGTGATGCCCTGGGGCATGTTGGAGCACCCACACGTAAGTAGAATGCGGTGGGGGAAGGAGCTGACTGTCCAGCAGGGGACAGGACAACACTTGAGACCCTGGGAGCCGAGGAAGGAAAGACCTCAACAAAGCCTTTGGTCTTGAGCAGGGCCCTCTGTTGGAGGGGAAGGTGTCCTGGGGTGAATGGTGGCCTCCTGGGACCTCTGAGTGATACCTTATAGGTGGGAGCCCCGGGATTTTTATAGATGTCACTAAGCTAAGAGTCTCGAAATGAAATCACCCAGGGTTACCCCAGTGGGCCCTAAACCCAAAGGTGAGTGTCCTTATAAGTGACATAGCGGGGAGACTCAGCGGGGAGAGGAGAGGAGAGGACGGAGCAGGGGCAGGAGTGCTGCGCCCACAGCCAAGGAGGCCTGGGGCCCCAGGAGCTGAGGGCGCTGGAAGGACCCTCCCCTGCTTTCAGACGTCTGGCCTCCAGGACGGGGAGAGAATAAAGCTCTGCTGCCGGAAGTCACCCCGTTGTGGCCGTCTGTCATGGCAGCCACAGGCCGCAACTGCAGGGGTGGGGAGCAAAGTAAGCTGATGCTGGAGGCAGTGGGCGTCTCCTGAAGGCTCTAGAAAAGCTCCTGGAAACAGGACCAGCAAGGTTTCTTTCTGCATTCACCACCCTGCCTGGCCCCGGGGGCTCTGCTGTGGGCTCCGCTGAAGGGGGCGGGGCGGGTGGGCGTATCTGGAGCTCACCCGAGAGGTGTGCGTGGACAGCAGGGCACAGGGCCAGCCCAGAGGGTGTCCTGGTCTGAGAGCCAGGCCGAGGCTCAGAGGGAAACAGGCAGCCCCTTTCTTTCCAGAGACCCTCCAGGGGTGAAACCAGAGCCCTTTGGGGTGTGCCAGCCCCCCAGTGCAGCGGATTGGCTTTCAAACTCTGGTAACGTTACAACCAAGGAAATGATTTCCCAGGAGAAGCTCCCGGTCTGGCAACATACTAAATAATTTGTTGTTTTGAAACTTTTGCAAGATTTACTTGATTAAAAAACCATCAACTATAGTTTTGAATCCACACATTCGAGGAACATTCTTGAAACATACTAAATAATTTGTTGTTTTGAAACTTTTGCAAGATTTACTTGATTAAAAAACCATCAACTATAGTTTTGAATCCACACATTCGAGGAACATTCTTGAAGATTCCAGCTTATTAAGATGGAGGAATGGAGTTTGCAGAGCATCTCGCATGACACCCCCACCCCCGCCCGACATTCAATGAGCCACACGGCTCGACTCAGAATGGCCGTGTGGGACAGACCTGAGATTAATTTTTCATGGGGCGTTGGACTGTAAATGATTTTTCTATTTACTTATGTAACTCGTACATAAAAGATGATGGCACTTAATCAAATACAGACCAACTGCAAATTATGCTGGGTAAACAGTGTGAACAAATTCAATATGCTATTGACCATTTATATATACACGCACACATGTATATTATTGATATATATTTAAGAGTAGCAATCTACCTCACACTGTTAACCCTGCCTGGATAGTCTTACGCTTTCCAGGCCTTTGCTTGTGGTTTCGAGAGTCTCAGATGCCACTGCACCGAGTGCTTGCTGTAGCAGGCTTGCTTTCCATCCCGTCCCCACCAACTTCTGTGCCACCAAGGTTCTGGGAGGACCATGAGCACCTTTAAAAAGATGCACTTTTTATGCTTTGCCTCTCTAGCCTCTAACACAGAGCATCTCAACTGAGGGCAACTTTGGCCCCCAAGAGACGTCGGGCAATGCTTGGAGGTATTTGTGGTGGTCACAGTTTCTGCAGGCACCCAGTGGGCAGAGGCCAGGGATGTAGCTAAGCGGAGAATTGACTTGTCCAAAGATGTCAGTAGCGCTAAAGGAGAAGCCCAGGTCTGAGGCTGCAGCAAACTGGGTCCTCGGTGGGCGGGGAACGGCGCACACGGCTCTGCGTCTGCTCTGCTGCTCCCTGGAGCGTCTCCCGGCTTCTTTCTTAGCAAACGCCCTAGTCTCCTGGAAGGCAAGCCCCAGGATCACTTTCAGGACAATGCCTCCCTGCACCAGGGCCCCCAGTGTACCCCACAAGCCCTAGATTAGAGCACTAACCCCAAACACTTGGTTTCTCAATGGATCATGAAGCCCACTGCACACATCAACTCCATCTTGTTCTTTCTGTTTCCCCAGCAGCTGCACAAGGCCCCAGAGCCTAGTTTGCTCTGAATAAATGTTTTCTGGGTAGCTCGCTGACTGGCTGGCTGACTGAGTGGATAGTGGATGGATACGAGGGTGAATAGATGGATGGATAGATAGAAGGGTGGATGGTTGGGCGTTGGGGCATTGGGAAGATGAATGGATGGATGGATAAATGAATGGAAGGAAGGATGGACGGGGGATGAGCGGGGGATGGATAGATGGACGGGGGATGGAGGAGTGAACGGACGGGCAGGAGACCTGGCTGCAGGCCTCTGTCTGCCACCAGCTGGCTGTTTGCCTCTTGAAAGGTCAGAAGTCTGCAGACTGAACAACTCTGAACAACCTGAATAGCTGTCTAGAGAGGGCAGCGGCTTCTTTCCCAGGAGTGCTGGGAGCTGAGAACTGCGTGGAGGTGGCCTCTGGGATGTGCTGGGAACACGCTTGACGCCTGAGGGAAGTGTTCAAAGAGATAAAATACAGGATTCCTCATTTACTTTGATTATTTTTGATCCGATAAATAACTTTACCTTTTTAGTGTAGGTTTATCTTAAATGTTATGGGACACACTTATACTAAAATAGTGTTCATTGTTTATCTGAAATTCAAATTTAAGTGGGCATCCTGTATGTTTATTTGTACTTCTATCTGGGGACCCTGCCTGGGAAGGAAGTTGTGTGTGTTTTTCTCCTTCACAAACGCTGTGAGGTTCTGGTGCAAAGTTTGAACACTGCTGGCAGAAAAGACCTTAAGGACCCTCGTGGAAGGCCACTGGGTTTCTGGGGGCTGGCAGAGGGGCTGCTACCTCCCACGCGTCCCTCAGGCCCCTGTCAGCCCGGGCAGGACACACGGCAACAGGGAAACTGTGCTCCCGGCCGGCCCGCCCTGCGCTGCGCTGTCCTGCTTCGAGGCCCCTTTCACGGTCAGGCCAGCCGTCCAGCCCTCCTTGGTCTGGCCTTTTGGGGACAATTCCAGGTCCCCTTCCCTGTGGTCAGTCCCAGCTCTGCTTTGAGATGACAGATAAAGTCATTAACTGCAAAGCAAGCAGCAAGAGGCCATTGCAAACTCGTCTTTGTTTGTGGATTTGTCCCATCCTGGGAAACCAACAGAGAAGGGTTTGGAGAGCTCACCGGCGCTACAGACAGCTCCAGCCGGAGGGCCCAGGCAGGGCGGGGGCTGCCCGAAGATGCAGACGCGGCCAGCGGAGGCACTCAGCCTGAGGCTGTCCTCGGTCCTGCCTGAGCCTCTGCCCCCTCCGCCCAAGACCCCAAGACCCCAGAGCAGCGCCTAGATTTCTGGGATCAAAGCTTTACCAGATCTCACCCATCCCCTGACCCTTCATTAACTCCCTGTGGCCCCCTCCCCACGCCTGCCAGGTGCTGGGAGGGTCCATCTCGGGGCCCCTGACCCTCGGGAGCCAGACGGGGGTAGGCTGGAGCATGATTCAGCCTGAGAGTATCGGGGGGCTTCTCCTAGGAAGGGGCTTCTACGTTGAGTCCTGAAAAGCGTCTGAGTGGCAGTGAGAGGGAGATGTCAGAGTCTCAGTGGGACCCGCTCGTGGGGGGCCGGGGGAAGGCCCAGTCTCAGGGTGGAGAAGCTGGCTCTGCCCTGTGGGGTGGGGGCGCAGCAGGGCTGGAGGGAGAGGTGAACCCCTGCTTTCTGTCCTGCAGGCCGGGTGCAGGGGCCCTGTTCCCTGGATCACAGGAGTCTGGGAGGGCGGTGCTCAGGAGAAATGCTCTGAACACGGCGGGTCTGAGATACCAGCGGGGCAGCCAGAGGGACCGTCCGGAGTGCAGGACGCCACCCCACCATGCCCGGCTTAGACCTCAGGCCCCGGCCATGCTTTTTGGTGACCCCATGCTCCGGGGGATCCCACCGTGAGGCCAGGGCGGGGAGCACGGGTGCAGGCGGGTGGCCGAGGCTGGCCCACAGTGACCACGGCCACACAGACGCCCGCAGACTGCCCGGCCCTTCCTCCTCGGGGTTGCGGAGAGACGCTGCGGGACGTGAGTCTCCCTGGGCCTCCTGCTGGCTGTGGGCCACCCCAGCCAAGGTGACCCTCCCTCCAGGCTGCCCAAACCCAGATGCAGGCCCTCACTGCGGGGGTCCGGCCCCGCGATGCCCCCTTCCTGGCCTGGCAGCCACGCTGTCCCTGGGCGGCGGTCCAGCTCTCAGGGTGATGGCAGCTGGCACCCTCAGCGTGGATTTAACTCCACCTCTGACTTCAGGACTTCATGGTCTTTCTCTGCCGAGGTGCAGGTAACGGCAAGCGAGGCTGACACTGAAGATCCGCTTGCCCTGAATAGATAAATCAGACCCAGAATCTTGCTGGGTTTGCGCTCTGCAGGTGAAAACACACATCACTTTTCACAACTGATAGTTATGGTGGGAGGAACAGCCCGAAAAGTTCTCTAAAAATAGACTTAATAACAGTGCAGCCTGCAATTATTATTTTTCTCTGAGATCTTAAAAATTCCTTCTCCCAAAGATTTTTTTCTCTTGGCTGAAAATATCCTCCGGTGCACAGACAGCCTGGGCTCCGCAGCTTTGACAGGCCGTGTCATGCCAGGACAGGGACAAAGGCAGGCTGCCGTCGGGGGGATGAGGTGACGGCTTGGAGGCTGAGGGGTCCAGGATGGGGGGGCGCGGAACACCCAGCAGGGCAGGGTCCAAGGCGGCCCCGCTCCCCTCCCCCAGCCCAGAGGTGAGCCAGAACCACAGAACCGGGATGCTAACAAAGGAGATTAGAATCAGCCCGTGCTGGGTTGCCAAGAGGGAGGAGAAGAAAAGAGATGAATTGCCTTTGATAAACTGCTGGTAGGTATTTCAGCAGGAGAGAAATTCAAAGCTGACCCCCTCCCCAGCATTGTGAGGAATTGTACCCTCACTGCCCCCCAAATTCTCGTGTGGAGCCCGCGCCCAGCACCTCAGAGCCCAGCCTTACTTGCAAACAGGCTCCTTAGAGATGTGATTAGTTACAGCGGCTCACTCTACAGCAGGGTGGGCCCTGATCCAACGTGACTCGTGTCCTTGTAGGAAGAGGGGACTCGGGAGGAGGCCTGGGGACCAGAAGAGGCCCGCGGAGGACGCATGGCCACGTGATGCCAGAGCAGGCACTGGAACAACAGGCCCACAGCTGGGCGCTGGCGAAGGCAGGGGGCAGCCCCCGGAGCCTCTGGGAAAGCCCGCCCTTGCCGACCCCTTGGCTTGGGACTGCCGCTCTCCAGACTGCGAGACGAGAGGTTTCTGTCGTGTTAAGCCCCTAGCCTGTAGTAATTCATCTCAGCAGCCGTGGGGCGCAGGCAGGCTCATCTGTCTGGGCAGCCTCGACCGTGGTCCCTCCTCTGGGGTCAGTGACTGCAGACACAGCTCTCCCAGGTGAAGGTCGCCCCGCTTCGGTGTCTGCTCGGCGTGGAGAGATCAGCCGAGAGCTCAGCGAGCATCTGGAGGACTGGACTCTGCAGGGGACACCCAGCTTCCACCTGCAGCCCTTTAGCCAGCAGGTCCCATGCCCTGGCGCCCTCGCTCCATCTGTGCGGGGGTGTGGTGGGGGAGTCTGTGCACACACACGGTTACCCAGAGGCCTGAAGGGAATGGTGGAGGGGGGCAGCCCTGGGTCTGCAAGAGCCCCAAGGCAGGTGGCACTTCCAGGCAGACTCGTTAGCGGTGGTCCTAGCCAGGGTCCCCAGGATCCAGACACCCTGCTGGTAACTGGTGTGTCTGAAGTTCGGCAGATTTGGACAACTGAGAGAGGAGACCACGGCAAGCTCCCCTGGAGGGCCGAGGCATGGCTGCGGGTGATGGTCTCTCCGGGGCAGGGGACTCTGGGATCTCTCCAGGGCAAGGCACACGTCTATCCAACCTGGCCAAAGGCCCTGCCCGCCTCGTGCAGGCAGCGACGGTCCTGTGGCTAGAGGAGTCGGTGTGTGTGTTGGGGGGGAAGGTGGCTGGTCATAGGACAGCGATGCCCACCTAAGGCACCGAAACTGGACACGAGCGCCCCAGCATCAGACCGGGCTGGAATCCACGCGGCCGGTACCCACAGCTCGGTGTTGACCGTGTGAGGATACCTGGGGAGCCCCTAAACGTGCAGACTCCTGGGCCTCAGGCTCTGGTTCAGAAGGGCTGGGTGACCCCAGAACCTGCATGTTTGGTGCGTGGTCTTGCGTCTTCATTCCCTCCCACCTCTCTGGCAGCTGAGGACCTGGCTTATCCCATTCACTCCTCGTGGCCTCTCCATCTGCAGGTCTTGGCCTCAAGGTAAACCCATGCACAGGTGGGGCGCCCACGGCTCCCCCTGGGGCAGGCCCATTAGCTGCAGCCTCAGCTCCTTGGGCCCGGGAACTGCAGTACCTGTCATTAAAGGGACCTGATAAACGCTCCCAAAGCCACGGACGTAAGCGGTGCAGCTGGCATCTAAAGGTGTCATCTGTCATCCCCGTTGTTTTCCTATTTTTACAGGCAGGCTTCACTTCTGGCAGTGATCTGCTCCTGGGTCTTTTGTCTATTGCACGTGTGGGTCTTCCGCTGTTCCCGTCAGGCCTCTCGGAGGCCCTGTGTGTGCACAGCCCCTGCAGATGGAAACAGCAGCAGCTGTCTCAGGGCATCCCCTGTGGAAATCAGACGGGCCCACGCAGAGCGCTTGCAGCAGCTCAGAGACCACACCTGCACTCACCTGGCCAACGAGCGGTCCCGCACGGGCAACTGACAGAACACCCAGGCTGTGACGAGGAGCAGATCGCTGCCGGAAGTGAAGCCTGCCCTCAAAACCAGGAAGCACTGCGGATGATGGGTGACACCCTCAGACGCCAGCTGCGGAGCTTACGTCAGAGGCTCTGTGAGCGTTTATCCGGTCCCTTTACCCCTGGAGGATGAGGAGGAGTGGCCAGCACGCGCCCCGGAGTGGGACCGCCGGATCGCGAGGCCGCTCTGTTTTGAATTTTCTCCGGAACTTCCTGTTTCACACAGTGGCTGCAGCCGTTTACAGTTTACAGTCCACCACCCGCGCACGGCGATCTGTCCTCCACGTCTGAGCGACTGAACCGAACTGATTGGCCATCTGCATGTCCTCCTTGGGAAAACGTCTATTCAGGTCTCCTGCTCCGTTTTTAATTAAGTTGTTTATTCATTTATTTATTTATTTTGATGTTGAGCTGTAAAAGCTATTTATATATTTTGGATATTAATCCCTTATGGGTCATACTATTTGCAAACATTTTCTCCCATCCAGTAGGTTGCCCTTCCCTTTATTGCTGGTTTCCTTTGCTATACAAAAGTTTTTAAGTTTAACTAGGTCTCATTTGTTTATTTTTGCTTCTATTTCCATTATTCTAAGAGGTGGTTCCAAAAAAAAAACAAACTCAGTGATTTAAGTCAAAAACTGTTATGCCTTTGTTTTCTTCTAGGAGTTTATAGTATCAGATCTTATTAGACCTTTAATCCATTTTGACTTTATTTTTGTGTAAGGCATTAGAGAATTCTCTAATTTCATTATTTCCATGTACCTGTCCACTTTTTCCGACACCCTTATTGGAGAGACGGTCTTTTCTCTAGTGGATGTTGCTGCCTCCGTTGTCGTGGGTTGCCTGGCCGTGCTGTGAGCTCCTCTCCGGGCTCCCTGTCCTGCTCTACTGACCTGTGCATCTGTTCTTGCCCCGCCACCGCACTGGTTTGATCACTGTAGGTTTGCAGTGTAGTCTGAAGCCAGGAACCATGATTCCTCAACCTCTGTTCTTCTTTCTCAAGATGGTTTTGGCTCCTGGGGGTCTTTTGTGTTTTCATACACGCTCTCTTACATTATTTGTTCTAGTTCTGTGAAAGATCCCACCGGCATTACAGTAGGGGTTGCACTGAATCTGTAGATGGCCTTGGATAGTGTGGTCATTTTAAAAATATCGGTTCTTCCATTTCAAGAACAAAGAGCATCTTTCCGCCGGTTTGTGCCATTTCAGTTTTTTCTCATCGGTGTCTTACGGCCTTCCTAGTACAGATCTTTTACCTTCTTAGGTAGGTTTCATCCAAGGTGTTTTATTTTTTTTTTTTTTATGTGATAGTGAATGGGATTGTTTCCTTAATTTCTCTTTCTGATAGCACATCGTTTGAAAAAATACATGCACCCCAAAGTTCACAGCAGCTTTATTTCTACCAAGATGTGGAAGCAGCCTAAGTGTCCATCAGCAGATGAACGAATGAAGAAGGTGCACATGGAGTGGAATACGGCTCAGCCACGTAAAAAAGCGTGACATGTCGCCGCTTGCAACCACACGAATGGACTTGGAGTGTTAGGTCAGACAGAGAAAGACAAATGCCGTATGACGTTACTTATACACGGAATCTAAAAATAGAGCGAACGAGTGATTGTAACAGCAACAACAAAACCACAGCAGGCAGTGGCTTCAGCCCTGAAACTGAGAGACGCTCGTCCTTGGAAGGAAAACCGTGACAAACCTAGACAGAGTACTAAGAAGCAGAAATACCACTTTGGCGACAAAGGATTGTGTAGTCAAAGCTGTGGTTTTCCCAGTAGTCATGTATGGATGTGAGATGGACCATGAAGAAGGTTGATCACCAAAGAGTGGATGCTTTTAAACTGTGGTGCTAGAGAAATCTCATAAAAGTCCCTTGGACAGCATGGAGATCCAACCAGTCCATCCTAAAGGAAATCAGCCCTGATTTTTCATTGGAAGGACTGATGCTGAAGCTGAAGCTCCAGTACTTTCCCCCTGATGTGGAGAACTGACTCATTGGAAAAGGTTCTGATGCTGGGAAAGACTGAAGGCAGCAGGAGAAGGGGGTGGCAGAGGATGAGATGGTTAATAGCGTCACCTACTCAATGGACATGAATTTGAGCAAACTCTGGGACATAGTTTGGACGGTGAAGCCTGGCGGGCTGCAGTTCACGGGGTCACAAAGAGTCCGACACGACTCAGTGACAGAACAGCAACAAAGAGCAAGAAAGAAACAGACTCAGAAACAGAGAAGAAACCAGTGGTTAGAGTCGCGGAGGGAAGGGGGGTCATGCAAGGGCAGAGGATGCAGTGCTACAAATTATATGTAAAAGCAGCTCAAGATACAGGCAGTATAGCCAAGGAGTACAGCCAACATCGGATAATAGCTACAAGTGGAGCATAACCTTTAAAACTTGCGAATCACTATACCGTGCACCTGTAACTTATACAATGTGCTATGGTTAGTCGCTTAAGTTCAGTCAGTTCAGTTCAGTCGCTCAGTCGTGTCCGACTCTTTGCGACCCCATGAATCACAGCACGCCAGGGCTCCCTGTCCATCACCAACTCCCAGAGTTCACTCAGACTCACGTCCATTGAGTCGGTGATGCCATCCAGCCATCTCATCCTCTGTCGTCCCCTTCTCCTCCTGCCCCCAATCCCTCCCAGCATCAGAGTCTTTTCCAATGACTCAACTCTTCGCATGAGGTGGCCAAAGTACTGGAGTTTCAGCTTTAGCATCAGTCCTTCCAAAGAAATCCCAGGGCTGATCTCCTTCAGAATGGACTGGTTGGATCTCCTTGCAGTCCAAGGGACTCTCAAGAGTCTTCTCCAACACCGCAGTTCAAAAACATCAATTCTTTAAAAAAAAAAAAAAAAAAAAAAACATCAATTCTTCAGCACTCAGCCTTCTTCACAGTCCAACTCTCACATCCATACATGACCACAGGAAAAACCATAGACTAGACGGACCTTTGTTGGCAAAGTAATGTCTCTGCTTTTGAATATGCTATCTAGGTTGGTCATAACATTTCTTCCAAGGAGTAAGCATCTTTTAATTTCATGGCTGCAGTCACCATCTGTAGTGATTTTGGAGCCCAGAAAAATAAAGTCTGTCACTGTTTCCACTGTTTCCCCATCTATTTCCTATGAAGTGATGGGACTGGATGCCATGATCTTCGTCTTCTGAATGTTGAGCTTTAAGCCAACTTTTTCACTCTCCACTTTCACTTTCATCAAGAGGCTTTTTAGTTCCTCTTCACTTTCTGCCATAAGGCTGGTGTCATCTGCATATCTGAGGTTATTGATATTTCTCCCGGCAATCTTGATTCCAGCTTGTGCTTCTTCCAGCGCAGCATTTCTCATGATGTACTCTGCATAGAAGTTAAATAAACAGGGTGACAATATACAGCCTTGACATACTCCTTTTCCTATTTGGAACCAGTCTCTTGTTCCATGTCCAGTTCTAACTGTTGCTTCCTGACCTGCATACAGATTTTTCAAGAGGCAGGTCAGGTGGTCTGGTATTCCCATCTCTTTCAGAATTTTCCAGTTTATTGTGATCCACACAGGCAAAGGCTTTGGCATAGTCAATAAAGCAGAAATAGATGTTTTTCTGGCACTCTCTTGCTTTTTCCATGATCCAGCGGATGTTGGCAATTTGATCTCTGGTTCCTCTGCTTTTTCTAAAACCAGCTTGAACATCGGGAAGTTCACGGTTCACATATTGCTGAAGCCTGGCTTGGAGAATTTTGAGCATGACTTTGCTAGCATGTGAGATGAGTGCAATTGTGCAGTAGTTTGAGCATTCTTTGGCATTGCCTTTCTTTGGGATTGGAATGAAAACTGACCTTTTCCAGACCTGTGGCCACTGCTGAGTTTTCCAAATTTGCTGGCATATTGAGTGCAGCACTTTCACAGCATCATCTTTCAGGATTTGAAATAGCTCAACTGGAATTCCATCACCTCCACTAGCTTTGTTCGTAGTGATGCTTTCTAAGGCCCACTGGACTTCACATTCCAGGATGTCTGGCTCTAGGTCAGTGATCACACCATCGTGATTATCTGGGTCGTGAAGATCTTTTTTGTACAGTTCTTCTGTGTATTCTTGACACCTCTTCTTAATATCTTTTGCTTCTGTTAGGTCCATACCATTTCTGTCCTTTATCGAGCCCATCTTTGCATGAAATGTTCCCTTGGTATCTTTAATTTTCTTGAAGAGATCTCTTGTCTTTCCCATTTTGTTGTTTTCCTCTATTTCTTTGCATTGATTGCTGAGGAAGGCTTTCTCATCTCTTCTTGCTATTCTTTGGAACTCTGCATCAGATGCTTATATCTTTCCTTTTATCCTTTGCTTTTCACTTCTCTTCTTTTCACAGCTATATGTAAGGCCTCCTCAGACAGCCATTTTGCTTTTTTGCATTTCTTTTCCATGGGGATGGTCTTGATCCCTGTCTCCTGTACAATGTCATGAACCTCATTCCATAGTTCATCAGGCACTCTATCTAACAGATCTAGGCCCTTAAATCTATTTCTCACTTCCACTGTATAATCATAAGGGATTTGATTTAGGTCATACCTGAATGGTCTAGTGATTTTCCCTACTTTCTTCAATTTAAGTCTGAATTTGGCAATAAGGAGTTCATGGTCTGAGCTACAGTCAGCTCCTGGTCTTGTTTTTGCTGACTGTATAGAGCTTCTCCATCTTTGGCTGCAAAGAATATAATCAATCTGATTTTGGTGTTGACCATCCGGTGATGTCCATGTATAGAGTCTTCTCTTGTGTTGTTGGAAGAGAGTGTTTGTTATGACCAGTGCATTTTGTTGGCAAAACTCCATCAGTCTTTGCCCTGCTTCATTCCGTATTCCAAGGCCAAATTTACCTGTTACTCCAGGTGTTTCTTGACTTCCTACTTTTGCATTCCAGTCCCCTATAATGAAAAGGACATCTTTTGGGGGTGTTAGTTCTAAAAGGTCTCGTATCTTCATAGAACCACTCAACTTCAGCTTCTTCAATGTTACTGGTTGGGGCATAGACATGGATTACTGTGATATTGAATGGTTTGCCTTGGAAACGAACAGAGATCATTCTGTCGTTTTTGAGATTGCATCCAAGTACTGCATTTCAGACTCTTTTGTTGACCATGATGGCTACTCCATTTCTTCTAAGTGATTCCTGCCCACAGTAGTAGATATAATGGTCATCTGAGTTAAATTCACCCATTCCAGTCCATTTTAGTTCGCTGATTCCTAGAATGTCGACATTCACTCTTGCCATCTCTTGTTTGAGCACTTCCAATTTGCCTTGATTCATGGACCTGACATTCCAGGTTCCTATGCAATATTGCTCTTTACAGCATCGGACCTTGCTTCTATCACCAGTCACATCCACAACTGGGTATTGATTTTGCTTTGGCTCCATCCCTTCATTCTTTCGGGAGTTATTTCTCCACTGATCTCCAGTAGCATATTGGGCACCTACTGACCTGGGGAGTTTCTCTTTCAGCATCCTATCATTTTGCCTTTTCATACTGTTCATGGGGTTCTCAAGGCAAGAATACTGAAGTGGTTTGCCATTCCCTTCTCCAGTGGACCACATTCTGTCAGACCTCTCCACCATGACCCGCCCATCTTGGGTTGCCCCATGGGCATGGCTTAGTTTCATTGAGTTAGACAAGGCTGTGGTCCTAGTGTGATTAGATTGACTAGTTTTCTGTGAGTATGGTTTCAGTGTGTCTGCCCTCTGATGCCCTCTTGCGCTTCAGCCATGTACAACTCTGCACAACCCTATGAACTGTAGCCCGCCAGGCTCCTCTATCCATGGGGATTCTCCAGACAAGAATACCAGAGTGGGTTGCCATGCCCTCCTCCAAAGGATCTTCCCGACCCAGGGATCTAACCCAGGTCTCTTACATCTCCTGCATTGAAAGGCAGGTTCTTTACCACTAAAGCCACCAGGGAACTCATATAATATTGTACATCAACCATACTTCAATCAGAAAAAAAAGGATAATGAGGAATCAGTTCTGGCTGGGAGAGTTGTTTTCCTCCACAGAGCCATCCCTAACTAGACTTCAAACTTTACTCAGGTCTCACCAGTGTCTCCCTAATGTCCTCCTCTGTCCCAGGACCCCGAGGGACCCACAGGGCTGTTAGCTGTCACGTCTTCTTGGGCTCCTCTGGGCTGGCACGTTTCCTCAGACTTTCATTGTCTTTGGTTATAACCTTGGGAAGTTCAGGAGGGCTGGGCGGGAGTTTTGTAGACTGCCCCTCATCTGGGACTGGTCAGATGTTTTCACCTCAGTGGCTTTGGGGCAATGTTCCTCGGGTCACTGGTCCAGCTTCCTCCATCTCCAGTTTGCACTTGGGTGGTGGGTTTGGGGAGAAAGGCTGCAGAGGTGAGGTTCCCCATCTTGTGAAGGGTGCCTGCTGTCAACACAACCCATCACCTTCATCTCTGCTGACCCTGACCTTGGCCACCTGGCTGAGTTGGGGTTCATCAGTTTTCACCACTGACAACGATTTTTATTTTTCCAAGAGAGACCTATTTTATTATCAGTGCTTCCTATAGACTCACCAGGCAAGGGGCCTCTCCCTGGGGCTCAGACTCCCCTGAAATGCCATGCGCAGTGCATTTATCACCTGCCATCTATTCATGAGACTCTGGTGTGCACTTGTGGGCCGCTCCTTCAGTGCCCCGAAGAAGGGCTTATGACCCTCTCCCAAAAAGGAAATAACAGTTAAAAACCCGGGCATCAGGGTTGGAGGGCCCACAGGCCTGTTTATGGCAGCTTCTCCACCTGGCAGCCATCCCCGCTTCCCCCAGGGGCTGTTGCTGCCCAGCCTGCCCTCTGCACCCCGGGGCACTGACCTCCATGGGCGGCTTGGCTGGGGGCGCCTCCACGGCGGGATTCTGCAGAGCGAGGGCTTCAGACGAACGGAGCCGGGATCCATGCTAATGAGGGCAAAGCAGCAATTTCACAGCTTCTCTGCCCTTTTCAAATATTTATTTCTCAGCCCTGCCGTTCCTCACTCTCAAGCGGCCCATATCCTAAAACGGCATTTGATTTAGTGCTAACAATGGCAGCCATCTAAGCCACGGTAGCCCTAACCTTAATTAAGATGACAGAGAAGGGGCCGGGGCTGAATTACAGGGGAGCTCTCTGTTTCCCTACAGCCTTAATTAGAGAAGAGGGGCTGGGCTGCCCTCGTTACAGTCTTGATTTAGACCCGGGGGCCCAGACAGCTGCCTAGCCAGGGTGCCTGGAGCCAGGTCCGCGGCTGGGAGGCAAGCCAGCCGCCCTTCCTCTTGGGAACCCTGAGGCCAGGCTCACCCGTGTCCACCCCTTATGGGCTGCCGTCCTGTCTTCCTTCCTCCCCAGTCTCTCTCCTCATTTTCCTCCTGTGCGTAAATGGGTCTTTACCTGAGTCCTCTCCCTTCCAGAAAAGCAGCCCATCCCCAGGGACCCAGCACCACCTCCAGGTCTGGTTCATGCTCCAGAATGAACTGAGGGGCATGGCAGTCCATTCCAGCATGCTTGCCTGGAGACTCCCTTGGACAGAGGAGCCTGGTGGGGCCGCAAAGAGTCGGGCACAACTGAAGTGACTTTGCATACAGGCACAGGACAGATTGTGTCCCCAGGATCCCTATATTGAGGTCCTAGCCCCAGGATCTCAGTGTGTAACTGGACTCGGAGATAAAGTTGAAAGAGGTGGCTAAGTTAGAAATGAGGTTTTTAGGGCAGGCTAAACCCAGCTGACCGATGTCCTTACGAGAAGAGACGTGGACACAAAGAGAGAGACCAGAAAGGTGCGGAGACAGATGGAGGCAGTGGGAGGCGGGCAAGGAGGTGCGTCTGCAGGCCCCGCGAGGAGGGAGCTGGCCAGGAGGAGCCAGCCCTGCCCGCGCCTGCCTGGATGTCCAGCCTCTGAACAGGCGGAGTGTTTAGGCTTCGCTGCTGCCAAAGCCTGTCTGGGGAGCTGTGTGCTGGCTGCCCGGGGCAGACTCCCTGATAAAGGTGCCTGAGAAATTTGTCCTGTTTCTACTCTCCTGGCCTCGCTGGGGCTGGGGGCCCAGGGTGGGCATCTGAAAGCACATTTCCCCTCCTGTTTGCGAGCTTTGCCTGGGTCTTCCAGGGTCCCTGGGACCCCAAGACCAGCCCACCCAGCCCAGAGTTGAGGCAGGTGATGGCAGAGGCCACCAGACGACCCGTGTGTAGACTGGCAGCTCGTGACCCAGAGCCGTGACTTGTGACCACTGGCATTGGCCTCTTTCCACTCCGGGACCAGAACCCTAACCCTCAGTGCAGTGGAAGAGGTCGCCCCCTGCCCCACCATAAGACACGTGCATGGGCAGGGCCCGGAGCTGCCAAATACAAGATGTTCTGTGACATCAGAATTTCAGCCACAGGACCCAGAAATTCCACTCCTACACAAGTACCTAAGAAAGACAGGAAGGTATGTCCACGCCGAACCCTGTACTTGAACGCTAGAGCAGCAGGTGGGAACACGGCCTAGATGGGGACAGACTGGATGTCTGCTGGTAGAGAACATCTGCCCCCAGCACGTGTTAAAAATAGCAAGACAGACCTGACTCAAGTCACCGTAGTAGGTGGGAGAGACTGTGGGGCAGAAATGAGCTCAGCTCTGAGCAGAGCAGGACAGCCGGGGATGGACTCCCACGGTCGGGGGACACAGGAGGTGGGGTCACAAAGAGGAGCTGGCTGGGGAGCCAGGTGGGGAATTCTGCTCACCTGGCCTGTCAGGGTTCCTGCTAAAGGCCAACATCGAGGATGGAGCGGGGGGCTGGATCGGGTACCAGTTTCATCAGGGTTCTTTGCTAAACCTGGGCTGGCCATGCCAAGGGCAGGCAGCAGGCTGAGGTCGAGGAGACAGCCCTTGCCACCACCTCCGATGGTTGGATAAACAGATGCGGTTCATCCACACGAAGACTTTTACTAGCACGACAAGGTGTGAGGCCCTGGCACGTGGGACAGCGTGGATGAAGCTGGAAAGCACAGGAAGCGAAGAAGCCCGCTATGGACCATGCCTCACACGATTCCACTCCTGCGAGACGCCCAGGAGAGGGAATTCCACTGGGACACAAAGCCGAGGGACAGTTGCTAAGGACGTAGGGGTGGGGCCGGTGAGTGACAGTCAGTGGAACAGGGCTCCTTTCTGAGTTGATGAAAGTTCCCAAAAATGACTGTAGTGACGGTTATGTTCATCTGCAAATATCCTAGAAACTGTGGAGCCGTACACTCAAAATGGATGCCTTGTGAGTCTGCGAATGTATGTCAATAAAGATGTTTAAAAAAAAAAACAGGTGGATTAGATGCCCACCCAGCACACGAAACACACAAGTCACCCAACTGACAGCTGCTTCCCCTGAATGGTGTCAACATTATCCCGAAAAAATTTAAATTTCAGGTAAACAAAAATCTAAGCAGAACCAAGCACCACAGGGTCCTGGTTGTCCACCTGAAGGTCACACGGGCAAGCACTCTGGATGTCCCCGCCTGCCCGGGCCTGGCCCTGGCTGCCTCTTCTCCAGCCCATCCTAGTCTGGGAGGAGTCGCACGCCGCTCTCCAGGCTCCAGAAAGCAGCCCCTCGTTTGATAGGATGGGCCAGTGATAACAGTGACAGTAATAATAAATCACAGCCAGTGAAATTGTACGTAAGACAATGGATTTGTTGTTGTTCAGTCGCTAAATCATATCTGACTCTTTGCGACCCCACGGACGACAGCACGCCAAGCCTCCCTGTCCTTCACCATCTCCTGGAGTTTGCCCAAGTTCACGTCCACTATATCAGCGATGCCATCCAACTGTCTCATCCTCTGCCACTGCCTTCTCCTTTTGCCCTCAATCTTTCCCAACATCAGGGTCTTTTCCAATGAGTCAGCGGTTCCCTTCAGGTGGCCAAAGTATTGGAGCTTCAGCTTCAGCATCAGTCCGTGCAATGAATATTCAGGTGGTCCACTGGAGGAGGGAATGGCAAACAACTCCAGTATTCTTGCAGCAAGAACACCATGAACAACATAAAAAGGCAAAGACGACTGATACTGGCCGCCATTTGTTGAGTTTTCACCTCGGGCTCTGCATCTGGTTAAATGCCCCAGGTGGGGTGTCTCAGGGAACCCCAGTCAGACTCCCACGAAGCAGGAAAACAAAGCTGAGGGCAGCTGCGGAAATGGACTCAATCCTTAGGTGATGGGTGAGATCACACAAGCTCAGGGACCCTACAGAGGAAAGGAGTCAGAGATGCCGGCCCATCGCGGCCCTGTGTCTGCCGGCGAGCGTCTGTGAGGTTGTGCTGGCCGCCCGGCAGGTGTGAGGACCCCTCCTCCTCCTCCCGGGACCAGAGTTGGATTCCAGGTCCTGGGATCCTGGTGGGGCTCGAGGGTGGGGGTGGGCAGGCAGGGCGCACAGCGGGCCTGGGTCCGGGCAGCAGGTGTAAAGGCGGCCCCGGTGGACGACGCTAGGCCCAGGAGTGTGGAGCTGCGTCCTTGTCCGGAGCCCCAGCCCCTCCAAGGCGCCACAGCACAAACGCTCAACGGATAAGAGATGAAGCTTTCAGGAAGCGCGGCCTGACCTCCTAGAAGAGAAAGGGAAGTGAAACGCCAGGTGCTTCCCTGAAGAGCACGTCTACAGGAAGGAGAGAAGTGTGCTCCGCTGACAGCCGAGATCTGACACCCCAAGTCCTCTGTGCTTGCAGAAACCCCACCCTGGAGAGGCCCTCTGGGCTCCAGTGCCCCCGGCTGGGCCTCCCTCCCTGATACCTGCCCCGGTGGTGGGGTTGGCCCTGGTGTGGGGGTCTGCCCTTGTTTGGGAGGTCTGCCGCAGTGTGGGGGGTCTGCACCAGTGTGGGGGGTCTGCCCTAGTTGGGGTCTGCCCTGGTGGGGGCTCTGCCGCACCCCGTTGCTGGCATCTTGCAGCCGGGTTTAGGGGAGGGGACTGACTCTGGAGCCCACAGACGGGAGAGGGATGGAAACATGGCTAACAGCTGGTTCACGGCTGCCTCCTCCCAGCAGTTACACAAACACGAATAACGGGTGCCAGAGAGGCGAGGACTCTGGGGACAGGGCGTAGAGACGACAGCCCGAGTCCAGACCAGGCGTCTCGCTCCCAGCTGAGCGCTCCTGACAGTGTTACGTACATGACAAATTCCTCAGAAAAAACAAGAATTGTTTTTCCGTTTCTCTGTGGCCCTGTGCTCACCAAGACAAGACCTGGCTGACGGCAGCCACTGCTGCCTCCACCGCCCTGACTGAGCCCGCCCTGCCCAGGGCCCGGACCCTGTCCATGGGGACCCACCCCACTGCTCTGACCGAGCCCGCCCTGCCCGGGGCCCGGACCCTGTCCACAGGGGACTCCACCATGCCCTGACCGAGCCCGCCCTGCCCAGGGCCTGGACCCTGTCCATGGGGACCCACCCCGCTGCCCTGACCGAGCCCGCCCTGCCCGGGGCCTGGACCCTGTCCATGGGGACCCACCCCGCTGCCCTGACCGAGCCCGCCCTGCCCGGGGCCTGAACCCTGTCCACAGGGGACTCCACCATGCCCTGACCAGCCCGCCCTGCCCAGGGCCTGGCCATGGGGACCCACCCCACTGCCCTGACCGAGCCCGCCCTGCCCGGGGCCCGGACCCTGTCCACAGGGGACTCCACCATGCCCTGACCAAGCCCGCCCTGCCCGGGGCCTGGACCCTGTCCACAGGGGCCCCATCCTGCTGTGGGCCAGGCCCTTCAATGCTCTGGATTGTCATCGGACAGACATTTGAGGTCACTGGGGAGACTGGCCCGGGGGTCCCACCTGCCTTTTACTCCCATGAGTCACCCAGACAGCATTTCCAGACCCACCTGCAGCCTCTCCCTGAGCCTTGGAAACGTCTGCTGTCCAGAGGGTCCTGGGCCCAGGCCGGACGCACCATCACCCCCACTCGGGAGGGGTGGACAAGGGCCAAGGGCTGCCCAGCCTTTCTGCCCAGCTCCCGCCCCGGGCCAGCCCATGGTCTTGGGGCAGGAAGGGTGGAGGTGCTTCTAGCCCCCTTCCAGCCACCATTCACCGGGGAGGCGCTCTCAGCCCCTTAGGGGTGAAGCCACAGGCTCTCAGCGGCAGACCCCGACCAGCCCCCACCCTGAGCTGAAATCCACGGCCTCTCTCTGTTGCGTGAGGGGTGCAGGGGAGTAGGATTCCCCTGGGTAGATCCAGAGGTCGGGCACCTCAGAGGATGAGGAGCGGTGCGTACGCCAGGCCTGGGCTGGAGCCCGTGCCTGCGGCCGGCAGCAGTGCCCGTCTGCTGCCCAGACATGCGGGCCTGTTGCAGGGAGGACAGCCACCCCGGCTGCTCGCGGGTGAGGGTGCCAGGTGCCAGCGCACGGCGCCCTCTGCTCCCAGAAGGATGCTCAGATGGACGTGTCCAGAGAGGGCTGTCTTTTTGGGTCCCGGCCACCTGTGGTCTGGGCTGGAGGTGGACGTTTGCGGGTTGGCTTCTCAGCTGCAAAGCCCGCCCGGGGCTCGGAGGGGTGGCCCCTCTGTGGAGACGTGACCGGAGCGCTGGTGTCACTGCCCCCTCCAGGGGCCGCGCCGAGAGCACGGATGCGTGCGGATGCGCCCCGGCTCCAGGGGCCGCGTCGAGAGGACGGATGCATGCGGATGCGCCCCGGCTCCGGAGCTGGCACGCCCTGCACGGATGGGAGGTGTTATTAAACCCATCCATTTCCTGGGACGTCCCTCCCAGCCAAATCCATTTCAAGCCAATTAAACTGAAAAATGGCTGCAGAGCATGGCACGTTGAGAGTCTGTGACTTTGTCAGCCTTGGGTTCCAGGGTCCAGCTTTTGTGGGGCTCCTGCTGAGTCTGCTCAGCCTGCTTGTGGCCCCTGAAGATAACGGGTCCCAACCCCAGGATCCTGTAAATGTGAAGTTACGCAGAAGCAGGGTGTTTGCAGGTGTAACGAAGGACGCTAAGGTGGGAGGGAGACCCTGGGTTATCGAGGGGCCTGATGTCACAAGGGCCCTCGAACAAGGGGCCCAGACGGACATCTGACCCAGGTGGAAGAGAAGCCACGTAAAGATGGAGGCAGACACTGACTGCAGCCACTCGGCCCGGTGACTCCAGGTCCTGGAGCTGGGCTCTGCTCTTTGTCCTTGTGGGGCGCCTAAAGCCTCCAGGGGCTGGAAGGGGCCAGAAGGTTCCTCCCCTGGGGCCTCCGGGGGGGGTCGGGGGCGAGGTCCTGCCGACACCTTGATGAGGGGGACCTGGGAGAGAATGAATCCGCCCACCTGTGGTCCTTTGCAGCGGCAGCCAGAGCGCCACCCTGCGGGGAGGAGCCTCGTGGGGTCTGGGCAGAAGTCTCTCCTGCTCTGAGGGCCTGGGGCCTCCCAGCTGCAGGTGACGATGCTGAAGTCTCCTCCGGGCCATGCCGGTCCCGCCCGCCTGCTTGGGAACGGTGAGACCTCAGCAGACCCTCGTCCCAGGGTATGTGAGAAGAGGATGTCACGCACACCTGATTAGGAGGCCGGCTCTTCCAATAAGACCCAGAAAGGTCTTGGGAAGCCAGCCGCCTGCATGCCCAGCCCTGGGGCAGTGTCTGCCGTCCAGAGGGGTCTGGGCAAAGCTCTGCTCCCTGTTCTAGGGTCCAGGCACCCCGCCAGCCAGCAGCCCCAAGTTGATGACTTCAGCGGGGTTGGTGGGAGCTCGCTGAGCCTCCTGGTGGGGGTCTCGGGAGGCCCTGCGTCCTGCCCTGACCAGTCACTGGGCCCCAGGCCTCGGGTCACCTGCCACATTGCATGAAGGGCTTCCCACTTCCCCTGGAGGCTAGAGGAGCTGAACACTGCCTGTACAGCCGGCTACAAGGACAGAGAGCAGAGCCCAGCTCCAGAACCTGGAGCCGTGCCGGCGGCCTAAGGGGCCAAGGAGCTTTGGAGGTTGAGGTGGGCAATGAGCGCAGTGCCTGATTCCAGCAACGGGCTCTGCTCATCCAGCTCCCTGCAGGTGGGAGACACTGACGACTAGTTCCTGCTGGAGGGATTTCTTATGGCCCAGACCACCGTCTGAGGACCCACAGCCAGCTTCCCATGGGCACCTTGACTCATTCACTCACTAGAGCCAGCAGCTTGCCCTGCAGGGAGGGCAGGCAGTCACAGGTCTCGGCCATGCAGGGTCAGTGAGCGGGGGGCTCGGGGCTCAGCCCCCAAGCCTGGCCCTGCCGCCCCCGGCAGGAACTGCAGGTACCTTCTCCAACCTCTGCAATCACTGACCTGGGTTCCAGGCACCCACAGCCACAGGGCCACAGGGGTCTGACCTTCCAGCTAACCTTGGCGGGCATGGAGCTGGGCTGGGAAAGACATTGAATAACAATTCAGCTTGCCTCTTCTAAGGTCCTGGCTGTTGGTGGGAGCAGGGGAGGGGTGCTCGCTGGCTGCCTGCTGAACCAGAACTTCCAGAAGGCCTCTTTCCGATTGGAGTCTGTACTTTTCATCTCCTAAGCCCCAGAGCTGGTGAACGCAACAAGGGATGGGGGGAAATCTCGACTTAATTTTTCATGGGTGACTTTTCTGAATGAAGTCAGGTCTTATGTGTGTAGACTCAAATGCAATGATAATCAAATGCCTTTGGTTCTAAGCCTCTTTCCTCCTCGGATTTCAAAGCATTTTCGCCCTGAAATATGAGAACTTCTTGGCAGATTGGACTCCGCCCGCAGGCTGTCCATCATCCTTGTGCACTTGGAATAACAACAATTACAGCAATAATAATAGTATTAGCGCGCATTGTAAGGTGCTTTATGGCAGACAGAAGCCCTTCCACGTCCATCATCTTCACCTCACCCTAGAGAAAGCTGGAGACGGCGGGGGAGGCGGCAGGGCCTCCACTGCAGAGCAGGCAGGTCGGGCCTTCGCTGCACCCCAACTGTGGCCCTGGCTTTGGGGCCCCTTGCTGGGATGATCTGCTCGGCGCCGGGGCCCAGGCCTGAGCCCCAGCCCCACCCCTCCCAGAGCCCTGACCCAGCGCCTCTCCTGGGCTCCGGGGTCGGCCTCCCATGTCCGTAACTGCTGCTGCTCAGCCTGTTTCGTGATCCGCCCCCACCTCTTCCTGCAACACCCCAAAGAAGGAGGTGAAGCTGAAGCCCCGATACTCTGGCCACCTGATGCGAAGAGCTGACTCATTGGAAAAGACCCTGATGCTGGGAAAGATTGAGGGCATGAGGAGAAGGGGACAGCAGAGATGAGCTGGTTGGATGGCATCACTGACTCGATGGACACGAGTTTGAGCAAACTCCAGGAGATGGTGATGGACAGGGAGGCCTGGCGTGCTGCAGCCCGCGGAATCGCAGAGTCGGACACGACTGAGCGACTGAACAGCAACAGCAAGGGTCTCGGAGGCCCTGGTCCCTGGAGACGCCCTTTCCAGTGTGTTTCTTAGACAGCATCTTGGAAGCCAGCATCTTGGAAAGCAGCTTGCGTGTTTTCAGGTTTGAGCGAACAGAGGGGCAGGGAGACAGAACCACAGACGCTCGGACCTCCCTTCCGGCTCCCCGTCACCTCCAGGCCTTGGGCTCCCCAGGGCTCTGAGAGCCGAGCCCTGAGGGTGTTGTTGCTTGAAGACTCCTTCTTTCTGGGTGCATGGCGTCCCTGCCCCTCCCAGGGCTGAGGCGTCCGAGGGCTGCCTGGGGCAGAGGGGGTTTTGGCACCTGCCTCCTCTCCCTCCCCACCACCCTTGCTGCCCCAGGAGAAGCCAGGCTGGGGTTGGACGCCCCCCCTTCCACCCAGGGCACAGCTCCAGGGCCCAGCCAGGAGCCCACTCTTTCTCTGCCTGGCAAGCCCAGTGCTGGAGAGACGCTCTCACTTCCTAGAGATGGCTGCACCTCCTTCATGGACCGCTGATCTGGGGAGGACTGCGTGTCCCTCCTGGAAGCCCTCAGACGTGCCTCTCTGCCAGCCGAGAAGATGCAGCTTCAGAACCCGAAGGCTCACTGGGATTCCTCTCGCTCCAGGGGCCCTGGCTGGGACCCCCTGCACAAAGCATTTCCCAAAGCTCTTCCTTGGCACCTGAGGCCCAAGAGGATTCCTGGGACACGGCCGATCTCATCTTTCCACCACTGACCCACCGTGAGCCCCTGAGCAGCTGTCCCTGTGCAGGAGGAAGACCAAGGGGTCTTAGAGGAAGCGGGATCACATGAGCACTGGCGTCCAGGCAGGAAGAAGCGGCTGACCCCTCTCCGGCTGCTCCCGGGGGTGGGGACGACCGAGCAGCATATTTGGGGAGAATGCGTAGATGTCAGGGTGTTGTGTGACAAAAGATATAAGCAACACAATCTCAGCTCATCCACACACACACACACACACACACATATCCACACACATACACATATACACATACACATACACACATCCACACACACACATACACATACACACACACACACATTCGCACACACACACCCACATCCACACACATCCACATATACACATCCACACACACACACGGTAAAACAAGCCTGGGACACAGCTCTGAAGGCAGCCACCCCGGGAGGCGGAGGGAGGCAGGCAGGGTGAAGGGCTGTGATCACAGGCTGTGGCACCGGCCCCCACGGGGCACTGATGCCCGCCCTCCAGCTCCGGTCTCTCAGTGGCACCAGGGTTAAAGGACACTTGCGCAGTCTAGGGAGGACCAGCCAACGGTGCCCACCTTGGTCCACGGCAGCTCCCGCGATGCTATCCGCCTGGAGGGGTGACGGCCTTTGCTTCATCTGTCCACTGGGCCCGTGTTTCCTCAACGCACGACTTCCATAATCATGAGGACGCTGCACAGCTTGAGGTCTGCAGCCCCGCCTGTCACAGTGGCTGGGGGGAGTCTGAGAGCCCAGGATGGGCTGCCCCTGCCCTCTGGCCCACCCCCACCCCTCGGCCCATCAGGGTGGGTCCCCCAGCCCCCTCCCAGGGCAGAGCAGGAGCAGCTTCCTGGCGCCCTGGCTAATGGGGGCCCGTTGTCCATGATGCAAAGGGAAGTCCTCCCCTCGCTGGCTGTAGTCGGGGCCTGGGATCTGCTGGCCACACGCCTCACTCAAGAGCAGGCAGGCTGATGGCTGCAGCCTTGAAATGGAAATAGTGACCTACATGCTCCAGGAGGCAAGGAGAGGGGTTGCGGCCGCCTTCCCCACTAGGGCTGGGCCTGCGCCGTTTAAAGACCTGTGAAGGGCACTTGTTCCCAGAACATCTGACAAATTGGCGGTCTCGTCTTTGCGCCCGCTGCCCTGGCCGAGGGTCCCAGAAAGGTTGGCACATGAAGCGGAGCCAGGCTATGGCGGGTCCTGGGAGGGAGGGGCAGGCTCTAAGGGTGAAGCAGGACAAGCTTTCCCAGGAGGGGACCCCGGGAGGCTCGGGGTGCTGGGTGGCCTCTGCTCAGAGCAGAAGGAGAACCACCAGTCGTGGGAGCAAAGGCAGGAAGCAGGTGGAGCTGCAGGTTCTGGGACGTGTGCCCAGATTCCACGGGAACCAGGCTGCAGGCCTGGAGGTGAGGGCAGGGCGTCAGTCCTGAGTTCTCTGTCGGGACAGCACGTCTGTGCCCTGGGCGCCTCCCACATGACTCAGCAGAGACACTCCGTGTGATCCTCAAACCCCAAGAGGATGTAAACTTAGCTTGTTGGCTTCGAAACTCAGGTTCTCGTTTGGAGACGCTGACGGGGCCTGGGAACCTGCATTCCACAGGCAGGTGGTGACGCTGAGTCCCCGGGTCACTCGCTGAGAAGCACCAGCTCGGGGGTCAGATCCTGCTGGGAGCTTTGCCTGTGGTGAGCAGGTGTCTGTTCGGCAGCCAGCCATGTGCTGGGAGCTGCAGGGACCAGAGATCACTGTCCACAGGAGTCCTTTTCATGCAAAATGATTTGTATAATTAATTTGATGCAAAATTCTGCAAAAGGCAAATTACAGGGATGAGAAGAGATTAGAGGTGGTCAGTCAGTTCAGTCCAGTTCAGTCACTCAATCGTGTCCAGTTCTTTGCGACCCCATGGACTGCAGCATACCAGGCTTCCCTGTCTATCACCAACTCCCGGAGTCTACTCAAACTCATGTCCATTGAGTTGGTGATGCCATCCAACCATCTCATCCTCTGTCGTCCCCTTCTCCTCCTGCCTTCAATTTTTCCCAGCATCAGGGTCTTTTCAAATGAGTCAGTTCTTCATATCAGGTGGCCAAAGTATTGGAGTTTCAGCTTCAGCATCAGTCCTTCCAATGAATATTCAGGACTGATCTCCTTTAGGATGGACTGGTTGACCTCCTTGCAATCCAAGAGACTCTGAAGAGTCTTCTCCAACACCATAGTTCAAAAGCATCAGCTCTTCGGTGACAGCCAGAGGGAACCTCGAACCTGCATCTCTGTCCTCGCTGATATGCGGGCCAGGGGCCCACTTGGCCTCCACAGCTTTCGGGACAGGTACCACGTCGGGGGCGCAGGGAGGGCTGAGGGAGGTGGGAGGTCAGGCCTGCCTGACCCCACTCCTGGGCCACCTCACACCGAGGACCGTCTCGGGGTTGGGGAAAGGAGGCTTCCTGCCTCGCTGCCCTCCTTCTGCAGAAAGGATCCTGGGGGAGAGGTGCTGAGCTGGCTCCCGAGGAGCACTGGCCACCCGCAGGTCTGCCCCCGGCCTGGCAGGTCACCTGCGTGTGCCCGCCACCCGGCACACGGCCTCACAGCATCCACGCGGCAGCAAAAAAGGTTGAAGTGTCCTGGGTACCCAGTGATGAGGGGCTGTGGGCCCCAGAGCCCCAAGAGCCGCCTCCCGCAGACCCACACGGAGCCCCTGGGGCATGTGTGTCCACAAAACGGGCCTTGATCCACCCCAAGAGGGCTGCCTGACGACTCGGAGCGGGTGGGGGTTTCTGGAACCTTCTCACCCCTCCTCCTGGGCTTCTGCGGCACCTGGGGGGTGGGGTTGAGCCTGAGCCCTGAGGCTGCTCAAACCTCAGATTCAACTCTGCTGCTCATGACCTCAAATCAACACCCCCAGCCGCACGCTGCCCGCACCTCGCCCTCAGGCGTGTGTGTGTGTGTGTGTGTGTGTGTGTGTGTGCACACACCTGTGCTCATGCCTGTGGGTGGATGTGGGCACATTTCCGTGTGCAAAGACACTTAATCTGACAAGTCTGACCCCCCACAGGTGACCACCTTTGCCCCCACGTCCCCTCAGGACCCACCAGGGGCGGGACGCTGAGCCAGCCTCCACCCCGGGGAGCAGGCGGGCGGCGCTCCAGGCCCCTGGATCCCTCCTGCTCCCACATCTCCCCGCTTTGCTGCGCTTTTACTCCAAAGACTGGCGCCTGTCACTCCGAGGGGCCCCTGGAGCCAGGTTCCCTCCCTGTGCTGAGAGCCAGGCCCACCTCTCATCACCTTCACTACCCTTCCAGAAGCTTCTAGAAGACTACGTCCCTGACTCCCTTCCGTGAAACCCTCCTGCCAGGAGCAGACTCCTGAGAGGTGACAGCCCTTTGGAAACGGCACGAAAGGCCTGCAGCGGTCTGGTGAGCATGACCCACACCCCACAGACCCCACAGCGGGGAGGACGCCTCTCAGGACCAGGGGGGAAGGCGCAGGGGGCTGCACGTCAACCTGCCCGGGGCAGCCTCCCCACGCGGCTTGGAGGGTCTTCCCCCATCCTCAGACCCCCTGGGCCCAGCTGGGCACATGGCAGGCCGGCTGGGGTTGCTGAGCTATTAATAAAGAAGATGAAGGTAGCAGGCCATTTTGGGGTGAAATCTGGCCAGAAAAGAGCAAGATCCTTGTAAAAAAGGATAATTTACTTGGGAACTGGGTTACTAACACCTTAGAATCTTCGTTTGTGTGAAATGAAGGTGCCAATAAACAGGCGTTTCTTTCTCCAAGTGGTTTTGGCAGGAACGCAAGGTGCTCCTCCAAGAATGAGGTCCTCCAGGCTCACACGCGCTCGCCCTGCTCCTGGTGGCCGGCCCGGGGCTGCCCCGCGGGGCTGACCCCTCCCTTCTCACTGGTGAGAACGTTCCTAGATCTCACTCACTGAGATGCACCCCCCACCAGACCGCCTGCACTCTGACTGTCATAAAAGGTACCTAACGAACGTGAGCCCGCCATCGTGACCGCGTTTACATGCACAGCTCGGGCATCAAGCTCATTCAGCCACCACCACCGTCGTCTCCAGAGCTGTCTCCCGTCCCCGCACTGACACTCTGTCCCTCGAAACACTGACCCCCATCCCCTCCCCCAGCTCCCCACCTCCCACCTCCTTCCTGTCTCTGTTGACCTGCCTCTTCTGGACTCTTCATATCCGTGGATCCTACAGTCTTTGTTTTTCTGAGGCTGACGTATTTCACGCAGCACAATGGCCTCGGGGCTTATCCACGCTCTGATCTGGCTCGGGGTTTCCTTCCCTTTTTCAGCTGAATGTATCCCAGCGTACAGATGGACCACATCTCATTCACCCGCTCGTTCCCTGACAGACCCTTGGGTTGCTTCCACCTTTAGCGGCGGGGAATAAGGCCGCTGTAGACACGGGTGTGCACATATTCACTCAAGACCCTGCTGCAACTCAGAAGTGAGCTTCCAGGATCGCGCGGTGGTTTCTGAGGAAGCCCCATGCTTCCCCGCAGCAGCTGCACCGTCGCATCTGCGCAGGGCACCAGCGACCTCGTTTCTCCACGTGCTGCCTGACTCTCGTCGTTTGCTGCCTTTTTTTTGGATAATAGTTACCCACATGTCTGTGTTAGCATTTTAGGCATTATCACACTGATTCCTTTAGTTCTCAAAAATGGGAAAATAATAACTTTCTATTTTGCGATGATTCCCATGTAAGGATGAGGAAATTTGGGACAGAGAGGCTAAGTTTGTACTCCACGTCTTGTGGCTGGTGTGACCCAAGCCAGGTCCCACTCTGGTCTGGAGGGGACACCTCATTTCTCGCCAAGGACGCCCTCAATCTTGTCAAAACATCTGTGAGCGAGTGAACGAATGATGGGTGGGTGAGCGGGCAATGAATGAATGAGAGGCAGTGTGTGTGGGGACTAGCCAGTGGTCACCGTGGGGCGGGGCTGGTGATTCCTCCTGGGGGGCTCGGTTGATGGCTGGTGATTCCTCCTGGGGGGCTCGATTGATGACTGGTGATTCCTCCTGGGGGGCTCGACTGATGGCTGGTGATTCCTCCTGAGGGGCTCGGTTGATGGCTGGTGATTCCTCCTGGGGGGCTCGGTTGATGGCTGGTGATTCCTCCTGGGGGGGCTCGGTTGTTAAAAGGGATCCCGGGAAGACCCTCAAGAGCACTGGGAAGGAGGGCTGCAGAGAGCAGAAGCTCTGCTTTGCAAACAAGGGAGCAAATCCACCTCTGGGGTTTTGGGCAGCCAGAGCCAGACCATTGCAAAGCCAGCCTAGAACTTCGGAGCCAGAAGCTGGGGGAGCCCACCCCACGTGGGCAGGGGCCCGCTGGCAGAATGGAGCTCACTTTCCGCCAGGGGGCCCTGGGCTGACTTTTTAGGACAAGGGGAGGCTCTTTGGTGGGAGGAAAAGAGACAGCTCTTTGATCAATAAATGAATTAGCTGACCCTGATTTGCAAACCACCCAGCTTCCATTTGCCTGGTGGACATTAATCAGCTCTGCTGGCCGCCTGGCCCCGCTCAGGCTGGGTAGGCGGAGGGAGACATAGCGTGAGGTAGGCGTGAGGGAAGATGAGACGCTACCTGCCTCTGGAGCAGGTTGTGCCCGAAGCCCCGTGCTCCCCATCCCCTGGGTGTGGGCAAGTCTGCCTTTGGCATGAGCTCTAGGGCACCTGCCTTGGGCGGCCTGGCCCTCGGCCTAGGTGGCTTCCCAGGGGCCCCTCTCTGCCCAGGAGTCTGGCGTGTTCATCGCGCTTCGTGTGCCACCTGGGAGCACAGAGAAAGGACGGAGTGAAAGGACCAGGGCAGCTCTAGCTGACCCAGCGTGGGAGCCGGCGCTGTGGGGAAGCGAGGAGCTGCGGCTGCTCTGCCCTCTCCCCCAGGATATGCACACACGCGCGTGCACACACACACACTCAGGCATGCCATGCTCACACACACGCACGGTTGTGGGATACAACACAAACTAGGTGCTCATGCCCGCACACACGTACACACATGGCCTGGACACACACGTGTGCACACACGTGCACGCACGGTGTCCTGAGTCATCCGGCGGCACCCCTAGGGCGTGTTTGGTCCTCTCACATCCCAGGACTTAGACTCCCTCGCCCTTCAGAGCCGGCCAGTCTTCTGCGGCCCTGACTGTGGGCTTCCGGCTTGGACAAGAATGCCCCTAGTGCCTTGTGGACCCTGGGGCCATGCGATGCTGCGCCCCCTTGCCAGGAAGGCCCTCTGGGGTCGGGAAGGATGCTGCAGGGGGATGCTAGCCAGGGAGGGTTGGAGGAGGGGTCTGGTGGCCCTGGGAGCCTAGCCGGCTCTCAGGATTCTGAGATTCTAATCTAAACGTGGGCCTCAAGCCCCTTCATGTAAACCTCAAAGGTTCCATCCCACCCCAGACCACACTGAGCAGATGGCACCAGGCAGCTGGTCTGGGAAGGCAAGGAGTCAGGGGGGGATGGCAACCAGAGCTACACACACACGCATACACACAGGCACACATATGCACAATACACGCGTGCACACTCACACACACGTGCACACACACACGTGCACACACGCACGTGCACATGTGCTTGCACGCACTTGTACACATGCATGCACACTCACGTGCACACGTACACACACACACATGCACTCTCATGTGGTCTCTGTGAGGCCTCAGCAGTTAATCCTCCTGAGCACCCACTCCATACCAGGCACTGTTCTAGGTGCTTCCTAAGCCCTAACTCACCAGGCAGTTCTGAGCGACGAGCAGGTGACCCTCAGGAGGCATCGTGGCTCAAGGTCAAGAAACAGTCCATGGCTGGGACGTGAACTCAGCCCCCTCACCCGAGTCAGAGCTGCCGGAGAGGGGAGGGCTGGAGTTCTTTGCCAGCCTGGGGGAGGGAATGGGGCGGGGAGGGCGCTGGCCTCTGGGTGCTCTGCTCAGGGTCGGTGTCAGATCCCGTCTGGGGCATGGGCCACAGTGCAAGGGGAGCCAGACTCCGACCCGGGGCCAGGCCCAGCAGAGGAAGAAACGTGAGAAGCCGATAAGGTCATTCGTTCAAGGCTCATATTTATTCATTCCAAATTTTAATGAAAGAAGACTCTCATTATGAAATTTTTCAAACGTGTCAAATAGAAACAATCTAATGAACGTCCACGGACTCATGGCCCGGGCGTAGCAGCTCTCAGCACACGGCCAGTCTCACTTTATGCAAAGCCCTGCTCCTGGGGAGTGGGCACCCCACCACCCTGGAAGGTGGGGGGGCCCACACAAGGCCTCTGTCCCTTCTCAGGGGGCCTCACCTGTCCTTGCAGATTCTCTCGAGGGTCCCAGCTGTGCTGACCAGTGGGGTCTCTGTCCCTTTGCCAATTCACAGGGGGTTTATACAGGGACTGCCCTCACCCCTGCCCTGAGTTTCTGAGCTGGGGGACTGTCCCCCAAGGAAGGAAGAGCTTCCCACCAAGAGGCCTCCACAGGGAAGGGAAGAAGGATGCTTGACCATCCCTGGGATTCACCCTGAGTCCTCCCGGCCCCCAGAATGGATTTTCTCAGAGGAAGCTGAGCTCCTGAAGTTTCAGCACACTTAATGTCTTTCAATCTGCTGCAGTTGTTACTTTCATGCCCAGATTGTCCCATCATTGACTCAGTGGGGGCCTCTACATCCAGTGTCCTTTTAAAAATGCTTTGCTTCCAAAACAACTTCATCCACCTCTCAGGAATCAATTTTCAGCTTGCACAAAGCTGACCTCCAACGGGCACCTGTGGGTCCCGATTCCCACACGCCCTGCATCTGATCCGTGGACCAGATGGACATCCATGCATCCCTCTGAATGTCTCGGGATCTTGGTCCTCCTTCTCCATGGCCTCTGCCGGTGACACAGTCTTCACCGTGTTCTCAAGGGTGAACCTGAGAAGATCCGACCTGAGCTGCCCCAGAACCAGCTCCGTGGTCCCTTGGATATGGCCCCTGGGAAATGCGCAAGAAGCAGACACGGCCCCCGTGAGGGCTGAGGGCCTCCGTGAGAGCTGAGGGCCCCCATGAGAGCTGAGGGCCCCCGTGAGGGCTGAGGGCCCCGGCCTGGCCCATCTGCTCCCTTGCAGGGCCTGGTGATCAGAAGTGGGTCAGAACTCCCATGAATGAGTTCTATGTGTAGGTAGATGGATCACCATTCTGATCCTAGGGTTTTACTCTCAGAACCAGAGCGGCATGGTCCTCTGGGGCTCACGAGGAGATTCCAGGGTGCCATCCAGCCGCCTCCACCCTCCCCTCCTCTCTGTGGACAGGTCACGAGGACTGTGGTCAGATGGCAGCATTTGCAGCTTTCTCACGACTAAAGCGACTTAGCAGCAGCAGCAGCAGGATAAATCTCCGGAGGCTGCTATTCTCACCCTTTCCCAGGGTCCCTGGGGAAAGCGGGGACACACGCAGATGGAGCCACCCACGCCACCAACAGGCCACAGCCCAGGAGTGCCCCACCTGCGGGCTCGGACCCCATGGAGAACAGTAGCAGCTCCCCCGAGACTCACAACCCAGAGCTAAGGTCAGAAGTTTCCGGGAAGGTCCTCAAGGGTGTGAGAGCTCCCTGACTGCCTCCCTCGACCCCCGAGTCTGTTCCGTAGCTCAGCCTCCCCAGGTGGCAGCCAGAAGAGAAGAGCGGGGGGCCAGGGTGCCCTGTGGGGTGTGTGTCTCAGTCCCCGGGGCGGACCCCAGATGCACCCACTCCCGACGTGCCTGGGTCAACATGCGGGAGCCTCTGGCCACAGCAGAGCCAGACCGCAGCCTCCAGACGCACAGGCTCAGTCGAGACAGAGTCACGCTGACCACGTGCTCCAGGCCCCTGGGTCACAGAGCTGCCATATCCCGGGTGGATCCTCACATTTGGGGTTGGCTCCTGCTGCCGAGAGCCCGGTTCTCCCAGGTGTGCTTCTTCCAGCAGAACAGACAGCAGGCGAGCAGGTGAAAAGCCTCGGTGAACGCCATCACCTTGGAGGTGATGGGTCCGAGACAGAAGCCAAGTACATGGCTCATGGGAGGGTCCGAGAGCCCCCAAGACGGGGGACTGCCATCACATTCCAGGGTGAGCCTGCAGGCTTTTGTCTCAAGGTCCTTCCCTCAGGAGCCAATCCTGAAGGTACCTGGAGCCCAGGCTGACTTTCATTTAGATAAGACCGCGTCTTCCGCCGGGCTCAGCCACTCGCCTTGGGTTGGATTTCCATGAAAACTCAGAATACGGCTGACCCTTCCCCTGGGTACGCAAGACTCCGGCCAAGACTCCAGCATTTACAGATGGTATTTTTCTCAGGTTACCCGGCTATTTGGGGCTCACCAGATTTTGCCTGGCGCCTCGTTTTGTGCAGGGAGCACACGGGGCTGTGCACACCCACAGTGGGCAGCAGAGGTGCGTGCGGTGCTGGCGAGCGTCCTTTCTCTAAAGCTGTAAAGCGCTGGCAGCCGTTGCCCTCCCCGTACGTGTAACGAAAAATGCACCCACCAGGGAGCTATGGATTCACATGCCTTTAAAAGTCTGCAGCTACTTCAACAAACAGGATGGTGAAAGAGGACAGACTGAAAAATACTTTCATCGCGTAAAACTGGAAAAGTCGGCATTCATTATTCATAAGCAATTCCTTCGAAAAACCTGCCCGCCCTGTGCAGCCGCAGAAACACATGGGTCCCTTTCTTGCAGCCCGCACGCCACTGAGCTGAGACAGCGTGTTCCCGCTGATGCCCGTGAGCCCCACCTCTGTCCTCTGGAAGCTCTTCCCAGCCCCCCAGGATGGGTTCTGCTGGCTGAGACGCTTCTCTCCAGCTTGCAGGAAACCTCCACTGAATGTCTCTCGCCACTGGGCCGGCGTCTCTCTCCCAGGCGCCTTCCCCAAGGGCAGCAGCTTCAGTCCCTGCTCAGGGTCACTCCCAGAGGCAAGGTGGCGCAGCCATGGAGGGCGGGTGGACAAATGTGCCTCCCGCAGAGGATTTATAAAAACAGACAGCTGTAGTTAAAAATGGTCTTTTTCTCAGTGTGACTCAAGGCCCTTTGAGCAGAAGCCCAGCTGTCTCGATGCGTCCCTTGCCTGTGGCCTCACGAGATGCCCCAGGGTCAGCTTGTACGGTTCTGGCCCCCACACAGGACCAGCCCAGAGAACCCTGAGTCCTACTGCTGGGAACACGGGCCACACGGATCACATGCCGGGTGCACGACGTGGTCATTGTCTCCAGGCCTTCTCACTCACACGCACGAAAAAATGCACCACGACATCACTGGTCTTTATGTAGTTTATTTCGTTGACTGTGGCTTTTTCTCTCGCATCGATTGTCTTCATCTTAACTGCTTGTCCCACTCTGAGCGTGTGCTTCTGCGACACACACATCTAATATTTTCAGAATAACAGTGTCAATACTCTCACTGACAGCAGAGAAGCCAGGAGGAGTTTGATCGCTTTGCCTTTTTGCTCATCAGAAGGACACACAAGATGCAGCTGGCCAGGTGCACACAGAGTTCCCAGGTTTCCTGAAATAGCTCACGGGAGGGCGTGAGCAGGGACGACCAGCTCCCCTCCACCAGCCCCTCCCGTTCCAACCCCCCTCGCAGGAAACAACCATTTCCCCAGGTTTTAGAACTCACCCGTGCACGTTCCAGAAGGTGAGGAACGGTAATGGTAAGCGTGTGTATTTGCTACATTATCTGTATTCACAGCCCCTTTGCTTAGCTTAAAGGTGGCCTCCACACACCTTTTTTTCTCCACCTGTCTTCTTTGCTTCCGACATGTCCCAGTGGCCCTGCCGGGTCGCAGTGAAGGGACACCTTGATTTATTTTTAAATGCCTGTTCTGCATCTTATCCCCCTTTCCTTAACGGGCAGTTCGGCGCCGACAGCATCTTGTATTCCTGCTAGTGAACCTTGATTGCATCCCGCCAGACTTCCCTCCACAGCGATGTTGTTTTACACTCTCTCCTGGGGCGGCCGGAAGAAAGGACCACGAGCCGGGCAGCTTAAGACAGCAGTGGCAGCTTCTCTTGCAGCTCTGTGGAATGCCGCCGTCAAGGTGTGGGCAGGGCCCTGCACTCTGAAATGTGTGGGGGAGAATCTCGCCTTATCTCTTCCAGGTTCTGGCATTGCCAGTGACCCTCGGCGCTCCTTTGCTTGTAGACATGAGGCTCCAGTCTCTGCCTCCACCATCGCCTGGCAACTCCTTCCTGGGGTCTCTCTCCTCTTCTTAAAAGGAAACAGTCATGTAGGACTGCGGCCACCCTAGGGATCTCATCTTGAACACCTCTGTGAAGGCCCATTGGGGACACATCCCCAGGGATCAGGAGTCAGGACTGCGGTCTCTATTTGGGGCACCCCATTAAAACCCGAACACATTCCTGCCAGCAACCAGTGCAGATGCCAGCTCGCCCACAGTCCCACCAGGAGAGCAGGCAGTCACACTTTCAGAACTGTTCAACCCGGTGACTGGGAAAGGGTGTCTCCTTACCACTGTCGTTGGTGTCTCTCGCTCGGATGGTAAATGCGGCTGAGCATCTCTTCATGTGTTTAAGGGACATTTGCATTTCTCCTCTGAATGACAGAAAGGTTTTCTTGAGTCCTTACCAAGATCCAGGCCTTCTAGCCACCAGACACATAACCAGGAACAAGACAGAGAGGAGCTCCTGTCTTTATTGAGTTTGCTCTGCCGTGGAGAAAAGAGGATAAACAAACAGTAAAATACACGGTCTGCCAGCTTCCTGCCGTAACAATCGCCACTACGTCGGCGGCTTGTAAGCACACACGTTTGTTCTCTTACGGCCCTGGAGGGCAGAAGTCTGGGGTGTGTCTCGTCAGGCTAAGGCCAAGGTGTGGGCAGGGCTGGGTCTCTGCAGAGGCTCCAGGAGAGTCGCTCCCAGACTTTTCAGGGTCTGGTGAGGCCCTCCAACATCCGGCACCCTCTGACATCAACCCGACTCCTCCCAGGAGACCATTGTGCTCACACCGTCTCCCATCTCAAGATCCTTCCTGCATCTACAAAGTCCTTTTTGCCGTAAGAGGTGGCACTCACTGTTCCAGACATTCGGACGTGGGCAGCTCGGGGGCTGTTTTCCAGCCCAGCAGGCACGTCAGATTGTCACTGATGTCAAATGCTGTGACTGATGTCAGGGAAGTCAGGGACCGCTGGGAGGACAAGCATAACTCTTAAGTGAGTGTCATGGAGGAAGGGACATTCGATGGGAGCCCAGGGGTGGGAGAGGGCTTCCCGGGTGGCTCAGACGTAAAGAACCTGCCTGCAATGCAGGAGACCCAGGTTCCATCCCTGGGTCAGGAAGATTCCCTGGAGAAGGGAATGGCTACCCACTCCAGTACTCTTGCCTGGAGAATTCCATGGACGGAGGGGCCTGATGGGCTACAGTCCATGGGGTAGCGACTTCACTGAGCGACTTCACTTTCACTTTCGGTGGCGGAGGGCACTCTGGGCAGAGGAAGCAGCAGAGCAAAGCCTGGGGCAGCCCAGCACTTTCCCTCAGCAGCGGGAGAAGCAGGGCACGGGCTGGGCAGACAGGACCACTCTGACCCTGCACGGGGCCTGGATGGGACAGGGCCAGGCAGCAGGAGGCCCTGAAAGAGTCAAGAAGGAGGAGGGCACATCTCTGCAGGCACGTGGGCACACCCACCTCGCTTAGAGGACCCAGGGCCAGTAAAAACGCAAGGAGGGACCCTCAAAAATCATGCAGAACCCCAAATTGCAACAACAGAGCAGCAAGCCGAGTGCAAGGCCCTGGAGGCTACATGGGCCCCAACACCCGCCTCCCCCACAACCCCTTGCGGAGCCGTCCGTCCACACGGCCACGTGGGTCGTGGAGCCACAGAGCCGTGGATCGCAGCACTTCATGATGCAGAGCCACTGGACATGGTGCCAGGCTGGATGCGGGGAGAGGCACAGCGAGAACAAGGCCCCGATGTGAGGCTGAATAGCTGGGGGATGGAGCACAGCCCCCTGAGAGGGCCCAGGCCAGGAGGTGGAGCTGGACAGGCCATCCGGAGAGACAAGCCCGGGATGGTGCTCACGACCTCGTGGTGTCGAAGGCCTGGAGACGAGGCAAAGACACAGACAGATGCTCAGGCAGAGGACAGGACGGGAGAGAGAGAAACAGAAAAGGCAGGGGAACCCGCCTGGAAAGCCAGGGAGCCGGAGAAGGCCGGGCGTTCAGAGGGGCCAGCAGTTCCGTCCAGTCCACTTCAGTCGCTCAGTCGTGTCCGACTCTGTGACCCCGTGGACTGCAGCACACCAGGCCTCCCTGTCCATCCCCAACTCCCAGAGTTCACTCAAATTCATGTCCATTGAGTCGGTGATGCCATCCAGCCATCTCATCCTGTCGTCCCCTTCTCCTCCCGCCTTCACTGTTTCCCAGCATCAGGGTCTTTTCCAGTGAGTCAGTTCTTTGCATCAGGTGGCCGTGGGCAGTTCTAAATGCTGCCAAATGGAGTAAGATGCCAGCGGGAACTGACCATAGGGGTGGGGCCTGCTGGGTGCAGGCGGGGGAGACAGGGAGGGAGCCGGAGTCGGACGCTCTTTGGAATCGGTTGGGGGTAAAAGGGGCAGAGGAACGGAGTGGGGTCAGCAGGGCCCGGGGACTAGACAGTGTCCACTTTGGCCTCTCACCGCTGGAGCGCGTGCGCGTGGCAGAGACGCAGGCTTCGCTGTGTGTGGTGGGGAGCAGGTGGCACCAGGGTTAGGCCTGCAGGCACGGAGGCTGCCCGGGCCCCAGGCCCCAGGGCGGGTGGGCGAGAGGGGACCCGGGGCCTGGGGCTGTGTGCAGCTGGCTGCCGCCTGCCCGCTGAGCTGAGAGCCAAGGATACAGGGGCCATTCAGCCTCTGTCAGCTGTCATCCAGGGCGGCCACGAGCTGAATGCCCTGTGCTGTGTAAGCACAGAGCTGCTTTTTGGACTCTGGGGCCCTGGGCTTTCCCAGAGCTTCTGCTGGGCTGGGCTTTCGCCACCAGCATCCTGGGGTCATGGTCGCCTGGACCCCGGGGGAAGGGGTGGCGTGAGGGACCATCCCTATTGCTTCTCAGGTGAGACCCTCCCCCCGTGCACTGGGCTGGCCACAGGGGCAAGCGGGAGTGGAGACAGGGGTGCGCCCCCCCAAAGAGCTTCCCCTGCCCCTGGCTTCAGAGGAGGCTTCAGAGGTCAGGGGAGAGGGAGAGGGCAGTGAGCTTCTCTGCCCCGAGGGCTCCCTGGGCTCCCTGGCCAGGCGGGCTCCTGCACGACCCGGAGGCCAGCTCCCCTTGCAGGCTGCCTGCCCCACTCCAGGCCCCCACGTGACCCAAAAGCTCCGTGAAAGGCACAGCAGGGTCTGCCTGGGCCAGGAGCGCCTCTGGGCCCCGAGGGAGGCCACTCCGTCCTGCTGTCTGGACTCCCTGTCCCAGATCCAGAGGCAGACCGACCCCGAGAGACGCAGACGCCAATGAGCCAGCCCGAGCCTGCTTCACCGCCTTCGTGCTGCTCCCGAGGAACGGCTGTCTCACGTCTCCACGGCCCTGGACCCCACGCTGAGCCCTGAAAACCAGCTTCACCAGGAACTGGACTAAGTACGGAATGTTCTGGTTTCACCTGTCACGTTCCCCAATTTGCCTGGATGGGTAATTAATTAACAGGCCTGTTTTATTCTGCTCCTTGGAGGGCTGGAGGCTGCCGGAGGACAACGGTGCCCCGGGAAAGGACGGGGAGAGGATCCCGCTGACCTCGAGATGCAGGACGCCCATGTCTCCTCCAGCAGCCCCTGGCCAGCAGGGAGGGCCCCGTGCAGAGTGCCGTCTGTTTAAACAATAAATCCTCCCTGTTCAGCAAATGCGAACCAATGGCCCGGCCCCTGCTGAGAGAATCGAGCGGTTCAATCGAGCCTTTTCCTCTGCGACAGAACAGTGTGTTACTCAAACCCACCGCCCCGCCCCGAACAAGGCCTTGGACCCTGCGTGCTGGGGAGGCGTGCGTCCAAACGCCGGTTGGCAGCACTGTCTGCAGACAGGAGATCTGTGCCTCCCCCAGCCCCATCCCCACCTCTGTGTCCACCTCCATCTTGGTGCAGCTCACCCTCGGCTTATGAGGGTCCACGGGGGGATGTTGTGCTCATTCATTCATTTCCAGGAATGTCAGTTCTGTCCAAAAACGTCTCCTCCGCATGTTGTCCATGACAGCCCAGCGGGAAGAAGTGTCCTCCTGGGGCGCCGTGGTCTGTGGTGGGCACTACCAGCCCTGGAGGCATGCCCCCATGCTGCCCCGCCACCCAGGACCACCTTTCCTGCTGGTTTGTGGGCCAGGGTGAGACAACCAGGTGAAAACTGCCTGTGAGCAGGAAGCCGGAAACCCTCCCCAGGGCGCAGCGGCCACAGAGCTGGGCAGGACACAGGCAAGATCTGCCAGGCGGGGGGCGCCCAGAACCCAGAGGCCAATGCCTCGTAGAGGACAGGGCCACCTTCCATTCGTTCCAAGGCAGGAGACTCAGGGGCAGGGGCTGGACGTGGAGGCTGACCCATGACTCACAGCGGACGTGCAAAGAGCCGGGCTCTGTCGTCCTGAACCACAGCAGAGTCCAGAGCTGGAGGGACTCACCGGATAGTCAGCCAGGTGACTGCCCAGGGCCCTGGCTCTGCTGCCTTCAGACCCCTGCTCGCCTGTCCTGTGCCCCTCACCTCTGGGGAGGTCCTGGCCCCCTGACACCTCTTCCCCAGCACCAGCTCCCACTGTAACGCGGGACCCCGTCATGCCCAGGGTCCGCAGATCACCCAGGGGCGCAGTCATCAGGCGGTGAGGAGGGAGGAGCTGGAGGGCCAGACGGCGACGGGAGAAGTGAGCATCCCGGCCCACGCGGTTCCCTCTCATCGGGGCATGATCTTCAGACCTCATCCTGGGACGTGTGCTTGTCTTTGTCAGATACAAGTCACAGATGGGAGACTAGATGGGTTAATATCCGCAAAGCCCTTGAGAGGGCCTGGCACGTGGCCATTACTATGTAAACCCTGCTTTGTATCATGACAACGGCTGTTACTGTTACTCACCGACCGGGAACCTTAAACGGTTCCCAACACAGTGCAGCCAACAGAATGGGTGTTGAGAAAATCAGTGGTTTCAGTCCATTCAGAGCCCTTAAAAGCAGAAGACAGGATGGTCTCCTCCTCATTGATAAGTATTTACATTCACTCATTGGCCAGACACTCCCCGCGGCAGGCTGCACTTTCCGAAACGCAGCCGGTCGTCTGCATCCGTCTCCCACGCTCTTTCTGCACCGTGATGGCGGCCCTCCTCTCATCTCGTGGCCAAGCTCGTGTCCCCTCTCCTTGAACCTGGGCCCACTTCGTGGCGCCTCCACCAACAGAGGAAGGGACGCCCGGCCACAGAGAGGCCACGCACTTCCTCCACACTGTCCTCACGCACAGCCTCTTTCGGCCCCGGCCGCCGTACTGGGAGGAGGCCGGACAGCCCCGGGACCGGCCACGCGCAGACTCTCCGGCCAGCAGCCCCAGCTGTGGCCCCAGCTGACAGCCAGTGACAGGCTGCAGGTGAGTCCAGCCCCCAGCACTCAAGTCATCTCCAGCCTTCAAGCCACCAACGCTGAGGTCCCTCTGAGCCCCGTGGAAAGGGCAGACTCGTGAGCAAAGTAAATAACTGTCACTGCTTAAGCACTAGGTTTGGAGAGAGTTATGAAGCATGACGGGCAGTGGGGTGGTGGAGCAGAGTGGGGGGGGTGGGCTGCCATGACCAAAACCTACGGCCATGACCAAAGCCCAGAACACATGCCGCTGGCTTAGACTCCAGGTGGCAAGAAGCTAGAAAAGCTTAGAGGAGACTGTTGGTCAAGACGAAAGGTGCGTGGTGGCGTTAGCGGACATCTAAGGCACCAGGAGGAGCCTGACAGTGGGAGTTTCAGGAAAGTCAGTGACTGCCCTTGGGGGCTTGGCGCCTTGTTATGCTGGACAGAAAGCTTGGCGCCTCTGTTGCCCAGAAAATCAGAATTAAGCTTACTGATCTCAGTGAGTTACCTGAGGCGTCTCCAGAGAGAATATTCAAAGCACCACCCAGCTCCTTCTGGAGGCCTGCAATAACATGCCAGAGGAGAAAGAGAAGATAAAGTTTGGCCTGGTAGCTGTACAGGGACCAGCTGCATTTGAAAATAAAACAGGCTCTCTTTCTTTGGTTCTCTGGTTGGTAAATGATTCTAAAAGTAAGGAACGACTTCCAGGGTTTCATTTCCAGGAGAGAGACGCTCCTAATAAACCAGCCCTCCAGCAAAAAGCAACTGTAAATGGTGGGCAAAATACAAACCAGTTCGCTGAGAGCACTGAGGAACAGACATAAGCAGGCAAATATAGGATGGGGCTAGAAGTAAGAGCGGGAGGCAGCGAGCGTGGCGGGTGAGTCCTGGGTTTCCGCAGCTGTGACCACAGGGCAGGGCCAAGCACCTGGCGCTCTGAGGGGAAAATCTGCTGTCCTCCTGGGGGAACCTCAAGAAGGAGCCCAGGCAAGAGAGAGTAGCCCAGAAAAGAACATCCAGGGAGGGGAGCCCATATCCTCCACAAAGGCTCAACCTGGGACCCCGACTGGACCCTGAAACATACCCACGGAGCCGAAGAAGAGCGGATGAACTGAAATTTAGCCTAGTCATCCACAGGTGTGACAGAGTTCATAGTTTGGGTCTAACCAAGTAAATTGCCTTAAAAATACCACCCCTTCAGAGCCACACAACAGAATCCAAAGTCCCAGAACAAGGCAATAGTAGTTTTCAAAGGCATTCAGTGAAGAAAAATCAGGAAAATTTGATATATTTACAAGGAAAAGATCCAGAGACGGACCAAACGTGCATCAGTGGGCAAGGGCAATCATTTTTAACTATGTCCAAGAGGGAAGGGAAATGCCATCACAAGAAACAGAGAGAACACCTGGCAGAGAAACAGAAAATGCAGACAAATCCAAGTGGAAAGTTTAGAGCTGAAAAATAAAGCATCAGACATTAAAAAATTTTCCAGATGGGCTTAATTAACAGCTTGGAGGTAGCAGATGAAAGAATCAGCAAATTTGAATATGGAATGATAGCAATCACCCAACACCAAGGAGAGAGAGAAAAGCCACTAAGGAAATAAGTGGCATCCCAGAAGGCATCCTTAAAGAAAACCCTCTCAGCCGAGATGTTTGCATCCGACCAGAGTGGCTTCAACAGTGAAGAATAAGGACATGGTCTTTACAACAAAGAACACCCTTCTCCAGATGCTAAACCACAAGGACCGCTGAAGGGAGTTCCTCAGGCAGGTCGTAATGATACCGGGTGGAAATGTGAACCTTTGGGAACGGATGACGCTCATCGGAAATGGCAAGTATCAGGCCACTCAGTGTAAAGTGACTGTTGTTGTTCAGCTGCCAGGTCGTGTCCGACTCCTTACGACCCCATGGACTGCGGCACGCCAGGCCTCCCTGTCCCTCTCCCTCTCCCGGAGTTTGCCCAAGTTCACATCCATTGCATTGGTGATGCCGTCCAGCCATCTCATCCTCCGATGCCCTCGTCCCCTTCTGCCTTCAATCTTTCCCAGCATCCGAGACTTTTCCAACAAGTCAGCTATTTGCATCAGATGACCAAAATACTGGAGCTTCAGCATCAGTCCTTCCAATGAGTATTAAGGCTGATTTCCTTTAAGATTGACTGGTTTGATCTCCTTACTGTCTAAGGGACTCTCAAGAGTCTTCTCCAACATCACAGTTCGAAGGCATCCACTCTTTAGTGCTGTGCCTTCTTTACAGTCCAACTCTCACAAGTGACTATTTTCCCCTTAATTTCTTTAAAATACACGTGACTGGTTAAAGGAAAAATAGACACTGTCTTTGGGGTTTATAGAGCATATGAAGTAATACTCTTGACGACAGTACCACAAACAATGAGAGTGTGGATGGATCTACAGTGTTGTAAAGTGGCACAATAGTAGCCCACATAGACAGTGAAAAATTAGCATGTTTATATCATAACCCCTAAACAGTCACTAAAATAACAATGCAAAGATGTGCAACTCAAAAGCCCAAAGGTTAATTATAATGGAATTATTTTTTAAATAGTCAAATAATCCAAAAGAAAGTAAGAAAGGAACAATAATAACAAACAAAGAAGAGGAAAAACAGAAAAATATAAAACAATACACATGAATATGAATAGAGTAAGTACTCTAATTACAAGTATCAGAATGGATTTCTTTGAAAAACAAGACCCACCCAACTCTATACTGTTGATAAGAGAAGTACTTTGAAAAAGATAAAAAGAGGTTGAAAGTCAATGGATGAAAACATGTATCCCGTGCGTAGAATACAAGTAAGAAGCTACAGGAGCTTTATTACTATCAGATAAAATAGACACCAAGACAGAGTGAGGGCACAAGGGGAAGATGGATATCTTTATCATAAAGATCAAAGAGCCAGTTCATCAGGAAGAAAAACAATCGTGAGTGCGTGTCCACCTAGTAACAGCCTCGAAACACACGAGACGAACACCTGCAGAACTGAAGGAAAAGTACAATTCCGTGACCGCAGTAAAGTGTTTTAATGCTCCTCTGCCAACAACTGATAGAAGAGATGGAGGGAAAAAAAATCAATAAAAACCTGGACCTGAACAACACTGTCTATCACATGACACAGTTGATATGTATCAAACACTTTGCCCAACAAAGAAAAATGCACGTTTTTTCCCTAAGTGCACACGGTCTGCTTCCCAAGACAGGCAATGTTCTGAGCCACACAGCGGGTAAACCAAATGTCAAAGAACCGGTGTCAGTCAGAGCATGTTTCCTGACCGTTGTTGCTGTTTTTAGTCACTAAGTCGTGTCTGACTCTTTTGCGACCCCATGGATTGTACCCACCAGGCTCCTCTGTCCATGGGATTTCCCAGGCAAGAACACTGGAGTGCATTTCCATTTCCTTCTCCAGGGAGTCTTTTCAATCCAGGGATCAAACCCGTGTCTCCTGCATTGGCAGGCAGAGTCTTTACCACTGAGTCACCAGGGAATCCATTCCTGATCATTGTTGAATTGAATTAGAAATCAAGAAATAGTAAGATATCTAAGAAACTCCCAAACATATGGATATCAACAACATCTGAGTAGTCCATGCTCAGGGAAGAAATCACAGTGAGAAGTGGCAAATGCTTCATTCACACTGAACCATGTGGGAAATAGTTCTCACTGAACGATGATGAAGAGGCAGCTTACGACAGTTTATGGGCTGCAGGTAAAGCCGTGCTTTGAGGAAAACGTATGCCTTTAAAGGGCTGTAACAGAGGTGAGTTAAGACTACAGTCCGTGCCCTAGGGGTCTACCTCAGACTAAAAGAAGAGCAAAACCAACCCGGAGTAAACAAAAGGGAGAAGAGGCAAAGATAAGGAAAGAAATCAGAGAAACAAGAAGCCAGCAAGAAACAGGGGCAGTTAACACAACCAAACGCTACTCTTCAAGAAGATCAAACAACTGACAAAAGTCTAGTGAGACCGACCCCTTAAAATGAGAATAAACGCACAAGTCGCCATGTCAGGATCAGAACGATGGGTGCTGCTTCAGGTCTTCAAGAGAAGACAGTGAGGAGCTTTATGCTAATACATTAAATAACATTAAAACTAGTGAAAGAATGTCGTGGGGCTTCCCTGGTGCTCCAGTGGCTAGCACTCCACACCCCCAGTCCCGGGGCCGGGTTTGATCCCTGTCGGGGAACTAGACCCCACGCGCCCCAGCTGAGAGTTCACGCGCTGCAGTGGTGCGACGGGGCCCCACGTGCCGGCGCTGAGGGCAGGTGCAGCCAAATAAACAAATGGAATGAGTGAATACTGCAAAAAAAGGAATGTCACGAGGGAACGTACGCTGAAAAATCCAACAACTTTGGTTAAAAGGACAAATTCCTCCAGAAATACTGCTTACCCAGATTTACACTCAATTAAGGAGAAAATTTGAATATTTCTATAGTTATCTTTTAAAATTAGTTTTTTAAAATAAAAGCAAACAAACCTTCCCACCAGGAAAATTCCAGACCCGGAACGTTTCCCTGCTGAATTCCATCAAACTTTCAAAAAGATGTAACATCAGATTTACACTAATCCTTTCAGATAACACAAGAAGAGGGAAAACTTTTCAACTTGCTTTTTGAGGCCAGCATAATTCTGAAATAAAATCAGAAAATGGCATTGCGAGAAAAATAAAACTGTGAACCAATATTTCTCATGATTGTGGACAGGAAAGTCCTTAACAAAATATAAGCACCCTCGGGAAATCTAGCAACATTTGAAAAGGACAATGCATTACAATTAAGTAGGGTTTATCTCAAAATACAAGAATGGTTTAGCACTCAAAAATCAATCAATGTAATTTACCATATTAACAGAATAAAGAACAACACCCACAGGATCATTGTAATAGATACAGGAAAAAAGCATTTGACAAAATAAAGATCCAATCATAACAAAACTCTCAGGGACCTCAGATAGAGCAATACGGGGTGGGTATGTGAAATCTACGCCCACGTCCTGCTCAGAGGTGGTGGAGGTTTCCCCATACGCTGGGAATGAGGCGGGGATTCCTGCTCTCAGGGCCCCACTGCACCATTTCCTGGAGGGTCTAGTTATTGGAGATGGAAACAGCGACGTCAGCGCCTGCAGACTGGAAAAGAAGCGGCCCAGTCTCTCCTTGGGGCTGAGACAGTCGCTTGCCCTGTCCGCACAGGAGCACGGACGCGCGACCCTCACCTTGGGGCTCAGGGGGTCGCCCTGTCCCACTTCTCCAAGCTGTGCCCTCCGGGCAAGCCCCAGGAAAAGGCGATGCTGGTGCCGGGGATCCGTCACTCAGGACACAGACGGGCACCGGAAGCCCTGATGAGCCGCGCGCCGGGGCCAGCACCTGGCAAGCCCCGAAAGCACCCCCGTTCCATCTCAGTTCCCACCACGACTTCTGGCAGCCCTGCTTTCTTACGAGAAACAAAGGCTTTTGGAAGCGGTCCCAGAGGTCAAGGCGTTAGCTGCCCGCTTGGCCTCCACGCATCACCATGGCCAGAAGTCCCCTGGGAAGACCTTCCCTAGACAGCAGTCAGGCGCTGAGCTTCAGACAGTCTCAGTTTGGTATCATTGCTGACAAAGTGCTGGTGGGAGAGCCCACGGAAGCGGAGGTGCCTTGTTTCTCTAAATCTCGAGCTTCGCCGGCCTGCTTGCTTCCTTTGCTGTCTTTGTTCTCAAATTGCACCCGGGGGAGCCAAACAATCAGGTGAAGCTGCAGATTCGAGAGTGTGTCTGAGAGTGTCTCTGCAGACACGGACGCGGGGCAGCCAGGCAGCGGGGGCAAACTCTGGATCCTGAGGGTCCTGGCTTTGAGGCAGTGATCCCGTTTCCTGCCTCAGTCTCCCCACGTGTGAAACGAGGCCACAGCAGCAGACAAAAACAGTGAGTTGCCCCAGTCTGGCCTGTGCTCACTGCTTGGCAAGCAGCAGCTCTTGGGCCTCCTTGTGTCCCGATGGCTCCTGGACGCAAGGGTGGAGTTGGGAAGGACATCGCCAGTGTTTGGAGGGAGTGCAGGAAGGTGCTGACCGGATCCCAGCAGGGCAGTGTGGGGGACAAGAGGGTCAGGAGGCGGAGCCGCGCCGGGAAGCTCTGCAGGCACCTGGGGCCGTGCTGGGCGTCTGCAGACTCAGTTTCCTCCCACTGAAAAGGTGGAAGGAGCGCGGCTTAAACGTCAGTTCAGCTCAGTTCAGTCGCTCAGTCGTGTCCAACTCTTTTCGACCCCATGGACTGCAGCACACCAGGCCTCCCTGTCCATCACCAATTCCTGGAGTTTACTCAAACTCATGCCCATTGAGTTGGTGATCACATCCATCTCATCCTCTGTCGTCCCCTTCTCCTCCTGCCTTCAATCTTTCCCAGCATCAGGGTCTTTTCCAGTGAGTCAGGTCTTCGCATCACGTGGCCAAAGTATTAGAGCATCAGCTTCAACGTCAGTTCAGTTCAGTTCCGTTCAGTCGCTCAGTCATCTCGGAATCTTTGTGACCCCATGAATCGCAGCACGCCAGGCCTCCCTGTCTATCACCAACTCCCAGAGTTCACTCAAACTCATGTCCATCGACTCAGTGATGCAATCCAACCATCTCATCCTCTGTCGTCCCCTTCTCCTCCTGCCTTCAATCTTTCCCAGCATCAGGGTCTTTTCAAATGAGTCAGCTCTTCGCATCAAGTGCCCAAAGTACTGGAGTTTCAGCTTCAGCATCAGTCCTTCCAGTGAATATTCAGGACTGATCTCCTTTAGGATGGACTGGTTGGATCTCCTTGCAGTCCAAAGGACTCTCAAGAGTCTTCTCCAACACCACAGTTCAAAAGCATCAATTCTTCGGCGCTCAGCTTTCTTCACAGTCCAACTCTCACATCCATACATGACCACTGGAAAAACCATAGCCTTGACTAGATGGACCTTTGTTGGCAAAGTAATGTCTCTGCTTTTTAATATGCTGTCTAGGTTGGTCATAACTTTCCTTCCAAGGAGTAAGCGTCTTTTAATTTCATGGCTGCAGTCACCATCTGCAGTGATTTTGGAGCCCAAAAAAATAAAGTCTGACACTGTTTCCACTGTCTCCCCAACAGCATCACTCCTTCCAATGAATATTCAGGACAGATAAGGATACAGTGAAAACGCACTTCAATGCACGCGGCCCCAGGACAGTGAAGCACAGCGGCTTTAACAACTGCACTGCCCCCGGCTCTTCTCTGACCAGGAGGAAAGCTGGGCGCTGGGTGGGCTACCAGGGTGGGAACCCCTCCACGGGAGCCAGGCAGGCCCGGGCTAGGGGCCTGGCAGGACGGTCAGGTGAGGAGCAGGGGCACTGAGCTAGACCCAACCCCACAGCAGCAGCAGCGCGCCCTGGCCTCGGGGAGGGGACCGCCCATCTGGCTTCACCCCGGTTCCCTCTGCTTGTCCCAGCAGCCCTGTCTCCTCTGCCCATCGGACCCCGGGGCAGCCCACCCCAGCCTCCGACTCAGCGCCCCCCACACCCAGCATCTCCTCCCAGGCCTCTCACCCAGAGCCCCAAGCCAGCTCCTAAACCACCCTTGGCTCCCCAGCCCCACACCCAGCGGTCAGCAGGTCCTGTCCATCCACGCGTCCATCCATGCCTTACGCGTCCCCTTCAGCCAAGCCCAGTCATCGGCAGGCGATCCTTTAGCCAGCCCAGGGCAACAGCCTCGGGGGTCCCACTTTGACCCCCACCCACCTCCCTCCTCCACAGGGGGGCAGAGCTCTCCAAATGCACCCAGACCCGGTCACCTCCCGGCCCCCAAGCCTGGCCGCCCCGTCAGAACAGACTCTAAAAGCATCTCCGCGGCGGGCACGGTCCTGCCAGCTCCCGCCCCTGCGGTCCATCTCCAGTCCCCGCTCCCTCTGTCCCCCGCCTGACGTCTCTCCCCTCCCCCAAAGCCACCACCGGATGCTGTCTCCCACCCCACGGGCTCCTCAGGGGGCTTGTCTGGCCGCCTCCCTCCCAAAGGCCCTCCCCAGAGCATCCTGGCCCTTACCCCCACAGCACCCACCACAGGCAACATTTACCCAGCTTTTCATTCGCTTGTTTTCTGTCCCTGCTCTAGGCTGCATAAGACATCCACGCCCTAACCATCCCTGCCCACGTTACTTCATACGGAAAAGGTGTTTTGGAACTGGGATCAAGGTAAGGATCTTGCCGCAGGGAGACATTCTGGACTATCCAGGTGGCCCGTGATGCAGTGTGTCCCTGAAGGAGGGACCCAGGGGAGATTCGCAGCCACAGAGGGGAAGGGGAGGTGAAGACAGAGCAGAGAGAGTGAGGATGCGGGCCTCAGAGACGATGGGGCTACAAGCCAAGGAGCTCAGGCCACCAACCACCAGCAACTGAAAGCCAGGAAGGACCCTGGAGCCCACGGGGGCGAGGCCTGCATCGCTCCTGGCAAGTTAGTCTGAGCGGCAGGAACGGGGCGCGGCTGCTGCTCCCAGGAACAGGGGAGACTGTGGGCTGGGATGTTCGGGGCCCCCAGAGCTGTGTCAGGGCCACTCTCACTAAGCAGCCGGGGAGCTGTCAGGCTGGGAGCCGGCTTCCAGTCCGGGGTTCAAGGAGGAGTCTGAGGGTGTCACAGATGTGTGGTTGTTGCCATGGCCTGGAGCAAGCACCCGGCAGAGACCTTCGGGAGGCAGGAAGATGGGGAGGACCACAGAGGGCCCGGTGAGGGCCACGGGGAGTGGGCGGCAGGTCCGGAGGGAGGGTGGGATCCGGGGGGCGGAGCACCAACCACTCTGGGGTGCCGCTGACGTCTCCACATGAGATGAAAGCCCTCGTTAAGCAGCTGGGTTTGGCGCCCTGAGCTGGGGGCCAGGAGAGACCAGGACACAGGGAGTGAAGAGCCTGTTTCTGTGAAGGGGACCGAGAGGGGGGCGATGCGGGAGGGAAGAAAGGGAAAGGGCGCCCTCAGTAAGTGGGAGCACATGGCCGCCCTTCGGTGCCCGTGGGAATGGCAGGGGAAGGGCGGGGCTGGAGGCAGACCATCCCCCGGACAGAGCAAGCCTCACCCCGGACGTGGACCTCCAGGTGGGAGCCCCACACACAGTGAAGTCTGTGTGAGGAGGGGACCACGCTGGTGAGAGCAGGTGGGAGAGTCTGAGCTGGAGAGGGGCTGAGGCAGGACCCCTGAGAGCGCCAGGCACCCTTGGGGGGAGGTCACGAATTCACGAGAACTGTCCGAATAGTCCCAGGAGCCGTCCCGGAGCAGGCAGGATGGGGACAGGCAGGGGGCTGAGGGCCGAGAGTGGCTCCAAGGACGGTTCCCCGAAGCCCAGCTGGGCAGAGGGCAGGGGAGGCAGGGGCGGGGGCATAGCCGGGGCTGCAGCCAAGGGAGTGGGGGTCTTAGTGCCACTGGCTCCTGGATGGTCAGCGGCAGAGTGACCGTCACCTCCCACAAGGCCTGGGGCTTCCTGAGGAGCCATATAAGCCCCGGCACAGCTGGGCACACCGCAGGGATGAGAAAGGGGTCATCTGCGTGCTCCCCACTTCCACCCTGACACTGCCTCGCATCCAGGACCGGCTACCTCTCCTGCCCAGACGACTTCCCAATATTAGAAGCCAGCCACCCGGTCCAAGGGCTAACCAGTGAGTGCCCGCTGGTGTCTGCAGCCAGAGACCAGCCCTGTCTGAACAGGCCTGTCACACAGTAGGTCTCGGTCAACACCTGCCATCCGTGAGGGTCAGTTCAACAAGGACAGTGGGCACCCAGGGAGGCTGAGAAGGGAGGGTGGAGGTCTGGATGGGGGGGACGAAGGGGCAGCAGACAGCCCACAGCTCTGAGCACGGAGGCTGGACAGCTTGCGTGGGCTGGGCCCCACCTGCTAGGAAATTTGCAGGGAGGAGGGGGGAGAGGCAGTGCCGTTGCCTAGGCAACCACTCTGTCACCTTCTAAGGAGCCTGGCAGAGGGAGGAGGAGGCCTGTCTTAAAGGAGCGCGAGCCCCATCGATGTGGCGGCGTCCTGAGGAGTCTCGGCGGGAAGTCAGTTCCTTCTGAGCTCAGGCCCGAGTTCCATCAGGATGAACGGCAGGAGAGGGGGTGCCTGGGACCTGCTGCACCAGCTGAAGGGGCTCAGGGCTGGCACAAGCAGGCAAGAGGCTGCTCCGACTGCCAGACACAGAGACAGAGCCCCCAGCCTGACTCTACCTGCAGCCGCTGCTCTGGGGGCTTCACGGGCTGCCAGGCGGGAAAGTCGCTGGGTGAGAAGACTGGAATCTAAGCTGGTCAGCAGAGCTGTGGCCACCTTTCAGCCCAGCTTTGGCCAACCCCAAAGCCGTGGTCGGGAGCAGAGAACTGAGGAAGGGCTGCTGGGGGCGCCGGGGTGGGCACTGGACGAGAACAAGCCCCGACTGTAAGGGGACTCGGTTTGCAGGAGGGAATAAGAATATGATAAACCCTGATGATGCAAACCAAGCCCTGAAATGCAGAGATGCTTCCTTCCTCCGTATCACAGGGTTCTTCCAGGAGATCCTAGCTCGTGCCGTGAAGATAAATGAGCTTTTACTTAGCAACATTTCAGTTTGATTTCGTCTTCCCAGCCTGTCAGGTTCAAGGACAAGCTAGGATTTCCAAGTTGCAAAGCGCGTGGGGGTGACATCAGCTCTGCTCATCTGTCCTCTGCCTTCGGTCTGTGGGCCTGGCACGTCCTGGGTGCTTCCTGAGGCCACGGCTCTCTCACTGTTGGCAGCTGGGGTAGGGGCCGCCTCATTGATGCCCCTGCAGAACACGTGGGCACGGAAGGGTGACCCCCATGGCCAGAAGTCAGATTTGGTTTTAGGGGACAAGACCCAACACTTGTTCCCAGTACTTCCTCCGCACGCACAGGAACGTCTGCATCACCCCCACCTGGCCCCAGCCCCACGCGTCCTGGGCCCCAGGCTTCTGTCTCTCCTGCTATGTTCTTCTTTCTGTGTTAGCTTTTCAAGCAATAAAAATAACGAGTCTGTGTAACTCTTTAAAACAACTTTCTTAAGATATAATTCACAAACCACACAATTCACCCACTTAGAGTATACAATCCGATGGTTTTGGTATATCACAGGATCATTTTACCTGTAAAAACTGAATATAGTAAAATATATATTTCCACTGCAGTATTCTTGCTTAGAGAATTCCACGGACAGAGGAGCCTGGTGGGCTACAGTCCATGGAGTCACAAAGAGTCAGACATAAGTGAAGCAACTTTGCGTGCACGGATCCTTGATCTGCAACGTCACCTTGCAGACAAAGGTCCGTCTAGTCAAAGCTATGGTTTTTCCAGGAGTCAGGGACGATGTGCGAGTTGGGCCATAAAGAGGGCTGAGCACCAAAGAATGGATACTTTCAAATTGTGGTGCTGGAGAAGACTCTTAAAGAGTCCTGTGGACTGCAAGATCAAACCAGTCGATCCTAAAGGAAATCAATGCTGAATACTCATTGGAAGGACTGATGCTGAAGCTGAAGCTCCAATACTTTGGCCACCTGATGTGAAGAGTCAACTCATTGGAGAAGACCCTGACGCTGGGAAAGATTGAAGGTGGGAGGAGAAGGGGGTGGCAGAGAATAAGATGTTAGATAGCATCACTGACTCAATGGGCATGAGTTTGAGCCAACTCAAGAGATAGTGAAGGACAGGGAAGCCTAGTGCGTTGCAGTGCATGGGGTCACAAGGAGATGGACACGACTGAGCGACTGAGAAACAACAGTCTTGCTCCCGGGCCTCCCGCTCTGGGGATCCCGTGTGAGTTACGCCCCCAGGCTCCAGCTTCCCCACCTGTGATGTAAGAGGCCCGGACTGCTCCACCCCTTGGCGCTCTGCATTCTATGATTAACGGCTGGTAGATATTTCCTTCACAGAGTTTACTTTCCAAAGACTAAACACTGAGAAAGAGATAAGAGGGAGGTTTCTTAATACCTATTACCAGTGTAGCTTCTCAGAAAACAGCGGTGCTTAGGGACGTCTCGCCTCAAATGGGGCATATGATGGAGACTGTGGGGTCTAAGACTTGGGTCTGGGCTTGGAGTGCATGGGAAAGGAGAGCGTGGGGCTGACACAGAGGGGCAAGGAAGAAAGCGCATCTCCTCCCAGCTGGAGGGTGAGTCCACGCCTCTGGGTAGGACAGCGGGCCTGCTCCGGGGTCTGGAGGCCCACCGAGCTCTCCCAGGCTCCTGGTTCAGCGAAGGCATCCTGGGGAGGCAGAGTCGGGTCTGTTTCCATCTGAGCACACGTGCACACACCCAGTGGGGACACACACGCCTGTGCACGCCCGCCCCCATGTATGCATATGATCCAGGAACACAAGGACAGACCCTCAGCCAAGAGGCCCACGTGGGGCAGAAGCCCCTGCGGGCGCCATCTGCTCCCTCTTTGATCTCTTGCTAGGCACCCCGGAAGGACAGGAAGGAGACCTGCGAGGAGTACGGGACCCATCTCGAGCTCTGAGTCCATCCCCCTCCCAGCTCAGAGCCTCAGTTTATCTCACCGAGGAGTGGCCTCCAAGGACACCTCCGGGAGATGGCCAGCCTTTCCATCCTCGGCCTGCGCCCCTCCCTGCTCTGCGTCCACTCTTTGAGTCCAGGGGGGCCCTGATCCCAGAGGCCAGGGGCCTAGAGCCACGCCGCTGGGCCAGCCAGGGTGGAGTTTTCCCTTCCAGTTAAATTTCTCCCGCCTGCTTGATGTCACATCCTGTCCCGACTTCCCCGCCGCCGCCCTCCCCACCCCCGCGCGTGAGCGTGGCGCGCGGGTCCCCCTGCGCCTCCCCGCCCCCGCCCCTTCCCCGCAAACTTTTGGCACCCGGGCCGCCCAGCCGCGCGCCCGAGCTCTGCGGGCGCGGGGCCGTCAGGAGGAGGGGCCGAGGAGGGGCGGAGGGGCGGCCCGCCCCGCCCGGCGACCGCGGAGCCGCTCGACGCGCCGGAGATGCAGAGCGGAGGCTCCGCGCAGCAGACCCCGCGCGCCGCCTGCTCCGGGTGCTGAAGGCGCGGGGACACGGCCGGGCGCCGCCGCGGAGCCCGCAGACCGGGAACGCGTCCGCGTCCACGCAGCCGCCGGCCGCCGAGCACCCAGGGCTCCCCGCACGCCAGGACGTCGGAGGCGGCCTCGAGACATGCAACCGGCCCGGAAGCTCCTCAGCCTCCTGTTCCTCGTCCTGATGGGCACCGAACTCACCCAAGTACGTGCATCCAACGCCATTTTCCTCCCTGCGTGCGAGGCGCCCGCCCGGCCCGGGGCCCGGCAAAGTCGGGGAGCCGCTCCGCACAGCCCGGCGCCCCTCTGGCCCGGGCGCGGCCGCGGGATTGGGGAGGGGACCAGCTGCACCCGGCGTGCAGGAAGGGGTGCAGGCTGGCCCCAGACTGCTGCTGTGTCCCCCAGGACCCTCGGCCCTGACCCCTTCCTCCTGGGCGCCCTGGGTGCCCACTCCCTGCTGAGAAGTTCAAAGGGCAGTGGAGGGGGCCGTTTGGCAGCTATTGTCATCCGGGAGGAAGACGGAGCAGGCGGTCTGAGCTCGGCGAGCTCGGAGGTGGATGTGACCCAACTCCCGCCCCTGCATCCCTGCCTCTGGCTACAGTTGGTGCCCTTGGGGCTCCCGAGCTGGCGGTGGGCATGGTGCCGGGGAGACCAGACCAGGGAGGGCAAGCCGCCGTGTCTGAGGCTGGGGTGCATTGTGGGCTCCATGTGGAGGTTTGAGTGGGGGAGGTTGTGGCCACATGCGCGGCATGAAGTGAGTGGCAAGCGTGTGTGAGGACCGCTGGGCATTTTAAGTGGACTGACCATCCCTGAACAATGTATGAATAGAGAGCCTGTCTCTGGCTGGCATTCTCCATTTTCAAATGCATCTGAGAGCTGGCGGGTCTGGGGCGCCGGGCAGGGTGTCACTTTGGCAGCTGGCGGGTCTGGGGTGCCGGGCTGGGTGTCACTTTGGCACCGGGGTGTTGGCAAGAGGCTGCCAGCTTCAGGAGCCAGGCCGCTCAGAGTGACATTAAAATGCCCTTTCCACGGTGCCACTGTGCCACGGTCTGAGCCGGGAGATGCCCTTTGCAGCTGCGAGTCTGGGAGGTTGGGGGGATGCTGCCAGGAGCTTGGCCCCAGGCGCCAGCTGCCCCCAACCCTCCTCTCTTCCCTCCTGCCTCTGCGCCTCCCTCCCTCCCAGAATAAAAGAGGAAACAAAAGAGAGAAGAGAGGGTGAGAGGTGGATCACAGGAGAGAAGGCTCTGGAATAAGCGGCCCTTGTTTTCGCCGGGAAGCGCTTGCCGGCTCCCTGGCTCTGTGGGAAGTGCATGCGGCCCCAGCCCCAGCCCCAGCCGCGGGAGACCCTGCTGGTGCCCCGCAGGCAATCAGCCGTGCCCCCTGGAGAGGGTCCACCCGGTCTCCGGGTGACTTTTCTTGGCTGCAGGGATGGCCTGGCCGAGGGGCAGACTCGGGCTCTGTGGGTGGACACTGTTTGAGTGCACGTGCCCACGCTCACACACGCTCCCACTCCACACACACGAGCACACACGGCAGAAAGGAGCCAGGAAGCATGTGCCTAATTTAGACATCTCGGGGAGGAGACGGCTGGTCTGGGTGCTCTGGAAGTGACCACCCTCGGGCCCTTCAAGCCCTACTGGCTTCCTCACCTCCAGGCTCCCTGAGTCTCCATTCCCAGCCCTCCTCCAAAGGTTCACTTATCAGTCTTTTTAAAGATCCCCTGTTCTTGGAAGAAACTTTTGGTCTAGCTTGGGTTGGAAGCTTTGTCTGGGTGGCGAGAGCCCTCACCCGTCCACGCTGTCAGTAATGGACATCCGAGTGTGGCCAGCCCCTGCACACACTCCTGCAGCCACACCATCCCTTCAGGACCCTGGTCAGCTCCCTGAGGCCTCCAGGCCAGGAAGGGAAATGATGTTGTTTTCTTTGGAAGCTTCCTGTTTGCGAAGCGGAGCTGTAGGATCCCTCAAGGGAATGCCTCCCTCAGCACAGCTGACGGGCAGGGCCCTACCCTCCGGGCTGCCTCTGAGTCTGTGCTGTGAGAATCTTCCGTCAGAAGCCTAGTATCCCTAATGGTAATGGGATTTTAGAGCCGAGGCCCAACTGGCAGAGATCACTTTAACTGGTCCACGTCTGTGAAGCTGTCAGACGGTGGCTGGCTTGGCCACCCGCTCCAGAGACCCCGGCTGCCCTGGTCCCACCCAGGTGGGCTTCTTTGGGGTCAGGCCAGGCGCCTCTCTCTGTTGTCAGACCTCTAGGGCAGGGACTGGGTTTGGGGTAGGTGTAGGTATACGGCTGCTGTGAGTCTGAGAGCTCCTTGGAGACACCCCTACCCAAGACCCTTGCTTCTTGATCCCAAAGGGATCCGACTCTGGGAAGCCACACTGCCTGGCGTCAGGAACGATGGTCCCTGCACGTGTGATGGGTGATCACCTCTGGGCTTCGGGACAAGGAGGGCAGGGCAGTGGTGACCCGCCTGGGTGGGCTCCGTCTCCCCCCGCCCTCTTCCTCTCCCACTTCAAGTAAGCTGCCCCCATGGCCACACCCTCCGTCTCAGGGGCCTTTCGAAGAATGTGGACACGAGGTTCCAGGGCCGCTGTGTTTATGGATTAGGGCCTGTCCGAATGGGAACAAGTCGGAACCACGTGGGTGTCACCTGCACTTCACGGACGCTGCTTGAAGGATTCAGGCAGACGGGCGGGGGCGGGTGGAGCGCACATGGCCGGGCCATCTGTTCTCCCAACAGCGCGCTTACGATGAGCCACTCAGTCGAACGCCAGCTAGTGATCGATGGCCTACTACGCGCCAGGCTCGTGGGCCCAGATGAACTCTGTCCCCAGACGGAAAGACGCTTGACTGGGTCTCGTGCTGTAGTTTTTAGGACGAGGCTGGTGTTTGCAGCTCCTTGAGAAGCACCACCAGAGCTTCCCAGCAGAATGCAGAACTGGATCTGCATCTTGGCGGAGGCACCCTGCCCACCCCAGCCCAGCTCACCTTCCCTTGCAAGAAGCACGTGGCCCCCCTGTGTGACATGGCCCAGAAGAGGAGGGCAGCTCTTGACAGTGACCCTGGGCCGAGCTGCCCCTCCCCTCCCAGCCCCACCAGCCACTCTCTGGTGATCTTGAGAAGGGCTCTGAGCTTCAGCCTGAACGTCCACCCTTTTAAAAGAAGAGCATGAAGCCTGGTGAGGCTCGAAGATGCCTCCCTTGCTAACCCCCCTCCGGTCCTGTCCTCCTTTCCTGCTTGTGCAGCTCTCTGATACCAGCTGGTCAGGCTTGACACCGGCACGCCTGGGCGGGCGATGCTGAGTCCAGGCCTGGCCGTCTGGCACACGGGCCACGGTGCTTAGTGGGGGGACTGAGACAGTGCCAAGCCGGCTTGTTCGAGAGGCCCGAGGACGCTGGGGTCGGAGTGGAGGGAGCTGAGCGTGCTTTGGAGAAGGGATACCATTTGCACCTGCTGAGCCCGGGCAGGGAGATGGGGAGGCACAGGTGGGCAAGGGGCGCTGCACACAGAGGCCACAGCACGCAGACGGGCCCAGAGCCTCGGCGCTCAGCAAAGGAGCGTTGTAGGATTAGCTTTATCTCTGGGGTGAAGTGGATCCCTTTTCATCAGTCCCCAGGCCGGGCGTGGCCTTTCGGAATTACAGACCCTGACCCCTTGGGGTGGGGGTTCCAGCTGTGAAAGGCGCACGGGCACCTTGGAGCGCCAGCCGTCCCCGGGCCCTCGGGGGCCCCCAGGCTTTACAGAGTGACTGGTGACCCTTGTCCGGAGCCTGGGGAGCTGCGTGCAGGTCTCAGCATCCAAAAAGAGGCGTGAGTGGTCCCCGGGGCGGGGTGGGGGATGGGTCCTGTGAGCCGGCAGGCAGGCGTCTCAGCGGGGCCGACGTGGAGCTGACCACTGAGGGCCCTCTCTCTTCAAACCTGTTCTCTCCTCATATCCAGCCAGACTGAAGACCCCAACCCACCGCCCTGAACAAACTGAACAAGAATAAAGCTGTCCGTTCAGACAGAAGCATGATTTCTGTCACCTGCTTGAGTCGGAGCCGGGGCTCAGCGATCCCACTGACGTCCTGTCCACCTGCCCCAGGCCCTCACTCCCCAGCTCTTTGGTCCACTTGTGCTGGGGTTAGTGGTCCAGGGGGTGGGGGGTTCAGGACGGCTGGGCTCAGGATGCGTGCAGTTGACTCCGTCTCTGCAGCGAGCTTGGCAACTGCCTCGGGGGCTGCCCAGAGGCTGCCCAGGAGGTGCCCTCGTCTCTGAGCAGAAAGGCCCTGGGACACCCTCTGTGACACCCGGGGGCGGGGCTGTAAATCCCCGTCGTGAGGCAGCTGCTTCCTCTCTGAAAGCAGTGTGTCCCTCGTCCCACCGACTCCAGCCTTCCCCAGTGGAAAGAAAGGTGATGTTCTGCCTTGGGTTGTATTTATCACCAGAGTTATCGGGCCCTGTAATCAGTATTAACACCCGGTGTAAAGTCATACAAAACTAATTACTGGCTAAACCCAATTAGACGCATGCCGCTGCAGGTGGGGCAGTGGGGACAGAAGCTGTTCTCGGATCTGGGGGCGCCCCGCAGACGCTTCACCCCCAGGGCAGCAGCCTGAGGTCCCTCCCAGGGCGGCTCAGATAAGGGAATAGAAACTGCACCAGAGAGATGCACCGTCTTCATTTTTTCAGATGATTACATGTCAGAAACTTGGCCGGGAGCTGAAGGCACTAGGGGGGAACCAATTGCGAGGGTTAATGTCCCTGCGTGTCGCTGAGCGCCGGCCCCTCCCCACCGTGGGGCCTAAGCCTCAGCGCCCTGGGCTACTGTCCGCAGTCTCCAGATGAGGAGGCCAAGGGGCGGGTCGCGGGCGGTGAGTCACCTGCCCAGTGGCCCAGCGCGTAGGTGACAGACCCTGGATGCGGCCCAAGTCTGCCGGACACCCGAGTTCGTGTTCTTGTTACGACAGAGAGAGAAACACAAGAGCAGGGAAATGGCATCGCTGAGAACCAGCAAGGAGGGGCACTGTCAGGCCAGCTCCCATGGCCTTTGGAGAGGGTTTGAAAGCCGGGTCTCTAACTGTGTGGCCCAGCGCTCAGCCCGCTCTGAACCTGGAGCTTTGTGAACCAGGGCCCTCGGGGGTCAGCTGCTTCCCGCCCCTGAGCTGGAGAGAGCCGGCAAGCCCTTCATCCCGGGAGGGGAGGGCACCTTCGAGGGAGCACTGGTCATCACCTCAGCTCTCTCCTGCCTAAAGGGAGGCTTCACGCGGGGAGCCGTGCACTGCCCGACTCTGTGAGCGTCTGCGCAGGGACTGAGCTCCAGGGAGTAAGAAACAGGATACGGCCCTTCTTAGTGTGTGTCCCCTCTGAACCTCCGAACCGGCCCCGACACCCGGTCACACTGTTTGTTACATTTGGTATGATTTGTAATTTGGGCGGAAGACAGCACTTCCCTGAGGGCTCAGCTGGTAAAGAATCCGCCTGCAATGCGGGAGACCTGGGTTCGATCCCTCGGTTGGGAAGATCCCCTTGAGAAGGGAAAGGCTCCCCACTCCAGTATTCTGGCCTGGAGAATTCCATGGACTGTGTGGTCCATGGGATTGCAAAGAGTCAGATGCGACTGAGCGACCTTCACTTTTCACTTTCACAGCACAGCCGCAGGAAGGGGGCTCCTCCTTGCCTACAGGTCCCCCCTTCTCCTGCACCCAGTTAAACCCCAGGACAAACGCCAGCTGGCAGTGTGCAATGGAGACGTTTAGAAGACGTGGGCTCCCGGTCTCCTTGCCCAGGTCTCAGCAGTGGGGGCTTGGCCTGCGTGTTCCTGACGTTCAGGCCACGGCATTTAAAAGCAGACCGTCAGTAAGACGGGGTGAGTAAGAAGCGTCTCCACCAAGGAGTCCAGGGCAGAGGAGGGAAGGTGCCGAAGCCCCAGGCTCTGTCTCGGGGGCACGCTCACCTTGGAGATGCTCGTCTAGGGTGTTCGGTCCATGCAGCACAGTGAGCACACCCTCCGGGAGCTTAAACCCCCCAGCCCCAGTGTCCCCAGGCGCGCCCAGCCCTCACGGGGGCTCTGGAGAGAAGGTCACCCCCACTGGCTTCACATGATGCTTTGAGGGACTGAAGGTCAAAGAAAGAACAGAGGTGTGTCCATAAATATTATAGACGACTTTACTCTTCCCTCCGTGAGCTGGTTATAAATCTGACAGCACAGTGGGACCCTGAGAAAGGGTTGTGAACACTTCCACTTGGTGATGGGTGGGCGTCCGCCCCGCCCCGCCCCGCCCTGGGCAGCCCCTGAACCTTGCCAGGCGACTCTGCACGGCCGGAGCCAGTGGCGCGTGGCCCCTGGGGAGAGGGCACTGGCTGAGTCCCCCTGTAATCAGCTCGAGGGATTTCTCAGGCCAACTCCACCCGTCAGCAGAGGGGCTACGGTTTCTGAAGCCAAGTCCAGGCTCCACAGGCAGGGACTGTGGTTGGGCTGAGATGCTGGTGAGGGGTGCAGAGCGGGGCGTGTGCTCCCGGGAGAGGCCGTGCGCGGAAGCCTCTGGAATCCACCTGCAGGGAGTCCTCTGCTCCGAGCGAGTGTTACATCCTGGGGTGTTTCCTGTGTTCCCAGGCGGACCCCAGAGTTGCCTCTTAGATGTCCTCACAACGACATCACTCTAATTCACGCCAGGGTCAGTTACTTAGAAGAAGCCAGGCTGCCCTCAGCTAGGTGTGACAGGGCCCTGCCTGGGAAGGGGGACCCGGAGTTGTCTGCGGCCCCGGAGCCTAGCCCCGACCCCGGCGCCCTCTGAGCCCCCCGTCTCTCACAGGCCTCTCTCGGGACCTGGCCCCACTTCTGCTGGGGGGCCTCAGACAAGGTGGGGCCGTGGCTTCCATCCCCGTCTGGGCCGACGGCCTGAGGCGATGGGTCTGTAAGGAGCGTGGGACTTTCCTGAGCGGGAGCAGAGGTTGTGGGCAGCCCAGGGTGGGCCTGGGGCGGCTGGCTCTGCGGGCAGCCAGGGCAGCCGACAGCCCTGCTCGCCCTCGCGGAGGTGGCCCCCGCTTGGGGTCTAAAAGCTGTGTGTCCTGACGGTAGAGTGGGAACGCGGGCTTGAGCAGGCAGCAGAGGAAGGACAGTCCATGGTGGTCCCCCACGGTGGTCCCTCGTGGCTGCTGGGAGGGTGGCCTCCTCCAGCAGCGGAAGGCCAGGTCCTGCCGCCCCCAGAGCTCCCAGGAGAGCAGGAGGAAGGCAGGGTGGACAGAGCAGAGAGGCTCCGCGCCCCTGCTGTCCCCTGCCTCCCCTCCCCTTCTCTCTCTCTCTCCCCCTCCTTCTCTGTGCCCCCACCCCCAGCCACAAGCAAATAGCTGACGGAAATACGGATGTTCTTAAATAGCAGAAAGGCCTCCACACTGTCCTCTGGGGTCTGCCTTGGAGCACGGGAGGCTGGCCCCGGGCCCTGTAAGTCCTCGTGAGCCCCATGGGCCTGTTTCCTGTCCGTGGAAGGGAGGTGATCAGAGGCGCCTGCCCGACACGCTCCCTCACCCCGCGGCCATTGGGGGGACTCTGTCTGCAACCCGGACCCTGCCTGCCGAATGCCCCTTATAAGGAGGACAGGCTTGGAGGCGGGAGGGCGCGTTCAGTGTTATGTAACGCTGGTCCCCACCTGCAGAGCCGGGAGGCCCGGGGATCCTTGTTTCCCATCTGCCGGTGCCTTTGCACGGAGCCCACCAAGGTCAAGGCTGGGACGGGCTGGCGTGAGGACAGATGACCCAGCCCGCAGGCCCCGCAGGGGCCGGGGAGCGGGCAGAGCTCCCCGCACTCCCTCAGGCTTAGCTGCCCGGAGCCCAGCCGGGCTCTGGCAGGAACAGCGGGGCGTCGTGCCCGTGGAATGGCACACTTGGCAGGTATCTGTGGCCACGAAGACACGGTGCTCCTGCACCTCGAGGGGTGTCACGTGGCTCGGGCCACGTCTGAATGCTTGTGTCCCCTGCCCCCCACCACCCACCAAATCGCATATGTTGAGATACTCACCCCCAGAAGTGATGGCACAAGGAGATGGGGACTTCAGGAGTTGCTCTGCCCTCCTGAACGGGATCGGCCCCTCCTGACAAAGCTCGAGAGCCCCTCACCCCTCCCGCCACGTGAGGACGCGGGGAGGCGGCCCGCACTGGACCGTGACCACGTGGCGCTTTGATTTCGGACATCCGGCTCCAGAACTGTAAGCAGGAAATGTCCGCTGTTCATCAGCCACCCAGCTGGTGGTCTCAGACGGCCCCAAACACCGTGACATCTGAGGGGCGGAGGCGGACCGTGTCTTTGAGCCTGACCCTGGGAGAGGGGCTCCTCATGTGACCTTGGGCAGGTCTTGTCATCTTTCTAAGCCCCAAACGCCTCCTCTGTAAAGCTGAGCTGCCTTGGCACCATCCCGAGGGCAACTGTAAGGATTCTGTGAGTCACTTGCTTCGTGTAAGGGTGTCTGGGGCGCGGTACCCGCTCCTTAGTCCAAAGACGGCTATTCAGGGCTGCAAATGTAAGTGAGCCCTGGCTCCAAGGAGAGCCGTGTAGGAAGAACACTCGGCGTTGGCCAGTGCCACGGAGCCTTTAATCCGTATGCCTCCATCCTTCAACAAGCCTCAGTGTGCTTTTGGAAGTGCTGTGTAGCTTCTAAATCAAATTACACTTGCTGAGGCTTCTCACGTGACCCTTTCCAAATGCATTATAAGCGGTCGTCTCTCCTCCTGAATCACAGATCCCGGACACTGGAGAGGAGCTGGGTGGGGGATTAGAAGGGAGTGACCTGCCTTGACCCTTCCAGTGGTGAGAGCCACATGGTGTCGGTTACAGAAGCACAGGTGCGGCTCCGAGCAGCAGTACAGGGTCCCCTCGGGGGAGCCAGCTGCGTCCACAGCCTCTGGGAGGGGAGGCGGGAGCAGTGCGTCTGTCCGATTCTGTATAGCGAGCTGACCGGTGATGAGATGGTGGCCAGGACTTAAGGGCGTCCAGTGGGTGTGAGTCAGCTTTCCTCCCATCCCTCTCAGTGCTCTGAGCTCCGGGGGGTCCGCTGAGTTCCCAGGGAGCTGTAGGAATTCCAGGGTGCGGCCCCATTTGACAGCAGGTGTGAGTGACCCAGCGCTTTTTAAAGGACTCTTGTCAGCCATGCTTATGGGGATGCCATGGATGCCTCAGGCTCCCCTTCAGGACTGCAGGCTCAGGAGAAACATGATAAGGGGGTTTCGGGTCTCCTGGCTGGCCCTAATTGCCTGCCCTCTGGTGCATCTGGGAGAGCCCCGGGCCGGGGGAGCGGGGCAGGCTGGCCCCTCAACCCTGGGGGCGTCTAATACCAGCAGGACTTGGCTCCATTGGAGCAAATGACCTGTATTTCATTTCCTCCACTGAACAGCCCAGCCAGGCTGGCTCTCTTCTAATTTAGAGTACCCATTGTAAATCCCCTGGGACATTACTGCCACAAAATCAGATCAGAAGTTCTTCAAGATCAGAAGAGGGTTTTTTTTTCTTTTTCATTTTCTATGTCTGCACGTTTGGCGCTCACCTTCCTAGAACAGCTCTGGGTGTTGGGAGTTGTTTCCACATCCAGCAGCACTTCCTCCGTATTCGTGTGTCTGTACCAACGGCATCTCTTGTGGGTGGTCTTTAGCTAAAAGCAGCTCTTAGGAGAGGCGGCGGGGTGTCTGGGGGCGTCAAATCCCAGCTCATCCCACGCCCATGTGTCAGTTGCCCCACTGAGGGTCCCCTCCGAGCGCTGGGTCTTCTGCAAAGCGGGCGTGACGAGGGTGGGCACCCTCCTGGCTGCCACGTCTGCTCTTGCGCTGACTCACTGAAGCCTCATACACCCTGCTAATATGCCCTTTACAGATGGAGAAACTGAGTTATGGGAGGGCTAATTACCTTGGCTGAGGTCACACAACCAGTCAGGGGCAGAGAACCCAGGTTGCCCACACCTAGGGTGTCTGGCTGCAGAATCTGAACACGGAGCAACCCTCTGAGCTGCCTGTCTTGGTCGGTTGGCCGGTTGGGAGGTTTTTGTTCCTGCACGGTGCTGGGAGTCTGCTCCGCCGCGCTGGTGGTGTTTCTGAGCTGGGGGTTACAGCGGCTGCACCGCGCGTCCCGGCTCTGATCCGGGGTCATGCACACAGGAGGTGATAAGAGCCTGCTGCTTCCCGACAGCTCGCGTCAGGGTTTTGCAGACACCAGCCTCGGGTGGGATCTGCAGGGTCCCAACAAAGCGGGGGTGCATGTCCTTCTGCAGCGGGAAGAGGGGTGTGAGTGATTTGGGTCGACACAGCTCGTGGCCCTAAATCGGTGTTGAACGTTCACTGAATGAGAAAGGAGGCGGGTGTGGGGGACGGCGCCCCCTCACCTGGCCGCTGCGCTGGCGGCCTGGACGCCCGCAGAGCCTGCAGTACCCGCCGCCACTGGGAGATGGCGCCCTTCCCCAACTCTTGAAATTCTCTGCCTGCCACCCGAAGGCTGCCTCAGATCCTGGCTTTAAGCAGAAAAACAAGCCCAAGGCGCCCTTTTGGCTCATGGGTCTCGCACCCGCGCTCAGGCCAGGGCCGTCCTGGCTGTTAGAGTCCTCTGTCCCTGGGAGCAGAGAGTGGAGCCCAGGAAGGCAGTGTCCCTCCTCGGTGGCCCGGGAAGCCAGCCCCTTCCCGCCCCTGTCCGCCCTTCTGGCCTGCCCGGAAGGGAGATCGATTTCCACGCAGACAGTGGTGTGGGGCGCTGTCCTCCCCACACGGCAGGGAGGCTTAGCTGGGGGCCCGGAGGAGCACCTTTCTTTTCCGTCAGAAGCTGCCTGCAAACTCTAAAGCTCTGTTAAGATGTATGACCCAGTCACGCTTGTGCTTCAGAGGGGACTTCACATGTCCTGGCATGGATGCTGCCAAGGGCTGGGGAGTTGTGCCAGCCTGCCATGCCCCTCTGCCCCTCTGCCTGGGCACCAGCTGCCCCCACCCCACAACCCCAAGGAGGAGCCAGTGAGGAAACGCGCCCCTGGCCCACCACCTGGACCACACTCACCCCGGGGTGGGGCCGCGTAGGCAACCCCGCTCGGAGGCCTGAGCCCCCAACCCACGCCCAGCTCCTGCCCTGCCGCCGCATGCCCACACCCCTCACAGGCTGACCCGGGAGCCCGCACTGGGCAGTGCCAGGGCTGCCGGCAAAGGCCTGCAGGGTCCCAGCTGCCCTGGACTCCCAGAGGGGCCTCTCTGCTCCCCTTGGCCCTCTCCGCCAGCACCGGGGCTGGAGACCCCCACCAGGAGCTGCGTTTGGAGCCAAGAGTTCGGCTGTCTGGGTTTCTGCTGGGCTTTGGGGCCTGCGGGGCTGGAGGGGGCCTGGAGCCACCACCTAGCAGGTCCCCAGCAGCCGGGCTAAGAGAGACCTGGCTGGGTGGGTCGGCGGGTGGGGTCTCAGAGCGGTGCCCGGGCCTAGCTGGCCGGCGGCCTTGAGGATGGAAAAGCGGAGGCCCGCCCAGCCCGTGCGCAGAGGCCGCCGTGTTTGAGGACGGATTTTGATGACTTGCGGGGCGGTGGTCTGTCTTTCCTCGCGGTCGACGGGGCTCTGCAGACCTCGCTGCCAGCAGCCAGGGGGCGGCGGGGAGCCGGAGTGGAGAGGAAAAATCCACCCATTTCCTGGGCAGATTGCGTCGGCCGCCGCCCGGCCGTGTCCCCGCCTCCTGGCCGCGGCCCCCGCGCGCAGCTCGCGCGGCACTCAGAGCCGGAGCCGGAGCCGGAGCCGGCGGCCCTTCCCGGCGGCGGGCGGGCGGGCGGCAGCGGACGGCGGGCAGCGGCGAGGCGGCCACTCTCCCGGGCGCCCGGAGCGGCGCGGCTATGGCCGGGGCGCGCGGGGTGACGGCGGCGGCGGCGGGCGGGCGGCGGCGGGCGGAGGGGGCGCGGGGACACGGCCGGGCGCCCCTGCCCGCCGCGGTGCCCGCCGCCTGAAGGCTGCCCGGGGCGCGGAGCCGGCGCCAGCGCGGCGCGGGCGCAGGAGGCGTTCCCAGCGCGATGTCGGTGCCGCTGCTCAAGATCGGGGTTGTGCTCAGCACCATGGCCATGATCACCAACTGGATGTCCCAGACGCTGCCCTCGCTGGTGGGCCTCAACACCACCAAGCTCTCGGCGGCCAGCGGCGGGACGCTCGATCGCAGCACCGGCGTAAGTGCGCCCGCCGCCCGCCCTGCCGGGCCTCCTCCCAGCTCCCTCCCGCTCCCGAGCCCCGGGCGAGCGGGCGCCGCGCGGGGAGCAGGGCGCAGGGGCTAGGGCACGCGCGGGGCCCGCGCGGCTCCTGCGCGCCGCGGTGGCGACCCTGCTCCCCGCGCCCGCAGCCTCGGCCACTCCGCCGGTCGCGGGCCCTTCTTGTGTGGCGCTTCCCGCCTCGGTCCGGTCCCCTCGCGGGGGCCTCCCGGGAACCTGCCGGGGACTCGAAAGGCTGGGAGTCCACACTCAACTAATATGCCCTTGTTGACAAGGTTTGGAAACTGAGGCAGGGGTCTTGAGGACTTGTCCAAGGTCACTCAGCAAGTCAGTGGGAGACGCGGTGGCCCCCGTCCGGCCGGGTCCAGTCTGGGCTCGGAGCTGAGCCCGCCCCACTTGGCAAAAGCCGGACTGGACCGGCGGAGTGGGGCCCGGGCGGCCGGGCGGCCGGCGGGCGGGCTAGGAGCTCCAGCCCTCGGAGTCCGGAGGCGCCTTTCTCCCCAGCGCAGGCAGAGGTCCCCGGGTCCCCTCGGCGGAGGGTGCAAAGGGGCCGGTCGGGGCCCGGGGGTGGGGGGTGCGCAGCCGCGGGACTCGCGCCTCGCCCTCCGCGCCCCCTCCCGCCCTGCCTCCCCAGGCGCTTCTCGTCCCTTCTCGGTGCCCTGGGGGAGGGGACGAGCGGCGGGCCGCCCCTGGGCTCGGCGGACTCAGGCGGTGGCGGGAGCGGGCGGGCGGAGGACGGGGCGCGCCCCAGGCCGGCTCCCCCTCCGGAAAGGAGAGCTGAAGGACACGCGCCCCTCTCGCGCTCGATCCCTCGGCTGTGAAGGGCGCCGGGCTGTAAGGGGTCTCCGGGTGACCGCTTCTGCCACCGGCACCCGTTCACCTCACCTGCCCTTCTGAGGACTGCGTGCAGCCGCCTCCTTGCTGATGACTTCGTTCCTGCCCCGGGGTCCTGTGCCCCTGGGGCTGGAAATGAATGAAATGCAATGTTTGTACCCTGGACTCCGTCCACCCAACTTCTTCCCATCCCCACGCTAAAAATAGAAGGGAGGTGACCTGCGGCCACCCGGCAGGCTGCAAGACCTGTGCTCAGGGGGAGTTTTCAGACGGTAGTGTCCACCCCGGGTACCTGGCGGTCGGGACCACCTGAGCTGGGCTGCAAGGTGACACCAGCCATGTCTGCGTGTCAGCAGCCGTGTGCAGCTCAGGTGTGGTGAGGGTGCTGGGCACGCCTCAGGGCTGAGGCTGGGTGTGACCCCTGCACAGCGTGTCACCAGCAACTTGGCGACATCTGCCAAATGGCTCGTGGGCGGCAGCCTGTGTTGGGTGGAAGCCCAGCGTCCCCTCAGGGGCCTTCACTAGGCAGGCGGTGGACACGGCCGGGGCTTGGGGTCATCCCAGCTCCGGGCTAACAGGCAGCTGGATCCTGGCTGTTCCTCCCCAGCTTCGGGGAGCAGCGGAGCGCGACTGCACCAGCCGCCCCTGCTGGCCTTACGGGAGGAGATCTTATTTCTGAATTATGTGCGGCTGTGACTCAACCAGCCGCTTGCTTCCCTGCCTCGCTCCTCACCCAGCTCACAGCCTCTGCTCACCCCTCCCTTCCACCGAACCTGTCAGCTGGGTCAGACGCCAAAACTCTAACCATCCCCTAAGTTTAAAAATCCCTTGAATTAAAAACTATGTTTGAAAGAGCCATGCCTATTAGACTCCCTTCCAGCCCTGGGATCCTGATGGGAGACCGTCTGGGTTCCTCCCCCATGTGCCCCCCACCCCGCGGTCAGCAGCTGTCTTTGGACTGCTTTTTTTCTGCCCTTTCCTGGGGGCTGGGCGTGAATGGTCATGCCCGGTGCGATGTTCCATGGTCTCACTTTCTCTCCCTCCCTCTCCCTCGCCCCCTGCCCCCAGGTGCTGCCCACCAACCCTGAGGAGAGCTGGCAGGTGTACAGCTCTGCCCAGGACAGTGAGGGCAGGTGTATCTGCACAGTGGTCGCCCCCCAGCAGACCATGTGTTCACGGGATGCCCGCACGAAACAGCTGAGGCAGCTACTGGAGAAGGTGAGTCTTGGGGGCGCATGGCTCTGTGTGTGTCTGTGTGTGTGTGCCCCCAAGCTGGCAGCAAGGCGTGGCAAGCCTGCAGGGTGCCTCCCAGCTCCGAGGCCTGGCTCTCCCCCAGCATGGCCCGCTGGGAATATTGGTGAATGGATGAAATGGAGGGAGGGAGGGACGGAGGAGACTCCCCCGGGCTGCCTGGAGTGGGGGGAGCATCTCTGCCCGGAGCCACGTGTGCGGAGCGAGGGGGCGTGCGGGCCTCTCTCCCACACCACTGTCTCGGGCTCACGACCACAGCCTGGGGTCCAGAGGACCAGAGCTTTCCCCGAGCCACACCTGGAGTGCTCCCGTGCCCCCGGGAGCAGGGCCGCGGTGGGGGCTTTTCCCTGCTTCTGGGTGGTTGGACTGAGTGATGGCCAGGAGGTGATCGCTCCTGTGGATGCCTTCCTGCTGCAAAAGTGGATTAAGTCATCACCTTCGTGACCCCCCGGGGAGCAGCACGTGTGGGTTTAATCTGCTCTTTCAGTTGCGCCTCACAAGAGCCGGTGAAGCTGTTGAGGGTTTCACCCCATTTCAAGGCATGGAATCTGGGTCCAGGGTGGCGGGCTGACTATCCCAAGGTTGGCAGCCGGCGGGCAGGGGCGTCAGCTCCGAGCCCAGCCAGCATCCCCTGCCCCCCACAGAGGCCGGTGCCCCAGATCACGGCCATCCCGCCTCCCGGGTCAGTCCACACGGGAGCCTGGGGTCTCAGAACCTGAGCGCCAGGTTTCCCGGGAGCTCCTGGGAGCGGGGGCAGAGGGCAGCCCTTCTGCTCCATCTCCACCCTCCCCAGGGAGACGGCATGCGGCACCTCAGGACTCCTCGCTCACCACACGCACACAGCACACACATACATATGTGTACAACTGCACACAAATACACATAGACACCACATGGAAATGCACACACTCTAAACGCACTCATATACACACACCCCACACACATACACACGGTCACATGCACACCTCACAAGGACACACACCTTACACACATCACACGTAAATACACGCACATGCACCGCACAGACACACACGTATACATACGTCATACACACATCACATACGAGTGCTCACTTATACACACATACGCCACACGCCCCAGGAAAGCCGTGACTCCTCCATCAGCCGAGCAGCACAGGCTGTGGAGGAGGGGCACGGGGGCCTGCCCCGGGGGGCGTCGGAGGGGCGTGGCGGCCTGCCCTGGGGGGCGCGGGGGCCTGCCCTGGGGGCGCTGGGCCTGCCCTGGGGGCGGGCCCTCCTTGGGGGGACTGGAGGCCCGGCAGCCCACCCAGTCTGTCCAGTTCAGCGCAGGCCCAGCACATCTGCAGCCCCTCACACAGGTTCCGGCAAAGCAGGCCCTCTCTGGAAATCAGGAGGGCAGGGTGGGGGCTTCCTGGAGCTGTGCCCTCTGGAAGGGGCTGGGGAGGGGCCTCGGCGCCCCGCCCAGGGCAGGAGGATGGCCCTCGAGGACCCCATGCACTTTGCTCCACCATCTTCAGCCACGCCAGGAAATCACTGTAAAAGAATTAAAGAAAAATGCGTGTAACAGGTTTCACACACATTTATTACCAGCAAACTAGACCAGAGCCTAATTGGGCCTTTAATTATTCATGATTGTGGAGGAGGGAGTGGAGCTCAGAGGGGCCTCGGGGGCTGGCGGGCGGCCCCTCGAGCCCTGCTAGGAACCCTGGCCTCGGAGGCACCTTCCTGCCCGCATCCGCCCAGCACAACTGCTGAAAAATTTAGAGCCCGATTTTACACCCTGGCGGGCGCTGTGCTCTGAAGCAGAAGCCATCCTCGGTGTGGGGGGGCCTTCCACCCTCCTCCTCTTTCTTTCTGAGCATCTGTTCTCTCCCTGGGGCTGGGGTCCTGTTAAAACCCACCCCAGGAGCTTCCAAAAGGGGAGCCTCGCTGCTGCTTTGCTGAGGCCTACAGTCTCAGAGGAGCCTGGCCCCAGTGTCCCCTGATCGCAGCCCCCCGCCCCCCGCATTAGAGCCTTGGGCTCTGTCGTCTGTGAAGACGCTCAAGGCCCAGAATTTGAAAGCGTGGGCTCTGCAGCCGGTCCAGGCCTTGCCTGCTGGCTGTCTGCTGTGCGACAGTTGCCAAGTCACTTAACTTCTCTGAGCCTTGCTCTCCTCTGTAATGAGACTTGAACTAGAGCCTGCCTCCCAGGGTTTTGTAAAGATCAGATGAGATCCATAGCCCAGTGCCTGAAACCAAGAAACGTCCCATTAACACTAGTGGGCGGGGTCCCCTCCAGGCCCGGGGCGTCTGCCCCTCAGTTGCTGCCGCCCTGCCCGTCTCAGCACCTGTGGCCACCTTAGGCAGGGCGGGGAAGGGGTGCCCTGTGCCGTTGGCAGCTGTGCGAACTTGAGCTCCTCAGCTGGCTTCTGGGGGCACATCCTACAAGGAGGAGGATGCTTGTGCTCGGCGGAGGGCCTCCAGGCTGCAGGTCTGAGACCCAGGGGCCTGACTGCCATCTGGGGCTTGATTATCTGCTCTGATTGGAGGGAAAGGGAGGCGCTCGCCCAGCCTGGGAAGGACTGGCGGAGGGTGGGGGGGCTCTATAGGGCAGATGAGTAGCTTGGCATCTTTAAAATGTGTTTCCTAAATTTAAAATTTGATTTTAAACCATTTGAATTCATTAAAACAGGACTTCCCTGTAGCTCAAATGGTAAAGAATCTGCCTGTGATGCAGGAGACCCAGGTTCGATCCCTGGGTTGGGAAGTTCCTCTGGAGAAGGGAATGGCAATCCACTCCAGTATTCTTGCCTGGGGAATTCCATGGACAGAGGAGCCTGGCAGGCTACAGTCCGTGGGGTCGCAAAGAGTCAGACATGACTGACCGACTAACACACACAAAAATTCATTAACAGCATCCTTCTCTGGCATTTGAACAGCCGGGAGGGCTGCGTGTGGACCCCTGAGAAGACCAGGCTGAAGCCAGCGAGGGCCCAGCCATTTCTGTGCAGCAGAGTCTAGTCAGCAGCCTTGTGGGTTCTGCTGTGGCTTCAGGAGTCCACCCAGGAGAGGGAGGGGGAAAAGGGGTCTTGACTGCAGCTGCCGTTTCTGTTCCTTCCTCCCACTGTGGCCGTGCCTTAGGGGCCAGACCGTGTGTGGGTAACAGGTGTGAACGAGGCCCTTCCACCTCCCTCCTGGTGGTTGAGACAGGGACGTGGGTGGCTGCTGTGCAGGCCTGGTGCCAGCAAGGCGACGGTGTTTCCAAGTGGTGTGTGGCCACTTCTGGCTTGGCACATCAAGGAAGCCTCCCTGGAGGAGGTGGCATTTGGGCTGGGCCTGGAAGGATAAAGGAAATACAAATTTTCTCAGAAGTCCACAGTTACCTAAAGAGACAGAACAAACCATTGGAGCAGGGGGAGATGGGGGACAGGAAGACCTGAGGTAATAGAGCAAATATATTTGAGTTTCCCCTGAAGCATCCAAAGAGAAAGGGTCAGAGGGAGTCATAGTCACCTACATGCTGTATATTATAAACCTGATATTTTAAACCGAATTCATGTGTATTACTGTCTAGTAACAAACCATAGAACCTGGGCATTCTTCAGCGCCAAGTTAAGCAGCATCAGTTTTTCCTACTGAGAAGCCTCTTGGTCTTTTATTTGGTGGGGGGACTGCAGTATCATCTCTTCTTTTACTGACCAGGCAAAGCTGAGCCTCACACCCAAAACAATTTTGTTCCAAAAAGGGAGGGTATCTGCAAATTCAGGAAAAAAAAGAAAATCAGAAATAAAGATTTGCGATTATGGAGTTATCTTCCCGCTAGTGATTGGATTCAATTCTGAGGAGGTGACCCAGACAGCCACTGTGCACCTCTTTCCTCCTCCCCGCCACCCTGAATGCCTGGGCACAGAAGGGCAAGCCCATTTCCTGAAAATAGAATGCACTGGCAGGTAGCTGCTCTAAAACTGTTTTTCTTTTGAGCTCTCTGGAACCCTGTTGAATATTAAAGTTTCATCTTGAGACTAGACTCAATTCAGATCTGCCTGTAAAGATGTAGAACAGCAATTCTTCATTTGCTGAGTGATTGATTCCTGACTCTGTTCTGAACGTGCACGTTTGCAGAGCAGTCATCTGCCTGTGATACTGTGGGGTGTGATGGACGGCGTGTGAGATGCGGAAGCAGGGAGCCTGTCCCCTGCTCCCCGAGCACCGCACCGCGCTGTGCCCTCAGCCCTCTCAGCGAGACACCCGGCGAGGTTTAGGGGAGGGAGCTGTGCCCGGAGGTAGAGGAGCCCCGCCACGCCGTTCATGTTTCTTGGCGTTTGTGCGTGATGCAATTCATCCCTCAGAATAGACGCAATCGCCTGTCCCCCCCCCCCCGAAGGAAAAGGCCACCCAAAGCCATAAGCCTGGAGCTTTGACCAACAGGGAGCCAGAGGTCCCTGCAGCCTGGTTGTAAGAACACATCCTGGAAGATGGCAGAGGAAACATTGACCAGACTGTTTGCTCTGTTCAAGGGTTCTTGCTCATAACAGCCCGACACTGGTGATAAACTAGTAAGTCACGCACAGGCCGCCTCTGGCTCCCGGTGCTGTCTCTGTTAGGAGGCAAACACAATCTCCGGGCACCTGCCGCTCGCTCCTTCCCTGAACCTGCTTGTTGCCTTTTTGACAGGTGCAGAACATGTCGCAGTCCATAGAGGTCCTGGACCGGCGGACCCAGAGGGACTTGCAGTACGTGGAGAAGATGGAGAACCAGATGAAAGGGCTGGAGTCCAAGTTCAGACAGGTGGAGGAGAGCCACAAGCAGCACCTGGCCAGGCAGTTCAAGGTACGTGTGTGGCTCCTGCGCCTCCCCTCCCCCCTCCTCCTCCCTCTTCCACCCCTCCCCCTCCCCATTCCTCCCCTCCCCCATCTCTCCCCTCCCCCTTCTCCCCCTTCCATCTCTCCCCTCCCCCATTCCTCCCCTCCCCCCTTCTCTCCCCCTTCCATCTCTCCCCTCCCCCCTTCCATCTCTCCCCTCCCCCATCTCTCCCTCCCCCATCTCTCCCCTCCCTCCATCTCTCCCCTCCCTCCATCTCTCCCCTCCCCCCATCTCTCCCCTCCCCCATCTCTACCCTCCCGCCTTTTCTCCCCTCCCCTTCTCCTTCCCCCACTCCCCTCCTCTGAGACTGTGATTCCCGCTCCTGCTCCCACTTTCCCTCCAGAATAGCAGTTTGAAGCCAGGGAGGAGCCCAGCAAGGATTGCTCTTTTTCTTGCCAATGGCAGCCTTCCTTGGAAGTAGAGAGGCCACCTGCCCTTGCCCTGGTTTGGCGGAAATTCACCTTGAAAGGGGCAGAGTTGAGATGTGGTTTTCACACCTATTAGCTTCCCAGGCCAGGACCCCAGGCCCCAGCTTCTCCAGCCAAGTCACAGATTAGCTGGGAAGGGACGTGATTGGTCCTTCCCGACCCACAGCTGCTGCAGGTGAATCACATTAGCCAAGGATTAGCTTAATTGATTAGAGCCATTTCTGAGCAGGGATTGCTCAGGGCAGTTCTTCACATCTGACCTAATTTAGCGGCAACAAGGCTCACTGTAGATGTGCAGGAAGGCAGAGAGACACCAGCATCTTTCTCACCTCCCTGTTAGTCTTTGTTTTCTCCACATAACTCCACTGTTAAAGCCAGAGTTGATTTGACCTAAAATTATATATACATATGTACAAATATGTATATATACACCTAGAGTTTACTCAGCTTCAAAATCATTAAATTGACAAATGATATGCACCTTAATTAAGGCATACATGCATGTTAATTAGAAACCAAGCCCAGATGTAAATGAACGGGTCAAATTACACAGCCCCGCTGGACTGCAAACTGCTGATGCTCTGGGTCTTCCGGCCTTTTTATGCTAATGTTTTCCTTTGATGCTCTCCCTGTGTGCAGCAAGAACTAATTCTCTTGTAAAAGCCATACATTATATAGACGAAATGGCAAGCTAATGAAGTTATAAATCTATATGATAAATAAAATAATAGCAGCTTTATCCTGTTGAGGCGAAATGAGCCAGTCTCTCTTGCTGGACTCAGGTGGACCTGTCCTTGCTTCTGACATGTCACCATGAATTATCTCAGAAAGAAATTTTGACCTGCCTGACCCAAAAGAGCTTGTGTCTCTCCTCATAAGGCCAGCACTCTCTTCCCGGGGGTAGACTCAGATTCCTCTAGGGATGTCTTCAGCATCCATGGGCTGGCTCCTCTTTGCAAGCATGCTCTCCTAGTTCCCAGATATTGAATCCTATGGCTCTGGCGGGGAAGACAGGCTACCCTTACTTCTGACCACACTTTAATTGCCTTGAACACTTGCAGCAGCAATTGCTGTGAGGGTACTTACATGACTGTGAAAGCAGTTTGTCTGGACTGACTCTAGCCTTGAAGCGTGATTTTTTTTTTTAAGTGAGGGTGAAAATATTTGTCTGTTAATGGCTATCTGTTTCAGGCAGGCTAGTAAGCTAGTTCTTCAACAGTTTTCATTTTCTTGCTTGCAGGGCTAACTTAAAAGAGTTTTTTCAATGCTGCAGACTGAAGAAGCAGTCCACTCCCATGTAACCATGACAGAGGGCCAGAGAGCTTTTTTGCACCCTGCATTTTTACTATTATTTCCCGTTACTTAGCACCATGCCCCTAAGGAACCTTGAACACAACCAGGATCTCTTTTGCATGTGACTGTAGATGCATTTCATGAATAGTTTGAACCCTTGTCAATGCATTTTTTGAAAAAACAAAAACAAACAAAAAAAGAGATACTTTGTGTATGTGACTCAAAGCATGTAACCTTAAGATGTTGCATTCTAAACTGACAATAAAGACCTTTCCCAAATATGTTGGTGTTCTGAAGACTGTTTAATATACTCTTCTAACTCCTGTGGACCAGAATAAATCAAATTATAAAGAAAGCGGGAGTGTGGACATTTTCCCTCACCTAGGGAGAAGCCAGGCCAAGGCAGGGTGTTAGAAGTTTTTGCACGCATCGCACTGAACCCAGCTTATTTTAACCTTGCAGGCGATAAAAGCGAAAATGGATGAACTTAGGCCTTTGATACCTGTGTTGGAGGAGTACAAGGCCGATGCCAAATTGGTATTGCAGTTTAAGGAGGAGGTCCAGAATCTGACGGCAGTGCTTAACGAGCTGCAAGAGGAAATTGGCGCCTATGACTACGATGAACTGCAGAGCAGAGTGTCCAATCTTGAAGAAAGGCTCCGTGCGTGCATGCAAAAACTAGGTAGGCCCAGAACCCTGCGGGCGGGCGCTGCACCGCCCACCTGCCGCTGGCGCACTCAGGCTCAGGCAGTGGTGCTGAACTGGACAGCGCCCGCCCGGCTTCCCGAGCGACGGCTGGACTAGGGCTCCTGGGTAGGGTTGCCGCACCGCCCACCTGCCGCTGGCGCACTCAGGCTCAGGCAGTGGTGCTGAACTGGACAGCGCCTGCCCGGCTTCCCGAGCGACGGCTGGACTAGGGCTCCTGGGTAGGGTTGCCCGGACAGGTAGCTGAGGAGTGTAGGCTGCGCCCGCCCTAGGGCCTTGTCCAATCCCGTGCAGAGGCCACCTCACAGACCCCACTGAGTTGCACATCTGGAAAATTGGTATTAGATGTTACATAGCATCTGAAGAGTGAGTGTGTGTGTGTGTGTGTGTGTGTGTGTACGCGTGCATGTGCGCTTGTGTCCCTGTGTGTTGGGTGGCTTTTTAAGACACAAGTTTCATAGAGCTGGAAGCACATCTCATCCCCTCCAGCTTTCAGGAGAGGGCTGACAAAGCTCCCTGAGAAACCAAACCATGTGGAAAATTCCATCACGTCAAGGCAGAAGGCTTGCCATTCATAACAAGCAAGGGAGTCCCTCTAGCAACTGGAGGGGGCGGGGCTGGGAGCTGGTGGCCCCTGGGCTCCTTCCAAGTCTTGTTTGTGGTGGATACCCCATCACCTTATCAACTTTCTGGTTAATTTAGCAAATCTTAACATGTCCACGTCAGAGTCCATTCTGAAATAGCACATTTTAAATCCCAGTTCTATTTTTAGGTTTTCTTAGGAAAGATCGGCTGGCCCTTCTCACTCACTGTTTCCTAACGCAAAGGTTGTTCATTTTCTTATTGTTTACTTTTTAGAGTAATTTAGCATAATTCTTGGAGAAGGCAATGGCAACCCACTCCAGTGTTCTTGCCTGGAGAATCCCAGGGACAGGGGAGCCTGGTGGGCTGCCGTCTATGGGGTCGCAGAGAGTCGGACACGACTGAAGCGACTTAGCAGCAGCAGCATGATTCTGCTTTATGCACAAGTTTCCTTTAGGTTTTATCTGGTGTTTTCACTTGATTCTCTTTTCATCCCCTACCCCCTACACACTGCAAATGCCTTATTTTAAGCTTAAAACATCCCGAAAGAACAAGTACTTTAAAAAACAAACCCCAGTGCTATTAGGTGGGAGACAGAAAACGTTCAAAGGGCAAGGAGACAGAGTCAACCTTTTGTTTGAACAGGTTCCCACGTCTGGGTTATTTTTAAGGCTGTTGTAGGTGCCCTCGTAAAGTCCCCCAGGCCCAGCGAGGGCGGTGAGCGATGCTGGAGCCTTAGGAGGAATCTGTTGTGGTGTGTACACTCGTCTGCGTCATGTGAGGGATTGTGTGCTACCGTTTTTCACATGTGGTGCCTGATGCCCAAGTCCTGGTGTGTCCGGGGCTGGGTGGCCTGGGACAGTTTCAGGATGGGTCTGGGCTGGACAGTCTTCACCCGCCCTTCCCATATCAGCATCCAGGAGTCAGCAGGAATGTTTGAAGTGTTGCTGGGTGTCGGGCTTATCAGTGGTTAAGGGCTGTGTGATGACTTCTGGCGGACAGTGTCTTTGGTTCCTACCTATAAAGGCACTACGCTCCCATCCCGCTCTCCAGACCCTCCAAACGCTCCCCCGAGGGCTCTCTTGTTACTCATTTCCGCACAGCACTGTTTTTATTCCCTGGTAGACAGACCATGTAGACCAGGGAGAAACCAAGATTAAACCTCCACATTTTCTGATTAACGGATCAAGCAGTAAGGTGGAGATTCAGAGAGAGAAGTTAGCGCTGATGAGACTCTAGGAGCCTTTCCAGGAGAAGGCTGCCTGTCCCAGGCGGGCGGCCTTCCCCTCCAAACTCGGCCTATTTTTAGAAGCCGGCTGAATTCATTTTTCAGGCTAGCGATCTTGGGGCTTTCACGTGGCTGCCCTCGGGCCGCTGAAATGGCCCTCTTGGGAGTGAGGAGAGAGGACGAAGAGGCCCCGGGAGCCCTGCTCTCCACCACGGAGTGCGGCCGCTTCTGTGCTTAATTCCTTCTTCAGAAAGACCTTGACCCGGAGATGGACCTGCTGAGCCAGTGGCAGTGGGGGCGGGGGTGGGGATCTGCCTCTAACCAGCGCTTGGCAGGCGATTCAGGGAAGCAGCAACCGAGGACCCCGCCTGTTGGCGTCCTGAGGCAGGAAGTGCCACTCAGTGGCTGCGAGGCTCAACCAGGCACTGACCACTTCTGGTTTCAACCTCCTCTCCATCTGTACAACAAGCAGGGGAGTCCCTGTGCCCTGGGGTCGCTGTGTCAGTTCACGTCACAGGTTGTGCCGCGAGCCCGGCACGGAGGAGGTGGCGGGAGCACTCACAGGCAGGTGAGGAGGTCGCAAGGGACAGACAACGAGACAGATGACAGGCAGCGAGGCAGGGGAGGGTAGACCACAGGCCACAGCTTCTGCTGCCACCTCGGCCACACCCTAGGCTCTCACTCAAGCTCGGCAACTTAAAGCCCAGCTACTACCATGGCTGCTTCATTTAGTCTTTGTTTTAGGTACAAGTAGGTACCCTCTTAGCAGGCTGTCTGCCTTGCTGGGAGCCGGCCTAGGAACATAGCACAAGGAAGCCAGCCGCCCACCAGTGCCGTCTTGGGTGGGCAGGACTCCTGGAGACACAGCGTCTCAGGGGCCAGCAGTTCTTCCCCGGCCCCTGCCCAGCCCACGCCCCGCCCCCCTCCACCTCGCCCTTTGTCCCGGGTCTCATTCTGCCTGCAGGCCCCTTGCTCTAGTGAAGAGCATCTCGGTGACCCTCCTGCTGTGAGACTGGGGACGAGGGTCCCCCTGCGATTTCCCCAAAGTCCTCTTAATTAGGTGTCTCCTTTTCACATCCACGTTGCTGACAATTTCTGAGCCCACAACATGCACAGGGGAGGAAAAAAAAACAAACCAGGGCTGCTGGTTCCATCGGTTTCTGTTTCCATTTTTAAATCGTTCTCTCAGTGGGATTGTGTGTTTTTCCTAATGGCCCAGCCAGAACTTGAATCTGAAACTCTGATTTCAGGAGCTGGACCCTGGGCTCGGCGTCTCTCAGGAGTCCTTTGGCTCCCAGGCAGGGGAGGCAGGACTGCCCGGCAGCCCCGCCCCCGAGCTTTCACTGCATGCCCCCTCCCGCCACCCTGGCCCCTGCAGTCAGCAGCCTCAGGGGCTAAACCAGCTGCAGAGATCCATCGCAGAGCCACTCGTCCACATGTCCCGTTAGCACCAGAATTTTCCTGTCTGTAAGATAAGAGGTGCGTGTATGTGCACTCAGTCATGTACAACTGTTTGTGACCCCTTAGACTGTAGCCCGCCAGGCTCCTCTGTCCATGGGGATTCTCCAGGCAAGAGTACTGGAGTGGGGTGCCATGCCCTTCTCCAGGGGATCTTCCTGACCCAGAGATGGAACCTGAGTTTCTTACATCTCCTGCATTGGCAGGCGGGCTCTTCACCACCAGCACCACCTGGGAATCCCAAAATAAGACAGGAACTAGCTAATTTTAGGGCTCCCCCAAGTCAGACCATCCGTCCTGGACCTCCAGTGCTCAAGGCCTCTGAGTCAAAGGTCAAGGAGGCAGAGAAGGAGGGCCCTTACCTCCTCCCCAGGGGCCTGGACGGAGCCACGGACAGTGGATAAATGAGCACACGAGGATTTACATTCAGCTTTCAGAGGGGACTTCAGGGTGTCTCACTGTGCAGGGAGGCGGCCCTGCCCAGGTGGTCTGTCTGCAGGGACCTGTCTGTCTGAGGGCCCGGCATGGCCAGCTCCACATTTCCCAGTCTGGACGGGATAAAAGCTGGGACCGGGGGAGACAGACCCAGTGGGCAGTCTGGGGACCTGTCCGCCTGCCTCTTGGCCATCAGCCCCTCAGTCTCGCCTCTGGCCCGACTCCTGGGTGGGCACGGCGCCCTGGGCCTGCTCAGGCGCCCATCAGAGACCACGCGCATGTTCAGAAGTGACCTCCTTCTAGGAAGAGTGGGCGCCTGAGGGTTTCAGCAGAGGGGCTGCTGGGGACAGGCATCCCCCTCCCCCAGACCATCCTGGCTCTCAGGGGCCCCAGGTGGGGGTGCTGTGCCCCCTGCACCAGCCTCCTCTGAGACGCACCTGCTGCCCCTCCCTGGCTTCCCAGGCCTGTCCCCTTCCCAACCCCCCACCCCCTGCCCGAAGCCCGAGCGCTCCTGACAGGTGAGGGACACTTCCGTGAACTGAATGTGCCAAGGCTCGGCCTCACGGCTCTGCCGTGGGGCTTTTTTAGATCCTGTCAGTTCCCCAGGTCTTGGCAGAACCAGTCTGGACAGAGAACCAAAAATAACTCTGTGACTCAAGCAGGGCCGGCGGCCTGCAGCCCCGGAGGAGAGCAGAGCCAGCCTGTAACCAGGAGCTGGGCGAGCGGGGCCCCCTAGGCAGTGGGGCCCTGCTCCGCCCGTCCACCTCCTTGACTATAAGGCTCCCTCACAGGGGCCGGGGGAGACCTTGCCCAGGGCGGGGCGGGGCTTGCGCTGCCGCGGACGCCCTCACCGCCGGCTCTCCCTCTCCGAAGCCACGGGGGCTGGACCGGCGGGACCGCCCAGGGCAGCCCCTCCTGGACTCAGCCGCTGTCTCAGTGTGAGCCTGTGGCCACGGCAGTCCCTGGCACGTGACTCGTGACGGGCATTCTCCTAGGAGCTCCCGCTGGTTCCTGGGCTCATCCCACGCCTGCCTCTGAGGAGGGTGTCCTCCTGACAGATAAGGAGGGTGCACTCGGAAGCGGCCCACCTTTATGCCCGTCCACCCGTCCCTCTGCCGGGTCAGTGGCAAAGCAGGGGAGGTGGGGGGCTCTGGCAGGCGCACAGTTATCCCTCTCAGCTCCTGAGAGGCGAGTCATTCATTCATTCATTCATTCATTTTGGACAGCTCCAGGCTGAGCCTTGCGGGGGACGGGCATCCGGGGTGTCCTGTCAGGCTGGTGAGACCCAGACATCCAGGTCTACGCCCCAGGGTGTGCAGGCCCCACCTGGGTCGGGAGGCAGGGTGGGTACGGTCCAGAAGGAGGCGGGCCCTGCAGCAGCATCAGTGTAGGTGACCACAGAAGAAGAGGGGGTGGTCTGGCTGTCCTGCTGGGGGCTCAGCCCAGGCATAGTCTCGGGGGAGCGGAGACCTGGGCCAGCAACGAGTCGTGCTGGGTGTCCACCCGCCGTGCTCGCCCTCCGAGTGTGTGGTAGAGGATGGCTGTCCGTCCCCTTCGGGGGAGTCTGTCCCCTTCCGGGGAGCGCGTCCCAGGCCGGGTGTGGCCGGTGAAGGTGGGGCAGAGCATTGGTGAGAGGGACATCTCGCTGGGAGGCGTGCTGTAATGAGTGCCAGCGGGCATCCCCCCGGGGCAGAACCGTGGTGCCCTGGGGTCGGTCATGGTGCCTTGAGACTTCTCCTTCCAGGGGCCGATGGAACCACCGTCCCAGCTCAGCAGTGGGGAGGACTCCAGACCTTTGGGGCTCTCAGGGAAGACCACGCTCTCTCTCGAGACTTCCAAGGACCCACTTACTTTCTCCTCACTTCTGGGCGCCGTAGACGCAGGCTAACCTGGATGTAACATCCATCTGTACTCCGCTGATGGGGGTGTGGACAGGGCTGGGCCGACTTGCTCTCTGCAGTGACCCCAGCCTGTCTGCAGACTCGCCTCCCTGCCGCACCAGTGAGGGTCGGGGCCCTGAGAGGACAGTATTTAAAAAGGCAAATTCGAAATTACTCCTGAAAGGGGAACAGGCAAAATAGATCCTGGGAAGGGATGGACAAGTAAAAATAGTTGAGTTCCTTTCTCAAATCTGGGCCAGAGGCAGCAGCCCGGGGAGTGGGGCCGCGTGACTTGACGGAATTTGGGGGTAAAGCCGCGTTTCTTCTGCTTGCAGTCGGCCCCTGATCCCTGCCCACAGCCTCTGCAGCGCCCGGATGCAAGCTGTCAGGACAACACCGAGACGGGACGTTGGTGGCGGGGGCAGGGGCCCCACCTCTCCAGTCTTGTTCAGTGATGTTTATGGATGTACTCACCCAGCTTTATTTTAGGGAGAAAGTGGGAGGCGCCCCAGACACTGCAGCACTGGGCGTGGGCCTCTCCCTGGGACCAGCTCCCGAAGCTGGGTCCACCTCGCCTGGTGGGACGACCCCCAGCTAAACCACAGTCCCCCGGGTTAAGTCACAGGCGATCAGAAAACGCGCGGGTGTTCTCTGAGCTTGGCAGACCAACCTATGCGTCTGCTAATACGGCGGCAGTGTAGCAGAGTGGGCAGAGCCAGGGACACACGCAGGCCGGGCCTGGAGGAAAGGGAGGCCATTGCAAATGGCAACGACCCCACAGGCAGCGCCTGCCGCTGCCTGCGCCCAGGGGCCACTGGGCTTTGGTGGCTCAGGAGCCTTCTGTCCTTGTGAGGCCAGCTGAGTTCACTTTTTCCTGAAGACTTCAGGGCCATGTGCACAGGTTGGCATCCAGGTGGCAGGAGGGGTATTTCTGCTGGACACCTGGGAGTGCGGGTTTTCAGCTCAGCCTTGCCCGAGCTTCAGGGTGACCCCGAGGACATCCCAGCTGGTCGGTCAGCCTCCAGCCTCCATCTGTGTGACGGGAGGGCGCCCAGGGCACACCCAGGGCGCTGTCTCCCCCGTGTGTCATGGCAATGCCTTCACACTCCAGCCCCCTGGCCCCGGACGCCTCCTCCAGGCAGTAAGGAGCCATAGCCCTGCGGGGAAGCTCACAGGCCCTCCAGCGGGAAGGAGCAGCCTTCTCCTGGTCTGGTTCTGACTGTCCGGCCCTTTCACTTGGCACCCAGGCTTGGGTAGACTTTCTCCAACAGCCTTAGGAGGTGCGGGTGCTGCTGCCCCCACTTCCCGGAGGAGAAGACGGCGCCTGAGCAAGGCCAACCCCCACCCCCACCCCAGAGATGTAGTTCTGGCATCCCAGGCCTGCCTGAGGCCTGGAGGGCTGCACCTGCCTCTCCCCACCCACCCTGGCCTCGGGTGCTCTCTGCCTTAGGGAGGGGACAGCCTCTTTGCCCTTTGGGGCTGAGGTTGTCCTGGGAAGAGCAGGGCAGGCAAACCTGGTCGCAGCCGAGGGCGGGGTGGCATGGGCGTTGGGCGAGGCACTCACCGTCCCGCACTGGGCCCTCTCTTCCAGCGTGCGGCAAGCTGACCGGCATAAGTGACCCTGTGACCATCAAGACCTCCGGCTCCAGGTTTGGTTCCTGGATGACTGACCCCCTGGCCCCAGAAGGTGATAACAGGGTAAGTGACTCCTCCATCGGGCCTGGGTCTGTGGAATCTGTGGATGAGCCCCCTTAGGAAGGGGGCAGGGGTTCCGGGGGCTTGAGGGAGCCGCCCGGGTCCCTTGCTAAGGTCCCAGTGCTAACCCCGAGTCAAAGACTGCAGGGCGGGTCCTATGTGAGGATGACCGTGGCCGGGACGGCGTGGGGCGGGGAGGCCTGCGACCCCCTCCGCAGGCGCGGCTCTGCCCCTGGGAGCCAAGGGGGCCCTCTGGGCTGAAACGTCCCACACTCCCAGCCCTGCCCCCACGCTCCTTGAGAAGAGAGTGGTCAGGCCTTCTTGTTTTAATGACTCCTCATTTGTGTTTCATTTGCCATTCCTTTCATGGCTGATAGAAACTCATGTTCTCCTTTGATTTAGGAAAAAAGCCGTGCTCTTTTTTTCCTAGACTCGTCCCCCTGGGTAAAAACCTCATAAAAGGAAAGAGGCGAGCAAGCGCCACATCTGTCTTGATGGGGATGCGGGGTTGTGGGGGGCGGGGGGGAGGGCAGCCGAGTTCTGTGATTGGCGTCCCTTCGGGGTGTGGGGAGCAGAAGGGTGGCTGGGAGCGTGGCGCCAGCCGGCTCAGCCCGGATGGCGACCCTAACCGCAGCGTGTGGGAGCCTTCCACCGAAGGGAGCTCCCGCACGCCCAGGGCTCTGGTTCTCAGGGCAGGGGAGGCGCTGTGGCTTCCCTGTCCTTCGGTGGTCCACCAGCCTGACCGCTGACACCCAGAGTGAACCGGCCATCAGCCCGGGGCCTTTTTTATATAGCCCCTTGCCTAAAAGACGTTTAGAAAAGAAGCACTTAAAAAAAACCTCAAGTCTCCGCAGGCAGACTGAGAAAGGAGGTTAGAAATGTGAGCTCCTGAGCCTGGTCTGGAGGATTTTTAAAGGGAAGGAATCTTGAGACTTGGTCTTTGTACCTCCCCGGCCCCGCCCCCTTTGGACGCTCTACCTCCCCGGCCCCTCCTCCTTTAGACGCTCTACCTCTCTGGCCCCGCCCCCTTTGGACGCTCTACCTCCCCGGCCCCGCCCCTTTAGACGCTCTACCTCCCCGGCCCCGCCCCTTTAGACGCTCTACCTCCCCGGCCCCGCCCCCTTTGGACGCTCTACCTCCCCGGCCCCTCCTCCTTTAGACGCTCTACCTCTCTGGCCCCGCCCCTTTAGACGCTCTACCTCCCCGGCCCCTCCCCCTTTAGACGCTCTACCTCCCCGGCCCCGCCCCTTTAAACGCTCTACCTCCCCGGCCCAGCCCCTTTCGATTCTGTACAACCCCGTCCCCTTTAGAGGGCGTGATGGCTTCTGTTTCAGTCAAGAATCTGCACGGTGCCTCTGGCACAGTCCTCCTTCTGGGGGAGACGCCTGAGGGACCGTTTCCCGCTTCCTAGCGGCCTGTGCATCTTCTTTATTCAACAACCTCTACCTTCCCCACCACCTCCCCAGCAGCCCCTTCCCACACCTCATCCTTGGGGGCAAAGGCGCGGGGCTCTGGGGGGTGGGGCCGTCTACAGGCTGCAAACCTGGGAAACGACCGAGTCGGGGATTCTGGGGGTGATGTTCGTTTTCATTTTATTTTCTGAGTCGTGACAGGGAGCTGGTGCTTGGATGTTTTCTAACAGCTTAATTGGCCAATGAATTACCAGTTAATTACCAGGAAACTATTTAATTGGCCGAATGTTACCCTATTCTTCAATTTCATCCTCTTCCCCTCCCCCGCCTCCCCGAAAATGCCACTTTGGTTCTGAATTCGGTTAGGAGTGTGCTCTTGTCACAGATGTGCGTGGAAATATCAGTATGCCGACATGAAAACAGGTGATGGCGGCAGACCCCGGGAGCAGGTCCCGTGTGCCAGGGGCTGGCAGAGCACGTCGTGTGCACATGTTGGAATAGCGAGAGGAAGCAGTGCTTCCCGGACGGAGCGACAGCTGTGCCCAGCCCTCAGCTGCGCTACCGTGCCTGGCCTCGCTGAGTCCCGCAGCTGCTCTCCAGCCAGATATCATCTGTCTCCCCTTTGCTGATGGCAAAACCAGGGCCAGAAGCCTCACATGAGTTGCCCAAGGTCTCAGAAAAGGCTGGTTAGTGGTTTTATCAACCATTTATTAACCTCTGAGGTTCAGGCTATCTCCCAACTCACCCTCCTCTCCAACGCCCTGTCCCCACCTCCTGCTGGGTCACACACACCCTGTGACCCAGCAGACTTGTTGGGATCCGCAAGCCAGAACCAATGACCTTGGTGCTGCAGAGGACGATGAACCCCAGGCTGGAGGATTCCACCCCAACTGACACCACAGATGTGCCTCTTGGTCCCCAGGTCAATGTCAGTTTTATTTTTTGTGGTGGTGTTCAGTCGCTCAGTTGTGTCCGACTCTTTCGACCCCATGGACCACAGCATGCCAGGCTCCTCTGTCCTCCAGTGTCTCCCGGAGTTTGTTCAAATTCATGTCCATTGAGTCAGTGATGCCATCCAACCATCTCATCCTCTGTCGTCCCCTTTTCCTCCTGCCTTCAATCTTTCCCTGCAATCAAGATCTTTTTCCATGAGTGGGCTCTTTTTGTAGTGAGCACTTGTCAAATTATCTTGTCTCAGGTAGCGAGTACGCAGGCTCCTAGAAGCCCCCTTTTCGTGAAGACATCAGTTCTCAAAGCCATCAATGTGGTGAGGGAGGCTTTTGGAAATTAGATATCTCTTTTCTGCTTGATGAGTTTGATTACCCTCTAGGAAGGGGGGCCCTGGTGATGGACGGAGGGCAAGCAGGAAGGTGGGAAGAGGCCTTGGTGGGAGCCGGCTCCTTAGGGAGGGGACCAGCTCCTGGCAGGGCGCCCTGGGGCCCTCCATGACGCTGGGCAGTTGGCAGCCCTGCCTCAAGCTGTAAGCTCAGCACAGCCGCCAGCGCACAGCGACACGTCCCGGGGTCTGGCCATTGATCCGGAGGACACCGTTGTGTTTTGATCTTTTCCTTCTCTGTCTGATTTTGATCACACACATACACACACACAAACACACACACAGGAGACCAATAACTCACTCCAAAAAAATAAATCAGTGTCAGCTTCAGTGCAGGAGGCCACAGGGGTGAGATAAGAGAGACTGTGGCTAACAGTGGGGTGGGGAATTGCCTTGGGACCCCTGTCCAGGGGCCCTCGAGGGGGCTTTCCTGCCCCCTGCCTTTGTGCTGAGCTGTTAGAAGCACGTTAGCTCATTTACTAAGCGCCAGTCAGGTGCTGGGCTCCCGTGGTCCTCACCCAGCCCAGAAGCAGCCATTTTCTCAGCAGTGACCGGCCCATATACTTCTTTTTATTTTTTCAACTATGGTCACAGCCAGTAAGTTTCATGACCTTTTATTTTTTGTGGTTCTAAATGTAAAGAAAAATGCAAACGGGTTAGTATCGTCCTATAAACTTTTCATGTGATCTCTTGCCTTCCATCTGAATACTACCTTTATACATTTTAAGAATATATTTAAGTTATCAAGTAGTCAATTTATTAATCACAATCAGTGAAACTGAAAGAAAATAGACATCATTCTTGATCTCAAAATATTTAAAATTAAGATATGGAAACAAAACAATTACTTGAATAGTTAATGTTATAGAAATAATTCAAAACAGTTTAAAATGTCAAAAGATATTGTGCTTATCATTAATTACCAAAACAATTATACACCAACCAGTCTGATGGGAATTAAGTATCAAAACTAAAAGAGTTGTTGTTGTTCAGTCACTAAGTCATGTCCGACTCTTTGTGACCCCATGGACTACAGCATGCCGGGCTTCTCTGTCCTTCACTATCTTCTGGAGTTTGCTCAAATTCATGTCCATTGAATTGGTGATGCCATCCAACCATCTCATCCTCTGTCACCCCCTTCTCCCGCCCTCAGTCTTTCCCAGCATCAGAGTCTGCTCTTCGCATCAGGTGGCCAGAGTATTGGAGCTTCTCTTTCAGCATCAGTCCTCCCAATGAATATTCAATGTTGATTTCCTTTAGGATTGACTGGTTGGATCCCCTTGCAGAACCAAGGGACTCTCAAGAGTCTTCTCTAGCACTACAGTTCAAAAGCATCAATTCTTCAACGTTCAGCTTTCTTTATGGCCCAACTCTCACGTCCATACATGACTACTAGAAAAGCCATAGCTTTGATTAGATGGACCTTCCTAGACAAAGTGATGTCTCTGCTTTTTAACGTGCTGTCTAGATTGGTCATAGCTTTCCTTCCGAGGAGTAAGCATCTTTTAAGTGGGCTGGTTGCCACCTCCACTCTAGGTGTGGCATCTCTGCTCTAGGCGTGGTGTTTACCGAGGAAGAATCCGCAGGTTGCTTTGTTTTTTCTGGAGAGAAGACCCTCGTGGATGGGGGCGCTTCTGGAGGGGCACGCTGGCCTTAGACTCAGTGAGGGGGCCCCTCACTCCTCAGTGAGGGGGCTCCTCCTCCCACTCGCCCGGGACCTCCCTTCTGTCTGCAGTGCCGCCCTGGGTGCCCCTTGCCTGGGGTCGCCCTGGCTGCTCACCCCCGTGTACCCTCAGCTCTCGCCTCCTTGCCCGGGCCCCGCCATCTTTCCCACAGGACAACGTGCACAGGGGGCTTCTGCCTGTGTGGAGCGTGGCCCTGAGGTCACCAGCGCCCGGAGAACCAGAGGCTCTCAGCCCCCAGGTCCGCCCGAGCCATCCTGCTGGGTGGTGGTGGTTCACCCTGCGGGCGCTGTGGTCGCACCCCGGAGCGAGCTGCTGGAAGGTCGCTGTCTCCCCCCACCGGAGCCTGCAAACGGAACCTGATTTGTGGGGTCACGTGGGCATTTCAGAGGGCGGCCTCGGGGGTCTGGGAGGAGGTGGCCCAGCGAAGGCGGGCAGCAAGTGCGGTGGACTGACCTCTGACCCTGGGTGAGACCCTTCCCTCTGGGCCTCTCCAAACTGGGCGTTTGGAAGGGGTGGTCTCGGGGACCCTGCAAATGTTAGAATCCCCTGGAGGCTGTAACCAGCCCACACCCGGCTCCACCCACAAGGTCTGTGTGGTTGTTCCAGGTGTGAAAGCTCCCAGGGGCCACAGCCAGGTGCAGGACACTGGTTCCAGGCCTCAGCAGTTCTGGGCAGCATCCCGGAGGGGACGGGACAGGCGGGGATGCGGGACGGGCGGGGGGACGCAGGACAGGCAGGGATGCAGGACAGGCGGGGATGCGGGATGGGCGGGGACGCAGGACAGGCGGGGATGCAGGACGTGCAGGGATGCGGGATGGGCGGGGATGCAGGACAGGGCGGGGATGCAGGACAGGCCGGGGGACGCGGGACGGGCAGAGGAGGACAAGGCATCTGAGGTGAGACCGCAGTGAATGCAGAGGACTGGAGAGGGGCACCTGCTGCCATCAGGGCCTTTGGGGGCCGTGATGAGCTTCTCTTTCTGCACAGAGGGGCTCACAGTGGCTTCAGCCCGTCAGGCCGAGAGCTGGCTGGCAAGCATCTGGCGCCTGTGCTAACTCTCCCTCCCGCCCTCAGCTGCATCTGCCCAGTCCTGGGCCCTGTGTCCAGAGGGCCAGCTGATTGGAGGAAAGGGCCTTTCAGTCAGTTCAGTCCTCAGTCATGTCTGACTCTTTGTGACCCCGTGGACTGCAACACGCCAGGCCTCCCTGTCCACCACCAACTCCCAGAGTTTACTCAGACTCGTATCCATTGAGTCGGTGATGCCATCCAACCATCTCATCCTCTGTCGTCCCCTTCTCCTCCTGCCCTCAGTCTTTCCCAGCATTAGGGTCTTTTCAAACGAGTCAGTTCTTCACATCAGGTGGCCAAAGTACTGGAGTTTCAGCTTCAGCATCAGTCCTTCCAATGAATATTCAGGACTGATCTCCTTTAAGATGGACCAGTTGGATCTCCTTGCAGTCCAAGGGACTCTCAAGAGTCTTCTCCAACACCACAGTTCAAAAGCATCAATTCTTTGGCACTCAGCTTTCTTTATAGTTTAAAAGTCCTTAAAACTTGGATGCTGACTTCACCCAGCTCTGCCCACAGGACAGAGGTCCAGGGACGCATGAACCCAATCAGGTCCCACACCACTCATGGGGGCAGCAGAGAAGGGAGCATCTTCAAAGAGCTGTGAAGGGGGGCTAGGAGAAGGTGCAGAGGGGGCTGTCACTGGAGCTCAGTCTTGAGAGAAGCAGTGAGCTCCCCGTCTGAGAGGCAACCAAGAGGAGGTGCGGTGTGAGAGGAGCACCCACCTGTCATCTGTGCAATTCTGGTGCCCTCTCGGACCCCCACCCAGCCCCGCGTGCCCTCTAACCCACAGCACTGAGGGCTGCTCCTACAGACCAAAGACAATGAACAGCCTCAGATGAGACCCAGCTCTGTGTGTATTTGAATCTTGATAAAAACAGAAAGCACATCTGTCTCTAAGCATTGAATGGGTGTCTCAGGAGCAAGGGTGTGTTTTTTTGTTGTTTTTTTAAATTTTTAACGCATGTGTAAAACCACGTCTGAAAGCTCCCCCATCCTTAATCTCTGCTGCAGCCAGCAGAGCCCTTGACGGATAAAGCAGCTGTCTTATTGCCAGACAGATGCACCGGGAATGGCATTAGCCTGGCAGATTTTCCTCTGACTAACTGCATTGCTTTCTAATTTGCTCCCAGATTGGTTGAAAATGACTAAAGCGTTTTGTACAAAGTCTAGACGTTTTTCGAGTCAACTGGCGTTTAAGCAATCATGGGAGAGCTCTTCCTCCGTAACCCCTAACTTGGGCCTCGTTGGGGTGCTGTCGTGGTTGGATTGCGTTCAGAACCCAGGGAAGCCCAGATTCCTCAGGGAGAGGCACTTGCCTGGGACTGGGCGTGACTATACGCACAGCATCCCTTCTGCCAAATTAATGACGTCCCCCCACCGGGCCGGTGAGTCAGTCCGGCCCGCTGTGAGGGCCGGCACGGAAGGAGAGGCCTGACGCACGTGCCCCCAGGGTGCCCAGCATCGCCCTTCCTGGTGACCTTGAGAGTGGTCAGCCTCACCGACTGGCCGGTGCTGCGGGCACGCGTCCTCGTGCGGGCCCAGGCGGCCGTGCCCTCGGCCCAGCATCCTGTGGAGGGCGATGTCCTGCGCTGATGGGGGCCAGCCTTCCCAGAGGAGGCAGACCACCTGCTGTGCACCCTTGCCTGGGAGAGCAGGGAGCAGGCAGATGGCCCGCTAACCCACAGCCTGGGGGCACCCAGACGGACGCTCTCGGGGGCCTGTAGTGGGTTCTGCCACCACCCGCCTAGCAGGAACAGCAGAGGATGCCTGCCGGCCATGCCCACAGCCAGGCTGTGGGTCCCACATCCATACTCACAGTGTCCTTCCCCAGACTGGACGCTCCTTCCCTATGGGGAGGCGGCCCCTGCAAAAGGACCCCGTGGGTGTGGAGGAGGGACGTGACCTCGTTTAGTCTGCTCTCTGTCTTCCAACTCCCGCCCTGGGCGCCAAGTCGCCAGAGCCCCAGTCTGGGAGGCGGTGCCTTCCCGGGGTGGGGGTCCCCCTCCTTCAGCACCACTGACGGGTCCGCTGTCCCCGCAGGTCTGGTACATGGATGGCTACCACAACAACCGCTTCGTCCGCGAGTACAAATCCATGCTGGACTTCATGACCACGGACAACTTCACGTCCCACCGCCTCCCACACCCCTGGTCCGGCACAGGGCAGGTGGTGTACAACGGCTCCATCTACTTCAACAAGTTCCAGAGTCACATCGTCATCCGGTTCGACCTGAAGACGGAGACCATCCTCAAGACGCGCAGCCTGGACTACGCCGGCTACAACAACATGTACCACTACGCCTGGGGCGGCCACTCGGACATCGACCTCATGGTGGACGAGAACGGGCTGTGGGCCGTCTACGCCACCAACCAGAACGCCGGCAACATCGTCATCAGCAGGCTGGACCCGGTGTCCCTGCAGGTCCTGCAGACCTGGAACACCAGCTACCCAAAGCGCAGCGCCGGCGAGGCCTTCATCATCTGCGGGACGCTCTACGTCACCAACGGCTACTCAGGCGGCACCAAGGTTCACTACGCCTACCAGACCAACGCCTCCACCTACGAGTACATCGACATCCCCTTCCAGAACAAGTACTCGCACATCTCCATGCTGGACTACAACCCCAAGGACCGCGCGCTGTACGCCTGGAACAACGGCCACCAGATCCTCTACAACGTCACCCTCTTCCACGTCATCCGGTCTGACGAGCTGTAGTGCCCGCCCCGGCCCCCGGGGGGCCGAGGCTCCGCATCCTCACCCGCCTGGAAACTCCTGTGGAACAGCTGCCAGGGTAACGTGGGTGAGATGAACAAGGCTCGTTTTGCAAACTCATCAGCAGCGTGGACTCTGCGTCTCGGGGGTGGGGAGGGGCTGGGGAGGCGTTGCCCCCACATTTCTCCAGCTCCAGCCGGAGGGCGCCCGATGTGGGAAGAAGCCCCCATATTGACGGCTGGAACCACAGCCCCAGGGCTCCCCGGTTGCCCCACCCGGTCCCCCTTTCTGGTCAATATACTCAAGACATAAGGCGATGACTGTTGGCCAGCTCTCACCGAGAACAACCTACTGTTAGGATAGCATGGACTTGTCCGTAGATTGTGGTCAGCCTGATGGACGTGAGTGTCGTGTCTCATTGAAGCGCCCCCCACCCCCGTCCGGGCTGTGCTCGGCGACAGCGGGGCAACGTAGGCTCGTGTAGCTGCATCTCATCACCACCGCCGTCCTCAGCCGTGTGTCGTGTCTTAGATGAACCGTGCTGAGACTCCGAGAAGCCCGTGGACCCACGCCTAGTGCCCCAGAGCGGCGGCCGGCGCGCGTGGACCCCCGCTGTCCGGACCCCGAACCCCGTAGCCCCATCGTGCAGTGTCCGTCTGTTGCTCCCTTGAGGTGGTGACGTATCTCTTTAGCTGATGCCATGAATGTTGTAAATGCAGTGCCGTAGTTTGGATTAATAAGTGGATGGTTTTTTGTTTCTCAAAAGAAAAAAAAAAACACACATCAGTGTTCTCCCTAGTAGAGATGATCGAGGTTGATAATCATTAAAGGAAATACCCTCTTCTCGTTAAATTATCTTAAATAGTGTAACCACGGAGAAGGGCTCCTCTCGGGAAACTCTCGTTTCCAAAGGGAAAGAAATGCTCCTGTGGGCAGCAGTGTGCGGAAAGTACATTTTTTAAGTAAAAAAGAGGGAAACTTTGTACTATCCGATTAAGGAACAATAAAAATATTAGGAGATGTGTTTGCTTCATTTGTCATTTCGGAAGGGTTTTGAGGCCGGGTTCCAGTATGAGTGTCCCTCTCGGGGGAGGAGGTCAGGGCATGGCTGGGACACAAGGCCCACGGGGTCTCTCGCCATCTGGCCCCCGCTAGAGGTCGGAATTCAAGAATCGCCCTGGAGGTCCCTGCCCCTGACCCCTGTCTCAGTCCAAGGACAGCCCCACTGGGAGTCCCACCCACTCCATCCAGACAGGCTCTTCCAAGCCGCCACTAGAAGGAACTTGGGACAGGCACCCACTTCCAATGTGGCGGGGGGCGTCTGCAAAGACCCTGCCGAGAAGTGGGCAAAGGTGAAGCCAGGCCCTCTCTGGCCAGTTAGCTTGCTAGGAGGATGGGGGGTCCAGGAGACGAGTGGCCAGCCCCACCTGCACTCCCCTGAGACAGAGACCCTCACGCCTCGGGGGAGCCCAGGTCACGTGGCCAGGCCTGTAGCTGCCAGGTCGGGCCCCGTTTCTGAGGGGACCCTGAGGTCTGCACAGGACAGGGGCGTTCTGCAGTGCCCTGGGGATTCGCGTGGCCAGAGGAGGCGCGTGCTGCCTGCGTGCCGAGCCGCTTCAGGCGTGTCTGACTCTGCAACCCCACAGACTGTAGCTCCTCCATCCCTGGGATGCTCCAGGCAAAAACACTGGAGGGGGTTGCCATGCCCTCCTCCAGGGGATCTTCCGACCCAGGGATGGAACCAGGTCTCTTACATCTCCTGCACTGGCAGGCCACCTGAACGGTCCACAGAAGACATGGGTCAAAGGAACTCCCTTTCACAAGACGGAGTTCAGGGCGGCCTTCGCACTAGAGGTCAAGGCAGGGGTGGCCTTCCATCCCGGCCCCCGCCCTCTGCTCTGCTTGAAGCCATGGCCTCCTTGGCAGGGTGGACGGCAGGCCAGTGGTGTGGGCCTGGGGAAGAGCCAGTGCCCCCCGCAAGCTGGGCCCAGCTGGCACCGCACCCGAGCCAGAGAGCGGAGGAGCTGACGTGCCCTCGGAGTTGGCACGAGGGTGTCCAAGAATGGCCAGCTCTGTCTGCGAGGCCTCTCAGAGTCTGGAGCCGCCAAGATGAGCCGGGGAGCCGGTTGGGCGAGGAGGCCACAGGGGTGTGGGGCCAGTTCCTGCCGGTCACAGCAATGCCCTTGGGCTCTGGTCCGTGGTCGGGAGAATGTGGGATGAGACGGAGGGCAGAGGCACACTGCTCGACCCCTGAGCCCTGAGGGACACGCCGAGGAGGACAGGCATGACCCCTGGCCAGGGCTCACCTGCTGGCGGGGTCTCCTGGGCATTTCCCTGGATCACGGTCAGCACCCCGGTGAGAAATCGGGTGGGCCCTGGACCATGGGGAGGGGAGAGACAGAGTCAGAGGACCCAGGAAAAGTGCAGGGTGGGGGTGCTGGCCAGCAGGGCAGCCTGGGGGAGGGGTGGAGCCCCGAACGGTCCGGGGCCGCTTCACCCTCCCCGCCCCGGCACCAGGTCTCCGCGCACACCGGGCCCTCAGCTCCCGACCACACACTGCACTGTGGGTGGACAGGCCTCCTCCTCCTGGCTCAGGCCCCCTCTGACCCCAGCACCCCCAGCCTCCCCCTCTGCCACCCGTGAGGCCCACGCAGCAGGCCACCTCCAGGCTAACCTCAACACCCTCGCCTGTGCCCCCACATCCGTCCTCCCCTCCCCAGCTCAGGGTTCCGCCTTCCAGAAGCTTCTCACTCCCCATCCCCAGACGGGGTATTGCTTCTCCTGTGTTCCTTTAAGTCCTTCCTTCGTCCCGTACTCCAGGCTGCGCTTCCTTCCGGCATCTGAGTCCCTTACGCCCAACACATTCTGTGAGGTTTGCCGTTGTTCAGTTGTGAGGTCGCATCTGACTCCGCACAGCCCCATGGACTGCAGCACGCCCGGCCTCCCTGTCTGTCACGATCTCCTGGAGCTTACTCAAACTCATGTCCATTGAGTTGGTGATGCCATCGAACCATCCCATCATCTGTCGTCCCCTTCTCCTCCCGCCTTCAATCTTTCCCAGCATCAGGGTCTTTTCCAGTGAGTCAGCTCTTCGCATCCAGTGGCCAAAGTATTGGAGCTTCAGCTTCAGCATCAGTCCTTCCAATGAATATTCAGGACTGATTTCCTTTAGGATGGACTGGTTGGATCTCCTTGCAGTCCAAGGGACTCTCAAGAGTCTTCTCTAACACCACAGTTCGAAAGCATCAATTCTTGAGCGCACAGCCTTCTTTATGGTCCAACTCTCGCATTCGTACATGATACTGGAGAGACCATAGCTTTGACTACACAGACCTTTGCTAGCAAAGTAATGTCTCTGCCTTTTTTAATATGCTGTCTAGTTTTGTCATATCTTTTCTTCCAAGGAGCAAGCGTCTTTTAATTTTGCGGCTGCAGTCTGTCTGCATTGATTTTGGAGCCCAAGAAAATGAAATCTGATGTTTGTGAGATTTGGGCGTTTTCATTCATCAAGCCCAAGACAAAATAATGCAAAAAATCCTTTCTTGCTTTCTTGTTGCTGTGACTGGGTTTCCTTCGTCAGATGCCCTGACCCCTGACGAGGTGGGGCGGGTAGGAGATGCCTAAGCTGAATTACAGCCTCATTAGCTGGACGTCCTCCGCCACCGTAGGACGAGCTGCAATTAAAGCGTTTAGAAGTGGGAGGCCCTTCTCCATTCATGCTCGAAAGTCACCTCTGGGGGAGCCGTGCAGAGTCCTCTGCCAGAGAGCCTGGAGCTGGCTCATCGTAGAAAAATCCCAGCTTCAGTGAGACAGCCTAAGAGGCCACCGACTTTATTCCTCGGCAGGAGTCTGCGCGGGGACAATCAGGCCAGGATTGTTAGGTGATTACAGCTGCAATTACGGGCCGATCTCATCCTAATTTCTCCTAATGACGCAGGAGACAACGAATCTACAAATGCGTGCTCTGAGTCACCAGGAGACACTGACGACCTGATGGCTTCAGAATGGATTTGCTGTCTCCCTCTGAGTATTTGCCGCGAAAAATATTCCTCCAGGATATTAAATACGCAAGAAAAATGGTTTCATCCAGAGAGCAAATAAAACAACCGGCTTGCCACTAAATCTCCCGGGGTTCCAATAACTGAATATATTGGCCAACGGCAGAACATCTGTAGATGAATTTTCTTTATTAAAAGTTTGGCCCGGAATCAAAACCCCGCAGTTCCGCAGGAGGGACCGGAGGCCAGAGCGTGAGACGCCCAGTCCTGGGTGTGGCTGGAGGGGCCTGGAACATTCCTGGTCTCCGCAGAGTCCTTCCTGAAGGAGGCCTGTGATGGCTGACCCCACACAGCTGCCCGTGGAATTCACCTCTGGCTCCCAGAGTTACGACGCCCGTGCAGTTTCTGGGAGGCGAGCGATGAGGGTGGCCGAGCTCTCACAAGAGACCAGGAAGGAGGCATCTCATGGTTTTGGTGGGGGAAGCTCGGGGTCTCCAGACAGAGGCCAAGCTCCACCCGGGAGAAGGGAGAAGAAGGTGCAGATGCTTCGGGTAGCTGAACATGCCGGGGTTAGCGGGTGGTGATTGTCTTTCATTGGAACATCTAACCTAATCCTGTTTCCGGATTGTAAGTGGTAAAGGTCGGGCCCCGACACCGCTCAGAAGCGGATTTTGACGCTGGCTTCCCCGCACCTCTTGACCTCTGTCCACTAAAAAGACGCACAATGTGGGCGTGGCAAGCTCAGGTTTACTGGGGGCAACGTGGGGGCTGCAGACCAGGGAGCAGGCGCTCGGAGAGCTCGGAGACGGCTCCGCAGAGGCCGTGGGGGAAGGCCAACGGATGAGGCTTGGGTGCCGAGGGGAGTTCAACACAGTCGAGCGCTTATTTTACAAAAGCTTTTCTGTTCGTCACGAGGAGCTGGTGTCACCAGGAAGGGATTTAGTCCTTCTCTAGATATGAGTAGATGCGAGGATTGGTGTCACGAAATCAGTTCCTGAAAACATCCAGCCATCTCCAGAGCTGTTCCGCCAGTGTCCCTGGGGCACAGAGCGCCCCCGTCGCCCTGAACTCCCTTCAGGCAGGTGCCGAAGGTCAGCGGCCGCAGCGGCGCAGGCAGATGGCAAAGGCCCCGTCGTCCAGTCGCTCACGATGCTCCCGGCAAGTGCCAGTGTGCGGTCGACACCTCACGCCAGGTGTAGGAGAGACGCCAGGTACATCCTCAGATACAAAGTCGCTCAGGACTGAGCTTCTGACCCACGAAGGGCACCCGCAGCCACAGCACAGCCCAGGCCAACACGGGACACGTCAGAAGACCTGGGGGTCCCTGGAGAAGGTGGGCGGTGGTTGGGTCACCGCTGGGCCGGGCCGGTGGGCAGCGAGCGGTTTCTCCGGGCTCGAGGGAAATGGACCACGCCGTCCCCCCACCCACCCCATGGCAGGCCCAAGAGGCTGGAATGGGAGGGAGGGGGCTGGGGTCCAGTCCTCATCCAAAACCTGTGCGGGTGTGGCCTGAGGCCACACGACACCTTTCCCTGAGAGAAGCATGATCCGGGGGCTGCCGGCCCGGGAGGAGCGAGGCCAAGTCCCCGGCCCAGGAGCTCGAATCGGCATGATTCGTCTGAGGCCCTGTGTCAGCAGGCCCAGGCCGAGCAGCACCTTCCAGGTGTTAAGGAGGTGGTCCGCTCACCGGCAGGTGAGCTGTCCCTTCCTCGGTGGCCCAGGTCTGCGGTACTGAGGAGTGGCTCTCATGGGAACCATCACCGTTTGATTTCCTCTGGGTGTATTGTTTCTAAAAGGGTCTCCTGTAAGCAGGGCTTGGCTTCAATAAATCTACCGTTAGAGATTATGTTCACAGGCTGTAAGAACGAGATATAGAGTCCTTTGAGCCCAACAGCGAATAGAGGCCAGTGCTGGTGCGCAAGCCCGCTTGTGTACGACTCTCATCTCGCTGTCGTCACACACTTCTGCCTGGAGGTGACGTTAGGGACGTGGACTCTTTGTCGTCACTGCCGCGGGTATCCCATCATGCACACGCCGTGAGGTGTGTGTCTCAGCAGCTCACGGTGGGTGTGTGGGTTGTTTCTCAGAGTCTGTTCTTAAGAACCATCCACTGCAAATGACCTTGTGTAAAATCACATCCCGTATCGTGCTCTGTCTTTGGAATAAAGGATCTGAGGGCAGACGCTTCTGTTATTCTGCCCAATGTTGGTGAATTCCCTTCCCCGGAGGCCGCGCCCTTTGCCTTCCTCCTAGCAAAGCACGAGAGTGCAGGTTTCCCCGTGGGGTGCTTGGGAAACCTTCCGGAGACTTTCAGCCTGGGAGGTAAGACGTGGTGTCTCCGAGCACTTTGAACTTTCGCTTCTCTTATGAAGAGTCAGGGTGGCATCTTTCACTTGTCTCAAGGCCACTGGCAACATTGACCTGGGGGTCCAGGGGCCAAGACTGCATGGGCTCAGTGCAGGGGGCCGGGCTCCATCCCTGGTCGGGGAACTGGATCCCACATGCCGCAACTAAGACCCGGCACGGCCGAATAAATAAATATTTTTTTTAAATGTGTCTGGGAACTCTCAGTTCATGTCTTTTGCCCACGTTTTTCTGCTCAGCTGCTGAGAGTTTTCTCCTACACGAATGTTGGGCACTCCTATCTGTGCGGGAAGCCGGCCTCTGTGTCTCAAGGGGTTGCAAATGCCGTGTGGTCTGCCAGCCTTGATTTGGGTTCTGGTGGGCTTTTTGTAAATGGAGTTGGAATTATCACTTTTCCTTCTGAAGCCTTTGTCTCTGAGTCACAGTAAGGCCATTGTAACGAATGGACTCACCTTCCTCTGCTGCGGGAACCTTCAGGGTTTATGTGAAGGCAGGTCCAGTTTTGTAAAAATGAAGTCAAAGTGTTCAATCACTCAGGTGTGTCTGACTCTTTGCCACCCCACAGACCGTAACCCACCGGGCTTCTCTGTCCATGGGATTCTCCAGGCAAGAACACTGCAGTGGGCAGCCATTCTCTGCTCCAGGAGTTCTTCGCAATCCAGGGATTTCACCTGGGTCTCTTGCATTGCAGGCAAATTCTTTAGCATCTGAGCCACCAGGGAAGACCCGGTGGCTCCATGGTTTGTCGTTGTTCAGTCACTAAGTCGTGTCCCACTCTTTGCAAGTGGACAGCAGCACGCCACGCTGCTCTGTCCTCCACCAGGTCAGCTTGCTCAAATTCATGTCCATCGAATCAGTGATGCCATGCAACCACCTCATCCTTTGCCACCCCTTCTCCTCCCGCCTTCAATCTTTCCCAGCATCAGGGTCTTTTCCAATGAGTGGGCTCTTTGCATCAGGTGGCTCAAGTATTGGAGCTTCAGCATCAGTCCTTCCGATGAATATTCAGGGTTTATTTCCTTTAGCATGGACTGCTTTGATTTGCTTGCAGTCAAAGCGACTCTCACGAGTCTTCCCCAGCACCACAGTTCAAAAGCATCAATTCTTCAGCGCTCCTTTCTTTATGATCCAACTCTCACATCCATACTTTTACCATCTTCCAAAAGCCTTCCCAGCTGTCCCAACACAAGTTATTAAATGGCCCAACATCCCCCCCACCCCCAGCTGAACCCTAGGCTGAGGGCCCTGTGTACTTAGGCCCCATTTCTTGGCTTTTCTCTTTCTGTGTTTGATCCTGTCACTGAAAATTCGACTATTTACATAAATTTCCATAAATTTGCCTATAGGTGAATATTCATGGGCTCGATGCCGTGGACACTCATTCCCTTGCCTTTTATAGCGCTTTTCCAAAGGTTTGTGTACAAGGACGTCTAATCTCCACGTTTGCGAAGGCTCGCCCCAGGGACCATCATCCAATCTGAGCGGGATTTTTTGCCTTCACTGATTTTGTCAGATCAGCAAAGATTAAAGCGGTTCGGGGAGGCTGCGTCTCTGTGAAGCTCTTCTTTGTTGTTCTAAACAGCACATCTCTATCTGGAGACGCTGCCGGGCCTTGGACACAAGGTGAGGCCCAGCCCTGCGGAGGGTCCCTGGGGAGCCCTTGCCCCACGTGGCGCCTCTGCTCAGCCGTCTGGCTGCCCACCCCGGGGGGCTGATCAGAGGTGGAAACTGGGGCGCCAGATCCCGCCTTCTTCTCTCCCTGCCCTCGCTGGCCATCAGCACACATGGCCTGTCCTCCAGCTGGTGAGTCACTAGACACTTATTCATCACACAGCAGGCAGCGGAAGGTGCCAGAACAGTGCGCCCACAAGGATCCGGGCTTGCCCCACAGCCCAGCCCCGGGGGCCAGTGAGTCAGTGCAGCGGGCACCCAGCAAGGCAGCGGAGGGAGGCAGGGCCCCGGCCAAGGAAGGCGGAGGCTGGCATCATCTCTGCTCTTCCTCGCTAGGGTAGGCTGGAGCGGGCTGCGGGACCTTTCCTCGGTGTGCCCTGCATCCCGCTGCCTCCCACCTGCACGCACCTGAATGCACCTGCACGCACTGGCTAATTCCAAGCAGTCTCAGAGCAGCTGCAGGTCAGCAGGCCAGCCTGTGAGCCCCCTTGGTGGTTCCTTCAAGGTTTCATCTCCACTTTGGTGACTCAGATGGTAAAGAATCTGCCTGCAACGCAGGAGACCCAAGTTCAATCCCTGGGTTGGGAAAACCCCCTAGAGAAGGGCATGGCAACCCACTCCAGTATTCTTGCCTGGAGAATCCCCTGGACAGAGGAGCCTGGAGGGCGACAGTCTGGGGTCGCAAAGACTCAGACACGACTGAGCGACTTCACTTTCACTGCTGCTTTCCTGTTACTGCTTCCACGGGAGACAGCACCCCACCCGCCCTGGCCCAGGCCTCCCAGCCCAGAGGGAGGGCACAGCTGGGCGGTGACGTCACAGAACCCGGGCTGCAGTCCGGGGAGGGGGAGTGGGTTGTGGAGGGAGCACCTCCCGACTCCCCAGCCGGCGGCCCTGTGTCTGTGACGCTCCGCTGAGGCTGGCGGGAGCACTGGGCTTCACATGAGAAGACCAGGGGCTCCCGCCATGAGGCAAAGAGCCTGCAACCATCTCAACCCTGCCCCCCTCTGCATGAAAACTACATCCTCATCAGATGGCCCCTCAGCCCTTTGCTCCTCCTGGAAGGCATCGAGCTCAGTGAACTCAGACCCGTGAACACCTGGACAGGTGAGCGCGGCTCAGTGGCTGACCTGCGAGGGCATCGGGCCCCGGGCTCCTGCCGAACAGAGAGCCATATCTGGTGAGGTCAATGGGATCGCACGCATTCTCTGCTAATGGACCCGAGTCCCCAGGATTGCTGGGGGGACGTAAGCTGCCCCCTTTCCCTGAGCTGGTTCTTATTTCCCCAGTCCAGCCCCAGGGAGAGAGGGCTGTGACAGCAGAGGTGGCTTCAGCAGCGACTCCGAAAAAAAACAGTGACTTCCTTACCTGCCTTTTCCTTCCTGGTGGGGGCTGGAAAATAAGGTCGCCGAGATGATGTCATTAGGCGCGTTCCTCTCTGTTTCATTTTTGCTTACGGAGCCTCAGGCTATTCCTGGAGGACCTCCCTGCCCCCCCAGCCTCCCCCATCCCCAGCACCTTCTCCCATCAGTGGCCCTCGAGGACCTCCTGAGCAGCACGGCCTTTGCCAGCAGCAGCCCCAGCCCACCACCCGGCTGCCCCAGGACCAGGGACCGGGAAGGTGCCCACCCTCCCGCTGCGTCACCACCCAGTCCGGCTCCCGGGTCGCACCACTGCCTCCTGCAAACAGCCAGACAGGCTCTCCTCTCGGGGCTCATCTCACCTACAGGGGCGCCGGGTTGCCACTGTGGTGGCAGCGGCAGGCCCTGATAGAGAAGATGTTGGGACACTCAGAGGAGCTGACGGCCTCAGGAAGAGCCGAGAAAGGAGGTGTTCCTTTCAAGCCTTCTGCAGCTCAGCGGCTCCAGGCCGGGCCTGCAAATCAAGGAACTTCAGACGTGATGCCCAGAGGAGAAGCTGCTTGGGTGCTAGCTCCCAGGAGGCCGTCTGTCCGTCGGCACCAGCTAGTCCCGGAAGGCTGCCGTGAGCGCCGTGGGTGATGATCCCTTAATTCAGTTGCCACCGGAGCTCCATGCAAATGCCCAGCCTTCAAGGCATTCTGGGCCCAGCAGAGGTGAGACGGAGACAGCTCCGGAAGGTGTCAGGAGGCTCTGAATCTTGGACACTGGGTCCATGGCAATGCAATAACAGGCAGGCTCAAGTAGACTCTTCCAGCCCTCGGTGGTTCTACAAATGCAGGACTGAAGTCACCTGAAAGGGGGCTTGCTGGGTGAGAACCGTCCCACTCTTACCCCAGCTGCCCCCGCTCTTCCACCAGCACAGGCTCTCGCAGGAGCCATCTGCACAGAGGAACCAAACGGTCACGGAAACCACACCGAGGGAGAAGCCGGGGACAGCGAACAGGCGGTAGATGCTGGAGGTCGTGCGGTCCACTCAAATCCCTGCTCCAGTGCAGGGGTGGCCACACCCCTGGCCCCACAGGACCCACCCTTGGGTCACCCGGAGGGATCTCTGAGCTGCCAGGCCTGGGGAGGCAGGCAGGGCCCCGGACGTGGAGGCTGGGGCTGGGGCTGGGACCACGCAGTGGGGGTGCTGGGACCACGGGGCAGGGCGCTGGGGCAGCTGGCCCGGCCACCCCTCCTCGGAGCCCAAGGTGCAGGGCTCCGGGCCGGCCCTTGAGTTCGTGACCTGAGCTGGGCATCACCGCAGTCCCCTTGGCCCAGGTTGGGCGGCTCAGGCGGGAGCAGCCAAGGCAGCTCCTGCAGGTGGAGTGGTGTGCAGACCCCGCTCTGTGCTCATGGCTCAGCCGTCCGGACCGCAGATGATGGACCGAGCACAGGTTCCAGCAGACACTGCCTGCGGTGGTCTGCAGGCGGCCGTCTCCCAGGCACGCGGCTGAAGCCTCACGCCCTCCCGCTGACTGTCCCCTCCACCTGGACACTGGCCCTGATGTTCGCCCAGCCAAGGGCTTCTCCACCTGCGGACCAGCCGCTGCTGGAGTGTATGTCAGACACCAGCTGTGGTGTCTGTCTGTCCTGCCTCCACAGATGAGAGCGTGGGGATATCCCCCTGCATGCGTCCTCAGGGCCGAGCTCTGGGGCTGCACACAGTAGATGCTGAGTGATTGATCTGTGTGCTCCGAGTACATGTGAGTGTCTGGGAGAGGACAGTGTTGCTCACCTCAGCAACAGGCTTCCCAAACCAAGTCAAGATCTGGGCGGAGTCGTTCCTCCACTCCAACAGAGCCAATCCTTCCAGACCTCCAGGGGGTGTGCCCTGAGTGCTGAACTCCTGGGAAGGAGAAGGGTGCACCCCTCTCGGGTCATGCCCATCCGGTTGAGCAGGGGATCGCGGACCAGGGGATGTCCATCCGGTGATGATTCTTCAAGACTCTCAGACAGGGGTCTCTGCACATCCACTTTCTGCTTCTCAGATCTCCAAGCTGGGCTCCAACACGGAGAGATATAGACGGACCCAGGACGCCCCCACGAGAAGGAAGAGATGGACCCAGGACGCCCTGAGTTCCTCCAGGGGCTGCGGAGGCGTGTCACGTCCCCTCCAGTCCTGCTCAGTCAATAAACGCTCAGAGCCCCAGGGACCTCGAGAGGAGGCGGGGGCTCCATCCCACCCTCCACCTCCCCTCACCCTCCACCCGCTGCAGCCGTCCAGCAGTCAGAGCCAGAAGCAGTTTGGAGGGTGTGAATTATTCGGAGCCACGGAATGAAACAAAGAACCAACCGAGGTGACATGTACAGATAGAGAAGCAGAAAATAGACCCTGATTTGGAAGGATTCTGAAGGTTGATCCTGAGACCAAGTTAATGGTAACTTGTTGTTCAGTCGCTCAGTCGTGTCCAACTCTCTTTTGACCCCATGGTTTGTAGTCGGCCAGGCTCCTCTGTCCATGGGATTCTCCAGGCAAGAATACTGGAGTGGGTCGCCATTTCCTTCTCCAGGGGATCTTCCCGACCCAGGGGTCAAACCCACGTCTCCTGCATTGGCGGCAGATTCTCTACTGCTGAGCCACCAGGGAAGCCCTAGCGGTGAGCTAGGGGAGCACTATCTGATTAGAAGCAACCGGTTGTCTGGAAAACAAGTCTCCTAAGCTGTTTCCTCAGGTCCAGCCCACCCTGCTCTGCGGGCTGGCACCCACCTCTCAGGCCCCCGTTTGGCCACACACTCCAGGAGGACAAAGGCCCTTCGGACACTCACACCACCCGATCTCCGAGCCTCGCTTCAGGGCCAGCATGTCACAGGTGCCCAGATCAGCTTGGAATGGATCCAGTTGGATTTCTGGTTTGCTCTCCTGAGCCCCCCACACACATACCCACCCTGACCCCAGACTGTGTCTCCGACCCCTCCCCCACACACCCATGCGGCCCAGTCCTGACCTCACCCGCCTGCCTCTGGACAAATCACCCCGGCAGCGGGACAGAGGCCTTGGAACACATGATCCCCGTCACTGCACAGCCACCCCGACCCACCACTCGTTCCAGCTCAGCTGCTATGGCTCCTGTTTGCCCCAAGACGGGCACCGCCTGTGGGAACCGACAGCAGAGCTGTGGGGCAGGCATTGAAGCCCCGGGCAGGTGGAGGCACGGCTATGCCTGGGACCCAGAGCGGAGGGTCGGGTCACCCCAGCCCGGGCAGGCTTGCTGGGCCCAGTCCAGGCCATGGCTCTCTCAGCCTCACTCCCTTTCTGAGCTCCAAGATGGCAGGCCCTTCCGATCTGACGTCCGGGGCTCCATCCGTGGGCACCGGCTTTGTGCACCCAGGGCTGTGGCCGGCCAGCCCTGGTTCAAGCCTTCACTGCAGGATCGTGGAGACCAGGGAGGGTTCCAGTGGGGGAAAGGGTCGCATCAGGTGTGCAGAAGGGAACCGAGGCCCAGAACTAGGACAGGGAGAGGAGAGAGGGGTGTGGACCTGAAGGACGCAGCTGAGAAACACGGCTGACAGGTCCAGGGACTCAGGCAGGGGCCGGGCTGGCTGCCTCCGGTCTCAGGACCCTCCTCCCTTCTGAGTGTAGAAGGACTCTTAAGGCTTCAGCCTTCAGAGGTGGAGCCACGGTGGGGAGGGGGGGCGCGCGGCTCCGCGAGGGGTTCAGGGCGTGGGTGTCAGCTGGTGTCAGAGCTTTCCCAGGGCTGAGCTTCCCGGTGCTGGCGGCAAGCAGAGGTGGGGTGTCAGGGAGACGCGGGTAAAGGCAGTGACCTCGGCCTCCCTCCCAGCCCCCGAGGGTGTTAATCTGAGTCTCCGGCAGCCTCACCGCTCGGTTTGTTAAGGGGAAACCTGCAGGCTGCGGTGCCCGTCTGGGTGGCGCTGGCTCCTCGGCACTGGGCCTCCTCCGAGAGGCACGGCCGCACCCTGGGACCATCTGCTGTGTACAGGGCCAGACCGTTTTTCCACAGCATCAGCAGCACGGCTCCCCGCGCCACCCCCCCCTCCCCGGCTTCCGGCGGCCAGAGCGCACACCCCCGAGATGACCTTTCAGCCTGGTCTCAAAGTCAGCGGAATCGGATCCTATCGACTGAGGTGCTGGGCTTGTCGATTTTGGACTCGGGAAGAAGTACGCACTTTGCTGTTGCTCCTTCAGTCATAAAATGGATTGCGCGTATAAAGGGCGACATAAAACGCTGGCCACTGCAAGCTCCGCGAACCACTGACTTTATAAATCAGGGAGATGAGCTGCCCTGGGGCCTGGTCTCCTTTCGGGATGTAAATGGTTGAGCTCTAAATGGGGAGGGAAATCGGCCCAGACTTCCCTGAGGCTGCCAGAGGGCAGAGCCTGGGGAGGGGAGGTGGGTTTTCCAAAGGGCACCTGCCTACGTGGGATCTTTAAAAGACAGAGGAGACAGCACCCTGTGGCTGAGCCCCAGGGACCGGTAAACACTGGCGTTTCAAGCTTCGAGGAAGCCACCCACCTCCTGGACGATTATTTCCAGGAAAGGGACCCCTCGTGTGAAGCAGCTGAGCCTCCGATCCGAGGACAGACCAATGTGTGTTTGTGCTCAGGGTCTGACTCTGCGCGACCCCGTGGACTGTAGCCCACCCGGCTCCTCTGTCCATGGGATTCCCTTTCCTCCTCCAGAGCATCTTCCCCTTCTATGGACTGTATTGATCTTTCTGACACTTTCGAGGAAGGGCAGTGGCCTACGGGCCCAGGTTTCCCCGCCTTCTCTCCCTTCCTCGCCACAGGGAGCCAGGATCACCGTCCCTCCCTTCCCGAGCCTCAGGGTCTTCTCAAGAGAGGAAGGCGCGCCCACGCCCTGTGGCTGACCCTACCCTTGCTCAGTCCGAGGCCCCAGCCCCAGTGCGGGGGATGCTGGGAGAAGCAGGAAACAGGGGTGATGGGGACCAGTCCTGGCCACAGCTGCTGAAATAAAATTGGATCTGGGACCACACTTGGGAGACACTGCTCTGGCTTCAGAAAGCCTCTGAGCCTCTGTCTGCACCACCACGGTGGAGAGGCCCACCCGGGCTGGCAGGGCCATGAGGGTCGGACCCCAACCCAGGCCAGAGCCAAGCTCAGCCACCGTGTGCATGCGTGTGTGTGTGCTAGGGAAGTCCATCTCATGCACATGACAAACCCCCACGGATGGCTTTAGCAGACCACCCACCTCCACCCTTCATCCCTAAAGGAAGGGCCGAGAGTGACTGGCTCCAACACAGCACTCACACGCAGGGTAAGCGGTCAAAGGTGACCCCTCCAGAGAGGACTCAGGCTTTCTTAAGGACACCAGGCAGCTGGCCTGGGGCAGAGCATCGGCAGGCAGAGTGCAACGTCCTCGGACCCTGGCTGTGGGCCTCCCTCGGCCAGCACCCTCCACCCCGAGCCAGGTGCCTCCGTGCCCCTCCGGGTGCAGGCGAGCGCACTGACACACTCCAGGATCCCATCCGAGGGTGTGCCCCACCAAGGGCTGGACCTCCAGCGGGCAGGGACTGGGCCACACTGGGTCCTCAAGAAGGCGGGTCCAGGGCCCACGGGGCGAGGCTGTGAAGCAGGCAGCCTCAGACCACCGCCCTGGTTTCCACCGCAGAGAATGGAAGGTCAGAGGCTCCTGAAATCCCAACAAAAGGAGGTCCAGCGGGAGCCACGACTGGGGGTGCCCCCACCTGCCTGGCGGACAAGCTGGGGAGGGTCTCTCCCCAGGGCCCCGTAGCAGGACCACAGGCCAGCGGACTCCAGCTGTTTCTCCAGGAACCCAGCCCAGGGAAAGGAGGAAGCAGCTGGAGAGGGCCCAGAGCCCAGGCCTGGAAGGAGCAGGAAGCCGGGCCCTGCTGGGAGGCCGCAGCCCCCAGGAAGAGCCGAAAGCCAAGCGGAGAGGCCTGGTGGGGCGATGGGCCCGGGTCCCGCTCCAGGGGGAAAAGCACCCCCTGCCTCGCTCACCTCCGCCTGGCGGTGCTGACGCCGCCGTCGGCAGCCTGTCCCCCATCTCCAAGCATCTGGCCTTATTATCTGGCTGCTTAACGATGGCAGGAGAAGCGGGGACTCATCTCCATGTTAACACGTAATTTATTCCACATCCATAATTAGGTTCTGCAGCCGGTAATGAAGGAGCCCCGCGCCTCCAGCTTATCGGTGCTGGTGGTCGGCCTCATTAGGCCCTAATGAGGATCAGGCCCCACCGAGCCTCTGCCAGGGGGTTGTTCAGGCCCAGGGGCGCTTTCCCAGGCCGAGCTGGAGCTGGGGTGACGGGGATCAGGTGGTGACTCTCTGGGGGACAGAATGACAGCCCTCCCCCCACAGAGACCCATGTGCTGACGCCCAGGGCCTGTGACTAGGGAATCCACATATGAAAAAGACTCTGCAGACAGGGCCGAGGGGAGGGTTTTGAGATGACGGAGGTGATACTGGATGATGCTCGTGGGCCCAGTGCCATCGTCAGGGTTCCTGCTGAAGTGGGGAGGAGGTCAGGGTGGAGAGAAGGCGCGAGGTCAGAGGCCAAGATCGAGGAAGGAACATGCTACCAGCCCAGAGATGGAGAAAGGGCCGGAGCCGAGGACTGCAGGCACCTCCAGAGCTGGGGGCTTGAGCAGCGGACTGTCCCTGAGAGCCTCCTGGATTTAGGGCTCATGCGTCCTGTGACTGAAGCGCTGAGTTTGCACGGATTGTTATGGCAGCTCCGGCAAGCTCGTGCAGCCCCCTTCGGCCGTCCCCGCTGCCCACGCAGGTCCAGGGGCTGTTGCAGAGAGAGATGGATTGTGAGGGGTGGAGGAGGGAAGGGGGGCTCTGTCCAGAGACACAGAAACCCCCAGCTCGGACACTGCCTCTGACTGCTCCCCAGGAAGGGACGCCCAGGCTGTGCCTGCCAGAGCCGCAGCTGCTCCCACACCTGGTGGGGAGCAGGCGCTTCCAGAGAGAAAGGGTGAGCCCTGGGGAGGGCGAGGGAGGCAGGCAAGGAGGGGCCCCTGGGGGTCTGGGTGCTGGGGGCCCCTGTCCTCCTAGAAGACCCTGTGCTGCGTCACCCTGGGACGCCAAACTGAGGAGCGCCACGCGAGGACCCCTCCCCACGGGCCCCAGAGCCCCTCCCCACTGGGTCCCAGCACCCCAGCAGGCAGCTGGTTTCCTCCATGCCCCCCTGCTAACGTCCGCAAGGGCTGGAGCCACGGCCACCCCTCCACGGCGCTGTCCCCCGACCCCAGGACAGGCCTGGCACAGACAGAGAAATGGGTGTTTGTGGGGGTGGAGATGGGGGCAGGGTTGAGGGAAGAAGAGACAACGGAAAGGGAAAGAGGTTGGGGGAGGGACAGCGCGCTGGCCCCCCAGCCCACGCGGCTGCATAGAAGCTGGCCCTTGACGCCCCACCGGCCCCCAAGGAGCCCCAGGAAAGCTCCAACGGCCTTTCAGTCCTGAGACTTCGAGGACGGATCAGCAGAGCTGACGGCCTTGTTCTTGAACTCCAGCAACTGCTGGGGCTTGAGCTCCTGAGGGGGAAGGAGCCTTGGGCATCTGCGGGCCCCACCCCAGCTCAGAGCCAGCCAGCAGACAGGTCGGACCCACCCGTGCGGGACCAGGAAGCCAGAAACCCTGGAAATCACCCACTAATCCCTGTTCTGACCCTGTGGTCGGACCCACCCGTGCGGGACCAGGAAGCCAGAAACCCTGGAAATCACCCACTAATCCCTGTTCTGACCCTGTGGTCTAATTTCCCGCAGGACTGGGCTAAAAGACACCTGGGGGTTAGCGACAAATTTAGACCGCGTGCGAAAGTGCTGAGTCACGCTTGCCTGTTTGGAAAACAGAGAGAGCTAATTAAGTTACTGCCAGGGAGGAAGAGGCCCCGCAGAGGAGTGGAAAAAACCTGCCATAACCGGCAGCGAGCGGCTCCCTGAGGACCATGAATCAGCCTGGGCAGTGTGACCCCCACGGCCCGCCCCACCCCACCCCAGGCCTGGCCGAGCTCTCTGAAGGGGGCTGGGATCACAGGGCAGCCCCTCGAAATACAGACTGTGAGGCCCCCGGGCAGGGAAGAGCCCGACCCCCTCCCCCAGGGGAAGAGGAAGAAGGAGGAGAAAACTCAGAGGGCCTGGCGAGTCCTGGGGGACCCAGGGGGGGACAGAACTAGGATTTCCAGCACCGTCCCTCCTCCTGCAGCCTCCCCGCCCTCCTTCGTCTACAGCCCATGTAGGGAGCGTGTCTGAGCCAGGAATCTGCTCCCTTCAGGGGGCACGCTTGGACAAGTCTGACCCTCAGAGCTTTCAGTCTGGCCTAGACATGGTCTGGCGGGCAGGGGGCAGCCGGCTGAGCCACACCATGGTGGTGCGTTGGCAGACACTGGTGTTCAGCGAAGGAAGGGAATTCACGGGTAGGCCAGGTGGCAGGAGGAGGCAGGGATGGTTAGAGCCCAGATCTGAGCAAAGGAGACGGGGGCGACTTTGAGTGGCTCCCTCAGCAAATTCTTGCAGGCACTCGTCTGGGACAGACTGCTAGGGACCTGAGCCCAGAAGGAGCCGAGCCCCTCTGCCTGGAACAGATATGTGGCAGACGGGGTGAGACGGTGACGCCGGGTGGGGCCCCTCCTCCCAGAGCCCCGTCCTGTGGGGTACCTGGAGCAGACGCGCGGCAGATGGGATGAGACAGTGACGCTGGGTCTCTGCTCCCTCGATCCATCCAGAGCCCCGCCTCCAGCCCAGATCCCTCGGGTCCTGTCTACCAGGCCTCCTCAGGATGAGAGGAGATGCCCTCTACTACCTCCCAGGGGGAGGGCCTGACAAGCCACAGCATCAGGGGACCTGAGAACCCCTCTGTGCCTGGAAAGTGGTCCCCGCACAGCCCGGCTAGCAGGGACGGATATCAGGAGGGGTGCACTTCATATGATCCCTGAGGGGTACACTGGAGCCTGGACCCCAGGATTCTGCCCAGACCTTGTGCTTGGGGCTCCCCTGGTCCTGCCAGCGATGGGGCTCAGGCAGAAAGACACCCCCAGCTCAAAGACCCTCTCCTTCGGCTTGGGGGGATCATCACAGGACTTCTGCTGACTTCACAGACAGGTGCAGATGACCAGCATGGAATCCCCTCCTGAGGACTGGGGCATTTGCAGAAAGGAGGCAGGAGGGACCCCCAGCCCCTGCTGCCTGCCCCTGACCACCTCCCAGCCTCAGCCCCTCACAATCTCCTCCCCACGCTCCAGCCATTCTCACCCCTGATGTCATGCTCTGACTGCTGGGCCTTTGTTCTGGCAACTACAGGGAAAGTCTCTCCATTAGGACTATGCTTGGGCAACCCAGGGATGGTTTGGCAGCTTGGCTACAAGGACCCAGACCTTTCCAGCGTGCAGTCTGCCTTCCCTAGGGTGTGGCCTTTGTCTTCATGGCCCAAGATGACAGCCTGAGCTCAAGCCATCACATCTCTATTCCAGTCAACAGGATGGAGGATGGGACAAAGGCGTCACAAAGAAAGGAGTCACAGGGTACTTAGCAAACTGCCCCTTGGGAGCTGTTCCTAGAGGTGACATAGGACACGTTCGTTTGTCCCAGGGGTGGTTACTTAGTCACAGGACTATCTGTCACGTGAGGGAGCCGGGAAGTGTTTTCTCCACTGAAGACTGGGGTGCTTGGTCTGCCAGGCTTTGCCGTCAAGGCTCCTACAGGCAGAGGAGGATGCAGCCTGTAGGGACGTGGCCTGAAGTGGCCAGACCCTGTCCAGTAGCGCTTTGAAGTCTCATTATCTCAAGATGACAGGGTACTGTAAATTCTGTTCCATAATAGATCTGTGTCTGTTGTGCTAGTAAAGCAATGTTCCCACCCCCTTCCCTGCAGATCCCCGAGTGAAATGGACTTTGTGGGATGATCAACAGTGCTCACCGGCTCACACAGGCCCAGCAGCGTGGGACCAGGCCCCAGTCTGACGAGTGCAGCCTGGGCCACTGGCAAGGGCCCCTCTGGCTCTGAGGCAATGAGGGGACTGAACGGTGGGGCAGCAAGGACGAAATGCAGTGTGTGCGTGTGTGCCTGTGTGCGCGCGTGTGCATGCTCGTGCGTGCGTGCGTGCTCGTGTGTGTGTGTGTATGTGTGTGCGAGTATGTGTGTGCGCGCATGTGTGTGCATGCATGTATGTGCGTGTGTGTGCTTGTGTGTGCGTGTGTGCACACGCCTGTATGTGTGCTGCATGTGTGTGCGCGTGTGTGCACGTGCACGTGTGTGTGCGTGTGTGTGTGTGTATGTGTGTGTCTTCCTAGATTCTCTTAACAATGGCCATACCATGAATTTTGTATGTAAGTGTAGCATCTCATTTTGAGCTCCCCAGGTGGCACAGTTGGTAAAGAATCTGCCTTCCAATGCAAGAGACACAAGAGATGCGGGTTTGATCCCTGGGTTGGGAAGATCCCCTGGAGGAGGGTCTGGCCACCCTTTCCATTATTCTTGCTTGGAGAATCCCATGGACAGAGGAACCTGGCGGGCTACAGTCCATGGGTTGTAAAGAGTTGGACACAATTGAATACACGCACACACACACACACACACACACACACACACACCTCATTTTGTAGCTGAGTTTTAAGAGGAAACGGAGGACCAGAGAGCCAGGGTTTTGCTTGCTGTCCCTCCACTGGTCCTTGGCGATGTCGAGTTTAGGTCCCAGGTCTGGAGCACAGCGTCTCATCACCAGGAGCTCTGAGGACTGTGCTATCCTGCAGATGCCCTCTCCGAGCCTGTTAAGCTGAGCTCCGCTGGGACTGGCACCCGGCCTCGGCCAAGGCCCCACACCCAGAGCCCGGAATCCGGAAGGGGACGAAGGGGATGCCACAGGCGGTTACAGCTGCAAAGACCGTTTCCAGATGAGGTCACGTTCTGGTCCCCGGTGAGGACGCCACATAGGGAGTTGGGGGACTTGACCCAACCCCGGCCAAGCTGCCTCCTGTCCTGGCTCCCACATCACACTCATGCCTCCTGCTCCGTCCATCCCAAACCACCCTCCAGCTACCCTGTGGACACTCCCTGGCCTCTCACGAAGGTGCTCAGGGTCCATCTCGCCCCTCAGCACCCACCCCTGGTCTGGCACAGCCTTGGGCGCCCAGAGGGCATCAGATGAAGCTCATGAATGGACTGGCATGTGCAGGGGCGTTTTTCACTCCACCAGATCCAGCCTGAGCTCCTACAAAAGCCTCTTTAGTCCAGCCAAGGGGAAGACCCTGTCTGGTGATCAAGGAATTCAGGGAGGCCCACAGCTTGAGGTGGGGGTTGGTTTCCTCTGTCTCCCACTGCCAGGCAGGCCCAGCGAGCCGGCCTGGAGGTGTGCTGACAGCGGACAGCACACCCTGGACTGGGCCTCTCAGGAGCCCCCAGCCCTGCCCACACAGAGAGCCCCGAGATGACGTGTGCTGGGTGTCTCCCTAGAAACAAACTCACTCGTGTTTCCAGAAGGCTCTCCAGCCCACATTGCCACATCAGCCCCGTGGCTCCCCAAGGTCACTCACGGGGAATCTGACCTTCCTGCTACCAAGCTGGGAGGCAGACAGTGGCAAAAACATGCCTTTAGGAGGCAGCGTGCTGGGGCCTCAGGGAGCAAGGGCAGATGTGAGCTGGATCCCAGGCTGATGCAACTTCCTGTCCCGGGGGAAGGGCAGTTGCCAAGGCCCCGGAGGGCTGGCAGTGTGGCTCATCCACGTCAGGTCCCCAGGCTCCAAACGGGGCCCAGAGGGCAGTCCCAGAGATGCCAGGTGGGGGCCTCTGCCTCCCGCTGGCCCCCCGTGACCAGCCAGCATGTCCCTGAGCCACAGGCTGGTCCAGAGGCCTCTGCCTTCTCTGGAACCTCCCCGGTTCCAAGCTGAGCATTACCCCCTGCCTACCTCCCCTCCTGCCACATCCCCTCCAGCTGGGGAGAGTCTGGAGGCAGACTGGCTGGGGTCTGCTGGGCACCCACCATGAGCCGGCCGGGGCCCACTCACCGCGTCCAGCCCAGCTTTCCCCTCACTGCAGGCCCTCACCTCAGCTGCCCGCTGATGTCTGCGCTTCGCAGGGTCTCCGTCCCCAAAGACGCCCGGCCACCGCACTCGCCCCACTGCTTGGACCACCTTCCCGGGATGTGCTGGATGGAGACCCCTCCCCGTCGTTGATTCCAGCCAACGTGACGTGGTGTCCACTCGGCCCTCAAGCGGTCTCCAAACCCATGCGGGTCCCCCCATTCCACCTTCACTCCTGGACCTGAGCCGACGCGGATGGGGGTCCCCCACTGCCTCCCTCTGCTCCCTGCCCTCCACCCAGGACACCAGGCTGCACCCGCCCCCACCTGCCTTGCACACCTGATGCACCTGGCCTGGCCCTGCCCGGCGCCCCAGTGCCCCTCGGCCCTGCCTGGCACCCTCCTGCCCGCCAGCTTTGTCCATCAGAGCGCCCTCCTGGGGGCGGTGGAGGGGGACTCCTCCTCCTGGAACGACCCCCCTTCCCCTGGTGGATCTCCATCCCCGGATTCAGAGGGGCGGTCTCCTGTCATCAGATCCCAGCCTGACGTCCCCTCCTTGGAGGCCGCATGCCTCCCACCCGCCCCCCCATACACTCTGACCATCTGCTTCTCTACCAGCGGCTCCTACCGTGTTCTTTCCCGATTCTTCATCTGTTTATTCACCCCCAACCCCACGCATCGGATGGGAAGCTTTACACAGGAGCATGGGGTGGGGTCTTGCTCACTGCCTCCCCGCCAGGCCCCCAGCCACCCCGTGTCATCACTGAGTGTCGCCCGGGACCCCTGGGAGAGGGCCGAGCCTGGGCTTCCCCTGGGGCCTCCTGCTGCAGATTCCGCACACCCCAGGGCCCCCGGCAGGCAGGCCGTGCCATCGCCTGCTCCCTGGATTCACACTCTGCGTCTGTCTCGTGACTCCCAGGCCGGCACTGTCCTCCCACAGGGGTCAGAGATGCTAGAAACGCACAAAAAGAGAGAAGTTTAACGGCGTGCCTCCCAGACCCTGGCCCCCAGCTCTGTGCAGCCCCTTCCTGACCCACTGAGATGCCCCAGCCATCAGGCCAGCCTTTGGGAGGCACACCCGATGTGTGTCGGGGGCGGGTGACTATCCTGGGCTGCCCCGACCCGTCCCCACAGTGGGTGGTTGAAGACCACAGCGCTGTGTTCTCTCCGGCCCGGGCCCCACGAGTCCAGGACCAAGGTGTGGCAGGGCCGCGCTTCCCTGGGGGCTCCCCAGAAGGATCCTTCCAGCTGCGAGCGCCCCGGGTCCCCTGGCTGGAAGCTCCCTCCTCGCACGGCCTCCTGTCCCCGGGCCTCCTCTTCCAAGGGTGTCTGTCATGGAGTTTGTTCCCATCTGATGGCAGGACCTCAGCTGGAGGCCCTTCACTCCATGACGGCTGCAGACCCTACAAGTAAGGCACATGCAGGGACCCGGGCGGGGAGGGCACAGCTTCGGGGCTGCAGACCACACCACAGTGTGCTTTCCCTCCCCTTTTGTAGCGCCTCCACCAGGCCCCGCGCCCTGCCCGGTCGTTCTGCATCCTCTGGGTCTGGCTCAGGCAGGAATTCTGTAAACAGTGGCTCTGTGCTCTGGGCCACCCCAGGCGGGGTGTGACGACAGAGCAGGGGACCCTTCTGGGCCCCCCGCCCCAGGCTGGCGAAAATCCAGCGTTGATGTTTACAGGCGGGACGCGCCTCCCCACTGCAGCGCCCACTCATCGCAAGGCAGCCCCGCAGACCACTTGGGCGGCCGGGCGCTATCTCCCTGGACCCTCCAGGACAGCCTGCAGCTGCTGCCTGGGCCTCCGCTGTGGAGATTGCCCACAGGCCTCAGAGCAGAGACGACCCAGCACCCAGAGGAGACACGGGCAGGCAGGGACCGGGGGAAGCAGCCGGGGGGCGAGTTCACAGCTGTGAGCGGGGCGCACGCTTGGATCAGATTTATCTTTATTTTACAGAAGTTCACAAATGAGGAGGAGGTGAACGTGTGACCCACTTCTGCAGCTGATGGGCACAGCGCTGGCAGAAACGCTATGGCAACCAGATGCACGGGCTTAATTACATCAGCCCAGGGCGCTCTCTCACGAAGATTCATGGGGAGCAGACACCTTCACCTCCACCTCTGTCGGGGAGAAGGAGAAGCTGGCTCTGCGGGTGAGAGGAGCCCGTCCACACCGCCCTCTAGGCCAGCTGTGCCTCCAGGCCTGAGACCTGCCAGGGCCTGGGACGGACGGGGTCATGAATCAGCGCTGTGAACTCCCCCCGCTTCCCGGGCCCCATGCCAGCGGGTCCTCTGGCCACGTGACAGCCGCCTGGGCTGGCTGGGCCGGCCTCGCATCTCCCGTGTGCGCCGGCCACCTGGCCCCGGACCGGGCGCTGAGCAGCTCTGCCAGCAGGGGCAGGGGGGCCGGCACCCGGGGCAGGCCTGGGAGGGGCACGCAGAAGGGGGTGGGGTCACGGAGAACCCACATCTCAGAAGTCATCCGGCGTCAGCACATGCCCATGGGTGGGCAGAGAAGGTGGGGAATCCCCAGACCCCCGCCTTCAACACCCTCTCCCTCTCCCTCAGGTGGCAGGTTTGGGGAAACCCATCCTACAAAACTTCTGCAACCCACAGCGTCACGAGGGACCACGGGTCGGGCCTCTGGCACCTGGATTAGCCAGGAGAGCTGGACAGAGTCTCTGTCGCTGAATAAAGGAAGGTGCAGGGCCCGCGTGCTTGCGTGGCCATGAGGTCAGCCCCAGGCTCTGGCCACACACAGGCAGGCTGGCCAAGCCGCCCCATGGGAACAGGCTGGCCCCAGAGCGTCCTGCTCCAGAAACTGAATGCTCAGCCTGGAAGTGCCACACCCCGTCCTGCTCTGAGCTCACTGGTCAGAAGCTGTCCCGTGGCCCCACCACCCACAGAGACCCAGGAAGTGCCAACCGTGGAGCCAGGGGAGTGGAGACACGTGGGACCCGCGGTGATGACACCATGGTGGCCAGCAGAAACGACCCCACGACCGCCTGTGCCTCCCCAGGCCTGCAGCCCCGGAGCCGGGACCCCGAGGGCAGGGACCCCTCCCCTCTGAGCACCAGGCCGGGGGCTCAGTGTTTGTTCACTTAGCTAATCCCTCTGCAAGGCCCAGCCCCAGGGAAGCTCCGCCCGTTGTGTGGGGGCAGCCCCTGAGGTGTGGTCACACCCCCTCGGACAACACAGCCGCCAGCACCTCCACACTCGGGCTGAGGTTCCCCTCGGGGCAGGTCCCACTTCTGGATGATTCCCACCCGTCCCTGGGGGAGTAGCGGGCGGGCCCCCGCCAGCCTCCACGCCTTCCTGGTGTCCCCAGTTCCTCTCCTTCCTCCAGGACAGGGCTGGGTGGCCGTGGGGAGGTATCTCCAGCCCTGCTGCTCACGCTCTCCTGTCCCGGTCCCCCGCTCCTCTCGGTGGCCTCGAGAAACGGCCTTGGGGGCAGGGTAACACGGCAGCCCAGGCACAGCCCGAGTGCGAATCCAGGCTCAGGCTGGGGTGCGCCGGGTATCTGTCTGGGGTGGGGGCAGCATCTGTGTAAAATGCAGCCCGAGAAACCCAGGCCCCCCCGGGCTCCTCAGCACCCGGCCATGAGCCCTGGGCAGCTCAGCTGAGCAAGGGGCCGATGAGAGTGCCCCCGGGGTGTGGGGGGATGTCAGGAGACCCCCGACTCAATCCCAGCCCCTCCGCCCACCAGCTGGGAGGCAGGCAGGCCCGCCCCCCGCCCAGCCCGAGCCTCTTCTCAGCCTCTGAAGGCGGGACAGCGAGGCCCTAACTCCCAGCGCTGTTGAGCGGCTCCTGAGACATGAGGGATGTGACGTTTTCGGCTCCCAGGTAAACACCTGGAAGAGAAGCAGTGACTGTTCCCGGGGCGACTCTGCTAACCGCCCAGGAATTGTGTCCTGAATCGACTTCACATCTAGCACGCTGCTTAGGTGTGGGGGCCGGGGAAGGCCGGGGTGGGGGACTCTCGTACACGTGTGTGTGTGTGTGCATTAGAGTGGTATCTAATGGTATCTAGTGGTATCACACGTGCACATGCCCATGAGGAGGGCCCGGGGAACGCTGGGCTGGGGGGGTCTCGTATACGTGTGCACACACACACACACACACGTGTGCACATGCCCATGAGGAGGGCCCAGGGAGGGCTGCGCTGGGGGGGGTCCCGTATACGTATGTGTGTTCACACACACACACACATGTGTGCACATGCCTATGAGGAGGGCCCGGGGAGGGGCCAGCGTGCTGGCTCACACAGACGTGCACGCACAGAGCGGAGGGTACGGGGAGCAGGGCTTCGAGTGAGGTCCGGGGCCCGGCGGCGGTGGACAGCTGTGTGGACGGCAGCTGGCCGGGGGATGGAAGGTGGATGGCTGCGAGTTGCGGGACTGCAGTGGCCACACTTCAGTGTCATTAATGACAGCTTTTTCCAGGCTGAGTTGCACTTTCCTTGATGGTTGGAGAAATCTCGAGACAGGAGATGCCTTGGGTTGGGAGGGGTCCTGCCCACAGAGGGGAGGCTCAGAGGGACCCCAGAGCAGTGTTTCCCAAATGAGTGAAGAGGTGGGACCAGCTCAAGGACTCTAACTCTGCGGAGGGGCGAGGGCTTAGCTGGGCAGGGGAGGGGCTCATTCTAAAAGCGGTGCCTCCTCCCCCTCCTGCAGCCCCCAGGGGTCCCTACTAGGAGAGTCTGGGGGGCCCAGGACCCCAACAGCCTCCCCAGGCGATCCTGATGCAGGCAGCTCCCAGCTGAACATACGAAGATTTCTCTTCAGCTTCCAGGCCAAACATCGAATCTGCTGTTTCCATGAAGGGGACTGGGTTCCATTGCAGGCTATACTGAACTCCACGGCCCAGAGCTAAAGTGACGGTCTCATCCTTCCATCTGCAAGAAGAACCGGCCCAAGTAACTGGCAGGAGGAACAGTTCAGTCTTAACTCATTTCCCAAGGCTTCATCACACACAGACCAAGAAAGTTTGCTTCAGTAGATTCCTTCATTAAAGGTTTAGTGGGGTGGGGACCAGGCGGAGTTGACATTGAGCGACATCGCAGAAGCCTGACTGCAGCAACTTATTCAAATTCAGATTCTTTGTCTCTCCCACACGTGTGTGTGTTCAGTCGCTCAGTCGTGTCCGAGTTTTTGCAGCCCCATAGACTGCAACCCGCCAGGCTCTTATGTGCATGGGATTTTCCAGGCAAGAATGCTGGAGTGGTGTTGGAGTGGGTGCCGTTTCCTCCTCCAGGGAATCTTCCCGACCCAGGGATCGAACCCCCATCTCCTGTGTCTCCTGCTTTGCAGGAAGGTTCTTTCCCACTAGCACCGCCTGAGGTCTGCTGTCTGTACCCCACAGTGACGTCAGGGACCCACTCAGCCTCTTGCTCACAAAATGACTGCCGCAGCCCCGACCTCATTCACATTTCAGGCTGGAGGGAAGGAGACGGGTGAAGGGCAAAAGGGATGTGTCTGAACCAGCCTCCTACGATCAAGAAAACAGTGAGTTTTCCAGGTGCCCCACCTGCCAGACTTGAGTTTACATACGTAGCAGGTCTCAAGGGCCACCCTGGCCTCTGGGATGTGTGGCTGGGAATATCTACGGCTAAGCATGCCGTTGTGCCAAACAAACGGTTTCTAAGGAGGGAGGGAAGGAGGGTGCTGAGGAGGCAAGCTGCAGGCTGGCTCCATCCTCACAAGACAGAACTGGACACGAGCCAGGAGGGCTGGCGGGGAGGCGCCTAACCCTGGCGAAGTGGTTCGGGGCACGGAGCATGCACTGTTGAGTTGTTAAGGAACCCCAACTCTGGGCAGCTCCTTCCCTTGTTGGCTGTGGTGGGAGGTCCTAGTGGTCTCCGGACAGGCCCTCGGGGGCGGGGTCCTGCATGCAGGTCTCCGGGTGCAGAGCCTGCCAGCAGCCCTGGAGGGCTGTGGCTGCATCATCCTGCCCACATCACAGCCCGTGCTTCTTTACCTGTTGGCCGAGTCCTCACAAGACCCCATGCGCCTCCCCGCCCCTCCCCGGATGGGGCTTTCCCTGCCTGTCTGGGAAAGTATCAGTCTCTTCATCCCTTGAAAATTACCAAGTGCCAGCAGCCGCCTGGGAGGAGGGGGAGCTGGCTTTAAAAAAGTCGGGCAAGAGCCCTAAGAACAGTGGGGTGTGTCCACCTCAGGTTCTGGGGCGCATTGGAGGATCCAGCATCTTCCCCGCCCCGCCTGCCTCCCCGACTCCCTCTGGCAGCCTGGCCGTCACTGGGGTGGCTCCCACAGCCCCCAGACCCCGGACACAGCCCGGAATTTGCCTCCTGGGGCAGCAGCAGCACAAAGAGTCGCCTGAGGCCTCTCGGAGCAAGTGCTAGAAGCTCCTGTGGCGTCCCATCTCAGCTCCCACCTTCAGGGATGCAACCTTCAAGACATGACTCTTTGAGAGGATTAGAGCTCGGATCCTGCTTAAAGCCCATTCTAGGATTTGAGACAGAGAGTGGGGGCTTGGCTCTTCCTCCCATGCGTGCTCAGTCATGTCTGACTCTTTGAGACCCCTTGGACTGTAGCCCACCAGGCTCCTCTGTCCGTGGGATTCTGCAGGCAAGAATATTGGAGCGGATAGCCATTTTCTCCTGCAGGGGACTTCCCCGACCCAGGGATGGAACCTGAGTCTCCTGCATCTCCTGCACTGGCAGGCGGGTTCTTTACCACTGCGCCACCAAGTTAGAGATATGTTAGCTCCCTCCCACCAGCCCCCCTTCCCTCCCACCACCCTCCTTCCCTCCCTTCCCTCTTTCTCTCTTGTCTAACAAGATGCCTCATGAAAATAACACAAGTAACAGCTGCTTCAGAAGCACAAACCCAGGCCAGGGCCGTGCTGAACGCCTCTGTGCTTCATCCCGTGTGGTTGTCACAACTGCCCTGAAGTCACTGTTACCACATCCCCATTTCACAGACCAGAAGGCTGAGGCTCAGGAAGCATAAGCCCCAGCTCCAGGCTGCAGAGTCGATGGGCAGCAGGGCCAGGAGGCAAACACAGAACTCAGCCGGTGCAGTCTGAAATCATACCTGTCTTGCTATAATAGGCTCATAGCAGTTTCTGCTTTGTTTTCCAAGGTGGTAATCGGAAAATGCAAAAAAAAAAAAAACAAACCCCAAATCAACCAGGCTCTTTCATACACACACACACACACACACACACCTCACAACTTAACTAGAAATGTGATTCTCCCAACAGTGTTCTGGTGCGTCTGGAGCACAGCTTGATGCACAGGGCAGGCTGGTGGGGCGAAAGAGGTCGCCTGGGGCCACAGCATGGGACAGCTTCTTTGCTGGCTGCCGAGGCCATCTGAGAGCCACCTGCCAAGCCTGCGGGGGAGGGGTGTGGCCATCGCTTCTGACTCTGAAACCCAGGCTGACCTGTGGAATGGGGAAATGGTCCCCCTCCAGGAGGAGGCTGTCCCTGAGACGGGCGATGCGCTGGAGGTCTGAGACCTGCCTGTATGGAAGCAGGGGACGGAAGTGAGGAAACTGGAGGCTAAGCGGCCCCTCGGCACCAGGCCGCATGTGCACACAGCCGTGCCCTCCAGCCCCAGGCCACGTATGCACAGAGCCGTGCCCTCCGGCCCCAGGCCACGTGTGCACACAGCCGTGTCGTCCCTCCCCAGGCCGCGTGTGCACACAGCCGTGTCGTCCCTCCCCAGGCCGCGTGTGCACACAGCCGTGTCGTCCCTCCCCAGGCCGCGTGTGCACACAGCCGTGTCGTCCCTCCCCAGGCCGCGTGTGCACACAGCCGTGTCGTCCCTCCCCAGGCCGCGTGTGCACACAGCCGTGTCGTCCCTCCCCAGGCCGCGTGTGCACACAGCCGTGTCGTCCCTCCCCAGGCCGCGTGTGCACAGAGCTGTGTAGGAAGCAGGTGTGAGGAGGGGTGGAGCCTCTCGAGCTCTGGGAACACCAGTTCCTGCTGTTCATTCAGCCCAGGATGCTGGTTGTGTCCCATCCTCAGACAGAGCTCCTCCGAGAGCTCTGGGCCTTGGGCCTGCAAGGGGACTCGGGAGGGACTTCCGTGATGGTCCAGTGGCCAAGACTCCGCTCTCACAATGCAGGGGGCCTGGGTTCAATCCCTGGTCAGGGAACTAGGTCCCACATGCTGCAACTAAGACCCAGCACATTAAAAAGAGACGGCGAGGACTGCGGAAGGGTCCAGGCCCATGGTGACTTCCTTCAGATGTCCTTTGGGCGTCCAGATGTCTGCAAGGAGCTCATCCTCACATCCTGGTGATGAAGGGTGGTCTCTCTCCAGCCCAGAAGCCATCAAGATGGCGCAGAGAGACCCAGTAGACACCGACAGGCTCCTCGAGAGCTGATCCGGGAAGGGACGGACACCCAGGCAGCCTGTGCTGCAGGCTCCATCAGGAGAGGCTGCGGGACTCGGCCGTGTCCCTGGCACCAGAGCCCAGGTTGACGGCCCGTGTGCCGCCTGCCTTGCCAGCATCATCCTGCTGATGGCTTTACTCTGTGGCCTGAGGCCTGGCGAGAGCCCCTCAGGGTCAGCACCGCTGCTGCTGTAGCTGGGACAGGAGCTGAGGGTCCGGAGTTGGGGGTGGGAAGTGGCAGAGTGGTCCTGCGTCCATGCCCTGGCCCTGCCCCCACTCACACCTCGGGCAGACCCACCTCTCCTAGTCAGGACCGTGCCGGTAAACCAGTTGATGCTAACGTCAGACAGGGTCTAGAAGCTGGTAAGAAAAGGATGATTCGAGGTGCAGACACTGGGCTTGGCTGGAGCGGGACAAGCTAGGGAGAGGCGGACAGACCTGATCTGGGGCTGCTGTGCCTCCTGGACGCCTCTCTGCAGTGGGGGTGCTGGGAGGAGGTGCCTGCCCGTGGGATGCTCAGAGGGTGTGGGGCAGCGAGGTCAGGTTGGAGGGAGCGAGGCCCCTGGGTTGCTGGCCCCCAGGTCAGAGCAGCCAGGGCACAGCTGCTCTCCTCCATCTGGGGGCCTCCCCAAGGGGTCCAGGCTGACATCCCCCAGGGCGCCACGGAGCCTGGCCCCTCCAGAGGGTCTTCAAAGCCCAAGAAAGAGACCAGGGTCCAGGAATTCATGCCTCAGTCCCTAAGGCTCTTGGGGCCCATGAGCAGCCTGACAAGGCGGGAAGGGGCAGAGGGCATCTCCCAGGCATCACTGGGAGCCCCGTGGGCTAACTTCCCACATAGTTTGGACGTGCGAGGCTGTGGCCGCCTTGAGAAGCGCTTCCCCCATCCTCCTCCTCAGTCCCAGGCTCCCAGCCAGAAAGTGGGGGTTCGGGGGGCCCAAGGCTCAGGCTACCACCTCCCATGACCACTCCCACCTTCTTCACCTGGCTCGCCCAGGGCCTCTGAGCCTGCGATGGGTGGTCAGGCCAGCATGGGGGATAAGTAACCACAGATGGGGCTGGGGAAACTGGGCCAAACCCGGTGGGCTTGGACGTGCTGGCTTCCCCCGTCTTTCCAGGTCTGCCCGTGACTCAACTGCCGTGGCTTTGAATTCCACACCTGGGGCATTTGTCTCCAAAGCGGGAGCCCGTGTTTATCGCTGCTAACGGATGTTCCTGGGAGGGGGTGTGTCACCGCGGTCTATAAATTTAGGTGTGCGCCCCTAGATGGAGACGGATTCGCATGTCGAGAGCTTGGCGGCCGCCCGGCTGGGAGAGAGACAGATCTCCCTCGGGCCGCTGAGAGGCAGCTCATTTGTTTGGGGGAGAAGGGGTAGGGTGGGGGCCCGTGCCTCTCATTTGTCTGGCGACGCCTCGGAAGCTTCCCTGCCTGCCTCAGCACCTGGGGCTGGGCTGCCCCTCTCTCTGGCTCCGTGGCCTGTGGGAACAGCTGGTGAGGGGCTGGAAGGGCCATGGGCGGGTGGGCACAGGGAGGCAGCCGTGGAGAGGCCCGGGGCTGAGGCCCCAGCTCTGAGCTGCAGGCCCTGGAGCTTGAGGGGCTGGTGCACAGAGGTGGTGCGGGGCCCTATCGGGGGTCTGCACACCTGCCCCCGACCCCCCAGCCTCAGAAGGAGGAGCTCTTTCCCTGGGTGCTGTGGTGCACTTGGCCCAAGCGGCCGCCGGCCAGGGCTGGGCACAGGCCCCCAGAGGCCTCAGAGGTGTCCACTCGTCTGTCCTTGGGAGCGTGGCCCCTCACACTCGCCAGCCCTGCCCATCCACCTGGCCCAAGCAGACCCAGAGCCAGCCCGTGGGTGGCAGCCAGAGCAGAGGCGCGCACAGGGCCGCGGGGGCCGGGAGGGGTGTCGCTGGGCTGTGCACAGACTCCAGCAGAAGGAGACAAGGGGGCCGCCCAGACCGCCCTTCCGTACCACACGAGCTGGCCTGGCTCCCACCACTCCAGCCCCCGAAGGCCCCTGAGCCTCAGGCTGCTGGGCCGGAACCTGAGACGGTGCCCGCTGCCAGGAGGAGCGTCTGAGAAGCTGCTCCACGTGCCCGGTCAGTGCCGGGCCAGAGGAGCACCCGGACGGGCTGCCTTTCCTACCGCGGGTGCCCGTCTGAGCCCTTAGTCCCAGCCCAGCCAGGCATGTCCCCTTAACATAACCATTGTCGCAGGGGCCCCCGGCCTGGGACGTCCATTCTCGTCGAATCCTCAGACTTGGATGCGAAGGCGTGACGGCTGCTGTTTTGCAGGTGAGCGGACTGAGGCCTGAGAGACACCCTTGGTCCTGTGAGCCCATGGACAAGCAGAACTGTGTTTAACACCCAGGCATCTGCATGCACAGAGAAGCTTGCAAGCACCTGCTCGAGGCAGGACTGGGCTTCAGCTGGTGCGGTCTCAGGTGGCGATGGCCCTGTTCCTGGTGCCCCCGAGCCCAGCGCTCTGATGTCTTGCCAGGTGGCTCTCAAACGCCCACCAAGGGACAGACAGAGCCTGCAGTCTCTCCCCCTCTGCTGGTAGGGGAGCCCCTCCATCACGTTCATCCTTCACCCCTCCCCAGCAAGACCAGCCCAGCCCAGCAAGGGTGTCCTCAGAAAGGCCCCCCAAGGACTGACCAGGGGTTGGGCAGGGGCCAGATGCCCCCCGAGCCCGGCACCGCAGCCCATGTTCCCACAGGGCCACCGTCGCTTGAATCCTGCCCACTGCCTGGGCAGGTGATGGAATTCAAGGATTAGTAGTTTTGACAAGCTGAACCCTCTCTGACATGCTAATTATGTTTTCCCGTGGCTGCTAGCGGGCCCTTCAAGAATGTCACAACACAGCTTTCCTGGGGGAGGCAGGCGCTCAGCCCTTCCCAGGAGCCCGTACGGCTGCGGTGGCCATGCCCGCAGGGCTCCGTGTGGCCCCGGAGCTGGGTGACCACCCCGCTGGTAGCCCCTGGCAGCCCGGGTCCCCTGGGCCCCAGAAATCGCAGTATTGTCACTCGGCGCCTTGAAACACGCAAGGGAAAGTCAGACTCTGAGGCCTGAGGGAAGGGGGGCTGTTTTTAGCAAAATTCACATCTCTGGAAAATCTCGTGCTTTCCAGGAGGTGTCCCTGGTCGGTGAGTGAGCGAGGCTCTGCATGGAGAGGTGGCTGAGATGTGGGCCCACTCGGCCCCTTGCTGTCTTCACGTGGGACCCGAGCAAAGCAGCGGCCTGCTGAGACTCCCCCTTAGAGACAGCCACCCCCATGGGGAGGGCATCCGAGTCTATACCACTGTCACTGGCCAGGAGCCCACACTGTGTGGTCGGTGGGCCGGGGAAAGGCCCCCATCCTTCTCCAGCCCCCACAGGACTGGACAGGGCCCCAGAGGCTGTCTCAGGAGCCACCTCCCATCTCCGAGGCTGAGCCTCTCCGCCGGTGGCCACAGGAGCAGGGGGACATCGGGGTCGGAGTGGGGGGATGTTCCGTGTGAGTCACAGTCTACCGAGTCCTGCCACCTGCCCCAGCCAGGCCGGGGGAGACTGCCCAGCTTGACAGAAGCATGGGTCCTAAGTCAGCCCAGAAGAACAGCATGCAGGAGAAAGGGATTCTTAAAAAACAAAGAAACAGCCAACTGGAGGCCCCTGTGGTGTGCCCATCAGCTTCTCTCCTGCAGAACAGGGCAAGATTTGGGAAGTTTTGCTGAGCAGCCCCGGAGTGTGGAGAACGCTGCTCACAAAGCCTGTGGCTCCCCGGGGCTGACGGACACGGGCGCAGAACTCTGGGTAGGCATCAGGAGGCTTTGCCCTCCAGTCTCTGACTCTAAGTGCAGTGAATGTCGTGTCTTGACGCCAAGCAGAGCTGGGAGAGACACATGGGAGAGAGGAACAGGAGCGAGCGTGCACTCGCCCTGATGATGAAGAATCCGCCTGCGATGCAGGAGACCTGGGTTCGATCCCTGGGTTGAGAAGATCCCCTGGAGGAGGGCATGGCAACCCACTCCAATATTCTTGTCTAGAGAATCCCATGGACACAGGAGCCCAGCGGGCTATGGTCCACGGGGTCACAAAGGGTTAGATATGACTGAGCGACTAACACGCTTTAATCTGCAAAGGAGGAGAAGAATCACCCGTAGCCTGTTGCATGGGTCTCAGCAGCCAAGGGACCCATGAAGACCCAGGAGACCAAGAAGGCCGGAGCCCTCGGTCACACCTGAGGCTGCCGTCTCCCACTCAGGCTGAGGCCACAGGTTCACCCCCTGGGGCGCAGGCCAGCAACAGAAGGGGAGCGGGTGTAGCCAGGATCGTGGTGCTGACGTCATCAACTATGGCAGGAGTGCTGTCGAGAGCCCGCCCACTGAGGGCTAAACCCCAAGGGTCTCAGTAACTGCTTCTCCTCCTCTCCCGTCAGACAGCAGGCCAACCGCACACAAGGTCACGAGGGGCCCGACGGTGTGAGCAGGCACGGCCCCACCCCCTCCATACGGGTTGTGAGCAGGCACGGCCCCGCCCCCTCCATACGGGGCGTGAGCAGGCACGGCCCCGCCCCCTCCATACGGGGCGTGAGCAGGCACGGCCCCGCCCCCTCCATACGGGGCGTGAGCAGGCACGGCCCCGCCCCCTCCATACGGGGCGTGAGCAGGCACGGCCCCGCCCCCTCCATACGGGGCGTGAGCAGGCACGGCCCCGCCCCCTCCATACGGGGCGTGAGCAGGCACGGCCCCGCCCCCTCCATACGGGGCGTGAGCAGGCACGGCCCCGCCCCCTCCATACGGGGCGTGAGCAGGCACGGCCCCGCCCCCTCCATACGGGGCGGACCCGTCACAGCGAACCTCCTCGGAGCTCATGTTCCTCCACTGTGGGAAGCGAAGTGCTCTAAGTCTTCCTAGGTGAGAAGGGGGATTTAAGGACAAGGGGCGGCTCCTGGCAGCTACGCAGTGACTGTGAGGACAGCCAGCCCACGGTCAGAGCCAACACGCGGAGAAGACAGAGGCAAGAGAAACGCAGAGGATCGAGGCGCCCTTGCGCGGTGGCTGGGCCCAGAGCCTCTGGGAACCTCAGTCAGAAGACGAAATAGACCCCTGCGTCTGCTCAGCGCGCTCATGACCTGGGAGCTACTTGCCATTCTACAGGTGAGGGGCTGAGGCTCGGGGGATCTAAGCTGTGTGCCAGTGATCTCGGAGGGGCCAGGGGGCGTGGGTGTGCTTGGAGCCAGCCTTCCAACCCCGACGCATACACTGTTCTGTTGCATTTGGGCACCAGAGCCGTCCTCGGGGAGGGCAGGCAGACGAGGGGCTGGCAGCAGTCGCAGGCCAGGCAGCTCCCCGACTTCTCAGTAGGGAAATGGGGGAGGAGGTCAGCTGAGAACAAGGCTCCCACCGCTGCCCAGAGATCGTCTGTCCCCGGCGAGCAGATCATGCGGCTGCGGGGAGCGTCTGTGAGGCGTGGGCACGCTGCGGACCTGGGTCTTGGGCACCTTCCACTGACCGGACAGGGATGGGACCGGGAGGCCCGGCTGAGAAACGTCCCGTCCCCATCCTCCCCACAGAAACGCCCAAACCAGCTGCCGCCTCGGCCTGTAGGGGGCGTGGGTGAAGAAGGCTCTTGTGTGCAGCTGCCCGGCTCCTCCGTGCTGCCTCGTGGAAGGAATCCATGGAAGAAACAGGCGGTGTTTAGAAAGAATCTGGGGGAAGTGCAAGAAATACCCTGTTCCCTGTTCAACTTCCCAGAACCTCTTCTGAAGTCTCAGATGCTGTGAGATTGCTGGGTGGCTGTGACCCCAGAAGCCCCACTTCTGTGGCTGGAAACGCCGCTTTGACACCTGGGAGGAACCGAGAGCAGCCTCCTAGTCCTTGACTTCAGAGGGGCCCCGCTGCTCTGGGAGGGCAGCCTCCCTGCCCCACCCCGCAGCAGGTGTGCGACAGAACCAGGGTTCCCTGCCAACGCCAGCGAGGCCAAGGGAGCCCGGCGGGCAGGCAGCAGGGTGGACGTCGGCCCCTCTCTGGGGCAGAGGGCATGAGAGGCCAGAGTCCTGGAAGGAGGCCTGGGGGCTTCGCCTCCTGTCAAAGGCAGAGGAAAAAGCTTCAGCTTCTCACAGCAGTCAGCTGGGACCCCAGTGTTGGGCAAATTGTACCGTGTGCCGCCTCGAATTTCCCCATGCCATGTGTGTGACTGTGGACCCCGGTTTATCAGGCTGGAAGCAGCCCCTGCAGAGGTTGGGGGTGGAGGGGGGTCTCTTGGCCCCGTTTTAAAGATGACTTAGCTCAGATCCCAAATGGGAGGCAGAAGGAAATCACAACCCGCTGGGTGAACAAAACAGGAACGCAAATGCGATGAACAGAAGTAAGTCCATCCGCAGAGAGGAAGCAGGACGCACTTTCTTCTCACGGATTTTAAACTGAACCCCCGACACAGCGCAAGTAGGGGTTGGGGTTGGCCAGCCGCACCTCAAGGCACACCCTGACTCTTCCAGGAACCAGAGTCGGGCTTCACCTAGCACTCCTGAGCCCACTCGAGGGCGACTGGGGTGTGGGTTTGCGGCTATACGACCTGCCTCGGTCCAGGTCTCCACGGTCCCTGAAAAACCCCGCGGGGAGGGTTTCACGGGGCGGGTTTCCACGCAGCAGGTGGCTTAGCGAGACGGTGGGAGCGGACTCAGGATAGTGAATGGTGGTGTCAGGGAGCCTCTGCGGTTCACGGCCAACGTGAGGGTGCTGGGAAGGAGGCCTGTGGGGGCGGCGATGGCCCCCAGCAGGAAGAGGCCCTGGCCTGTGAGGCTCAGCCCTGGGCAGGGCAGGTGCCTGGGTCTAGGGTCCCAGAAATACAGTCTCGGGTGTGTCCCTCCCAGGCTGTGGACTGGGGGCCCCTGAGCTCTGAGGCCCTACTCACACGGGGGATGCCTGTGGGTCCCTGGGGAGCACGCCCTGCATCTGTCTGCAGAGAAGTGACACCTTCTCCTCGACTCCAGGCAGGCAGGCGTGCGTGACACCGTGCCTGCTGGGAGTCCTGGGTGACCCCTCACCGAGCCAGCATTTCATCTTCACAGTCGGGAACATGCTGGCTCTTCTGGATTGATGGGGGCAGGCAGGACCTCAGCCGCAGCCCTAGCCCCTGGGTTTGGCCCAAAGAGCCAAGCTGAAAATGTATCACTCAGGCGTGTCCAACTCTTTGCGGCCCCAAGGACTTTAGCCCTGCAGGCTCCTCTGTCCATGGGATTCTCCAGGCAAGAATACTGGAGTGGGTTGCCATGCCCTCCTCCAGGGAATCTTCCCCACCCAGGGATCAAACCCGGGTCTCCTGCATTGCAGACAGATTCTTTACCGACTGAGCCACCAGGGAAGCCGAAAGAGCCGAGCAGGGGACGCGTCTGCGTTTTCATTTTACAGCAGAAACTCATTTTCCACTTCTTGTCAAACGGGACTGCCTCTGTGGATGGAAATTCACCAGATTCCTGAAGCCACGGATGACTTTTAATATTATGGGAGTTCTCCATTTTCCACTAATTTAATTTCTGGGGCTATTAAAGGTAGCCTGAAGAAACACCATCTGTTGAGCCAGTGATAGACTGGAGAAGGAATTTCAGCAGCAAGATTGTAAATTTCCACTTTATCAGGGATCTCAGTATCTAAAATCAATTTGGGAAGGCATTGAAATGCTTATCAGGAGACTTTCTCAATCGGGGGCCTCTTCCTGCACCATTTTTCATGTTGATCAGTCAGCTCCTGACATTCTCCATCTCGAGAAGGGCCTTGACGCTCGTGTCCAGGTGCAGCCATCGGAAAGTAAAACACTTAAGGAATTTTATTATTTGTATCAAAATTCCAGCAGTCCTGAATCTGCTTCAATAACAATCGGGTGTGTTTCCATCAGAAGACCCTCTTTTCCACCGAGTGGGAGAAGACCCAGGCCGCAGAAGCCGGTCCCCTCACACTGCGGGGCTCCCTGACAGAAGCGTCCTCTCTCGTGGAGGTGGGCTGGGAGACCCTACGTCAGGAAGCCGCTCCCCCAGGGCCTCTGGCTGCCCGGGTTCACTTTCACTCTGTCAGTGACTTGCAGGTGCCAACTGCGTGCCAGGCACCAAGCGGCGGGGCCACATGCAGCCCCGTCATCCCGGAATTAGCAGCGTGGGGGAGGTGGGCGAGAAATGGCCACTGGAGCCCTCCAGGGCCAGACTGCAGATGCTGAGAAGGGCGATGGAGGAAGCAGGCCAGGGCTTGTGGGCAGAGAGGCCGTGCCTCCCGAGGGGGATGGTGGAGCTGAAATCCACAGGCGGTGGGGGTCGGGGAAGGGCGCGCCCTTGGGGCAACAGCGAGCATGTGAGGGACAGTAGACAGTGTCCCTTGGGGGCGTGAAGCGTGTCTGTCACTGCCTGACCAGCCTGTGAAGACCCCCGTCCACAGCAGCGTCAGGGGGGGCGAGGGCAGGCGGGGCTTTTGTTGGAAGTGCTATCTTCATCCAGATCTGAGGTCCCGGCAGTTGCTCAGGTCCACTCGCAACACCCCTCATCGGGGGACACCACACCTCCTCCTGATCACCCTGCAGCCAGGCAACAGACCAGCAGGGACCACCGCCCCGGTGCCCCAGAGCCTGGAGACCACTCTAAGCAGCTGGCCCACAGAGCCGCGAGGCCCACCGGCCCCACGCTGCTTGCCACGCAAGGCCTTCCTGCAACGCGGCCATGCACGTAGCGGTCACACGGGCCCACAGGACGCCCGGCCTCTGGTGGCGGATGAGCGCCCGGTCTGCGGGGCCACCCCCAGGACTGCAGGCCTGGCCGCCTCTAGAGTAGACGCTTGTTTCCAGGCGTCCTTGCAGGAGAGGGAGGCACCTGGGAAGGCCACGCAGACTCACCTTCACCAACAGCCGACACCTCTGCCAGGAGGCGTGTCTGCCGAGGGGGCAGCAAGGCCCCGGGAGGAGGCAGGAGGGGCACTGATAGAGAAAAGGGCGGGCCGGCCCTGATGGCCATGGAAACCCCCACGTGAGCCCAGGGAGGCCCTTAGAAGTGGGAAACCCGGCGCCCATGTGCGGCTGGCGAGCAAACCACTCCCACCTGCAGGACGCGGCCCGTGGAGACCCCTCACGGGGCTAGGGCATCATTGCAGCAGGGGGACCCCTGGGCCCTGCCATCATAGCAGAAAGCCACGGCAGTGGAACAAACGGGCACGGCCCATTTCCACAAACAGGCCAGCTCTGGTCTCGGGTCTGCTGGCCCCCGGACTATGCCATTTCGTCCTCAGACCATCCCTGGAGGTGTCTGTGACACCTGTCTTGTTGCTAGGCAACCAGAGATGGGAAGGACCCGCTGGAGTCAGGGCAGCGGCTGCTCCTGCTGCAGGCGGGCTCACTGCCCCTCCCTCTGCCCAAGTGCCCCCCGACCCTACCATCTCCTTTCAGTGAGTCAGAGAAAAGACTGACCAAAGATGAATACACATAAAGAGATCTGTCGTAAGGAAGTGGCTCACACAGCTACAGAGGCTGAGGAGTCCCGACATCTGTGGTCAGACCAGGGGCGCTGATGGCATCAGTTTAGGTCCAACTCAAAGGCAGGTGAGGGGGCACCCCAGCGCAGGAGTCAGGCAGGGCGCCCTTGGCCCTTCCTCCATCTGTGTTTGGCAGTGGGGGGTCTTCAGCAGGTGGGTGAGGCCACCCGCGTTGGGGAGGGCCCCCACTTCACTCAGTCTATCAGCTCAAACGCTCGTCCAGAAACACCCTCACGGACCACCCAGGACGGTGCTGAAGCAGACCTAGGGGTCCCGTGGGCCTGTCTCGAGGACACATGAACCTAGCCGGCTCGCTCCTGCAGGGGATACCACCGTCACTCAGATCAGCATTGTCATAGCTGTTGATTATTCCATCTGCGGATGCGGACCGACTCTCAGGGGTCAGGCGCTGGCCCGAGGCCCTGGGGCTCACAGACACACCACCCTTGTCTCCGCAGACCTGGGACGCCGGCGCTCCTGGGGGGTCCACACGCAGCGGCCCCCCACACCAGGCCCCAGGACTGTGCTCTGAGCCCCATGCAGCCCCTCTCCGGCAGGCGTGGAGGCTCCGGCTGGGCCGACTCACCAGCCTTGGGCCTCATTTTCTCGCTCACGTCTCTGTTCCCAGCTCAGACCAGGCACCCAGCGGCCTTCCCTGTCCTCGGCTTCACACAAGCCGGTCCCCTAAAGCCCCGTGGTGTCTCCCAGCCCTGCCTGGAGCCCAGCTCCACAGCTGCCCCTGAGGAGGCCAGGAGCTGGGAGGGGGCAAGGCCGGGGGTCAGGCTTGGCACTGATCATCCAAGGCAGAGAAAGTAAAGCATATCTGTGGAACCATGGCCATTTTCCAGCAGTCTGTCTTCAAGGCTGGGGGGGCAGCCGGGTCTCTGGATACACATGTTACGATGTCCAAGGTCCCCGAGAATGAAGGCCCACAACCCGGAGGTTTAAACAGCAAAGGTGCCCTCTCTCCCAGGGCTGGAGCCTGGCAGTCTGGACTCTCCGTCGGCAGCCGGCTTCCCTCCAGGCCCCGCCCCAGCCCTGCCTGTCATCGGCAGGTCTTGGGCCTCCTGGCTGGCGGCCCTGCAACCCCCCTTCTCTGTGTCAGGCCTTCACGTGTTCTCTGCTCCGTGTATCTGTGGACAGCAGACACACCAGGTGAACGCGTGAATGAAAGTCACTCAGTCGTGTCTGGCTCTTTGCGACCAGACTGTATAGTCCATGGGATTCTCCAGGCCAGAACATTGGAGTGGGTAGCCTTCGCCTTCTCCAGGGGATCTTCCCAACCCAGGGATCGAACCCAGGTCTCCCGCATTGCGGGCGGATTCTTCACCACCTCACCTACCAGGGAGGCCCAGGTGAAGGGCCCGCCCTAATCCAGCCTCATGGCCCCTTAACTTATGTCTTAATTATTTCCACAAAGACCTTGTCCCAAGTTCACGGGCGCAGGGCTCAGGGCTTGAACACCCCTTTGGGGGACACGTGCCCACTGCAGGCGGACACGTGGATTTCCTGAGCACCGGGAGCACCAGCTTTCAGGAAGCACGACAGGTGAGGAGTGACCCCGTGACCTGGGCAGGGCGGCACCGGCCGCATCCTGCGGCCCCGAGGAGGCAGGGCCACGTGCAGGGGGGCCCGGGGGAGCCCATCCTGACTTGAGAGACGCCCCCTTCAGTCCAGTCCTCGGGTGGCTGCCCCTCACGGAGCTCCTGACCCTGGGGAGGCACCCCCGCACCCACATATCATGGGTCCACGTGCAGCGCAGCAGCAGGGCTGCAGGGCGCAGAGTCAAGAGCCGCCGTGTCCCAGGAGGACCACACCTGGAGGCCTGGGCGGGCACAGCGCACCTGAGCCGGACTTCAGACCAGAGCCTCGCCCGGGCGAGCAGACACCTGGGCAGAGAGCTGGACGTGTGGGTGTGCCCAGCTCGCCCTGGGAAGACACCCCAGTCCTGCCCAGTGAGCAGGGGTGCAGGCACTGGAGGTCAGGGAGCTCCCACCTGCCGTCTCCTGAGAGCCTGTGCACAGGTGAGAGAGGAGGGGTAACGAGGTGCCCCCCGCCTCCCGTTACACCTTCAAGAGCATGGCGTGGACGCTTCTGTCCTCAGTGCCCGTTAGGGCCCTCCCGCCCCGCCTCCCGCCCCGCCTCCCGCCCTCTCAAGGACCCAAGGGCAGGACAGGCTGCTGTCCACACAGGCCTGGTGCCAGTAAGGAGCTGGCTTGTCACCAGGGCTCGGGGTGCCGTGAGCTCAGCTGAGACAGCGCCCCACTCGCAGCGGGCACGGCCGTGTATGGGCTCACCGGGGGCTGGTCCCCAAGGCATGCCGAGTGCGGCTGATTTCACGCTCTCTCCACGGTTTGCCGTCACGCGGGCCCCGGCCAGAGCTCGAGCTTTCCCAGCACGCACAGGCTCTGCCGTGGAGCTCCCTGGCTGAGAGCAGCTGCAGGCTTCCCTGTGCCCCCAGCTCGGTGCCCACCTGTGCCTGCAGTGGGCACTCCTCCCCTGAGCCCCCACCTCGGTATCCCTGGCTTGGCGCCCACCTGTGCCTGCGGTGGGCACTCCTCCCCTGAGCCCCCGGCTCGGTGCCCACCTGTGCCTGCGGTGGGCACTCCTCCCCTGAGCCCCCAGCTCGGTGCCCACCTGAGCCTTGGGTGGGCACTCCTCCCCTGAGCCCCGGGGGCCCAGGGACTCTCAGTCTGGGGGTGTTGAGACTCTGCTCCAGCAGCTTCCAGTTCGGCAGAAACCACCACAACTGTCTGAAGCGTGGGGCTTGTCTAACCCTGGTCTTCCCTGGCCTCAGAGCATGAAGGCTCAGAAGTGGGCCCGAGGCCCCGTTCAAGTCCCAGAAAGATCTGTGAGTTTCCATCGAACACTTCCAAAGCATATCCTCCTCCAGGCACGCGTGGCCGAGCTCCTTCCCGAGTCCAGCAGAGGTGGGGACCCCCGACGGCCCACGGGAGGGTGTCTCTGGGGCCGGCTGGCCAGGGCAGGCTCCCTCACCTGGAGAGACCGGCGAAGGGCTGCGAGGCCCTGCTTGCCTGTGACCTGGGCCTCCCTGCCCTGGAGCCAGCATCTGGTGCTGGAATGTCCGCACTCCTTGCGGAGCACCAGTGTTTGTAGTAGGGGGGTCCCTCTGGGAGGAAAAGGGCTGTGTGCCCCTGTGGGGTCGGGCGCCTTGGTCACAGATGGCCAAGGGCCTCTGAGGCCTGGAGGCAGTGCGCATGAACCTTCTCACCCAGGGCTTTGGGTTTCTTTGTTGGAAAGACTATTACTCAGGGAACAGCCCACCCTGGGGACATGAAGCCTAGGTGAGTGCCTGGAGGGAGCCACCAGGAACTCCCCGGGGATGGGCATGACGAAGGAGCTTGGCTTCCTGACCCAAGGCACCTCGTGTGGGGCCCCCAAGGACCCTTCAGCCATGGTACCCGGAGCCACACCCCTGCTTGGACCCCGCAGCCTTCTGCGGGGCCCCTGTGCTCTCAGATGCCTCCCGTCTCAGCACCCAGGCACGTTCCCTGCACCTGTGCTCGTTCCCAGGGTCCCCAGCCTCCTTTTCCATGTCACACGCACACAGGAAATGTTCATAGGTGTGCAGTACACTGAAATAAGTGGGCGAGGCTGGGGGGCGTGCGGTAGCAGGTGGGGGAGGGGCTCTGTCCCCTGCCTCCCCCAACATTGGCTGCAGCACGTGGGGTGCCCTGGAGCCGCCCACACTGGCCTTCTTTCAGCTTCAGGGACGCACCGAGCCCTTTATGACACGGGAGGTTTCATGGATGCTGTTCCTCTACCGAGAATGTGGTTCTGCTCATCGCGTGGGCATAGGTGTATGTGTGTGCAGAACACGCACACTCTTCAGTTTTCAGCCCTGTTTACGGAGCACCTCCTGGGCCTCCAACTCATTTGCATCTTGCAAGCAACCTGCTTTCTCTCCTTTGCAGCACAGACCACAGCTGTAACTTAAACTCATTGAGCAGGACCTCCTCCTCTGGCCGTGATGGCGTCATCTAGCCCTCTTGCTGCCAACACCTACAAAACTGGATAAAGTAGGACAGTGAAGTCTCCCTGACTGGACGCCAGTGGGACCGGAACCCGAGAGGAGGCGAGTGCACCAGCCCCACAGCCACCAGCTTCCTGTCCTGGGCACTTTCTGGACCCCCAAGTGGTTCTGCCTGGACTCTGTGCATGGAGTCCTCCCTTCTGAGATGATGTGGGGTGACTGCTCAGCCAGATAACAATGTTTTGCTGAGCTGGGGATGCAGGGATTGGAATATGAAGGTGGCAAGGCAGCTAGAGTTAGGGGCAGAGAGGTGGTCCAAGTAGGAGCTTCTGAAATCCACACAGGGTCCCCTGATATCTTCTAAATGCTTGGCTGCACATTCAGGGAGATGATCCACACAGCCAGCAGGAACGGAGAAAGTCTGCTGAAATTCCCAGGCGTTCAACGAGACAGCCTGGAAAGGCTATGACTAACCCTAGAAGAAGAATCTCTGTTCAGTTCAGTTCAGACTCTTTGTGACCCCATGGACTGCAGCACACCAGGCCTCCCTGTCCATCACCAACTCCCGGAGCTTACTCAAACTCCTGTTCATCGGGTCGGTGATGCCATCCAACCATCCCATCCTTTGTTGTCCCCTTCTCCTCCCACCTTCAATCTTTCCCAGATTCTTTCTGGGAAAGAATCTCTGTAAGCCCATCTAATAGAACTCAAAACTGAGTCTGAGAATCAGCTCATCCACCAGTAAATGAGCTGCTTGTCAGAACAAAACTCAACACTCTCTCAAGAAAGACAAAAATACCCAGACTCTCAAAGCATCAACAATGTCAAGCACGCAACAAAAATGACGAGATGTGAATAAGCCAGGCAATGTGACCTATAAACGGCGGGAGGGGGCTCGTTCAGGGAGATTGACCTTGAAAAGACCCCAGTGTTATGAACAGCAAAGAGTTAAAGCACCTTCTATAAATATATTTGAGTACTAAAAAGAGATTATTCCATTAAAAATGAATAGGGGGAAAATCTCAATAAACAAGTGGAAAGTATAAAAAAGAATAAAGAGAAACTTCTAGGACTAAAGAACTTAATGTGTTGAACTGTGACACTTGCTGGATGGAGTTAATAACAGATGGAAAACGGCAGAAGGGGCCAGTGAACTGAAATGCAGAGCCATGGAAACTCTCCCCTCTGGCGAAGAGACAGAAAAAGTACTGAAAAAAGTGAACAGAGCTTCCACAACCAGTGGGGAAATATCAAGAGATGCAACATACATCTCTTTATAATGGGCCAGAGGCAGAAGACTTGAAGGGCTAACGATCAAAACTTCCCCTCATTTTGTGAAGAACAGAGAACTTACAGGTTCAAGCCTCTCAGCCAACTCCAAGAAGAACGGAAGAAAATGACTCCCGGGCACAGCATGATTAGATCACTGAACACCAAAGACTAAGAAAAAACTCTTCAAAGCAGATCTATTGTCTGCAAGGAAGCAAGAGTGCTTCCTAGAGGTGATGGGGACGGAAAGTGTGGGGCTCAGGACATGTCGATCCAAAATTGTGCGTCCAGTGACAATATCCCCCGAAATGAAAGCAGAAAAAGATGTTTACAGGTAAACAGGGAATTCACCACCTGCAGGGTAAGACATATTGAGGGAAGTTCTTGGAGATGAAGGAATTGATCCAGATGGAGTCCTGTCTGGAGGGGGTAGAGGAGAGTTGCTGTCTCTCAGTCGTGTCTGACTCTTTGTGACCCCATGGCTGCAGCATGCCCTGCCTCCCTGTCCATCACCAACTCCCGGACTTTACTCAAACTCATGTCCATTGAGTTGATGATGCCATCCAACCGTCTCATCCTCTGTCGTCTCCTTCTCCTCCCGCCTTCAATCTTTCCCAGCATCAGGGTCTTTTCCAGCGAGTCAGTTCTTCGCATCAGGTGGCCAAAGAGTACTGGAGTTTCAGCTTCAGCACCAATCCTTCCCATGAATATTCAGGACTGATTTCCTTTAGGATGGACTGGTTGGATCTTCTTGCAGTCCAGGAGACTCTGGGTATGATAAATACGGAGGCGGCCATCAAGGGGGGTTTTTTGGTTGTTTTTGGTTAATTTCTTGAAAAGGCAGCATCTGCCTCCTAGGATGCACTGAGAAAGGAGCAACCGCACTTCTGGGTGGGCCTCTGGAGAACGCTTGGCCCCAAGTAGCCAGACTTGAGTAAGGCCTGTGCCTCATTCAAAAGCATCTCCTGACTGATCACTGCACTGTGACGATGTGAGAGCTGTGCTTGCTCAGCGCTGATACAGGGCGGGGACTTCCCTGGCGGGCCGGCGGTTAGGACTCTGAGCTCCCAGCGCACGTCGCCTGGTCGGGAACTAAGGTCCTGACTGCTGCGCTGCGCAGACAAAACACACATGAAGAGAGCCCTGAGCGCAAAGGGCCAGCCCCATGGATCTAACGCACTGTCCGGTAGTTCAGAAAATATGGTGTAGATGCGTGTGCGCGTGTGTGTGTGCGCATGTGTGACTGTGTGTGTGAGTGTGCGTGAGTGTGTGCACACACGCGTGTCCGTGCATGTGCATGCACACATACGTGTGCGTGTGTCATGTGTGTGCACGCACACATATGCGTGTGTGCTTGTGTGTGCGTGTGTGTGTGCGTGTGTGTGGTGATGGAGAGAGAAAACACATTGTGCGTGAGCGTACCTTGTACTATTTGTGCAATTTTTCTGTAACTATAAAGTGATGTAAAATAGAAAAGATTTTTTTTTAAATGATCATTTCAGTAACAGCTAATTGTACGGTAGGTGTTTGATACGTTTCTCCACTAAAGCGTGAGCTCTGGGAAGCAGGCACCCTCCCCAGCGTGCTTTGGCCTGCTGTGGGGTGTGTGCATGTGGACATGGGAACCTGGAGGCCTGTTCCCAGCTCAGCTGCGCAGCGTCCGAGAGACCCTGGCTCCTCAGTGCCCTCCTGGGGCGGCAAGGTGAACTCGTGTCCCCCTCTGTGGCTCTGCGTCTGCGCCTGTCTGTGTCTCTCTCTCTGTCTCTCTGCGTCTGTCTGTCTGTCTCTCTTTCTCCGTCTCTCTGCGTCTGTGGCCTCTGTCTCCTCTTTCTAGATGACGAGCTACCCTCTTCAATCCCAGACGAGTGGACAGCTGTTGTCGTGCCCTTTCATGGAGGACTATCAAAGCAAAGCATAAGTGAGCCATCCGCAGACTCCTGGCCCCAAAGCGTGACCAGGGACGGCTTTTGTCCTCGGGGCGCTGTGTGATCAGGGAGGCCTCTGCGCGGGGACCTGCGCCGGCTGCCCCCGCGTCCCGAGTGCCGGGCGCTGCTTGTACATCACCGCATGCTGCTGACTCACCTGTGTGCCGGGCACCTCCAGGTGGGAGGGAAGCCCCCAGGGACAAAGACCGTGTGTCCTGAGTCCCTCTCAGCCTCCTCGATCCCGGGCACAGGGCAGGGCTCCGTGAGTACACAGGGCCGTCGGGGGCTGAATGACCAGACCCGGAGTGGCATCTCCTGACAGCAGGTCTGGGCCTCAGCACACGGCCCCCACCCCATGCCTGGCACCACAGGGAAGTCTCAGCCTGGGGGAGCCCCGAATGCCCCATCAGATGCTCTCAGCAGCTCCTGGGCCAGACCCTTCTTCACTCCTGATCCCTCCTCTGCTCACGCCCCGCTGAGGGTGGTGGCCCGAACACTGTTTTCTTTTTCCCCAACCACACGTCCTGCAGGAGGGCCTTGGGCTCCTGTCTGCAGGGCATTGCTGTCCCGGGAGCAGAAGAGGGGCCCTGTGGCAGGTGAGTGATGACAGGTGCCCGTTGAGAGCCCTGGCGACCCTGACCCCAGCCCCACCAAGCCCGACCTGGAACCATCTGCCAACTCACATGCCTGGACGAGCACGCACCGCCCCCCAACCCTCCATTCCTGAACCCACCACAGATGCTTCACGTGGCTGTCGGGGCCGCAGGGGAGAAGGCACGTCAGAGCCCGCGTGGTGGCTGGGGCCCCAGGGCGGCGCTGCCTGTGCAAGCCCACCCGGGAAAGGAGGCTGCTATTTTTTCAGCAAAAAACACAAAAGTCTTGATGCCCTTCTGCACAAGGAGGGCGGGCCAGTGCCCTCAGTGGGGGCTCCTCCGGCTGCGCCCCCCCGCCTGTCCCCGTCACAGCACCTGTCCTGGCCAGCAAGGGGCCTCGGGGTCAGCGGAACTCAGGGACACATTCTCACCTGCCCCCCCACCAACGTCCTTATTCCTGGGAGGGAAGCGAGAGTGTCCTTGGACAGCCTGCCTCCAGGCCATCTGGCCCAGACAGAGCCTGGGGGTGAGAAGCAGCTGGCCCTGGGCTGAGGCGCTCCTGCGGTCTCCGGTGCCAACTTCCAGGGCCAGGCTTCCCGGGACTTCACGATACTAATGACTCTGGAGCTGGCTGGAGCCCAAGGGGCTGCAGACCGTCCAACCCCCAACACAATGAGGGGTTCAACTCGGGAGCAGTGCTCTTAAGATGGGCTGGGAGAGAAGGCTCTGGGAGCAGCTGGGGTTGTGTGTCTGGGTCAGGGCCAGGAGTCCTGCCAGAAGGAAGGTCTCCCTAAGGACTCAGCCCTCCTGTCTGGGAAGAAGGGTTGGCAGGGGGCCAGCATCACTGTCTGAGAAGGGTCTCAGGGTCACACCTCCCCTCCCCAACCTTGCAACCAGCAGTGGGCATGGCGGACGTGGGCATGGCGGACATGGGCAGAGCCGCCCCTCGGTCTCCACCCCCCAAGACCTCACACTGACCCCCCACCCCAGAAGCCCCCCAGCTGTGCACCCCAGCAGGCACCTGGGAAGGTCACGGGCCAGGCTCAAGGTCACCACGCCTGCCCCTCCCTCGGAGGGCGGAGAGAGCCGGGCACAGACTGGATCCACTCTTTCCTTCCAGCTGCAGGACTCACGGGGGTGGTGTGTTGAGGGGAACAACCCTCTGGACGTCGACCTTAAGTAGCACAAATGGTGACCTCCCTGCCGGTTTCTTCTCAGGATTCAAGACTGGGATTCGGGGCCCATAATGCGCATGTGATAAGTAACAGCTACGACTGTTATCTAGTTTAAAAAGCAAACGCCAGGGAAACAGCACGGCCCCCGGACACAGCAGGGTGATGCTGGGCCATCCCAGGGCACGACCTCGCTGCCAGGGTCCAGTCGGAGTGAGAGCTCGTCGGGCCAGTGAGAGCAGCCGGGGGCCAGGCAGCGTTTGGCTGGTGCGAGGGGCCCGAGGGGAGGAGAGGCTGGGGCTCCCGATCCCACCGCCTCGGCCCTGTGCGGTTCTCCGCCAAGCACCCCTACCCGAGCCTAGAAAACAGGCCGAGCTGGACTCCAGTCTCCAGGAAACTGGATGCAGCCTGGCCGCTTAGGATGGGCCGTGTGTCCAGTAGAGGAGGGGCCTCTGACAGCCGAGCCCCCTCTGACCAGCCCCTTCCACCTGTGCCTCGTGGCCTGTGTGCAAACGCCGGCCCCAGGTCAGGCTCCTAAAAGCAGCATCAGACAAGCACAGACCTGCTTCCTGAACATACTCCACATCGAAGGAAGGGGGACCCCGGGACCCGGCAGCTCCTCTTTCAGGCAATTGCCTTAGCACCAAATCAGCCGGGCCAGGAAGGACCCTACCCCGGGGCCGGCTGCTGCTGTGGAGTTCATGGGGCGGGTACTGAAAGGGCCCGTCAGCCCTTAGCGCAATTGTACCAGGAGCCACACCACAGGGATGGTAGGACAGGGTGCCCAGAGGCGCTGCGAGGTCTGGGCCAGACCCCGTGTGTAACGAGCACCGTCTCCCCGAGGTTGGAGCCGTGCTCGGAGGTGGGGGTGTTATCAGCCCAGGTTCCCTAACGAGGACCAGAGGCTGGGAGGGTTCTCTGCTGCACCCAAGGTCCCACCAGCCACACTGGAAACTGGGTTAACAGTGAGTCGCTGGAGGCGGGAAAGTGCCACGTGGCTCGGCATCCGCGGATGAGGACCACGTCCCAGGAACCCAGAAGCGGGAGCTGCATGGCTCCAACAGTGCGAGCACACAGCCTCGGTGTGTTTACATACGTGTGTCTCTTTCTGCCTAGAAACGGGGCGCCCACTAGTCAGCGGGGTGATCACCACTCCCTTCTTCAACTTTCTGAATTTTCTGAAATTTTTTTTTTTTTTGCAATAACGATGGATTCACAGGGTGGTTGCTGGTGGGAGGGGGGTGGTGACAGTCTCCTTCAAGTTTCTAAATTTTCTGAACTGTTTTTTTTTGCAATAACGATGGATTCATTTTATAATAAGAAAACAATAAAGCTATTTTTAAAGGCAGGCAATTGACACCTCCGAGAAGGGGAGCGTGGCAGGCTGGGATGAATCATCCGGCCATCAAATTTGCTGGCACCCCTCTGAAGGACCCTCCAGGACCTAAAAGGCCAAGGACGCCCCTGCCCGGGATGGAGCAAGCCCTCGGAGGAGGGGCCCAAGGCAGAAGGTGAGCGGGGAGGGAGGAGGCACTGGCCCCCGGCAGCGATGAGACAGTTCCATCACAAACATATGGGACTTCCTTCTGCTCCCCGGCTGCTTCTCGACCAACCAGCAGCCTGCACTTCAGAACACACACACACACCAAAACACACACACACACACACACCAAAAACACACACACACCAACACACACACACACACCAAAACACACACACACACACCAACACACACACACACACACCAACACACACACACACACCAAAACACACACACACCAAAACACACACACACCAACGCAGCACCTCCAGCAGGGTTTGGGGGTGGGGAGTCAAACAGCGCCCCTTCTTAGGAACAACATGAGGGAGGTCCTGCTGTGGTGCATCCGCCGGCATCTCCAGGCAGCCTCCTCGTTGAGCTGTATGTCCAGCTACAGGGAGGGTCTGCACGCACCGTCCACACCCCTAATTGTAAATCAGCACACGCGTTTCAGCTCCTCCTAAAACATCAACCAGCCCAGCCCATCTAACCAGCTCTTCTGGTTTTGCCAATCTCCCATCCTGCTTCTGAGAAGGGCAGTGCCCCCATTCCCGGTCCCTTCCCCCAGCCCAAGGTCCCCCAACAATGAAATGAGGAGCACGTTTGGCCTCATGCCTGCTTGATGGATGGACAGAGCTTGGGAAATGACGCAGGCACCAGCCGCAGAGTGGCAGGTGATGGTGGGAAATTAAACCAGCCTGTTTGGGTCATCCATCATTAGAGCCTCACTCCTGGCCCCCCACCAGGGGGTCAGCCGTGCTCTCGCAGAACGATCCATCACCTGGTGGGCGGCAGCCTCTCTCCCTGAGGCCAGGACCAACCGGACACCCAGCAACCAGCGCTGGCTCGCTCCCTTGGAAATGCCTTTCAAACACTGTCCTCACTGAGGATTTAATTGAGTGTAATAAGGCATCTAACACGTGTTGAAAGGACACCCTCCTGGAACAAAACATCATTTAAGCATCCACTCTGCCTTCCCGTCTGTGGCCCAACCCCACAGACAGCCGCCCACCCAGCTTCCAGCAAGTTCACAAGTGTTTGCTCATCTACAAGGAACCTAAGAGGCAGAGAGGGCCCTTCTTGCTCACCAGGTCCCCCATGTCACACAACTTCTTCTGGGAGGTGGGATGGGAGGTGGGGTCACGTGACCGTTTCCAGCCAGTGAGACGCAGGCAGCCCTTCCAGCCGGAGGTGGCGACCTTCCATCTCTCTCCTCCCCACCGTGGGAGGCACAGAGGCCCCGGGCCGGGCCATGGGCTGGAGGACAGCTGCCCTGGAGAGTGGCCGGGCCCGGGGCAGCGTCTGTGGGAAAGGGGCCAGCGTGGGGGCTAGCACCAAGCTTATAGCCCCCCGCCCCCATGTACGCGCCCTCGGGGCCTACTGCTTGCTGGGCGGGGACTGTGGGCAGAGGACGGGGGTCTCGCCTCTGGGACTCGCGGCCCAGGAGAAACTGCAGGGCCACTCCGACTGTCCCATTTCAGGAACAAGGGACTAGATTCTGAGGAAGGAAGGTGGTCCCCAGCCAGGCTGCAGCAGAGGCCCGATAGGCGCCCGCCAGGTCCCACCCAGGCCCTAGCATCGCCCTGGGCAGGCTGTTTGGTCTAGTTGCCCTTGAGTCTCACTATGGGCTATGGGAGCTCCAGGCAGCTTTGGGGACTCAGACAGAGTCACTGGGGTCACCGGACCAGCTGAGGGCGGAAGCGAGATGTCCCCGCCCCCTGCCTGGCCAGCTGGTTATTCTCTGTCACTTCCTTCCCCCAAGGCACCAGGAGTGAGCCGAGCCCCCGGGTCACAAGCTCGGTCTGGGGCCGTCATTCTGCACAGATGCATCTGCTTGGCGGGGGCGGTGGCGGGCGGTGGGGGGGGGGGGGTGCACACAGATCATGTTTATCTAAACAGAAAGCTCACCAGGCTTTGCCAACAGTGGGAAGTCTCTCAACAAGCGTCTGTGAACAGCCTGCTGTGTGCACAGTGCTCAGTACACTTGAGATGCCCTTGAACCCTGAGGCTGTTCTGAAGACTAGGCTAAAGGTGTGAGGAGCAGCCTTGAGGGCAGGGGAAGCTGAGTTCAGGCATCGATTATCCATTGCTTCTCATCTTTCGGGGGTTTCCAGGGCTGGCAAGGACCTTGAAGGCTCTGTGGTCAGACCCCTCCCTCATCGGCCCGGCCAGCCCCTCTGAGGCTCAGATTCCTGGCACTGTTCACCAGGAGGGCCAGCGTCAGCTCTCCAGGCACCTCTGGGGACACCTGCCCACACCACCCGTCAGCGGCCTGGGCCACCCTGGGCTCCTGGAGCGGGGGTCGATGTCCGGGAGTCAGGGGGCCCGGGGGTGCCTTGACTGGGGTGCGATCCCCATGAGGGCCAGCGGTGCCTCTGGGGCTGGCGTCAGGGCCTTTCTAGGGCCCCACAGGAAGCCAGGGAATGAATCGGCCTTGAAGACACTCCTGGGTGCCTGCTCTCAGGCCAGGGTGACCCCTCACCCAGGTTAATGAGGAAACAGCGTCTCTGAGACTCAGGAGCACTACGCCCACCATCTCCCCCACCCAGAGTCCACAGCTGGGGCAGCCATCACCCCCTCGCCTGCCCCCGGATCCTAAAGAGCCCGGAGGGCATCACCTCCCCTGTGATACGTAAATCCAGTGCCCCCTCGGGCATCAGAGCCGCAGGACCGAGCTCCGCGCCCGCTCTGAGTCCCTTGCTGCATCTTCCAGAGCCCTCCTTTGAGGCTTCTTTCAAAATGACCTTCCACTCCCCCGTGATAAGCACCCCACCCCAGCTTCCACGCTGTTAAGGGGCCTTTATGCGTCCTCAGAGCATTTTGTCAGTTTTCAATGTGAAAATTTTGTTTAATTACAAGGGTGTTGACAGGCCGGTTAAAAATACTCCCATCTCTTAAAAGGTGAAAACTTGGTGACAAATGCAGGGGGCCCTGGGTTGGGGGGCGTTGCATGGATGCCTCTGGGATGTCCCGCCCACCCACCACCCTGGGAAAGCCAGCCCCCTCCGGACTCCGGGAGTCAGACATCCTGACCCTCCCAGCCCACTGGACTCCAAGCCTGGTGTCAGTCAAACCAGGTGGGAGGCCAACCTTTAACCTTATTATCTGCCATACCAGCTTTTGATTCAAGGAATGCGACTTCCCAAACAAATCAGCTTTTATTTGGTACTATCACTTAAAAAAAAAAGCATGGACTCCAAATCTGTGCCCTGCCCTGAGGCGGACTCTGTGGCCAGTGCCTCGGGAACCCCTTCTTCTTGGAAGCTCTGTGGTCTTTTACACTCATGTCATCACCAGCCAAGCGCTCCTGAAGTGGGTCCCGGGACCACAGTCCCGGCGCAGGGAGGGACCACCTCACATGGACGCGAACTGCAGAAGCAAGGGTGGCCAACAGTCTGGAGGCCTGGAGCCTCGAGGAGCCACGGGTGAAGGGGTGCAGGTGGGAGAGGGGACGGCTGGTGAGCGGACACAGTGGGCTGCGGGCAGTGCCAGGGCCCCGAACTGTCTCCCGCAAGTCACGCTTCCCTCCCTCCCTGCTCCACCCACAGCCCACACCACTGCCGGAGCCCACTAAGGCCCTCAGGCCCTGCCTGGGACCTCCTGCCTCTCTGTATCCCCTGTGAACCCGTGAGGGCCCCCTTCTGCAGCCCCACGCCCCCACCCATCTGTGTCCCGCTGCCCAAAAGTGGGTGCTCATCTCGTGCCTGCCACTCCTGGGAAAAACCTCCTCCTCCTCAGAGACCTACGCACGCTTCCCTCCCGGGCAGCTGCCCTGCCCCTGGCCTAGCTGCCCCGCCCCTGGCCTAGCTGCCCCGGCTGCAGGCAGTGCCGGCGTCCTGCATCACGTGCACCCCACCCCACACCCGCCGATGCGCGGCTACTCCTCGCCTTTCCCGTGAGGATGCACCTTCTTGGGGCTCGGAGAGGACCGCCTACACCTGTCAACCCACTCACAGCCTCTGAGCATCACGCTTCAATACTGCCTCGATTTACTCTTTCCTCAGTTCAGTTCAGTCCCTCAGTGGTGTCCGACTCCTTGAGACCCCGTGGACTGCAGCACGCCAGGCCTCCCTGTCCTTCACCAACTCCCAGAGCTTCCTCAAACTCATGTCCATCAAGTCAGTGACACCATCCAACCATCTCATCCTGTCGTCCCCTTCTCCTGCTGCCTTCAAACTTCCCAGCATCAGGGTCTTTTCAAATCAATTCTTCGCATCAGGTTTCCAAAGTTTTGGAGCTTCAGCTTCAGCATCAGTCCTTCCAATGAATATTCCAGACTGATTTCCTTTAGGATGGACTGGTTGGATCTCCTTGCAGTCCAAGGGACTCTCAAGAGTCTTCTCCAACACCACAGTTCAAAAGTATCAATTCTTTGGCACTCAGCTTTCTTTATAGTCCAACTCTCACATCCATACATGACCACTGGGAAAACCATAGCTTTGACTAGATGGACCTTTCTTGGCAAAATAATGTCTCTGCTTTTTAATATGCTTTCTAGGTTGGTCATAACTTTTCTTCCAAGGACTAAGCATCTTTTAATTTCATGGCTGCAATCACCATCTGCTGTGATTTTGGAGCCAAAAAAAATAAAGTCAGCCACTGTTTCCACTGTTTCCCCATCTATTTGCCATGAAGTGATGGAACCAGATGCCATGATCTTAGTTTTCTGAATGTTGAGCTTTAAGCCAACTTTGTCACTCTCCTCTTTCACTTTCATCAAGAGGCTCTTTAGTTCTTCACTTTCTGCCATAAGGGTGGTGTCATCTGCATATCTGAGGTTATTGATATTTCTCCCAGCAATCTTGATTCCAGCTTGTGCTTCATCCAGCCTGGCATTTCGCATGATGTCCTCTGCATATAAGTTAAATAAGCAGGTGATAAAACAAAGCCTTGACAAACTCCTTTCCCCATTTGGAACCAGTCTGTTGTTCCATATCCAGTTCTAACTATTGCTTCTTGACCTGCATACAGATTTCTCAAGAGGCAGGTCAGGTGGTCTGGTATTCCCATCTCTTTCAGAATTTTCCACAGTTTGTTGTGATCCACACAGTCAAAAGCTTTGGTGTCGTCAGTAAAGCAGGAGTAGATATTTCTTGGAAATTTTTCTATGATCCAACCAATGTTGGCAATTTAATCTCTGGTTCCTCTGCCTTTTCTAAATCCAGCTTGAACGTCTGAAAGTTCTCGATTCACATACTGTTGAAGCCTCGCTTGGAGAATTGGGAGCGTTACTTTGCTAGTGTATGAGATGGGTGCAATCGTGCGGTAGTTTGAGCATTCTTTGGCATTGCCTTTCTTTGAGTTTGGAATGAAAACTGACCTTTTCCAGTCCTGTGGCCACCGCTGAGTTTTCCAAATTTGCTGGCATATTGAGTGTAGGACTTTAACAGCATCCTCTTTTAGGATTTGAAATAGTTTAACTGGAATTCCATCACTTCCACTAGCTGTGTTTGTAGTGATGCTTTGTAAAGCCCACTTGACTTCTCACTCCAGGATGTCTGTATCTAGATGAGTGAGCACACCATCATGGTTATCTGAGTCATTAAGATCTTTTTCATATAATTCTTCTGTGTATTTTTGCCACCTTTTCTTAATATCTTCTGCTTCTCTTAGGTCCATACCATTTCTGTCCTTTACTGAGCCCATCTTTGCATGAAATGTTCCCTTGGTATTTCTAATTTTCTTGAAGAGATCTCTAGTCTTTCCCATACTGTTGCTTTCCTCTATTTCTTTGCATTGATCGCTGAGGAAGGCTTTCTTATCTCTCCTTGCTATTCTTTGGAACTCTGCATTCAGATGCTTATATCTTTCCTTTTCTCCTTTGCCTTTAGCTTCTCTACTTTTCACAGCTATTTGTAAGGTCTCCTCAGACAACCATTTTGCCTTTTTGCATTTCTTTTTCTTGGGGATGGTCTTGATCACTGCCTCCTGTACAATGTCACAAACCTCCATCCATGGTTCATCAGGCACTCTATCTATCAGATCGAATCCCTTGAACCTATTTCTCACTTCCACTGTATAACCATAAGGGATTTGATTTAGGTCATACCTGAGTGATCTAGTGGTTTTCCCTGCTTTCTTTAAGTCTGAATTTTACAATAAGGAGTTCATGATCTGAACCACAGTCAGATCCCAGTCTTGGTTTTGCTGACTATATAGAGCTTCTCCATCTTCAGCTGCAAAGACTATAATCAATCTGATTTCTGTATTGACCATCTGGTGATGCCCATGTGTAGAGTCTTCTCTTGTGTTGTTGGGAGAGGGTGTTTACTATGACCAGTTCATTCTCTTGGCAGAACTCTGTTAGCCTTTGCCCTGCTTCATTCTGTATTCCAAGGCCAAATTTGCCTGTTTCTCCAGGTATCTCTTGACTTCCTACTTTCGCATTCCAGTCCCCTGTGATGAAAAGGACATCTTTTATGGGTGTTAGTTCTAGAAGGTCTTGTAGGTCTTCATAGAACCGTTCAGCTTCAGTTTCTTCAGCGTTACTGGTCAGGGCACCGACTTGGACGACCGTGATGTTGATGGTTTACCTTGGAAACGAACAGAGATCATTCTGTCGTTTTTGAGATTGCATCCAAGTACTGCATTTCAGACTCTTTTGTTGACCATGATGGCTACTCCATTTCTTCTGAGGGGTTCCTGCCCGCAGTAGTAGATATAATGGTCATCTGAGTTAGATTCACCCATTCCAGTCCATTTCAGTTCTGTCAGTGGACGGACAGAATGTGGTCCACTGGAGAAGGGAATGGCAAACCACTTTAGTATTCTTGCCTTGAGAACCCCATGAACAGTATGAAAAGGCAAAATGATAGAATACTGAAAGAGGAACTCCCCAGGTCAGTAGGGGCCCAATATGCTACTGGAGATCAGTGGAGAAATAACTCCAGAAAGAATGAAGGGATGGAGCCAAAGCAAAAACAATACCCAGCTGTAGATGTGACTGGTGATAGAAGCAAGGTCCGATGCTGTAAAGAGCAATATTGCATAGGAATCTGGAATGTCAGGTCCACGAATCAAGGCAAATTGGAAGTGGTCAAACAAGAGATGGCAAAAGTGAGTGTCGACATTCTAGGAATCAGAGAACTGAAATGGACTGGAATGGGTGAATTTAACTCAGATGACCATTGTATCTACTACTGCAGGCAGGAATCCCTGCGGCCTTCCACAAACCCCGCCCGCATCACACCCACAACCCCTGCTACGCCCGCCACATCCATACCCTATGCGCACACCCACGCCTCTCCCACCACCCTGCCACGCCCACGCAACACCCACACCTTGCTGCTCCCACCAAGCCACGCCCCCACACACCCGAGGCACAGGGCTCCCCGGCTGAGGCCCCACCTGCCACTCCATCCGCCGGGTGGGTTCTGCCTCCAACCTTGGTCCACCCCGCTCTCTCCCTGGACAGAGGCAGCAGCTCTTTGCTGGTCGGTGTCCCTCCTTCAGCGGTGGCCCGGCTCTGGGGGGAGGACTCTGGCCTTTCCTTTATCAGTTGTTATAAATAGTCATAGTGAGCATTTCTTGAGCCCTCACAGGGGCCGGGCCCTGGGCGGAGAGCTGCCCTTGCTGTCGCCACAGCCTCAGGAGGCTGGGAAGGAGGCCCGCCCGCAGTTGGCAGAGTGAATCCTGAGCTTTTGAGCAATAGCTCTGACCAGAGTGCTTCAGCTATGGGGGCAGGGGTCCCAGGACCCCCAGAGAAGGCAATGAATATCGCCTGCACATGGTCACAGAGATCCGCCAGGTTTAAAATGCACACGTGGGCCCCACCACACCCTCCGGATCTGCCCTCCAGGCTCCAGTTTCTGCCACCCGCTCTCCTCAGCCCCCCATAGCCCTGCAGTCTTCCTCCCCACTGGCTGGAGGGGACACTCTAGAGAGGGGATCAGGCTGGCAAGGAGCCTGGACATGATCCCAGAATGTGCACTTGAGCTCCACTTAGCTGCCAGCTGTTTAAAAATGGAAGGAAGAGATTAAAAATGAGCAAGCGAAATCGCCCTGAGTAAAACCATCAGCAGCAGAGATGTGCAGACTAATTCAATTTCCGCCTCCTCCTGCTCTGAAGGGAGCAGACTCAAGGGCTGAGCTTCTCCGGAGGCAGAAGGAGAGGAGTGCGTACAGACGCAGAGCGCCCGCCTCCACCAGCCGCCACTTGTAAATCTCCCCAGCTTTCTCCAAACACAAGCATCCCAGTTATGGCTCCTAATAAAACCTCACTGTCTGCTCTGGTAATCACCCTCACTCCCGAGCTGCTCTGGAGGAGAGAGGAAAGGCTGGCTTTGATCAAACGAGCAGGAGGCTCCTTGGGTTCCTGGGTGGAAAGGGTTAGCAAGCGTGATGAGGGCAGGGAGGGAGCGGCAGTGGGCCACGAGGCACTGGGCCGGCCGGGAGCTAGGCGCCAACGTACCTGCGTGTAATCCCCAGGCCGCCCCACCCAGTGGGTGGGCATTACTCACCCACAGCTACTGCAAGTGGGAGACAAGTGGCTGCCGAGTCTTGGCTGCAGGAGACAACAAAAAGCACTTGTTATTTCAATTTCTGCCGCCTACAGGGCGGCCTCAGGCAGGCTCAGGAGCTCTCAGGAAGGGGCAGTCAGGTTGACAGCTGGCACTGCCTCATCTGAAGGTTTGCGTGGGACTGGAGGAGCCTCTTCCAGGTTCACTCACGAGACTGTTGGCAAGAGGCCCCAGTTCTCCAGCAAGACTGCTAATGACAATACGGCAGCTGGCCTGCCCCGCCTTCTGAGAGAGACAGGAGCACAGCCATCTGAGGCACAGCCGCACTGCCTTTTATAACCTAATCCCAGGTGATGTAGCACCCATTCTGCAGACGCCGTTGGCAACACAGACCCAGCTTGGTCCAGCATGGGGAGGGCTGCCAAGGAGGGAAACCAGGCGTCTGGGAGGCTGGCTTTACATCACCTCCCCATTTTACAGGTGAGCAAACTGAGGCTCAGGCTACGTAGGCAGCTGCCTGAGCTCATCTGGGAGGCTGGCTTTACATCACCTCCCCATTTTACAGGTGAGCAAACTGAGGCTCAGGCTACGTAGGCAGCTGCCTGAGCTCACCCAGCCCGTGGGGCAGAGCTTGGATGGGATGTCAGCCTGTTTGAGTCTGGGGTCCTAGGAATCTTGTGGATCATGGGGGCAACTTGTAGCCCTGGCGTGGCTGCTCACGCTGACATGTGACTCTGATGAGGTCACTTGAGGACCTGGGCCTTGGTTTCTCCATCTCTTCAAGAGATGATAATGGTTATACCAAGACGGCCCTAGTCCAGAAAGTAACCTGGGCAGCGGGTGGGGGAGCTCGGCTCCGTGCCACGCCTGAGTCGGCCGGAGGCCAGCTGGGGTGTGTGGATCCAGCCTGGAGCCAGCGCACATCGCCCGCGGCCTGCAGGCAGGCAGGACAACGAGGCCCGAAGGGAGGCCCCATCAGGGCGGGCCTGGGAGTCAGAGCACAGGGACCCTGTATCCCAGAGCTCTCGACTTCAGGGCCTGCTTACCTGGGTGGAGAGTGTGAGTTAAGACCAGTGACAAGGGCACCAGGGGAGGCCCCTTCTGAGCCACCTGGACTTCACCCCCCACCCCTCACGGCCACCACCTGAGGCAGGCGCTCTCCTTACCCCACAGATGTAAGAGCCAGCTGAAGGCACGTGACCTCCCCAGAGTCTGCACCGTCACAGCTTCCACTCAGGCAGTCACTCGGACACCCCAAGAGGCCCTGGGTGCACGTCCTGTAAGGAGTTAGGGTTAGTCCGTAGGCAGCTGCTGTAACAAACATCCCCACGTCTCAGAGGCTTGAGACAGATTCCATTCCCACTCACACGCTGGCCAGCGCGGGAGGTTACAGCCGCGGCCCAGGTGGCCGCTCCATTCTCCCGGGCGACCTGCCTGACCCCTCAGGCTGGGACCCAGCCCTGGTGGAGGGACGCTGGTGACAGGCCCCACGCAGGGCTCTCGTGAGCTAAGTCACTTCTGCCCACAGGCCTTCGGTCAGAGGACAAACATGGGGTCCCTCCCGGGAGCAGGGCCGCATGGTCCAGCTGTGTGTCTGGGAGGGAAAAGAACGTGGTCTGATGGACTCAGCATCCTCGCACCAGGCAATCTGATCTGTACCGTGTCTCCACCGAGCTGTGGTTCTCTCCAAATCCCCGGTCCTGGAGCAGCGGCGCAGGGAACAGACCTGGCCTCCACGGCCCACGAGGACTTCAGGTGGGACGAGGCACAGTCTGGGGTGTTTGTGCATCGAGTTTGGGTTGAGTTTCTCCTAGTGGCAGGGGCTGGGCTTCTCCACCAAACTCCTCTACCCTGTTGGGGACATCAAGGTCCAGGGTGGCCTGCTTTCCCTGAGCTCTCCACCCAGACGTCTACAAGCCCTCCACGTTACAAAACAGGAAACTGAAGCCCTGCAAGGGACGTTCTCACGCAGGCTGGTGAGCACCCTACTGTTGGAGGCCAGAGTGAGGTACTCCGCCCGTGACAAAGGTCATGAGGAAGGAGGCTCGACATACGCAAAGGCGGGATCGAGCCTCAGGAGTCCCCCTGGAACTCCTCGAGCATCTACCCCCATAACCAGAGCCTGCCTACTTTACTACTTTGTGCTCTTACCTACACCTCTGACTTTACGGGGGGCTGTCCCCCACGACCTCTTTCGGAGAAGGAGTTAACCTAGAGCTCCAGTTAATAATAATTCCTGGGCGTGATAAGACTGTTTTAACCTACAAACTCCTCTGAAGGCTCTCTAGCCTGCCTGACAGGCTTGTCCGGCCACATGTGATTGCTCACAGCCTCCCAACCATGAGAGGCACAAGATGCTTTAAACCCTCTAAAAACAGGTTCTTTAGAGAAGTTAGAAAACTATAAGTATAGTGGGCTAATTAGAAATTGTGTTGGTGAAGGGTTTTTCATTTGTTGAGCCAATGTTTGTTGCTAAGTCTCCACATCCCCCGCCCTTACACACATTAATGAATATATAGAAGAAATAAGTATTAACCTTTGATATTAATCACGTTAGACCTTAGGCTAAGTAAATTCTTTCCTTAACTAAAACCCACTACACCCTCACCCTGTAGGAATGTAACTTTATTTGGGTGGCGTCTGTTTTGAGAATAATCAGCCCTGGAGAAATAAGTGTCCTGATTGACTGACCGCTGTCACAAGGAGAGGGTCGTAAATTGTCAGCAGGCCCCCCTGGCCAGAAGATGATGTAACACCCCTAAGACCTCTGTATACATTTGTATGAAGCACCTGACTTTGATAAAAGTCAGGACTGCTGACCCCGTGTGACTTTTGCATAACATCTCAGTGTATAAAAGTAGACCATGGAAAATAAAGAATTGGGATCAGTTTCTCGAAATACTGGTCTCCCCATGTCGCTCTCTCTCTCACTCTGGTTGAGTCTCCATCTGGAGCGCGGAACCCACCATGCTTACTAATTATGCCTGGGCTTCTAAGATCCGACCGGGGAGGCCTCAGTGTCTCCTCTCCTTCGGGAGAACGGAAGGACGCCTGCGGCCTACATAAGTGGAGCAAACTTCTTGTCTTGAAGTTTTATTGGTCTCCCGCGTAAACCAAGCTACTCAGCCTCTTTTCTCCACTGAATTTTCCTACTGAGCTATCCTTATTCTATTACTCTTTATATCTTTAATTAATATCTAATTGAAGCTATTGTATCCTGATCCTCGCCTATGCCGTCTCTCCTTCGAATACCCTGGATCAGCCGGGGCTGGTCCCCGGCACCCTACGATCTTGGAGCTTCTGCGATCTCTCTTCTGACCTGGCCTTTCTCTCCGTGACTATGGCTCAGCCTGGTCTCCAAGGAGCCAGAGGGAGCTTCTAAACCACAAGCCAGGTCAGTTCACAACACGAGACCCCCTTCCCCCCCGGAGTCTGGCCAAAGTCCTGGCCCCCGAGGCCCTAAGACCTGCCCCCGCTGGTGCTCCTGGGCCTTCTTGCCACCCTCCCCCTGCCCGATGCTCCTGGCCTCTTGGTTGCCCCTGAGCTTGTCAGGCTGTTCTCACCACAGGCCCTTTGCACGCTCCGTTCCCTCTGCAGATGCTCTTCTGGCAGATATTGGCATGGCCCTTCCCTCCCTCCACAAGTCTCTGTTCAAATGCCCCCATCCGTGAGACCTGCCCGGATCCCAGTTTTAAATTAGACTCCCTCCTCACCCTTGGCGTTCGTGCCTCCTTCTTCAGCTTACAGACCATGCTCTGTATGTCAGCGTATCCTTGTTACCGGTTTTTGTTAGTGCCTCAGCTCTTGAGCATGTGAATCCCCAGCGGGAGGCCCGTTGCCTGCCCTGGTGACCCCTCTGTCCCAGCACCTGGCACAGAGGGCGAGCCCATCGACCGTTTGTTTCAGCCTGGACGTGCGTGTACAAAGCCGTCTCCTCCTTGTCACCGCCTCTGTGCAGCCCACCTGGACTGACCACAGCAGGCTGGCTGAAGGCTCCCACACCAAAGGGAAGAAGAGACTCGTCTTGCCCTGTCCCTCTGCTCCGCCCTTCCCCCCATGGTGCACCCCCAGAGGCTGAGCCACCATCTGGCCTCACGCACCCTTGAGGAGAGCTGCTGAGACCCACTGCCTGGATCCTCAGGCCCCAGCCAGCGGCCTTGGGAGGCTGCCCGGCTGTCAGTGTCTCCTCCTCAAGGAGCTGGTCTTGACAGCCGTTCCCGAAGCAGCTGGCAGCGGGCTTCACCCGAGCCTCCTCCCCACCAGGCGACTTCGCAGAAGGGCCAGGCTGGGCCATCACGTGACTCTTGCCCCCCGGGCAGCTCAGCGTGTCACTGTTCTTGTTCAAGTGACAACGTTTTCAAGTGAGAAAGAGGTGCAGGTGGAGAGCCGGCCCAACTCTGGGCTTTAGGGGAGACCAGGCTCGATGGGGGCTGGACTATCTGAGGTCACTCTGACTCGGGCTGGTCAGGATGGCCAGACCCCCGGTCGGAGCAGCCAGAGCCCCAGATGCTGAGCAAGCTTCTGCCCGGCCACCAACCTCTTCCTGTTGTCACGGGAGGGCATTTGGTGATGAGAATTTAGTGCCCAGACCCGGGGTCTACGCATGGGGCCCCCGCCTCACCCTGGATGTGCGGCAACCCTCCTTGTCTTCCTGTCCCTGAGCAGCCTGACCCGCCCCTCCATTCCCAGAAGCCGCTCCAAGAGAGCCCCCTGGGGCACCGGGGACTCCCTCTGACCCCGCCCTCGGTGGCCTAGTGGAGGCAGGGGATGGGGGGCGGAGGCTGCTCCCCTGGGCCTCTGCAGACACAGGTGGGCACTTTGCCAGCTGCTGGCCCGAGCAGCAGAGGCTCTCAGCGCCCCTGGTCATCACCTGGCTGGTCGTCACGGCTCTCGGTCCTGCTGCATCAGATAAACGGCACATCCAGGGCGAACCGCGCTCATACGCACTTCTCACAGGCGGCCTCTCCACTGCCTGGGCCATGAGATTTGTGCAAACGCGGTCCCCAGGGGGAGGCTGCACCCTCCCAGCACCTCACGACATGGAGACGCCTCAGCCCCCTCTCCCAATGCCCAGCGGCCACACCTGGAGGCTGTTAGAGGGCTCTGCGCCCCGTCATGAGGGCCACGCAGCCCCTGGCAGGGGCCAGGCCCAGCGGGAAGGTCACCTCAGGACCAGCGGGACTGGGGGGCCATCAGGGTCTTGTGAGCTGGGGCCCTTGCAGAGCGTCCCCCAGACCTGCGGGGGCCCTGTGAGGACAGGTCCCAGGCCGGACACGGGTTAGTCTATTTGGGGCAAACAGCTGACCCCAGAGGGAACAGGGCACAAGCAGGGGCCAGGGGAGGCGGCCAGGGCCGTCTGTGGTTCCCCCCTCCTCCCTTCCCCCACCCCTGGGTGGTCAGGATCTCCCAATGGCAGCTCACTGCCCACCACCCGGCCAGCCACGTCCGGGGCCCAGGGAGACAGCTTTGTACTGAGTTTTCCCAGAGCCTACAGACGGGGTCCATCCTTCTGCCCTTCTGACCCCTGCCTTTTGGCTCAGCTCGGCGAGGGTGACCGGTCACATTAGGACAGCTCCACTTTCCTCCGGATGATGACTCACTGTGATCTTTATCACACAGACAGCCCTGGAGTGGAATCTGAAATCAGGCCCCACCCAGGTCCTGAGCTGCAGAAAGGGAACCGTCACCCCAAAGACCAGAAACAGCCTGGGGCGATGCACCCTAAGGAACAGAGCCCTGCTGGGGCCAAGGGAAGGACGCCAGATGTGGTGTCACCACGGTGACCCCAGGCAAGCCCCTTCTCCTCTGTGACCCCACCTGCTTGTCTGTAAGGTGGCCATGGTCACGGTCATCTCCAGGGGGGAGGTCCAGGGCGATGACCTGTGGGCGGTGGGTTCAGGGCTTCCCAGAGCACACCCAGCACTCAAGGAATGTGGAAACCCCTCCTCTAGACGCTCACCTACTGTTGAGACCCTAAGAAACCCTCCTCCCCTACTGGGCTTCATGTAACCCAGTGTCTCCCAGGGCTTGTAACCAGAAGCGTCTGTAGGCATTACGTTGTATCAGTCAGGCTAGTGGAGGCTCTGCCGCAGTAACAAAGAGAGCTTTCATCCGTCAGACATGCTGCGTGCATGCAGGGAATGAGACTTACCTACTCGATCCCAGGGACCCAAGGGTTGGAGGCTCCGTCTCTGTCTGCACTTCGTCCCAGAAGAGGCTAATGGATATGCGGGCCCTTCAGGGGTCTTTCCAGGACTGACAAGCTGTACCCTGCCCGTCTCATTGGCCAGAGTAAGGCACATGGCCACGCCCACCCAAGGCGGAGCCTCTTCCCTGAGCCCAGAGACCAGGTTAGGCCAAAGAGCTATGGAGCCCCGCAGCTATTATCAGACTCTAGGAAATGCTGGTTGGTTCACTCCTGAGCCCAAAGCGGGAGAATTGTCCTCTGCTGCTGCTGCTGCTGCTAAGTCGCTTCAGTCATGTCCGACTCTGTGCGACCCCATAGATAGCAGCCCACCAGGCTCCCCCATCCCTGGGATTCTCCAGGCAAGAACACTGGAGTGGGTTACCATTTCCTTCTCCAATGCATGAAAGTGAAAAGTCAAAGTGAAGTCGCTCAGTCGTGTCCGACTCTTAGTGACCCCATGGACTGCAGCCTACCAGGCTCCATCCATGGGATTTTCCAGGCAAGAGTACTGGGGTGGGGTGCCATTGCCTTCTCCTCAGTCAGAATTAAAACCCAGCCTTTCAGAGAAACACTCTCACCCAACACGAAAGTAAACAGCATTGCTTTTCTGAATCTCCTCAGCACAGACTCCTTTTCGCTCATCTTGCGGGTGCTGTGGGTTCTCATATTTATTCATATGAAACTGTTTCCCAGCCAAGTGTGACATTTGGGTACTGAGTCATTGTTTCAGCCCCGCAGGAGATGGAGAACGCTCCCAAAGTGTTGTGGACACGGTCTTGCTTGTTTGTTGCCTGGAAGCAATTCTTTAGTTAATGACCAATGTGAGACCAAAAGCACATAGAAGGCAGGAGCCCCTCTCTCCCAGCGCGCAGCCTAGGGAGCCGGGACCCTGAGCTGGGCCGACAGCCGCTGCCCGGGCCGCCTCCCGCGGGAGGCTGGGGACACCTCGCCCCAGCCCTGGCGACCGGTCCTCTGACGCTGTGATTCCGTCGGGGGATCCTCAGGGTTTACCGGGCCGTCCCGCCCTGCCTCGGCCCCTGTGTGTGAGGTGGGCGCAGCGGTGCGCATCCCAGCCTCCTGCCCTCCCTGCGGGTCAGAAGGCTTCCTACCCACCCCCCGCCCCGTCCTTCTGAAGATGCCCTCACCACCCCGGCCTTTCTACTCCTTTCAGGCTCAGTTCGACGTCTCGCCACTCAGGAAGTGGGGGAGGCGACGGCCAGGGTCGCGGTTAAGGACGTCCCATCCCTGAGAGTTAGGGCCGCCCCCTCTTGGTGTGTGGGCTGCGGCAGGAGCCGTGACCCCAGGAGGAGCCCCCAGAGGAGCCGTTCTTCCTAACAAAGAGGAGCCCACCTCACTTGTGCTCAGCAAACCCTTGCTAGTCCCTGGGGGCCACTGGCCTCGAGCGGCTGTGCACCCTCCTTCTGGGAAAGTTCCCCTCTTCCTTCCTTCCTTTGCCACCTCTTCATTTTCCAAAGGTCCCCACAGCACCAAGAGGCCTCCTTGGCCCGCCCAGCCAACTTACAGACTAAGGAAAGCCAGGAGCCGGCAAGCGGGCACAGAGGTTCAAGGCCCAGCCCCTCCCCTCGTAGTCTTGCCCCATGGGCAAAACTCCTCTCCTCCCCGAGCCCCCGTCTCCTCGTGCGTAAATGGGGGAAAGCAGGTACCACCCCCTCCTGGGCCTGGAAGCCCCCGGTCACGTCCTTCAGGATATCGGCCCAGCGCCCCATAACCCACTCCCACCACCTCCCAAGGGAGTCAGAGTCCGGCTCTTCCCCATACCCTGCTAAGCATCACCCCAAGCCTGGCACAAAGAGACTAAGTGCTGAGGGGTGGCTGGTCACTGGGTGGCCTTGTGCCACAGTCCACTTTGGCTCAGAAACCCCTGGGCCCTTGGTCTGCACCACCAGAGACATCGTCTTGATAAAAGGAACTCAGAGGCCTTGCAACATCAGGAGGGGAGCGAAGCAGGGCTCGGAGGCGCTGCAGTCCATAACTCACGAGCCACTAAATTAATTACCGTGGCAGAAGTATGGAGAGCGAGGCCCGTCTCCTGGAAACCACCTCCAGTTATACAGCACTTGGATTTGTTAAAATATTGAACCTGTTAGGAGAAAAATGAAAAAAGCCAGACGAGACACTCTTCCGTCTGGCTGCGGGGCATGTCAGGGGAGGGCAGATGCAATCTGCCGGCTCGTCCGGCCCGAGATTAATGACACGAGGTCTGGAGAGGCCCAGGCTCCAGTCGCTGGCCTGCTGTAAAACCAGTGAAATACGGTATTCTGTAATCTGTGTACTTGCCATGTAAATTAGTGCTCTTAAAGGGCCTTACACGTGTCTTGGCTTCCGTGCAGAAAGCCCAGGTGCCCCACCAGAAAGAGACATTCATCATCCCCAGGAGTGGGCTCCTGTGCAGCCAGAGTCACCATCGTGGTCTTCAAGGGCAAAGGCGGGCTCTCTTCTGTGTCGGCTGGGTGAGTGGGGATGCTTAGGAATGAGCAAGGAGGACTGGCCTTGCGGGGCCCAGCTGCAGTGCCAGGGAGGGCAGCCTTCCCCCAAGCCTCACCCCAGAACCACGGGTCCTCCCCCCACTGCTGGGGGAGCTGAGAGAAAGGAGTGACCCAGAGAGCCCTGGCCTGTCTGGGCATTAGTGCGGGAGAATTCATCTTCCCGCCTGTCCTGTTGACAAGGTCCTGAAGGCTGATTGTCAAGCGCTGCTTGGATACAGGCATAGATGAGCCGTCAGGAAGGACATTCAGCAGACTACTCGTGAATTATAAAGACAGGCACTGCAGCTGGCCTCCTTAAAGGGCACACTTGGTTCCTAGGAAGGCCGCAGGGTCTGGAGTAAAGAGGGAAGGGTGGTGGTCAGAACCAAGCTTGTGATACTGGACACTGGGGCCATCTCTCCCCGTGCCGGGCGCAGGGCAGAGATCGCTAAGTGATCTCTGCTCCCTCCTGCTGAGCCCAGCAGGGTCAGCAGAGCCTTTGTCTGCACAGCCCTTTGGACACCAGCAGCAGAAGCTGACACCGAACAACGTAAGCCACGCGACCTAAAACAACAGCAACGGATGACAACAGGTATGTGGCAGCAGTCGGGCGGTTCACAGCTTCCAGGCCAACGCCAGGGAGCTGGGCTCCGGAAGGTCGGGAGCTGGGGCAGCTCCAAGGGTCTCAAGAGCAGGAGCTACGGTTTGGACTCTCTGGGGAGGGGCCACTGCCAGGGGCATCCTCTCCAGCCACTGCTGACCCCAAGCTCCAGAGGGGGGTCTGTGGTCAGCCCAGCTTGGTCAGGCAGGAGCGATTGACTGTCCCAACAGCATGGGTCCCAGACTGGATGAGCAGGCAGCCCCTCCGCGTCTGGTCCAGACGGTCCAGGCTGGGGCTCTGACCCTGCCCGTGGGCACATCTCCTTTCTGCATACACCAGAGGGTCACCGAGAGCAAGGACCGTGCCTCCCTCTCCCCTGGCCCTCACAGATCTCAGTCCAGCCCTGCATCTTTTCTAGTGATTACCAGGCAGCCCCCTCTTCCTATAATCAGGTGAGATGCTTTGTGGTGAAAACACCAAAGACCACGTGCATGGTTAATGGAAAGATAAAAATTGAGTTAGAAATTGTGACTATACCAAAACCAAGACATGAAGTAGTCTGCAGTTGCAAGCTAAGTGTGACTTTGAGCTCCCTGACAGCCAAGGAAAAGAGAGCGAAAGGAAAAAAGATACGTAAAGTATCTTCAAATGTTTGACCAAAGGGAGCAAAAGACTCTACAGGGAACAGGATTTTGTCCTGACCTGAGTCTTACCACGGCTGGTACCCACAAGAAGGTCTGTCTGCCTGCTCAGACCCCCGGCTGCCCCACACTTCCAGTCCCAGTCCCCCGTCAGAACACCAGGAGCGGGGCTGTGTGGACCACACCTCTCGTGCCTGGATCCAGGGACTCGACGGTGGACGGCGCGTGCAGGGGGCTCTCGGGCAGAACCTGCTCCTTAGGAGGCAGTAGTGCTGGGTGTGCATATGTGCCCAGTCTCTCAGCCGCGTCCAACTCTTTGCGACCACGTGGACTGTATGTAGCCCACCAGGCTCCTCTGTCCATGGGATTCTCCAGGCAAGAACCCTGGAGTGGGTCGCCATGCCCTCCTCCAGGGGGTCTTCCTGACCAAGGAATCAAACCTGCGTCTCCAGCATTAGCAGGAGAATTCTTTACCCCTGAGCCATCTGGGAAGCCCAGTAATGATGGGTACATGTTATTATGTATTTGTCCAAGCCCATGGAGTGTCTGACACCAAGAGTGGACCCTAATGTAAGCTGTGGACTCTGGGGGATGTAGGTGTGTGTCAGTCATGGGGGATGGGGACCTCCCTGGTGGTCCAGTGGTTAACAGTCTGCTTTGCAATGCAAGGGACGCAGGTCCCACCCCTGGTCGGGGGACTAAGATCCCACGGGCCACGGAACAACGAAGGCCACACACGGCAACCAGAGCGCCCGGTGCCGTAACGAAAGATCCACACGACGCAGTGAAGGTCCTGGGTGCTGCTGCCAAGCCCCGACACAGCCAAAGCAATCGACACTGAAAGCAGTAACGGGTGGATCTGGTACAGGGTAAGCTGTGGGTGAGGGGCACGGGAGAGACCGCTCTACTCCTGCCCAGTTTTGCTGTGAATCTAAAACTGCTCTGAAAGCTAAAACTTAATCTTAAAGAAGTTCCAGCAAAGCAAGTATGCTAATCGCTCAGTCGTGTCTGACTCTTTGTGACCCCATGGACTGTAGCCCGCCAGTCTCCTCCATCCATGGCATTTTCCAGCCAAGAACACTGGAGTGGGTACCACTTCCTGCTCCGTCCAGCAAAGCAAAAGTAAACACAATAATAAAATGATACGAATATTGTGGGTGGAGGAGGGTGTCTGGGAACTCTGTCCTCTGTACTAGCTGCTCAGTCTTTCTGTAAACCTAAACATGATCTAAAATAATAATAATAATAATAAATCTATTAATGAAAAAAAAAAAAAAGTTACAGCCAACATTCCCAGCCCAGGTTACTTTTGTCTCCTGAACAGCTTGGAGGCAGGGTATGACAGGTGCTCTGTGAAAACTGCAGACTCGGTGATTAAACGTTAAATGACTCTGATACTGGATTTTTGCTTAATTTAAATTGGGGAGGGGACCCTCACCCCACAGACGTAACTCTGACCCAGAATTTGGTGACAGGCCTGCCAGGGTGTTTCTCGACAATGCTCCTGCAGATGACTGCATCTGTCCGCAGGGTAGAGATTTGTCTTGTGCGTTTGAAAACTGTAGAAATCTATGAAACACAGATAGACTCACAAATACAGAGAACAGGCCTGCGGTTGCCAAGGGGGCGGAGGAACGGGGGAGGGAGGGAGGAGCCGGGCCGCGCAGCGCGTGCTCCCCTGACTTCGTTTAGTCCCTCAGTAACAGCTTTGCGAATTCTTCCGCGTGCGCAAGGACATTTCTAGGTCGGGTTGGAAGACTGCTGCATCGTATTCCGGGGTATAAACACGATGCCCTGATGTAGCCATCTTCCCGGTGAACGAAGAAACGTGAGGAAAGGGGAAACCCAGCCAAGGAGCTGGGACGAGGCCCTCGGCTCCCGAGCTCGCAGACGCGTGTGTGCCGGCGTGCGTCCACACACACGTGACGCCTGGGAGGAAGCCAGGCCGGCTTTGAGCAGAAGAGCTCCTGGCAGCTGGTGTCTGGTCAGAAGGCGCCCTCAGCCACAGCGCCCACCGCGTCGGATTCTCGAGCCTAACGTCGTCAACGTACAAAGTGGGGCGGAGGTTCCTTTAAATCTGTGACAGGCTTATAAAATGTGCAGCCACAGGGGAGCAGAGGGCTGCATACACGCACGCACACATTCACACACACACTTGCACACATTCACACGCACAGACATGCACACACGTGCACGCGCATGCACTCACACGTACACGCACACACGCACAGAGACACACATGCGCGCACGTACACACGCACGCGCACACACAAAGAGACATGCGCGGGCGCAGACTCGGTCCCCCAGCAGCATCGGGTTCCTAAGTACTGGTGCGGGCTACTCAGCTCTGGTCACAGGCACACTGCTCATCCTCCAGGACCCCCCTCCACTGAGCACCCAGCAGCGGGAGCCAAGGGGAGGTGGAGAGTCCATGCCCTGGGGGAGGGGTGAGTCCTGGGACACTGGCCCTGTAACCATAGCAACAATGGGAATTTTAACCCCGGGGTGCCCCTGCCTTTAGCGAGCCCTGCCAGCAGCCTGTGACCCCCAGCCGGGCATCCTTGACCCCCTTTACAGGCGGGGACTCCATCACTGCCCGAGGCCACACGCGGGGTGAGCTTGGGAGCTGAGCCCGCTCTTATCGGGACCAGTGCTCTGGCCTGAGCCCCACTCGGCTGATGAAGGGGATGCGTCCTGGGTGCTGGCCGCCCACCCGAGTCAGGGGCAGGCTCTGAATGCAGCAGGGCAGAGCCTGCCTGGGGCCTCTGGGGCCTCGGCCCTGGGGGGTCACCTCTGCCTGCCCCACGCTCCGAGCCGGTCCTGCCCGCTCTGCACGTCTGTCTCTCCACCTCCCCACCTGGAGGCACATCCCATAAGGGGCCCTCCAGGCCCACTCCTATTGCCCATGGGGTCTGCTTGGCACGGAAGCCCAGCTAACCAGAGCCCCCGCCCGGGCCTTCCCTGGGCTCCTGGGCAGACGGCAGGTTTACCCCAGGGACCCTGGTGCACAGGCTACTCAGGGCTGAGTAGAAAGACTCCAGGACAGCAGACCAGGAGGGCCCCTCTCTGTCCTCCCCAGCCCTAGACCCCTGAGAGGGCACAGCTCAGCCCCCCGGTCCCCCACTCCTCTAGGAGGGGCCCCCTTCAAGCAGGACCAGGTCATCTGGAGCCGGAGGTCCTAGGTGCTGGACATCTGCCAGCCCTGGGCAGGGGCTTCCCCAGCCCTCTGGCTCTATTTCCATAGAGAAGCTCCTCCAGGTAGCGCCTCGGGGAAGCTGGGGTCACACACATGTACCTCCCGGGCCTCGCTGGAGGGCGGTCTGGGATGAACCTGGGCTGCCATCCTGGCGGAGGTGCGGGGCGGCTGGCCCCAGGACCACACCTGGAGGAGCGGGGTGCCAGTGGGCCCCCTTCTGAGAGCTGATAGCTGGTGCCCTCTGCCTCAGGGATGCGGGCAGGTGGACAGAGGTGGGGTGCAGAGGCCCAGAATCCCAGCAGCTGGTGAGGGTGTGGACAGGAGGGGGATGGGCTGCAACAGAGCCGGGGGCTTCAGGCTCAGCAACCGACTGAGGTCCGGCTGTGTGCCCTGGGGCGGGCCCCAGGACTTCTCACCCAGTTTGCTCACCCGTGGGCCGGGCGGCCACAGGGATCAGAGGAGAGAGTCGGAGTGGAAGGGCTCTAGCCCGGAGCCCAGGGGTTGCTCAGAGGCCAGGTCAGAAGAAGGCCCGGCCCGGCCAGAGGGACAGCGACTTGATTCTGGCCAGAGGGACGGTGACCTGATTCTGTGGAGGCGGAGACCCCAGCCCAGCCCCCAGGCCCCCCGAGGGGCCCAGCACACTGCCCCTGTGACCTGGGCCCTGGCCGTCAGCGCAGGGCCTGCTCGGGGGCTGCAGAGTGTCCCCCGCTTCCCTCCTTCCCTCCGCTTGGCCCCCTCCCTCCCACCCCGCCAGTCTCCTTCCATGCCCTGGCCGTCAGCCCAGGGCCTGCTCGGGGGCTGCAGAGTGTCCCCCGCTTCCCTCCTTCCCTCCGCTTGGCCCCCTCCCTCCCACCCCACCAGTCTCCTTCCGTGCCCTGGCCGTCAGCCCAGGGCCTGCTCGGGGGCTGCAGAGTGTCCCCGCTCCCTCCACTTGGCCCCCTTCCTCCCACCCCGCCAGTCTCCTTCCTAGTCCCCACAGCCCGCCCCTCCTCCCAAATCTGCGGGTGCTATCGCTCAGTCCTCTGGGACGGGCTTGGGGGCACAGGGCCCCTCCAGCGTCCCTGGGGAGGCCCTGATGATGAGACGAGAGCGGCCTGTGAGGGCTGAGGAGTATTCCACCGCCGTGAGTTTCATGTGAGATTACATATGCACCAGCTTAATGCAGTAATGTCAGCGCAAATAAATATACACGGAAACAACCGCCCCGCCCTCCCCGGGGCTCGGCTCCAGCCCAGCGCTTATACTCCTGGGCTCCCCACAGCTTTAATCTTCCTGATTCATTATCCTGCCTTCCATGTGGCATATTAATGTTAGGTCAAAAAGTATTTCATCAGTTATTCTGAAGGTCTTATTTCATTTTTATTCAAAAATGTGTAATCCTGAGAAAAAATAATTACATATGAGACCAGCAGCGTAGCTCTGACCTGAATTCACAGAATCATGAAATCTCAAAGCTAGGAGGGGGATTAGCGCCAACCCTCTCGTTTCACAGACGGGGAAACTGAGGCCCCGGAAGGAGGGAGGACCCTGGCCTGCCCGACACGCCTGGAGCCTGAGCCAAAGCCAGGCCGGCCCCCTGCTCTCCCGACACCCATCCCAGAACCCTCATATGCCACATGGGAACAGGAGGCTTTTACCCTGGCCGTCTGGTGAGAGATCCAGTTTCCTGAGCATGGAAGTGATCGGACCAGACAACCAGCGCTCAGAGATGCCGTGAGAGCCATAACCAGCGCTGTCCACTGAGCTTCCCCAGGACCAGGCCCTGCGCTGAGCATTGCATATGCATCGTCACACTGAATCCTCCGTTGATGTGATTGTCCCCATTGTACAGATGGGGAAACTGAGGTGCAGGGCCTTTGGGAAGCTCACCAAGGCCGCATAGAGAGCGGGTGAGGTAATCAGGACCTGCACTCAGGTTCATCTTGGTCTATTAGCCAGCATGCCGCCTTGCCACAGGGGCAATTACTGCCCGTAGGCAGTCTCAGGATAGCTTATAAGGCCCCATTAAGTTCTAAGAATCCATAAAATACCTAAAAATATTGCTAGGTCACAGAGAACGATGGGTCTTGCTATCACCGCTGCCGAAATACAGATCAGCACCTCATAAAAGCAGAAATGTAGCACCCACAGTTCCAGAGGCCAGAGATCCAGTGGGCCTGGTTGGTCCCCCGGCAAGTTCTCCCAAGGCCAGAATCAAGGCGTGGGCAGGTCTTCACAGGGAAGAATCCACGTCTGTGCCCATTTGGGATCCAAAGGACAGATCCTGCTTCCTGTTGATGTCGGGAGGATCATTGTCAGCGTCTATGGTCTGGTGGTTAAAAGACACTTACTCTTTGGGATCCAAAGGACAGATCCTGCTTCCTGTTGATGTCGGGAGGATCACTGTCAGCGTCTATGGTCTGGTGGTTAAAAGACACTTACTCTTTGGAAGAGAAGCTATTACAAACCTAGACAGCATATTAAAAAGCAGACACATCACTTTGCCAACAAAGGTCCAGATAGTCCAAGCTATGATCTTGCCAGTAGTCATGTACAGATATGAGAGCTGGACCATGAACAAGGCTGAGTGGCGAAGAATTGATGCTCTCAAATTGTGGTGCTGGAGAAGACTCTTGAGAGTCCCTTGCACAGCAAGGATGTCAAACCAGTCCATCATAAAGGAAATCAACCCTGAATATTCATTGGAAGGACTGATGCTGAAGCTGAATCTCCAGTACTTTGGCCACCTGATGCGAAGAGCCAACTCATTGAAAAAGACTCTGATGCTGGGAACGATTGAAGGCAAGAGGAGGAGATGACAGAGGATGAGATGTTTGGATGGCATCACCAACTGGATGGACATGAATTTGAGCAAGCTCTGGGAGGTGTTGATGGAAAGGGAAGCCTGGCGTGCTGCAGTTCGTGGGGTCGCAAAGGGTCGGACATGACTCAGCGACTAAACTGAAGCATTTGCTGGGGGAATGGTGAGTCAATGGGCCTGGGAGGAAGGTAGTGGCTGGACCCACACCCCTCCCACTCCCCCAGGACTGCACACCAGGCCTCATAGGCATCTGCCCCGTGCACACCAGCCGGCTCCAGCTGGGGGGGAAGGTTGCACCAAGGCTGCCCCACATGCCAGGGGAAGCAGTGGGCCCAGCCCTGCGAAGCCCCCGGGGGCTGGCCAGAAGCCCTGCTCCCAGGGCTGCCAGACCAGGATGCAGCTGCCACAGGAAGTCAGCTGTTCGTCTAGGGGCTGGAGCAGCAGATTTGCACCAGGATGCTATCCCACTAAACTGCCCCCACGGGGCCTCGTCACAGTAGGGGGAGGCCTGGTCCACTGCTGACCAGCAGGGCTGGCCCACGGCTTGTGGAACAAGGGCTCAGGCCAGCTCCATGTCCCTGAAGGATGAGCAACCAGTCAGTGCTTTGGAAGCCCCCGGACAAAGGATTTCTGAGCCCTGCCGGGAGTGGCCAGTGGTCAGTGAAGGCACTTGGGTCATTTTGTCCCTGACAAATGGGGTCAGAGGCATGGATTGCGGGATGCTGCCTTCCCAGGGTACGTTTGGATCCTGGCAGCATCTGGGGGTAGTGGAGCAAGCGAGGCCAGGGCTGCTGGGCACGTGGCCTCTCTGGAGAGCCAAGCGTCTCCTGTGGGGAAGGAGATGGGCTTTGATGGCTGGAGGTGCAGCTGAGGGCAGAGGAAACGTGGGTCTCTAGGCGTGGGACGGGTCTCCTCGCCTGGGACAGGATCACAGGCAGGTCTGGGGGCTCCGGGATCTTCAGATTCCTCTGTTCCCACCCCAAAACAGTTCACTCTCCCTCTAACACCAACTTTCATCTTCCCAGCGTCTGTCCCACGAGTGAGACATCCCTGCATTCCTTCACTCCTTTGTTCTGTCCGCTCAGCAGTGGATTCCGTGTCCAGAACTGTGAGGTCCAGATTCGTGGTCCTTGCCTCGTGGCGCTTGCTGTCCTGTGTCCGGAAGTTGGACGGTGGCCATAGCCAGGCCAGAGTGCCCTCCTCCCAGCCTGCTGCTCTAACGTAGCTCGGCCTTCGGGAGCGGTGCTGGGAGAATTACCTGCCTCGTTTCCATCACCTGCAGAATCCCATCGGGGTTTCTCTCCCACACTTTACAGAAGTGGAAACTGAGGCCCTGAGAGGTTCCACACTGACATGCCAGCGGCAGGGAAGGCCGAAAAGGGGCCCTGACCGTGTCCACGTCCCAGTCCTGGAACGCAAGGCCGACCACTCTCCTGGGCTGCTAATCGGCTGGCCTCGGGGCAGGGCAGTGCTCAGAACTGTCCAGACAACCCCTGGCATTGCAGCGCACTCACGGGGGCAGAGGAGCCGAAGGCGCCAGAGCACACAGCCCGAGAGGGGCTTCATGGGCCCCGTGGCTTGGAGGAACCTCAAGCCCAAGAGTTCGGCCACAGGGGACCAGAGGCTCCCCCGGAGCCTCAGGGCAATCCCCGTCCAACCTTGATTTCAGCCCAGCGAGGTCCATTCTGACTTTCTGACCCTCAGAGCTATAATAGCAAACAGGCCTCTGTCAGGACGCTGCATCCGGGATCGCTTGTGACGGCGGCCACAGGGAGCCCGCCCGAATCTCAGACGCTCTGCATCTGAAGCTCGGGGCTCCCGGGGAAGCAGGACGGGGCAGGGAAGAGAAGGGGACGCGCGGGTGAGCCCCAGGTCAGGCCCTGCGGCTGACCTCTGCGGCACCTCCCACTCAGGCAGGCCCGCCGCCCCAGGCCTGCAGTCACTCGCCCCCTCCCCGTGGTCTCTCTGGCCTGCTTCCCCACCCAGAATGGCAGTGGTGGGCCTGCCTGTCTGCGTGGGCACCAGCCTCAGGTCGGGGACAGACCCACCAGGCTGACCCCTCCAGGAACACAGGGGTTCGGGGGATCGGTGGCCAGGGGCAGCCCGAGGAAGCACGGCAGCAGCTCAGGGAGCTCGAGCCACCGGCCCCTGTCCACACGTCACCCCGCACCCCCGCTGCTCCCTCTCGAGACTTCCAGGGGTGGTCGAGGCTGGTCCTCGGGCCTCCGGAGTGCGACCTGCACCCAGGCTCTTCCCTGATTCCGGGGTGCCTGTCCCGGAGGCCCGTTTCCAGGCCCGGGCCGGGGGCGTGGCTGCCTGGCTGGTGGGCCCAGAAGGAGGCAGTTGGTGTGATCAGTCCCAGTGCGTGTGTGGGTGGGTGTGGGCTGAGAGTAAGGCTGCCAGGCGAGTCACACAGCGCCCTGTGAAACCCGAGTTCCAGACAGACAGCCAGCAGCTCTGTGCGCACAAGTGTGTCCCAGACGCCCCTTGCTGCCGTTCCTCTGAGATTCGGGTTTTTCTGGGCACCTACTCGGTTTTCTCGGTAGCTGAGCCTGGCAGTCCTAGCCAGAGAGAGCTGATGTTGTCTAAACCCTGGGCCTGCTGACGGAGCTCAACCAAGATAAAAGCCAGATAACGCTGGATCGCCTTTCCAGTAACCGGAGAAAGCTCCCCCAGTCTACTGATTCTGAAGGGCAAAGCGTACGCTCCAGGGCTGCCTGCTCTTGGCTGAACCTCAGGTTTCTGTAAAAACACTCGACTCTGCTACCGTCTGTTCTCCGGAGATGTAGTCCTGAATCCCCAGCTTGTAGAGCATCATTCACGGGTGTTGTCAGCTACCAACAGAAATTACTCCCTTCCTGATACAGCCGGGCAAAGCCGACGCGTGCGTTGCTGTGAACCCTTGTAAACCTGCCATCGCCTCAAAAACAAACTCAGAAACGTTGCAGTCAAACCTGAGAAGTTCACGGCGAAATCCTGTCGGTAGCCCTCAGCCATCCAACCCCACGCCAGACGTGAATTACCCCGCAGCCGTGTGGAAAGCTGGGCTGCCTGGCTGAGGTCTGAAAAAGACCTTCTCCTTGGCAGAAAAAGGATCTGCCGGGGAGGTTTTCATGTTTTGACACTTTACTGACTGTGTTTAGATTAAAGCTTTGAACACTCAAGCGCAGATCTGGTTTTCTGGCACGTCCACACTCACGTCCTCCATTTCAGCTTCTGTCTGCATCTCTGCCTCCTCTTTCTGTGTCTTCACAATCCTAGTTCCTGGGACCACCGCAGAGCTATCGCTTGGGTGTGGGGGACAGCCCTGTATCAAATCTAATTCAGGGAGGCTGTGAGTTGACTGGTCTGGAGGAAGACTGACGTGGTGGCCAGTGGGTCCACCTTAAGGATTAGAACTGGCATCACTGACTGTGGGCGGGTACCCCAGGGGGCTGCCCTGCCAAAGGGGTTGAAGGACAGCTCAGCACCGCCACCCCCACCCCCCCCGAGTGTCTCCTGGCCCTCAGCTTGCACATCCAGCCCTTCCTCTAAGATCCAGGGCGACTCAGATCCAGGTGGGAAACCTGCCTCCCAGGGATCCAGAACAGCCATGCTCTGAATCTGCGGAGCTCTGGTCCTTGTCCCCCGTCCCCGAGGGGGAGCCCAGGGTCATGGGGTCAGTCCAACCTCCGTCCCTGGCTGAGAAGACGGTGCAGGAGTGGAGATCAACCTGCTTCGAAAAGGCAAAAGCGCAGCAAGCCCCCCGCCCTCCTGGGGAGTGTCCGCTTACGTTAACAGACGCAACACGACGCCATCTAAAGGCAGAAGCGTATCTGATTTGCCTTTGATGTTCCCACGTGGATGACCCCACGTCATCACAGGAGCTGACTGCCAGCGCACATCGGAACACTTGTGACATGACGTGATGTGTGATACGCTATGATACTCGATGTGACCCAACGACTGGGGACAGCCCAGCCACACTGCAGGCCTGCAGGGACAGACAGGCATGAGCAGCCCCCGGACGCCCGGGCGGGCGGCACTGCCCTTGGCCACAGGACGCAGCTGGGCAGGTACAGGGCCAGCGGCCCAGCCACGGGCTGGTTAATATTCCCCAAATGTCGATATTGCCTCCGAGCTTTGGAATGCAAGGAAAGTAAAGAGCGCTGGCCCAAGGATCCAGTTTGGTTTTAGAGAGAAGTTTAAAGCAAGATCAAAGTGTGTCTGGGCCACATGGCCTGGTTTAACTGTCATCACGCCATGACCCAGAGAAGCCAGCCACTTGGCTTCACTCTGGAACTGGGTGGACGGCTTGCATACCTCACTTCCTCACCCAGGCCCCCGACAACACCTGAGCGGTGGTTCACCATCTGGCTGGACAAGCCCCCGGCCCGAAACAATTCGCAGCTGGGCTCGCATCTCAGCTCTAACTCACGCCTCCAGTGACTGTCCCCTTCCCGCCAGGGCCATTAAACTGTCTTGCCCCTGTCTGTCTGCCCCACAGCCCTGGGGCCTCCGCTGAGGCAGAGCCCTGTCCAGCGCCTACTCCCCGCTCCTGCCATGGCTCCTGGTGTGTCCTCGGGGGTCGTCACAATGTCACATCAGCAAGTGGACAAACACGCAAAGCTCCCCGGCCCCGAGACTGTGAATCAGAGAACGTGCAGCCTGCCCTCAGGCTCACAGAACCCGGCCGGGTCTCAGAAAAACCAGAGAGAGAGACGGCCCGTCTGACGCTCCTGAGCCCCACGTGCTTCACCCCCTCTGGGGCCATGGGTGACGGCCAGTCTGCTGCCCCCGGGCTGCAGCCTTGGGCCGCCCGCCAGGTCCGAGGGCCGCCCCAGGTCCATGCCAGGTCCAGCTGGGGACTCGGCTCGTCATGAAGCCGTGAGTGAATGCCCCACACATGCTGGCCTCTGCCTGAGTAAACTGTTACCTCTCATGTCCATGCCGCAGGCACTGTGGTCCCTGCCTTGGCACCAGGAAACCCAGGCTCCCAGATGGGAGTCCAGAGCCCCACTCGGGAGGCTAGGAGATGGCAGAAGTGATCCACCGACCCCGGGTCCCCAGCAGTGGGTCCCCAAGCTGTCCCAGCCCCCATCCCCACACAGAGGCCCAGCACCTCCGCCCTTCAGAGCCTCCGTCTGGAGGCCCAGCCTAGGCCGGGGGTGGGCTCCCTTCACTGCCGCCCCCCAGGACTTCAAGGACGAAGCCAGCCACACTCTTCCCATGTTGGCATCCGCAGAGCATGAACCACGGACCACCGTTGTCCTGCCGTGAGCATGGGGGCAGGGGCGGGGTGGGCACAGCCCCCAGGTCTGCGCACACAGGCTGAGCTGGGCAGGGCAGACAGAGGCAGCAGGTCCCCCGGCCCCGCCCCGCTCGGCCCCTTGGGCAGCCGGCCGGGTTCTGGTCCAATGGCTGAAGTGTGGTGCTTGGGGGGCTCGTCATGGATGCTTTCCTATCTGTTCCCTCATCCTCCTTGACCCCCAGGGACAGCCCAGGTCCCAGGTGGATCATCGCCACCAGCCCCATAGCCAGCCCACCCTACCTCCACTGAACAGCCGGGCCTGGGCAGACCCCCCAGCACCAGGCCTGGGACCGGGGCTGTCAGACGTGGGACCAACGGGCCATCTCAGGTCCTTCCCGGTGCCAGGTGGTAGCCCTCGAGGACGGGCCCCAGCCTGCCAGCACCGCTGTCTGCAGCCCCCACCCCACTTCACGGCCCCTCTCTCCTTAGCACTGACCCCACGACGGTCGGTGGGGGGCTCATGGTCGCCAATGGGAACGTGATTCATTCATTCTTTCCTGACAGTAGACAGCTCAGCCGCAGAGCTGAGCCCCCGAGGGCCACTGGGTCCTGGCGCCCAGCCTGAGGACTCCCGAGGGAGACCACTGAGTCCAGGCCACGGGGAGGCCTGGCCCAGGGAGCAGCTTTTGGGGCGGCTCAGCCCAGGCACTGTCACACCTCTGCAGCTGCTGGAGAATCTGCGGCTCTTCAGGCCTCCAGGAGAAGACGAGGGAATGTCAGGGCCCAAGAAATGTGGCCACGAGCCCCGAACCGAGGCTCCCTTCCCCCGGAACAGGAAGGAACAGCGGCAGCTGAAGCACAGTCTTTACCAGAAGCCCCTCATCTTAATGGATGGGAGGCATTTTTGTAGCAATAAAAATAGATTTAATAACCAGACAGCGAAATTACTTTTTTTTTTAAGAAAAAAAAAAGCAAGGTAGTAAATATTCACTGATGCTCCCGTGAGCTCGCTGGGGTTTTGGAAACAGATTAGAACGTGCTCGTGAGTGCACACATGATAACGTGTGTGCACACACGTGCACGTGCACACATATGCACACGTGCGCACACGTGCACACACTTATGCACGCACACGCGCGCACAACAGCACCACTCAGCAGCTGCTCAGCTGTCCAGAGGCAACAGGGCCCTCTTCTCGTTGGAAGGAAGAGCGGGGCTCCCTCCCCCAGGGCCTTCCCTGACAGACTCCTCTCTGAGTCCCATCAGGGTAACACAAGACCCCTGCGAAGCTCAAAGCCCCCAGTACCAGATGGGAGGCAGCCTGGCTGCAGGTCCTGAGGCTGCTGCCCCGAGCTCCACCCAGAGGGGCCATCCCGGGGTGAGGCCCGGCGCTCGACTCCCTTAGGCAGACGGTTCATCCCAAATTGCAGGAAAATCCCATCCAGACTCACGGCCGCCGGTGACGCTGGTCTCTCATCTCCTGGGGGAGGCCGCAGGGCTGATCTGCATTTCCTTCCGTTCAGCACGTCTGCTCCCAGCGCCTGGGGGGATGGGTACATCCGGGCGGGGGGGCAGGGCGGCCCAGAGCCTGCAGAGATCTGTGGGCCTGCTCAGCGTCACTCCAGGCCACAGGAACCCAGGAGGCCAGGCCCTGGCACCCAGACACAGCCCTGAGGGGCAGCAGGACCTCTGGGGACGGGACCCAGGGTGGGCCCTGAAAACCACAGGGGGTTTTCACCCACGGAGGGTGCTGGAGCAGAGGACTGACCGGGATGGATGTGCCTCTGGAAGTGTCATTCCCATGGCTTCGTGGAGAAGCGCTGGGGGACCGGGGCTAGGAGGCCAATGGCGAGGCGAGAGAGGGAAAGCAGGAAATAGCAGGGCGGGGGCGGGGACCCTGCAGAAGGCACCTCCAGGACAGCTGCATCCCCCTGGACCGCCACCCATCCCCCCACCCCGGGCGGGGTCTCTCCAGCCCCCTGCGTCAGTCAGGGGCAAACCGCAGGCCGGCAGGTGGTGCTTTTAAGACCAACAAGCACTGGGGCTCCTCTGGAAAGCGCTGAATACATTTCCCTTTATTAGACACGGGCTCTGCCAGCACAGCCTCTCTCCCCTCATTATTCCTGCATAAGCTGCCACATGATGGGCCCCGCTCCCTCCCGCATTCAGGGTCCTGAGCCCCAAAGCAGCCTGCACATGCCTTTGCTCATGGACAGGGGTGGGTGCGTGCTCCGCCTCCAGGCAGGCCTCTCCGCTCCCCCATGGGAGCCGCCCACCTGCAGGAGGTCGTGCCCTCACCGCACCGCTGGGAAGGGCGGGGTCAGAGCAGCTGGAGAAGGGCAGGGAGGGGCTGCCTCTTTGCTTTCAGATGAGCCCTCCTGCTCCTGACTTTGCCCCAGTTCCCCACACTCCCCCACACACAGACACACATGTACACACATGCACACACATCCACACGTGCATGCATGCACACACACTCATATGCACACACGCACATGCATACACTCGCACACATACACATGCACGCACACATGTGCACACATGCACACACATGCATGCATGCACACATGCACCCACATGCTCATGCACACGCATGCATGCACACATGCACACATGCACATGTGCGTGCGCACGTGCACACGCACATGCGCATGCACACTCATGCACACACTCATGCACATGCACACAGTGCACACATGCATGTGCGCGCGCACGTGCACACATACATGTGCGCACGTGTGTGCACACACATACGTGCGTGCACACACCCACACCTCCACCTAACACCTTACCTGCCTTTCCCAGAGAATCTCGCCCTCCATGGGAGGGATGATCAGGGGCCCCTCTGAAGCCCACCAGTCCCCGTGGCCTTTCCCCTTCCACTGACCTTGGCCTCGGGCCACACACAGCCAACCCTGCATGCCACTCACCAGGTCCCCGGCAGCCCCGCCTGCCCCCAGCCAACCACCTACCCAGCCTCCCTCACTGCAGCCTCGGTACATGCGCCCCCACCCCCAGTGTCTGCTCCACACACTCACACCCATGCACACATTCGGAGCATTCACGGATGCCTACTCACACGCACATACTTGCTCATGTGTATACACACTCATATCCGCACACATACACTCACCCGGACACACCACCTTCTTTCCCCTTCTCCTCCCTTCAGTTCAGTTCAGTTCAGTTCAGTCACTCAGTCGTGTCTGACTCTTTGAGACCCCATGAATCGCAGCACGCCAGGCCTCCCTGTCCATCACCAACTCCTGGAGTTCACTCAGACTCACATCCATTGAGTCAGTGATGCCATCCAGCCATCTCATCCTCTGTCGTCCCCTTCTCCTCCTGCCCCTAATCCCTCCCAGCATCAGAGTCTTTTCCAATGAGTCAACTCTTCACACAAGGTGGCCAAAGTACTGGAGTTTCAGCTTTAGCATCATTCCTACCAAAGAAATCCCAGAGCTGATCTCCTTCAGAATGGACTGGTTGGATCTCCTTGCAGTCCTAGACCCCGGTAAGACCTTCATTAGGGAGGCCATCCTGGGAAAGGGCGTCCCACCCTGGGGAGAGACCGCCTCCGCCCTTGAAGCCTAAGGGTTCCAGACACCGCTGCCACCGAGCCCCTTCTGAAAAGATGATTCCCACGAAGAAGCCCATAAAGTTAGACCTGCATGAGCCCCAAAGCGCTGCCTGTCAGCCCTGTTCCTGGGCGCCCACAGTTCCCTGGAGCCCCTCTCAAATGAAGCTCCCCTGGAGGCGGCCTGGAGGCTTGTCCAGTGTCATGTACTCATGTGAGAGCTGGACCAGAAAGGCCGAGCGCCGAAGAATGGATGCCTGTGAACTGCGGTGCTGGAGAAGACTCTTGAGAGTCCCTTGGATTGCAAGGAGATCCCACCAGTCCATCCCAAAGGAGATCAGACCTGGGTGTTCATTGGAAGGACTGATGCTGAAGCTGAAACTCCAATACTATGGCCACCTGATGCGAAGGACTGACTCATTGGAAGAGACCCTGATCCTGGGAAAGACTGAAGGCCGGAGAAGGGGATGACAGGGGATGAAATGGCTGGATGGCATCACCGACTCAATGGACATGAGTTTGAGTAAACTCCGGGAGTTGGTGATGGACAGGGAGGCCTGGCGTGCTGCAGTCCATGAGGTTGCAAAGAGTTGGGCATGACCTAGTGACTGAGCAACAACAAAAGATGAGGACCCCCCACAGGTGAGGACCCCCACAGGTGAGGACCCCCACAGGTGAGGACCCTACAGGTGAGGACCCCCACAGGTGAGGACCCTTACAGGTGAGGTCCCCTACAGGTGAGGACCCTTACAGGTGAGGACCCCTACAGGTGAGGACCCCTACAGGTGAGGATCCCTTACAGGTGAGGATCCCTACAGGTGAGGACCCCTACAGGTAAGGACCCTTACAGGTGAGGACCCCCACAGGTGAGGACCCACAGGTGAGAGCCCTTACAGGTGAGGTCCCCTACAGGTGAGGACCCCCACAGGTGAGGACCCATACAGGTAAAGACCCCTACAGGTGAGGACCCTTACAGGTGAGGTCCCCCACAGTTGAGGACCCCCACAGGTGAGGACCCTTACAGGTGAGGACCCCCACAGGTGAGGACCCTTACAGGTGAGGACCCCCACAGGTGAGGACCCTTACAGGTGAGGACCCCCACAGGTGAGGACCCCCACAGGTGAGGTTCCCTACAGGTGAGGACCCCCACAGGTGAGGACCCCCACAGGTGAGGACCCTTACAGGTGAGGTTCCCTACAGGTGAGGACCCCCACAGGTGAGGACCCTTACAGGTGAGGAGCCCCACAGGTGAGGACCCCCACAGGTGAGGATCCCCACAGGTGAGGACCCCCACAGGTGAGGACCCTTACAGGTAAAGACCCTTACAGGTGAGGACCCCCACAGGTGAGGATCCCTACAGGTGAGGACCCGCACAGGTGAGGACCCCTACAGGTGAGGACCCCCACAGGTGAGGACCCCTACAGGTGAGGACCCCCACAGGTGAGGACCCCTACAGGTGAGGACCCCCACAGGTGAGGACCCCCACAGGTGAGGTTCCCCACAGGTGAGGACCCCCACAGGTGAGGACCCTTACAGGTGAGGTTCCCTACAGGTGAGGACCCCCACAGGTGAGGACCCCCACAGGTGAGGACCCTTACAGGTGAGGTTCCCTACAGGTGAGGACCCCTACAGGTGAGGACCCCCACAGGTGAGGACCCTTACAGGTGAGGTCCCCTACAGGTGAGGATCCTTACAGGTGAGGTTCCCTACAGGTGAGGACCCCCACAGGTGAGGACCCTTACAGGTGAGGTTCCCCACAGGTGAGGACCCCTACAGGTGAGGACCCCCACAGGTGAGGACCCTTACAGGTGAGGTTCCCCACAGGTGAGGACCCTTACAGGTGAGGACCCCCACAGGTGAGGACCCCCACAGGTGAGGTTCCCTACAGGTGAGGACCCCCACAGGTGAGGACCCTTACAGGTGAGGACCCCCACAGGTGAGGACCCCCACAGGTGAGGACCCTTACAGGTGAGGTTCCCTACAGGTGAGGACCCCCACAGGTGAGGATCCCTACAGGTGAGGACCCCCACAGGTGAGGATCCCTACAGGTGAGGACCCCCACAGGTGAGGACCCTTACAGGTGAGGACCCCCACAGGTGAGGACCCCCACAGGTGAGGACCCTTACAGGTGAGGTTCCCTACAGGTGAGGACCCCTACAGGTGAGGACACCCACAGGTGAGGACCCTTACAGGTGAGGTTCCCTACAGGTGAGGTTCCCTACAGGTGAGGACCCCCACAGGTGAGGACCCTTACAGGTAAAGACCCTTACAGGTGAGGACACCCACAGGTGAGGATCCCTACAGGTGAGGACCCCCACAGGTGAGGACCCCCACAGGTGAGGACCCCCACAGGTGAGGACCCCTACAGGTGAGGACCCCCACAGGTGAGGACCCCCACAGGTGAGGACCCTTATAGGTGAGGTTCCCTACAGGTGAGGTTCCCTACAGGTGAGGACCCCTACAGGTGAGGACCCTTACAGGTGAGGACCCCCACAGGTGAGGACCCCACAGGTGAGGCCCAGGAGGTGGGCTGGTCCTGATCCTGGAGACACACTCTTCACTGTGGACCCTGCGTAGCATCACTTCTTCGAGCTATGGCCACAAAGAGATTGGTTTAGCTCTTTCTAACTGGATAGTTGCCTCAGAGAAGGGTGAGACGCCAGTCAAGGACCGCAAACACACGAAGGTCCCTGGGACCCAGGACAGCGTTGCGCCCGGGAGTGCGAGGCCGTGGGAGGCCCGCCCTGCGCCCGGACCCTCCCCGCGAGCTCCCACCGAGCCCTGCAGCACGCCGCCGTGTTCACCTCTGGAGATGCTCCAGGCCGATCTGCGTGCTTGGAGCTTGCGTTGTAGACAGACATGAGTAGGTTTCAGGAGACCATAAATCTGCCTGCCATTGGGGGCTGCTGAAGGGACTGCTGAATGAGACGGGAGGCGAGGAAGGCCTCCCGGAGAGGGGACAGGTACACACAGACTCAAGAGAGAGAGAAACCGTGGAGATACTGGGGAGACGATGAGCCAGTCTCAAGAACAGCCTGTGCAAAGGCCCTGTGGCAGAGGGGGCACAGGGAGCTTGGTTAGGATGGCAGGGGGTGGTGGTGGGAGGAGAGGCCACTCGGGGGCACCAAAGTCCACCCCAGGCACAGCCCGGAGTCACACATGACGCTCATGCTGGCGCTCACGGCTGCCGGGAGGGCATCAGTCCCACTGGTGCAAGCGTCAGGGTGGGTGTCAGCGGCCCACCGCCTGAAGGCACAGCACTCCACTGGGTCTCTTCCGACCTTTCAGAGAAGCGGCTGCCCGTCCCAGAGGGCTCTCTCTCTCCCCACGTGGGTGGTGGCCGAGGGCGGAGGAAGTGCCAGGCTGGACTCAGAAAAGGAGTCGGGGGCAGTGGGCAAGCGGCTCTTTTTCTCGTCTGTTCTGGGAGAGCAGTGCATCTCCCATCTCCTGGTGCAGTCAAGGGCCACCAGCCTCCACCCGCAAGGGCACGCTGTCAGCCACAGGACCCGAGGGGAGACAAGGGAAACATCGCAGCTCCAGGGAGGGTGGACGGATGGCAGGACGGGCTGAGCGGAGGCGAGGGCCCCCACGGTGCGGTGCGGGGCGGGGCTGGCTCCGTTGCTGGGCAGGGGCACACAGCGCCTCCCGCCTCAGGCAAAGACGCGTCCCTTGCTGGTACCTCAGAGCTTCCTGGGTGACAAGTCGCAGAGAGTGAGGCCTCCACGGTGACAATCTTGAATCTGCTCTGTTTTACATAAAAATTCCAAGGTTTTATTTGAGGCAATGACTGAGCAAATTAATTGACTCCCGCCCCTCCAACTCCATTAGAGAGAAACTTACTTTGAAAGAAGTCTCAGCTGTCTTTCCCTCCCAGCTGGGGAAGAAGGGCGGGGCTAACAGATCCTCCTACCTCAGGCCGCTAGAACAACCAGGAGAGGTACACCAGGAGATGGTTTTCAGACAAGGCCCAGCTAGCAGCCCGTCACGAGGCCCCAGAAAGAAGTGAGGAGATGCAGGGGAACCTACACAAGCGCGCCCGCCCGCCTGATGCTGGCCACCCAGAGCACAGAGGGGTGTGACTCGGATGTGAGCAGCCTCCCGACGGCTTCACTGCTGATGTCTATGGAGGACCTCAGGGAGAAGGGCCACCAGCCCACACTAACTCGTCCAGGAGGGAGAAGAAGAGGGAGGACTTCCCAGCTAATTCTCCAAAGCCAGCATCCCCCTGATTCCAAAGCCAGGCCTGAGCGCCCTTCGGCCTGAGAGCCTATGCATACCTGCTCCTCGGTGGGCGGCTGGCTGACGTCGGCATGGGCTCTGACCGGCTAGCTTCTTTTCCAAGTCAGGAGCAGAGAGCCATCCTCTGATCAGAGAGACTGAGGGCACCGGGAAGCAGGTGGAGGTGGTGTCTCGGGCTTTGGAAGAAGCCCCCAGCGCCTGTGATATCACACAGAGCGGGCGGCCACCTACCTACCGAAATATAAAGGCTGCCAGAGCTGCCTTCCAGCTGAGCCACCCGCCACCCAGGGGGGCTCGGCCCCCTGCCAAGCCTTGCAGACCACCCAGCCTCCACTGGAAGCCGCCCTATGCTTCCCTGCCCTGCCTCCAGGTTTGATCCCCGCGGAGGCTTGGCTGCTTGGAGAGCTGATGGTGTGTTTGTGAGACAGAAAAAAAGCCCATGAAGGAAGCCCGCCCACAGCCACGTCTCTGACACCATTTCAAGTAATCCTCGGGGCCCCCTGTTCGGTCCTCCCGTCCCAGGGTTTACTGGGCTCTCCCTTCACTTCAGGGACTCAGGGACGTTCAGGGCCACCCCTGCCAAAGCTCCATCAGCGCAGACAGAGGGGCAGAGACGCCAGAACCAAGGGCCCGGGCTCCAGACGAGCCTGTCTTTTCCTAACGTGCGGCAGGGGGCCGTCTGCCTGACCTCTGCGTCCCTCCTGCTACCGCAGGGGTCACTCCCGTGCCGAGGAGCGGCCGCAGCGGGAACCACCACCCGGCACACAGGAGGCGCCCGTCAACTCCAGCAGGAAGGGCCGCCTTTGTGAACACTTCCAGCATGGAGCCGCTCCGGACCAGTGTGCTTGGAAGCCTGACAAATCAGAGCTGACTCTGCCTTTCAGCGCCGTCCAGAAGGGGCTCCTCTCTCGGGTGGCCCCCTGTGTCCAGACGTTTGGATGCCCTGGTGAAGGTGAGCCAAGAATGCCACCAGGCCGCACAGCCCAGACCCCGCAGGAGGGAAGAAGGGGGAGGGAAGTCCTCCCCGCCCAGGGGGTTCTTCCCACAAACGGGAAAACGGCAGGGTGCGACTCCCTGAGAAATCAGGAGACCGCGCTGTGCTCGTTACACCAAACCGGCCCCCAGACCCAGAGCCCCCCAGGGCTGGGGGACAGGGACGCCCCTGTCTTCCCCACCGGAGTGCCCCGAGGCCCCCCTGCTCGTGACTTTTGAGCCAGTGGAAGACAGATCATCCCCAGCGGGGGGAGGACTCTCAAGGACAAATCTGGTTTCCTTCTGTTTCCCACTGCGCAAATAGCCTGTCACTCTCTGTGGAAAGCAAAATCGCTGTCGTCTGCACCTCCGCCCAGAGGAGCAATACGGGGCCACAGGCCTTCCTGCCAGGCCTCTCCGCCCGCTCCTCCTGAAGCCAGAGGGGCTGGCACGCCCCCGCCGTCCCCCTGCACACACACACACCCACTGGGAGCAGCCTCCGGGACACATGCCTGGCAGGGCTGCCCGGGGTGGCGTGTGCCCGTCGGGGGAGAGCAGGGGAGGCCAGGGAGAGGGGGGCGCCTCCACACTGTGGGGATCTTCACCAGAGGAGCCTGGTGCTGCAGCAAGAAGGCTGCGGTCGTGTGTCCTCGGGGTGCCTTGGAAACCCCCTGAAGGTGGGCAGCCGAGCTCGCCTTGCCTCGCGGCCCTGGCGTCCCATCAGCATCCCTCTCCCAGGGTCCTCGGCCTCCTGTTCACCCTCCTCTCATGCATTAGGGAGCCCACAGGTTGTGCTCCGGCAGGCCGGCTCTGGCCCCACGATCCCGGTCCCGCATCCCAGTGGCTTTTGTCCATCTCCTCTTCCCGGTTGAGCCTCTGAGCCCACCTGCCTGGAGAGCGGCAGCTCAGACGCGCTCCTGCGTCCGCAGGGACTCCTCCGTCCCCAAGGGCCCTGCCCCGCCCCTGCCTCTGCCCCCTGGTTGCTCACACCACCCCCGTCCCCTCCTTCCCTCCCTCCCCCCGGCGTTCACTGCTGCCAGCTCCGTGAGTACCCGGGGCACCCTCCCCATGCCCCGTGCCCTCTTGCCTCGTCCTCCCGGCCTCCCGCTGTCCCTGCTGACGCCCCTGCCCATCCCCCTGGTGTCCATGGGGGCAGCTGTCGGTGAGTGTGGGGAGCTGAGCAGCGTCCTCCCCTCTCTGAGCCTCCTTTCTTTCTGGGGGAGCTCCCTGGGGTGGCTGAGAGGGCAGAACAGGGGGCCCGGCTCACCCTGGGCACCCAGGGGGCCTCGGCGACAGGGATGGCGCTCCAGCCGTTGTCAGGGGCACAGTCCACACCCACGTATGCCAGTCTCTGAGGGATGACCCCAGGGCTCTGCAGGGACCCCAGCGCATTGCTCACGGTCAGCATCGCAGCCTGTCCCCTGAGAGGACGGCCCAGGCCAGCCTAGCAGCCCCCAGCCTCTCCTGACTGGTACGGGCTCCCTCCCAAGGCAGCCGGTGGGTCCTTCCAGGGGATCTACTGCAGCCACGCCCCAGAGTGAGCATCCACGGCCTGCCCTTGTAGGTCCCCCCACCCCGTGTACCCAGCGCTAACCCCACATCGGCTCTCTGGGGAACGTGCCTGTGGCCCCCCGGGGGTCAGTCCCCCCAGTGCTCTGGGACTGACTCCAAGCCAGGTGACCTGTCCTGCCGCCCCTGGGTCACGCCCAGCTCCGGCTCCAGTGGACTGCAGCTCTGTGTCCAGGAGGCTGGGCCCCCGTGTGTCTGGGCAGCTGCATGTTCCCAACAGACATGCCAGGACTCACCAACACCCAGCAATGAGAGGTTTCCTTCTTGGGTGATGGGGCTTCTCCCCTCCAGGGTGGGGAGGCTGCTGGAATCCAGCCCAAGGACCCCATCACGTCTCATTTTTGTTGTTGTTCAGTGGCTCAGTCATGTCTGACTTTGCAACCCCATGGGCTGCAGCACGCCAGGCCTCCCTGTCCATCACCAACTCCCGGAGCTTGCTCATGTCCATGTCCATTGAGTCTGTGATGCCATCCAACCATCTCATCTTCTGTCGTCCCCTTCTCCTCCTGCCCTCAATCCTTCCCAGCATCAGAGTCTTTTCAAATGAGGCAGCTCTTCACCTCAGGTGGCCAAAGTATTGGAGTTTCAGCTTCAGCATCAGTCCTTCCAATGAACACCCAGGACTGATCTCCTTTAGGATGGACTGGTTGGATCTCCTTGCAGACCAAGGGACTCTCAAGAGTCTTCTCCAACACCACAGTTCAAAAGCATCAATTCTTCGGTGCTCAGCCTTCTTTATGGTCCAACTCTCACATATGTGCGTCAGTTCTCATAGGCTAGACCTTAAGGGAAACCTTCTGGTTTCAGAGACTCATGAGCTTTTCAAAACCCATCTTCTTGATTCCAGGTTCTTTGCACTTATGCTGGTGATTTGGACCCTGCTCTGCTCTGTCTGCCTGAGACCCGCAGGGCTGGCACAGCGCCCAGGCCTGGGCCATCACTCTGGGCTCTGTGGTCTCTGGGTGGCAAGACGGTGATGGAGGTTCCCCCGGAGCTTCAGAGGGAGCCTGATCCCAGGAGAAGCAGGCCAGGTGCCCACTGCCCCTGCTCACCAGCGATGCCCATGAAGGGGTCCTACTCCCCTGGTGGGACTGAAATGAGAAATCCAAGATCCAGGGCCACGCTCCCTCCAGAGGCTCCGAGGAGGGTCCTTCCCACCTCCTCCAGCTCCCGGGGGCCCCAGGCAGCCCTAGCTGTGGCCACGTCCCCCTGGCCTCTGCTCGTCCTCCCGTGACCCTCTTCTCTGTGTCCCTGTGAGTCCCACCCCTCCTGTGAGCACCCCAACCGCTGGATGAAGGGCCCACCTTAAGCCCAGGGTGATCACGTCTCATCTCTAGGTCCTTAATAGAGAATTACATCTGCAAAGACCTTCTCACCAAATCAGGTCACATTCTGAGGTTCTGGGTAGACACACATTTAAGGACTCCACTGGGCCCACCCCAGTGGTCAAGAGCCCTCCTGGAGACCGAATTCAGTCTCTGGGTTGCAAAGATGCCCTAGAGTAGGAAATGACCACCTACTCCAATATTCTTTCCTGGGAAATCCCATGGTCAGAGGAGCCTGGGGGGCTATGGTTCTCAGGGTTGAAAAGAGTCAGACACGACTGAGCGGTGTCAATCGGATGTGACTCACGCATGCACACTGGGCCCACAGGCTCACACCTGGGATCCCTGCAGGGCTGGGAGCTGTCAGAGCCAGGATCCGTCGGCCCCAGCCTTGACTGTCATCAGGGGAAACTGAGGACTGGGATGGTGGTGGGGGCTGTCCTGGGACCCCGGTGGGCTGTGCAGGGTCTGCGCACGTGGGGCTGAGTGCAGTTCTATGCCGGCGGCCAGGAGGAGTCCAGACACTCCCTGGCGGCCGGCCCAACTTCCCGGGTAAATAAAGAACCAGATAAACAAACACACCTCGGGTGAGGTGACCGTGAGCTGCAGTGACAGCCCAGACAGCCTGCAGTGTGCGCCCGGGAAGGGTCTGCCTTCACGAGCAAATCGCCTGGCCATCTGGAGACGCGGGCGCTGCAGGGGCGGGCGTCACACAGAGACTCGGAGTGACAGGTGGCGAGGCTGGGGCTCCGGGGGCCCCCATGCTGGCCTGGGGGGTGGGCACCAACAGGTGTGGACACGGGTGCCTGGATCCTGGGGGTCCTCCAGAGAGGCGGGGGTCTGGGTTTCCCGCCTTCCCTCCTGCTCGTTTCCCCCATCCCTCCTTAGACAGATGGCGAGGCCAGGATGGGCCCACAGGAGGTGGAGCAGCGGCTCCCAAAGCTGAGTCCCCGCACCCCGGAGCCCTAGCAACCCCTCCCCACGGCTGCCCCTCCTGCGCCCAGGCGCCCGCCCGCCGGCTCCAGCCCCGCCCCCAGCTGCCCTCCCAGAAGGCTGTTAGCCTGGCAGCCCAGCTTCTGCTATTTTTTCTCGTTTCTCCTTTTCTGAAACAGACTTGGCAGAACGGGAGGAACATTAACGAGGGTGGGATCAGGGCGCGGGACCAGGGAGAAGTTACTGGTTTGTTTGATTTCAGGGAGTCCTGGACACAGAGCTCCTGGGCTATGGGGTTGGGGGGTGGGCAGCGGGAAGCCAAGGGTGCCCAGGAGGCTGAGGGCCGGGGGTCCCCTCCCGGCGGGCGCAAGTCCAGATGAGGAGCTCAGGCTCTGACGCGGTTGCTGCCCGCTGGACTAGGTTTCCTGGGGGGGCCTCGGAGGCTGGACCCCCAGGGCCTCCCGGCCGCTCCCTGTGAGCTCCCAGGGATGGAGGCGCATGCACGGCTGCTGTGTAGACTCGCCAGCACCAGCCCAGGGCCTGGTGGGCACCGTCCATCACAGCTACCAGGCCAGCAGAGTCCAGGGAGGGCAGCGTCCTGGCCCAGCGCCTCCTGGGGGCTGCACTGGGGTCAGCCCCGCAAGTTCGGTGTTGACATGGACACAAAGGATATCTTTGCTGGGCTCACGCGTCCTGAAAATCCAGAATTAAGTTCCCGGAGAGTCAGACGGAGCTGAGGGAAGGGGGAGAGAATGAAAGGCCAGAGGTGTGACACCTCGTCAGAGGCCGTCACCAAACCCAGACCCTGTGAAAATAGACGCGAGCAGATCAGTCGCTCTGCCTCCTTTCAACCTCTCCTTTGCTCTGCGCGGGGCTGGCGTCCTGGAAATTTATCAAACTGGGCTTTTAGGCATGCTTCTGATCTGACTGTTTGGGAATTAACCCGCAGGATGCAGGACGCTCACAGCCGCTCATTAGCACTATAGACGGCCTGGAGGCCGGCCTGGCGCAGTCTGCTGTGCACTTGATTCCCGTCCTGCGGGGCCGCGTTCCCCCACCCCCGCCATCCTAGGATGAAGTTCACGCCCACCAACTCAGGACAAAAGCCTGTTGTTCCCACCTGGGACTGGCGGGGCCTCGAACAGGGGCTGGGCCGGGCAGGGGACAAAAGTGTCTTTCTGTGGGATTCCAGCTCCCAGTGCCCCTGTGGTTCCCTCTGCCACCGTGTGTGTGCATGCTGAGTTGCTCAGTCGTGTCCAGCTCTTTCATGACCCCATAGACTGTAGCCAGGCTCCTCTGTCCATAAGATTTCCCAGGCAGGAATAGTGGAGTGGGCAGCCACTTCCTTCTCCATGAGATCTTCCCAACCCAGCGGTTGAACCCATGTCTCTTAGGTCTCCTGCCTTGGTAGGCGGGTTCTTTACCACGAGCACCACCTGGAAAGCCATTCACTCTGCCCTCCCCGCCTTTCCTCCGTGGGAGAAGGGTCAAGCAGGCTGCCTCCAGGAAGTGATGTCCCGCCGGCATTAAGAGTGTCAAAGTGGCGCACAGGTGCTCAGTGGGCATGTCTGGAGTGGAGTCAGTGGAAGGAAGTTCTGTGACGCTGGACAGAGCCCCCTGCATCCTCGGGATGGGTCCTGACCCACTCGGCACACCACAGTGACCCACCCTGCGCTCGGTAGCCTCAGCACAAACCAAGCTTCCAGGAGACAAGCTGCCCACAGCCTCTGCGCCCACCGCCTGCATCCCGGCATCCAGCGCTGTGGTCCTTGCTGCCCGAGACCCAACAGGACCCTGCCAGGGGCAAAGTGCCAGGCATCGTGGAGTCGCTACATCAGACAAGGGAGGAAGGTCACCGTGGAGACCTCCTGACCCCCCACGGCAGGACCCCTTGTGTCCTGAGGGCATTCACCCTTCATCTCCATGGTGGCCTGTGGAGAGGGGGGCTGTCGTCACCCTGACTCTGCAGACGCCAGGACAGAGGCTCAGGGAGGTGCAGGCCTTCCCCAAGACATGTGACCGGGAGCGGCGATCCCAGAGCCCGGTTCGGGATAGCCGATGCTCCCCACAAAGGTACCAGGCCCCTCAGGACGCAGTCCAGGCGAGGACACCACTGCCAGGTCCCGGCCCTACCGCAGCCTCGGCCAGCTCCAGGGCCCCCGCGGAGACCGGCATTTCTCAGATGGCAACCAGTGCCTCGGGGGGCACGGCCAGCTCTCCTGGCAAGTGTATGAAGCGCCCTCCCCTGAAAGGCTGGCCCCACCCCCTCCTCAGACAAGCCTCTTTTCCAGGAAACCAGACGATTCTCACACAGAGCAAACGGCCCTGTAATAGGCTCAGAGCGCCGAGCCGAAGATCCAGGGCGCTGCGCCCAGCCTCAGCCAGAGGATCCCGGGCTGTCGGGGCAGGACCAGCCTCCACGGGGGTCCTGGGGGCCACTCTCTCATGAAGTGAGGGTCACAGCTGCCGATGCAGCTGCTCCCGGGACACTCGGACACACACACAGGCAGCACGCACGCACACACAACCCACGCGCGTTCACGTGTGCACATACACACAGGCAGCACGCACACACAGGTAGCATGCACAGATTCACGTGTGCACACACATCTGGACATGGACGCAGGCCCGCCCAGGGTCCTTGCTGAAATATGCACGCGTGCCCTCACGTGTGCGTGTACATCCTGTGTGCTCAGGACACACACGCATGCTCTCCACACACACTCCTTCCTGAAACCCAAGACCCCAGGGCCAGCTCTGGCCTCCACAAGACCGAAGGCTCTGTCAGCCCTGAAGCTGGTTTCAGTGGAAAGCTGAGAAGACCTGCCCTCCCACAGCTGTTTTGAAGTCCAGGAAACGCTGGCAGGCCCTGGGGACACTGACTGACGCCTTCTGCTGCCGGGCCTGGGCCTGGCAGAGCCGGCCCTTTGTTCCTGGGCCCGACCATCTGGCCTCAGCAAGCGGAGGGGCTGTCTGATCTGCCTTTGATCAGCTGGTGTCCGGCAGGCCCGGTGGGGTCTTCACGAGGTCTGATCTGGGGAATCCAACTGACCCAGAGCCTGTGATCAAAGAAGGGGCACCTCACGGCTGTCAGCTCCCAGCCAGGCCCATCCTCCCTGCAGCTGCAACAATGCAGGTCCACAGTCGCCCTCAGAAGCCCGCCTTGTCACAGAGCCGTTGAGGCCATCACGGCGCTGGGCCACCCCTCCTGGGGATGCTCGGCCCTGCCCAGCGGCCGCAGCCCATTCCTGCGCCATCCTCACTCGGGCCAGCGTCCCTGCTTGGACCCGGCATCCGTCAGCCCCCGTCCACGCCTGCCCCTACCCCCACACGGCCCTAGTCTCCCCCTGGAGACCTCCTCTCCGGCTCATGACCTGCACATGGCCACCTCTAGCAGGGCTGCCTGCAACCCAGCGGGGACACGTCTGACTGTTCTCTTCTGGGCCCCCAGCCCCACAGGGCACGTAACAGGGCATGGATGTGGGAACTGGCCAGTGGGGGTGTTGCTGAACCGCTCACCACTGACCACCTGGTGTGAGAAGAGTGTTTACATGTGTCTGAGTCGGCATCTCCAGAGAAACAGTGCAGGGGTGTGTGTGTACATGTGCAGAGAGAGCTTTACTACGTGGAACTGCTCACGCTCGTGGTTATGAAAGCTGACAAGTCCCAAGATCACAGCCGGCAAGCTGAGCTGGGACCCAGGCAGGCGGCGGTGCCGCTCCAGTTATCAGCTCTCTGAGCCCAGGAAGGGCTGGGGTCTCGGCTGGAGCCAAAGACAGGGAAAGAGCGGTCACAAGTCAGGCGGAAACTCCCTCTGTGTGCAGGGAGGGTCATCCTTCTGGTTCTATTCAGGTCATCGACTGACTGGACGGGACCCGCCCACACTGGGGAGGGCCGCCTGCGTCATCCAGTCTCGGGTTCGAATGCTACCCCCCAAAGCGCCCCACAGACGCACCCAGGTTGTTTAAGCAGACATCTGCGCCCAGCCCCCGGGGCCCGCGATGCTGACAAAAAAGCCGCACCAGGTGAGGACCAGAGTGTTTGTTACTGAGTGGCAGAGACACTGACAGAGGGCGATGAAACATTAAACAGCTGTAAGTCCCCGGGGCCCGCCTCTGCCCCTGGTGCCCAGGGAAGCTCTCGTCCAATTACACGCTGCTGAGACCAACCAGCCCATCATGTCCCCTGGGAGCCTGGGAGGACCAGGTTCTGAAAGCAGCTGCTTCCTTTCTGGCTCTCAAACACTCACAAACATGCTGAATTATTAAATGACTGGGCCTCCTCAGGTCTCACCCATCCATTACAGGCCAGCTCTGACGTGAGGGTCCGGCAGACAGGCCTCACCGGGACTCGGACGGAGGCTGGGGGGCTGTCTCCCTGGGGCTTCAGCTCCTCACCCACAGGGAGAGGCAGCTGTCCCTCTTGAGGACACTTGTCCAACATCAGAGAGCTTCTCCCGTCTCCCTCTGGCCCCCGGCGTGCAAAGCATGTGTGCACAGACACGCCCCCCGCCCCAGCACCTACGTGTGGGTTGGAACCAGGAGGAAGCTTGTGTGCACAGACACGCCCGCGTGCACAAGCGTGCCCACCTCCCACTCCCGTAATCCACAGGAGGGGCTGGCCCGGGGAGACAGCAGTTCCTGGCTTCAGGGGAGCAGGCCTTGTTTCCTGGTGAGGCTGGGCTTTCACCACAAGCTGGGGAAGAGCTCCCACGCCAGGCGGCGTCCAGGCAGAGTGGGGGTCCGGCTGTGAGTGGGAGCAGGAACCAGTCACGCCCCGCGGGTTCCTGTCACCTCGTGGGGAGGTTTGGGTCTCCTCTCCTTCCGCAGGGCCCTTCTGCTCCTCTCCCCATGTCTTTCGCCATCCGGGCTGCCTTCTCCGGGAAGCCTCTCCGGATTGCAATCTCTCTTCCTCCCTGAAGCTCACTCGGCCCTCCACCCAGGCGCCGGCACCCCGTCTACCGTGAACCGCGGTGCGTGGCCTCCGGTCAGCTTCAGGGCATGAGGAGCTCAGCGCCTGCCCGGCCTCCACCCCAGCACAGCGCCCTGCACACAGTCCAGCGTAAGAAATCCTCGTTGTATGAACCACCCTGGGGGGAACCCACCCCTCAGACTGGACACAATCCACGCGCTCCTGCTGACCAGGAAGGAAATAGTCCAAGAGCGAAGATTACAGGGGCTCCTCGGAAACCCAGCCTGCTCCCGGCCAGGCAGGCATGATGGGAGAGACTTCCCTCCGGAGGTGACCGTGACCTTGGAAGCCGCAGGCTCCACAATGCCTCCGGGCGACCCTGCTCACTGCCCCGGCCGCTCCCCCCACCCCAACCCCCAGGGCCACAGGACCTCCAGACCCACTTGGCGGACACGGCAGCCAAGGTCACACAAGTCCCCCCCCGGGGGAGGTTGACCAGATACCCAGCTCCTGTTCCACTCCCCCTGGCCTCTGCCACCCTTGAATGCAGGCCCTGACCTTTCCCTCTGCGTTTCAGCTCTCCAGCTCAGCCCTGTGCCTGGTGTGCGGGGGGCCCCCCGACTCTGCAAAACGGCTTTCATAACAGAGCGGTCAGCTGTTCAGAGCCGTGCAGAAAGGAAACAAGCCTGGGGCCACCCGAGACAGCTGAGCTCCAGGAGCCGTGCCCGCCTGTGGCGGCGGCCCATGAATTACTCAGGTGGTCCCGGCAGGTGGGCCTCCGCTTCCCGTCCTCAGGACCAGCCAGTCCCTCCCTCTGTGCCCCGCCCCCAAGGCCCAGACTCTGCCTTGCAGTGAGCCGCACCCCCACCAGTCCTCCGGGACACGGTGATGGTTAATTAGACACAGTTGGCGCGGCGCCCTCAGAGCACCAGTGATGATAACCATGCAAGGAGACGCTGGCATAATCGGCACTCCGGTCTAATTCAAGAAAAATGGATTTGACTTTGGTTGACAGCACGCCAATTTTAAGAGGGTTTCAAGCTCCGCACATGTCTCTTCTGCATGTGGCCCAGCCACAGCCCACACGCCTCCAGTCTCCCCCCTGGAGTTTTCCGAGCTGGACAGAGTCAGGGCTGAGCGGTCAGACAGGGATTCGCGCCCTGAGTCACCGGTGGACAGGGCCGCACCCCCCAGACCAGCCTTCCCCGGGGACAACATCTCAGAGCTGGAGCCCACGCCTGCCGGGCACTGAAGGGGACCCTCGTCCAGTCTCAGATCCCCTAGGGGTCCCGTCAGTCCAGCGTCCTCAGACGACATCGTGGGAACAGAAGCTTCCCATCCACTCCTGTTCCCTGGAAGCTTCTGTTCCCTGAGGAGCCCAACTTCCACGCCCCAGAAAGAGAGATTTCCCCAGAGGTGGTTTTCCAGCTGGCAGCCCCGGGCACGGCCCGCTTGGGCCCTGTCCACTGCAGCCTCAGACAAGACTCGGCAGCCGGGAGGGACTGAGTCTTTTCAAACATAGTAGTGTTTGTTTTTAATCATTGAATTAACTGCTGCATCCTGGAGCCCCACCCCTGCGCTCCGGGACATGGTGGGCGCTCCGAGCCCGCGTTTCTTGGTGAGCATCAGGCCTGGCCGTGGCCCGGCCTTGCCCAAAGCCAAGGAGGCCAGGGCTGCCCACGGAGCGCAGAGGCTCCACACCTGACGCCTGGAGGCTGCAGCTGCTGGGGAGCTGGCTCTGAGCTCCCTGGGGTCGGCGGGTCAGGGTCGGGGGGAGGTTCTTGGGGGCCCCAGGAGAGCCAGACTCTCTTCGGCGCAGTGGAAGCAGGCCGGGGAATCTCGAGCACACAACCAGAGGTGCGAGAAAACTCCAGCCTGGACGGACGCAGATGCCTGCACTCCTAACCCTCCGCCAGCCGGGGGTTGTGCTGGGGGCTTGTCTTCTTTTCTTTACTTTGAACCAGCCGGGCCAGGGCAGGCTTGTTAAGACTGTCTCCCCTGCAGCATCCAGCCCTGAGCCAGCTCCACCTGGGGCCACAGTGTCCAGAGCTGGGCCTGTTCCCCTCCCCTACGTGGGCTGCTGGCAGCCGGCTCACCTCCCCTGACCCTCGGAATTTTCCTGGAGGGGGAGCGTATCGTCCAACGGGGGACCTGGCCGGTGGGTCCCTGGCTGCCCTGCAGGGGACAGAAGCCCCTGCTCCATCCAGAGGTGGTTGACTGTGTCAGCCGTGAGACAGGGGGCGCAGATCTGCACAGCGAGACAGGCCTTGTGGGCCAGGCAGACTGCCTGGAGGAGGAAGCCAGGATGGGACAGTGCCCAGGAGGACTCACCCCGGGGCTCAGCAGGGACCCCGGGACTCCAGGAAAGGACTGGGGGAGCCTGGCAAGAGGACTCGGGGTGCCATCAGAGCAGGTGGGCGGCTGCTGGAGGTCACACGGTCCCCAAAGGGCGGCCTCCCCAGGGGAGCTGAGGACCCAAGCGGAGAGCAGCGGAGGTCTTGATGGGGGTTCGGAGGAGGGACCAGGGACACCGGGAACCCGGCCTTCGAGCTGGTCAGAGGGCAAGGCGAGCCAGGCTGCCTCCAAGGATGGGTGGGTCTCTGTCACTAACTCGTGTCAGACTCTTTGTGACCCCATGGACTGTAGCTCGCCAGGCTCCTCTGTCCATGGGATTCTCCAGGCAAGAGTAGTGGAGTGGGTTGCCATTTCCTTCTCCAGGGGATCTTCCTGGCCCAGGGATTGAACCCCTGTCTCCTATGTCTCCTGCACTGCAGGCAGATTCTTTACCCACTGAGCGATCAGGAAGGACAGGTAAGACTGGGACAGAAACTGGCCTCTGGGAATAGGGGGGCCCGTAGTCCCAGACAAGTGTCCCCCCAACTGTCCAGAGCCCCAGCAGCCTGCCTGGCCCGCAGATCACCCACAACCTCAAAGGAGGCCCGGAGCTGGGCCTTCCGCCAACAGTGTGTCCCTGGCCAGCTACGACAAGCCCGGGGGGTGCCCAGGGGCTGTGGCCCGAGGCTGCGCGGGATGAATGTCCAGACCCAGGGTCAGCCAGGGCGGACTCTAGCCCCAGAGGGCCCTTGGCACCGTCGGAGCAGTTGGGTCCAACATCTGGGGGACGGCGTTCCTGACACCTCGTGGGGGGCAAGGATGCTCTAGACCCCCTGCAAGGCCCCAGGCAGCCCCAACGACAGAATTATCTGACCCCAAACGTCACACGTGCAGGGCTCAGCAGTGAAGGCACCGTGATGCCCAGGGGGCTCCTGCCAAGGCACAGCACCACGGGCAGCCCCGTGCCAGGGTCTAGACCAACAGTCCCAGCCTTTTAGGCACCGGAGACCAATTTTGTGGAAATGAATTTTTCCACAGACCAGGGTTGGAGGATGGTTTGGGAATGATTCAAGCTCATGACATTTATCCTGCATTTTATTTCTGTTATTATCACACCAGCTCCCCCTCAGACCGTCAGGCGTTACATCCCGGAGGCGGGGACCCCTGGCCTAGACAGTGTCTACAGCTCTGCTGGGATTCCCGTCCTGCATGCATCTCCCGTGTGGAGACTGAGGTCCACGGAGAATGGAGGGGAGCCCGCCGGCCCAGGCCAACCGTCTGGAGCCGCCCTCTCAGGATTCCCGTGGGACTGAGCCCTCAGACACGTCCCAGAAATTCATGATGTCCTCCGTTATGCTAACCACCACCCTGTCCGCCAGGAGACACCACACACAGGCCCACGTGCCCATGTGAACACACGACACGCATGCACACACAGGCCCACGTGTCCAACCACACACGTGCCCATATGAACACACCACACAACTCACACAGGCCCACGTGCTCACGTGCAAAGCACACACATCCACGCACCCAAGCAGCTTCACTGAAAGGGTTGCTCCTGTTTCCTGCCTGCCCACCCCCCGCCAGCTCTTGCAACCTCCAGGAGAGAAGCGAGCAGGATTAAGACGTCTTGATGGGATCTGAGGCGGCCTGCCCCACGCGCCTGCGTCTGGCCCTGAGCTCTGGGCACTTTAGTATTCCGTGCACTCTGCTCCCCGCTCGCCCCAGTCCTACAGCCTCAAATTGCCTGCTTTTCATCCCCAATATCACTGCCCACACCCTCGCTGAGCTATTGTGGCAGCCACGGCCCACCCGAGGCTGGAGTTTCTCAGGCATGAACGTGAAGGACAGAGCGGAGTCTAAGCCCAGACCCGAGGCGGCCACGGGCCCTGGCGCTTTCATCACGGTGGGAAAGCCTCCCGCTGCCCGCTCCGGAAAAAACCCCATGCTGATTCTGCTTGATCTCAGGTAGCAATTTTGTTCAAAGCCTCCTTTCTTATCCTATTTGCTCTTCAGGCATCTTCTCCCAACGTGATCACTTCACAGCCACGGATCGCAGGACCTGCCGGGATGCACACGGCCCGTCCCTCTGCCACAGAGCGGCCTCAGGCGGAGCCCACGGGCCAGGGCGGGCCTGGCGCACAGGGGCCACAGGTTCTGCCCCGACCTCTCCCTGAGAGCCGGCGGGGCCTCTGGAGTCTGACCCCGGTTTCTCCTGCTCTTGGTCTGTCCTTTCCACCTTCTGCTGAGAACCACAACACTGGCCAGGTCTGGTTTGTCTGCTCATGCAGGGCCCAGCCTGGAGTTGTTCAGTCACTCAGTCGTGTCTGACTCTTCACGACCCCAGGGACTGCAGCATGCCAGGCTTCCCTGTCCTTCACCATCTCCTGAAGTTTGCTCAAATTCATGTCCATTGACTTGGTGATGCCATCCAACCATCTCATCCTCTGTCATCCCCTTCTCCTGCCCTCAATCTTCCCCAGCATCAGGGTCTTTCCCAATGAATCAGCTCTTTGCATCATGTGGCCAAAGTATTGGAGCTTCAGCTTCAGCATCAGTCCTTCCAGGGAATATTCAGGGATTGTCTCCTTTAGGATCCAGCCTGAAAGCAGCTGAAGTTTAGGAGGATGAGCAGAGCAGGAACACCTGTGGGCCCCAGAGTTCATCTTCTAAGGGACCGAGCCCGGGGCCCTGAGTGCTTGGCTCCCCAGGAGGCACCACCACCCAGTCAGTGCCCTGTCCCGCTCCCTGCAACATCAGCACGCAGCCTTCACTCCAGGCTCGCTTGTTCCTCCTGGCTCTGAGCTTAGAAGGGAAAAACCTTCCAAATATGAATTATGTATTGAAAACCCAGGCAGAGCAATCACGGGCAATAAATAATTCCGAGCTACAGACACATTAGTTAGCTGTACAATCCACTTACAGGCTCAACCAGCCATCTCACTAATAAGAGGCAGAAGCAGAGGCTCAGCTAACACGGAACTCGGGCAGCGCACTTGCAGGGCTGGCGGGTTGCTGGCCGGACCGCTGCTGCGTGTGCTCCCTGGGGTGCCAGCTGGTCAGGACCTCTGGCTCAGGGCGAAGGGGCCCGGGGGCCACTCTGCAGTGTCCAGACACAGGAGAAAGGATGATTACAGAAACTCTGCTCCATTGAACAGCAAGGCCACCTGGTTTCTGAAACTGGGCTAGCCTCACGTCGTCTGACGAGCAATCTTACGGGTCGCAGAGGATTCTGTGCAGCTCTAGAACTTCCTTAGTGAGCAGATCAGAGCTCTATTGAAATTAGCACTCAAGTGATTTACGGTTCAGTGGACATCTTTTTGGGGTCATTTTCCAAACTCCGTCCTTTTTTAAACTGAGGTATGGACATGAACTTGGGCAAACTCCAGGAAATAGTGAGGGACAGGGAGGCCTGGCGTGCTGCAGTCCATGGGGTCGCAAAGAGTCGGACACGGCTGAGCGACTGAACAGTGGTTGGTTTACAGTGTTGTGCTAATTTCTGCTGCACGGAAAAGTGGCTCAGTTATACACATACATACATATTCTTTTTCACATTCTTTTCCATCGCGGTTTAATCACAGGAAATTGAATATAGTTCCCTGTGCTATACATTGAAAGAAAGTGAAGTCGCTCAGTCGTGTCCGACTCTTTGTGACCCCATGGACTGTAGCCCACCAGGCTCCTCTGTCCGTGGGATTTTCCAGGCAAGGGTACTGGAGCAGGTTGCCATTTCAGTGGACCTTGTTTTTTATCCAGCCTCTAGATAATAGTTCGCATCTGCTGGCCTCAGCCTCCCAATCCACACTCCCCAGCCCCTCCCGCTGGGCAACCTCAAGTCTCTCCTCTGCGTCTGCGAGTGTGTTCCTGTTTTGTAGATGAGTTCACTTGGGTCCTACTTTAGATTCCACTTGGAAGTGATGTTATATGATATTTGCACTTGCAGTTGAGAGTATCTGATATATTCTTAAGTGCATCTCAGGCTGCTCTGCTTTCTAAGCTATCCTCGCTATTATCTCGGCAAACTTCTGCTCACACAGACTTTGCAATGTCTTGAAAAATTATTTGCTAAGCAGAGGTCCACCTTGACCCAGAACCTACTTAAATAATCCCAGATCAGCAGGCATGTCCTTGCTGGTGATGAATGTTGGCTGGTGGCTGTGAGTGGCCTGGCTCCTTACTGTGGTTCAAGGCTGGCTGGGCAGCAGGGGGTGGAACGCCCACCGTGGTCAGCTGTGCTGTTCCCTGGGTGCCTGCTCGTCCTAATTCCTGCCGCTTTCCCCGTGTTGGCCCTGGGCTGTTTCACACGCGTTGTCTCATTGGGTCTCAGTTGCCACGTGACCATGAAACAAGCAGGCTTGGGGTCCCAGGGCTGGTGAGAGGAAGCTGACCCCTGTCTGCCTGACCTTCAGCCTTAACTGCTCTGTGTCCCATCACGCTGCAGTGAGCCAGCAGGGTGGGCATCGACCTTGTCCAGGGTCCAGATACGGAAACCCAGCTGCGAGGGAGGATGGCGTCATCTATCCTCAGACAGGTCCAGTGAACAGTGGGGCGGGGCGGGGCGTGGTCCTGACCCTGAGCGGGCAGCGGTCCACATTCCCACTGGGCGTCCCCTGAGAAGACAGACTGGGCTGGAGCCTTTCTCAGAGCCGAGGATGCTCCTGCAGGAAGTGCCTCCATCTCCCGGAATGCCCCACCCTCACCTCCCCTGCCCAGACCCCAATGAGAACAAGGACAAAGAGCCCTGGTTACGATGTCTCAACAGCCGCGTGCAGACTCCGGCTCTCTGGCCCCCCCAGTTCCGGGATTCATTTGGCTGACCGTCCAGCCCTGAGGGCACAGGCCGCCCTGCACTTGCCCGCAAAGGAGCCCAGCCCTGGTGCCCTCAGCTCCACCCTCGAGGGTCTGGGGGACCACACCCAGGTCAGAAGGCTCCAAAACCCAGCATCTTTCCCCCTTAAGTGAAATTCACGCTGTGCCTGTCCAAGCTCCTCTCGGCATTTTAATGTTCTAAAAGCTTCAGCTTGCTCTCTGGGTCAATTTTCTTCCAACAAAATATTAAAATGAAGCTCTGAAAGCCTGCACCGTGGTCTGAGTGCCAGACCAGGCCATCGGAGCCCAGCGTTGCATCATGCAGGTGTAAATATTTAAAGAGGTGCCAGGGAGCAGAGCGCCCTGGGGAAGGGCGGGCCTGGGGCCGGGGCGGCCGTGGGCGCTGGGAAGGACGTCTGCGGACCTGCCTGACGGGAGCACCTGCCTGGGAGCTGTCTGACCCTCAGGTCGCTCCTGGCAACAGCCCCGAGGTGAGCGATGGGGCGGATGGCCACACCCATCCTGCGAGCCACCCTGCCTCTCAGGCCCGGGAGGAGGGGCCGTGATGGGCCCAACTTTGCAGGAGGCGCGGGGCGACTGAGGCACATGGAGACCGAGCCACCTGCCCGCGTGCGTCCGACATCAGCCAGGACACCCCGATCTCACTTTTTCTTCTGTGTTTTGGTCTCAGTCTCAGAACACAGACCCATAGGTCCAAACTCCTCAAGTCCCTGAAGGGCAACTGAGGCCCAGACTTGTCCAGGGAGGCAGGGCAGCAGGGAAAACCAAGTCCGACTTAGTCTCTCAGGCATTCATTCATTCGTGCAATTGTCCATCTCACAGACATGCACGGCTCAGAGTGGATGCCCAAAGCAACGAGCGAGGGAATGAAATCTGCTGGGTGCCAAGCGCAGTGCTGGACACGGGGGCCGGGAGTGGGGGGAGGTCATGGGTCCCCATCGGAAGAGTAGACGGGGGAACATACGTTCCCAGGAACCCAGCCGGGGGCGGGGCGCTGGAGGCATGATGTCAGGGCTGCCGTCCACCTCTGAGTACAGCCGGCCGGGGGAGGATCAGGGATGGAGCCCCTGGGGCGGTCAGCAGGCCGGTGATCCACACCCGAACGTCCGAGAGGGGCTCGGCAACACATGCAGGAGCACCAGGCTCCCCAGGAAGACACACCCTGTGCTGTCAAGCACCCCACTCCAGCGGGCGAGCGTTCGGGCCAGCCGGGGGCTTCCCTCCACTCTGCCCCATCACGTTCCCACCTGCATCCCTTTGCTGGGAGCAGGCTGGCTCTGTGAAGAGATACCAGGAGCCCTGGGCCTGATCTTGGCCGGTGATTCCTTCCTCTGATTTAGGTCTCCTCGTCTGCACCGCAGGGACAGTAGCAAAGACTCCCCCTCCGGTCCATGCCTGGCTCACCGTGACACCAGGCGGGTGTGTCTCTGCTCTGCTGGGGGCCGGGACCCCCACCCTCTGACACGGGCAACCTGATGCAAGGACGACCAGGGAAAGGAAGGGCCCCGAAGCCCGGGCAGGAGAGCAAGCCGGGTTCAGGAGGGCCCTCAGGGTGCTCTGTGGGAGGGGTCCCCAGGGCAATCGTTCCGTGGGGTCGCACTTGGTGAGGGGCAAGGCCGCTGCAGCCTCCCAGCCAGGCTGGGCGAGGGGCAGAAGCCCCCCTTCTGAATCCCCAGCCCGTGAAGGCGGGCCAGGCTGTCCTGCCCGCTCCAGGCTCAGCCCTGCAGCAGCAGGAGCTCAGGACATCCCTGCGTGAAGTCCACGCAGGAACTTACACCCAAGAGGAAACTACCCGGGGAAGTGGGCACCGGTGGCTAGAACACGCGCACCGACTATTCGTCTTGTCATCAGTTTCTTGACATCTTGAAACGTCTTCCATCTTCTGTGAGCCTGGGGCAAGGAATCCAGGGGTTTAACCATTGGGGAGGAGCTCTCAGCAGCAGCAGGATTTCAGCAGAGACTTGGGGTGTCTGCAGAGAGGTCATCTGGAGCGGGGTTGGGGTGCTGCACGGGGAAGGCTTCTTGCCCGCAGGTGTATAAACCAGCTACTCAGTCTCACTGCCCAGATGAGCAAAAAGCATGAGGTCTGATGGCTCCAAATCCTGGACTTCTGCAGATCTTGAAAACTGTCGCTGCTCCCCAATTTCACCCTGCAACGCCCCACCCCCACTTCTTGGCTGGACCCTGTCAGCTGAAAGTGTGTCTCAGTATGGTTGCTCCCCAGCCATCCCCCACCTCACCCCCATGCTTTTCTGCAAAGTCAGATTCACGCAGCAGGACACTGATTTCTAGAATCACAGCCCTCTGGAGCAGTGGGCAAGCACAGCAGGATCTGCTGCTGCTGACCCACATTTCAGGGTCAGCAGGGTCACTGTCCCACCCCTATTAGCATATGAAGTGGTAGTTACCAGCCTCATAAAGCATCTTCATCAAGAACCCAAGATTCGCTGGAAATGAGCCAAAAGCCTGGAGCCCTCTGGGAGACGGGGCCTCACACAGCCCAGGTGGCCTCGAGGGGCCAGCGTGTAGGACATCGTCAACAAGGCCACCATCCGGCCTGGCTCAAGCGGCCCTTTCCCTGGTTCCCCTGTGTGTTCTGATGCCTAGGGAGCCTGGATCCAGGAGGGCCAGGACAAGCCCGGGCCCACATAACACGACCCTGACAGCGATGCTGAGGCCAAGGCCGTCAGCACGTCCACCTTACAGATGAGGGAGCCAAGACTCAGAGAGACCCAGAGACTCGCCTGAAGTCACACCTAGAAGGCAAGATGGGGCCAGGCCCGCCCCAAGAGCCCTGTGTCTCTAACTGCAGCCTCCCGGACTTGGTCCTCTCCCGAGTCTATTGACGTGTGACTGAACCATCTAACAGAACTTTCTAGATTTAAAGCCTAGACGGATGCCCTCAGCAGGACCCCTGCCCTGCTGGAAACGGTCTGGACCTCCGCCATTCCACACGGTGGCTCCCATGGCTGTTGAGCCTTGAAATGCTGCAGAGTGAGGAGGAGCTGAATTTCCAAATACGGTGAATTCTGCTTCATTTGGCTGTGAGGAGACATGTGAGACTGTCATGGACAGTGCCGCTCTGGACGACACTCCGCAGGTTACCCTCAGATTCTTCCAAAGCCAAAGCCGTGGCCCCAGGTCCCCCAGGGAGGCCCCTGAGGAAGCTGCCAGGCCCCATGGCTCCTGGAAGGTCCCACGCTAAGTCCGGCTGCAACAGGCCCATCTCCCACCCCTGGGAGGCTCTGTGGGGTCCCCAAAGGTCATGGTGCCAGCAGCCAGCTCTGGCCAGGGTCCCAGGGTGCTGCCTGGCCTCCCTCACATATCCCCAGGGCTCAGCATCACCCCAAGGGGTAGCTGCTCACTCCGGAAATCAGAACAGCCACAGCAGCAATAATGACTTTCTGAAAGCCTGGTGCACGGGCAGCAGTGGGCAGGCCCGGGCAGGCCACGTCGCCGAATGGCCCCCATTTCCTGCTAAACCGCCCTCTGGGGCACAGAGACTTCCAGGAAGATTAAGCTGAAAACTGGCTTTTCCGGAGTCGGCAGCCGGAGGAGAGGAGGTTGCCATGGAAACAGCATCTGGCCCATTCGGGTGAGTTTTAGAAGCGAGGAAACAAACAAGGGAAACCCAGCAAAGCCCCAGCGTTAGCCTCCTGTGCTCCCTGGACGTGTGTGCTCGGCCCAGGGAGGGGGAGGGAATGTTTTAAAACAATCACTCAGGGTTGGTTTACGGCCCCCGTGCACCGACTGGCTCTGACCGTGCTGTCGCCAGCAGGCAACATCAGGTGTTGGCATCTGGACAGCAAGCGGGGAGGGGAGACTGACCCTTCTGCGGTGGCCGCTTCCCACAAGCCCAGCGCCTCCATAGCCTCCGGCCGGGACGGGGTGCGGGGTGCTCTCAGCCCCTAGCCCACTACGGCCGCGAGAAAGGAGCCACACAGGTGCCCACTCGCCCAACAGGGCACCCGCGCAGGAGGACTCACAGTGAGTTGCCGCGTGTCCGTCACAAATGTGCGTGGACACATTCAAAACAGGAATGTTCATCAATTCAGTACATGTAGGTGCACGTCTGCACACACGCACATGAGCTATTGTTTACTCAAAAACAGTGGGACCAAGCCCTGCAGTTGGGGAGGTGCAGCCTGTGTGAGCTCAGAAGAGACCTCACCAGGTGCAGGGCAGGAGGGAAGATGCCAGGGAGGCTTCCTGGAGGCGGTGGCGTCCAAGCCAAGTTGTGCAGAATGGCTCAGCCATGGGGAGAAGGAGCAGGTGGAGAGGCGACGACCCAAGGGCCGCCGAGCGAGGACCCGAGTGGCACGCAGCCTGGCCTGAGCAGGTGACAGGGACAATGCGGCCAAAGGCTGGGTAGGCCTGTCCTTGGGGACCCACAAGCAGGCGGGAGTTTGGGGTCCAGCTCTTCCCAGCCAGAGCCCCGTGGTCCCCAAGAAGGTACTCAGCGTGAGAACCATCCTCAAGGGCTGGGATGAAGCCGAGACGGAGGTGGATGTGAGGCCAGGTCTTCAGACGGCCTCTGAGGGAGGCAGGGCTGGGGTACTGGCCTCGGCCAGTGAAAGCCAGCGAGCTGGAGGCTGGAGGCCCATGGGGGACCCAGGGGAGCCAGAGGCTGGGTGCGCGCCCCGGAAGAAAGGCCAGAGACAGCCGGACACACAGACACGAGGAGACGCTGAAAGGCAGCCCGGGGCCTCTGGGAGGCGGGACTGGCAGGGAGCTGAGAGCCAGGTCCCTGGGAGCCCTGGAGGAAGATCAGCACCTTGCAACACCAGCTCACAGCCCTTGTGTCCAAGCAAATGCAGACTTTCAAAACGGCATTTATTTCCAAATCGAACTTCGTTAGGTCATAGATACGTTGCAGGAAGGGAGACCCCTTCCAGGGCCCGAGAGGGGGCTCTTGTCTAACACTCAGGAATGAGTTGTGGTGACATAGCAAGGGCGCCGGGCGGACAGCAGCAGGTGAGGGGGCCCGGGAGGACCGCTCCGACATGGGGCTCAGAGGCTCGGGCTTTCTGGTGATGGGGCTGGTCTCCCGGCTGCCTCAGGCTCCCTCCTGGAGGCATGGGCACCACTCGGCCGAGATGGATTCCGGGAGGACGTGTGAGCTCGCGTCTCCTGTCTCCTTTGGACCTTTCCCGAATTCTTCCACTTGGTCCCTTACTCCGTACCGGGACCTCCTGTTGTACGATAACTCGGCAAGTGGTTACCGTGGTGCCCGGCCAGGGCGGGCGGTTTCAGTCAGTATTACCCTGACAGATACTCATGTCAGAACGCCATGGGAACAAACTGGAAAACCCCCAGGAGTATCAACGCCCAGAGTCCCACCCCCGGGAGGAGGGACAGGCCGTGCCTGTGTGCGGGCCTTTGCAGCTGTCCCCACCCTGGCTCAGCACTGGCCGTCTGCACGGCGCCCTCAGAGATGCGGTCCATCGTCTGGGCCCCCGCCAGGCCCCTCGCCATTGTCAGGACGCACAGGTGGAGGAAGGCACCTCTTCTCCTGGGAGGCCTCTCCTGCATCCGGCCTGCGCTCTGGGGCGAGGACGCTGCTCTCTGGCTCCCTGTCTCAGGTGTTGCCCCACGGAGTCCTGTGGTCACATCTCTCGTCTCGTCTTGGACAATCAGGTCAAAGGACGGCCACTCCTTCAGTGCCCTCGGCGTGTAGGGACGTGCTCATCACATGGTTGTCCCCAAGGCCAGCACACCTGAGCAGCACCCACCTTCCTACAACACTCAGTTCAGTTCAGTTCAGAAGCTCAGTCATATCCGACTCTTTGCGACCCCATGGACTGCAGCACACCAGGCCTCCCTGTCCATCACCAACTCCCGGAGCTTGCTCAAACTCATGTCCATTGAGCTGGTGATGCCATCCAACCACCTCATCCTCTGTCATCCCCTTCTCCTCCCACCTCCAATCTTTCCCAGCATCACAGTCTTTTCAAATGAGTCAGTTCTTCGCATCAGGTGGCCAAAGTACTGGAGTTTCAGCTTCAGCATCAGTCCTTCCAATGAATATTCAGGACTGATCTTTAGGATGGACTGGTTGGATCTCCTTGCAGTCCAATGGACTCTCAAGAGTCTTCCTCAACACCACAGTTCAAAAGCATCAATTCTTCAGAGCTCAGCTTTCTTTATAGTCCAACTCATATCCATACATGACTACTGGAAAAACAGTAAAGGCTATGTTGGCAGAGTAATGTCTCTGCTTTTTAATATGCTATATAGGTTAGTCATAACTTTTCTCCCAAGGAGTAAGCATCTTTTCATTTCATGTCTGCAATCACCATCTGCAGTGATTTTGGAGCCCCAAAAAATAAAGTCTGCCAGTGTTTCCACTATTTCCCCATCTATTTCCCATGAAGTGATGGGACCAGATGTCATGATCTTAGTTTTCTAAATGTTGGGCTTTAAGCCAACTTTTTCACTCTCCTCTTTCACTTTCATCAAGAAGCTCTTTAATTCTTCCTCACTTTCTGCCACAAGGAGGTGTCATCTGTGTGTCTGAGGTTATTGATATTTCTCCCAGCAATCTTGATTCCAGCTTGTGCTTCTTCCAGCACAGCGTTTCTCATGATGTACTCTGCATATAAGTTAAATAAACAGGGTGACAATATACAGCCTTGACGTACTCCTTTTCCTATTTGGAACCAGCCTGTTGTTTTATGTCCAGTTCTAGCTGTTGCTTCCTGACCTGCATACAGGTTTCTCAAGAGGCAGGTCAGGTGGTCTGGTATTCCCATCTCTTTCAGAATTTTCCATAGTTTGTGGTGATCCACACAGTCAAAGGCTTTGGCAAAGTCAGTAAAGCAGAAATAGATGTTTTTCTGGAACTCTCTTGCTTTTTCAATGATCCAACGGATGTTGGCAATTTGATCTCTGGTTCCTCTGCCTTTTCTAAATCCAGCTTGAACATTTGGAAGTTCATGGTTCACATATTGCTTGAAGCCTGGCTTGGAGAATTTTGAGCATTACATTACTAGCGTGTGAGATGAGTGCAACTGTGTGGTAGTCTGAGCATTCTTTGGCATTGCCTCTCTTTGGGATTGGAATGAAAACTGACCTTTTCCAATCCTGTGGCCACTACTGAGTTTTCCAAATTTGCTGGCATATTGAGTGCAGCACTTTCAGACCATTATCTTTTAGGATTTGAAGTAGCTCAGCTGGAATTCCATCACCTCCACTTGCTTTGTTCATAGTGATGCTTCCTAAGGCCCACTTGACTTCACACTCCAGGATGTCTGACTCTAGGTGAGTGATCACACCGTCATGGTTATCTGGCCGATTTGCTTTTTGGAAGAAATGCGTTCTTTATCACTGAGCCTGTGTCCCCGACTTTTCTGTGGCTAAGACTTGTAGTTTCCTCTAATCCATGTGGACCAAGACCAGTAAGATGAAGTGAAAAAATCATCTTTGAAAACCCATAAATTCTAAGTTCCAAGATTTTATTATTAGCTTCAGCAGACAAAATGGTCCTGCCGGATCGCTCTGGGTTTCCCAATTCATGACCACGCGTACTGGCAGCTCATGGGCCATGTGGGTGGGGCTGGCTGACCATGACCATGACCTATGCCCAAGAACAACAACTTCATTTGCATTTCCAGTCCCTCAAGATCAGCAGGGAAGAGCATGGCATTCACATTTGTTCCGTTCTGTTTTGGCCACACTGTGTAACCTATAGGATCTCAGCTCCCCAACGAAGGACTGAACTCACAGTCCTTGCAATGCAAGTACAGAGTCTTAACCACTGGCCCACTGGGAACTCCTGGCATTCCATTTTAAAGAAGAGTGAATTGAGGTAGCTCATCTGGTAAAGACTCTGCCTGCAAAGCAGGAGACCCCAGTTCAATTCCTGGGTCAGGAAGATCCCCTGGAGAAGTGATAGCCTACCCAGTCCAGTCTTCTCGGTCTTCCCTGGTGGCTCAGCTGGTAAAGAATCCACCTGCAATTCAGGGGACCTGGGTTTGATCCCTGGGTTGGGAAGTTCCCCTGAGAAGGGAATGGCTGCCCACTCCAGTATTCTGGCCTGGAGAACTCCATGGACTGTTTAGTCCCTGGGGTCACAAACAGTCAGACACAACTGAGCGACTTTCACTTTCACTTTCAAATTGAGGTCAGTCTGGGACTGTGGGCAAGTCAGGAGGTCCGAGCACAGACCTGGGCTTGAGCTCCCATCCATCACTCAATCACCAGGACCCTGAATGTAGGAGGCTCTCAATGAATACTAACTATTCTTATTATTTCTATTATAACTAGAGGAGGGCATGGCAATCCACTCCAGTATTCTTGCCTGGAGAATCCCATGGACTGAGGAGCCTGACAGGCTACAGTTTAGAGGATCGCAAAGAATCAGACACAACCGAAGCGACAGACACGACTTAGTGACTGAACAACGGCAAAGTGGAGGGATCTGCCTCTTGTCCAGGGTGACGAGGCTTCCTGACAATTGTTCAGCTGGGCAGTAACTCTCACTTTTGTTTCCAGGGGCTTTTGGGGCCAGAACCACCTGGACAGAACTAGGCAGGGGCTCAGATGGAGCGACCGGCTTTGCAGCGGGCGCCTCCCGTCCAGAGCTGGAGGCACTCCTGGGGGGCTCCTCCTGGGTCCCAGCTACCTCCCCACCAGCCATGCACCCACAGCAGGGCCGATGTGAAGGGGCCCCTTTGTGAGAGGGAAGCAGGCAGCGCCCCTGGACTGAAACCAGGCAGACAGACGGCACAGGACAGCAGGTGGCTGCCCATCCGTCACACACAGGGCCAGGCACACACACAGCCTGGCAGGAAACTCACGGCCCCAGCTGCTGGGGGGACCAAGCTGGGAGATGCCAGGGCCCCCACACGGGAACATCCGAAGTTAAAGCCCATCCCCGCCCAATCCTCTCACAGCCTGCTCGTGTATGTAATGGGTGCAGGCACTTGGGGAAAGAATTGTCGGTTTCCTGTTAAGTTAAAGCAAGAATTACCATGTGACCTAGCAATTCCACTCCCAAGTATCGGCCCTGGGGAAGCGTATATACAACCACACAAAAGGCCACAGGACCACGTTCCGCACAGGTTCATTGACGACAGCGGGAAGCTGGAAAGAAGACAGAAGCCCAGCGGGAAGACCCGCAGACGGCAGCTGCACCCAACGTCCCTGAAGAAGGGCTGGTTAGCGAGGCCCCAGGGCATCTCCCATTGAGCCCACATCCCCCCACCTTCCACACTCACCCAGCAACGGCTGTGAAATGTGGGCAATCCAGTCAGTGGCAGGGAAGAGCCTGGACCCGGAGCTCAGAGCTTCCTCGGGGGAGCCCCTCTCCCCAGGCGCTCCTTGCCCCAGGTCCCCCCAGGGAGACTGTGAGCCTCACCCCAGGACCCATGGCTATGCCCGGAGCCCTCCTGGGCCTGTGCCCAGGAAACACCCAAGCCTTCAAGAAAGACTCTCCTTGGGAAATGAACTCAAGGTTGCCGGAGGGAAGGGAGAGTTAGGGACTCTGGGAAGGTCATGTACACGCTGCTGTGTTTAAAGTGGATAACCAACAAAAACGTATGGTAAAGCACAGGGAACCCCGCTCAGCGTTACGCGGCAGCCTGGGTGGGAGGGCAGTCTGGGGGGATGGATGCGTGTGTATGTCGGGCTGAGTCCCTTCGCCGTTCACCTGGAACTGTCACAGCTTTGATAACTGGCCGTACCCCGCTACAGCATGTTTTTGGTGTTAAAAAGAAGGAAAGAAAGAAGCACTCTCTCCTGGTCAGGCCCCTGGAGCTCCTTCTCTAGGCCCCGCCTTTGGGCGTCCGCGTTCATCTTCACTCTGCCTGAAAGCGCATGAAGGAACTTGAGTTTGCTTTTCCCCTGTTACTCCATTCGGACACTTTGGTTCTTAGGTCCAACCACGCTTCCAGGAGGGCAAAGGGAAGCTCTGTCTCTGCGACAGGCAGAGCCCCGAGTGAGACCCAGCCGCCCCACGCCGAGGGCAGCACGGATCCGGAGGAACGGGGAGGGGCCGCCCGAGGAGCACGGAGCCAGCGCGCATCTGCAGCGTCCTCGGTGTGGACAGGTCCCTGAGCTCGGCCCCCGACAGGGGCAGGTCCAAGCCTGCCCGGGGGTGGAGGCGTGGGACTCTGTCCCTGCTCCTTTCTCCTCTGTCTCTTAGGCATCGTTTCTCCTGGGGTGACCAGGTCTGGGCTCTGAGCGAGGTCACGGAGGCCATGGGGAGCTCCACGCACCTTCACCCCGCGTGAGAGCAGAGATCAGGCAAGGCGACAGGTCTTCCTCAAGTGAAATGGGGAAGCGAACCTGGGCTCAGGAAAAGAGCCACCGGGAGCGTAAAGGTCCTCTGTCTAAGTTTGCAAGGGGAAGGGGGGGAGAGGAATGAGATGGATAAGGCACACAGCCTTGAGCAGACTGTTCACAGGCCGGAGGAAGAACTCTCACCCCCTGGCCTCTGCAGAGGGGCCACCAGCCTTGGGGGCTCCGGGCAGGTCTCCAGAGAAGCCACCTCGAGGGTCAGCAGGCCCGGCGTAAAAAGAACTGCCGTACCCCACGGAGGGGCGGGACCTGCAGCCTGTCTCATTGCAGCGATCATCCGAGTGCCAGTCCCACCCCGTCCCTTCCCCTCCCTGTCAGACCTGGTTCTTCTCAAATCTTGACAAGCCTCCAGGTCATTCCCGCCCGCAGAGGAGAGCTATTCTCAGTCTTGGCGTTTAATTACCTTCTCTCTGCTTCCTGCCGCCGGGCAGGCTCTGCCCTGGGACTTCACGTCAGCAGGCCACCAGGCCGTGGGTGAAGGGACCGCCCAAAGGCAGTGGGCAGGTGGCCCCTGGCCAGGCCGCTGGATCCCCGTGGGCCTGTCCTGGAGTGTGCACTTGGAGCTCCCTGGATCCAGTCCTTTCCAGAATGGGGCTGGCCCTGAAGCTGGGAGCCCACGAGAACCGCCTTTCTGGAGGCAGCCAGGCCGGAGGATCAAACACTGTAAAAATGAAGCCTTCACTGGTAGTCACACGTCAGGAAGACGCAGCACAGGGAGCTAGTTAGGGACTTGGGGATGCTCATCTCAGGAGCTCTGAAAGCGAAAACCCGAAAACTCCTTCTGCGTGGGGAGGTGACTTTGCCGATAATAACAGAACATAAAGGAGAAAAGGAAAGCTATGGTCCTGGGTGCTTGGGTGTCATCAGCTCTTCTCTGCCTGAAACTCCAGCCTCCCTCCCATGCCCCCGCTGGGATCCACATGCTCATCTTAGCCTAAAGGAGCAGAGAGCAGGAGCTGATTATACCTGTGCCCGCAACTTGCACACAAAAGAAATGCGGTGATTTATAGATGCCAATTGCTAATGACGCTCTGCTTTTATATTGTTTGAGTCCCTGTGTGTGTGCACTTAGTCATTCAGTCGTGTCTGACTCTTTGCAAACCTTTGGACTGTAGCCCTCCAGGCTCCTCCGTCCATGGGATTCTCCAGGCAAGAACATTGGAGTGGATTGCCATATTCCTACTCCAGGGAATTGTCTCGAGCCAGGGATTGAACCCACGTCTCCTGCGATGCAGGCAGATTTTTAACCCTTGAGCCAAGAGGGAGGCCCCCAGCTAATCCATACAGGTGATGAGGGCTGGGACCCAGGGGTCACAGCTCACCCCTCCCTCCGCAGCCTCCACCCCCGACACCTGTGCCTGCCTCCCTCAATATTCCCCGCATCTGTTATGTTTTCCTATACAGGTTGACGACAGATTGAAATCATAATGGAGTAATCATAGTGCAGGCAGAAGAAATGGAGTCGGTGGCCACTGAGGATCTAGTCTCAGATGCATCCCTGCATCACTGAGAACTTGAGCTTTCTGCGAACTACAGCGAGTCAAGGACACTGGCCAGGTCTCCGGGAAGTTCCTGCGGCAACGATGCAACCACTCCGGACCCAGCCAGCCCTCACCTAACTCCCGCTGCTCATAGCTCCCGGTACGTCAAGTGTCCGTCGCTCAGCCATGTCCAACTCTTTGCGACCCCATGGACTGTAGGCTCCTCCATCCATGGGATTCTCCAGGCAAGAATGCTGGAGTGGGTTGCCATTTCCTTCTCCAGGGGATCTTCCCAACCCAGGCGTAGAACCTGGATCTCCTGCATTGCAAGCAGGTTCTTTGGCATCTGAGCCACCAGGGAAGCATTTATTCCTTGAGAAACAACTCAGGAAACTATGGGCTTGTGGTTTGACCGTTATAAGCTCTGTCCTTTCCCCACTCCAGTACTCTTGCCTGGAAAATCCCATGGACGGAGGAGCCTGGTAGGCTGCAGTCCATGGGGTCGCTAAGAGTCAGACACGACTGAGTGACTTCACTTTCACTTTTCACTTTCATGCATTGGAGAAGGAAATGGCAACCCACTCCAGTATTTTTGCCTGGAGAATCCCAGGAACCGGGGAGCCCATTGGGCTGCCGTCTATGGGGTCGCACAGAGTCAGACACAACTGAAGCGACCCAGCAGCAGCAGCAGATCACAACTCAAGTGGTTCTGGAATCTGTCTCCTAGACTGCGGTCCTAAAAACCCAAAAGAACTCCTCTTTATTTCAATCGTGTCTCCAACTCTGAAATTTTGCTTAATGATGAAGATCCCCAGGCACATACACATATACACCTCCAAACTCTGTGAAGACAATAGAGTTGCTTCCTATACATCCTTGTGTGTAATTGGCACAGTCAGATATTCAGATGGATGGATGATGGATGGATGGATGGATGGTTGACTGAAGGATGGAAGGATGGATGTATCATGGATGGATAGATGATGAATGGATGGATGATTGGGTGATGGATGGATAGATGATGGATGGATGGGTGGGTGGATGGATGATGGATGGATGATGAATGTATGAATGGATGATGGATGGATGGGTGTGTAGGTGGGTGGATGAACGAGTGAATGGGTGAATGGGTGGATGGACGGGTGGGTGTGTGGGCATATGAATGGGTGTGTAGGTAGGAGTATGGATGGGTGAGTGGACGGGCCCTCTCCCTGCATGCTTGGCCCATGCCCAAGTCTCCTCTTTAACAAGAACACCGGTCCTACTGGAATCGGGTGTCCCTAGTGCCTTCACCTGAACTAATTACATCTGCAATGACCCTATTTCCAAATAAGGCTGCATTCTGAGGCCCCCGGGATTAGGATCTCAGCCTGTGGATTTAAGAGGACACAGTGCAGCCCCTCACCCTCACACATCCTTTCGTTCATTTGCATCAGTGTGAACTTGCTGTTCTCATCTTATTCTCTGGGTTACATCCTGTTACTTTCATTACTTGTTTTCATGCTGAAGAGCTTGGAAGTCCCTGCGTGCTGACTCCTAGGTCCTCTTGACACGCCCTCCTTTCTCTGAGCATGTCTTTACTTTCTGGCAGAAAACACACCCGAGGGTCACTTTGTCCTTCCCTGCCCCTTGTCCTGAAACCTGCCGTCTCTCCAGGCAGCCCCGCTTCCTCCTGGAAGGAAGACACTAAAAACCAGGATCTGTGCATGGGGGTCCTCACGGGAATGTCTTCCCCAGATGCTCTGTTCAGCACCACGGGCTCACCCAGTGCCTCCACCCTAGATACACGACCCACGCCCACAGCATCACCCTCGCACAACACCCCAGGCTCCGTCCTGTGAGACACAGGGTGCAGCTTCGAAATTCCTGCCCCCGGCACCGGGGAAGCAAGCTGCCGACGGGAGGTTTCAGACTCGGGGTGTGCAGTCAGGGCGCTGTGCTGAGAACAGCCTGAGTCATTTCTTCCTGCCTTAGTGAGCCTCTGCCATTCATCTGAAACAAGTTAGACCGTCTGCTTTCCACCCTTCCTAATTTGTGGGTGTGTGTATAAATACTGAGGTGAAAGTGAAAGTCACTCAGTCGTGTCCGACTCTTTGCGACCCCATGGACATACAGTCCCCAGAATTCCCCAGGCCAGAATACTGCAGTGAGTGGCCTTTCCCTTCTCCAGGGGATCTTCCCAACCCAGGGATCGAACCCAGGTCTCCTGCATTGCGGGCGGATTCTTTACCAACTGAGCTATGAGGGAAGCCCTGATATAAATACTGGCAGGATTCAAAAGCCAAGGCTGTCCCCCTCCAAAACACTGTCCCCTAAAGTGTCCTCAGAGGGGCGTTACCCCCAGCCCACTCCCTCCTCCCCTCCCGCAGGCACCCACACGCCTTAGTTTCTGATTTATCCTGCCTGCGTGCTCCTCCTCCTCCCCCGAGAATAAGCAGATCCACGCGGACGTGTTTTCTTAGTTCTCTTATTACAACTCAAACCTAAGCAGCCTGCACACACATGCACACACGTGCACACGCACACACGTGCACACACGCTCTTGCACACGCGTGCTGTCACCCTCCCAACGATTCACAGCTCGCTCCCTGCGTCTGTTCCAAGCTGTGAGGCGTGCTCACCCACGTGCACGGTTCATTCAGCCACGCTCCCACTGCTACACGACCTCGCAGACCGTTTCCCGCACACACACCCCGCAGCAGTGAGTGACCCGTGCACAAGGGCACTTGTGCCGTCGCAGGTATGGGTTGCTGTTGTTCAGTCGCTCTGTCATGTCCAACTCTTTGCGACCCCAGGGACTGCAGCACGCCAGGCTTGCAGGTGTGACCTTAGGGCAAACTCGCAGACGTGGGACTGCCGGGTCAGGTGAGCACCTGTGTGGGCACCCTGGCAGATACTGACTGGTCACCCCTGTGTGGGCACCCTGGCAGATACTGACCAGTCACCCCCGCAAGGACAGGACCAGTTTCCCTCCCACTAGCCCCTGCTGCTGACTTCGCAAGATTTGCTAGACAAAGAGGTGATCACAGTGCCCCTCAAACTTTAATTTACATGTCATAGAAGTCTTTGGGGCGTCTTCCCATCTCATTCGTCCTTTCAGGGAGGTAGCGTGGCCTCCAATGGGGATTTCACGGCAACCTTTCCGGAGCCCTCACTGATGGCCAGGGAGTTGCCGGGCACTGTGCTGAGAACTTTGCAGACATATCTCACCTGCCTGTCCAGGTCATCCCATTTTACAGACGAGAACACTGAGACTCAGAGCCGAGAGGCTGCTTCTGGCACCCCATGACTCAGTGGCAGGACGTCTGACTCTGACTCCTGCCCTGCTTTTCTGCCTACGCCCTCCTGGATGTACTGGGACCCTCCCCGGAGGAGACAGAGGAGGAGACACCCGCTGCCTCGCAAGCCCAGCCTCAGGGAATCTTCAGTGCGGCCCACGCGGATCAAAGACGCTGGAGCGAGGCTGCTTGCCCTGTGGACCCGACCCTCTGCTCTCCTTACAAAGCCTCCACAACATGCTGATTATGAAATATTGCAGGTCCTCAAGAATTAACATGAAAAACACGCATGTACCCACCGCCCAGATTTAACAGATGCTAACATTTCGCCATACGCTCCAGATCTGTCTTTCTTGACGGAAATCAAGCTTCAGAGACAGCTCGCGTGGCCCCGCCCCCTGCCGGCCCCGCCCGCTCACCGAGGAACCGCCCTCCTGGAATCGCCGCTTCTCATTGCGCGCCCGGCTTCGAATTTCCGCGTCGCACGTGTGTCCATCAGCTCCGGACAGCGCGGCCCCGAGGGCCTCGGGCTGGACACAGACGGCACCGCGGGGAGGGTCGCAGGGCCACCTGCCCCCGGGGACGCCTGTGCTGCGGCCCCGCCCCCGCCCCCCAGCGCAGGGGGGCCGCCTGGAAGGCACAGCTGCACCCGCGCGGCCGACGGGGAGGCACCCGTCGGGCGAGGCCGGTTGGGAACTGCCCCTCCGCTGGCTTTGCCAAATCACCTCTGCAGGTCTGTGCCCCCACAGAGCACACGTGACCGCGCCTGGCCGCCATCGTCGCCATCGTCCCCACCGTCCCTTGGCAGGAATCCTTGCAGCTTTACCCACATTTGCACAATTCTGGGGGAGCCCACACCTTTGCACACCTCCATGGGTCACTCTAGCCTCCTGTTCTGACCCCCAGTGCACCAGTCTAGCAGGAAGCAGATGTAAAGAGGGGAGCTGAGGGCTATTAGGTGCTGTGGGCAGAGCTCGGGGTGACCAGCGGGGAGGCGTGTGGAGCCCAGGCTGCAGGCAGTGGAGCCTGCCAGGAGAGAGGTCTCAAAGGAGGGGTGAAGTCTCCTGTGCCCCCTAGCAGGAAGGAGCCCCGCCACCCCGTCTTGATGGCCTGCATGGCCTCCCGCTGGTCAGTCTGCCCCGAAACCAGAGGGCACAGGAGCCCGAAAGGAGCGATTCCTATGACCAGGACCCACAGGACATGGACAGAAGGAGGGGGACTGGAGGGGGACAGAAGGGAAAGCAGACCACCAACACCCACCTTGGTCCATCCCGGGCAGCGGGGTTAGGCTGGGAGTCTAGGGTAAAAGGGTGGCTGCCCACCTCACTTTCGTACCAGCTGTGGCCTTGGGCTTGAACTTCCTGAGCCTCAGCTTCCTCATCTCTGAATTGAGAAAACAGTAGAGCCTCCTGCCTGGTTGTGGGGTGAGAGGACACAGGGAAGTGAGGGATGTGAGGCCTCAGGCAGAGCCGGGTACCCCAGGAAGCCCTCAGAAAGTGGGTGGGGTCCAGGCCAAGTGTCCTCCTGTGGGACAGCCAAGGCAGCCACGGTGGCTCCAGCAGGACCAGATCAAATAGACCTCACAGCAACAAGCACTGAAAGGAAACAGAACACGCAGACAACCCAGATGCCCATCGACGGGTGAACAGGCAAAGAAGTCGTGGCAATGGATTACCACTTGGCTGTAGAAAAGGAACACACGAGTCCGTTCTAAGGAGGTGGATGAACCTAGAGCCTATAACATGCACAAGTCAACAGAAAGTTCAACCTAGCACCCTGAAACTTCAGACCACACATTTTTTTCCAGCATAAAAGGAAGTGTTTTTAAAATTTGATGACATACTGGGGTGAAAACAAGTCTCAACAGATACAAAAGCTTTAGAAACGAGAACATATTCTCTGAATGCAAAGCAATTAGGTCAGCAATCAGTGATAAGAGGAAAACCTGAAACAGTCTACATGGGAAATCAAGAAAAACAATCCTGAATAACCCGTGGTGCAAAGAAGGCATCAAAATAGAAGTTGGAATATATTTAGTTACTGAAAGGTAATAAAACACTGTACATCAAAACCTAAGAAAGGAAACAACAACAGTATTTGCAAGGAGTTTCATAGTGTTAAATGACTATTTTAAAAAGAAGAAAAGCTGAAAATATGTAAACTAAGTATCTGTCTAAAATGGCAGCAAAAGATCAAGAGACCTAAACAAAGCAGCAGAAATGAAATAACAAAAGAGAAAAAAATACACCAGAGAGAGTCAGAAAAAAACAGACCAGTTCACGGGGAGAAAATGGATAAACGAGAAAAATCCTTGGAAATATTGATCAAAAGCAAAAGAAGGAAAGGAAAGATATACCCATCTGAATGCAGAGTTCCAAAGAACAGCAAGGAGAGATAAGAAAGCCTTCCTCAGCGATCAATGCAAAGAAATAGAGGAAAACAATAGAATGGGAAAGACTAGAGATCTCTTCAAGAAAATTAGCGATACCAAAGGATCATTTCATGCAAAGATGGGCTCAATAAAGGACAGAAATGGTACGGACCTAACAGAAGCAACAGATATTAAGAAGTGGCAAGGATACACAGAACTATACAAAAAAGATTTTCATGACCCAGATAATCACGATGGTGTGCTCATTCACCTAGAGCCAGACATCCTGGAATGTGAAGTCAAGTGGGCCTTAGGAAGCATCACTATGAACAAAGCTAGTGGAGGTGATGGAATTCCAGCTGAGCTATTTCAAATCCTAAAAGATGATTCTGTGAAAGTGCTGCACTCTATATGCCAGCAAATTTGGAAAACTCAGCAGTGGCCACAGGACTGGGAAAGGTCAGTTTTCATTCCAATCCAAAAAAGGACAATGTCAAAGACGCTCAAACTACCACACAATTGCACTCATCTCACACACTAGCAAGGTTATGCTCAAAATTCTTCAAGCCAGGCCTCAACAGATTGTGAACTGAGAACTTAGAGATGAGCAAGCTGGGTTTAGAAAAGGCAGAGGAACCAGAGATCAAATTGCCAACATCCATCAGATCATAGAAAAATCAAGAAAATTCCAGAAAACACGAGACAGGAGAAATACAAATATTAGGGAGACTTCCCAGGTGGTTCAGTGGTTAGGGGTCTGCCTTCTGACGCGGGGGGTGTGGGGGACAAAGGTTCAGTCCCTGATCCGAGAGCTGAGAGCCCGTGTGCCCAGGGGCTGCTGGGCCCACACACCCCGACTGCTGAGCCCACGTGCTCTGGAGCCCCAGCGCCGCAACCAGAGAGAGGCCCGCACCCCCGGGGAGGGTCCCGCGAGATCTGACACAGCCAAAATTAAATAAATAAGAAGTTTTTTTTAATAAAAACCTTAGGAATGAAAACATAATTAAATATGTAACTTGATTAAGTAGCTGACAGGACATTTTATCAATAAACAGAAGTTTTATGCCAATGTATTTCAAAGCTTGGGTGAGACTGACAAATTCCTAGATAAAATACACCTTTCAAAGCTGACTCCACGAGAAACAGAAAACCTAAGCGTCTGTGAGAAGCACGGGCTCCAGGGACCTGCAGAAACGGACTGTAGAGGAAGGGGGAGCTTCCAGTGCACGAGCCTGCTACAGTTCACGAGACCCAGTGAAGGAAAAAAGCCAAACTAACATAGAACAAAGCTCTTACTTTACGTCACTAAAAAATCCAAGCGGGTTAAAGAGATCATGTGAAGATGTTATAAAAGAACATGAAGAACATACGGAAGAATTATAAGATGGAAGTGTATTCATATAGGATAAAGAAGTCTGAGTTCTAAACAGAAGAAAGACGTCGCTGTCAGAGTCCAGAGTGATTCTCTCTGGGATAGGAAGGGGAGGAGTGGGAAGGAATGGAACCAAGATCTGTAATATTTTGACGTTTTAGACAATTGAATACAAGTAAGGTTAATTCAAAAGAAAAATTAGAGACAGGATCGGGGATGGCCAGGACCGTGGCTATGGCCAGTCACCTCCAGCCCTGCAGCCAAAGGGAGCAGGAGAGCACCAGGGGCCCAGGCCCCACGCGCCCGCAAGCCCACCTCTCGCTCCGCGGCCTCTGTGCTCTCATCGCGCCAGCAGGCTGGGCACACTCGCCAAGGGCCCAGGACGGCCTCAGCCCGGGACTCGAGCCCCGGGGCGCCTGGGGGCGGGCAAGGAGGGGTGCGCGGCACCTGGGTCCACGGAGGGTCTCGTTTATCGGGCTTAGAGCCGCCCGAGGGGTGGGGCGCGTGGGAGCCGCGTGCAGAGTGCGGCCTGTCAGTGGAGCTGCTAATATAAATTTGCTCAGCTGTGACACACACAGAGTTGTTCTGGCTGAGAGAAAATAAACGCCGGCCCGGCATTTTCTTGCCAACGGAGCTAAAAGCTCTCCCGGGCCTGCCGGAGGCAACAGGCAGGGGGGCCTCCTCCAGGAAGATCAGCTCTTCCGCCAGGCTCCGCCGTTCCCCAGCTGCGGGGCCTTGGACGTGGCCCACTCTGGGAGCGGACAGGACCCCTGAACACTCGGGGCTGGAGGCTGTCATCCAAGGAAGAAGGGCTGGAGGGGCAAGTGTGGCTGGAGGGTGTGGCTGGAGCCGGGGGGCCTGGATACAGGGCAGGTGGGCAGGGTCTGGAAGGAGGGGGGCCCTCGGAGCCGGGGAGCCTGGGGAGGGGCCGGTGGGCGGCAGGGACGCGTCCAGAAGGGAGCTGGCTCCAGACAGTCAGGATAGAGTCGGCAGATGGGAGCGCAGGGCCCACTGGAGTTCAGGATGTTCCTGGAGGACGTGGGGCTCGGGGGGGGGGGGTGGCCCTCTCTTGCCTGCAGGTAACTTTACAAGGCAATGAGGCAGGTGTCTGGTCCGGGACTTGCATCCTACATTACATTAAAAACAACAACAACTTGTACAACTCAACAGTAAAAAGACAAATAACCCAATTTTAAAATGGGCAGAGGACTAGTGTTTCTCTAAAGATACACAAGTGGCCAACGGGCACAGAAAAACATGCTCAACATCACGCGTCATCAGGGAAATGCAAATCAGAGCCAAATGGGATAGCAGCAGGACGGTGCTGATCGAAGTGACAGGTAATAACAAGTGTTGGCAGGGACGTGGGGAAACTGGAGGCTCGGACGTGGCTGGCAGGGATGGAAAACGATGCGGCTGCTTTGGAAAACAGTCTGGCACTTCTTCAGTTAAACCCAGAAATCCCGGGTGCCCCAGCAACTCTACTGCGAGCTATCTACCCAAGAGAGATGAGAGCACATCTGCACAGACTGTACGCGAACACCCGCGGCAGCTTTACTCACGATAAGCGGGAGGTGGACTCGGCCCAGAGGTCTGTCCACGGGCGGACAGATAAACAACGCGTGGTCCATCCATACAGCGGGATAGCATTGCTGTTCAGTCCCTCAGGCGTGGCCGGCCCTTTGCAACCTCGTGGACTGCAGCACACCAGGCTCCTCTGTCCTCCACTGTCCCTCAGAATTTGCTCAAATTCGTGTCCATCGAGTCGGTGATGCCATCCAACCACCTCATCCTCTGCCACCCCTTCTCCTTCTGCCTTCGGTCTTTCCCAGCATCGAGGTCTTTTCCAGGGAGTCAGCTCTTCTCATCAGGTGGTCTAAGTATTGAGCTTCAGCATCAATCTTTCCAATGAATATTCAGAGCTGATTTCTTTTACGATTGACTGGTTCGATCTCCTTGCTGTCCTAGTGACTCTCAAGAGTCTTCTCCACCACAGTTCAGAAGCATCAGTTCTTCAGCACTCAGCCTTCTTTATGGTCCAACTCTCACTTTCATACATAACTACTGGAAAAACATAGCTTTGACTGTATGGACCTTTGTCAGCAAAGTGATGTCTCTGCTTCTTAATACACCATCTAGGTTTGTCACAGCTTTCTGAGGAGCAAGCGTCCTCTAATTTCATGGCTGCAGTCGCCGTCCACAGTGATTTTGGAGCTCAAGAAAATAAAATCTGTCACTGCTTCCAGTGGAATATTATTCAGCCCTTAAAAGGGATGGAGTGTTCATACCTGCAGCAGTGTCAGGACGCATCATGCTGAGTCAAAGAAGCCAAGCACAGAAGGCCATGTATTGTCCGACTTCCTTTCTGTGAAATGTCCAGAGCAGCAAATCCACGCAGACACCGGGCATTCGGCAGTTGTTCGGGGCCAGGAGGAGGGAACTAGGGAGCGCCTGCCAAGGAGTGGGAGGCTCCTTGCTGAGGTAGTACAAATGCGCTAAATTGCTCGTGTAGATGGTTGCACAATACTGTGAATATACTAAAAATCATTGAATTGTACACTCCAATGGAGGCATTGTAAGCAATGTGATTACATCTCTAAAAAGCTGTCACAAAAAAGAGAACTTCACAGTTCATCCTGTATTTGTTATCGTTACTTTGGTGTTATAGAATTTCATCAAAAACTACATACAAAAAATATGCATTGGGATGTGAATGAATGTTTAAATCACTTCCTAGTTGGTTTTTCAAAGGGAGGTAGGTCATCCCCATCTCCTCCGGGTCGGTGAAGAGGACTCGGGTCTCCTGGGTTCTGTCATAGCCCGGACAGTGACTGCAGGGGTCGATGCGTGAGGTGCCGCCCCGCTAAGCCTCCCTGTCCTCAGCTGAGGGCGGCTCCCGAACCTTCCGGGCTGCCAGGGGGATGAGCAGCAATACGATATGACCCCCAAACCAAGACACTTCCTGCAGGCCGCCCACCACTCAGCCCCATCAGTACCCACATGTGGGGGCCACACGGGTTTTCTGGAATGGGAGAGGGGTGGGTAAGGGCATCACCCGTCCCCATGAATTCCTGTCACTAACACGGGTAGGCGAAGTGGGGTCTCCCCTGGACAAGCTGAGCCTCGGGGGCTCCCTGCCTGGCCCCACCATCTCCCAGGGACTGCAGTCATGGCCCCTCCGCCCTGCACAGGGCAGCAAGTGATGGGCACACAAAGGATGCTGGGAGAATCTCGGATCAAGAGCACGGTGACGGCTGAGCTCTCCCTCGGCCTTCTCTCGAGTCCTCGCTCAGACACCTAGATGGGGACAAGGGGGCAGGCTGGTGAGACCGCGACGTTAAGGACAGCCTGCGGAAGAAACAGCAATACCGACAGCAAGCAGTAAGAATAACAGTCTGCTGAGGGTGCCGACCCAGACTAGGTGCTGGCTGCACCCTCTCCACGGCAGGACCCTCAGTCCCTGACGCACCCCCAGGCCCACCCCAGCTCCCACACGGCTCCTCTCACGGGTCCCCTTTTCCTGGCACCTGCGTGCCCTCTACCACGTCTGCCGCCTCCGAGAAGCCTCTCCTGATGAGCCCCGCGGCTGGCTGTCCTTGCCTTGCCCTTTCTGGGGCAATCAGCTCTGCATGGGCACTCTGCGGGGGCCTCATCCCAACTGGGAAAGGCACGGAACCAGGAGGATCCTGGGCAGACGCTGCTGGGCCTGGACAGGCCTTAGTGGACAGGTGGGCGGGGCAGGGTCAGGAGGACAGAGGAGGGGAGGACGGGGTTGGGGGGCGGGTCCCGGGGAGAGGGAGCCCTAACGCAGAGCCTGAAGGAGCCGGCAGCTCCAGGAGCCGCAGCGGCACAGGGGCACTGGGGAACGGCGCAGACCACTGGACCTGCCCAGGACTTGAAACATGCCCTGGAGGGCTGGGAGCCCCCGGCCTACGTGCCTGGCCCCCAAGCCCCCCATCAGAGGTCGGGCGTCTGTGTGCAGGGAGCCCAGCCCCGCCTCCGGCCGTCACGTGGCAGGGCGGGCCCCCGCAGCCCTGGACGGGACGTCTCGGGTCAGCCCACCTGCCTTGGGGTCGGGAGGCCACCAGCCGTCAGCGCCAGCATCACGGGCCCCAGGGACCTCCCCGCTGCTTCCGACGTGCCCAGTCGGACAAAGCTTATTTATGTTTGTTTCTCCCTTTCTGGTGGTTTCTGTCACCACCGCTGATAGATGGGCACGTGTTGATGGATTTTTCAATCTGCTGCCCATAAAAAGACTGTATTTTGACTACTTTATGGCTTTGTTGTGGTGTGTGCGATTCTGGTGTGATAATTACTGGAGGAATAGCTACAGGCCTGCAGCAGGGCAGGGAGGGGGACAGGACACCAGGGGACCCGCACTTCCCACAGAGCCTGGGGCTCTGCCCCCTCCCCTGCCTGTTTCTAGGCTTTCCCGCCCTGGGATGAGAAGCTTCCTGAGCTCAAGAGTCTGGAGACGCTCCAGGGGCCCTCAGACTTGCTGCCTAGAGTCTGGGATGCTCACCAGCCAGGAGGGAGGCCCTGCCTCTCGACACAGGGAGGCATGACCAGAGACGGCGCACAGAAGGCACACGTGCACACACACTCACACACACTCACACACACATCCACTCTCACATACTCATGCACAAACACGCATGCACACATTCTCGCACGCACACACTCACACACACATTCACACTCTCACACACTTATGCACAAACATGCATGCACACATTCTCGCACGCACACACTCACACATTCACACTCACATACTTATGCACACACACTTATGCGCACACACATTCACACTCACACTTGTGCACACACACGCATGCACACTCATACACATTCTCACACACACATTTGCTCACTCACACACACAGACACACTCGCACACACTCATTCACACACACACTCTCACACACACACTACAGACATACACACTCCCACACACTTACTCATGCACGCACACACTCACACTCACACAACCCTGGTGGCCCTCCTCAGGCCAGCCCTGGATGCTGGCGGATCTCACACACTGGCCAGGTCCGGGTTGGGAGCTGAGGATTTGGGGCCACACCAAGGACACCCTTGGGCTCAGAGGGCGGCTGCATAAGGACGTTCCAGAGCTGTGGACCCTGAAGGGCCAGACACGGAAAAGCTCGTCCTGGCAGGAAGGCCAGGCCCGGGGGAGCCCTGAGTGCAGAGAGCCGGGCTGGGGGAGGGGGCCGCACCCGGGACCCCCGTGTGTGGCCGGACCGACGGGACCTGGGAGCAGAGGCGGAGGCTCGGGCCTCCTGCACCCCACTCCTCAGGCTCGGTTCCCCGCCCAGAAATGTGGCTCCACTGGGTCCACAGGAGAATGGTGATTTTGAGGACACCAGCCCTCCATCGCTGACTCCGTGCCTGGCCCTGGCTGAGCCTGTTACACATATCATGCTTTTTAACCTTTGCAAAAACCCCAAGAGGTTGGCAGGCCTCCTAACCATCTCCATTCTACAGGTGAGAAGACTGAGGCCCAGGGAGGTCAGGGGCTGAGCCCTGAGTGCTGGTCCAGGGTTCTAACCCAGGCATCAGGCCCAGTCCCTTCACAGACTGAAGAAGTGAAGTGAAGCCGCTCAGTCGTGTCTAAGTCTTTGCGATGCCATGGACTGTAGCCGATCAGGCTCCTTTGTCCATAGAGTTTTCCAGGCAAGAGGACTGGAGTGGGTTGCCATTTCCCTCTTTCAGAGATTGGATCCAGTAAATCTGCACACAATTCCAGGAGGGCTTCGCAAACACTACACTGCCATCCAGAGGTGGGGGCTCCTCTCCAAGCCCAGGATGTCCCCTGAGGCCAGATTCCTCCAAGCTTCCCTCTGGGCATCTCTTCCCACCTAACCACTGGGAAAAAGCCCAGATGACTCCCAACTCCCGTTTCAGCTCCTGAAAGCACCCGAGGCACTGGGGCTGGGTTCCCCAGCTGGGAACCCCACCCCCACCCCTCCAGGTCCCTATCGTCCACAGTAAAGGGCCCAGCACCCCTGCACTGCAGGCGCCCCCCCCCCCCGGGTTCCGCTGCCCTGCTGGTGAATAATGTATCATCACCCGCGAGCAGGGGGAGGGCACGTAAACGCCTGCAGATCCGGGGCTGGCGAGCACCCACGCCTGTGTCTGTCTTTCAGCTTGTAAACCGTTGCCCTGATCTGATCCGGGATAAACTGCTCTTCACGGAGGTGGCCGCACTGCTCACAGACCGCCACCCGCACGAACAGCAAGGCTGCAGGTGTGCAGGCTCCATCCGCTATGATTCTGAGCAGCTTGCTCCCGTCTCTAACACAAAGGAGGAAGAAGATCCATTTCTAAACATCACAGTGCGCCAGCCCGAGTCCGGGCGTCCCAGAGACGTGGGTCTGCAGCCTCTGCAGCCTCAGCGCTGGGTGCAGGCAGCCCGAGGCTCCACAGGTCCCTCCTCCGTGGCCGCTCCTCACTCCTGGGCCCAAGCCCTAACGCTGACCCCTGGGGTCCCACCAGGAGCCCGGCGCTCACACCACAGGTGGAACTCCGCTGTGGGCCCTGAGACACGTGTAGGAGGTGAGGCCATCACACCCGCTCCCCACCCCAAGAGCGGCCAGGAGCAGGGATGTGACCCCAGCTCCACCCATCACAGCTCGTGTGGCCCATGAACCTCACTCGCTGTGCCTCGGTTTCCACATCTATGAGATGAGGATGACAATCCAATGCGAGGGCTGTGATGAGGAGTGGACTTCCCCGGTGGCTCAGCTGGTGAAGAATTCGCCTGCCATGCGGAAGACTTGGGTTCGAGCCCTGGGTCGGGGAGATCCCCTGGGGAAGGGGAAGGCCGCCCACTCCAGTACTGACAGGTCAGTGCACAGACAAGGCACTGAGGACAGTGGGGTCGCGCGCGTCTCCCCTGAATTTGCCGTTGTTACCAGCGTTATTCAAGTTCATTCAACTGCTCCCCACAGTAGGACAGACACACTCAGTCCTCTCAGAGTGAAAGTCGCAGTTTTTCCCTCCGCCACGTGGAAGGGTCTGAGACGCGTGGCTTGGGCACTGGGCTGCAGGTGACTCCGGGCGGGCTGGCGGGAGTCTGCAAACCCTAGTGAGCCTCCTCACCCCCGGGCAGCCCTCATTCCAGTGGCATTTAGGACGTGGAGGCCCCATCGGGACAGTGTGGTTGGACACCCCACGCCTGCAGCAGAGGGTGGGCCCTGAGGAGGCCTAATGGGTCCTGGGATGAGGACGTCCCTGGCGGTGATGGGGACAAAACCCGAGCTTGAAGCTCCAACCCCAGGCTTCTGCCCACGGCAGGGGATCTCTCTCATTACCCCTAACACTCCCTAAAGGGGCAGACATTAGATGTTTTTTTAAGCCCAAGCCCCTGGGACGGGGAGAGCAGGACAGGGACAGAGCGCCCGCAGACGGTAAAAGCCCGGACCCTCCCGGCCTCCCAGGCCCGGGCTCCTCTGTGCCACTCGTGCAAAGCCCAGCCCAGGGCGGGGAGGTGGCAGAGCCGGGCGCCCGCCCCAGCCAGCGCGGCCTCTCGTTGAGGACACTCACAAGTGATTGGCCGGGTTTCCTCCTTCTCGGCCACTGTGGTCAGCGCTGGGGCCAGACTCCAGAAGGAGGGGTGCTCCTGGGGAGCGGCCTGGGATCATCTCAGGGGACTCGCCGTCTTCCCCTGGGGAAGCGGGGGCCGGGAGCCTCCCACAGGTGAGGGCTGGGACACCCCACGGCACACACCCGCACCCGGCCCGGGGCATGGCACGCTGCGCTCACTCAGTCGTGTCCGACTCTGCTGACCCCATGGACGGTAGCCCGCCAGGCTCCTCTGTCCGTGGGATTCTCCAGGCAAGAATACTGAATGGGTTGCCGTGCCCTCCTCCAGGGGGTCTTCCCGACCCAGGGATTGAACTCGCATCTCTTACGTCTCCCGCGTTGGCAGGTGGTCCCACGAGGGCCGCCTGGGAAGCCCGCGTGGCCACAGCAAGCACTCCGGTGAGTTTCCTGGGGCGGCTTAGATGACAGAGTGAAGTCTCACAGTCTGAGGCCAGAGGTCCAAGCCCAGGGTGTGGGCAGGGCTGGACCCCCCGAGGCCTCCATCTTCGGCTCACCTGCGGCCGTCTCCGCCCGCTGTCCTCCCACGGCCCTCCCTCTGTGCGTCTGTAGCTGACCCCCTCTCCTTCCAAGCACACCAGTCAGATAGGACTCTCATGCCCTCCCTTGAACTCAGTTAGCTCTTCAAATGCCCCGTCTCTAAATACAGTCACATCCTAAGGGCCCGGGGGTTAGGACACACGTGTTTTGGAGGGGACGTAAGTCAGCCCATAAGCACACTCCATGCCTGTCTGCTGGGCAGGTGGCAATGTCAAGAAATGTCAAGAAACAGCCCCCGTGAGTGGAAGCTCGGCATGTGCCCGACCCCCTGCCTAGGCAACCTTGTACAGCTCATTCATTGTCTCCTCAAGCCTTGAAGAGGTGTCACCAGCCCTCTTTCCAGATGAGCAACCAAAGCTCAGAGAGGATGGAGAATTTACCGAAGGTCGCTAGCAGGAAGCAGAGCCCAGACAGAGCCAGGCTCCGCCGGCTGCAGTCCCGGCTGCTCTCCACCACCTGGAACGCGGAACAGCTAGGGCACCTGCAAAAGCAACGGCGCAGCTAAAAGCAGCCTGGCTTCAAGCCCTTTATTTCCTTCACGACATTCAATGTGGTCTTCGTAACAACTGTGTGAGATGGGCATCTTCCTTCCTTTTTCACCAGTCAGAGTAAGGCCAGGGAGATAACAGCGATTGGCCAACTACTTGGAAGACAGATGGAAGGATAGTGGGTGGGTGGGGGGGTGGATGGCTGGATAGGTGGATTATTGGATAACAGATTCATGACTGGGTGGATGGTGGATGGCTGGATAGATAGTGGATTGATGGACAGGTGGATGGGTGGTGGTTGGATGGATAATGGATGGACAGGTGGATGGGTGGTGATGGTGGGTTCTTGAATGGATGGGTGAATGAGTAGATGGGTGGTGGATGGAGGGATGGTGGATGGGTGGGTGGGCAGATGGATGGGTGGATACGTGCCCCATCAGATTCGGACCCCAGGCCTGCAGGGATGGCAGGGCAGACCCACTGAGATGAGGCTGACAGCACCCCTGACTGGCCTGCGTCAGTGCCCCTGGTTCAGCACGTCTTCCTGGACACGGCATCACAAACAACGACACAGCTCTAACACAGCCCAATTGTTTCAACATGTGTAAATACCCAGATAAGGGCCACGCTACAATTTAGGCTCCCTGGAAGGAAACAGCTCTTGCGTGTTCACAGGAGCGTCCAGCTCACCGGACACACAACGGCAGCAATACGCCCCCGTCACACTCACCCGCCCAAGCATGGGGACGGCCACTGACTGCGGCTGAGTCGGAAGGCTGCTCTTGAAGAAGCAGAGGACACCTCCCAGCCTGCCTCGTCGAGTCTGTTGAAGGAGGATCTGACCAGGCTGAATGAAATAAACGTCCACGAAATTGCAAGGTTGCTGGTGTGATGATGGCAGGAAGCAGACAAGCGACGACCCCACGACATCCCAGCAGCAAGAGCATTTGCAGAAAGACAGAGGGAGGCAGCGACCAGCTCGCTCCTCTGTGCCCCGACCCGTGACCCTGTCTCAGGCACCCCCATTCTCTGCAGCGTGGGCACCACACAGGGCATCTCCTTCAGCCCCAGGGTGACGGGGACGGCAAAGACGGGTCTCACAACCCGGCTCTAAGTGGCGTTACAGCTTCCCAGACCCTCGCGGAGGATGCACCGGCCCCGCGCCTGGTCCTACACCAGGCTCCAGAAACGCACGTGTGGCCAGTTAGGAGCACGGGTCACGCTGCAGGCCCGGGTGAGCCTCATCAGAGACAAGGAGCTACGGGGCAGGAGAACCGCGTGTGTGGCATCTCGGGCTCTTCCTTCTCGGACTTGCTCTGACTTCAGTTACGCGAGTGCCTGTGGGACCCCCAGTCTCAGGTCTCCCCCACGCCAGGCTACCCGGCCCAGAAGCCCTTGACTTGGCTCCTCCCTGACTCTCTCCCCAGCCGCTGGCCCGAAACCCGGCACTAAATAAACGCAGGAGGCTCAACGAGTAGCTCGTGAAAGTACAGGATGAATTTTGTGAAATTTATCACCAGCATATAAGGCCTCAAGGGCAAAAACTGGGCATTTTCCTTCTCGAAATCACTACAGTTTGATGTAGTGCTTGAAGCTTGACACTCCATAAATGTTTAGATTCTGAATTTAATTTGAATTTAACTGACCGGCCTGGTAAAGGAAGGGAGGAGATATTACTCATAACTGAAAAAAATTAGAAAAAAAAATTTTAAACAAAAACTCGAGAGCCCCTGGCTAAGCAGCTGAGAGGGGACATCTGGAGGGGAGGGTTTTCATAATTCATTTCTTAAAAAGCCAGGCTCACCACCTCCTCCATGTCCTCGTGTTTAATTAAATGGTGAAGGATTAGCATCTAGTCACAGACGCGGGCCTGGCCACTTGGCTCTGGGAAACAGGGACCGCTCGGCCAGAGGCTCCAAGAAGCCCCAACACCCCCAGAAACGGGACGGGGCCCAGGAGGACCCTCAGGCAGAGGGCAGGGGCCACGGGCGGCCTTCTGAGCCACGACCCGAGTGGATCCGTGAGGAGCGAGGGCGGGCCTCCCAGGGCGGGCGCCGCAGAGGCCCCCCCAGCTTCCCCGTGCCTGCCTGGCGGGGTCACACATACGCGTGGGCACAGATGCCTGCGTGGGCTTCCCAGGTGGCTCACTGGTAAAGAACCCACCTGCCCGTGCAGGAGACGTAAAGGATGCCCGTTCGATCCCTGGGTTGGGAAGATCCCCTGGAGAAGGAAATGGCAGCCCTCTCCAGGATTCTTGCCTGGAGAGTCCCATGGACAGAGGAGCCTTGTGGGGTAGAGTCCACAGCATGCACAGGTGTGTGTGTAGGTGTGTTTAAGCGTGTGCATCTCTGTGTGCGCGTCTGGGCAAGGCCGTGGTGTGTGCACGTCTGTACACAGCCAGCACTGAGCTTCTCAGCCAGGTATGGCCGACAGTGCTGCGGGGGCCCCCTCGACCCGGGCCCGGGAGGGCTTCATCCAGAGAAGCTGCCGGAACGTGGATGGACAGACTTCAAAGGGACAGTCCGAGGAGGGAGGCAGGAGCCACTTTCACAGACCTGCTTTCTGTAAACACGCAAACTGCAGTGTAAAAGCTACTGAGACCAAGCTCAGAAGCCTGTCTCTGCTTGGCCCGTCATCAGACAACTGGGCACTGGGATTCCAACGGACTTCCCTTCCCCTCTTCGCTCACCCGCGTCGTCTCTGTTTCTGCGATGAGTGTGGTTGCTTCAGTTGCTTGCTACAGTTCCAGGGGTCACCGCTCGTTGGACAAGCCCACATGGGAAGGTCTCGGGAGCACAGGCCATGGCGGGGACGGGGGGCCCGGGGCGCCAGTTTGCGCTGAGTGCCTACTCTAGAGGACCTGCGGCTGCCTTTCCTGCACGAGCCTCCCCAGGACCCAGCACAGGGAGGTCAGAGCAGAAGCACGGGGCAGCCACGACCCCCCAAGACCACGGCAGGCGGGCGGGGCAGGCGCTGGACTCAGGCCGGTCTGTCTCCCAGCCTGGCCCCTCAGCAGGGCCCTGGGAGGCTCTGGAAGCTGGGGGTCAGCCCCCTGGGGTCGAGGCGTTAAGAAGGGGAGTGGGGGTAACGACAATCCTACACGCAAGGCAGCAAAGGGGACTCTGATGCAAAGAAGACTTCTGGACTCTGCAGGAGACGGCGGGGGTGGGATGAATGGAGAGAATGGCATTGAAACACGGACACGACCACATGTGAAACAGACGGCCAGTGCGAGGTGGGTGCACGGAGCGGGGCACCCAGCAGGCACACGCAAAGCCCGTCACAACAGTGTGATTACCCTCCAATTAAAATTACTAAAAAAATAATTAATAAGAAGAAGGGGAGCGGGGTCCATGCCCACCAGCGGCTCCTCCGTGTGGGCGCCCAGACCCCCCGGCAGGTGCCCGCCTGCCCGCATGGCTGCTCAGGCGCAGGCAGTGGGCCGGCCAGGAGCCCCGAGCTGGACACAGGCCTTCAACTTCTCCCAGAAGAGCCCTGACATCCTCTCTCACAGACGCCCGGGGCCTCCCCAGGTGCGGACCAGCTGCCAGACACCCCACAAGAGACGAGGGGTGAGAGGGCAGAGCGCCTGGGGCTGCTCGGGGGACCCCAAGGCCGCGGGGTTCAGTTGCGGCCCTGCGGGCGCTGAGCTGTCTTCCTCCACTTCTTCCACACCGCCTCCCACCACACATCCTCGCCTTCTCCTCGGCCAACCTTCCCTGAGGCCCCACCTCGCAGACACAAGGCAGACCACAGGGCTTGGGCTGTAATATCTGATGAAATGTCATGGACGGCATAGGAGTCTCAGAGCATCAGAGCTGCAGAAACCTTTGTCTCCACTGAGTCAGAAAATAAAAAACAAACTGGCTGCTCCCCATGGCTCTGCAATCCAAACACCGTAAATTCCACAGACCACAGAGGGCCCGTGGCGGGGCCCCTTCCCTGCCTGCCTGACGACTGCAGACGGCCTCTGATTCCATCTCGCGTTTGCAGCTGGCAAATCAAACGTTCAGACCGCGTGCGCTGGCTGCTCAGGCCCGGCCGGCCCGCAGCTGCACTGCCCCCAAACAGGAAGGCAGGAAGACAAAGGAATCAAAGCGAAATAAATGCCAGATAAATGTAGATGTGTCACTTTAAAAATTCATAAACACCAATCCCCTCTGCAATTTATTTGGGTTTAACCAGTGAACAGACCCATCTAACTTCCTGAGAGACGCCACCGAAGCATGAATTTTTGAGAAATCCCATTTCCTGGTTTCCCGGTGTGTGAGGTTCCCGGAGGCAGGGGGACCCCAAGCCAGCGCCGGGACCCGGGAGTCTCGTTCAAGCCTGAGTTCTGTCCTGCCCCCGACCCCCAGGCTCTGGACACCAGCTGTGCCGGCCACCCCCTGGGCCGCCCTGTGAGCACTCCAGGCCTCAGTTTCTCCATCTGTGTTGTGGGGGGATTGTGGGGGCCTTGACCACAGCCACACAAGTGGGGGCTGTCACAACAGTGTGACCACCCCCGGGCGGGGGTGAGGCTGAAGCATGGACCAAACAGCGTGAAGTCGGGGCTACGATTCTGGGAATTCCTTCCTATTCTGCAGAAACAGAGCCAAGCGGGGGGCCCAGAGGGAAAGAGCCGAACCCCAGTATCCTCCGGCCAGAGTCACAGCGGAAGGTGGGGGGCCGGCCTTGGGGGTACTGGGACAGGCACCATGCAAACAGTGACATCTGGGGGAACCGGAGCCTGTTCCCGGGCACGCAGCCCCTGTGGGGCAACGCCGTCCCCTGCAGCCACGCTGGGAGCCCTGCGTATGCAGCCGGGGGCAGAGAGGCGTTTACAGCCCTAATGCAGAGTGGAAGGCTCAGTCTCTGCACAGCACTCGGGGGGCTGCTGCTGGCTGCTGGCAGGTGGAGGGGGTACCCAGAGGGCCCGGGGGGTACACGGAGGCCCAGGACCCCCTCAGCGACCGCACTTATGGGCCCAGGGGCAGACAGCCGGCCAGGGCCCGGTTGAGCTGGACTCCAGAATGCCTGGCAGGTCGGGAGGTGTGCAGGGCCCGGGGAGGACGCCCGGTGGTCTGTTGTGAAGCCCCTCGCCTCCTCTGGACTCATCCGTCCACAATGTTCCTGCAGAGCCAGGCTCCACCTTCGGGGAAAGCGTGCGACAAGCAGAGCGAGACCAGCTGCTCACCTAGCAGGTGGGCGGGTGCCCCCCTGCTCAGAGCAGCTGGTGGGGGGGCCCTCTGAGAAGTGCTGGCCATGCTCTGCCCCCAGGCGCCCCCGTCTATCTTGAGTAAGATGGATAATCACGGCCCCCAAGAGCTGCCCGCTGGCTCTGTGGACACCAGCCTGGCCAGCTGCTTAGCGGCAGGATCACCAGTTCCCGAGTACACACATCTCCTCCCCACCACCCCTTGAGCTTGGAGCCCAGGGTGGGATCCACACTGCCCCTCAGGGGTCACCCCTCAGGGGTCTCCGGTCCACAGACGGGGCGAGCCCTGCGTCCAGGGGAGCTGAGGATGGCGTGGGACTCGGGTCCCTGTGGTCCAGCTGGAGCAGCGGCCCCTCACCGCCCTCCCTGGGAAGTCCGCACCACCCCCACCAGCCCCTACAGGGCCACTGGGCAGATGGGCACCTGGGCTCCCCTGCTCCCCAGAGTCAGCCCGAGATAGTCGTGGGCCCAGCACAGTCCCCGCCGCCAAGCATGCCCCGTGCCCGACAAGGATGTCCACTCTGGCTCCGATCCAGCTGCTCAGGACGTCAGAGGACGGAACCCCACAGCCTGGGCCAGGCCTGCTCACTCACAGGCTTGCAGACGTCCTGCCGCTGGATCTGCTCCAAGCGGACGGGGATCAGGCTCACCTTGTGGCAAGGTGCGTGCCTCTGTACCGCAGCCCCTTCCCAGAGACACAGGGCCTGGCGTCAGCCCCCGCCCCGGCCCAACCCCCCGAGGGCACGAGCCTGACCACACGCGGAGCCACCGGGCAGCCTGCCGGGTCTGGCTCTGTGCTTCCTCCAAGAAGCGGCTCCAGGTCTCTGGGGGGCGTTGCAGAGGTTGGGGGGCTGGAGAACTGGGGACCCAGCAGTCACCCCCACCACGAGGTGGGCTCTGCCACGGGGTCTCCGTGTTTGGGCCACGATGCAGCGACCACTGGACAGATGTCCAATGTTGCAGCAACAGGCTCTGCCCAGTCGGCGGGTCCAGCCCTGCTGGAGTCTGTGCCCAGTGACAGCTGGGCCCGGCCCGGGGGCCCTGGAGGTCCCGCCATGCCTGGCTTCCTCCAGCTCCTGAGGATTCCCCGCTGCGGGTGTGCAAAGGCTCTGGGCCCAAGGCTGCCGCCGGGTGGGGACCAGGGTGGAGGCCCCACAGGCCAGCGCCAGCCTGGGTCACCGTCCGCCTGGCCCGGGTGGCTGGCAGCTCCCCCGCTGACCCCCATGTGCCTCTCCCCTTCCCGTCCCCCGGGCAGGGACGCAGGACAGCTGGGTGCTGACCTGCGGCTCCTCCCTGGCCTGTCTCTGCTCCGTGGGCTGGAGACAGGCACACCTCCCTAGCAGCAGCCCCCACGGCCCTGAGGCTGCCCAGGGCAGGCGTCCTTCCTTCCAGTTGCTGCCGCCAGGGGCACGAGCCCACCGCCACGTCGCCACTCTGCATCGCTGTGCGGTTTACATCAGGCTGCAGTCCAGGGAGGGCCGCCACCCCCGGGGCCTCAACGGGGCCTCCCCTCGCCCTGGAGGCAGGTTGGGGGCGTCCAGGGCATTTCTGTGTTACTGACAAGTGACCCGAGGTTCAGAGAGGACAGAGAGCAAGGCCAGGGCAGGGCCTGGTCATCTCAGAGCCCAGCACCCCCCATGGGGCCTGGCCCGGCCTCCCTCCCCGACACACCAGGCACACGTGTGCACACATGGGCATGTGCGCGCACGCATGCTCACATATGCACACTCATGCACGCATCCCAGCTCTGCTAGGGGTGGGTTTCCTGCTCAGAAATGAGTTCCTCCTGGTGTGAGTAGACGAAACCTACACCTGGTGTTCCCAGAACCCAGGGATGAGGGGCTCCGAGGCCCCTGGGAGACGGGGCCTCTGTCCATCGCTGTGATGAGGGTTTGCCCCTCCTGGTACCCGGGCAGCCAGATGGGGCAAGGCAGTGCCATCTAGTGGGCACAGAGGGTACTGCACTGGTGCGTGTGTTGGGGGTCAGGCCACACGGGTGGAGCCGCAGACCCCGCCGTCGCCCAGGACAGAGGATATCCAGCGTCCCCCTCCTGTGGTGTGGGCTGCTCCCCGAGGACAGAAGCAGCCGCGCACAAGGCCCTGAGAAGTGCTGTGGTCCAGCAGCTGGCACAAGCCTCGAAAACCAAAGAATATGTGGCCCGAGTTCCGTGGAGCCGTGCGGGGTGGCCCGCCCGAGCTCTCACACCCACGACTGCTCCTCCGCGAGAACACGGCCCTGAGCCCCCGCGGCCTCATCTCTCGGCTCAGCGGCTGTGGGGCTGCGGGCAGCCAGAGCCTCTGACCAACCGCGTGGGGAGGGCGTCCCCCTTCACTGCAAGACGCCAGCCGCCTTTCCAGGCCCCCTCACCGTGATGACAGCCCAGAGTGCGGTCCCACTCACGCCAGCGCAGGGGGCGCCCTCGCCGGGGTCTGGGACGCCCCCCACCCATGCAGGCCCTCCCTCTCTGTGTGAGTGCAAGCTCGCCTTTCAGACGCCATGGCCAGGATCATAATACATGCAGCCCAGCACTTCGCAGGGACCTCAGCCATGGGGCAGGCCAGCATCTCGCGAGCGCCAGTGGGCTCAGAATGAAAGCCATGGAGGGGACAGGCTGGTCATCTTTGCTGTCAGACGCTAAAAGCCACCTGTCACGCTGGTGGAGACAGAGATGTGACCCCAGCAAACTGGAGACGGCCGCCGCCTGGCCCCAGACTCCCTGCTGTCTGACACCCGGTCTCGTGACGGCAGGGGGCGGGAGACTTTCAGGGGAGAAAGTGGAGAGCTGATTTCTTTATGCACCCCGTCTCCTGAGGGCCTGCACACGTGTGTGTGTGCCTGTGTGTGCATGCGTGTGCATGCATGCTTAGCACGTGTGTACACGGGCCCATGTGACTCGTGCATGTGCTCATGTGTACATGTGCCTGTGTGTGCACTGTGTTCGTTGCATGCGTGTGTGTGTCTGCGTGTGTCCACGGACACAGGAATGTCTGGGCACCTCCAGGTGGAGGCCCAGCACTCTGCCCGCGGGCTTGAGCCTGTGAGGGCTGAGCAGCCCAGCCCGACTCTGACCCCAGCGGGATGGGGGCCCCACGTGAACCTCCCACCCTCGCCCCTGCAGGCACCCCCCCAGCCCAGGCCCAGCCTGACTCAGGGGCAGCTGTTCGAGGACCACGGGCAGCGTGGGCGTCCGGCAGTGAGGGGCTGAGGGTCTGCTTGCCCACCTTCTCCAGAGACCTGCACCTTCGCCGTCTGCACAGCCCTCCCCACAGGGGCCCTTCCTTGCGGTCACCATGGAGCAAGGCCCCGCCCCCTCATGTGCCTGCCACCCGCTTAGCCGCGCAGACTCCCGCTGTCTTGCGGGCGGCGCTTCCTGCCCTGTGGGCTCCTGAGCTTCTCGTGGGCGGTGGCCCCGGGGGTCCGGCACACCACGCCCCCATGCTGACCCCGCGGCACAGCGCCAAGCCCCCCAGAGCCGCTGGCCTGGACCGTGCCCCGCTGCCAGCTCCCCCAGAGGTGGACTCCGCAACCTGCGTCCTCACCAGGCCCTCACCCTCTCTTTCCCTACGGCTGGCTTCTGACATGAACGATAGGTTTGAAGAGGAATGAAGCTCGTTTTCCAGAACATGCCCTGCGCCGACTGTGTAAATAAAACTGCAGAATCACAAAAAATCAGAAGAACTGGCGGCACCCACTGTCTCATTTCTCACCTCCCCCTCGCTCCGCGCCCACTCCCATCTGGCCTCCAGATTCCAAGGAGCTTCCGCCCCCAGCAGCTCCCCGCCCCCACTCCCCAGGACTGCCCTGCCTGGGGACAGGCAGCCCGGGTAAGCACTGGCCACTCCTCCCCAGGAGCCACCCCTGGGCTCCCGCGACCTCCTGGCCATCTCCAGGAGCCGGGCCTCTCCAGCCCCTCACCCTCTTTGGCTCCATCGCCCTCTGCTGCCCATCACTCCTGGGGCCCCACCTGTGCCATCAACTCGGGCCCCTGCTGCAGGCTCAGCAGCCACGAGACCCAGTGGTGCAGACACCACCTTCCGTCACCTCCACCCACCAGCAAGGCCACGAGCCAACCCCGCCCCCATCAGTCCGGGCTGCCGCCCCCCTCCCGGCTTCTGTGCCCCCGGTTGCCTTCCCACCTGCCCCCTCAAAAGCACCCACAAAACTCTCAGGGCTGTTCCTTCTTCTTAAGACACAGCCTGTCCCCCACCTCGGGGCAGAGAATCCACCTGCAACGCAGGAGACATAGGAGACTGAGCTCGATCTCTGGGTCGGGAAGATCCCCTGGAGGAGGGCATGGCAGCCTGCTCCAGTACTCTTGCCTGAGAATCCCACGGACAGAGGAGCCTGGCGGGCTGCAGTTCACGGGGCCACGAAGAGTTGGACACGACTGAGCGACTAAGCACGGCGCCTGCCAGACCCCCCAGGCCTGACCCTGCTCTCGGCACCTCAGCGCCCTGGTGGGGCCTCAGTCCCACTGACCACGCTCGCCACCCTCAGGCTCTGATCATGACGTCCCCTCCGCCGGGAACCCTTCACTCTCCCCCCACGTTTGACGTGTCTCATCCTTCAAACGTCAGAGGCAGTCACCCCCAAGGAGGTGCTCTGCCTCCCGGAACCGGTGGGCACTCCTGGGACTGTGAGGGGGTGGCATCCAGTGTCTGGGGCCTGCAGGGCCCCGTGGGCAGGGACCAACCGCGCCTGGGGTCTTCCCTGCTGTGTCCCGGCCCCACCTGCAACCAGCACATCTGTGCTGTGCAGACCCCTTCCAGCCTGCAAATGGATGGCCCTCCCATCGGACAAACCCGCCGGGACTCACAGGGCCTTCATCTCGCTGTCGGGCAGGAATGGCTGGGAGACTAATTGAGGACAGACAACTCAGAACTTAGGACGGGACCGCTGAGCCCCCGCACTGTGCCAGGAGTGCGCGGACAGCCCGGTTCATCTCCGGAGAGCTCCGATCAGGACTCCACCAGCGCTCAGCCATCAGCAAGCTCTCGGCACAGCTCCCTAGCATCTGGGCCCCGAGGAACCCCTGATTCATCCGACAGAAAGGGGGCGGGACGGGGCCGGATGAGCCTCTCTGCATCCCCTCTGCCGGTCGCCTCCCCTCCCAGCCTCAACCTCTGAGGCAACCCGGTCTCAACTCAAACATGACCCCTTGGTAAAGGCACCCAGGACTCCACACTAGGAAGGAGGGACCCTGCAAACTCACCCAGGGTTATTTTCTTGCCCATCCCAGCCCCAAGGCATCTCCTCCTTTTGTTTGGCCAGTGGCTGGCTCCCTGCCGCCGCCGCCCCGCAGAGCTGTCTCCTCCAGGCTGGCAGGCATTTGGGGTTCTGCACCCCTTGGCACTCCATACATGCTTGTTGAAGGACTAAAGGAAAGACCTCTGGGCCTGCGGACTGTGGCGGCCCCAGGATACCCCTCCCTTGGGCTTGCCCTCGAGTGTCAGGCCCTGGAGCTCCCCTGGGCCCCCTCCTGGACCTGCTGGACTGCCAGGAGCTCCTATAGGGGGATTGCACAGTGCTTTCCCCCACGCGATCCCGCTCAGCCCGTAGCACCACCCTACTCGGGCACAGAGTCTGAGCCTCCGACTAAATCAGAGAGAAACTGCAGGGATTTAGGAGACTCAGCCAGGTCGCCTGAGCGAGCAGAGGTCAACCTAGCGGCCTGGAGCCCAGGCTGGGCTCCCCTGGGGCTCGCCGCCTGCACGGCCAGGGTGCAGATCTGTGCTGGAGAAGGTGTTGGGAGCGCTGTTTGCATTCCCCCATCCCGAACGTGGGCAGATGCTCCTCCCGCTGCAGAGATTAGCCGCCTTGAACCACGGTGCACTCAGAGCTGTGTCTTCTGCACAGCAGGCCAGCCCCAGGTTGGGGGGGGGGGGTGACACCGTGAGGCTTCTAGCTGCATCTGCCCACCTCATAAGCAAAGGCATTACTTCATAAAGGAAATGACACTGCCCAGGTTGGGGCTGAGTCTGGGCCGGGATCAGGCCTGGGTCTGGAACTAGGGTCGGAAGCAAGGAGGGCTCAGCCTGAGACCAGCGTCAGGGCTGAGTCTGGGGGAAGGATGAGGCTCAGCGAGAGCCCCGCAGCTGAGAGACGGGATTTCTTCTCGAACAGCCGGAGCCACGTGATCCTCCGCGGTGCTGGGAGCAGCGAGGTACCGGCGGCAGCTGCCCCATGCGATCCCCCATAAAGCCATAAAACAGAAACTGACTTTGAAATGGCCCTTTCTCCGCCTGTATCCTCGGACATAAATTTAAATAAAACGGCAATTTAAATGCCTGCGACACTGAGGAGGCGGCGTGGGGCTGTCTCTCCGGGCTGCGTGGGAGACAGAATGCCGCCCGAAAGCCATCCTGCTGAGCCACGCGGGTGAAGGTCGGCGCGGGGGCAGCGGGGAGGGGAGTGCCTGCAGACGCAGCGGGCACCTGGGACTGACGCCCGCCCCTGCCGGCCCCGGTCCATGGGGCAGGAGGGCACGCTGGGCCCCCGAGGGAGGGGCTGCGCCTCTGTCCCCATGGGAAACGGGGACACACATCACATCCGTCTGCTCTTGTGATGCAGAGCCCTGAGCGGGCTCCCACCCACAGTGAGTGCTCGGGAATGCCCGCGGGTCCCCACCGTGCAGCTGGTACAACCTGTGCGGGGGCGCCCTTCTCAAACCCGCGAATGCGGAGGAAGCCCCAGAGTACCGGCTCCACCCTGAGTTCGGAGCCTGCAGGCGCGGGAGGGGCCTGGGAACGTGCATCTCTGACCCCCTCCCAGGTGACGTGGTGCGGGACCCACCTGTGAGAGCCGCGGTGCAAGAGAAAGCTCACCCAGGCCGCGGGCGGGGTGGGGGCTCGTGAGCAGTGAGCAGGAGTGAAGCAGGACAAGGTGAAGGGTCTCCCTTGGTTCAGGCCGGAGACCAACTCTGTCTGGGTGGGAGCAGAGAACGGAGGGACCGCCACACGTCAATCCTGCCGGCCCCCCAGCCCTGCCCCAGCCCTGCCCACAGAGCCCTCCTCGGGCATGGTGCCCTGTGCCCACAGCGCTGGGTGGGGCACCCAAATCAACGCCTCCTGCCCGTGTGCGCCTCCCTCACGACCGCAGCCTGGACACACGGCTCCACTTATGCGTGGACACACGAGGCTCAGGAGGACCGAGACCCAGCGCGTCCTCCCGGCCGGCAAGCAGCAGCCGCTGGCCACATCGGGAGTCTGAGCTTCCTTCCCAAGCCCCTCACCCACCCTTCTCCCTGCAGACACAGAGCCTGAACTTCCAGCCGGGTCCCAAGGTTAAGGCCCAGTGTTTGCGGGAGTGTGCCAGACCCATGGCGCCCTTCATCCAGTCCCAACAGGACTGGAGGCTCCCACAGCCTCCACCGTCCGGGTGGCCAGTCTGCCCAGGCCCGTCCCCCAGAGCAGCCCAGAGGAGGAGAGCCATCAGGACACACGCTGCGGGGCGCAACTTGGCTTCTAAGAGCGGCCTTTGCCAAGGTCCACAGCCTGGAGCAAACAGGCCGAGGCAGCTCACAAGAGTGAGGAAGTTGGTTACAGTGATGAAGGGGGAGGACTGGGGTAGTCTGGTGACGCGGGTGGGACGTGAGGGCAGGAGCCAGCCGTCAGGAGGGGCTGCGGGCTGGCACAGGACAAGCACGCTCCAGGAACCTAACAGGCCAGCAAGGAGCGAGGCAGCACAGAGCCCCTCCTGGAGCAGGGGTGTGTGTGCACAGGTGTGTGTGCTCAGGTGTGTCCACTCAGGTGTGTGTGCTCAGGGATGTGCATGCAGATGTATGATCACAGGTGTGTGCTCACAGGTGTGTGCTCTCACAGATGTGTTCACAGGTGTGTGCACACAGATGTATGATCACAGGTGCATGTGCTCACAGGTGTGTCCACTCAGTTGTGTGTGCTCAGGGATGTGCATGCAGATGTATGATCACAGGTGTGTGCTCACAGGGGTGTGTGCTCACAGGGGTGTGTGCTCAGGTGTGTGTGCTCAGGGATGTGAGGAAAGGGCTCAGGGGCTCTGCCCTCAGGGGTGTGTGCTCACAGGGGTGTGTGCTCGGGTGTGTGTGCTCAGGGACGTGAGGAAAGGGCTCAGGGGCTCTGCCTGGATCAGAGAGCAGTGGCCGACTGGCGGCCTTGTTGGTCTGGGCTGAGTCAAGGTCATTCCCCAGGCTGCGTACAGAGCTCTCCATCGCTGGAGTCCAGCGGGGAGCACAGGTCAGGCAGAGCCAGAGCTGAGGCCAGCGGGAGGCCGAGGAGCCAGCAGGACTCAGCAGGGAGCACAGGCTCGGGGCCCACGTGGTGGACGTGGGATACAGGTGGTGCTCACAGGCAGGGGTGCACACCAGGTGCTCCTCCTTTCTCAGCCAGGCCCTTTGTCTACAGTCTGGATGCCGTCACTCAGACCCCTCCCAGCCCGAGGTCGGTCCCGTGACCAGGCAATGGGCCAGGCTTCTCTGGTCCCGCTTCCTGCTTCCACCAGCCCCCACCCGCCTCCAGCAGACCCAGAGGCCCCAACTGGCCCCCACTGACCATCCATTAGCCGAGATGAGTCCCCATCTAGATCCATTCTACATCACCACTGGCCCTGACCTGCTTCGTTCTCTCCACGGCCTTCTGCCAACCCCAGTGAGGGACCCCCAACCCTGCAATACACACCCCCACTCCAGGCTGAGACAGATGGTGGGACTTTCAATGGTGACTCCAGGTCACCACAGGAGCGGAAGAGTGGCCACTGGAAGCTGCAAGGCAGAAGATGCAAAGCTGGCACCGGACCTCCTCCTCTAGGTTCTTCATCGCCTTGGAGAAGAGGCTGGCCCCAGGGTGGAGCAGAGCGAGCGCCAGCTGCGCCTGGAGCGCCCGTGATGTCAGGAAGTGAAGGGGCGGGGCATGAGCAAGGGGCGGAGCCAAACGCGAGGTCCCTCCTCGGAGGAGGAAGGTAGACACGCGGAGCAAGAAGGTAGACACGCGGAGAGTTGCATTCACCCGTAAGTAACACAGCAAACGTCCACGAGTTCGCACCAGCATCAAAAATAATCAAGGGGAAGGGACAGATCTTCCCTTGAGAAGAATTCTAATTAACACATGTGGAAGGAACGAAGGAAATTGAATATCCCCTGAGCTTGTCACTGCCAGCAAGACTCACGGATGGCAGCTCCAAATCAAGAACCGAAGTCCAAGGAGAAGTAATGAACTGTAAAGTCTCCAATTTCCTCCCTGACGCTACTTACTAGTTAGGAAGAGAAGCATTGTAACTTTCCAGGAAGTTTTTAAAAATAGTAATTAGGGGCCTTCCCTGGAGGTCCAGGGTCAAGAATCCACCCTTCCACTGCAGGAGACCAGGATCCCTTGGTCGGGGAACTAAGATCCTGCAGGCCACGTGGGGCAGCCAAAAAGTAAAACATAAATAAATGAAGATAAAAAATAGCAATTTTGAACACAGAAACTCAGCAGACACCAGTGGGTGAAGGATTGGGGTAACACCACCCAAGACCTACAGACATCGGGTAGTCCTCACGTGCGGCTGTGCAGGGCGCCTCCATTCTCTCACGTTCTGGCCCAGAAGGCAAAGCCTCCCTCTCATCGTGAAATAGTTGACAAACACAAATTGGGGCCCCTTCTGAAAACTACCCAACCAGCACTCTCCCAAAGGCAGAGACACGAACGGGAAGAGGGGACAGCTCAGACAGGAGGGCACGGGAGAGCCGACCGCAAAACCAAGGTGGCGTCTGGGGCGGGATCCACGTCGGATCCTAAAACAGGAGAAGGACCCCCATGGAAAACTGAGGAGCCGCCAGCGAGGCCTGGGGTTTAGGGGACAGCCTCACACCCTCGGTAATCGCTGCCTCTTGCTGACTGCCCGACAATCGTGTGGGGATGCTAGGGGAGCCTGGGTGGGGAGCAATCTACAGATAAGCTCCATCCTAGTCCGCAACTTTTTGTTTTGAAATGATTTCAAGTGCAGAGAGCATCTCCTCAGCCACATTTGCATGCTTGGCCCCCGGCCTGGCCCCAAGCAGCTCGAAGTCCCCTCCGGTCTTCCCCACCTTCCCCACCCCCACACCCCAGCCTCCTCTGGGCAGACTGCTCCCTCCCCAAGCAGCTCATTCAGGCATGTTCCCAGTGAACAGTTTCCTCCCCAAGAAGGAGCACTGACCGCTGAGTGTTGCCAAGCAGCCCTCGAGGGATCCCCATAGCCCCTGCCCCCCAGGGGACCAGCTCCTGGCTCTGGATGCCATGCCCTCTAAAGATGACCCCTGCAGCGGCAGGCATCGCTGCAGCTTCGGGCCAACTCCTAGCCACCAGCAAGTCTATAGGTGGCTGCCTTGGAGTCGGGCGTCCACCCGTGTCCAGGTGGCAGGTCACACGACACAGGCCACAGCAGCCTTTGCATTAAAAATCCTTTTTAAAAAAGCCTGCCCAGCTGATTCCACTGTTTCACATCTCTCTTTTTACCTAACCCCATCTCAAATTTCCCATCTAGAAATTTTTCTAAAGAATTTCCCAGGGCTCCCCCAGCCCCTTTGGGGAATCTCAGGAGAGCCCCAACAGCCAGAGGCAGAAAAGAGAAAACCCAGCCACCACCCGGGGCCCCAAGCCCCCATGCTCCATCCAGAAGGGCCACCTTTGTCTCCGGGAAGATGGAGAAACACTCCAGAACTGTGAGCCTCTCACCCCAATGCACTCCCCCACCCCCAGTGCTCCGAGAACTGCGGGGCCAGACTCATCTCCATCCAATCAAGGATGCAGCAGGAAGTATCTGCGAAACACGCGTCTGACCTCACAGTGGGAAATAGATTAATAAGCCATTATGGTAAGCAAGCTGCTTATTAGCTTGAGAATGAGGCTGTGCAGCTAATTGAAGCCATCCAGCAAAATGTCAGCGCCTTCTCGGGTATGAAATATTCATCGCGCCCCAGCCCCGGCCCGGGAGCAGGGGTTTGTCCGCACCTTTCTTTGTGTGGCCAGTGTCAGACCGACTCCTTCCCCTGGGCCAAGCTCAGGGCACAGCGCAGAGCCTCCCACCCACGAGGACAGAGACCTTCAGAGGGGCACGGGGCTCAGTGACAGGTGTGGCCCTCTTTTTGACCCACTGTAAGAAAAGAGAGGAGTCCTTGTGAGTGTGGGGAGCTTATGCGATCTCATTGCACGGAGGCCATTTGTCCCTGGGCGGGGGTTCAGGGTGCCCCTCTTTTGTATTTCAGCGTGTTCTCTGAAGGGCCTGCCGCATCCATTCCGCAGCCTGGAGCAGGGCCATTCTTGACCGGAAGTAGCCCTCAGCCGTCCGACCCTCCCCTCCCCGCTGCTCGGCCGGCAGCTCGGAGCCCTCTCCTCCAGCCGGGGGTCCTCAGCCAGCTTCCATCACGGTGGGCATGCAGGACAGGCTGGCCCCCTGTGATGCCCCATCTCCACCAAGCTGAGAGCCCCCGGAGGCCAGGAGCCCGTCCTTCTTAGGGGAGGGGTGTCTCCCAGTGGGATGACTCCAGGTGGGTTGGCTCCAGGAGGACAGACTCCAGGTGGGAGCCGAGTTCTGGAGTAGGAAGGCACTTCCCCACGTCCTTCCCCGGGGCCTCGCTTCCCACCTGTGAGCAGGTGGGTCCGCTGAGCCGAGTTCTGGAGCAGGAAGGCACTTCCCCACGTCCTTCCCCGGGGCCTTGCTTCCCGCCTGTGAGCAGGTGGGTCCGCTGAGCCGAGTTCTGGAGCAGGAAGGCACTTCCGCATGTCCTTCCCCGGGGCCTCGCTTCCCGCCTGTGAGCACGTGGGTCCGCTGTGCACGGGAGGACATGGGACGGGGCGCCCACGAAGTCGAGGTCTGTGTTACCACGTGCGTCCCAGCCGGGCCCACGGGCAGTGCCACAGCAGGAGCCACGAACCCTGTCGAGCAGAGGTGGCCCAAGGCAGGGCTGCGAGGCCGGCCAGAGGGAGGGCAGCGCTTGGCGAGGGGTGTGAGCTGGAGGGGGCCCAGCCAGTGGGGGTGGGGGCATCACTGTGGGCCCGGGGGGGCAGTCCCGGTTCCCCCACACCTCCGGGAAAGACCACCCCAAAGGGACGGGGAGCTTCTCAGTCCCCCACAATGTGGAAAATATTAATGGCCTCTTATGGTATTGTCATAGCAACCACATTTTTAAAAAAGTATCCAGCCTTCTACTGTATGTTAGATGTTGTGAGACTGACATCAATTTTTCCAGCACCAACCCGAAGGAAAGGAAAGGAAAGCTGCCCTGTGCCGTGGCATTTTTTAATTAATGTAAATTAAAATTCCTCTAGTTTGAAGATATTTAAAGGCTGCTGTGACAGCCTGGAGATCATTACTGTCCCCCTGGGGCTCCAGCTGACCCCGGCTGTAACGGTGTCTGCAATCTGCCCACCCGCTGAGACCCCAGTGCAGGCCCCCAAGCAGGCACGGGGACAAGGAGGATCCCAGCCCAGGGACGGCTGGGGTCGGGAGGATCCGACCTTGGGGGCGCACCAGGCGCAGCGCTTATGAAAGGCCAGAAAATACACTTGCCCCTCCGGCGGGTATCGTCGGGCAGCTGCAAGGAGCATCTCACACACGGATGACCTCAAGAGCAGTGTGCCAGGCAGGGGCGCCAGGCACCCTCCCCTCGCACTGGGTGACCCCAGGCACAGAAGAGGTCACACCGGCAACAGAGCGGCCGAGGCGGGGCAGAGTCGAGTCCTAGCAGGCACAGGGTTCCCTTGCTGCTGCTGCTGCTAAGTCACTTCAGTCGTGTCCGACTCTGTGCAACCCCATAAAATCTCCTCCAGTTGATGGTGGCGCTGGGACAACCCTGTGAATGCATTAAAATCACTGAGTTATATGGCACGTCAATGATATCTCAATAAAACTTTATAAAATCACTACACAAAGCCCTCTGACCTAGCAATCTCCACTTCTAGGAATTTTTCTAAGGAAATAGGGATGTGCCCATAGATACAAAGATGTCTTCATACTTTATAAAAAGCGTTTACACGTCCAGGGCTGAGAGGGCTTTGAATAAATTCCGGTGCACACATTCACTGGAACACTGCACGTGTGGTGACTGACAGCAATGTGGTCGGGGCACATTTATTGCCACACGTGTGTGTTCATGATAACTTGTGCGAAATTAACAGGCTTCAAACAGTCAGTGTGGAGGCTGTAAAGTGACAGGCTTCACGCACACGGAAGAGCTGCCGCTGAATCATGCAACCCCTCGAGTTGAGGGTTTGGGTGGATCTTTTCCCCTCCTTTTTTCAGTTTTCAGGATCGTCCAGCTTTTCTGCGTTGACCTGTGTTGCTGGGTCAATGAACCGACAGGGTTCTTCTGGGGGGATGCTCAGAGGGAGGGCAAGTCAGGAGCCAGGTGCCTAGAAGGTCGGTGTGGTTTGAGCAGACCGAGTCCTTTAGGAGGGGGCAGCCTCCCAGGCAGAGAGGACTCTTGGAGCTGAGGACTGGGCACCTGAACAACACCCGCCCCTCTGACCCTCACTCGGGCATAAAATCTATGACAAATCCCCCCTGGGGTCCTGCTCCCATGCTGAGCCCCTGAGGCCCCAAGGCAGCCTCCCAGGAAGCGGCCAGCTGTGGATGCAGGAAGACCCTCCTCACCCGGGACGAGCTCAGGCCCCAGGCCGGCGGGCGGGCACTGGGCCTGCTCCCCAGCGTTACCTCACGCTGATCACATCACCGATCACCGGCCCGGGAGAGGCCAGCCTGGGGCCCCGCCAGCCACTGGGCGGAGCTCCTCCTGGTTCCAGCGCTCCACTGGGTCTGAGTAGCCTGGGCCTGACTGGAGCTGCCCCCCCCAGGGCGAGGGAACCCTGGAGCACTCACAACAACACCCAAGGCCTGCCTGACGTGCGCCCCCAGTGCACCCCAGGCCCCCATCCCTCCATGGCCCTGCCCAGGTGCAGCAGGACCACCCCGGGCACCAGCCCATGGGCTCGGGGGCCGGACACTCCATCGGGACAGGGGCAGGGCTGTTGCAGAGGGACAGCACGGCCCGGTCATGCCCACAATACTGACTGGGCACGCGCTGAGCGAGCACACACTACTTCATGCTCTGATGGGCTCTCACACCAGAGAGGATAAACCCTATCGGTTCATTGCCCCAGCAACACGGGTCAACACAGAAAAGCTGGACGATCCTGAAAACTGAAAAAAGGAGGGAAAAAGATCCGCCCAAACCCTCGAGGGGTCGCATGATTCAGCGGCAGCTCTTCCGTGTGCGTGAGGCCTGTCACCTTACAGCCTCCACGCTGACTGTTTGCAGCCTGTTAATTTCGCACAAGTTATCATGAACACACGTGTGTCAATAAATGCGCCCCGACCACACTGCTGTCAGTCACCACACGCATGGTGTTCCAGCGAGTGCGTGCGCCGGGATTTACTCAGAGCCCTCTCAGCCCTGCACGTGTAATCGCCTTTTTTAAAGTATGAAGACATCCTTGTATCTCTGTGCACATCCCTGTTTCCTTAGGAAAAGTTCCTCACACCAGCCGGGCACCCGCCCTTACAGAGGAGGAAACCGGGACTCAGGAGGTCGTAGCCCAGCTAGTAATCAGGTGGGGCCCAGACTTCAGTCTCCCGGGAGTTGGGAAGTGTGCGCCAGGCTTGCTGCCGAGGGTCTGTGATGCCAGGGGCGGGCTGCCTACCGAGCGCCCACGGGCCTCCAGGCTGGGACGGGGGTGAGGGGCACTCTGTCCCCTGGGGAGGCAGGGAAGAGGCTCCATCTGGATGGCCAACGGAGCAGGCAGGGAGGGCCCAGTGGTCACACCCAGGGCAGCGTGGGGTCTCCAGGAGCCCCTTGCTGGACAGGCCGGTGCCCTCGGGGAGGAGGGGCAGGGTGGCCTGCCACCAGGGGATGGCCTGGCACAGCCCTGCTTCCCAGGAGACGCTGCCAGAGCCGGCCCGAGGCCCCCTGTACAGAGGTACCCGGGGACGGGGTGCTGCAGCGAAGGTGCAGCCGGGCGTGGTCTCGGGGGGCAGGCCAGCCGCTCAGAGCTGCCCTGACCTGAGGCAGGACAGACAGGCTTCCACACCCCCTGTGTCTGCTCATCTTTGGCACAGGCCCTGGGGATCCGGGAGGCCCAGCGCGGAAGGCAGCTGCCGTGAGCAGGTCCAGAAGGCGGCTGGCCCGGAGAGGGCTGCAGTCAAGGCCAGACCTCCTCGGCTCCTGCCTGCCGTGGGCCAGGGACGAGCCCTCCTGGTCCCAAGCCCAGTCCACGGCAGGGGCCACCCCCTGGGCTGTGGCTGCCAAGCCCCAGGACCTGATAGGCTTGGGTGGCCCCCTTTCCAGTTACAGACATCAAACCTCAGGGCACCCCTGGGTCCCTTTTCAGGGGCAGCTGACATGGGGCAGGGGGAGGGGCCAGGACCCCTTCCTCCCCACACCCCCAGCAGGACCCTCCCAGACGCAGCGCCTCCCGGGAGATCCCCGCGTTCACAAGACCAGTGCTTTTCTCTCCACAAAGATGTCGGGGCTTGTCGGGGCTAGACTGTGCCTAGTCGCTCAGTCATGTCCAACTCTGCGGCGCCATGGACTGTGGCCCTCCAGGCTCCTCTGTCCATGGGCATTCTCCGGACAAGAATACTGGAGTGGGTTGCCATGCCCTCCTCCAGGGGGTCTTCCCAACCCAGGGATGGAACCCAGGTCTCTCGCATCACAGGCAGATGCTTTACCATCTGAGCCACCAGGGATGCAAACCACCCAGCGGAGCACAGAGGAAGGGTCTCCTCAAAGCTCCACACAGTTCAAACCTGTCTGGGTCCGCCGTCGCATTTACAGACAGATTCCAGAAGCCCAGACTGGCATCCGTGCTCCCAGGGTCTGTGTGTTTCACTGGACAGTGTGAAGTCTGTGATGTTCAGACGGGTATGCTCGCAGCCTTTCCAGTTACAGGTGTCAAACCTCAGGGCACCCCTGGGTGCTGGGGTCTCTGTGCGTGGGGTTACCGCCCCCAGTGAGAGCACAGGACGACCTGGAGAGGAGGGTGCCAGGGCAGAGCCTACGGGACCCCCAAATGAGTGCAGGGAGCCCCCAGGCCTTGGGGTCCTGGCCCGGGAGGCAGGCTCTGTTAGCACAGCTGCGACTATGACAGGTAAGTGGGAAAGCTCTCGGGGCCGGCAGGACGGCAGCGGGGGAATCGGAGCTGAGAAGGCAGAGGCGGGCTGGCTGCAGTAACTTCGTGCTCAATCAATAGCCATTTCCCGGCTCCAAATTACTTTCTTTTCCCCCTGAAACCATCAGAGGCCGCAGCTGCCGATCAGCTGTGACACTTTAAAGAAATGCTATTGGAAGTTCCAGGCCCCAGAGGGTTCTCCGGACCCCGGGTTTGCTCAGCCGCGCCCAGCAGTGTCACCGAGAGGACAGGCGGGGAGAGAGCCGATGGACTGGGCTGAGCAGCTTGGCCGCAGCCCCGGGCAGCCAGGTCCCACTCAGGGCTCGGGGTCCCCAGAGCAGCCTGGGGGGCCTCCAGGCAGTGGCGGAGTGGGGCCAGACTTCAGCATCGACCCCGTCCCTCCCTGGTGGACCTGACCTTTAAGTTGCCCATTCTGTGCACCCAGCGAGCAGCGATGACAGGGGGACACGTCCTGCTCTCCAGGAGCGGGGGGATGGGAGGCCACGCAGAAGTCACTGTTGGAGTAGCGAACATAACCAAGCTGGGTCCGGGTGCTCACTGCGTGAGCGAGGCCATCTGGGGGACCCTGGGCCCCCAGCTCGGACTAAGAGGGCCTTCAGCCCACTCTTCCTATGGTGGGAACATGACTTGTTTTTGCTGTCTGACTCTTTGTGACCAAATGCACCATAGCCCACCAGGCTCCTCTGTCCATGGGGTTTTCCGGGCAAGACTACTGCAGTGGGTTTCCATGCCTTCCTCCCAGGGATCTTCCCGACCCAAGGATTGCCCCTGCGTCTCTGCATCTTCTGCATTGCAGGCAGATTCCTCACTGCTGAGTCACCGGAGAAGGGAGGAACACGTCCCACCTGCTCCCAACTGCAGTGGATTGAATGGGGTTTCTCAAAGGTTTCTTCATGTCCTCACCCTGGAACCCAGGAACGTGACCTTGTTTGGGAAAGGTCTTTGCAGACGCAATTAAGTTAAAGATCTTGAGATTAGAAGGTCATCCTCAATTCTACAGTCGGTTCAGTTCAGTCGCTCAGTCATATCCGACTCATATCAGTCCTGCGACCCTGTGGACTACAGCACCTCAGGCCTCCCTGTCCATCACCAGCTCCCGGAGCTTGCTCAAACTCATGTCCATCGAGTCAGTGATGCCATCCTACTATCTCATCCTCTGTCGTCCCCTTCTCCTGCCTTCAACCTTTCCCAGCATCAGGGTCTTTTCCAATGAGTCAGTTTTTCACATCAGGTGGCCAAAGCATTGGAGTTTCAGCTTCAGTCCTTCCAATGAATATTCAGGACAGATTTCCTTTAGGATTGACTGGTTGGATCTCCTAGCAGTCCAAGGGACTCTAAAGAGTCCTCTCCAACACCACAGTTCAAAAGCATCAATTCTTCTGCGCTCAGCTTTCTTTATGGTCCAGCTCTCACATCCATACATGACCACTGGAGAAACCATAGCTTTGACTAGATGGACATTTCTCAGTAATGTCTCTGCTTTCTAATATGCTGTGTAGGTTGGTCACAGCTTTTCTTCCAAGGAGTAAGCGTCTTTTAATTTCATGGCTGCAGTCACCATCTGCAGTGATTTTGGAGCCCAAAAAATGAAATCTGTCACTGTTTCCATTGTTTCCTCATCTATTTCCCATGAAGTGATGAGACTGGATGCCATGATCTTAGTTTTTTGAATGTTGGGTTTTAAGCCAGCTTTTTCACTCTCCACTTTCATCAAGAAGCTCTTTAGTTCCTCTTCTCTTCAGGATATCTGAGGTTATTGACATTTCTCCCGGCAGTCTTGATTCCAGTTGGTGCTTCATCCAGCCCAGGGTTTCGCATGATGTGCTCTGCATTTAAGTTAAATAAGCAGGGTGACAACATACTTCATGTACTCCTTTCCCAACCTGGAACCCGTCCGTTGCTCCATTTCTGGTTCTAACTGTTGCTTCTTGACCTATATACAGATTTCTAAGGAGGCAGGTAAGGTGGTCTGGTATTCCCATCTCTTGACTGATTTTCCAGTTTGTTGTGATCCACACAGTCAAAGGCTTTGGCATAGTCAACAAAGCAGAAGTAGAAGTTTTTCTGGAATTCTCCTGCATTTTCTATGATCCAACGGATGTCAGCAATTTGATCTCTGGCTCCTCTGCCTTTTCTAAATCCAGCTTCAACATCTGAAAGTTCCCAGTTCATGTACTACTGAAGCCTAGCTTAGAGAATTTTGAGCATTACTTTGCTAGTGTGTGAGATGAGTGCAATTGTGCGGTAGTTTGAGCATTCTTTGGCATTGCCCTTCTTTGGGATTGGAATGAAAATTGACCTTTTCCTGTCCTGTGGCCACTGCTGAATTTTCCAAATTTGCGGACACATTGAGTGCAGACATCCTGGAGTCTGAAGTCAAGTAGGCCTTAGGAAGCATCACTATGAACAAAGCTAGTGGAGGTGATGGAATCCCAGCTTAGCTATCTCAAGTCCTAAAAGATGATGCTGTTAAAGTGCTGCACTCAATATGCCAGCAAATTTGGAGGTGTTTGCTATGACCAACGCATTCTCTTGGCAAAACTCTGTTAGCCTTTGCCTGTTTCGTTTCATACCCCAAGGCCAAACTTGCCTGTTGCTCCAGGTATCTCTTGACTTCCTACTTTTGCATTCTAGTCCCCTGTGATGAAAAGGACACCTTTTCTGGGTGTTAATTCTAGAAGATCTTGTAGGTCTTCATAGAAATGTTCGACTTCAGCTTCTTTAGCATTACTGGTCAGGGGATAGACATGGATATTGAATGGTTTGCTTTGGAAAAGAACAGAAATCACTTTGTCCTTTTTGAGATAGCACCAAGTACTGCATTTCAGACTCTTTTGTTGACTATGAGACCTATTCCATTTCTTCTAAGGGATTCTTGCCCCTGTGGAAGATGTAATGGTCATCCGAATTAAATTAGCCCATTCCAGTCCATGTTAGTTCACTGATTCCTAAAATGTCATTGCTCACTCTTGCCATCTCCTGTTTGACCACTTCCAATTTGCCTTGATTCACAGACCTAACATTCCAGATTCCTAGGCAATATTGTTCTTAACAGCATCAGACTTTACTTCCATCGCCAGTCACATCCACAACTGGGTATTGCTTTTGCTTTGGCTCCACCCCTTCATTCCTTCTGGAACTATCTCTACACTCTTCTCCAGCAGCATGTTGGGCGCCTGCCGACCCGGGGAGTTCATCTTTCAGTGTCATTTCTTTTTGCCTTTTCATGGTGTTCACGGGGCTCTCAAGGCAGGAGTACTGAAGTGGTTTGCCACTCCCTTCTCCAGTGAGTCACTTTTTGTCAGAACTCTCCACCATGACCCGTCCGTCCCAATTGGGTGGCCCCACACAGCATGGCTCATAGTTTCATGGTTCATAGTTCTGATTGACTAGGTAGGTACTAAATGCAGTGATAAGGAGCCTTATTAGAGACACAGCAACAGAGGAGAAGCCAAGTGAAGTCAGAGCAGAAACTGGAGGGATGTGACCACAAGCCAGAACACCTGGGCCACCATGAGCTGGAACAAGCAGGAAGGACCCTCCCCCAGATCCTCTGGAGGGACAGAGCCCTGCCGACACCGTGATTTCAGACCTCGGGCCTCCAGAACGGGGAGACAGTAAACGCCCATTGGCTTCAGCCCCCTGGTGTGTCTGGACAGCCCCAGACACTCAGAGAGCAAGCCTGGAAACAGGGGGCCCAGCGGGAAGGGCGTGCTTCAGGTGGGAGACCCGGCTACTAGCTGTGTCCCTGGGCAAGTTACATAACCTCTCTGAGCCTCAGGCTCTGCGTATCTAAATAGAATAGCACTAGAACCTTCCAGAAGATTGGGAGTGACTATGTGAGGTGACATCGTGAGAAGCAGCTGCCATCCCTAGGTGCCCCCCAAGGTCCCACTCTTGCCCCATCACATCACCTCTCCCCAAGTTCACCAAGGCCCCAGGGACACACATAGGCGAGTCTGGGGGCTTTAGGGGCAAGCACGGCTCCTATCACACCCACAGCAGAAGGAACCGAGAGCCCCTCCACTCAGGGTGCACCCATTCCTGGACCTCAGGTCTGCAAGCCGCCCTTCTCAGTGCTTGAAGCAACGTGACAGTGATGCTGATGGTCGCAGCAGCAGAAAAACCCTCAGCAGACACTCATCCGAGAACACGATGCCCGCGAAGGAGCCAGCGCCTCATAGGAGACGCGCTAATGTAAGGCCAGCTCTGTGGCTGCTCTCTGTTGACAGGTGGGGAAACGGAAGCACAAAGAAGCTTGTAACTCGCTCAGACATCCACCCAGCCATCTGAGCCTTTATCCTATGGGCACTTGCCAACATGAATATTACAGCTGTACTTACATGAGGGCCCAAGAAATGCCTCTCGCCTAGGAGATTCCAAGCAGGGCCCGGTCTGGTTGTGCTGGCTGCCCTGTCTCTTGGCACATAGTAACTGCTTGATTAGTTCTTGAGGAAAAGACAAGTAGATGGATGGACAGTGAATGAGTGGTGGATGGATGGATGGATAATGAATGAATGATAGGTGACGGGTGGATATTGGGTGGATGGATGGATGGATACTGGATGGATGGGTGGGTGGGAAACAGATGGATACATGAACAGATGAATAGGGGGTTGGATGATGGAAGGATGGATGGAAGGATGGATGCCCTTCAGCAGAGGTGCTGGCTTCTCAGGGCACACCGACATGGAGGAGTGGAGAGAGTCAACTTTGGGGTCTGAAGCCGTGGCATCACCTAGCCCTGCCCACCCTGCTGGAGTGAGTTCTGGGGCACTGTCGTGGTCCCTCTGGGCTCCAGGATCCAGCATGAGAGTCGGAGCTGTGAGGTGAGAGTCGGAGCTGTGAGTCCTGGGCTCTTTCCTCATACACACCAGCATGTGCAGAGCAGTTTCCAAAGCATGTGGATGCGTGCTCTCTCACGTGTGCCCCCGAGATCCAGTCCTGGCCTATACCCTCCCAGAGGTCACCAGCAGGGCTCTCAGGAGAGGGGGCTTCCTTGCCCAAGGCTCCAGAGCAAGCAGATGGAGAAGATATGGGCAAGAGAATTAAACAGGATTCCCCACTCCCCAGCACAGGCCTCCTCCACCGACTGCACAGTGCATCGAGGAGGACCCAGGTTTAGGGGCCACAGGAACGTGGATGCGACTCCACCTCGCCAACCACAAGCCGGGTGACTTTGGGCATCAGCAGCGGTGCTGGCTTTGGGAAAGATGAGTGTCCGTGCCCAGGAAGCGTCCAGCATGTGCTGGGTTCTGAACAAGGACCCGCACGATTACAGGATCCTGTGAGCCTGGTCCAGACATCACACTGTCCACAAAAGCCATGGCTCTTTCTCGTAAGAACCACCCCCTTGGCACGTTCCTGCAGTTTGGAGCTCAGATCCCAGTTTGCAAACAGGACGTGGTAGAACAGCTCAGCCACCGAAAGGCACCCAGCCACGAGGCCTGAGCCTTGAGTTCCCCCAAAGCGCCCGGATGCCCCCCTCCCAGTGGGCAGCTGTGTCCCAAGGCCTCGAGTTCCCCCAAAGCGCCCAGGTGCACCCCTCCCAGTGGGCAGCTGTGTCCCAAGCAGCAGAGATGGTACAGTGCCCTCCCCCAGGTTCAAGGCTGTGGGCCTCTCTCCTTTTTTCCATGTGAGTGCTCTTCCCCAGGAGCAAGGGTCACTCCCTTGCTCTTTTGCAGCCACGGCCATCTCCCAAATGTAATTACCAGAAGGAATAGCATAATGACCTTCTAACCGCTGGGGGCTCTTGAGGGCAACGCCTGCTCATTCCTGCTAACTGGAGGGAACGGCTGCCAGACACGTGCAGGCAGGCTGCTTCCCACCGGCTCCCGGCAGCCCCCAGCATCCCTCGCCTCCCCTCACCTCCAGCAGAACTTTGGAGGGGACAGACAAGTTCCCTCTAAGGCCCCCTGAAAGGTTGAAATGGGGTGTTGGGGATTCTGGGCGAACGAGGTGCCCCAGTCGTCCTAGTTCAGACTCAGATGAAGCATGAGCTGTTTTTAGGATGCAGCGTGATGTGAAAAGACAGCCCTGAGCACCAAGCCCTCGAGTCTGGCCTCAGTGTTCTCATCTGTAAAGTGGGCCTGAGCTATTCTCAACGAAATGACCTCCACGCAGGGCCATGGGAGGGCTGAGAGTCCTGGAGATGAGAGGGTCCTGAGGGCCACCACCTGGGGTTCTGAGGACCTCTGCACACCTCTCGTGCCTCCTTCATTCACTCACTCATTCCTTCAAAATGTTGACGGCACGGTGCCCAGAGCAACCGGCGAGCCAGGCCTTCATTGTTCATGATCACAGACTTACTCATTAATGTCTTCAGTCACTTTCTTTGTTTAAGAAGAAAGCCACTTCCAAACTCCACCAGCCTCCGCAGAACAACTGTTCACCTCAGTCAGAGTTGTCAGGGTTAATGAGGTGTTTCAGATTCTCATTATAAGGAAAATCATTTCAGAAATGCTGTCCAGGGCACCATGGGCAGGGGCGCCTCATGCCAGGCAGGCACTCCTTTCCAAGATGAGCAGCAAGAAGGTCAATTAAGCCAGGAGCCCCCAAAGGCTGAGCACTGATGATTTGATGCTTTCAAACTGTGGTGCTGGAGAAGACTCTTGAGAGTCCCTTCAACAGCAAGGAGATACAACCAGTCAATCCTAAAGGAAATAAGCCCTGAATATTCATTGGAAGGACTGATGTTGAAGCTGAAACTCCAATAGTTTGGCCACCTGATGCAAAGAACTGACTCATTGGAAAAGACCCTGATGGTGGGAAAGATTAAAGGCGGGAGGAGAAGGGGACGACAGAGGATGAGAAGATTGGATGGCATCACTGACACGATGGACATGAGTTTGAGCAAGCTCTGGGAGATAATGAAGGACATGGAAGTCTGGCGTGCTGCAGTCCATGGGGTCACAGAGAGTCGGACACGACCGAGCGACTAAACAACAGTCCCAATGGGGAGGCCCCCAGATCTCCCTGGGTGCAGGGAGCTGGTCCCTGGAAACGATGTAGGAGCCAGAGTGCCAGGCGGGGTGGGGGAGTGGCAGCCAGGAGGGTCACTGGCCTGGGCCACCAGCTTGCGTCCAGGCCTCAGGGTGTGTGAGCTGGTGATCACTACAATAGCCACACAGCCAGGTCTCACCGGTGTGTATTAATGAACTAATCCACATTCGTACACGCGTTCATTCAGCCACACGTGCATTTTCAAATGTTTCATGAACATCTAGTGTGTGCCAAGTACCTTCCTAAGGAGCCCACACATTTATTTATGAACCAACGTGTCCACAGACTCCAGGCAGGCAGGCAGGCACAGGCGGCGAGTCGGGGGCCCCGGGAGAGCAGGTATGCTTCCTGGGGAGGAGGCCTCCACGCTCCTGGTGCGGAAGGCGTGGAGTTGCGGTAAGGTGCGTAGATGGCCCCACAGCAGCAGGGACCCCAGGCAGAGACAAGAGTGAGCCCTCCCGGTGGCAGAGGTCTCGCCACCATCCCAGGAGTCTGCTGGCTCACAGCAGGCTTCTCAGTTTCTGAGGTCCATGCTGTACGGGCCGTGGGACCCCCTGGCCCCAGAAGTCATCAGGACCCACCTGGCCTGACCCACCACGGTGCCCAGCGAGGGACACACCAAGGCCCACACAGCAATTTGCAATGCAGCACTCATCGCTGCTAGCAAAGCCCTGAAATACGGTGTGGAGAAGGCAGAGTCATCCGGCATTTAATAGCTGTGTTAACACAGCTCTGTCTGGAAGTGAATTCACGGCATCCCAGCCCGTGAGTGTCAGGGCCCAGCCAACCTGTCCTGCGTCCACAGGTGATGGCTCATTCCTGCAAGGTCCAGGAGGTGGCTCGCCAACAGGAGACACACCTGGGCTGGGCGCGGACTCAGCTTGAGGTCATAGCCAACGGTCCTCCACTTAAGGGGAGCCATGAAATTTTAATGACATACTGAGGTTTGCCAAAAAGCATCCTTTTAAGTGAAGAACGAGAAATGCCCCTGCATGGAGCCCGGGGAAGCGGGAACTGAGATGAACGGACTCCTCCCCAACCAGCCCCGCATCTCCTGTCACCGAGCCCCAAGGCAGGCATGCCCACAGGGTCCCCCCAACCCCAGCTCAGCCCCTGCCTCTGGCTTCGGCCCCCATAAGCTCTTCCCCAGGGCAAAGTGTGCCCTTGTCCCAAGGACCAGTGTCCCTCTGGAAAGGGCTGCCTCAGGCCCACGTGCCCCTCTGAGCTGCTTTTCGGAAGTAATTTCCATGTAATGAGAACACAGGGAAACCTCATTATTTGAGACACCGCTAATTAGGGGTTTGTGATCAGCCCGTCTGAGGCCGGCAGAAAGTGACATTGCACAGACAGTGAGAATTAACAAGCAGACAAGATCGCAGGGACCTTTGAAAAGCCAGAAGCAGCTTCTGGCCAGCAGCTGTCAGCCGTCAGGAGCAGGTCTACTGGGAGGTGCTAATTACAGGTCTTTCTCTCCTGGTCAGCGAGAAGGCCTCCAAGGGCAGCCCAGGCACAACGGCCTCCACCCTTGTGGGTGCAGGATGCCCAGAGCAGCCCTGGGAGGGCCACATCAGCATTATTCCCATTTCACAGAGGAGGGAACCGAGGCTCTCACAGGGAGGACCCTGCCGAGACCACCTGGCCCCACTGCCTGGGGTCCAGCCACTGCCCCGGGGTGGTCTGTGGAGAGAACCAGGCTCCCTTCTCTGGCTTTGCCAAAGTCCACCCAGTCTGGCTGACTAGGATGGGGACAAATGGACCTTCTCCTTTATAAACTGAGATCCCAGGCGGTCAACAGACAGGGGTGGCTGGACCAGAAGTGTCGTGTGAGCAAAGGCATGGAGATCCGAGTTGCTGGGAGGAGGTGTGACTGAGGGCGCACAGCAAGGGCCCCAGTGGAAGCCATGGGCCTATCCGGGGCAGGAGCCCCTGTGGGCATCCAGAGCCTGGCCATGCCCTTCCTAAACTGCCTCCATGGCCAGTGTGCAAGGAGGACACCCCCACCCAGCAGAGAAGGGAAGGAGGCCACAGAGGAAGGGGTGGAATTGGGGCACATTTCCTGACAATTCCAGCTCCCCCCAGGTCGTCTCCCCATCAGAGGTCACCCCCTTGACATGGAAAGTGGGGCCCCCCAACCGACACTCAGTCAGGTTCTTACCAACCCGTCTCCTCCTGCTGGTGGAAGGGGTGCCCCCTGTGATCCCACAGCCACTCCTGGGGCGGGGCCCCCATGGGTGTGCGTGCACCTCTCCTTTCCCCTGGGGGTCCTCGGCTAAGGAGCTATACGGGGGAGGAGGAGGGTGGGGGCAGGAACCCTGGGAAAGCAGCATCTGTGCTGAGGGGCTGCAGGGGTCCTGGCAGAATCTCCACCCCAACACCCCGACATCTTCCCCACGCACACGCCCCGCCCTTCTGCAGGCGCGGAGGCAGTTCCGCGGAGACCCAGTGGGGTCAGCACGGTGGCGGCCACGGAAGGGCCGGCCTACTCCACGGCCTCTCCCGTGCCCACAGAGGCAAGACCCTCCCCTGCCCTCAGCCCACACGGAGGGAACAGGACGCCCGCTGCTCGCTGCCTCCTCGCGGGCCACCTTGCCTAGAGGCCCCAGGGGCTGGGCCGGTGGGAGGGGCTGTGGGCGGGGCTCTGGTAATGATGGTTGGGATGGGGAGGGGCTGTGGGCGGGAAGTGGGTGGGGCTGTGGGCGGGGCTCTGAAATAGTGGGGTGGGAGGGGCTGTTGGCGGGGCTATGGTGATAGTGGGAGGGATGGGGAGGGGCTCTGGGGTAGTGGATGGGGCTGTGGGCGGGGCTATGATGTGATGGGTGTGGTGAGGAGCTGTGGGCGGGGCTATGATATGGGGTGTGGGCGGGGCTATGGTGATAGTGGGGGGCTGTGGTTAATGGGTTGGGCTGTGGGCGGGGCTATGACATAGGGGGCGGGGCTTGACCTCGAGTGGCAGGGCAAGGCAAGCCTGTGCCTAAGAGATAAAGGGCTTCAGGAGTCATCCATTCACTCCTCATGAGATACTTGCTGGACACCCGTGTGGCCCAGACCCTGTCCAGACCTGACACCCAGTCAGCACAGCAGCCAGGTTTTCTCTGGACACACCAGCAGTGTGGGAACAACGGGAACCAGGTAGAGAAGGGGGTTAACCAGGGTTGGGCTTTTGCCAGGACAGGGACCAGAACGGACTGAGGGAGGGCCAGAGCGGGGCAGCGTGCAGCAGCGTGCAGAGGGTGGCCCGGACTCCAAGCCTGGACAGAGGGAGAGGCAAGGAGGCTGGGGAGGACGGGGCAGAGGTGGGGTGGGCACTGAATGAGCAGGAGCTGGGTGGGGAGGGCTTCAGGCACAGGCCTAGAGCATGAGGAAATCAGGCCCCTGTTCAGAAAAGCAGGCAAGGAGGGTCCTCAAAGGCTTTCAGATCCAAAGCCTTGTCCCTGCCTCCCCGTGACGTTTCTTACTTGCTGCTGGTTAATGTCGTTCTAAGTAAAGAAAAATTATAAATGTAGATTATTAGCATGAATTTTACCATTTATCCTGGTTTCTTCTCTAATTATTTTATCAGAGCATCTAAGTCATATGTGGAATCACTGAAACTGTTCAGTTTGTATTTCACGCTTGCTCCTGAGGCATGTCTGGACAGAGCTGAAGGTCAAGCCCAGCCAGACTCAGGGGGGTTGGGGAGGAAGGGAAGGCCCTCCAGGCAGGACCTGCCCCACAGAGCCCCTCAGACGCTCACGCAGAGCACGGACCTGCCAGCCTCCACCCAGTGCACCTGCTCAGCCCTGGACCCTGGGCTCCCCTCCCGCTGGCCACCAAGGGATGTTCACAGCTGAGCACCGCCCGCACCAGCCCACTCAATCAGGCGACCAGGGGGCTTGCCTTGCTCCCCAGGACACATTAGGTAGTAGACGGGGGTGGGGCAAAGGTTCCAGCGTGGGTGTGGTTTGATCACACTTCCCTGCTTTCAGAAGTGGCCCAGAGGACGGGGTGCTGCTACCCAGCTGACACCCCCCCACATCCCGGGGAAAGTGGTTTCTCGAGGATTCAGGAGCATGCAGAGCCAGGTCCACACTCACCCCGGGCACCTGGGCTCTGGCCCCAGCGCTGTCCCCCACCTGCCATCCCTCCTAGCTCAGGACCTGTGCACCTGGACACTCACTCAGACGCCCCCCAGCTTGTCCTGCCCGCAACCTCCCCCGACTTACTCCTCTAGTGAATTTCCTCACATCTTCTGGTCGAGCCCCAGGTGACCCCAGACCTTGTATCTGGCAAGAAGTGAGCATGTGAGTCTGCGTGTGTGTGTGCACATACACCATGCATTCACACGCGCACACGCACGCACACGCACGCGCGCACACACCATAGGGTCTGGTCTGCACACCATCCAGCCTCTCACAAGTGGGATCTGGTCTTTCCAGGGTCTCGGTGTCTGTCTCTGTGTCTCTCTGCACCAACCCCCCCCATGTCCTTCTCTACACCTGAAAATTTTCACGTGGGGTGTGGGGTTCCAGAGCTTAGGGACCGCCCTCCTGTGAATGGCAGCCATCTCTGGCAACAGCTAATCAAGTCTGGATGGGCACCTGGTTCTGGGCTCATCCTCACTGCCAGGAAACCCTCAGCCTATAGACCCCACCCTGTCCCAAGTCGCAGAGACGGTGGGCAGACCCTCTTGTGCCTCTGGTGGCCAAGGCCAGATCTCAGATGGCTGAGACCACTGGGGACCACGGTGGCCTGGTCACCTCCTGGCTCCCTGGGGAAAGGGCCTGGTTGGCAGAGCTCCCAGGGATGCGGGGTGCTGCTCGGCCCTGGGCTCTCCCCGAGCATCTGACCCTGCACACCCAGCCCTCAACCTCGTCCTGAGAGCCGGCTCTGCCCGCCTCTCCAAGCCACGCGGGGCCATGGGGCTCGTCTCTTTGTGTGTCTCAGCCTGCAAACCATGACAGCCAGGAGCAGGACTGGCCTTTCTTGTTCTGCAGAGATTTGATCTGACACTTCAGACACTTACAAGCTCGTGGGGTGGGGGAGGAAACAAGGAGGGAAGGGAGGAGAGGAGAGGGGAGCTGGTGGGAGGGGGCTGGACAGGCAGCCTCAGGAACAGACAGGGTGGGGCAGTGACCTCAGCAGGTCATCCGGACAGACAGAAGTGGTGGGCCCTGGATGCCCAGGCCGCCGCATTTTTGCCTGGAGTGGCAGAGCCGGGCGGAGCCCCAGTCCCCGCAGCCCTCACCATCCCAGAACCAAAGAACCCCTTTCCCTGGGAACCAGTGGTCCTCAGCCATTCCCATTTTTCTTGTTTCAATAATTCTTGCAGCCGCTGTTGTGTAAATAAAATTATTCTTCCCAAAAAAATCATTAGCAGGGCCCGACATTAATTCCCCTGCAATCTGTGTAATTAACTGCATGTAACACAGGGCATTAAAGGATCCGCTTGCTAATCACCACTCCTCTGCTCCAGGCACCTAATTAAATCCCTTCCTGTTTATCCATTTACAGGATCCAGCACAAGATACGGGCCACCGAGAAAGCGTTCATCAATCAGCTCTTTGTAATTTTCAGAGGGTGTGAGTCCACCTCGTGCATTTGCCTGTCACCGCCCCCTCGCCCAGGGCCCACCCCCGCCGTCCCCTCCCTGCCAGACTCCTGACTCCCCACCGAGGCCCCCCGCAAGGAGTACTGTGCCTGCCCGGGAGGAGGGCGCAGGAAAGAGCACCAAGGGGCTCCAGGGAGCACCTTGCCTGCAGCACACCTACCCCTGGGTCACACCTTTGTGAGAATTCTGTGCCCCCTCCCCACAACTGCCCCCGTTAGACCGTCTCTGGGGCCACTCGTCTATCCTGGCCTCCTGCTTGTCCCCTGAACAGCGGCAGCTGGGGCAGCAGGGTTGGTTTTGTCCCGCGCCGGGGTCCCCAGCCAGCCGGCTCTTTGGAGAGGGGACTCAGGAGGCGAGTTCTGAGTCCTGGCACCTCCTAGCCCTTGTGACCTTAGACAGGCACTTGACCTCCCAAGCTCCTGTCTCCTGGATTGTCAAAAGGGACACCAACTCTGTTGGCCAGGATGGTCGTGGGGGTGGGGGTGGGTAAGCAATCAAGGTCCCCAGGACCCCACCCCACCCCCTCCACTGGCCAATGAACATTGAAGACTTGCTATCTGCCAGCCCACACATCACCCGGCCCTGGGACAGGCACGCTCAGGGCTTGCCCAGTACCCAATGGCCACCCGCAGAAGTACAAAGCCAGGCCTGAGCAAGCGAGCGAGCAGGGCCAGGCAGGGTGTGGAGCACCGGCGGGTGAGAGCTGCACGGCTCTGTGAACACACCGGAAGCCCTGAATCACACTCTGTAGACAGATGACCTTCACGGCCTGTGGATTCATCGCAGTGAAGCGTCACCAGCACAGCCTGCGCCGGGACAAAGCCCACCCGCAGTCCCTGCCACTCGCTGCCCTCCGGATCCTGCGGGACTGGGGTCCAGCCTGAGCCGGGCAGGCTTTCAGTTCAGAGCAGCCACTTGTGACAAAGAGAAAGGAGACAGATCACACCCAGAGGAAGCAGGAGCCGTGCGGGTTCCAGAACGTTCCTGTTGCCAGCTGCCCCTGCCCGGGCAATGACCCTTGGGTCCACTTCAATGCCCTTCCTGTGGGCTCTGCTCCACCCCAGGCAGCCTTCAGGGGCCCTGCCACCCCCTCCCTGAAAGCTTCTGGAACCTGCCCACCCCAAGGCGAGGGATCCGCCACGGCCACTCCACGCAGGGTCTGCAGGCTGGCAGCACCTGCCCCAGCCAGGAGCTCCTCAGAAATGGAGAAGGGCAGGTCCCACCCTAGACGACCTGGGGTCAGCTGAACTACAGCCCCAGAGGTATTCACGTCCTAATCTCTGGAACTCCTAAAGGTGACCTTATGTGAAAAAACAGACAAACAAACAAGCCTTTGCAGGTGTAACCGGGTTAAGGGCTGTGCGGGTGGCCCTGCCCACCACCACAAGTGTCCTGACAAGCAGGAGATGCAACACCAGAGAGAAGCTCTCAGAGGACAGAGGCAGAGGCTGGGGAATGAGGCCACCGGCAGCTGGAGAGAGGAGGGCCCTGGGGCCTCCAGAGGGAGCCCAGCCCTGCATCCTGGAGCCCAGGCTTGCCTCCAGAAACCTTGCTCCAGCAGCAGCAGGAAGGTCACACTTCTTCTGGACCTTACCAGACCCCCAGTACATCCCGGGCACGGTACCATTTGAGATGCACCAGTCTCCGGGTGCCTGGAGCCCAGGCTGTCTCTGGGCTGAGCAAGACTCGGGTCTGAACCCAATCCTAATGACAGTTCCCCCGCTCACAGGGGGAAATCAAGGCAGAAAGTGAAGTACTGTGCCAAGCCCCGCCCCCAGGGCTCTTGCACATGTCGCTGTGAGGGTGAGGAGGACCCCAGGCCCAGCGTCGGCTTGGTCCACCCGGAGCCCAGGAGGCGGGTGGGAAAGCGGAAACCAGGCAGCCAGACTGAGTCAGTCGGAAGAGATCCGAATTCAATCTGAGAGCACCAGGTGCCGGCAACGGGCCTTCCACCCTCCTCTGTGCTCACTGTGGGGTGGGCTCAGGGTGACGTGAGCACCCAGGGAAGCCCGGGGGGTGCGCTATGGCCTCAGGCACATCCTTCAGTCTCTGCATCCCTGTTCCCTCCCCCAGCTGTCCCGAGACCCAGGACGGCTCAACTCCCCTGGTGGGTGGGTTCTCTGGACACTGTCCCTGAGACAGAGATGGGGATGTGGGGGCTGCTCTGGGAGCCCTCCCAGGGGAAGCGTCTTGCAGGGGCTCAGGGCCATCCCAGATTTGGACGAGCAACCAAGCCCTTCCGGCCCCACATCGAGCAGTATGGGAGGCTGGCCGCCCTCAGAGGAAGGAGCGAGCCGGAGCCAGGCTGCTGTCTTCAGCTGGGAGCGAGCCTGTCTGTAAGGAGCCACCTGCTCCCTCAGGGGCACCCACAGGGGCAGGGAACCCCGGGCAGTGTGGCCCCTCCCCCCTCAGTCCCTGCACGGCCCCACCACCCAACTCTCCCGTCCGAGTCCACACACCCCACACCCCGCCCACTCCCTGCTTGTGGAGGCGCCAAGAGGGGGCTCCAGGGCAGAGCTCAGGGTCAGAGCCGTCACCCGCCGTGACTCGGGTGCTGGGGGCCCCAATCACCTTGTTTGTGCACACTGGAGTGGAGCGGCCGCCGAGCCCGACTCCGGCAAGTTCTTCTCGTTAATAATGCTTCCGTGTGCCCCGAGCCGCATGTCTGTCACAACCAGCCTCCTTCTGGCCCATACTCTCAACCTCTAATTATGATCAGATTCGGAATATGGAGCACTCTGATGCCTTTCAGGCGTCTGCCGAGATTTCTTTCTAGTAATGCGGTCGTATGGCTCTCGTGGCTCGTAACTGTGGGTCGTTCCTGAAATACGGGTTCTCAGCGGTGGGGACACCGCTGCCGTCACCCGGCAAGGTCTGCGCAAGCGACGCCAAGGTGGACCTGCGCCCGGAAGGGCAGGGGCAGGGCACCCGGGGGAGGGCGGTTCCTTCGGGAGCCCAGGGCTTCCTCCCCAAGAGAGGCGTGGGAGGACGCTGGGGGACGGACGCAGCCCCCACACTGGCTGGTCCTCGGGGCATCCCCTCCCCTCTGCTGGAGGTGTGGCCCGAGCCTGGGGGACACGTGGACTCACGCCCACTCGGCCTCCTTGGCTGTGGAAGGAGCAGCTCCAGGCTCTCCAGCTCGGCTGAGCTCCTGACGGTCACCTTGCTCAGCTGACCCCGTCGACATGTCTCCCGTTCTGTGGATCGATGTGCTGCTCTGTGAGGCGTCCCGGGGGCCCAGGTAGTTAATATACATGCAGAGGGCAGCAGAGTCAGCGCAGCCTCAGAGAAGGCGTGGATGTGTGTTGTTGCTGCTCCACGAAAGAGGGAGCTCACCCCCGACCTGGAGCGGGTGGCCAGAAGCGGGGGCTCTGCTGGGCACCCCTCCTCTGGGAGTCACGTGGTCCCGACAGCAGCGCAGTCAGCCTTCTTAGCCGGCAGCTCCGGCCACAGGGTTAGGTTCCAAGAGGCCCAGATGGACCCAGCCTCCAACTGAGCCCCGGAAGCCCCCCGGCCCCAGTCCTGCAAGTCCGCCAGCCACGGGAGTCTCAAGGACCCGCACAGCTTCAGGGAGGTGGGGGATTGGACTCCGGCTCCCAACAGGAAGGTAAGACAATCGGCGGGCACCTTTCACTGATCCCAAAAGCTCGGGCAGGCCAGGGTTCCCCACCTGTCAGGGTCACTGATGAGTCAGAAGGACCCCCCAAAGCACAGGAGGCTCCCTGGACCTGGGCCTCCGGGCTCTCTGTGCCGAGGACACAGTGCTTTCCCCTCCCACCCGCCCACATGACCACGTACATCTCTGGGTCTGTGGAGCAGCCCGTCTGTGGGGGGGGTCCCTGGGGTGAAGGCTTTGGACTTCACCTCTGCTCCCCCCAGGGAAAGAGGGCCTCCAGCCCCACTCTGCGGAGACCACAATGATTCCCCGCCTCACCCCCACGCTTCTCAGCACATCTCTGCAAAGAAGGGCATAGCCATCGCCGCCCGGAGCCCAGCTCCCACATCCACCTGGGTGAGCTAGACACTGACAGCTCTAAACGTGACCCTGACCGACAGCTCTTTCCTTGCAAAACACCTGTTGGGCTCTCCGAGGACCCCTAACTTCCCTTCTGCAGACCCACTCGTGACCCCTGCTATGCCCAGCACGGGGCGGACGCTCTGCCTCCTTCCTGAAGCAGGGCTGGCAGCAGGAGCCAGCAGGGCCCATGCTGTGGTCGGTTGAGGCTCTCACACGCAGCTGCCCCCCGACAGCTCCTCCACGCCGGGAGCAGCGCCCGAGGTGCAGCTGCGGGCAGCGTCCTCAGGCCCGTGCCCCGTGGATCCGCTGACCCTGGCGGCATCTGCAGCCACTTGGCTGGACCGTTGCTGCCCTGAGATGCTCACGCGGGCGGCTGTCCCTTCCTAGTGACCCTCTGGGCCCCGAGCGCGGCCGCTCTTTGGCGAGGCGCTCCCCGAGACGGAGGCAGGAGGGTGCCTGTGGCCCCCTTCACAGCTGGTGCCCACTCTGAGGCTGGCGGCTCCACTGCACTTCTGGGGATGAGCACCACCGCCTGAGTGCCCGTCTGAGGCCTGCGACCTGTATGTCCTAGAGCCAGACCCCCGGGGCAGGGCCCACCTGGAGGCTGGGGGCAGCCCTGCTAGCACCCAGCCCTCCCAACCCTGAAAGGAGCCATGGAGAGTCCATGAGAGGCTGGAGAAGTGGGATGGGCACTTCCCCAAAGAAAACCCGGCCTCATGCTGTCTTCTGCCCCTGCCACCCATGGCAGGAAGGTAAGGGATCCTCCCATCACTGCAGGTCAAGCGAGGGGACGAGGGCTGGGCCCCTGACCATCCCAGGTGAGGGGCTGTGCCTGGAACATCCCAGGGACAGACGAGGAGTTGGGCCATGTGTCACAGCCGTGGGGCAAGGACTCTGGTGGGCTTCTCTCCAGGAGGGCAGCTGGGCTCCAGTCATCTCAAAAGAGACCCCTCCTAGAAAGACCACTTGGAGTGGACAAGCGGGCCCAGGAGAGGGGACTATGATGGTTGGCCAGCCAGCAGACTCCCTACTCTGAGAGATCCTCAGAGATGAGGCCTCCAGAACCACCCAAGGACTGCGAGGAGCCTATCGTGGCTGGACGGCCTGGGCAGCAGTTACGAGGCACCACCCAGGGCACTCCTCTGCCTCTGGCCCCCTCTGGACTCAGCTGGAGCCAGGTGGGTGGGTGGGGAGACCAGGTGGGGCTCAGACAGTCAGCTGGCACCTCCTCCTCTCTCAGGCGGCTCACCCGCAAAGACAAGGGCTTGACGTCAGATAAGGGTCTGGATGGACCGCTTGTTACCGTGAATCCCTCATCGGCAATGAGAAGCAGGGCAGGAGAGGAGCGCCCATGGGACCGAGTCCAGCCAGGAGGAGAAGGAGCAGAATGCCATCTGCTCCCCTTCCCGGGCCCCGCTCCTCCCACAAGCCCGTGCCAGGTTCTGGTGACCGATGGTGGATGAACGTAGAAGCTAGGCATGGCCCATCTGTGGCAGGAACGTTATTCAGCCTCAAAGAAAAATGGAACTCCGACCCAGGTGACAGCGCAGGTGAACCGTGACGCCACTGCGTTCAGTGAAATGAGCCAGTCACAGGAGGGCCAGTCCTGCGGGCCCCACCCTCGTGAGGCCGAGGGGAGCCAAACCCGCAGGGACAGGAAGCAGACGCGGCGGCGGGGTGGGGAGGGCCGTGAGCGTCCAGTGGGCGCAGAGCGCGGGCTTGGGAAGATGAAGGACCCTGGAGATGGGCATGGCGATGGCTGCACCATGGCGTGACACCCCTGAGCTCCGCACGCAGAGCTGCCTGAGCTAGGATCGTGGACACTGTGTTTGACAGCTGGGTCTCACAGTGCTTTCAGGGACCTTCATGGAACTCTGGTGTTCATAGTCAAGCTAGCAACTCAACCATGACTTGACAAAATCAGGACGTGTATAAAAGCTTGTGCCGTGCTGTGCTCAGTCACTTCAGTCGTGTCCGACTCTGTGCGACCCCACGGACTGTAGCCCGCCAGGCTCCTCTGTCCATGGGATCTCCAGGCAAGAACACTGGCGTGGGCTGGCATGCCCTCCTCCGGAGGATCTTCCCGAGCCAGGGATCAGACCCACTTTTTTATCTCCTACATCGGCAGGTGGGTCATTTACCACTGGTGCCACTTGGGGAGCCCAGAAATGCTCGACTGTTATCCAGTGCAGCAGAGAAGGCCCTCGAGTCACAAAACGAGGGAGTACAATTCCAGGGTGAATGCTGCTGGATAGTCTCACGTGTTCAGGAGCAAGACAAAAGAGAAACACCAAAGGCGTGTGTCAGAACGCCGTGTGTTCATCAGGGACAGATTTCTTTGCTGAATCAAGTAGTGGTTTTTGAATGCTGAACGAGTGTGTGCTCAGCTTTTTGCACTCATCACAATGCAACAATTATTAATACAACATGGGTTCAAATTCAGTTCAGTTCAGTCCTTCAGTCGTGTCCAACTTTTTGCAACCCCATGGACTGCAGCACGCCAGGCTTCCCTGTCCATCACCAACTCCCAGAGCTTCCTCGAAGTCATGTCCATCGAGTCGGTGATGCCATCCAACCATCTCATCCTCTGTCGTCCCCTTCTCCTCCTGCCTTCATACTTTCCCAGCATCTGGGTCTTTCCCAAAATTGAATCTGTATTATTAACATTTTCTCCACCATTTTCTTAAGTCTATATGATCAACAATTTCCATGGTATAAATCCTCCCACCATGGCTGATTTCAATCTACCAATGTTAAGTCACTGAATGTGAAGTTGGGAAGGGATGCAAGACAGCAAAACATTACATACAATATTTCTACCAAACAGACGCAATAGACATGATTAACCTCAAGAGCATAGATGATAATAAAATGTAGTAAATAATTAGAAAGTGATGAGTTTTGAGTATATATTGCCTTTTTTATATAATTTGTTTCAGTATCAGTAAACAAAATTTAAAAAAAAATTTTGGCCATGCAGCATGGTCCTCAGGATCTTAGTTCCCTGACCAGGGATCAAACCCATGCCCCCTGCAGCTTATTTTACCACAGTTTTAAAATTTTTAATAAGCCTATTACATATGTATTTATTTTTATCAAAGCTTCTCTGGAAGGGCAGACACCCAGCCCATCTCTGGCCAAGATGCTGACAAGTAGCCACTCTTATTTCCTCTCAAGCACTTGTTTCTAAGTTTTGGTGGAAAATAGTCATGTGGAGCCATGGACTCAGTGGGTTGGGTAGGGGGTACAGAAAGCCAGACTGTCTGGTGGGATTCAGAAATGGAAGCTGGGGGACTGACAGCACTCAGCCCACAGGCTGGGGTCGAGTCTGTTCTGAGTGATCCGGGTGTGACTCAGCACTTGCAGAAGAAGCGGGAAAGGTGGTTTCTGGTGTCAGACAGCATGGTGAGCGGCAAGCAGCCAGGCCAGAGGGCAGCCCTCCACGTTGCCCTGTTCCCCCTGACCCCAAGTCAAAGCAAGAGTACCTGGTGCGGAGCCCACCACTCAGCAAGCCCACCAGTGGGAACAGAATCAGCAGATCACTGCCAGCTATTTGAGCAAGTGGGTTTTCAGGCTATCAATAAATGATGAGTGGTTGCCACGGCGACAGCCCTGTCATATTTCATCTCCTGAAGACTCAGGAAAGCTCCATCAGTGCTGTGAAGAGCTGGGCTGGAAGGGGAGGGGCTTCAGCCTCCCAGCCTGCCGCTGGCCGGACCCCGGGGCACTGAGCCGGGGGCAGGGTGGGAGACGCTGCATGGATGAAGTGAGGGTTGGAAGAATAGAAAGGAAGGGTTTAAGGCAAGAAGAGTAGTGGGCCACCCAGCTTAGGGGGTGAAAGGAGCCAAATTCGGCTCCAGGTGGACTCTCGGTCTTTGCGGTGTCGTCCAGGTCATGTGACCTCTCCAAGCCTCAGTTTCCTGATCTGCAAAATGGAGAGGAAAAATGGACTGTGGTACGATATGTGCAGGGCTGGGTGCAAATGAGTATTCAGTAAAAGGCATCTAACGTCATTATCACAGGCCAACAGATGCAGACCGTGTTTACACACGAAATCACCACTTTGGGGTGCCTGTTCCTCTGGGTAAATCCGTAATTCCGTTTTGCTTCTCTTGTTCCTGAAAAACAGCCTTCAGTGCTCCTTGTCGTGTGGATGGTTGGTGATACATTTTTAGATACATTCGTAGAAAATCTTTTATTTCACCTCCGTTTTTGTGGAAAATGCTTTTGTAGGGTATAGAACTCTAGACTGATGATTCTTTTCCTCAGCACTTTAAAGACCTACCCCCGTTTCTTGCTGACCTCCAATGAGAAACCCACGGTCTCCTTCATCGCTTTTCCTCTGAGTGTAATGTGTCCCTTTTCTTTGGCTGCTTCCTCACAGGTGTTGAGTGACTTTATTAAAACGTGCCTTCCTGTCGTTTTCTTCATGTAATTTGTGCTCGGGGTCCATTGAGCAAACTGATTCTGCAGGTTTACAGCTTTATTTAAATTTGGACATTTCAAATCAGATCAGTCGCTCAGTCATGTCCAACTCTTTGCGACCCCATGAATCGCAGCACGCCAGCCTCCCTGTCCATCACCAACTCCCGGAGTTCACTGACACTCACGTCCATCGAGTCCGTGATGCCATCCAGCCATCTCATCCTCTGTCGTCCCCTTCGCCTCCTGCCTTCAATCTTTCCCAGCATTGGCATCGTTCCAATGAGTCAGCTCTTTGCATCAGGTGGCCAAAGTATTGGAGCTTCAGCTTCAGCATCAGTCCTTCCAGTAACAGAGTTCCAAAGTTCATAGTTGATTTCCTTTAAGATTGACTGGTTTGATCTCCCTGCTGTCCCAGGGACTCTCAAGCCTCTTCTCCAGCACCACAGTTCAGAAGCATCAATTCTTTAGAGCTTTGTTTGCGGGTGAATTTATTTTGAAACACTTTTATCCTCTTGGGTCTTGTTTTTAAGTTTCATTATGCAGGACCAGCTCATGCGAAGAGTTGGCTCATTGGAAAAGACTCTGATGCTGGGAGGAATTGGAGGCAGGAGGAAAAGGGGACAACAGAGGATGAGATGGCTGGATGGCATCACCAACTCGATGGACATGAGTCTGAGTGAACTCCGGGAGTTGGTGATGGACAGGGAGGCCTGGCGTGCTGCGATTCAGGGGATCGCAGAGTTGGACACGACTGAGTGGCTGAACTGAACTGAACTGACGCAGGACCAGACAGTGGCTAACCTGGTTTTAGTTATTCCTCATAACTGAGGCCTGACCCTGCTGAGCGCTTCCCCCAGGGACCCACAAACCATGGTTCTCCTCTGGTTGGTGGGAAGGACACCTCCTCCCAGCTGTCAGCCTGAGGACTGTTTCCTCTCATCATTTTGGGTGGCTGGTCCTCTCCTAAACTTCAGCAACCCTCCTCACTTGTGACATGAGTATGTGGGGGTCCAAATCTCCACCAGCTCTCTCCTCTGAGGCTCTGCCCTGTGACTTTAAATGCCTTGGTCTCCGTGGGCTCTTGGGTTCCTGAACCCAGGGCTTCTCCGGGGTCCTCCTGTGGTCCCCTCCTGGCCACAAGCTGGGAGCAGCTGTGGGGCTCGCCCAGCTCGTCTGCACCTCTCAGCTATCCTGTCCTCCTTGGCCTGGCGTGCAGGGTCCTGAAAACCGTGGTTTCATAGGCTGTGTCTAGATCTGGGGAGCAGCAGAGGGGAATGCTAAGGCTTTGAGCAGACATCCACTGGGACCTCAAGGGGGCCCTGAGCCCAAAGCAGGGGCGCTGAGCTGGGCCCACGTCTGGGTGGGAGCACCAGCATCGTCATCATCATTCCTATGTTTAAGGGGAGACAAGAAATGGGAGGGTGTCATACCCACTGGGCCTCACGCTTCAGCCTGCCTCCACTGGTCAGTAGGAAAGGCCTGCCTTTACCCTTGGTATAAGGCTGTGTGCAGATGGCAGGCCCACCCAGGCTTCTCTGAGACTGGCCAGGGCAGGGCCAGCAGGCCCAGAGCACAGAAGGTACGAGCCCACTGGAAGGACAGAGCCCCACGGAGAGCTGGGCATCCACCCTGTGCCCCTGAGGTCACCAGCTCCTGGGCTGGATCAGGAGCCGGGGAGAGTCTGGAGGCCTAGAGCGAAGGGAGGGGCTCCACCAGGCTCTCGGGAATGTTATTTCATCATCGTCATCATCTTTACCTGAGTACACAGCCGCTATCACAAAAGGGCCAGCCTGACCTCCCCTCCGACTCCCGGCCTGGTCCCCACCTCTGCCTGGTCTGCAGGGTCGGGTCCCAGAGGCAGCTGTCTCGGGGCAAAGGGTCCCCCGGCTCTCCTTGGCTTCTCTGGGTCCCAGGAGAGACAAACCCAGCCAAGCCACTGACCTCTAGCCAATGGGCCTCTCTCATAAACATTTACCACCAGACCATGAAACGTTTAAACACCATATTTCACTACTAAAAAGGGAGGCAGAAGCCAGCACCTTCTGAGCCAGGATTTTACTGGGTACAGACGGGCATTTTATAGTCCAAAGTGATAGAATAAGATAATACGACTGTCTAGCTGTGAGGACAGGAGCTCTGCCCAGGGAAGAGCCCAGGAGGGCAGCCCCTTGTGGGGGGACAGGCCACCAGCACGTCCTGGTTCAGAGCAGTCTGCAGACAGGACCCTTCAAGTATCCAGTGTGCAGAGGAAAAGCCTGAGGTCCTAGAGGTCCCCTGACTTGCCTAGGCCCCAGGACCCTGTGGTGGAGACAGGTGTGAGCCTGTGTGAGCCCCACACCCCCTGCACCCAGAAGAGTGCATCCTCTGCACACACAAGGAAGGCAGGGAGTGAGGTAGAGACACGGCGACCCCTGGAGAGACACGGCAGCCTGTGGCCTGGGGATGGGGGGTGCTGGGCCGGCCCCTCCCTGCTCTGCAGGAAGGAGAGGAAGCCCTGAGCCTCTGTGGCTTCCACCAGCAGGAGTCTGAAGTGGGTTCTCCCAGCCTCCCCAACCCAGGGGACCCCCAAGGTGTTCCCCAGCCCCTGCCCTGGACGCCCCAACCTCAGGACTGCCCCCGCCTGCTCAGAGGCCACCTGCTGAGCTGGGCAGGGTCGGGGAGGACTAACAACCAGACTCGCCCACCCAGGGCATTGCTAGGCCGGACTCAGCAGGAGGGGCCAGTCTGAGGGGCTGGTTGTCCATCCCTCCCGTCCGTGCACAGCCATTCCCTGCACCTACTGTGCCCCGGGCACACTCTGGGCACAGGGATGTTCCAGGACATCTGCAGGCAGTGGGCCCAGCCGTGCCCTGACGCACAGACCAGTGAGGGGCCGCATGACCAGTGGCCACTGTGGACAGTCTCAGCCTTCGATGAAGCAGGTGCCTTTATACAGGGAGGACCCCGGGGGTGAGAATGACGACTGATGAGGCTGCCTATTGGCCTGTGCCTTAGACAGTGAGCCCTCTGAGCCTGGATGACTTGGGGTTAGGAATCACGGGGCTTGGCCCAGAGCGGTGGGACCTAGACGTGAGGGCTCCTGGCCCCTCAAAGTCCCACATCAAACTGGCTGACACAAGCTGCTGGGGTTGAAGCCAGCCTCAGCTCCCGGGGACCCCCGTCCCTCCCGAAGCCCAGGAGACACCCAGTCCCACCAAAGGCTCACCTGCACACTTCTGTGCCAGCATTTTCCGCTCCAAGCGGCTTCTCAGAGCCGCTCCCCAAGCAGGTGGTCCCTCCCGAGGGCGCTATTTGCCCTCCGCTGTGTCCTCTACGAAACCCGAGAGCACCCCAGGGTCCCCGCAAGCCCGACCCGGCCGTGGTAACATTGAACGACGAAGGAAGAGTCCAACGGGCAGTTAGTAAAAGAAGCCCCAGCCTTTGCTTTTGCTTCTGAGAAAAGACAGAGCTGACCCGAATCAGAACAGACTCCTCATGGAGCCCTTCACTTTCCTTTTCTGCCACAACCCACGGATGCTCCAGAAACTCCAGGAATGCCCATCCCTGAGTAGACCCGCCGCCCTCCTCTCCTGGGTCCCTCGGCGACTCAACCTGGCCGTTTCCTTCTCTGTGTCCCCTCAAAGACTTTCAGCTCCAGGAAGGTGGCGGGGCTTTGCTTTGTCCCCTGCTGCGGACGAAAGGCCCCCAGGGGACACTCAGCGAGGCTGGAGACTCTTGGTTGTGACACTGCTGGGGGCGCTCCTGGTGGGCCGCACACGACGGAGGAGAGGGCTTGGCCCCGCCGGGGGCTCTGTGCCCTGGGGTGGAGCGCTGCCTCCCTTGAGCCTCCATTTCCAGCAGTGACCTCCGCCTGGCGGCCCCCGAGGATGATCCTGACAAAGGGACGACGTGCTGGACCTGGGAGCACTGCGCGGACGGTGAAGCGCCAGGCCCCAGCAGGGCCGTCCCTCCCGCCCCATTGGCTCTCGGGCCCAGTGCCTTCTCCTCCGGGGCGCGGCACCCCTGGGCTGGACCTCCAAGGCCCACATGTGCAGCTAGCAACCATGCGGGAGCCAGGCAGCCCACGGGCTCCATCACGTCGCTCGGAGAAGGCAGGAGCCGGCAGATGGCTCGTGGGCAGGCTGGGGGCCCCACCCGTGGGCAGGCAACGCGGACGTCTGTGAGCTGCCCCCCCTCCCCATCAGGAGACACGTGGGGAGAACCGGTCGGCCCGGGAGACGGGCCTCCAGGATCTCAGCCGGGCTGCCTGTCCTCCAGGAAGCCTTCCTTGATCGCCCCTGCTCCCAACAGGCAAGCTCTGTGGTGGTCTGAGCAGCTGAGCCGCCTCACCCTGCCCACTCCACTCCAGGATGCAGAGGGTTTACCCATCGTCACCCTTCGGCTCCATTAGAGCAGAAACCGTCTGGTTTTCCTCTTTGGATCTCTCCCTGCCTGCCTGTTCCCAGCTTTAAACTGACTGCGTGACTTGCTCAAGGAAAGTATTTATAGGACGAGGGGATGGATGGACGGATGGAAAGATGGATGGTTGGCTGGATGAGTGGGTATATGCCTGGACAATGAACACACCCCACACACAAGTGGAGGCCTAACCTGAGATGCAAAAAAGCAGAAGGTATACAGAGGCTGGGAGCCGAGGCAGGAGGCCCTGGGACAGAAGGTCTGGGGGAGCAGGGTTGTTTGCTGGGCAGAGCCAGGAGCCAGGCGTGGTTAAGTCCCCAGAGCCCAGCAGCCCCGCCGTCCTGAGGGTGTTGACCAGGGATGCCCATTGGGGAGTCTGAGGTCTGCATGGCTCCCAGCCCCCACCCCGACCTCGGGGTCTCCCCACAGTCCCAGGGCCACAAGCCCACCGAGAGTCTTCAGGACACAAGAGCACCTTGAGCCCACAGATGCCTGCTGAGGTGATTCCACCGACAAGCTGGGGCCCCCAGTTGCCCCTCCCTCCGCCAAGGAAAATTCAAGGACCCAAATACTGAGGGCTTTAAGCTTCGCCCAGCTCAGGCTGCCCGCAAGCACTCTAGAGGGCTTGGCCCTCACCCACGGCCAAGCCCCCCATTTCTCCTTCCCCACATCTGATCAGCTCACCCTTCACATGCCCCATTCGTCCGAGCCCACACAAGCCTGTTGGTTCAGTCTCTGCCTCTCAGTCTCCAGAAGGGAGACTGAGGCTCCGAGGGGTGGGGTGACCTGCCTTGGCTCAGAGGGCAGAGGCTGGAGCTGACCCCAGCTGTGCCATGGGCCGCTGAGCAACGTCCCTGCCTCCAAGCGCACGGCCGTTGTGGAGGATTGCCCGTCACCTGCTGATGAACCTGGAGAATCCTTTAGCCGAGGAGGCGGGAAGGAGGCTCAGGGACCCTCCAGAGCCAAGGGTGCAGCCCCAGAAGCCAGTGGGCAGCGGGAACTCATGATCTCCCTACCACCGGCACATCTGAGACAGGTGTGGTCACCCCGGGACACTCCCATCCTGCCCACAGAGAGGGAGCCCAGCCCAGAGAGGTCTCAGCACCTGGCAGGGGAGGCTCAGCTCCAGCACCCTGAGGGGTCCCCAGAAACACCCCCACTCTGCACCCCACCGTCATCTCCCCAAGAGGTAGGAGTGGAGATGACCCCCTCCTGAGGGCAGAGAGCTGCGTTCCTGGGCTGCCCTGCAGCTCCCCAAGGCCTGGCCGTCTCTGGACTGCCCTGAGCCCCACAGGGACCGTCAGTGTGCTAACAAGACCAGGGTCCTCGTGCAGGAAGGGCGGGGAGCTGGAGTCAGCCCATCACGCCTTTGCTGGCGACCCAGTTTCTTGAGGTGGGGGTGGGGATTCCATGCCAAGTGGGGACAAATTAGAACACATTCGTCATCCGTTTGGAAGGCGTCCAGCAGGGAGGGAGGCCAGACGCCGACTTACTCCAGGTTGCCTGAAGCCACGTCAGCTGCAGGAGCCGCGCTTCTGGGGCGCAGCTGTGGCGGATGGTGGGGGCTCTGCCAACCCAAACGGAGCCCTGGCCCCCACCACGCGGGAGCCTGGTCCACACTCAGCCCTCGGCCAAGATGACACACTTTGAGAGGACCTTCCCCGCTCCCTGGAGGTGCCTCTTGCTAAGGGGGCAAGAGCTGGTGAGGCCTGCAGGGGCTCAGCCCTGGCAGCCTGGGCGGTGGGCAGTGGGCAGAGGGTGTGGGGGCAGTGCTGAGGCCCCATGTGGGGGCCGCACCCAGTCTTCTTCCCAAAAACTCGTGCATCTTCAGAGCAAGCCCGTTCCCATCAGCACCCACCGAGGGGGCCCTGCTGCTCTGCCCCCTCAGGGTGGTGACCATGTCACCCTCAAGGCCACAGGGATACAGGTGCTTGCAGAGCAGGGGGGCTGGGACCTAAGCCCCGGGAAGCAGCCCTAAGGACGTGACTGTCGAGACCAGCCCCCAGGGCTGCAGAGGCCGGAGGGCCGAGAGGGCCAGGGGCCGCCGAGATGGCTGGCCCGGGGCAGGACCCATGGCGGGGGTCCTTAGAGTAAACCGGGGTCCTGGTGCAGGGAGGCAGTAGAGGGACTTGCTTGGCGTCTCTGAGGACAGGCATGCCCCTGGGGACCCTCCCCACACCCCTCAGCTGGAGAACACCCCAGCCCAGCAGCCCCCAGGCTGCACCCCGGCTGTACCCCTGTGGGTACTGCTGCACGTGGGAGGGCCCTGAGCCTCCCGGGGATCGACCCCAGGTCCATCCCGAGGGTGAGCCCGCACCCGAGGCCGGCCCCCAGCGTGGCTACACCCATCCTCCTCCACCCAATTCCCAGGGGCCCGCCACCCCTCACCCCCAAGTTCGCTCCATCTCACACCCACGGGCCCAGTGTCCCCACCGGCCCCCAGCCCACCCCTCTGCTGCCTCAGGGTCCGGCTTCCCTTCCTCCGGGGAGCTTGGTCTCAGCCCCAGAAAGACGCCCAGGTCTGCCCCTCCCCCCCCATGCCCTCCCAGCCCGTGTCCCCCTGGGCCGTCCCTGGATGACCCCAGCCCCACCCCCCCGCCAGGTGGCCACCCTGGCCCACCACCCTCCTGCTGCAGAAGCCCGGCTACCCCCCTTACCCGGGCCCTGCCGTCTGCGTAGACAAGGGCACGCCTGCAGTAGCCCGCTTATGACTGTGTAGACGCTCACAGCTAGGCCTCAGCTCCCTGCCCCCTCCCTGGCAGCCCCCTCCCCAGGCCAACCACCTGGGAGGTCCCCGTGCCCCCTGGGGACAGTCGCAGGCTGGCCAACCCCTATCCCAGGCGGAAGGCAGTGGCAGGGACCCCTCCCTTCCCCCCACAGGCAACTGGGATAGGCCAAAGATTCTGGCCTCAGGAGGGCAGACGGAGGTCCGCAAGGGGACGCCGCCCCCCGAGAGAGCCCACCCTGCAGTGAGCTGCCCAACGTAGGCAGAAGCACCTCATGGGGTGAAAGGTCGGGACCCCACTGAGGGATGAACCCAGAGGTCCTCATCCAGGAGCAGCCGCTCTTCTGACCCATTAGGGCCCAGGGGCCCTGGCCGCATCCACATACTCACTGAGCCCCGACGTGTGCAGGGACCCCGCCAGGGCCCGGCCCACTGGGCGCCCACGTGGGGGAGCTCACTGGTGACAGTGAGCAGGGGCCACCCACAGAAGGATGCACATGGGGCCCCCAGCCTGAGGAGGGGCGTGTCCCACAGGGCCATGGGCAGGGCACGGGGCAGCAGGCTGGGCAGGCCGCAGGGTCTGGAAGGGGGCGGCAGGGCCACTCTGGGCAGGCCTGGGCTCCAGCAGCTGAGGGGCTCTGAACAGAGGGCAAACGTGGTCAGGCTGGCGAGGGGGGAGGACCCTGCCCAGGAGGGGGCTGTCGCGGGGTCCAGGGTGGGATAGAGGGTGACTGCCTGGGGCAGCGGGACGGGCAGGAGCAGACAGCCGAGCGGAGGCCGCGAGGGCATGCCCAGTGACAGGGGACACGGGGTGAGGGGCAGCGGGGGCCCCAAGCCAGCGGGGGGGCCCCAGGAGCAGAGATTTCTAGAGGAGGATTTCTAGGGGATCAGGGACTGTTTGGGGCCTCTGCAGTTTCGTGGGGGCTGGTGTTGGCCGCCGGCGGGTGTGGGAGTACGCACACCGGACGTGGCCAGAGGGGCCCCAGGGTGACTGGGGGGGCATCAGGGCCTAAGCCACCTCCGCCTCGTTACTGCAGGGTCACCCCTCCCTGCTGAGCACCCCAGGGTGAGGGGGCTGCTTCTCCCTGCCGGGCGCACCTGCTCTGGGGCCATTTGCTGAAGGAAAAAGCAAGCTGAGAGAAGGCGTGGGAAAGTCGTGGGATCCTTTCTCCCACAAAAGCAACGCTGTGGCTTCTGGTCACTTCGCTTCAGCAAAGACAGAGTCCCCGGGCTTTCAGGCTCCGGGAGGTATCCGGCTTTTACAAAGGGAGCCCTGGGTGGGTGTGACCAGCCCCGTCCCCTCCCCCCCTCACTCACCTGTCCTCAGACTGTTTTCTCTGTTCAGAGACAGAAAATCGTTCAACTGACGAAGCCGCTTACAGCCGTGTCCACGAGTGGGTCAGAACCAGACGCTCACAAAATGGATTTTCCAGAAAGACAGAAGTTGGCAGTCTTCCCTCCAGCTCGCATCGGGCAGGAAGAGCTGCGAGCGATTTCAGTAATGCCTGGAGAGGAAGCTCACCAGCACCCCGGCTCCCCTCCCTGAGGCTGAACAGGCCCCAGCAACCCCGGGGAGACGACGCTGCCTCTGCGCCCAGGAACTCACCGTCGTCTTGTAAACCGGAGCGCAGAAGCAGCCTGGGAGGGCCAGGCAGGCGTCCCCCGTGTGGTCTCGGGCCAGCCCTCCCTCGGCTCCCAGGCTCCCGCCCACGGACACCGAGCTGGACTCCGGGAAACTGGGAAAAGAAACACACGCAGGGTGACCACGGGCGGCCCGGGTGGCCTTGCTGTGAATTTTAACGCTAAGCAGGCGCTCGCTTTATGGGGCAGGGGGGCACTCGTGTCCATTCACTGTCTGGACTCAGGCTCAGAGCGGATGAGGCGGGCAGTGATGAGACGCATCCACAGGGGCCCCCTCTACCTACCTACAGATCTGTGGGTGCACCGGCATGCTCAGGAGTGTTGAGAATGCGGGGAGCACCGGTACCCCGGGACCTCACGGGCTCCCTCCCTCTGCACCTGCCTCCCACCCCCGGGGTAACCACCAGCCTGAAAGGCTGTGCTTGTTGCCTTTGCTGCTGCTGAACAGTGCTGTCCGCCCAGACGTGTGCGGCAGCCATCCAACACCCGCCCACCGCTGTGTGGCTGAGCTGCCCGGGCCCCTCCACTGTCCCAGTGCTGCAACCGGCCTGTCTTCGCCCGGGTGCTCAGTAGTGTCTCCTGCCTCGCGCACAAGCCGTGCTCCTCGCGTGTGGCCTGCTATGGGACACATGAACGCTCAGCTTTACAACATGAGCAAAATGCTCCCAAACTGATTGTCCAAATCTTCCCTGGTGGCTCAGCCAGTGAAGAATCTGCCTGCAATGCAGGAGACCCAGGCTCGAGCCCTCATCGGGAAGATCTCCTGGAGAAGGGAATGGCAGCCAACTCCAGGATTCTTGCCTGGGAAATCCCGTGGACAGAGGAGCCTGGCGGGCTACAGTCCATGGGGTCGCAAAGTCGGACACGACTGAGCGACTAACACTTCCCCTTTCGTCCTCCCACGAGCGAGAGAAGGTCCTAGAGACCAATCGCGTTCGCCGCCGGCAGGCTCTAGACTGCACGTGAGACGAGTCGCAAGCGGGCCTCGTCCGAGCCGTCAGCTGTCTCCCGCCTGAGACGCCTGCCCGCGGCTTCTGCGCGTCTTGCTATTGAGGCGTGTGTCCTCTTCTTGGTCGGTCAGGACTGTGTACATATGCTGGATCCGCATCCTTTGTCCGTTATTTGCAGTGAGAATCTCTTCACTCAGTCCATAGCTTGCTCTTTGTTCTTTACTGTCTCTTCATAGACAGGATTCTTTTTTCTTCACAAGGTATTAATTTATCTGGCTGTGCCGGGTCTTGATAGCAGCACACAGGCTTTCCAGTCTTTGCTGTCATGCGTGGGATGTTTTGTTGTCGCGTGTGAAGTCTTAGTTGCGGCATGTAGGGTTTAATTCCCTGACCGGGGATTGAACCAGGTCCCGCTGCTCTAGGAGCTCAGAAACTCAGCCACTGGGCCACCAGGGAAATCCCCATAGACAGGATTCTTAACTCTGACGTCTTCTACTTGGTCCAGCTTTCCTTTAATGGCTAGTGATCGCAGTGTCTTGCCCACAAAATCCATCCCCCTCCTCCCACCCCAGCAGGCTGGGAGAGCTTGGGCTCTGTGAGGGAAGAGAGAGAATCCTACGGATGGGGTACACACTCCAGGGTGACGGGAAGGCTATGTGAGCCCGGGGGGGGCTTGGGCCCGGCTCTGGGCCGGGAGGGGGCAGGGTGACCTGGGCATTGGGGCCTCTGTCCTCTCGAGGTGAAGCAGGCTGTGCCCACAGCTGGAGGGGGAGCAGAGGACTCACGCCCCAGCAGAGGCGGGCGAGAGCAGCTGGGGACTGCCCACGCCACGGCCGAGGCCAGTGACCCCACACGCCAGAACGCCCGCCCCCAGGAGAGGCTGAAGGGTGGGGAAGACTTCGCCTCCACGTCTCCCGTCTCCTGTCTCCCATCTCCCGAGGAAAAGCCACCAGGAAAGGGCATGATTAGGCTCCCTGGCCCGGGCAGGCATGGGGACTTCAGAGCCCGGAGCACTCCTGGGGATACACCGAGGTCCAGGCTTTCTGGCTGAGGTGTCTGCCCCACGTCCAGGCCTTGGCCCCTGGAAGGGCCCCCAGCGGGTTTGGAGGCTGACATGCTGGGCTTGCCCAGGGGCTGGTTTTCTGTGCTGACTCAGGGCGCCCACGGCAGGAAGGGACTGGCCAACAGGTTGCAGCCCATGCCTCTCGTGTGCAGAGGGCCCAGCGTGGCATTGGTGCTGCCAGGCTGGTGGCCGGGCAGCAAGAGCAGCCAGGACCCCACGGCCCAGGCAGGCACCTGGCATCGAGCCCTGCAGCCAGGCCAGGAGGCCAAGGTCTCCATCGGGCACGCCGTCCCACAGCCACGCGGCTGTACCCCAGCTGCGGTCACAAGCCTCCCTTGCCCCCCAGACTGACAGGGGACCGCAGGGCAAGGGGCCTGCCTGGGGAGTGGAAGAGAGCTGTGCTTGAAAAGGCACAGAGAAACAGGTGAGAGTTCTGATCAGACATCTCACTCAGCCAAACCTATCATCTGTGAATTTCAATGTGTAACCAACATAAAAGTTATGAATGAGCTCTTTGCGTGTTTCCCTACTAAGCTGTCAGCATCGGGGTACATCAGTCACTCTTAATCCAGAGGGCCACATGGGGCTCGGAGGGGCTGCATGGGACTTAAGGGTAGAAAGGGCAGTGGGCAGAGAGTGAGAAAAAGGAAACCACAAATGTACGTTTCAGAAACGAGAGGCAGGGGGTGAGCAGCAGAGGCCTCCCGCTCAGCTTCCAGGGGGCCTGGCGCGGCCCAGCTCCACAGGGTGGGCTGAGGGCTGAGGGCTGATTCCCGGCATCTCAGCACCGGCAACCTGCGGGCACGGCTGCCCCCTGCTGGGCACGCTGCCCCCTGCACCCGTCTCTCCGTGGGGGAGTCCTGACACCCAGTGGGCCCAGCCGGCATTTCTGCACCAGGGGCCTCGGAGGACAGGGAGCACTGGTGAGTGGAGTCCAAGGTGCACACTTCCAGCTACAAAGTGACATGACGCACAGCGTGGTGACCATACTTGTAACACTACATTGTACCTGTGAAAGCTGCTAAGAGAATCGATCTTTAAAGTGCTCATCACAAGAAAATTAAAATGTTGTAACTATGCGTGCTGATGGGTGATGACTAGACTTACTGTAGTCAATAAGTCTGGTTTTTCCAGTGGTCATGTATGGATGTGAGAGTTGGACTCTAAAGAAAGCTGAGGGCCAAAGAATTGACGCTTTTGAACTGTGGTGTTGGAGAAGACTCTTGAGAGTCCCTTGGACTGCAGGGAGATCCAATCAGTCCATCCTAAAGGAAATCAGCCCTGAATATTCGTTGGAAGGACTGAGGCTGAGGCTGAAGCTCCAGTACTTTGGCCACCTGATGCAAAGAACTGACTTATTGGAAAAGACCCTGAAGATGGGAAAGATTGGGGGCAGGAGGAGAAGGGGATGAGAGACGATGAGATGGGGTTGGATTGCATCACCGACTCAATGGACATGAGCTTGAACAAACTCTGGGAGTTGTCGATGGACAGGGAGGCCTGGCGTGCTGCAGTCCATGGGGTCGCAAAGAGTCGGTCACGACTGAGCGAATGAACTGAACTGAACCGCCATCACTTTACAATATATAGAAACACTGAATCACGACACCGTACAGCTGAAACTAATATAATGTTCTACGTCAATTATTGTGTAAAGATGGACACAATAAAGGACAGAAATGGCAAGGACCTCACAGAAGCAGAAGAGAGTAAGAAGAGGTGGCAAGAACACACAGGAGAACTGTACAAGAAAGGTCATAAGGACCCAGATAACCACGATGGTGTGGTCACTCACCTAGAGCCAGACATCCTGGAATGTGAAGTCAAGTGGGCCTTAGGAAGCATTACCATAAACAAAGCTAGTGGAGGTGATGGAATTCCAGCTAAGCTACTTCAAATCCTAAAAGGTGATGCTGTGAAAGTGCTGCACTCAATATGCCAGCAAATTTGGAAAACTCAGCAGTGGCCACAGGACTGGAAAAAGTCAGTGTTCATTCCAATCCCAAAGAAAGGCAATGCCAAAGAATGTTCAAATTACCGTACAATTGTGCTCATTTCGCATTCTAACAAGGTAATACTCAAAATCCTTCAAGCTAGGCTTCAGTAGTACATGAACTGAGAACTTCCATATGTTCAAGCTGGATTTAGAAAAGGCAGGGTAACCAGAGATCAAATTGCCAACATCCGTTGGATCATAGAAGAGGCAAAGGAATTCCAGAAAAACATCTACTTCTGCTCCACTGACTGCTGGTTAGGGTTAGCCTTTGACTCTATGGGTCACAGAAACTGCGGGAAATTCTTCAAGAGATGGAAATACCAGACCACCTTGCCTATCTCCTGAGAAACCTTTATGCAGGTCAAGGAGCAACTGAACCGGACATGGAACAACTGACTGATTCAAAATTGGGAAGGGAGCATGTCAAGGGAGATTTTGCTAGAGGTTCTAGACTCCTTTTCCCACAAAAGTGGGCTGGTTGCAGGGAAGGAGGGTCTGGCTCACGGCTTTCCCTCTAAGAGGCACAGCCAGAGGTGGGCTTGGGGAGCTGCCCAGAAACAAAACAGCCCCCTTCGCGACCTTTCCCTGCATCGGCTCCTCTCTCTCTCAGCGCTTTCCAAAAAGAATTGGAGACTCATTCGAACAAAAACTTCTATGCAAAAGTTCACATTAGCCCTATTCACAGCAGCCACGACGTGGAAACAACATAAATGCCCCTTGAGTGATAAGTAAACAAAACGCAGTCGGTGCCCACTGGGCAAAGCGTCACTCAGCCTTAAGACAGAATGGCGCTCTTCTGCAAGGATGACCCTCGAAAACAGGATGACACAAGACCACATAGCACACGATTCTTTCTGGCGAAAAACCCGCAGCAAGCAAATCCAGAGAGGCAGAAAGCAGCGAAGCGGCTGGGGTGGAGGGGCTGGGGGTGCCTGCTCCGGGGACGCAGGGTTTCCGTCTACAGTGATGGAAACACGGTGAACACTGAACGCCGCCTAATCAAGTGCTTTAAGACGGTGCGTGTCCTGTTACATGAGTTTCACCTCAATTCTTTCGAAGAGCTTGAATCCCCGCAGGGCGCTCTGAGCCCAGCTATGGAGCCCGGGGTAATTTAGAACGTGGGGAGCTCCAGATTTGGGGGGGATAAAACAGTTATCGGACTGTGCATCCACCGTGCCCCCAGACAGCAAGGCCAGAAGGTGCCTTCATCAGAGCTTGCACGTGAGCCTGTACCCCAGTCTCGAAGAGGTCACAGGGACTCCGGATGGCCACTGTAAAACGTGGCCCCAAAGCCTCGGACCCTCTCCCTGCTAAGAGGTGGGGTCTCTGTCGCCTCCTTCAAGCTGGACGAGGGCTCCTCCAACAGAGGAAGAGGGTACGAGGATGTCTGTTCAGAGACCTGTCCACAGCTGCCTGACCAGCTCCCTGACCTTCCCGGGCAGAGACTCCCGCTCCAAACCCGGCCACCGCCTGGAGGAGCCCAGGCCTTACAGACCAGCCGCAGGCAGGCGCGACCTTGGAGCCTTCAGGACCTGAGGCTCGGGCGCCGGCACCACCCGCGGGGGTCCAGACGACCTGAAGCAGAGGCAAAGCCGCCCCCTGCCCCCCACGCCCCCATGAGCGCCATGAAAGCATGGCTGTCTTCTCTCACAGTTAACGTTGAGGCAGTGTGTCTCACAGAAATAGAAAACCAGATTATCAAGAGAGCTTTGAGGGACGGCTGCCCCGGCGCTTCCAATTTGAACGACCTCAAACTGCTATCTTTTCTATCTAAAAACTCACGTTTTGCAGACATCAGAGCTCGCCCATGTAAAGCTTGGTGAACAGCGGTATCTCGGAAAGTCCAAACTCCGCCACAAAGCTCTACTGCTCAGCACCTTCCGTCGTGAGGAGCAGAGACACGGCCCAGGCCAGCTTAGCCCAGGAAGGCAGGTCCCAGAGCGGCGGGTCAGCCTCAGGCCGGTCCGGGGGCCACGGGGAGGTCGTGGGCAACTCCACGCCTCAGTCTCGCAGCCTCTGAGCGTCTCTTTCCCTCCTGAACCTTCCCCTTGAGGCCAGGAAAGGGTAGACGTGGCCACAGAGCCCAGGTGGACAACATCCCACGTCAGCAACCGGGATAGAAGCCGTCCTTCAGCGCGTGTCACCCATGCAGACTCACACACACACGTGCACACACGTGCACACACAGGAAGGACTCACCTGTAAGACTGCGGCTCATCACTTCCATTTCCTTAGAAGCTGCAAACACGCTCATGCACGCATACCCAGACGCACAGGGTGCGTGTGCACACACACACACTCGCCCACGTGTGCACACGCACTGGTCTTCTGACCTCCCGCACTCACACCAGGGCGCCTGCCCCGGCCCAGCTCCGCCGTGGCCACCGGAGGTTTTCCAAGACCAGGCGGATGGCGGAACGTGTGCTTCCTATCTTTTCCGTGAGGAAGGCGAAAAGACCTTCTTAAAAGCCATCTAACAGAGGGAAATGCTTGCACTGAAATGTAAATTGCTCTTCCAAAGAGCATTTTTAATTACCTCTTTGAAGCTGGAAAATGTCTTGGGAGGGTGCGGAACCCCAAGGCTTGTTTCTCACTTTTCCCCGCATCAGCCTCCTTGGGAGGCGCCCTGGAGGCTGGCCTCCCATCCTGGGCCCGCAAGCTGACCCCCAGGCTTCCTCGAGGGGCCCTGGCCGATGACCGTCCAAGGCCTCCCACCTCGAAGCCTCGGCCAGCGGGGTGAGGACGGAGGTGCTGCTGCAAGCTCCATCTGCCTCTCAGCCGGGCCAGCCGCCCCCTCCTTTATTTATTCTACAAATATTGACCGAGCGTCTTCGTGCCAGATGTGTGTATCCACCAGCTGAGACCTGCCTTCGGGTTGGAACATTTAGACCCATCCGTTCTCCTGCGGCCTCAGATCACCCAGACAGAGGCACGGCCGTGAACGGCCGAGGTGCAGGCTGCTCCAGGAGGGCGGTTAAGTGGGTAGCAGGCTCTGACCTTTCTAAGAGAGACAGATTTTTACACAAACTCTAAAACTCCAGTTATTTGCTCCAAAATGCAGACTCCCACTGCCCTTCTCCAGAGAGCTTCGTCTGAAGCAGGGCTGCGGCGGGGCTGACACGGGCGCGGGATCGCTCCCTGAAGCGGGATCACTTCCTCTCTCGGGACCGCCAGGGGCGCCCGCACTGTGAGGCAGAGTGCCGCCCCGCCAGCCCCTCACAGCCACGGCCGCGGCTGTGACCATCATGTGTCCCTCCTGTCCAGCACCACTGACTCAGAGGAAATACTAGATGTGAGTCTTTTTGAGCCTCATTAGATAAAATAACAGCTTCCTTTACCTGCTTGGACGGTCCTTTGGCCAAGAACAGCTTCTCGAGGAAGCAGGTCCAGTGAGCAGGACGCTTTCACGAACAGATCCTCAGACGGCAGGCTGGGCAGCCACTTGCCCTCCAGCTCCGCGCCTTCCACCCCCGGCCCACAGCGATCAGACAGTCCACCCAGGGCTCTATTTCTGACTGAGATTTGTCACTCCTGATACATCTCGACAGCCTCCCCCCACTGAACACGGTTTGAATGAATTTCCTGTGAGGGAAATGTTAACCTGGAGCCTTTCATCTTGAATATAAACAGCCAAGGAGCCTCCCTACTAGAGAGACAGTCGCTGAAACGCTCCGAGCATAATTGCTTCAAAGGAGGTGCTTGGAGCTGGGGCGGGAGCCAGGGGCTCGCGGCTTCTTTTATTCTAACTTTTTGGCCTCGCCGCTGGGCCCACAGGCTCTCAGTTCCCGACCGACCGGGGCCCACGCCCCCCTGCGCTGGAAGAGTGGAGTCTTAGCTGCGGGAGCACCAGGGGAGCCCCAGGGGGTCGCTTCTGAGGACACAGCCCCAGCCCTAGCTCTCACTGCAGTGTGGACGTGCTCCTGGGGTTCTCACCCCTCAGGGACTGGCGCCCCTCAGTCCCCACCTCCCTTCCTCATTTGGGGGTGGGGTGGGAACTTTCCTACGTCTAACTCCATGAGCTGCTGGGAGCATCCAGAACCTTCCTGTACAAGGCTCAGATTCTTCTGCCATGGCGAGATGACCTCTGCACTTTTTACTCCATCAAGTATTGTCAAATGTTGTAGCCACGCATTCCGGGAAACAAACTCTCAGAAGGACAATGCAGATAGTGGAGTGCAGTTGATTACACTGGTGGGCCCGTCGCAGAGTCTCCTCTTAGCCAAGGACCCTGGCCAGTTTTTGTGAAAACCTTATACCTTAAGCATGTGTGCCCCAACCCCCCTCCCCAAATTACCTGAAACTAGTCTGAACAAAGGAAAAAGAAAGATACAATCAGAGTTAACCTGTGATTTATATGCCTTAAACCTAGGTAGTTAACCGTGGACAGTTTTCAATAGGCTTGTGGTCATTCCCCAATAAGCATACCAGAATGTATGATTCTACTCAGTTACACAGATAATTAGGCCCTGGGGCTCTTCCTTCCGGGGGCCTGGTGTCCCTGTTGGTATGTCGTTTCCATAGATACTGGGCATGTAGCTCAAAGTCCACAGTCCGGCCCAAGATGGAGTCCTGCTTTCAAGAGGGAGCCTGTTCTGTTTCCTCCTTCAGTATCAGAAAGGAAAAGTCATTATTCCCCTCCAAGGCTTTTATACAGATAAGCACAATTCTAAGCAAGGAAGAGAGAAAGGGAAGCGCCTGGTTATTTTTAATTTTTTAAATAAAATCCAGTGAAAGGTGTCCTCTTTCTACCTTTTGGTTCTACCAGAAGGGTTTGCTTAAATTATTGGAACTTAATCATAAAATGTGTTTTTATCAAGCTAAAGTGCTGCAAAAGATATTCCTAAAGCCAAGGTGACTTCAAAATTTTCTTTCAGGAAAAACGCTGCTGCTGTTTCTGCTAAGTCGCTTCAGTCGTGTCCGACTCTGTGCGACCCCATAGACTGGACCATGCAGCCCACCAGGCTCCGCTGTCCCTGGGATTCTCCAGGCAAGAACACTGGAGTGGGTTGCCGTTTCCTTCTCCAATGCATGAAAGTGAAAAGTGAAGTTGCTCAGTCGTGTCCAACTCTTAGCGACCCCATGGACTGCAGCGCAGGAAAAATGAGTGCTGCCTAAAAAAAGAGCCAGAACGTGGAACTTCCCTGGAAGCCCAGTGGCTAAGACTCTGTGCTCCCAGTGCAGGGCCCAAGTCCAGCCCACGGTCAGGGAATAAGATTCTACATGCCGCAGGGAAGACTGAAAATACCACATGCCCACAACCATGACCTGGGGCAACGAAATAAATCCAAATACGTATATATATATATTTACTTGAAAAGCATGAGTTTGAGCGTTTTGCTATGAGAATGGCTGTGTAAACCAGAATTTATGCCTTTGTCTACCTAGGTATCACGTTAAAACAACAAGATCTTTTTCAAAACTTCATTTTTCAGGAAAACCAGGAGCGAAGTGTAAAGCACAGGCTTTGAAAATACATGTGGGGAGGGTAGACATACAGGCAGGAGGAGGGCAGCTCCGCGGCAGTGGGCAGATCCCAGAGTGCAGGAGCCCAGAAAGCGCTGGCAGAACGCAGCCCTCCGCGGTGGAAGGGGGACAGCTGCGTGGAACCAGTGTGGGAGCCACAGGAAGAGGAGGACGCCCACAGTGGGTAAAGGCCCCCACGCCCAGGCTGCTTCGAAGGAAGGGGACACGCATGGAGCCGCAGACCAGCTGTGTGAGCAGGAAGAGGTGCACAGCAGAGGAGCAAGCCTTGGGGCTGTGAGGCCGGGAGGTCCACTGAGACTCCTCCAGAGCATCCGCAGAAGGAACAGGGCAAAAATCAACATGAGGATGGCGCCAAAGGTAAGCACCCAGCAAAGGAAACCATCCACAAATGAGAAGGCAACCTCCGGACAGGGAAGGAAGACGTGTAAACCATACGTCTGAAAAGGGGTTAATATCCAACACAGATAAGGAACTCATACACAGTAGCAAAAGACTATCCAAATTTTGAAAGGCAGAGGAGGGGAACTGAGGTTTTTCCAAAGAAGACGTTCAGACGGACAAGAGCTCCATGGCAAGGTGCTCCACATCACGAACCACCAGGGAAACGCAAGTCAGAACCACAGTGAGCGTCACCTCACCCCTCAGGACGGCTGCCGTCAGAGCAGCTAGAGACGGCACGTGCTGGGGAGGATGTGGAGAAAAGGGGGCCTCGTGCACCGCTGGTGGCAAGCTAAACTGGAGCGACCGCTGTGGAAAACTGGGTGGAGGGTCCTCAAGAAGCTAAAGAAGCTACAGTGACCCAGCAGTCCCACTCCTGGGTGTCTGTTCACAGGCAATGAAACGGGATCGAGAGGAGAAATTGGGTTGTACCTGCAAACCCAATTTTATGCTGCTCACAGAAATACATCTAAAATTACCGTCAAGTTTGAAAATAAAAGGTTGCCAATGGCATGTCAGGAAATGGAAAAAAGCAACTGCAATTGTGTGTTAGAGGATTAGATGTTAAATACTGTCTACAGAAAATGAGGAATAAAGTTTAATATGTAGAGTTATAACAATAAAGGGAACACTAACACAAAAGTTCAAACCTTTCTAAGTATCAAGGCTACTCAAATGGAGGAGGAAGAGATGAAGAAAAACGAAAATGGTAAATATGCAAGCAAATGTAAATGAACGTTAAATGCATAAAACAAAAGGATCGGAAAATACAGAGGGGTGTGAGAGACACAGTGGATGGGGACAGAAACGCACATTTCACTACGACCCCAGCAGAGGAGGAAAGAAAGAATGAGAATAGTCAAAGAAGTAATGGTTGAGAACTTTTGCAAAATTGATGAAAGACATCACTCTATAGATTCAAGAAAACTTGTGAATCCCAAGGAGAATCCATCACTTCCGTTCAGTTGCTCAGTTGTGTCTGACTCTTTGCAACCCCATGGACTGCAGCACACCAGGCCTCCCTGTCCATCACCATCTCCCAGAGTTTACTCAAACTCATATCCATTGAGTCAGTGATGCCATACAACCATCTCATCCTCTGTCGTCCCCTTCTCCTCCTGCCTTCAATCTTTCCCAGCATCAGGGTCTTTTCCGATAAGTCAGTTCTTCACATCAGGTGGCCAAAGTATTGGCATTTCAGCTTCAGCATCAGTCCTTCCAATGAATATTCAGAACTGATTTCCTTTAGGATGGACTGGTTGGATCTCCTTGCAGTCCAAGGGACTCTCAAGAGTCTTTTCCAACACCACAGTTCAAAACCATCAATTCTTCAAGGCTCAGCTTTATAGTACAAATCTCACATCTATACATGACTACTGGAAAAACCATAGCTTTGACTAGATGGGCCTTTGTTGGCAAGTAATGATTCTGCTTTTTAATATGCTGTCTAGGTTGGTCATAGCTTTTCTTCCAAGTAGCAAGCGTCTTTTAATTTCATGGCTGCAGTCACCATCTACAGTGATTTTGGAGCCCCCAAAAATGAATTCTGTCACTGTTTCCACTGTTTCCCCATCTATTTGCCATGAAGTGATGGGACCAGATGCCATGATCTTAGTTTTCTGAATGTTGAGTTTTAAACCAACTTTTTCACTCTCCTCTTTCACTTCATCAATAGGCTTTTTAGTTCCTCTTCACTTTCTGCCATAAGTATGGTGTCATCTGCATATCTGAGGTTATTGATATTTCTCCTGGCAATCTTGATTCCAGGTGGTACTTCATCCAGCCCAGCATTTCCCATGATGTACTCTGCATATAAGTTAAATAAGCAGAGTGACAATATCCAGCCTTGACATACTCCTTTCCCTATTTGGAACCAAAATCAGATTGATTATATTCTTTGCAGCCAAAGATGGAGAAGCTCTATACAGTCAGCAAAAACAAGAGTGGGAGCTGACTGTGGCTCAGATCATCAGCTCCTTATTGCCAAATTCAGACTGAAATTGAAGAAAGTAGGGAAAACCAAGAAGAATAAATCAGAATAAATCTACAACTAGACATTCACAGTATAAACTTCTTTAAAAATCTGCAATAAAGAGAAAATCATAAGAAGCCACAGAAATAAAGAAGGCTGTTGGGTTTTCACACAAAAAACAATGAAATGGTGCCTTTGAAGTGCTAAAAATAATAATAGTAACAGTCTACTAGAATTTTCAGATAGATGAGGTGGGTATTAGGAAACTATATACTCTTTACAAGAAATGCACCTAAAACATAAATATACTTAAAAGTTGAAAGTAAAGAATAGATAAACAGCATAAAATACTAATCAAAGCAAAGCTTGGGTAGCTATGTTAATATCAGAAAATAAACTTTAAAGCAAAAAGCATTACTAGACATAAAAAGAAACACTTCATATTGATAAAGTAACCCATATATCAGGAATAATAATAATTCTAAATTTTTATGTACTTAATAAAGTAGCCTCAAAATACATAAAGCAAACACTTTCAAATAAACGAAGAAAAGTAGAACAATTACACATCAAGGGAGATTCTGATACACTCTCTCTGGGTAATTAAATAGAGCAGTCACCTGAAAGTCAGTCTGGATATATAGAACATTTTATCAACATGGCCAACAAAACTGAGACTTGGTTGCTTCTTACAACGCCACACATTCTTCCCAAATGCACTGAGTATTTATAAAAATTAACCATATACTGAGCCAGAAAGGAATTCTCAAAAATGTGAAAGGGCTGACATCATGAAGGGTAGTGGAGCAGATTGTATTAAAAACAAAAAAAGCTACAACAGTATTTCTGTCTAAGATCACCCAGAACCTGTGAAGAGGTGGAGTCCGGCTCCCCTTACTTGGAACCTGGCAGGTCTTTGCCTTCGAGGACCAGACCTGGTGGGACTGGTGCCGAGACACCCGGGGCTGGGTCGCAGAGCTGACGCCGCCCAGCTGGCTCCTTCTCAGACCGTCTTGCCCTGAGAACCCAGCCTCAGTGTCGTGAGGAAGCGAGGACATGCAGCGAGGACATGCAGCGAGGCCCCGTGACGGTGTTCAGACCCAGCTAAGGCCCTGACTGACGCGTGAAGTACTAGCTGTGCACGTGGATGAGACTTCAGACAATTCCGGGGTTTCCATGGTGGCTCAGTTGTAAAGAATCTGCCTGCCCATGCAGGAGACGAGGGTTTGATCCCTCGGTTGGGAAGATCCCCTGGAGAACACGTGTGCTGAGTCACTTCAGTCGTGTCCAACTCTTTACCACCCCATGGACGGTAGCCCTCCAGGCTCCCCTGCCTATGGGACTTCCCAGGCAACAATACTGGAGTGGCTGACCATTTCCTTCTCAGGGGATCTTCCCAGCCCAAGAATGGAACCCACGTCTTTTATGTCTCTTGCCTTGGCAGGCGAGTTCTCTACCACAAGCGCCCCTGGAGAAGGAAATGGCAACTCACTCCGTATTCTTGCCTGGGAAATCCCATAGGGATTGGACAGAGGAGCCTGGTGGGCTACAGTCCTTGGGGTCGCAAAGAGCACACACACACGCACGTCAGCCAATTCCCGCCTCACCCTGGAAAAATCCCCACAGAGCACGACCTGAACTTCAATTCACAAGTGAAATAAATACCACAACAGTTGTCATTTTAAATCTCTATGTTTTGGGGCGGTTTCTCACAAAGCAATATGTGACTGAGACAACTTAAGCTAGAAATCAATAACCAGAAAAATTAGGAAACTTTCATGCTTGGAAATTACCATTAAATTATTATGAGAATATTTTAAAATAATAATCAAATTACAAATTAATGTATCATAACTTGTGCTTAGAAACAGATAGCCTTAAAAGGTATGCAAAATTAATAAGAAATGCTAAAAATTAATAGTTAAGCATCCATCTTAAAAACAGAAAACAGAGAAAGAATAGTAAAGTAAATCCAAAGAAAATGGAAGGAATAATACAGGCACAAACTATTTGCCAAATGAGCAGTGTCCTTCAAAGAGATCACTTTTGTAAGTTTGCTTGAATAATGCTGCTTCGGTCCAGAGGCTTTTAACTTCTCTTTCAGAAATAACTGCAGAAACAGTTTATAAGTTGCACTTTGTTGGTAACCCAACATGGAAGTGACCCGCTCAGTCCCTCCATGCCCTTCACTGGACTTGGCTTTAAAGCACTCCCAAAATTTGAATCCAAAAAATCTCCAAAACATAAGGATATATGACTACTGAACTTGGCAAAATGTATCCAAGGCACAGAGGCCAATTCCAAGAGTTTCAAAAATTACTCACAGCTGTGTCATTGTAATAAGTGAATGACACTCCACATATGAAAAAAAAAAGAGTACAGCTCAAGGACTTTTCGTGAAGTCACCACCTCGGCAAACATCACGTTCAGTGACTTTTAGTGAAGTCACCGCATGGGCGGCCACCACCACGGCTGACTTTAGGACTCAGCAGCACAGCACCCCAGGCCCCTCAGCCGTCATCCTCCTCCTGTCCCCCAGCTCCCCACCGTGGCCCCCGGCAGCCACCAGTCTACCTGGGTCACTGTGGATTTCCCCATAGGCGACTGGCTGCTTGGCTATTTTTATCCGCTTTCTGAATGAGTGCTGTCATTCTGCCAGGCCCCCCTGGGTCTCCCGGGTAGAGGCGGAGGACGTGCCCTCTGAGCCTGGACACTCCTTCCACATGGCCCTGCTCACACCAGGAGGTTTGCCTTCCAGATTCTCGTTGACAGAGGCAGAGCCCACACCTCCCAGGTGTGTCCTCCAGAGAGTCCCAAATGTTGGTCATCAACCCACCCTCAGAAGTCACCATGGGGCAGTGTCAGTAAAGAAGTAGGTGGTTTGAGCTACTCCAGCCTGGCCCCAGAGCTCAGTCACCTGACCAGACAAAGGCCACCTGGCCAGGTTGCATCTGCTGCCTGGGGTAGCCGGGGCGTCTGAGGCCGAGGCCAGACTGGGAGGAATCAGCAGAGAAGGCCTCTCTGCTGGTCACCCAAGCTCCCGGCATCAGAGTGTTCGGGCCCAGCATGGAAGAGCGTTCCCCATAAGGGACTCTCACTCTTTAGATGTCACATCTCCTTGACTTTTTCTCCTCTACTTTGACAGCTTTATAGGAAACCCAATTATTTTCCGACTCTTTGCAACCCCGTGGACTGCAGCCTGCCAGGCTCCTCTGTCCATGGAATTCTCCAGGCAAGAATACTGGAGTGGGCAGCCATGCCCTCCTCCAGGGGATCTTCCCGACCCAGGGATCAAATCCAGATCTCCTGGACTGCAGGCAGATTCTTTATCATCTGAGCCGCCAGGGCAGGAGGAGAAGGGGGTGACAGAGGATGAGATGGTTGGATGGCGTCATCAACTCAATGGATATGAGTTTGCACAAACTTTGAGAGAGAGTGAAGGACAGGGAAGCCTGGAGTCCCGCAGTCCATGGGGTCACAAAGAGTCAGACGTGCCTGACAGACTGAGCGACAGCAAGAAAGGAGCAAACGAGAGGGAAAGAGTAAGCGTGGATCCCGAAGGCATGTGGCAGGAGCCGCAGAGGGGCACGTCTGGCTTCAGCTCAGCCCTCAACATGTAGAGCGCTGGGAGGCCGTCACCCCATCCTCAGGACGAGGAAAGCTGCACACACAAAGCAACAACTCTTCTTCCATCCCCTGGAGGACTGAGATTCGGGTCAAACGGCCACCTCAAAACCTGTAGAGATGGGAATTCAGAATGTCAAAGCCCAGACACCTGGATGAGAAGGGGCCCCAGCCATGACTGGGGAGGGTGCTGGGATGGGGATGTGGGGGGCTGTGGTCAGAGGAGCATGGGGTCCTGAGTGAAGAACTCCCGGGGGCCACAGGCTGAGGGGCACATTTTCAAGGGCTCTCACTCTAGTACCCCACCAGATGCTCCTGGAGAAGAGCTGATGAGACCCCTGGAGTCCTCAGGGTGGGGAGGAGGGACACGCCAGAGCTTGCTCCCAAGCTGCCCTCTTCTCGCAGCCGACTGGGGAAGACTGGTCTCCCGGCCAGGTTCTCTGCACGCTGGGGTGCTGCCGGCCGCTTCCTCCCTGCGCTCGGTCAGCCAGCCTCCATCCAACGAGTGGACCCCTCAAGGTGGAAGTCTCCATCCCCTCAGCCACCCTTGGGCACAAAAGGTCTGAACACCCCCTCTTAGGAACCAGTGGCTGCCATCCCCATTAATCCCCTGGGAGCTGCAGAACAATGATATACTGTTGGCTCCCCAGGAGCAGAGTTCACTCGGGAAAGGCAGGAAAAACGCTGGATTTCTCCTCTTCACATCCTCAACGTATGGAGCTGATTCTTCTACAAAGGTGACGATTTGGGCTATTTAGAAATCTTAGAGTGAACTCACGGACCTTGACTTATTTCCAAGTTCTACTGAGTTGTTTTCTTTTTGAGTGACCAGCAGGAGGGCACCCGCAGCTGTCCCGCCGGTGAAGGAAGACGGCAGGTCCACGTCCCTCAAGGCAGAGGACCAAGTGGGCAGCTCCTGGGCCTGGGAAGGGAGGCGGGTGGGCAAGCGCCCGGGCGCCAGCTCCTGTGAGGGCACGTGGAGTCCAGAACCAGCGCAGATTCTTCCTTTAAAATCGACCCTCGCCTCCCAGGTCAAGGTCTCAGGTTCAAAGGTCAATGTTATTCTGTCCACTTGAGGTCTCCAACTAAGTCTCGACACCAGTGGTGGGAAAAACGAGACGGTACTGTCAAGGTCGAGGCTGCAATACATTTACTAAAATTTTAGCGTATTTACCGAGATGGATGAGTCTGGGTCTTAGATGAAGCTCTCTCTGCCTCTGGCCTGTCCTTAAAGCCTGGGGTCTCCAGCCCCCTGAGCTGGGCAGCCCCAGAAGCAGCCCCGTCTTGTGTTCAGGACCTCCAGCTGAGAGTCGGGGTCTGCCCTCGGACCCTTCTCTGGAAGTGACCTCCGGCACCGAGCCGCTCAGTCAGCTCTGGATTCTTCAGGATAATGCCCCCCAAAGCAGCTCTCCTTTTCCAGTCACAAATGTTCCAGCCTCAGTGCCCTGGTCTTTGAGGCCCAAAGCGGGGGTCCCCAGACTACACGGCGGGACACTGTCCCCAGCCATTGCCACCACCCTCTACCCCGATGGCAAGGGCAGCGTTGGGCATGTCGGGAAGATTTAGTCTGCTCATCAGAGACCTCTTTCTCCTCCAGGTCTCGGTGCAAAACCAAGCTCCACCCTTTTCCCCTGAAGTTCAGCCAAAGGCACAAGAGACGACTCAGAGCAGAAACCAGTTGTCAAACATGTGTTCTCTCCTGGGCGTCAGCTTTAAATGCCTGGGCTCCTCCTTCAAGGTTTTAGGTTGAGTCCCTTCTCCAGTCGGCCTGGCGTCCAGGGTGGCTGTCAGAGCAGGGCTGTCACCGTAGAGCCCATGGCAGCCCCTCGGCCCCGAAGACCTCAGGCTGTGCCTGTGTGTTCCATTCCAGGCTCCCAGAGCAGAGCAGTGGCTTCTTAGTCAGAGGGTTTGTACAGCGCTCTGGGCCCTTTCTGTACCTGGGGACGGAGGCTGCAGAGACAGGCAGTGCTGGGGATCCCCTGGGGCCTGGCCGCCCACCCCCCGCCCCAGACAATCTGCTCTGAGCCTGCCTCCAGTGGTCAGACTCCTTTCCCTGAATGCCTTTAAAAGATGCTGAGCTAAACCGAACACGCACACGTCTCCACCATGTCTGTGTGCATTCAGGATGAAGCTAACCCACCGTGTATGCGGTCATGTCCAGCTCTGCGACCCCACGGACCTGCCAGGTTCTTCTGTCCTTGGAATTTTCCAGGCAGGAATTAGAGTGGGTTGCCATTTCCTACTCCAGTGGATCTTCCCGACCCAAGGATCAAAGCCGTGTCTCTTGCATTGCCTGCATTGGCAGGTGGATCCGTGGTCGCTGGGAAGCCCAACGCACTGCATCCTTAGGCTACAAGCAAGCGGACTGCCGAGGGTGACAGAAGGTCACCTCTGCCTGTGTCATTCACGTAACCAGCCAGCCCGGCCCCCAGCGAGTCTCTGGTATAAAACCTCAGTGGTGCCGGGTGGCCCAGATTAAAGCTTCCTTCTCCCTGGCTCCCACTCTAAGAATTCTGGTGAGTTTTATGTCTGTCTTACTGGTCAACCTCCTTCTGCCTCCTAGCAGAGGAAACCCTTGTTTGTTGTAGCTGGAGACTGGTTTATGCACGTAGGGTAAAGTGCATCAGCTGCTCTTCAAAAAGTGGCTCGTCCTGCTTTATAAACAGAGAGGAACATGCTGGGGGACCTCCTCTGCACACTCGCCATGGTGCCCACCAGCTCCCCCCACACACGCCATCTCCATGGGGGTGGGGAGTCTGCTCGCCTGGCCTGTCTGCTCCCTGGGCACTGCGTGGCCTACAGATGACCTCACCGCGCCCCGTCAAGGCTGAAGAACAGGCACACTCAGTGGTCACCCCCAGGGCAGTGAAACATTGCCACTCTAGAAACTAAGAAAGTAAAATCCAGGCTCCCAGGGGAAAGCTGAGTCCGATGCTCTGATTTCAGGGAGGGAAAACTGCACTGCCCCCAGCTCCGTGCTCAGCCCAAGAGCCAGCCGACTGGAGCCACCCTCCCATGCAGCTGCTGTTCACCCAGGGGCACTCACCTCGCCCAGGCCCCTCCCAGCGGGTCTCCACCCACCAGCAGAGGCCTCGTGTCCTTTCCCCAGTCTGCAGGTTCCTGACATTTTTCCCAACCATGTCTATCGCTCTATATACTCCCAAGTTGGGCCACACAGGGTGTCGTGGAGGGGATGTTTCTGAAAGTGGCTTTAGTGTGGAATTAGATGGTACCTTCTGGAAGGGGGTGGGGGTACAAGGGAATGCCCAACTGTCCTTTGATGGCACCAACTAGCTGGGGCCGAGAAACCAGGACACCAGGATCCTTCCTCAGCCTGAGGACACACGTCCCCTCCCACGTCCTAGGAAGGGAAGACGTGATTCAGGACAGAAGGAGATTTCTGTACCGAAAAAGGTCGAGTTTTCCATATTGCCTTTCCCAAACTCAGAGAACGTGCAGTAGGTTCCTCTTCTTTCTGCCAAAAGAAAGCTGAAATAGAATCATTTTTGCAGACTTGGGGAGATTTTTGAGACTGAAGTGTGAACTCTCCCATTTTTACTCTGCGCCAAATCATCTCCCGGGAGCACAGAGGCGTCCTCGGGACAAGCTCCGCCGGAATCGGTTTCCTCTGCGACATCTGCCATCCTGCGCATCCTGACGTTTAACACTCCAGTTCAGATCTGCACGCCCCAGTCTTACCACCTCGTCACCACTTGACCAATTTGGAGCAGCCTCCGCCACTGAACAGAGCTGGAATAAAACTCCTATAAGATGTAACAAGTTAACTGACCCCTGGCCGGAAGCAGGGACAGGCAGCCATGTTTCTGATGTACGGGATTCGAGGAGTTGCTTGTGCAGACACGGAGCCACCGCCCAGATGCCTTCAGGGTGGAGGTACCAGGAGGGGGCCTGCACTGGCCACGATCCTGACCGAGGTGCCCCCTCCCAGGGGCCCCGTGTAAGGAGTGTAGAGGCCCAGCTGCTTCCTCAGCAGGCACTGAGGGGTCATCTTGCCCCCGGCCTCCCTGTACGCACGTCACCGCCAGCTCCCCTCACCCAGGCCTGTGTCCTTACCTCTGAGTGGACCGTCCTCAGGGGTCTCCGGCCCAGAGCACAGCTGGACCAGAACGTCCGGCTCCTGCCAGCCTCCGTTGCTCTGCCTTTGCCCAGCATGTTTTCCTGCTTTTAAAGGGGTCTCCCCACTTTAATGCAGCCTGAGCCCCAGTCCGACCACCTCCCAGCACCGTCCCGGTGCCCCGAAGCCCCAAGGAGAGGCAAAAGCAAGCTTCCCAGAGTTGTGGAATGAGGGCCTTCATCCAATTTATTTTCTGCAAAGAATCAGAGACAATATCTTTTTTCTCTCAAACCTGGGGTTGGAAATACCCCGCTCTTCTGAGAATAAATTGGAGGTAACATGTCTTCATTCCATTTGGGACAAGCACTGTGCCCTCAAGGGGCTCATTTCTGCCTAGTTTAGCTGCCTTATTAAGGGACAATCTTAAAGTCAAGTTGGTCACTAAGATGGTAAATAATAAATTGGGCGAAAATCACACCAGGAAAACTCTTAAGAAATCTGACACTTGAGAAACAAACTGAATAAAAGTCATTTCTGAGGCAAGAGACTTTTTAATTAATTTTCACTGGAGTTTAGCTGCTTTACAATATTGCTCTAGTTTCTGCCACACAGCAAACTGAATCAGCTCTGTGTATACACAGATCCGCTCTTTTCTGGTTTCCTCCCCATTTGAATACAGCGCAGAGCTATACAGCAGGTTCTCACCGGTCACCTATTTTATACGTGATAGTGTGTATACGTCAGTCCCAAACTCTTGAGGTGAGTGATTTTAAAACAGTTTTACAGAAAGACTCTCCAAGGCTGAACTGAGTGGGCAGAGTTATTACACGGACCTGGTCTGGGTGCTGTGTGTGTGTGGCTACGCTCACACACATGAACTTACGCACAGCTCCATTCCATACGCTACGAGTTGGTCTTTGTATGTACGAAAGCAATGCTCACGATCAAAGCTGGAACAGTAGGAAGAGGTCAGCAGGGAGCCCACAGCACCCCGGCCAGCCCCCTCGCGGGCCGCTCTGCAGAGGAGGCCCCGCTGCTAACAGTGGCTGGCGCATCCCGGGTGAGACGCCACTCCATCATCTCTTCTGCTGGCAGGCCGCCCCACGGCCACCGGGAGAGTCCGCCTAGGCTCCACGCAGCCCCGCCCCGTCCTCTCCAGCAGAGGCTCCAGGCGCACTGCGGTCAGTGCCCCCACCCCTCCTAACAGCCGGAAGGCGGGGGTTGCTTTGCTAAATGAAGGATCGTCTTTGCGGCCATTCGCCTGCCTGGACTGTGACGGCAACCTTGGGACAGAGTCCTCGAGCGGGATCAGCAGGCCTCGAGTTTCCGACGTGGCGAGGACACGCCCTTCATGGTCACACCAGCTGGCTAGAGTGCTGCATCCCAGGGGCTGTCAGGGCTCCTGGTGTGGGCGGGGGCCCGTGCCTCCTTTCATTTGTTTCTCTCATCGTGAAGTCGCTCTTCACTCTTTTAAGGAAAACAGCCAAATAAGGGGGCGTCTGGCTTCTGCCACTCGCACTCTGGCCCCAGGGCCCCAGCTGCCTCCCTGGAGGTCACCTCCATGCGGAGAATAACAGAGACGTCTCTAAGAACTCCCTGCTCCCCTTGACAGGAGGACAAGGGGAGGGCCAGAGGCCAGCAGTGCCCACGAGGGGCCCTGGGGCCCGACCAGAAGCCCAGCCACTGCCCCAGCCCCTGCTCCCACCACTCACCCACCTGCAGGACAGGAGAGCTACTGGCTGTCCTTCTAGAAGCGTCGGACTGGGCTGAGCAGAGCTGCTTGGGGGGCCCCTGCCTTGGGGAAGGGAGCCTTCACGGTGTCAGGTGGGTCCATTGCAGGAACTGGGGGAAGGTGGCCTGGGGGCTGATCCCAGGAGACCCTGAACCCGCACAGTGAGAAGCCTGACTGGGGAACTAAACGCCAAGGTCGGCACCTCTTACAACAGGAGAGCTGCGATAAAACCAGCCCTTCCTCTGATGATGACCTAACAACACGCAGGAGACAGAGCTTCCCAAAAGTTAAAGTGTGAACGCGCGCACATGTGCTCTGTGCATCCATACACGTGTGCCTGTGTGTGTGTGTGCACACAAGCCTGCGTGTGTACACAGATATCTGAAGGTTGGTGGCTTCCAACAAGAGGTGAAGAATGCCTCTCCCTTTCCAGAATTTATTACCTGTCACATCTTGGGCTTCTGATGGCCACAGGAACCTGTAATTCACACCCTCCAGGTCTTCAGTTCTTATTTGTAAGTTTAGCCATTAAATTGGCAAACGGGTTAGGAAACCTCAGCGCGGCGATAGCCGCCCTGGGTCTTATCTCCAAGCTCGAAACCATAAAAGCAACTTTGACAGGTTTGGCTACACAAATTGAAAACTCAAGCATTACCAGCAAAACAAACCAAAAGCTGAACCCAAAGTTCAGAGGAAAATGACAAACTGAAAAATAAGCGTGTATATGATGGAGACGGGCTCAACCCTAATGAGGAAGGCGCTGAGCAAGAAAAAGACACGCGCCCCAACAGAAAAATACTTAAAAATGCACACAGAACACATACCGGCAATTTTCCAAATGGCCAACAGTAAAATGAAAAGATGCTCTATACCACCAGGAGGTAAAGGGATTAAACTCCAAGTGGAAAGGCTTGTTCTACCTGTGAGATTGCCAGAGACAAAGGAGGACTCGAGCCAGCCCCAGAGGGCGGACGGTACTCAGCCGGGCCTCTCCGGAGGGCATTTTGGCCAAAATACATCCCAGTCCTTGGCCCGGCAGTGTCTCTTCTAGGAATTTACCCTTGGGAAAACTGAGCCGGCTTCCAGGGACACATCAGCAAAGACGTTCATCATGGCAGTCGTTAAACCTGTGAAAACTCAAGCCAAATTATGTGGAGTCCCTAGTTCTGGCTCATTAGATACTTTTCCCAAACTTTCAGTGATAAAGTATTACTCTCCTAATGGGAAGACAGCGTTTATTAAACAATTTACTGAAGGATTAATTCAATGTTTTCATGGGTTTCTTGACACTTGGCCCCAAATTCCCCAGGCAGATAAGAAACAGCCCCCTTCTATCCCTGTAGGAATAAAGCCTCTGATTTGTTTTCTCCTGTCCAATTTCTGGCACTTTCTAGACAGGAAACAAAACCCCAGTTCACCCTGAGACAGGCCTAGGTCGGGGCCACAGAGGCTGGCACGGGGGACAGAAGCACAGTGCTAGTCTTCCTTTCAATGTGCCCCTCGCACGGGTGAGGGTGCCCCTCGCACGGGTGAGGGTCCGCCCCACCAGCCCCAGGACCCTGAGGGGCAGTGGGACACCCCAGGCCTCGAGTGAAGATCTCTGAGCTGTTAGAAAAATCACTCAAACCCTGAGAGAACTTCAGGGCCACACGGTCAGTGAGGACCAGAGACCACCTGCCTTACTGCTGGGGGGGTGGGGCAGGGGTCCTAGAAGACAGTGCTCCCTCCCCCTCTCCAAACTGGCCAATGACAGTGTGTCTGAACAGGCTTCCTCCTGCAGGGACGCCCATGCAGCCAGGCCCGGGGTACCCCAGCCTCCACCCGGCCTCCCCAAGGCCAGCCGGCGCAGACTCAGGTGCTCAGAGACCCTGAGAGGCAGGTGGGCCCTGCCCTGCCCCACCCTCTGCTGCTCTGGCCCTGGGCTTCCACTGCACAGCAGGCCTGAACCCTGCCACCCAGCTTCCCTGCAGCAGGACTCTTGCCCCTGGGGGACTGCTTATCCATCCGCGGCCCCTGTTCCTTCTCCCGAACGTGGAAGTGAAGCAGGAAGCGCAGACACAGCGGCATTTGGCAAAGGCAGCTGGAGGCCTGGGCAGCTTTCCTAGAGAGAAGGCTGGACGCGCAGCCCAGAGCTCGGGGTACTGGTAGGGGCGCAGGGGGCGGGTGAGGGGACGCAGAGGGGCCAGCGGCTTCCCGGGGGCCAGACCGGAGCTCTGTGCAGATTCAAGGAACCCCCTCCGCCAGCCCGGAGGAGGAGAGGGGCACGGTGCTAGGCACACAGCGGCGCCGGGCCGGGCAGGAGTTTCCGGTTACGGCACTGACCACAGGAACAGCAGCAGCCCCAAAGCAGCCCATCTGCGCGCCTGGCGGGGGCCCACACCCTCCCGGCCTGAACTTCGCACCCGGGACCGCGGAGGCAGGGCAGTTTCTGCCCACCCGGCCACCGACTCAGCGCCCATCAGTTGGGGGCCCCCGGGGAGAGGGGCTCCGCAGCGCCGGAGGGCCCCGCCTCTGGCCGGGAGCGGACGGGGGTCAGACCTCAAACCGACTACTCACTCCAAGCGCCCCGGCGCACTTCGGGGGCCGGCCGGAGACGGGAGGGGTGGGGCGTCTCCGGAGGCTCGGGCCGCCTCCAGGCGGGGCCGGCGAGGGGCGCGGGGCGCGGGCGCCGGGCGGGCGCGGGGGCGGCGCGCGGCTCCTGCGGCTCCTCCGCGGCGCGGCCGGCAGGTGGGCGCGCGCTCGCCGGGCGGGGGTCCGGCCGGGCCGCGCGCCTCCCCCGGAACTCGGCCGTGCCATTCCCATGATGCCCAGCCACCGGGCACGGCTTCCGGAGCGCGGCCGCCGCCGCCCCGCCGCCGCCGGTAGGTCCGGGGATGGGGCTCCGGGGCCGCCCCGCCCTGCGCGCGCCCCGCCCTGCCGCGCGCCCCCGGCGCCCGCTGCCCGCCCCTCGGTCCGGGACCCCGCCGCCTCCCCGGGACTGACGCGGGCGAGGGCTGGGGGCCGGCGCAGGGCCGAGTGGGCGGCGGGGGCCGGCCGGAGGGCGGGCGCGCAGGCCGCACCGCGGCGCCAGGCCGCCGGGGAAGGGGCCGCCGCGGGCGGCGTGGACTCGGCCAGGGCCGGCTAGTCACCCAACCGCGAGGCCGGGGGTCGCGGCCCCAGAGGCAGCTCCTGGCCCGGGCCCCCGTCAGCGCGCGCCCGCGTTCCTCGAAGCCGGCCGGGCGCGGGGCCCAGGTGAGGCCAGGTGAGGGCCGGCGGCGGGGGGGCCCCGCACTCAGCCCTCCCGCAGAGATTGCGCCCCGCGTCCCGCCCCACGCAGCTTCCGGGAGGGTCCCCCCCGGCTTCCCGTCCAGCTCCTCGCCCCCAAACCACGGAGCCCAGAATATAAAGCCGGGGCGCAGCCCAACCCCTCCCTGCTGGAGGACCGGGTCGCTGCTCCGGGCGCAGGGATGCCTCCTGGCAGAGGCCGCGCTGTGAGTGAGCGCCCCCAGGCCGGGAGCTAAGGGCGGGCAGGGCCAGCCGAGGGTCTCGCCTTGCCTGCGGCCCGCCAGGCACAGACAGCGGCCATGCAGCTTTGCTTGGAGCCGTCCTTGCTGTGTTGTCAAGCCTCGCCTTCTGGCAAGCCCGGCCGAAATTCCAGCCCACGCCCACTTAAGGCCGGCAATCTGGAGAGGCCCTCCTGGGCTTTGTACCCTGACCCTCAGCTCCCTACCCTAGGGGACCAGCCAGGGGTGCACAGCATTGTGGGGAACCCAGAGCTGTGCTGGGCATCCGTGCAGGGAGCCAGGCTTGTCCAGGGATAAGCATTAGTGAGGTTCTGCCCTCCTGGAGACAGGAGGTGTACAGAGAGGCCTAGGGCCCCCCTGCACGGTTCAGACTCTGGCACCACGCGGCTTTGGGGCCCCCACAGTCACCCTCCAGACCTGGTTCTGGGGCTCTTGGGGTGCAGGCTGGCAGTCTGACAAAGTGGGAGCCCCCTGGCTTCAGCCCGGAGTCCCCCAAAGTACAGTTGAGGGGAGTTTTCCAGAATGATTCATCTTATGTAGACCATTGTTTTAAAGCCACAAGCCAAGTTGTCGCTGGAGACACCCTCTGAATTTTTAACCTCATTCTTGGGCTAGATAATCTTGACAGTTCAGAAAACCACTCCCTGGGAGTCCAAACTTGAGACAGCATTTAGAAGCAGTGACCACAGTCAAGGTGAGGAGTAGAGAGGAGCGTTTTTCCCTCCCACGCTCTCTGTTGCCTGGAGTAGAAGTCACTGCAGCCAGGTTCACTGGGATCCATCCCCAGGCCGCTTCTTCAGATGGCACTGCTGTTCAGCAAGTTAATATTCCTGATCTAGACTCTTGAGAAGACCCATGGGAATGTCTTGTGTGCTGTGTTATTTCACCAGGGCAGCTTGAATAATGACCACAGTGAGGTGGGCACAGGCGGGTGGAAGAGCCCTCCCCCTCGGCGTTGCTGGCCCCCACTGTCCTTAGCAGGGGATCTCCTTGGAGGGTGGTGTTGCGGGAAAGACCACCTGCTGTCCTGGGGGCTCCATCTGAGGACTCTGAAGTGGCTTCTCACGTCCCCAGCTATGCATGTCCTGGTACATCAGACCAATGGCTCAGGGGAGTTGGAACGATTAATTGTTGTGGTTAACTGTATTTGGCCTCAGGGTAAGTTCTTCCAAAATTGAATTTCGAGCCCTTAAATTAATGCACTTTCTTTCCCCCCAAATATTTACCAGCTATAGTTTCAGCCTCTGAATTAAGTCTCTGATTCTCTTTAATCCTGACAGTCAAAAGTCTGTTTAAAAAGTGGGCCCAAGATGCTACAGAGTACACGTAGGGAGATGAAGACCCAGTCCTTGAACCGTTCTGCCAACATTACACTGAACCTGGACTTGAAGAGAATCACAGGTAATTGTAGCAAATTCTTTGACGTTGAAGTTTCACTTTTTGAGCGTAAATATCCATAGCAAAGGACTTCCTTCTGAATTGGTCACACCCTCTGGTTAATCGCTGGTCACACCTGTTTGGGCACGTCTGCGCCTAGGTGGCCGGGCCAGGCTTTCTTGGAAAGGGCTGTGGTATGTAAACACGGGATTCTGTGCGCGTCAGGAAGGAAGCTCCTCTGGGAGAAGGATCTGCAGGGAAGCAAAGCAAACCCCCGGGCCGCTTCCGGCCACCCCCACCCCCAGGCTCCCAGGCAGCAACGGCCTTGCCCGGCACCATTTGGGGCTGGAACTCCATCTCCCTGCTTCCGGGAGCGCTGCCAAGCTCTCCTCTTGACTCTCGGTCGCTTTGCGTCCCAGTTTGTGGGGGGTCAGGAGAGGTCGGAGAGACGTGTTCGGAATTGACAGTTAATGGTGTATTTTGCGTCTTTCTAATCCGCTGTGTACAACCTGCGCTACGTTCCCTCCGTGGCGGTGGTCCCAGACCTCCCGTGTAAAGGCCTCTGGGAGCAAGTCCTCACTGTGTTCCCAAGGGCAGCCCAGCGGTTCTGCCATCCCAGCCACGTTTGGACTGAGATGCAGAAAGCAGAGAAGCCACACACCGTGAGGAAGGGCATGTGACTGGGGCAGTGTCTGTGCTAATTACATGCAAATAGTCATACGGTCCCCTGAGATCATCCGGCAACTACACACTCAACCTTTTCCAATAAAAAGGCTTTTGTGTAAATAACTCTCCAAAGGTGTTAGGTGCTCACATCACGTAACTTCTCTTTCCAGGAGCTGCTAGTTCGTGTCAAGAGCCAACCAACCCGTGATGTGCCGCTGAACCTGACTCCCAGTAGTCGACAGTTCCACCCGCCCAGAGGCTTTGCGCCTTCGTCCCGTCACCCCCTCTTGACGACTTCGGAAGGTAAACCCCCCCTCTGCTCCTTCGCCGGAGAAGATGGACAGAGGGATGACGGAAGAAGGACACCCGTGTCAGCTTCCACGAGCTCGGCCCAGGGGACTTGGAAGCATTTTCTCATGAGTCTCCTCGGCCACCCGCCCTGTACAGCTGAGGAAGCTGAGGCCCGGGGGCCCGCGGCTGGCCGGACATTCGCCAGGCCTCCGGCTCCCTTGTGACCTGACCCGGGGCACCCGCCCGGCGTGCCCCCTGCAGGATGTGAAGCAGGCAGAGAAGCAAAGCCCCGCCTCTGCGCACTGCCTGCTAGGATGTTTCTCATGAACGCACCTCCTGTGCTGGCCCTGCGGTCCGCGTGGGAGGCCTTCGGCCCGCCCGGGAGCTGTAGGTTTCCCCGATGCTTCTCGGAGCCCAGAGAGGGCGTCTCGAGAGTGGCGGCGAGCGCCCAGGTGCAGATGGCCATCAGCAGGCTTCAGGGTGACGGGGCAGCCCTGGGCATGAGCGGCGACCATGCCCGGCCGGGAAGCCAGAGGGCGGAGAGGGGCCGGGGCTCCCTGCCGACTGCCAGCCCCGCCTTTGCGGCCTATGGTCTTGCCACGGGTCTTGATCCCAAGCGGGAGGAGGAGGAGGCCTCCAACCTCGGGCCTCTGGTGCCGGATTCAGACAGCGACGACTCGGTGGACCGGGACATTGAGGAAGCCATCCAGGAGTACCTGAGGGCCAAGAGCGGGGCCGCCCCGCCGCCTGCAGCCGGGGACGCGGCCCGTCGGTGCGGACCAGAGCCAGCTCTGAGCGGCGCCCCAGCTGCCCCGTGTCCCCCAAACCCTGCAGCTGGCCCCAGCCCTGTCCAGGGCTCCGCCTCCCCGCTCAGCGTGAGCAGTGATGACTCCTTCGAACAGAGCATCCAGGCAGAGATCGAACAGTTCCTGAGCGAAAAGAGGCTGCACGAGACCCAGAAAGGTGACCTCCCTGCTGACAGAAAGGCAGACCCCGGTGACAGCTTGGCCAGAGCGACCTGCAGGCCTGGCAGAGAGCCACCACTGAAGGCACCACAGCAGGACCTGCCGGGCACCGGCAAAGAGTTCGTCTTCCGGAAGCTGCCCAGGTCAGCGAAGGCCAGCGCACTGCCCAGAGGCCTCAGGTGCAAGGTCACCGCCGAGCCGGCTGCTGCTGCCACTGCGGGGCCCCCTGCAGAGGCCGCACCCAGTAAAGGCAGGGTCCGCAGGGGCGCGGGCTCCGCACGGAAGGGCAGGCAGCCGAGGAGCGTGGCCCTGGTACACGAGGAGCCCGACTCGAGCAGCGACGACGGCATCGAGGAGGCCATCCGGCTGTACCAGCGGGAGCGGCGGAGGGAGGTCCGGGGCCACCAGGGGCCCCTGCCAACAGAGGAGAAGGGGCCCGTGGCCCCTGCTCACAGCCTGAGGGGCCCCTGGCCAGAGGCCCTCAGCAAAACCCCCGGCAAGAAGAAGCCAGCGGCCCCCAAGGCCACAGACCTCGGCCCGGGCGGCCCGGACTCTGAGCACCCGCCCAGGCCCCCCAGGGAAACCACAGCTCCCGTGCCTCCGGGGAGCGCGGCTGCTGAGAGCCTGGGCGTGGACGGGTCCCCATGCCGGGCAGACACGTCTGCCGAGCTGATGTGCGCCGAGGCCATCCTGGACATCTCCAAGACCATCCTGCCAGCCCCCGTGGATGGTGGGGAAAGGCCCCCACCCACCAGCCCGCTGCGCCAGGGCCCCGACGGCAACAGCAGCGCAGTGGACAGTGACGACAGCATCGAGCGGGAGATCCGCACGTTCCTGGCCCTGAAGGCGCAGTCGGGGGGCCCGCTGCCCCACACGGAGACCTGCGCCCGGCCCGCCCACAGCCCGCCACTGCCACCCAGCCTCAGCGCCCCAGCCCCCGACACTGCAGACCCGTCCCCGGGCTGCAGGAGGCGGCGCAGCAGGATGCCCTGCATGCCCAGGCGGCCCAGAGACACGGCCGAGATGCAGGACGCCCAGGACGCCGAGCGCGGCCAGGGCCGGGTGCAGCCTGGCCAGGGGCGAGCCCCCGAGGCCCCCAGAAGGGAGAGCGAGAGCCGCGGGCCGCCTCTCCCCTTCAAGACGGGCGGACCGGGCGATGAGCTCGGGGCCCCGGACCCGCTGGGAGCCGCACCGCCAGGCCCCAGGCAGACGGCCGAGGGGAGGCGCGGGGATGTGCAGGCAAGCTCCGAGGAGAAGAGCAGCTCGCTAGACAGTGACGAGGACCTGGACACGGCCATCAAGGACCTGCTGCGCTCCAAGCGGCGGCTCCGGAAGCGGCACAGGGACCCCCGGGCCAGCTGCAAGAAGAGGGTCCGCTTCAGCACCACAGAGACGCAGTTCCTGGACAAACTGGGGGGCTTCCAGAAAGACTGGAGAGACCGAAGCCCCCACCTGCTGAAAAGCTGTCTCTCCAAGTCCAGAAGAGACAGCAGGGAGACCCCGGGGAGACCCCCGCACATTCCCAGCCAGGAAACATCAAGGGCAAAGGCGGATGGCTCAGGGCTGGAGGATGCGCCCTCGGGCCCCTCAGCCCCCTGGACCCGGGGTAGGGCCGCGCCCAGGGGACTGTTCTCCAGGGAGTCGGAAGCCCGCGAGCCTCCCGGTGCCGCCAGAAGCCCCAGCTCCCTGTCTGATGACAGCAGCTCCATAGACAGCGATGACAGCATCGAGCTGGAGATCAGGAAGTTTTTGGCCGAAAAGGCCAAGGAGTCCGTGAGCGGATCAGAAATTCCAGGAGGGGGCCCAGCCACCCTGGGAACGCCAACTGGGGCCAGGCCGGAGCTCCCGGGCCGGAAAGCACCGCCCCCCGGCCCAGCTGCCCAGCCAGGCATGTGCACGCGGAGCCAGAGGGTCAGGGGGGGCCTGCCGCCAGGGGCCGAGGGACCCCGGGGGCCGGGAAGAGCCCTCGCTCCGGGCGGGGGGAGCAGCCCGCACCCTGAGCAGCCCTGCCCCCCAGCCGCCCTGGCCCGGTGCGAGTTGGCGCCGCCCAGGAGCACCAGCGGGCCTACCCCTGCCAAAGGGTCGCCGGCTCCCAGGAGAAACATCTGTGCCCCCAGAGACTCGGGCCCCAGGGGGCCCGAGGGAGTCACAGGAGAGGGTACGTTCGGCCAGCTCCCAAGCCACGCAGAGGCTGGTGCCCGGGTAGAGGGCCGAAGCTCACTGGCACGGACCCCGGGCTCCCAGCGGGATGGGGTGCCCCGGGCCGGCCTCGCCTTGCCCTGGCCCGACCTCAGCCCCCAGAGCCGGCTGCAGAGCACCTGGGTACTGGGCCCGGAAGGCAGGGACGTGGCTGCGTGGAGAGGGGGCCTCGGCGGCCAGAGGGAGAAGGGGCCGGAGGGCCAGGCCCGGGGCTCACCCAGCCTCGCCACAGACTCCCGGAGGGGCCTGCCCTTCGCCGGCTTCTCACCGCTGCTCTCCACGCAGCTGTTCCATTTCGGGAAGAGCATGCCCTGGGGCGCCAAGCAGGCCAGCCTTTTCAGCCCCGGCCTGGGCCTGCCGCTGCAGGGTCCATCCTTCTCGGCCTTCCGGGAGGCCCAGGCCACCCGCAACCCGGTGTTTGGAAGCCCACGCCTGCTGGTGAAGGAAGGCGGCCGCTGGCCTTGCAGGAAGCCCCGGGCAGGGCTCAGCCTGTCCGACAGGAGGGGGTCGGGGCCGGAAGAGAGTGTCCTGGACCTGCGGTTCGGGCGCAGGGGGCTGGACAGAGACGACGAGGAGCCGGAGGCCTTGGGCAGCGACGCCAGCGAGCTCAGCGACACGTCGGTGGAGGAGGGCGGCGGGCCCACGGCCCAGGGCCCGGTGCTGCAGCTGTGAGCTCGGCGTGCGCGCGCCCCGCGGCCACGCTCCTGACGCAATTGTGAGCTCGGCGTGCGCGCGCGCCCCGCGGCCACGCTCCTGACGGAACGGGGGCCCTGGAGGTCCCTGTGCAGCCTGTACATTTGTACACTAACGTGAAACCGTGTTTTTATTTAACAGATGTGTCCTGGTAAATATGATTTTTGTAGCCTTTTTGTAAATTATTTAAAGTGCTGTAGAAACTATTTTTGGTGAACGCCGCGGTTGGATCCTGCAGGGCGTTCCTCGCAGCGGTTTTCCGTGGTCTCCGCACAAGTCTTGGATCAGCGGACGTTCGGTTCTGTGCGTCCCCGCACTCGGGGCTGACCGCTGGTGGGCACGGCCTGCTGCGACCACAATGCCAGCCTCAGGAAGGCAGCAGCCGGAGCCCTGCCCGAGATTCACCAGACACCCCAGCAGTCCCTGTCAGGGCGCTGCTGGGCAGCACTTCTCACATGAAAGAGCCCCTGCCTCCCCCACGGAGGCCCGATGGAGTCCTCAAGCAGAAAAGCGTTTCAAAGCACAAAGGCTGGCGAGCAAACCAGTCACCCGGGGCGCACACGGAGACCCCCAGTGAGACCGCCAGCCGGCCGTTCACACCTGGAGCCTCTGTTGTTCAGTGTCCAGGCCTCCTCAGTTCTGACACGAGTCCACCAGCTCAGTAAACCACTTTTTACACGGAAGCTGCCGTTCTTCACGTTTAATCACAGCTCCGGCCGGTCTCAGCCAGCCCATGTGTTTCCAGTGTCCTCACCCTCGTCAGTGCCCATGGAGCGGCTGGTTCCTGGAGTCCTGAGGACTGAGCCCCATGCCTGCTGGGGGCTGGGCGGGTTGTGGGTGGGCTCCGTTGGCGGGCTGGCGCGCCCGTCCTCCCCGTGTTCTCTGTGTGTCTGCCTGGCGGGGCCGCGCACAGCTGGGTCGAGCCTGGTGCCCTGTGCCTTCTGCTTCACAGCTGCCGCGGGGCCCACAGCCGAGCATGGACGTTCACACAACATTGTCCAGCGAACTTTCACCGGCCGCCCCGAGTGTCACGGCTCATCGGTGCAGCTGCGGTGGGCCTGGGGCGAGGTTTAAGTTGCAGCTGAAGTTGGTCGTTATTCTAACGTGCAAGTGAATTTTCACAGGTCGTGCCCCCGCCCTGGGTCTTAGCGTGAATACCCACCGGGGACGTGTGTGGCACCTACAGTGTCTGGGGTCAGACGCTGTGATGAGCAGCCCTGTGAATCCCGTGACCCCCTGGTGCCCGCGTGGTGTGCATCTGATGTTTCCATTGGCAAATATTCATTCACTGAAGTGCTTCCCAGGAAATCAACTCATTAATCCATGCTTTAAATTGTATTTAATTTTAAAGGAGTGCTTTTAACACTTGACAACAAAAATCAGCTTGTTTTGTATATATGAACTGGGTTTTTTTAATGCTAATAAATCAAGCGCTGCTCACACCTCAGCTGATGTGGTCTGTCCTCTGCGGAGTGGCCTTTGCAGGATATGGACGTGAGAACCCAGCGTCCAGGACCTGCCGGGCTTCCACCCTTGCCATCGAGGACTGAGCCGTGGGCACCTCTCTGCTCCTGGCCCCATCGCCGCCCCCCAGGCCCTTCCCACCTTCCTCTGCCCCCGCCTCCCCCTCCCTTTTCTGGCTGCTTCCTGGGCAGTGCAGGCCAGGCCTGGTTTTGACAAACTGGACGTAGCCGTGATAGCGTGGGCCCACCCCTGGATTGCCCACAAGCCCGGCTGCATAAAAGCTCTTGTTTTCCCACCTTTCCCCCCTCTCCACTGACATGGTCAACTCTGGCGCACCCTGGGGCCAAGGTGGGCGGTCCCCTGCAGCCTGTCTGCAAAGGGGGCTGGAGTGGCACTTGCCTGGTGGAACCCAGCTGCCAGTGCAGGGGACACGGGTTTGAGTCCGCATGCCTAGAGCCTGTGCCTCCCATCAAGAGAAACCACAGAAACGGGAGGCCCACGCGGGCCCAGCACAGCCAAAACTAGTCGATTTCTTTCAAGAGGGGAGCTGCAGTGGCGGCGGGAGCACGTCTGAGGAGGGACGGCTTCATCTGCAGCCCCAGTCCAGCTCCCCCGCTGGTCCCAGCCCCACCGCGCGTCCGCAGGTCACAGCGCTCCGGGCAGCCAATGCACCCCTACCCGTAGGAAGAGGCTGGGAGGGCGTGTGGCCAGAGCAAGCCGAAAGTACTGCGACCTGCAGAGGAGGGCTTCCCTGGTGGCCCAGTGGTCACGAATCTGCCTGCCAGTGCGGGGGACACAGGTCCACTCCCTGGCGGGATCCCACCTCTCACGGAGCAACTAAGCCCGGATTCCACAGCTACTGAGCCTGAGCTCTGGAGCCCGGGAACCGCAACGACTGAAGCCCAAGCGCCCTAGAGCCGGTGCTCAGCAACAGAAGCCACACACGGCAAGGAGAGGGCGGCCCCCGCGCCCTGCAACTGGAGAAAAGCCTGCACAGCAACCAAGACCGGGCACAGCCAGAAAGAAATGATTTTTTAAAAAGGGGTGGGGACCTACAGGGAAGTCCGACCCAAAGGGCCCCTCTCGCTTCCCAGTGAAGGGAGGTCGCTGCATGCTGGGGCCACAGGTTCCCTCCCCTTAACGCAAAGAAGGGGGAGAGACCCGGTTTTGGAGGTGTCTGCTGCTCCGGGCTTCTGCAGGAACCACCCCATGTCAGAAGCCCTAACAGCAGGAATGGGGTGGAAGGAGGGGAGAGCCCTGGGGGTGAGCGTCTGATGTTCACCACCCACGTGTCCACACAGAGGACGGGGTCTTCCTCGAGAGAAGTCCCTCCTGACTTTGTTGCTCAGAATCCGAGTTGTCGGCAGGTTTACCCAGGCGCTGAGTTTAGTTTTTCTTTTTAATTCCTGTTGCTATTTCGGCTCTGCTGGGTCTCCCTTGCTGCACACCGGCTTCTCTGGTGGCGGCGAGCGGGGTCTCCCCTTGGTCACAGAGCTCAGGATCCTTGCTCCAGCGGCCCCTCCTGCCGTGGAGCTGGGCTCCAGGCGTACCGGCTCAGGCACTGCAGCTCCGGGCTTAGATGCTCCGTGGAGCGTGGGATCCTCCTGAACCAGGGGCCCAGCCCTTGTGCCCTGCACTGGCAGGCAGATTCTTAACCACGAGACCGCCAGGGACGCCGCAGATACTCAGTTTAAATACCAGCACTTTATCTGCTCATGTAAAAAGCACTGCCACCTTGACCCCACCCCTTCCTCAAAATTAATGTTAGGGCCGGTGTAGACGGGGAGAAACAGCAACCAAGCCCACCCTCGCTGTCTGCAGACCACCTCCAGGGCAGCACCAGGCAAGGCTGCCGGGGAGGGAAACACATTATTTCTATTTTGAATCTTTGAGATCTCTGGTATTTTGTGTGCTGGACAGGGATTTGTCTTCCCAACATCAACATATTTTACTATGTACTGGAAACCATTTATTCTAATTAACTGTAAATAAAAGGTGAAATATCACTGAAGAAAAACAGGGAAACAAATGAAAACAGACTTCTAGAGTAAGAAGTTCCTAGTTTTAGGCCGACTCAGCAGCTAAATTAAGCGATGAGCAAAGTGCTGTGAAACTGTCAACGTTTCATTTAAGAGTGGAGCAGAGAGGCCCGATACAGCATCTCGTGACTGGAGACAGGGTTCCTCTATGGCCGTGCAGTTAATGTAATGATCAGTGGAAACTGGTGTTTGTTATCCTAAGTGTTTCGATCGCCTTTCCCGTAACTGCTCTGATTGGATTTACGATTTTGAAAGATCTCAGCACCACGGTCAGAAGAGTGATGGGTGTGATTTTCTTCCCATTTTTCAACCAGCCATTCCATATGCTGTTACCCCGGGCAGAAGGCACGGTCTTGTGCCGAAAGATTAGCCTGTCGATCCAAACTCTTTTCCCTTCCCCCAGCACATAAAGACTGCAGTATGGTCTGTGGTTGCAGAGTCAGACACGACTGAGTGACTAAAAGGATAAATTTCATGATCATCACTGGAGTTCCTGCATGACTCGTGCAAACACTAGGAAGTCAGGGCGGGTCTATGGGGTCCGACGCTGATGACCTCGTCCCTCCCAGGACCCTCCCCCCTCCACCACCAAGGCGGGGGCCCAGGGCCTGCGACAGGGCAGCCCCTCGGGGCCCTAATTCCCCATCCACAGAGGGAGGTGGAGTAAGACCTGCTGCAGGCACGAGCGTCGATGAGGCAAGGCCGTCGAAGCCCTTTGAAGACCGTGAGACAGCACACGGGTGGGGGACGCGTGGCCAACAGCGTCTGCAGGGGCCCAGCCCCAGGAGGGCGTGGGGACTGGGAGCCTGCGCCAGAGGCAGTGGGTGACTTCTCAGGAAGACGGGTGTGTGTGTGATACAGAAGGTATTTCTGTCGTCCACCTTTCCAGACATTTATTCAACGTACAAGAGTCTAACTTCCCATTAACTCATTAGCAACTGGTACAGGAATACTGGTGAGCGGCTGTGAGGATTAATGAAAGCACTTCACTGCCTGATTCTGATGCTGGAACTAACTCGCTGAAGCTCACCGGCCCACTTGGCACCTGCTGTGTTTGCGGACGTCGGCTCGACATGCCGGCCCAGCCTGGGCCCTGACCGTTGCACGCTGTCCCGCCCCGGAGTGCACTGCTCACGGTCAAGGCTGCGGGGCAGACGGTCCCGGGGCCTGACGGCCACGGCCACCCTGAGGACTCCGTGTTCCTGGCCAGCGCAGAGGAGGCGGTGCTTCTCTTCTGTTGAGTTTCAAAACTGGACTGATGATGCGTCCTTTTTTATCCCCCCTTTTGTATTTCAAGAGAGGTAGAATGCAGAAGCATTCTGAGTGTCTTGACACTTCTAGTGATAAGCTGTGAAAAATGCATTTTCAGTTTGATGCCTGGAGCCTGTGCTGGCTTTCCAGCAAAGGAAAAGGACACGACCTATCAGTAGATCCTGGCTCCAGCCTCAGCTTTGTATCACTTCTATTAAAGGGACGGATTTTCTCTAGAAACCGTTTCCATCGCAAACGGAAGCTTAAGAATGTTGCTGGAATGTTTACTTTTGCTTCACAAACTTTTTAATGAAGAGATAACTGGCCACGGTATTTCATTTCCTCCCAAATTAATACATGAGTAAAAACTTTCTTTGGATAAAAACCTCGGTAAACAAGCAGCGTCAACAGCCTCTAACCATTTCGTCTCTCCAGTCCCAACACCTCCCAGGGTTCCTGCAGTGAGCGGTCACAAGGGAAGCGGGACTGATGTCTGGAACATACGTTCTGTCGGAGAAAACGGTTTTAACGTTTAGTTACGCGGCTGCTTCGGGTCTTACTTCTGGCGGGGTTGTTCGCAGAGCTTCCAGTTGTGCTGCGTGGGCTCCGGGGTTGGGGCACGCCGGAGAGAACCCGAGTCCCCTGCACTGCAAAGCGGACTCTTAACGCCTGGACCACCAGGGAAGCCCCCGAAAATGCTAACTGAGGACGGTCTAAATCATGGTAAATGTTGACTGAGAAGTGACTACATAGATAGGAATCCACTTACGTAGCTACCGCTCAGAGGCTCAGTCGTGTCCATCTCTGCAGCCCCATGGACCCTGGCCCGCCAGGCTCCCGTCCGTGGGGTTTCTCAAGCAAGAATCCTTTTTCTCCTCCTGCGGATCTTCCCAACGCAGGGATCAAACCCGCATCTCTCACACCTCCCGCGTTGGCAGGATTTTTTACCACTGAGCCCCACCTGGGAAGCCTCATGTGGTTATCACCCCCAACGGCCTTCCCCGGATGAACACAAGCAGGGAGCCCCCTCGCACACATCGCCCCTCAGCAACGAGCGGCACTCGCCAGCCTTCTTTCTGCCTCCACCTGGGCCTTGTTCATGGCCAGGGAGTGCTCAGGGTCACTCCAAGCCTGGCCTGGGCTCTCCCAGTCCCACCTGGAGCCTTCCCTGCTCCAGGGTGCCCCTGCTCCCTCACCGGCTCTCGTCCATACCCTGGGCAGGGGGTCCAGCCCTCCCCCCGCGGCCCAGCAGGCTACTTGAGAACAGAAAACCCCCACAATGTGTCATAAGCATAAAAACAAAGATGCATCCAGATTAGGATGCAGGTGGAGCGCTGCAGGCCTTCCCAGCATCCAGGCCGAGCTCGGGGTCTCAGGATGCCCAGCGCCCTGCGCCCGGGTTACAGATGAGTCAGGAAGTGAGGCCGTGGCAAGAGTTTTAATGGAAAGTCAAGCCATCAGCTCTTTTTCGTCTCAGGCGTAAAACAGAGAAAGCAGAGCATCGCCGCCCCGTCTGCCTGCTTATCTAGAAAGGAAAAGTGTTTTCGGGAAAAGTGGCCAAGTGCGTCCCTTAACGCCTGGGCGAACCATCGAGGACTAGGGTGGACAGCCGTCCAGAGGAGCCGGGAGGCCCCTCAGTCACAGATGGACGGCCTGCAGACCCTGTAGCTGGGGTGGAAGTTGAGCCGGTCATAGGAGGTGATGTAGTTGTCAGGACCTGTTACAATGCTCTTCTCCATGTAGACATTGAGCGTGTTGTTCTGGAACATTCCGCCCACTGCAACTTGTCTAGAAAACTTACACGAATTTGGATAAAACACCTTCTGGAAGTGAGAAGGGGACACGGGTTAGTGGCACGTGGTGGCACTCGAGCAATCGGTCATCAGGCGCCTGTGAAAGGAAAATAAGGATTTGGGAGAAAACACTGTTCCTAAAACTAGAAAACAGAGAGGCCGGGGCGGGGCGGGGCGGGGTGGGGGAGCAGGTTTGCAGGATGGCCTCGTTTGCCCCTGGACTTTCCTGGTGACTCGGTCGGTAAAGAATGTACCTGCGATGAAGGAGACCCAGGTTCAACCCCTGGGTCGGGAGGATCCCCTGGAGGAGGGAATGGAGACTCACTCCAGTGTTCTTGCCTGGAGGATCCCACGGACAGAGGAGCCTGGTGGGCTGCAGTCCATGGGTCACAAGAGTCGGACATGACTGGGCGACTGAACCACCAGCACTGCCCCGGTTTATGCCTAACGCCAGGGAGTCATGACGAATGGCGCCTCCCTCCGCCGCTATGGGGGCTGTAACAGCCAGGCGAGGCAGTGCCATCCCAGGTCTGGCTACAGGGCGTCAGGCCGAAGCCATTCCCAGCTCTGCTTCTGCCGTCTGTGCAGCCAGGGCAAGTCAATGCGCCTCTCTGAACCTGAGCTTTCTACGGAAGAGAAGTGGCCTGAGTAGGTTTCAGCCTTGACAGGGAATCAGAATCTTTTGCAGAACCTTAGAACCATTCTGAGGGCCCCAGCGCACCTGCAGAGGGGGCTCAGGAGGGGCTGCCCTTGCGGGGCGGGGTTGCCGTTTGGACACGGGGGTGCTGCCGGTGTGTGCGGGCACCCAGGGGCGGTGGTCATTTCAGCAACCCAGCGTCGCCAGGTGACCTGGGCGCCTCTGACGGAAGGGGCCTGGACCACTGCGGGACAGGTGGCCCATTCTAGAGTGCCCCTGTGTCAAGAAGCCCCCCTGATATTCTGTCTCCTCGACAGGAAGCAAATGCAAAGAAAAATGGCCTTCGGTGTATTCTGGAGGGTTTTTTAGATGTTTTGTTGGCCTGGTGTGTGTGTGTGTTTGTTTTTGGTGTTTCGTGTTTTGTTCTGCTTTGCTGGTTTGTGGGCCATGCTGTGCAGCTTGCTGGACCTCAGTTCCGTGACCAGGGATCGAATTTTCGACCCCTGCGATGGAATCATGGAGTCCTAACCACTCGGCCTCCAGGGCATCCCCGGGCACTTATTTTTCAGAGCAGCAGCTCCCACTTGCCTCCCTGCAGCACACAGCTGCCGTGGTGTGTGTGTCTCACAGCGCAGCGTGTAGAGTGACTGAGCCAGTGTGGGCGGGTTCTCATTAACCAAGTCCACACCACACACTCAGGTCCACTTTTCGAGCTGTACGTTCTGGGTTGTAACAACTGAATAAGGAACGACCTGAATCCACCATTACGGTGTCAGGAAGAATAGTTCCCTTCAGTCTATGTTTTAAAGTGCAAAACACGCATTTTTATTTTCTGTTCCCACATGGGAAGGAAACAGTCCTGCTCGATGAGCCCAGCAGCCACACTCAGGCCAGAAACTGGAAACCAGGCTCCTGATAGAGCAGGTGGACAATAAGCAGGAAAGCTCCTGCTAAACCTGCCTCGTGAGAAGCCCATGTTTCAGGCCCCACTGCCTCCGCCTCGTAAGACCTATGCACGAAAGCAAAGCGTCCGGGCCTGTGTTAGTGAGCATGGGGGCCCTTTGCATGGAAACACCTGATACCTTGGCTTTGGGAGCATGACCTTTAGTGCTCTGGAAACTTTGTAGGTAAACAATCTCTTTTTTGTTAAGAGCTGTACTCCCTCACGTGAAATAAGTAAAGAAGCGATTATCCAGCTCTTTTTAAATGAGGAGTATCTAGGGGCTCAGTGGTAGAGAACCCGCCTGCCAGTGCAGGAGATGTGGGTGCGCTCTCTGGTCCAGAAAGACCCCACACACCTCAGAGCAATTGAGCCCATGATCCACAACTACTGAGCCTGTGTCTAGAGTCCGGGGCCGCAACTGCTGAAGCCCGTGCGCCTAGAGCCTGTGCTCTGCGTCGAGGGGCCACCGCCCTGAGCAGCCCGTGCTCACCCCAGCTAGAGAAAAGCCCACGCAGCAACAAGGATCCAGCAGAGTTTAAGTCAAAAACATAAACCACGATTTGCTTTAAAAATGAGGGATATTTTGGAAGAAAACCAACGTGGCCCCCCAGGCGGGTGGTCCACTGTCTGGGGTACCCATGGGTGGCTCACACCAGCCCACTGGCCCTTCTCCTAGACGCAGCAGGGCCGTCGGAGGACTCGAGGAGGCCCCCTGCCATGTGAAGTCAATCAAAAAGGACTCAACTTCCCCAAAGGTGCACGGACCCCAGTCCTTTTGGAACCTGAGCTTTCACCACCAGTGCTGCCTCTTAGGGTCACAGGTTAGGTATTACTCCAAAATGAAAGTAGTCCTTCATTTATCTGCCTCAAAACCTACTGCCTATAAGAGTTGGCTCGTCGTACGAATGAATGGGGCCAGTGCATTGGGATGTTGTAAACCAGTCTACAGGCTTCCCCATTGGCTTAGCTGGTAAAGAAGCCGCCAACCAATGCAGGGGACACAAAAGACCCAGGTTGGATCTCTGGGTTGGAAAGATCCCCTGGAGGAGGAAATGACAACCCGCTCCAGGATATTCCTGCAAGCAAAATTCCAAGGACAGAAGAGCCTGGCAGGCTACAGTCAATGGGGTCCCAAAGAGCTGGACACAACTGAGCAAGCACATACACGCAAGCAAGCCCACCATGCCCCTTTCCCAGCCTTTAAAACGTGTTTGCTAAATTCATTCACTCATTTTTTCTACCCTGTCCTGTTCTAAAAAGATGTGAGGTGATCCCTTTCCATTTGTGATGTTGGAACTCCGGACACACACGCACGCACCCCCCTCCAGAGCCTTTCCTTGCTTCCTCCTTACCGGCATCTCGTGCACAGTGGGGGCTCTGCTACCATAAGCTTGGTTACTGGTCCTGTACACTGAGGGGGGCTCCTTGGTCCTGGCAGATGAAAAGAACACTTTATTTTCCACTCATTTGTTCTAAGTCTGCCCAAGCCACAGCTTTACCGTATTAGGTTGACAGAGCTTTGCAGGCATGCAATGCAGCCGTGAACCTGGGCTCCTTGGGGTGCAGGGTTGGCCTTCCAGGCAGGTTCATTCAGCCTCCCTTGACCCCTCTGCTGACCTCTGCCAAAGCCGTAAAGAACTCCCAGGTGGAAAGTGCTGGCCCTCAGCCCCAGCAAGACCTGGCCCATGCTGTCATTCCTGGGGGGGTGTCCAGACCTGGGGGGCCGGGGGTGTGGTGCCCCTCCACTTCTGAGCCTCCAGGAGAAAATGTTCCTGCTGTCTCCAGCCCTGATATCAGCTGGTGGTACAGCCGTGTAACTGAGGGGCTGTGGGCTCCGACACCCCAGCTCTGCCTCATACTAACTATGGGCAAGAGCATATCTTTCTACCTCCCAGTCTCATTTCCCAGCTGGGAAATGAAGATGCTAACAGAGCCGATCCCGGGGGCTTGTAGAGGGGCTAAGTGGGGGTCAGGAAAGGCACTCAGCCTGTCTTAGAGCCCGCAGGGCGCGCGCCCCTCAGCAGCCCGGTGATGAGCGCATCGCCCGCGCATCTCCAGCAGACCACCCTCTCCTCCTCTCGGACAGGACAGCAGGCTGGCCTCGCCCTAGGGGGTGTGGCCGCGATGTGCCCGCGCGCTGACGCCCCTCGGGGCACGCCCCGCCCACGGCCCGGGCGGGAGGCCCGCTGCCTCCACCTGCCCCTCCAGGGTCCCGTGATGGTGTCCGCTGACCTCGCTTTCGACTCTGGGGTCAGGCTGGGGCCTGTGGGCTGAGCCGAGCGCAGGCCCAGCTGGGCACCTGGCTGCCCGCCGGACCAGGAGCACTGGTCTTTCCTCCTTGCACGCAAGGCAGACCCTGAGCGGACTCCCGGGTGCTCACCTGTAGCCCCGAAACCAGGCCGGGTTGTTGAACCTGGCCGGCAGGTCCTCGCTCACGCGGTACCAGTCGCTGGTTTTCTCCGGCGGGGGCCCGGCCTTGGGCTCCTCTGGCTCCGCGCACGCTTTGGGGTCCTCCTCCGACATCCCGCCTCGGTCGCCCCGCGCTCTGGGGGCACGGAAGGAGCGGGCGGCGGCGCGGCGTCCTGTTACTAAGCGACGGCCCGGCCACCCGATGCGCGGGCGGGGTCCTTAAAGGCGCCGCAACCCCCGGGCGGGAGCCACCCACCCCCGCCCCCGCCGGCGGGTTGGGCAGAAGTCCGAGTTCTAGAACCTTCCTTGGCAAGCCCCGAGGCCCTGGCCTGGCTGTGAGAATAAGGGATCACTTGCTGGGGCCGCAGTCCGGAGGCCCCTGTGCTCTGAAGCCACCGGCGCGAACGCACGCTACGTTTCCCCAAAAGCGGGGCGGGTCTCGGGGCACCGAAGACCCCGGCCCGGGTTCATCAGTGGGGCTCGGTGCTCCGAGGCCGCTCTGCTGCGGGGACCCGGCGCTCACCGCGCGGGCAGGGCTGCGCCGTGACCCCCGCACTCCGCCTGCAGACTCGCCGGTACGCTGCGTCTAAGGCTGGACAGCACACTGGACTGACCTGATGGAGCCCTTCTAAGCCACATATTGCTGTAACAACTGGCCGGACGGGAGCGCGGCCCCCCTGCCCGGCGGGTACCCCCGGACTGCGTGGGGCTCCTCGGCCGCCCGGCCCCGTGCAAGGAGGCGGCGAGGACGCCGGGACGGGGGACGGGGCGGGGAGACGGGCCTCCAGGCCCCGCGCCCGACCGGACCACGGGCCCTGGACGCCACGCCCTCCCTGCGGCTCTGCCCGGGCGGGCCCGGGGTACGGCTCCCTGGGGACCGCGCGCTCGGACTCTGGGCGGCCGGCGGGGCGCGCCGGGCTTCCGGACGAGGCGGCGGCGGCGGCGCAGTGGTACCTCCGGGTCTGCGGGCGGCGCTGCGGCGGGGGCGGCGCGGGACCCGGCGGGAGGAGGAGCCGCTCCTGCGGCCGCGCCGCCGGGCCCCGTCCTGCGTGCGTGCGTGCGTGCGTCCCTGCGGCCGCCCGTTTCCGAGTCCGTCCGCCCCGGATCCGGGCCATGGCGACTGGCGCGGTGCTGCCCCGGCTGCTTGGAGCGGGTGAGGGGCCCGGGGTGGCGGGAGCGGCGGGGACCCCTCCGGGGCTGGGCGGGCGGGGCGGGGAGCGCGCCCTGAGTCCGCTGTCCGCGCAGGTGTCCGGGCGGCGCCCCGAGGCCGGGCCGCGCAGAGAGGCAGGACGCTGGGGAGCGCTGCGGCCGCCGCCGCCCGCGAGCCCGAGCGCGACAGCGGTAAGTGGGCCCTCGGCCCGGGGGGTCGGGCGCCTGGGTCTTCGTGCGGCCCCGGGGGGCGCGGGCCCGGGCCCGGGCGGGAGAGCCCCACGCGCCGCACGCGCTGCCGAGGTCTCCGAGTCCCCGCCCCGCCGCCGAGCGGGCCAAGGCCGGCCGGCCCCGAACTGCTGCCTTGAGGGAGTTTCTGCGGGCGGCCGTGGGACTACGGGGCCCGCAGACACAGACGTCAGCCGGCTTCCTCTTCTCCGAGTGGGCACCTGGCCGGGTTCACCCGGGAGCGAAGCCATGGTCAGATCCGGTCTCCCCGCCCCGAGCCTCCGCACAAGGCCGCGGGGGCCCCCAGCATCTGCCGCCGCCCTCCGCAGGCCCCAGGCTCTGGGGTGCCGGGACCCAGGGCCTGCATGCTCTCCACCTCCCCGCCCAGATCGCAGCGCCCGGATCCTGAGCGAGCCCCTCAAGCACTCCGACTTCTTTAACGTCAAGGAGCTGTTTTCCGTGCGAAGCCTCTTCAACGCCCGGGTGCATCTGGGCCACAAGGCCGGCTGCCGGCACAGGTGAGATGCCCTGGTGGCCGTGGCTCTGCCAGGGCGCTCGCGCCCCGCCTTGAGGTCCGGGTCCCCCTCTTCAGTTTGTTTTCAGAGAGTGTACCTCCCTTTTCCTCCGCATGGGATCGTAGAGTCCCCGGAAGGGACGGGTGCTTATTCTCAGAATCAGCTTGCTCCTCCTCCCAAAGCCTCCCGTGGGGCTCATGGTCCTCCGCAGGGGCAGGGCGGCTGGTTGTAAGCTCTGTAAGCTGGCGATGGACGGGCGCTGGCAAGGCCACCCTCTTGGGGGGACGTCCCAAGGGCAGGCTGAGGAGCAGTGACTGGCCGTTCTTAAAGGTGGCCCTTGTGAGGGCCTGGTTGAGAGTGGACTGGGGGGGCGCTGCAGAAGTTCAGGGAAGGGGGTGGCCCAGCTGCTTGGGCAGAGCCACAGCAGTGGCTGGGCCTGGGGTGATCAGAGGGGAGCCGAGCAGAGCGGGTGTCTGCGTTCTTCACATTAGAAGCTTGGGTCCCGAGCGGGGTGATGCTTTGGTCACCCCAGGGCAGTGTCAAACAGGTGCCCTCGGAGGAAGCAGCCTGGACCAGGGGCGCCACACCAGGGCCTTCAGAGGACGTGTTGGGCAGAGGGGCGGGGGAGGTCCTGGGCAGGAGCCCGGCGACCCGCACCCCAGAGTCTGGGAGAGGAGGAGGGGCCAGGAAGTGAGAGGGCGTGCTGCTGGGGGTTCTTCCCAGAAGTCTCCCGCGCTGAGGGAGGCTGGGCCTGTGGGGCCTTGGGCGGTGTCTGCAGGGAGGACAGAATCCAGATGGCGGTGAGCAGGAACGTGAACGGGGTGGGAGAAGATGGAACACGAGGGGACAGTCTGGCACCCAGCCCCTCTGTCCAGGCCCGCAGGTCTGGGCCGCAGGGCTCCCCTCCGAGGCCTGGCTGGTTCCTGCTGCAGCCGGCACCCCCGCCCTGCCGGTCCCCCGGCCCTGGGTGGTCTCCACGGTAAAGCCGTAATAACGAGGGCGGCTGCCAGACAGACAGCCCTGGGCAGGACACTGGATGTCAACGTGTGAGCATCCAGACGTCCTTGTTGGGTCCTTTCTGTTAGGGTCGTGGCGAGGTGCAGGTTCAGAGGATAGAGTCGTCTTGCCCGAGGCGTGGACACGGCCTACAGCCCAGCCTGTCCTATTGGTCCAGCCCTCTGACTGCGCCTGGTGGTCACTCCTGGGCCGGGTTCTCACTGTGTCATCACGGGGAAGGCTGCAGATGGTACCGGCCCTGGGGGGTCGGGGGAGGTGGCCCGGGCAGCTCACGCTGGCCGTGTGTCCGGCAGGTTCATGGAGCCATACATCTTCGGGAGCCGCCTTGGCCAGGACATCATTGACCTGGAGCAGACGGCCACGCACCTGCAGCTCGCCCTGAACTTCACGGCCCACGTGGCCTTCCGCGGGGGCATCATCCTGTTCGTGAGCCGTGCCCGGCAGTTCTCACACCTGATCGAGAGCACGGCCCGGAGCTGCGGTGAGTACGCCCACACGCGCTACTTCAAGGGCGGCCTGCTGACCAATGCGCCCCTCCTGCTGGGCGCCCGGGTCCGCCTGCCGGACCTCATCATCTTCCTGCACACGCTCAACAACGTCTTCGAGCCCCACGTGGCCGTGAGGGATGCGGCCAAGATGAGCATCCCCACCGTGGGCATCGTGGACACCAACTGCAACCCCTGCCTCATCACCTACCCCGTCCCCGGCAACGACGACTCGCCCCCGGCCGTGCAGCTCTTCTGCCAGCTCTTCCAGACGGCGGTCACCCGGGCCAAGGAGAAGCGCCGGCAGCTCGAGGCCCTGTACCGGCTGCAGGGCGCCCCGGGCCCCCACCCGGCCGACCCCGCTGCCCCGGGAGCACCTTCCCCTGGAGCGCAGGCCCAGCTGGGCGTGGGCCACTCCCCCTGAGCTGCCCAGCCTCCTCCCAGAGGAAGGAGCAGCCTGTCCCGAGCTGGGAGGGCCTCCAGACCTTCCAGGCTTTGGGCCGCTGCTGCTAGGAACTGCACTCAGCAGTGGCCGCCCGGGGGGCTTACCCGGAAATGGGGCTTGTCCGAAAAAGACCCCTCGGAAAACACTGTGTCCCCGGAGCGTGAGGCCCTTGTTTCCACCCTGAGATGAGCCCGCGTGTTAGGCGCGTCCGCACAGCAGGTCGACCCTTCTCACGACCCAGGTCGGGGTGTGCGGCCACCTGGTTTCAGGGGCTGTTCTGTAACGTGAGGCTGCAGGGTGAGCACCTCAGAGGATCCCGTCTGGGCTGGGCCAGGCTGGGCAAAGCAGACAACATGGTTGCCGCAGAAATAAAGCTTGGGTCCGGGCAGGGTGGGCCCTGGCCCCGCAGTCTATTCTCTGTCGTCTCTCTGCATCGGCGCCCACAGGGCATGCGAGGCCCTGCCGCCCCCGGGTCTCTGAGCCTCAGGTGGACCCATGGCTTGTGGCCGTGGGCTCAGCGGGGCGTGGAGGCCTGGTGACATCCCCACGCCCTGGACAAGCCTCCTCCATGTGGGCGGGGTGGGTGGCCCCTGTTCACAGGGACCTCTTAATGCTCCTCATCAGGGGACCCCCCTGGGCAGCACTTGCGTTCCTGGACGGGGTGTGGGGCTCCCAGGACCCCTGACGCCCCAGGAGCCTGTCTGCTGCCCAGGGTCTGGTGGGGTGGATGGACACACGCCTATCTGGGAGCCACAGCCGCGCACGGGGGCAGCAGGACGCCCCAGGGCCCACTCTGTCTGAGGCGGGTGTGCACAGTGGAGGTCCCGGTGTCTTCTGGAAGGGTCTCCCATTCGGAAGGTGAGGGAGTCGCGTGGCAGCCTGAAAGCAGCTGCTGGCAGGCGCTGCTTTAATTCGGGAGCAGGAGATGGAGACATTCAGAGGCCGCAGACTGAGGGGCCCTGACGGGCTCTCCCACCGCAGAGCGCCTCCGTCAGAGTGCGGGTGCTCGTGCCCGAGCTTGGTGGTAGAGCTCTGCACAGACAGTGTCTCTGCCCGGGGGTGCCAGGCTGCACAGCCAAGGCCCTTGGGGCCAGTGCAACGTGAGGTGGCTCACTGGCCGTAGACAGGCCTCCCCAGGGCAGAGGGTCCCTGCACCCTTCAGAAGCAGGGCATCTAGGGAAGGCGACACGGGGCACGGTGGCAGGGACACTCAGGGTCACGGGCAGCTGAGATGTGGGCCTGGGCCGAGGGGAGCAGCCCAACCGCCCCATTCCCTGGAGGCCCGCACGGCCCCAGGTGCCTCTCCCCTGAGAATCCCCTGGAGCCCGTGTGGGACACAGGCCGGCGAAGATTAGCGGGGACAGTGGGAGTGTCTAGGTTGCCAGCTGTGCCGCCTGCCCTGGGGCGCTGGGAGCCGTGGGCCCGGGTGGTTGCCCTGAGCAGGGGACTCACCTACCATGCGGACATGGGTGAGCTGGACAGTCTAGGCACACAGGCCCGGCAGGGAGGTGTGGAGCCAGGGTGAGGGCCGGCCCGGGCCCTCCCAGGGGGCGTGGCGCAGGCTCCCACCCCGGTTGGGGGTCGGCGTCCCACCAGGCAACACAGCTGGTGGTACTTGTGTCTCCTCACAGCCTCTGCGTACAGAGGCATCCGCCCAGCAGGACGGACCCCAGAGGGGCCGCCTGGAGACAGACCCCGAGAGGCCGGGAGCTCCGAGGCTGACGGTGAAGGCCCTCCCCTCCCGCTGCCCATCAGACCTGCCCTGGCCGGATGGTGTCCTGGGGCCCAGGAGAGCCGAGTCCAGGGGCACCTGGGGCCAGAGTGGGTGAGGCCGGCGCACCGCGCCACCACCTGGGCCACAGAGGCTCGGGCGGGCGTGGGCGCGGAGGGCGGCCAGGCCTGGGGGTCTGGGGCCAGACGCCACCTGGCCCTGCTCCCGGGTCCAGCGCAGACTGCCTCCAGGCCCAGAGCTGACCCAAGGAGCTGGGCTCCTCCTTCACCCCCCGGCGCCATCCACGCCTGGCCCTGGTCGCGTGCCAAGGCGATTCTTCGCATTTCAGGACGTGAGCCCGAGTAGTCTCGCTGTTTGCATTTTGAACTGTCCCGCTTTGTCTAAAAATGAGCCCTGTGTGTAAATGGATCCTCCCCGAAGCTGGATGAGCCCCTCAGGGTGGGGGTGGGCACAGCAGACCCCCTGGAGGAGCCGCTGGAGCACCGGGTGCCCGCCTCCCGGGACAGCAACCCCTCGTAAGTCACCAGCTTCCCACGCACCTACGAGCCTTCCCCCCGCCCGGCAGGTCCTGGACCCGCCTTCTCCCTCCCCCGCCCCCCACAACCCCCTGCCCAGCAGGTCCTGGGCCCGCTGTTCAAGAGGCGAGCGCCCCAGCCCAGCGGCCCAGTGACCAGCTGTGTGGCTTGGGAAAGTCTCTCTACCTCTCTGAGCCGCTCCATACGCGTGGACGGTGCGGCCTCCTGCCTGGCCCTGCGGAAAGGGCTCCCGAGGGACGGGGTGGTTTCCGTTGAGCTTTTCCTCCCCTGTGAAGAAGCTCTCTGCCTCCAGCCCTGGGGCAGAGCCGTCTTCCCACTTGTAAAGGAAGTTCAGGATCCTATCTTGGGGTGCCCTCCGGGGAGCAGCCGGAGCAGGGATCACTGGGGGCTGGCAGAGAGCCCCAGGCCACTCAGGTGTCTGTAAGGTGCTGGTTGGGGTTCATTCATTCAGCAAATCTGTATGCAGCACCGGCTGTGTGCAGCACAGCCGGGCCGGAGCAATGAACAGAGCAGGCGCGGCCCTGCCTGCCCTCCTGCAGTTCCCTTTGGTTGGGGGGGAGGTCAGAGTGGGGGTGGGGGGGCCCAGAGTGGGGCTGGGGGGTGGACAAGAGTGAGTCAGGCTCCCCAGGAAGGGAGAGGTGGTCACCGTGGAGAGAGGGCTTGCTCCAGCTGAGACTGCCTGCCCCTGCTGCTGACCAGGCCTTGGCGTCCAGATGGGTGGGGCGAGCCCAGAAGCCCGTCCCCCAGGGGGTGCCAGGGGAGGGCCGAGAGGAAGGAAAGGCCAGGCCCTGACTCTGCTGCCCGCCCGCCCACCCCCAGTGCTGTCTCCTCCATCCTGGGCACCTGGCTGGACCAGGGCTCGGAGGACTTCTGTCAGCCCCCCGAACCTACCCTGCCTCAGGTGGCTGGTGGCCTACTTGCCGCTCAACATGCCCGGCTCCGACCTGGAGCACCGGGCCCACCTCCTCCTGGCCCAGCTGGAGCATGCGGACCTTGGCAAGGCAGAGCCGGAGGGGGAGGCGGGCTGGGGGACACAGGGGGAGCAGAGATTGGCCTCAGACCGCCCGTGTGGGCACCACCGTCGGGGACCACAATCTGGCGCTTCTGGCACAGGCGGCAGGATGTTCCCCGTCTTTGGAAGGCAGGCTCAGGGACCTCCTGCAGCCTCACCACATCTCAGGATGTGGAACCGCCCCCAGCAGCAGCCCCGACACAACCCGCAGACCTCAATCCGCAGCAGAAGCAGCAGCAGATGAAGCCGCTCCGAGCCGGAGGCGCCCCGTCAGCGTTTGGAGGGACCGTCGAGCAGGAGCACCCAGGGCTGCATCCCGGCAGCGCCTGCTCCCAAGGAGATGCTGACCGCCTGGGACCACCGCCGCGCCCGGAGACCAGTCTACCCGTCGCCCCCACCCCGGACTTTCTTTCCCTTCCCTGTCATTGTCTCTGTTTTTAATTTTACTATTTCGTTTCTTATCGTTTACGGTGTCTTTTGTTTTTGTTTTATCTATCTTAATCGAAGAATAGTTACAGCATTGTGCTGGTTTTTCTCCTGCATCAGCGTGAATTGGCCACGAGCACACGTGTGTCCCCCCATCCTGAACCTGCCTCCCGCCTCCCCCACCCCATCCTGCCGGGTCGTCCCAGAGCGCTGGCTCGGGTGCCCCGCTTCACGCACCCAGCTCGCGCTGGCCGTCGATTCTGCGTGTGGCGGTGTGCCTGTTTCAGTGCCATCCCCTCCAGTCATCGCACCCTCGTCTGCCCCCGAGTCCACAGTCTGCTCTCTATGTCCGTGTCGTCTCTGCTGCCCTGCGTGCAGGGTTGGCATTGCCATCTTTCTCAGTTCACATGTAAGCATCAATGTAAGCACGACGTAAGCACGTCTTCACACTAGCAAGTCTTTTTATTTTGAGTTGTGCGCTTCTGGAGCGAGGCAGACGCTCACAGTCTACAGCCCTCCCCACGGCCTCAGCGGACGGGTTTCCTCCTGAGAAGGGAACCCGAAGCGCTCACTGCCCTCCTCCCCCAGCCCTAACCCACTTTCTCTCTCTGCTCTTCCCCTGCTCTGGGTGTTTCCTGCGAACAGAATCATACAAGGTCACTTTTTGTATCAGCCACATGTTTCAAGAGGGGAGTAGTTAACTTTTGTTTTCTTTTTTAATTGGAAGTAGCGATGGCACCCCACTCCAGTACTCTTGCCTGGAAAATCCCATGGACGGAGGAGCCTGGTAGGCTGCAGTCCATGGGGTCGCTAAGAGTCGGACGCGACTGAGCGACTTCACTTTCACTTTTCGCTTTCATGCATTGGAGAAGGAAATGGCAACCCACTCCAGTGTTCTTGCCTGGAGAATCCCAGGGACGGGGGGGCCTGGTGGGCTGCCGTCTATGGGGTCGCACAGAGTCGGACACGACTGAAGCGACTTAGCAGCAGCAGCAGCAGCATTTTTGTTACATGAAAGGGAAATTTCGGGTGAGTTAAAGGTAAGATATACAAATTGAAGTCTTTTTTGTAAATATCTGTACAGTCTCAGGGTGGAGACCCCTGCTCTAAGTGTGGCCCCAGAGCCAGAAGACAGAGGGAAGCGCCTGGCTCCTCCTGCGGCCAAACAGACAAACATGCAGAGAGCTGGGAGGACAGACCACGAGCCGGGACAACGTCCCTCGCATCCCAGGGCCAGAGAGCGGCTTGACACCCCTGTGGTCCCCGGATCTTGAAAGTCAGTGTTCTAAAAAGGGACAGAGGACAGACCCGTGCATGGCTAACGAGGCGACGCACGTGGTTGGTGTACATCTGAGACGCTCGGCCTCCGGCGACATGGGAACGTAAATACTGGAGACGGCTGTGTCGGCCCTGCACCGGCGGGTTTCCAGGCTGGTGACGACCAGCGCTGGGGACAACGTGAGGAAGAGAGGCCAGCAGACCCCTGCAGGGAGGTGTGGAGGACACGCCTCTCTGGGAGAACCGTGCGTGGACCCCAGGGCTCCACGCGTGCATCCCTTTACCTGCAGAGCGACTCCTAGGCGCCCACCCACAGGGACCCTTGCGTGATGCGTGTGCACGTGTGCCTGTGCACTTGGGGTGTCGGGGGGGAGGATCCCAGGGGCGTGTACCTACAAAGCGACTCCTAGGAGCTCACCCTAGGAATCCTCACAGTCTGTCACGGATGCGTTGTCGAGAGTCTCCATCAATGCGCTGATTGAAATAGCAGGAGACTACAAACACTCCTGTCTGTGGAGAGGGGATGGGATCCACCAGGCGTGGTCCGCATGGACCAGTGAATGCCCCATGGCTGCTAAAGTGGGTGCTGGCAGGGAGACTCCAGGGTGGTCTTACCTGAGACACGTGGCCCAACCCTCTGCACCCAGGATCCCGGCTATGAGACACATGGATGTGATGTCAACAGGGAGACACACAGAGACGTGCGTGGATCTGCATGTGAGAGATAGACAGAGGAGAGAGAGAGAGCGGAGAGGCCTCCGGGGGGACGCTCACACCACACCTGCTCTGGGTGGTACTTAAACTCGTTATAAAGTGTGTGTGTGTGCGCATGCGTGTCTTTCTGTGTGTGCACAGGCACGCAGAATTTTGTGCAGACACGTGCTGCATGGCTGTGTGACGTGAGTGTACGTGTGTGCACACATGTAACACGCATGTGAGTGTGTTGTGCTGATGTGTCTCCTGTGCACGCTCACATGTGTACATACATCTGTCCGTGTGCATGTGTGTGTGTGCATGTGAGTCTGTGAGTGTGTGAGTGTGAGTGTATCTGCCTGTGCGCAGGTAGGGAAGGCTCCAGGCCGTTCCCACGCTGCACAGCTCTGACTCCAGTGGTGGGTGGTCCCATCCCCCCCAGACCCCAGAACCTTCTATGACCCCTCCCCCTGACCGTGCAGCCACCCTGCTGGGGGCGCATCACCCTGAGGATGAGGCCGGGGCTCCCCTCCTGGGAGGTCCCCCTGCTCAGCCTTCTGTGTGTCCCCCCTCTGGTGGCTCCTCACACACAGTGGCCCCTCCTCGCTGTCGGGTGGCAGGAAGGAACGTCTACTCCATGCAGTCAGCCTGGCACGGGCGCTGCCCCCTGAGAGGCCCCAGAACCGTCCCTCTCACTGGTCCTGGCAGCGCCACCTGTGTGTGCTTCCCGGCCAGTCGAGGCCCAGGTGAGGCTCGTGGCGAAGACCTGAAGGTGCGGCTGGACCAGGGGGCTGGTCAGCTCAGCGTGAGACGGAGACGATCCTGGTGATCCGGGGCCAGTGCCATCACCCCTGATATGGGGAGGGGGTGGGAGGGGCCGGGCAAGGAGGATGTGGGGGTGGGCCATCAGAAGACCCGTCACGGGGGCTTCATGGGCACCCCCACACTGGTGAGGGGCTTGCACTTGGGGGACCCCCTGTCTGGTGTCTCCTTGTCAGGAGGGAACACAGAGTGCCCGGGGCCTCTCGTCTGCCTGGGGGGCTTGCTGTGTCCAGGAGGGCCCTGGTGAGCTGGCTGCCCCCACTGGGGAGTCGCACTGACCCTGTGTAGAGGGACCCTTTGTCCCTAGTCTCCAGGGAGGCTGGGCTGGGGTCCCCTCCCACCACGAGAAAGGAGACCCTGGTCACCATCAGCTGGCTGTCAGGTGGCACGTTGCCCCAGGGGGATCTGGGGAAATGGCAGGGTCAGCGTCAGAAGAGGCCAGAAGGTCCCTGCTGACACGGTCCCCTGACCAGGGGCAGCGCCTGTGTGCAGCCAGGCCTGGGTGGGGGACCAGCAGTCATCCCAGTCTGGGGCCCAGTGTTGGGCCATCCTTGTCCCGTGTGTCTGGGCCAGCCTGGCCCCCTTCACTCCCACCTCGGCCTCCAGCTTGTGGGGCGATCCCCACCTGCACACGTGTCCCCACCTGGGCCTGGGGCTGACCCTGCCACCCTCACACCTTCCCCCAACCACAGGACCACCCAAAGCCTGTGCTCCTGGGCATCAGACCCCTCCCCCCAACCACACAACCACCCAAACCTGAGCTTGTGGGCATCAGACCTGCAGAGACCCCCCGGGACCTCAGGCAGAGCTGCCAGCACCCACCTCTCCCCGGACCCCCAGGCCCATTGGACAGAGACACACACCATGGGGACCCAGGACGAGAGCGGTCCTCTGGTCCTTCCTGCAAGGCTTCCACCTCCCTGTCCTCCCCTCTCACCCGCCGAGGGGCCCCACAGACAGGCAGAGCCCCTGGGGACGCTGAAGCCTTTTATTTGAAGCCAGAGAGGGGAGGGAGGGGTGGGCGAGAAAGCGGGGCAGGGGAGCAGGGGGTGGGGAGGCCCAGGTCCCAGGGGCTCCTCCCACATCCCGCAGGATGGCGGGTCCTGATGGTGCTGCCGGGGGCTGCCGTGGAGCCTGGTGCCCCTGCCCTGGAGAGGAGGGGAAAGGTCATGGAGGAAGGGGGCAGACGGGGCTCTCCCTGCCCCCAGGGCTGCAGCGCCGGGGGCAGAATGCACCTTCCGCCCGGTGCACAGCCGGGCAGGCACAGACGTCCCGAGTTACCCAACAGTGAGCCCTGAGCACAGAGCGGGTGCCTGGGCGGAGTGCAGCCCAGACACAGACCCTGCAGGGCGGGGGCGGCCGAAGGGGCCCTCAGAGCAGAGACGCCGCCTCCTGGCCACGTGGGGTCCCTCCTGCCTGCCCTGGGGAGCCCGGTGGACCCTGAAGCCCCGTTGAACCGAGACCCTCGACTGCTTCAAGGACCACTCACCCTAGTCACTTTCAGGCTTGCAGCTTTCTGTAGAGACCAAGACAAAGCCAGGAGTGAGAAGACGCCCCGCACAGGGGCCCAGACCCCTCACCCCCTGCAGCCTGGACGTGGGTCACGGAGACCCAGAGCGGGGCCCCCCGGGGCTCCCTGTGACCCGTCACAGCGCTGATGTCTCCCCACGGAGGGGCCGGGGAGGGGCGGGAGGGGATGGAGGGAGGGACCCGGGGCATGAAGAGGACGCAGAGGGGACCCGGGGGGTGCCATAGGGCCGGGCCCTCACCCGTCTGCTCAGGTGTGAAGACGTCCTCCAGGGAAAAGCCCTTGCGCTGGACGAATTTCTTAAAAGCCTCCAGGGCCTCTGGGTTCACGTCGGGATTCCTACCTGCAGGCCAGGTGCCTGGTGAGTCAGGCCTCAGGGGACACCCAGGAGGGCAGGAGGAGTATGTCTGGAGTGGACGCTGAGCAGGCGCGGAGGAGACGGGCCCCTTCCAGCTGGCAGGTCCCGGGGAAAGTGGGGGGAAGCCCCGGGGGACACCTAAGTCCCTGGGGGTCCGGGGGGACCCAGGCCAGATCCCAGAGCCACCTGCAGGGTCAGGCCCCTGACCTGGAAGGGCTCCCCTCCCAGAGGAGCTGCGCTGCCCTCTGACCAGAGAACCCTGGCCTTCACCCGCTGAGAACTCCTCCGTCAGCGCCTCCTGCCTCCAGAAGCGGGACTCAGAATGTGCCCCTGGAGCAGTCTGTTGGGCCAGAGGGCGCTGCTGCTGCACAGACCCCGGGCACCAGCTGACTGCCTGCACAGGCCCCGGGCAGCAGGGCCAGCGGCGGGCCTGTGCGCATCTCGTGCCTCAAGTGCTGCCCCTTCAGAGGCGCTGAAGCCCTGGGCAGAGAAGGGCTGTTGCTGGGCGGGCAGGGCCCCTGGAGCAGAGACGGGGCCAGGCCAGGAGAGGGGACTCACTCAAGAGCTTGGCTGTTCTGAACCTTCCCGCTTCGAACGGCCCTTCATAGTAAAACACGAGGTGGTCCTTTGCGGGCAGCTCCTCCACATCCACGTGCGTCTTGCCCCTCGCTGCGGAGGGCCACGGGCCGGGCGTGTTAGCAGCGAGTCCTGGCACCTGGCTTGGTGGCGGTGGGGGGCCCCGATTGCCATGCCCCCCTGGATCTAGTCACCTGTCCTCTGGTGCCCCCGCCTACCCTGAGCCCCAGCAGGGGGCTCCCCATCCTGACGGCCCCCTTTTGGCCGCAGGACCCAGCCTGGGGCTCCCACTCTGGGGCCCCACCCCGCCGTCCCGGACTCACAGGCGGTGTAAGTGCCGGGCCTGTTGGTCTTCTCCAGGACGACGTCCACGTTGTAGCAGAAGCCCCGGGTCCTGGAGGACACAGCCCCGTGCACAGGGGCCTGAGGTCCCCTCCGCCCTGGGGATGCTCGGGGTCCCCACCCCGACCCTAGAGCAGCGCAGGGGACCCCGACTCCGGGTGGAGCCTTCTGCTCTGCCCCCATCCCGGCAGAGCCCTGGCCCCTTCTGCAGAGTTCAGAGGGCGTTCAGCCTCTCCCCATGCCTACAGGACGGCGGGAGGACCCTGAAGGGGCTGGGCTCGCGGCCTCTGCCCAGCCCGGCCTGATAAAGGGCCTCGGGCCTGGGGCCAGCGGGCGGCCATGAGCAGCCCCAACACTCACCTGTGTGTCGTGGAGGCCCACACATGGGTGTCGCTCAGGACGGAGAACGTGACGGGGAACACGCTGTCCCCTGTGTGGCCCTCGGTCTCCACGAAGGCCGTGATGAACCACTTCCCCGAAATCTGAAACACGCGTGAGCCAGGCAGCCGCCTCTCCTCCACCTCGCCAGCCACCCCGCCACAGCCAGCTCCCTCGACCCGATGCCCCCCGGAGCCCCTCAGACACCCCCAGGCTGCCCCCCGGCACATCTGAGGTCCCCTCCTTCCAGCACCTTCCTGGGGCGCAGCGTGGGGCTGAGTGCACGGGACAGAGGCCCCTTGGCCCCCAGTCTCCCAGCCCTGGCGGTCTCTGTCTGTGGGAGGGCCAGGGCCGAGCCCTAAACTGCGTCTCCCTCCTGACCCCGAGACGCTGGCCTCCGTGGACAGGGAGGGCTCAGCCCGGGACCCCCGACCCCCACCCTCCCCCGGAGCCTCACATCCGGCCCCTGGAAGGACAGGCTGTCCCGGGCCTGCAGGGCTGAGGTCAGGCCGAGGGTGACGGTCAGAATCAGGGCCAGGGTCCTCATCTCGGGGGCTCTGGGCTCACGCCGCCAGCAGGTCCTTCCTCTGAGGCTCCGAAAGGCTCTGTGGGCCCTCCCTCAGCCGCCCTTTGTAGCCCCAGCCCAGGGTCCTGGGGCACTTGGCACAGACCCCCTGCACTCTGCGGCCAGCTGGCAAGGGAACCTGTCATTTCCACCCACGGCTCATTAAGCTGCAGGGCCCCACGCGGTCTGTGGGGGGCGGAGGGCCGTCTTGCAGCTGGGGCGACAGGAGGGGCCTGTGGCCTCGCCTCAGCCTGCTCCCTTCTCTGAGCGCACGTCCCCCGTCCTGCAGGGTCTTCCGCGAGCGCGAGGTCTGACCCGCAGGCAAACAGGGTGGGCAAGGAATGAGAGGCAGGCATCCAGCTCAGCCCTGGCCTTGCCGCCTTGGTGGCCAGTTGCCCCTGCGGCCCCCCGGCCTGCGATCTTCTGCACCGTTTGACGGTTCGGGGCTCAGCTTCAGCACGGCCTCCTCGGGGAGTCCCCCCAGGTACACCCCAACTGTGACACATTCCCTGTGGGTTGTCTGTGGAGAACAGTTTTCATGTCCTGGGCCCCTAGACTGGGGAGGATGAGAACTGTAGAAGCGTATTCCCTGCCAGTGCCGAGGCCCCAAGTCTGAGATCCAGGTGCCGGTAGGGCCGGCCCCCTGCAGTCTCCGGGGCTGGGCGGGGGGTGGGGGTCCCTCCTGCCTCCTGCAGCTCCCGGCGGCCCCTGGCTTGTGGCCACACACCCCCGACCCTCCACTCCGTCTCCTCACACCTTCTCCCGTGTGTCTGTCTGGACACCAGCCCTGGGCTGCAGGGCGAATCGCCTCACCATTGGTAACCTAGTCCCAGCTCACAGGCCCACTTCCGTCAGCTCCTAGGCCCACTGCCCTGGAGCTCCCACCTGAATGACCACACCGGTGTCTGTCCACCTGTCTGAGCCCTGGGTGGGGAGCCTGCCTGCTTGTCCACAACTGCACGTCCAGGGCACAGGGGGACCCCTGCCCTGAGGGGCCGTCCAGCCTGCTCCTCGTGGTGGCCCCTCACCATGTCTGACCCCCTCTGTGGTGTCCAGCTGTCTGCATTTCACAGCAGCCAGCTCAAGGACACAGCACTGGGCCAGGGCAGGGCCGCCTTCTCTCCCCGGGGACAGAGGAGATTCTGGTCTTGGCACGCTTTCCTGGGACTCAGGGCTGACCGAGAAGGCGGCCAGGGCCACAGGTGGACCCTGGGGCCCCACAAAAGAATGTCTGTGCCGCCCGGGGCAGGGTGTGCCCCTCCCACCACCACGCACTCGCATGACCCTAGGCCCTGGGGGCGGAACTGAATGTTCAGCTGGACCCAGTAATTACCGTGATTGCCATCCAAGGTGCCACTGAGCAGAGCCTGCCCTCCCCAGGTGGTCAGAGGGCAGGCCCAGTGCCCTTTCAGGAGGCGAGGAGGCAGGTCCGGCTACAGGGAGAGGCTCTCGTGTTCCTGGTCTGTGTGACCCTCTCCTGGGGCCTGGCAGGACGGTGCCCCTTGCCACGTCTTGGAGAGACAGGGTGTCCCCTGGACCCGGGACGCCTTGGCTTCTGCAGAGGCCCCTCAGCCCAGCCCACTGTCACAAGACGCCTGGACAGCCAGCCGGGCACCGAGCGCCCAAGAGGCAGGGTTGGTCCACGGCCCAGCTGAGGTTCGCTGGGAAATGGACAGAGGCTGTCAGGCCAAGCAGGCTCTGAGCAGCCACCCCGAGGCCGATAAGAAGCCATTTAGCCAGTGTTTGTAGACGCAGGTCCGTGTGAGTGATGGACAGGCAGGCACGTACGTCAGCAGGAGGCCCGTGGGTTTTTGGACCAAGGTGTGACGGCAGTTCTAGGAGAAAGGATGACCTCAACGGACTGCCGGAGCCGCGGCCGCCCGCCTGCACGTGGAGCAGTTCCGCGCCCCGCACCTCAGCGCCCCTTTCCGAGTTATCTCTGCCTTGACCACAGCCTAATCCGCACTGGAAGCAAACAGACAAAGTCAGCAAATGAACCTGTAATCGACGCGGCCGGCACCGAACCCACGCTCGGCTGCTCGAAAGGCCGATACTCAAGCGCCAAGAGCTGGTCGAGAAGGAAAAGCTGCTTCACTCAGGAGGCCGGCAGCCTGGGGAGACGGCGGGCCGGGGCCCAGCCCGTCCTGAGCTGCTGGTTAGGAGACAGGCTTCAAAGGCCGCGTGGGGAGGGGGCCGCAAAGGTGTGAACAGCTTGTGCTCGACGCTCCGGGTGGTTTCGGGGTCTGGGGTCTCTGTGCTTGTGGTCACAGTTTGCATCTGGTGGGGGGTCCGCTTTCTGTAAAAGCACCTTCAAAGCGTGTGTCAGGCATAAACTGTCCCCTGTTTCCTGGCCCAACGGTTGTTCTTGGTTTCTCCTCCTCACTTCCTAATCACCACGTCTTTTTTCTTTTCCTAATCACCACGTCTTGAGCCAACCCTTCGAGAACCAGGGGAGGCCCAGGAGGCAAAAGCTAGGACATGGGAGCTGGTATGGGGTCTCAATCCCCCCTTTCTTTTATACTTAACCATCTTGAGGGGAACCCGTTCAGAAAAACACAGGGAAGAAAGTTTTGGATGGAGCTTAATTAGAAACTTGACAAAGGGACTCGGTTTCAAACTGAGTGTTCAAATCAGTGCTTAAACCATCACAGAGCAACCCTAAAATAGAGAGGGGGGATTTAGCACAGAGAAGCCAGAATCCTGCAAAGGAGACGTGAGGAAGCGCCGTCTAAAGCCAAGCTGGGCTTCCCCGCGCCCAGTGGGGGAGAATCCGCCTGCCAGTGCCCAGGTACCCGCTGCGTCCCTGGTGCAGGAAGAGCCCACGCACCCAGGGGCCACACGGCCACCCCGCGCCCCCGCCGCTGTGCTCCGCGATGAGAAGCCCACCATCACAACTAGAGACCCGCCCCTGCTCTCTGCAACCAGGGACCGCCTTCGCGCAGCAGCAAAGACCTGGGGCAGCCCAGAAATAAGTGAACAAGTAAACAGATGTTAAAAATAATAAGTAAATAAAGCCAACGCTGGTTCTCCAGGAGGACTGACAGACGAGATCAAGGAAGAGGCAAACCCGAGAGGCGCCTGTGAACAGAGGCCAAGCGGAAGGTAAACCTTCAGATCCAGAGAGCAGAGACTCCCCAAGAGCCGGGGCCTGGGGCCCCCGCGGGTGGCCTCCTGCCCCCGCCCGCGGTGCAGCTTTTAGGCGGGTGGCTGCTGGGACCACTGGTGGGTAAGACCTGGAGCCCAGAGCAACGCAGGACCAGGCAGGAGATTCGTTGCACCTTCTTGGAGGGAGCACAACCCCCAGAGACCCCCAGGCTCTGTGCAGAAGGGTGCCTAACCCACAAGCCCTGTGTGCCACCTGGAGCAGGCAGAGCTTTCTTTAATTTCAGTCTGAATTTGGCAATAAGGAGCTCATGATCTGAGCCACAGTCCGCTCCCGGTCTTGTTTTTGCTGAGTGTATAGAGTTTCTCCATCTTTGGCTGCAAAGAATGTAATCAATCTGATTTCAGTGTTGACCATCTGGTGATGTCCGTGTGTGAGTCTTCTCTTGTGTTGTTGGAAGAGGGTGTTTGATATGACCAGTGCGTTCTCTTGGCAAAATTGTTAGCCTTTGTCCTGCTTCATTCTGTACTCCAAGGCCAAATTTGCCTGTTACTCCAGGTGTCTCTTGACTTCCTACTTTTGCATTCCAGTCCCCTATGATGAACCGTCTCCCTGGTGGCTCAGACAGTAAAGTATCTGCCTGCAATGTGGGAGGCCAGGGTTCGATCCCTGGGTCAGGAAGATCCCCTGGACAAGGAAATGGCAACCCACTCCAGTACTCTTGCCTGGAGAATCCCATGGACAGAGGAGCCTGGTAGGCTACAGTCCATGGGGTCGCAAAGAGTTGGACACAACTGAGTGACTTCAGTTTCCTTTTCCTTTCCCATAGGATAAAAAGGACATCTTTTGGGGTGTTAGTTCTAGAAGGTCTTGTAGGTCTTCATAGAACCATTCAACTTCAGCTTCTGCAGCATTAGTGGCTGGGGCATAGACTTGGATTTCTGTGATATTAATGGTTTACCTTGGAAACAAAGACAGATCATTCTGTCGTTTTTACCTCCACCTAAGAAAAGACGCTTACTCCTTGGAAGGAAAGTTATGACCGACCTAGACGGCATATTCAAAAGCAGAGACATTCCTTTGCCAACAAAGGTCTGTCTAGTCAAGGCTATGGTTTTTCCAGTGGTCACGTATGGATGTGAGAGTTGGACTGTGAAGAAGGCTGAGCGCCGAAGAATTGATGCTTTTGAACTGTGGTGTTGGAGAAGACTCTTGAGAGTCCCTTGGACTGCAAGGAGATCCAACCAGTCCATCCTAAAGGAGATCAGTCCTGGGTATTCTTTGGAAGGACTGATGTTGAAGGTGAAACTCCAGTCCTTTGGCCACCTCATGTGAAGAGTTGATTCACTGGAAAAGACTCTGATGCTGGGAGGGATTGGGGGCAGGAAGAGAAGGGGATGACAGAGGATGAAATGGTGGATGGCATCACTGACTCGATGGACGTGAGTCTGAGTGAACTCCGGGAGTTGGTGATGGACAGGGAGGCCTGGCGTGCTGTGATACATGGGGTCACAAAGAGTCGGACACGACTGAGAGACTGAACTGAAGAAGAGCAGTGTCCACAGCACGGGGGGTGACTAGGTTATCTGAGCAGCGTAAGGGGGGCCGTCATGTCAGGGCCCCCAGGACCTCCAGACCCGTCCTTCCTGGCACAGAGGCAGCCCTGACCACAGGCCCCCGGGACTGCTTCCCCCAGGGCTTCCTCTGGGGCAGAGGCTCGCTCGGAGCAGCGCAGGGACGGCCAGGCTGGTCCTCAGCCGACCGCACCCCACACTGGGGTGGGCGGACCAGCTGAGTGAGCCCCGTGCAGGGTCTGGCTCTAGGGAAAGCCCACCTAAGACACTATGCTGCTTTCTCCTTGCAGCGCCTCTGTGTGCAAAAACGGGTGAAGATCGCGAATCAGCAGCGACACGCAGCGCTCGCCGTCTGTCAGTGCGCCCTCTTCTGTCGGGATTGTGCAGTGCGACTCCTTTAATAAATGTGAGCCGCTTCCAGAGGATGAGATGGTTGGATGGCATCACCGACTCAATGCACAAGAGTCTGAGTAAACTCTGGGAATTGGTGATGGACATGGAGGCCTGGCATGCTGCAGCCCATGAGTCTCAAAGAGTCTGACACGACTGAGCAACCGAATTGAACTGAACTGAGCCACTTCCAGCCTGGCCAGGCAGCTCCCAGGGCTCCACACCTCCCCCAGGGAGCAATTATTAACTCTGGACAAAATGTGAAAACACCCATTTAAGGTGCTGGGGAGCCGCCAGAGGCAGACCAGTGGACCAGTGCTACAGATCAGCCAGCCCCTGGAGGAAGGTAACGAAGGGCCTTGGACCTGATGCCTGGGCTCCCTGCTGCTCACCTGAGGCCAACCGTGTCCGCCGCCGGGAGCGGGCAGAGTTCTGATAGGAGCCCTGTGCCCTCGCGGCTTGAAGAACCTGCCCCTGAGCTCCTGGGCTCCACCCTGGGGTGATGCCATCGAAGAGCCACGGACAAGAGGTGCCGGCAGACCCCCAGGGGAAGGGGCTGCAGTGCGACCCCTCTGGACCCCTCCCCAGGTGAACCGTCTGGGAACCCCATGCCCGCAGGCTGCCCTTTGGAGCTGAGTGGGCCCCTGTGAGCCCCGAATGCGGCCAAGCCAAGTGACCGTGCCCGAGGGGCACCCACACCCGCCGCAGATGGGCTCAGAGCTGGCGCTGCGTCCCCAGCTGGGCGTCCGGAGGGCCTGCCGCGTGGAGACCCTCAGACTCTGGGTAGGACCCTGACTCCCTTCTGAGACCAGGGAGCCAGGCCCAGGTGTGGTGGGTTGGCTTGGTGCCATCCTGGCCACTGGGAGCCGCGGCCGGGCTCAGGCAGTTCCCCTTCCCAAGCGGCCGGTCACGGCCGCACTTAACACCTGCCCATCGGGCTCTCCCACTCAGGGCCTTACGACTCCAGCCCCTGTCCCCGGCGTAGCCCCAATGCACCCTGCCTGGCAGCCTCTGTGCTCAGGGCCATCAGAGCCCTGCCTCTCATCTCCAAGGCTCACTGCCCCGTGGACTCCATCAGAGAGTCTCTAAATCTTATAGAAAACACCAAAAATCCCCCCAAAGGTGTCTGAACAAGTTGACATGTGGTGATTCACCCCCAGGGCTGTAACTCACCTTCCCAGACCTGCCCAGGCACGGACCTGGGGTCCTTCCCACCACAGGCTGGGGGGTCCCACCCCAGCCCCCACATCCCTCCCTGCCCCAGCCCCCTCCGAGGGACCCCATAGACAAGCAGAACCACCAGGATGCTGAAACTCTTTATCTGAAGCCAGGAAAGGGGTGGGGAGCTGGGAGGGAGGGGGTGCAGCGGCCCATGTCCCAGGAACAGGGCTCCTTCCTTGTCCTGCAGGGCGGATGCTCCTGAAGGCGCTGCCCGGGGGCTGCTGTGGCGCCTCAGTGCCCCCTGCCCTGCAGAGGAGGGGGCGGGTCATGATGCCAGGACAGGGGAGGGGAGCGTGCTCCAAGTGCTGCAGCGGGGGGAGTGGGGCCCTCAGGGAGCTCTGGGCAAGCAAAGGGGGACCCTCCACTAGGCTGTCTTCAGACCCCCAAGCCCACGTGTGAAGGTGTGACAAAGGGACTTCAAGCCAGTGAGGGCAAAGGAGGAGCGTGACAACGTTCTGGACTCTGACTCTGCTCACACCTGGGCAGGTAATCTTGGGCACGCTGCTGAAACTCCACCCTCCCAAGGGACCTGCCGCCAGTGAGGGACCCGGGGGTCGGAGCTTTCTGCGTGGGGCGCCCCAGCTCCGACCCTTCTAAGCAGCTCACTGGGAAACAGTCACTGTGACGCATGGGGGTGAGGAGGGACTTCACATCTGCTGGGAAGCATGCGGGTGCCGGGGGCGCCAGGAAGCCTCCCCCTGAAAAGGGGCTTCCCCACTGCCCAAGACTGACACCCTGCACCCACCTGAAGGCGCTGCCAGGGGCCGGGTGAGCCCAGGAGCAGACGCCCCGCCTGCCTGGCCCAGGGAGGGTCTCCTGCCAGGCGGGAGCAGGCCTGGGGGGTTGACCACACGGTCTCTCAAAGCCCCAGGGGCCCCAAGACCCCAAGTGTGCTCTACAGCTGTTCCCTTACCCTAGTTTCCTCCAGGAGAGCAAGTTTCTGTAGAAAAAGAAAGCACATTTCAGAAGACCCAGGGAATCCCTTAGCCCAGGGCCCCTCCATCAGCCAGCACGTCACGTGACCCCAGCGAGGATGGGGCCTGTCCTCATCAGCCCTGCCGATGGCCCGCCGCGGGCACCAGCCGGCAGCAGGGGCCTATGGGCTTCTCACCGCTCTGCAGGGGCCTGAAGATCTCCAGGTTCAACCCTTTGGCTTTTGCGAACTCCGTGAACTCCTCCCAGGCCTCTGGGCTGTTCTCCTGGTTTCTTCCTGTCGGTGAAACCAGGAGATGGATGGGAGGGTGAAGGGCAGAACCAAGAGTGACCACGACTCCGTCCCGGCCTGGGGGAGTGAGCGGCCGCCTCAGCAGGGTAGGAAGTGCCCTCAGCAAACGTCCCGAGGATGGAAGGTCTGCCCAGGAGGGAGTCCACGCCGACCCCTGGGCTGATGCTCATTCTGCTCCTGGCCACAGAGACACTCCGTGACCCTTGGGGCCTCCTGTCTGTGGGCAGGAAGGTCCTGACGCTCCGAAACCTGCCTGAGCCTCATGCCCGTAATGAAGCCCCAGGAGCTGGAATTTCCTTCCCACTCGGGCTCCGTGCAGACACCGCTCTCCCCGCAAAAGCGCCCCCTCCAAGGAGTGGAGCCAAGGGTGAGGCCACAGGGAGCTGCCTGGTGAGCGGCAAGGCCCGCCCCAACACTGACATCGGCGTCCTGTGCCCACCGCATCCCCTACGGACACCAAGCCGTGATGTGGGACCTGCTGCTTCCTCAGGGGCTTCTCCTGAGCAGAAGGCACGGGGGGAAAGGGCGCAGGAGGGGCTTTGTGGGGGCTAGGATGCGGGACCCTCACCCAGAAGCCGCGCCACGTGGATCTGCCGTCCGTCCAGCTCGCCATCACAGTACAGGATGAAGTGGTCTTGCGCCCGCAGCGGTAAGACGAGCACCTCACGCTTGCCCCCGTCTGCAGAGGGCGGCACATGGTCCTGAGCAACCCAGGCCCCTCCAGGACTGCCTGCCCAGGGTCTCCACCCCGGCCGGACCCCCAGGCCCTGGGGAGGCCCTGCCTGAGAGGTGGGCACCCAGTGGGCGGATCCCAGGGATTTCAGGGGCTCCAAAGAGGCCAGAGCGGCGGGGAGCTTCAGCTCTGCTCCAGCCGGAGCTCGGACCGGCCAGCCCCTCTGGACGAGTCTGTCACACCTGTACATGGCGTCAGCTGTTCTCACCTCTCAGGCAGACTGACCGGTGGAGGAGTCCCCAGGTACTTAAGGGGGTCAGAAAGGAGTGGGGCTTCTCTGGCTGAAAGCTGACCCCCAGGAACGTGCTGGGATCCACCTCCCCACCCCCCAACTTGGGGTTCCAGGACTCACAGGCTGTGTATCTGCCAGGATCGTTGGTTTGCTCCAGGACCAGGCTCGTCTCCTGGCACTGACCATCAACCCTGGGACACAGAAGCCATGCTCTGCTGATGCCTGGGGTGTGGCCACCTTGGAAACCCAGCCCAGCCCGGGCACCGCATGCCCCGCTCCACCACAGCCACCGCAGGCCCGGGCCTGAGGCAGCCCCGGGAGCGTGCGCTTCTCTCGCCGAGTCCAGGCACCAGCGGGGACTTCAGCATCTCACGCAACAGCTGCTCGGGTCTCCCAGCCCTGCCCCGCCACTCACCCATCTGGGTCCTGCCCCTGCACAGGGTCCCCAGTGAGGCAGTGGCCCCTCAAAGCTGTCCAGGGCTGAGCGTGATTCGAGGGGTCGGGACGGTCCCCACTGTGGGCTGCCCACCCCCCGACGCCGCTCTCCTGCTGTGGGGAGGGGTCAGCGGGGAGGCAGGAGGCGGCTCTCACCGCGACGTGACTTTGGCCTCCAGGTCGCCCCCCTCCAGGACGCTGAAGGTCATGGCTGTCACCGACTCCTGATTCTTCCCGGGAACGTCCTGGTCTGTGGTCACGGCCTTCAGATACCATTTTCCTGACACCTGGAGAGAGCTGCCTGCCGTCAGGGCTCAGGCTGAGCACCCCTGCCCCGCTCAGCAGCCCCAGACTCTGCCCCACCCCCGGGCTGGAGCACCGTCCGTCTCCCACCCCCCACCCTCAGCAGATGCCCAGCACCCTTGCCGGACCCACCCCAGGTGGGCTCCAGCCCCACAGGGCCCCCGGGACCGTGGGCGCCCTGGGCCCATTTGTCTCAGACCCCCGTCACTCAGTTTGACCACAGCCTTGGGGGCAAGGGTTGGTGCCTCTCCCAGGGGCCCCTCCAGCTGCCCCAGCTCCATCCGAGCCTCACGTCCTCAGTCCAGCTGTCCGAGACCAGAGTGTCCTGGGCCTGCAGGGAGGCAACGAGGCCGAGGGTCAAGAGCAGGGCCCTCATCTCCTGGGATCTGCACGCACGGCCTCCGACAGGTCACTCGCTGGGTGCAGAGAGGCTATGCCGGCCACTCAGGCAGCGGCCCTTTATGTCCCACGGCCCAGGGTCCCTGCGGAACTTGGCAGAAACCATCAACCAATCCCTTCCTGGCCATAAACCGTGGCCAGTTCTGCAGTGGAGCAGATAAAGGTCTCTATTGTTGATGTTGCTGAACAACCCTTGCTGAGCCCCGAGAGTCATGACCACGCTGCCCAGGCTGGAGGCCAAGCTTTGCAGGTCCGTCCACGGAGGTTGGGGGGCTGGGTGAGGGAGCCTCACGATGCCAGCACCAGGGTGACACCCTCACTGCCAGGGAGGACGTGGCTCGCGTCAAAGAGTGTCCCTGAGTGGCTTCTTAACCTCAGATTCAGCACCAACCCCTGCGTGAATACAGCCATGAATCTAAGGGGGTGCGTGCACTCCTGACAAGATGCGCTGGAAGCGGGCACTTTGACGTCCCCTCTCTGCTCCACACACAGAGCAGCTGTGGATCAGACGTGAGGAGGGGGACCAAGACAGACACACACATGGACACACATACACATGTATGCACTCGCACACTCATTCAGACACATTCAGACACACGAAACCAGTTGAGACACACACTCATTCAGACGCACACACCAACACACAAGTCACTCAGATAAAGACCTCACTCAGAAACTCACTGAGACACACACACACACAGTCACTCAGACACACACATGTAGGCACACTCACACACATGCACACACACATACACTCACTGGGACACGCAGACCCACATACAGACATGGTCACTCAGACACGCACTTGTACAGCACAGGGACACACACTGATTCACACACAGGCAGACACGGAGACACGGTCACATTCAGTCAGATGCACACATTCAGACACACATCCTGACACGCACACTCTCAGACATACATTCACACTCAGACACCCTCACCAGATACACGCGCTCAGACATACACGCGCTCAGACAAAGAGAAAAGGGGAAGCGTTAGTCGCTCCGTCGTCCAACTCTTTGCAACCCCATGGACTGCCGCCCACCAGGCTCTTCTGTCCATGGGATTCTCCAGGCAAGAGTACTGGAGTGGGTTGCTAAGCCTTCCTCCAGGGGATCTTCCTGACCCAGGGATTAAACCCAGGTCTCCCACATTGCAGGTGGATTCTTTACCAGCTGAGCCACCTGGGAAGCCCCAGACATAGATACACACACTCAGTGGACAGTGTGACTGCAGCCACGAAATTAAAAGATGCTTGCTCCTTGGAAGAATAGCTACGTCAAACCTAGATAGTGTTTTTAAAAGCAGAGACCTCACTTTGTCGACAAAAGTACATACAATCAAAGTGATTGTTTTTCCAGTGGTCATGTATGGATGTGAGAGTTGGACCATCAAGAAGGCTGAGTGCTGAAGAATTGACGCTTTCAAACTGTGGTGCTGGAGAAGACTCTTGAGAGTCCCTTGGACTGCAAGGAGATCAAACCAATCAGTCTTAAAGGAAATCAACCCTGAATATTCTTTGAAAGGACAGATGCTGAATCTGAAGCTCCAATACTTTGGCCACTTGGTGTGAAGAGCTGACTCATTGGAAAAGACCTTGAGGATGAGAAAGATTGAGGGCAGGAAGAGAAGGGGACGACAGAGGATGAGATGGTTGGATGGTATCACTGACTCAATGGACACGAGTTTGAGCAAACTCCAGGCGATAATGAAGGACAGGGAAGCCTGGTGTGCTGCAGTCCTTGAGGTCGCAGAGAGTCAGACACAATTTTGCAACTGAACAGTTGAGTACAGGTGGCGACAATACTTGCCAAGAGAATATTGGATAAATGGAGCTTGTTATCCGTGTGGAGAAGACACACAAGTGTAGCTCGCTGCCTCACACCACACACGACTAAGTCCTGGTAGATTAGCAGGCGTAGAGAGGAAAAGTGAACTCTCAGAACCTATGAAAGGGAGGAATGGTGAGGCCTCTGCGCTGCAGAGGAGGGTCCCGCAGGCGCAAGACACAGACGGAGGAAGGGCAGCCCCAGAGGCTTACGGCAAAGCACCCCCCACGGAGTCCACAGAGAGCCCTGCGATCAAGCCAGAAAAAGACAACCAGCCGGACACACGCGGAGCAAAGCGTGTAGACGGGATGATGGCAAGGGTGTGAAAGACGGAGGCAGCAAGGAGCCCGGGGCCCGGGCGTCACCGCGGGCATCGGGGGCTGCCAGGGCGGATGACCAGGCCCTCACCCAAGGCGGCCGGGGGACGGTGCTCCCTCGGGCCCGTGGTGCTGCCACAGGGCCCCTCCTCGCCCCAGCAGGGCTCCAGGGTCACAGGGCTCTGTGAGTTGGCAGAAGCTGTCCGCCCACGTGCTGGGGGCATGGGCAGTGTGGGGTTCGTGGGGCATGTTAAGGTCACAGTCGCTTCGCTGTGGGGCTGAGCTCAGCCGACTCCTCCTACGCTCTGGGCGGGAGCACCGGCTGCCTACTCCAGTGGCGCCGGCCAAGGGCACAGCGTGTGAAGGTGGGCAGGGGGGACTGGGGGACCGGTGAGTTTTGTTCTGCCTGAGGCCGGAAGTGAGTCTGGGATCGAGTGGTCCACATCCCTAACGTGAGGAGTGCTCGTTGAAGTCCAGTCTAAACGCCAGCCCTCGCCGTCCAAAATTTCTTCACAGTGGGACCTGTGTAAACTCGCCATGCAGTTTTATGCTTTTTTTTTAATTAGAGACGTTTATACAGCTGATCTGCAATGCTGTATTAGTTTCAGATGTACAGCAAAGGGATCGCTACATATATGTATTCTTTCTAGCTTCTTCTCCATTACGGGCTATTGCAACATGCTGAATATCGTTCCCTGTGCTGTGCAGGAAGAGCTGCTGTTTATTTTGTATCTAGCACTGTGTGTACTGTGACCCCAAACCCCCAGTGTACCCCCTCCCCACTCTCCCCTTTGGCAGCGTGACTTTCTTTTCTGTGTCTCTGAGTCTGTGTATGTTTTGTAAACAAGATCACTTTACTGTTCATTGTGGATTCCGCACACGTGTCTGACTGACTGACTGAGCACGGTCATCTCTCCATCCGTCCCTGTGGCTGCAGACGGTGTCCTTCCATGCTCTCTGCCGCTGTGCAACGCTCTGTGTGTGCACGGACCTCTTCCTCATCCATATCTGTCGACGGACACAGGTTGCTTCCTCGTCTTGGCTATTGTAAACAGCGCTGCAGTGAACACTGGGGTCCCTGTATCATTCTGAATTATAGTTTTCTCCAGATACATGCCAGCTTTATGCTGTTTTGATGGTGACCACACCATCAATCAGAATCCGTGTCTTACAGCAGAACCACAATAAGCAACAAGTCTGTTTCACAGGAAGTGGCCGTCGGAGCAGTGGCTAAAACAGGCAAAAGAAGTTTGACGACAGTGTGCCACGGGGTAGCTCATCACATTTTATGGCTTTTCTTGAAGTTGGTACTTAGCAGCTTTTTTAATGTGTGAGTTTGTGGGTTGCTTCTCCCTCCAACGAATGTTCATTCTCCTGTCCAACCTGGACTCATCATTCTTATTATTTTTGCTCTCTGTCCTTCGCGTCCATCTGTCCCTGCTGGCAGCCTCCCCAAAGGCTCCAGGCTCGACGCCACCCCTGCCTGCCTGAGCTTGGGCCTGTCTTTGTCCCGCTGCTGGCCTGCAGGGGAGGGATCCGGAGGTTCAGGTGTCTGCCTCCCCATCCCAGGGTCCCTGGCTCTCCCAGGGCTGGACTCCCACAGGCCCTGTGCCCACAGCCCGCCCTGCCTGAGCAGGTCCAGCTGGTGGCTGGGCTGGTCTACACACTTGGCCGCGGGCAGCCTCCAGGAAAGGTCATGCGTGTTTGCGTTCCGGCTGCTTCTCCTCCTCGTGCTCCGGCAAGGCCCCCAGCCTGTCTGAACAGCAGGTGGCTTTGTCCACCAATGAGCCGCATGTCACGGTGAACAGACAGAAATGCCTGGAGGCCACTTGGACCCACATCCTCCCGTCTCCTCTGCCAGGTCCAATCCAGCAGACGTGATTTCTGGGAGGTTTGCAAGCCTCCCCTCCACGGCCCAAGCCTGGGGGGCGCCTCCTCTGCTCCTCACACCTGCGTCCCAGAGCAGATCCGGGAAGGGGCTTCTGGAAGCGGGTCTCTCTGGGTCGTTGGCACTCAGGGGTCACATTGGACCCTCTGGTGCGGTCAGCTTGGGGGTCTCAGCTCTGCGAGGAGCTGTCCCTTCGTGGATGCCCCGTCAGCCGCCCACACCACGGCCCTCGTCCCTGGCTCACCGGGGACTCACCCAGATGCCCAGCAATTCGGTCTCATTTCTTCCCTTCTTCGGTTTGGCAAGCCCTTGGCTGGAACTGCCCGTGGGATGGCCCCACCACATACCAAGTACCAACAGAAAAGCTGCCCTCTGGACAAAAAGAGGATTTTTTTAACTCCTACTTTTGAGTTTTCAGCATTTTCTGATTTTCGTGTCATCAGAATAAAAAAAAAGGCTATTCACATTAAATAGAAGGCAAATTGTTTGCATTGTAGTTGTATATTTTTTAAGGAAAAAGTAGAAATTGCCTAGAATCTCTCCCCTTACGTGTTCCCCGGGAGTGTGATGGGGCTGTCGTCCGGCGCACATTTAATCTGGGCTGACCAAATCACTGGGGCGGCTGGGCGTTTCCTGTCAGTGATGAACACGGCTCTTCAGGGTTTCCCTGGGCACCTGAGTGGCCAGTGAGACAGTGTCCTCGGGCCACTGCACGTGGCGCGGAGGAGAGGGACCGTGTTGGTGCCAGGCGTCAGGGCCTCCCCATCCCAGGGTCCCTGGCTCTCAGGTCACTGCTGTGGGGCTGGTGGCAAACTCAGGCCCAACCCCCCCCCCAGGATGCTGACCGCCCCCTGCCCCCATCCCCAGGGTGAGCCTGATGGGTCTACAGTAACCCATCCCTGGGCTGTGTCATCGTTCGGGACCCTGGAGAAAGACAGGGAAAGCGCCCAGGTGCCTAGGGGCATCACGAAAGGCTGCCCAGGGCTTAGGGTCCAGCCATGCAAGCTGGCATGCTCCTGGTGGATTCAGCGGGGTGAGACGAAGCATGATGATGGCTCAGACACTGAGCATTCGGGGCATCCGACACCGTGGACCAAGGTCAGTGAGGGGGGGTGACACAGGGTGGGCACTGAGGGTGACGGAGCCGCCAGGCAGCCAGGGGTCGCGGCGGGCAGGGCTCCACACAGGTCAGCCAGGGTCGGGCGGGCAGGGCTCCGCACAGGTCAGCCAGGGTCGAGCGGGCAGGGCTCCGCACAGGTCAGCCAGGGTCAGGGCGGGCAGGGCTCCGCACAGGTCAGCCAGGGTCGGGCGGGCAGGGCTCTGCACAGATCAGCCAGGGTCGAGCGGGCAGGGCTCCGCACAGGTCAGCCAGGGTCGAGCGGGCAGGGCTCCGCACAGGTCAGCCAGGGTCAGGGCGGGCAGGGCTCCGCACAGGTCAGCCAGGGTCGGGCGGGCAGGGCTCTGCACAGATCAGCCAGGGTCGAGCGGGCAGGGCTCCGCACAGGTCAGCCAGGGTCGAGCGGGCAGGGCTCCGCACAGGTCAGCCAGGGTCAGGGCGGGCAGGGCTCCGCACAGGTCAGCCAGGGTCGGGCGGGCAGGGCTCTGCACAGATCAGCCAGGGTCGAGCGGGCAGGGCTCCGCACAGGTCAGCCAGGGTCAAGCGGGCAGGGCTCCGCACAGGTCAGCCAGGGTCAGGGCGGGCAGGGCTCCACACAGGTCAGCCAGGGTTGAGGCGGGCAGGGCTCCGCACAGATCAGCCAGGGTCGAGCGGGCAGGGCTCCGCACAGGTCAGCCAGGGTCAGGGCGGGCAGGGCTCCGCAAAGTTCAGCCAGGGTCAGGGCAGGCAGGGCTCTGCACAGGTCAGCCAGGGTCGAGCGGGCAGGGCTCCGCACAGGTCAGCCAGGGTCGGGGGTGGGGGCAGGGCTCCGCACAGGTCAGCCAGGGTCGGGGGTGGGGGCAGGGCTCCGCAAAGTTCAGCCAGGGTCGGGGCGGGCAGGGCTCCACACAGGTCAGCCAGGGTCGGGGCGGGCAGGGCTCCGCACAGGTCAGCCAGGGTCGGCGGGGAGCGGGGCTCTGCAAAGTTCAGCCAGGGCAGCGCTGATTTGGGTTCCAGCCACAAGGAAGCGGCCGTGAACAAAGAAACAGGAAGAGCCTCTGCAGCAAGTGACCTTTGCAACCGCACAGGAGCCCAGACTTCTCTCCCAGCGTCGCCGCCTTCCCTCCAGCTGCAGCTCACCGCGCCCGTGAGGGGGCAGTGCCTGCATCCGTGTGCAGCGTGAGCTGGCGGCCGTCCTGGGTGGGCTGGAGTTGGGGGCTGACCTGCAGCCCCTCACTGACCCCCAGAGCGGGCCAGGCGGACCACTGGCTTCCCAGAGCCAGTTCAGCAACCACCGCCTTTCCATACTAAGAAAGCCGGAGCTCTCTCTGCAGCCCAAGTTTCAGGGTTCCGTCTCTTCTGCTTGGGGGAACGGGCGATGTTGTAGGTTGTGGTCGAAACCACCCCAGACAGAGTGAGACGGGTGCAGGCTGGTGACGTACCTCACCTTGAACCCTGCTCCAGCCGCCAGCAGTGGGAGCCCGCTTGTAAAAACTGCCCGTTCGGTTCTGGAGATATGAGTAAGTTCTCTCCTTCCTTTGCCTCTGACGAGGGCTAGAACCACTCTGCGGTCAGGTCTGATTCCTCTGTTACGTGTACATTAAAACAGCTTTCTACACACACTTTACACGTCATGCTTACTCATGCCATGATATTGCTCATCCACGTGAACAAGTCAGTGATTTTTAGTACATTTCAGGTGCTGTGCAGTTCAGTTCAGTTCAGTCGCTCAGTTGTGTCCGACTCTTTGCGACCCCATGCACTGCAGCACGCCAGGCCTCCCTGTCCATCACCAACTCCCAGAGTCCACCCAAACCCATGTCCATTGAGTCGGTGAGGCCATCCAACCATCTCATCCTCTGTCATCCCCTTCTCCTCCTGCCCTCAATCTTTCCCAGCATCAGGGTCTTTTCAAATGAGTCAGCTCTTCGCATCAGGTGGCCAAAGTATTGGAGTTTCACCTTCAACATCAGTCCTTCCGATGAACACCCAGGACTGATCTCCTTTAGGATGGACTGGTTGGATCTCCTTGCAGTCCAAGGGACTCTCAAGAGTCTTCTCCAACACCACAGATCAAAAGCATCAATTCTTCAGCACTCAGCTTTCTTCACAGTCCAACTCTCACATCCATACATGACCACTGGAAAAACCATAGCCTTGACTAGACAGACCTTTTTTGGCAAAGTAATGTCTCTGCTTTTTAATATGCTTTCTAGGTTGGTCATAACTTTCCTTCCAAGGAGTAAGCGTCTTTTAATTTCGTGGCTGCAGTCACCATCTGCAGTGATTTTGGAGCCCAGAAAAATAAAGTCAGCCACTGTTTCCCCATCTATTTGCCATGAAGTGATGGGACTGGATGCCATGATCTTAGTTTTCTAAATGTTGAGCTTTAAGTCAACTTTTTCACTCTCCTCTTTCACTTTCATCAAGAGGCTCTTTGGTTCTTCTTCACTTTCTGCCATAAGGGTGGTGTCATCTGCATATCTGAGGTTATTGATATTTCTCCTGGCAATCTTGATTCCAGCTTGTGCTTCATCCAGCCCAGCGTTTCTCATGAAGTACTCTGCATATAAGTTAAATAAGCAGGGTGACAATATACAGCCTTGACTTACTCCTTTTCCTGTTTGGAACCAGTCTGTTGTTCCATGTCCAGTTCTAACTGTTGCTTCCTGACCTGCATACAGGTTTCTCAAAAGGCAGATCAGGTGGTCTGGTATTCCCATCTCTTGAAGAATTTTCCACAGTTTATTGTGATGCACACAGTCAAAGGCTTTGGCATAGTCAATAAAGCAGAAATAGATGTTTTTCTGGAACTCTCTTGCTTTTTCCATGATCCAGCAGATGTTGGCAAGTTGATCTCTGGTTCCTCTGCCTTTTCTAAAACCAGCTTGAACATCAGGAGGTTCACGGTTCACATATTGCTGAAGCCTGGCTTGGAGAATTTTGAGCATTACTTTACTAGCGTGTGAGATGAGTGCAATTGTGCGGTAGTTTGAGCATTCTTTGGCATTGCCTTTCTTTGGGATTGGAATGGAAATTGACCTTTTCCAGTCCTGTGGCCACTGCTGAGTTTTCCAAATTTGCTGGCATATTGAGTGCAGCACTTTCACAGCATCATCTTTCAGGATTTGAAATAGCTCAACTGGAGTTCCATCACCTCCACTAGCTTTGTTCGTAGTGATGCTTTCTAAGGCCCACTTGGTTTCACATTCCAGGATGTCTGGCTCTAGGTCAGTGATCACACCATCGTGATTATCTGGGTCGTGAAGATCTTTTTTGTACAGTTCTTCTGTATATTCTTGCCATCTCTTCTTAGTATGTTCTGCTTCTGTTAGGTCCATACCATTTCTTCGCTTTGAGCCCATCTTTGCATGAAATGTTCCTTTGGTATCTCTAATTTTCTTGAAGAGATCTCTAGTCTTTCCCATTCTGTTGCTTTCCTCTATTTCTTTGCATTGATCACTGAGGAAGGCTTTCTTATCTCTCCTTGCTATTCTTTGGAACTCTGCATTCAGATGGGTATATCTTTCCTTTTCTCCTTTGCCTTTTGCTTCCCGTCTTTTCACAGCTATTTGTAAGGCCTCCCCAGACAGCCATTTTGCCTTTTTGGATTTCTTTTTCTTGGGAATGGTCTTGCTGCCTGTCTCCTGTACAATGTCACGAATGTCCATCCATAGTTCATGAGGCACTCTGTCTGTCAGATCTATTCCCTTAAATCTATTTCTCACTTCCACTGTATAGTCATAAGGGATTTGATTTAGGTCATGTCTGAATGGTCTAGTGGTTTTCTCCAGTTTCTTCAATTTCAGTCTGAATTTGGCAACAAGGAGCTCACGATCTGAGCCACAGTCAGCTCCCCGTCTTGTTTTTGCTGACTGTATAGAGCTTCTCCATCTTTGGCTGCGAAGAATATAATCAATCTGATTTCCATGTTGACCATCTGGCGCTGTGCAACCTTCAGCAAAATCTACTTTTAGGACATTCCCGTCATGCCAAACAGATTCCGCTTGCCCACCAAGCACCAAACGTCCATCTGGGTCTCACGCCGCCCCAGGAACCAGCCGTCGCCTCTCCAGCACTGAGGATTCTTATTGTGGATGTTTCAGAGAGAGGGCTTGGCGCAGCACGCGGCCTCTAACCAGCACGACCGCGGGGTCGCCTCTCAGAGCTGTGTGCTCTTTGTTTCTTTTCAAATCAGTGTCTTCACAGAGTCTGAGGCCCACAGAGACGTGCGCGCTCATCTGTCCGCAGGACTCTCCAGGCGAGAACACTGGGGCGGGCTGCCACGCCCTCCTCCAGGGAATCCTCCCGACCCAGGGGTCGAGCCCACGTCTACGTCAGGGATGTCAGATCTTTCTCTGGCCCCGGGACGTGAGGGATGGGGCTCCAGTTCACGGTCTGTCTTTCCCACTTGCTACATTTTGCCCATTTTCATTTTGGCCCAGGCAAAACCAGAACTTCTGTCCCTGGTTGACACCGAGGACAGGAGGGTCAGCCCGGAGTCTACACATACGCTCACCAGAAGGGCTTCATTTTGTACATGTCATCTTTAATCCATCTGGGGTTTCCTTTTCAAATAACAGAAATGCTATTTCAAATTAAAAAAAGAAAACAAAAAGCAGCTACTCCCCTCTTAAAAATGTGGCCGACACAAAAAGTGACCTTGTATGAGTCCATTCGTAGGAAACGAGCAGAACAGTAAAGACGAGCAGAAAGGAGACCAGAGGTGGTCAGGGGCTGGAGGACAGGCCAGGAACCGGGCGCTCTGGGTCAGGGTCTGCCTCTGCGGACTGAAGGCTGCACATAATCGGAAACGGACTTAACACTCATGTGCGGCTCAGTTTAAATGATGCAAGGTGATATTATATTAGTTTTAATTTAGAGCCTAAAATATAAAACACTATACAAAATGCGAGAGAATAAAATTGTTTTCTAAAGTGGGGGAAGGGAAGGAAAGTTCTGGGCCGGGGAGCAGGTAGACGGCGTGGGTGGGGCCGGCACTGACGGTGGTTCCAGAGCCGGTTCTCCCTGCAGGGGTGGCGCATCCCAGCCACTCAGACACCAAGACTCCGACCGTCAGTCCAGACCTGGGTCTGCCCTCCCCCTCCTCCCACCTGCTTTCCTCCCCAGCTCTCTCCCGCCACCCCGGCTCCCGCCTCACCTGCCCTCTGGCCGAAGTCTCTTCCTCCTCCAATGCTCTGACATCCCTCCGATCCCTGCTCACTGCTCGGAGCGGGCAGGGCTGGCCGCACCTCTGACCCCAGCTCACTGCTCCCAGCATGCAGGGCTGGCCGCACCTCTGACCCCAGCTCACTGCTCTGAGCGTGCAGGGCTGGCCGCACCTCTGACCCCAGCTCACTGCTCCCAGCATGCAGGGCTGGCCGCACCTCTGACCCCAGCTCGCTGCTCCGAGCGTGCAGGGCTGGCCGCCCCCATCTTTCTGGTCATGGCATCGGTGTCCCGTGGAGCCTTGTAGACCCCCAGGGCTCCCGGCCCTCCCCCAGGACCCTGACTCAGTTCCCTGGAGCTCTTCTCTCACGTGGACTTGCTCTCCTGCTCTCGCCCACCTGCCCCTCCAGGCCGTGAGCTCCTGCAGGGCAGGAACCGTCTGTCGTGTCAGCACCACCCCCAGGCAGTAGCTGAACCATCAACAGAGGGTCTCAGGGCCCCCTCCCGCCTCTGAGCAGCTGACACTGTGGGCCTGGAGACTAACAATAAAAGGTGCCTGTTGAGTCAGAGGCAGGGGGATGCCCAGAATGACCCTGGGCTATCCTCCACGGAGCAGAGTGGGCACTGCCCGCCCCCTCGTGGTCATCTCCAGCACTGCAGCCCAGGCAGGAAAAGCAGAGACCAAATCCCTTGTTTGGGGTTCAGGTTCCCCGACTGCTCAGCGGGTAAAGAATCTGCTTGCGATGCAGGACACACACTGGGAAGATCCCCTGGAGAAGGGAAAAGGCAGCCCCCTCAATACTCTTACCCGAAAAGCCCCACGGACAGAGGAGCCTGGCGGGGCATGACAGAAACTCAGCAAGGCAGTGGTTCCACCAGGGCCCACCCCCGAAGGAGCAGAGCCTGCCCGCTCCTGGGCGAGAGGGACCCCGGCGCCTCCCTCGCCGCCTCCCCCCTCCACTGCCCCCGTGCTCAGGTCACTCCGGAGGCCTCCTCAGCCCAACCAGGGGTCCAAATGAGGACCCCATGGGCCAACAAGGAGGGTCTTGTCCCTGGTCCCAGTGGGTGGTCCAGCGCCTGCCCCCTTCTGCGCCCCCGGGTCCCCAGTCCCCCACATCCCCAGGCTGCCCCCTGCTCAGAAGGACCTCAGGGAGCGGAAAGCTTTTTCCAAGGACTCGGAGCACAGTGGGTCACGGATGGGGGAGCAAGGCCAACAGACTCTCCCGCAATCTTCTGGGGCCTCAGGGACCGCCCTGTCTAAGCACCCCCTCTACGGGGGAGTAAGCTGAGGCCTCCTCTCCTGCAGCCCCTCCACACTGGGGAGGAGCCTCATCCTAGCTCCCGGTGCCCAGAGTGCTGGACACAGAACCCCAGACCCTGTCTTCCCCAGGCCTCTCTAGGGATGGCCCAGTGGGCACCCTGGCGACCCCCTTCCCGTGCTATGGGCCAGGCATGTTGCTGGGGGCTCACTGTCTCTGTCCCCAGCCTCCTCCTCCTCAGCCCTGTCCCTCCCCCCGTGCACACCCCTCTGACTCCCAGAAGGACAGTCAGTGAGTGTGAGCGTGTGTGTGCACGCGTGCACCTGCGCCGTCGTGGGGACGCCCAGAGGAATTGGCCCCCCATGAGAGGGGTGGCAGGGGTCCTCCAGGACCTGAGGAGCTCTCATCCCAGAGGAAACCCCCGAGGAGGGGTGAGGCCAGCCGGGCATCAAATCTAGGAGGAGGCTGTTAAAATACAGGGAACAGAACCCAATCCCGGCGCCACGGTGAGACCCAGCCTCAGGGTGCACAGCAGACCAAGATCCTGCGATGCTGCTGTTGGTCTGGGAAGTACTAAGGCTCCAGGGAGGCCTTCGAGGTTCACATAAGGGCCCCTTGGATGTTTGAGACTGAGCGCTCCCAAATTCTAACCATCAAACCTAGAGAAAGACAGGTTTCCTGAGGAACCGTGGGTGTGGCCCTGGGCACCTGGAGTACGCTGGAGGCAAACGCAGGGAAAACCCTCCAAGCCTCGCAAGCGCCTTGTGGCTGAGCCTGGCGCAGGGCAGCCTTGGGCCGACCCTCCAGGCTGGAGATGGGCTGAGGGCTGTGCCCACCTGGCGCGTGTCCCCACGCCTCCTTCAGAGGTGGCCGAGCACTTGAAAAAGAAGCGTCTTCGATGACAAGGCATGGAGCCTCAGAACCAAGAGTCCGGGGACCCCCACCCCCAGAAGGGCCACCCTTCCTCCTTCCAGGACGGGCGCACCCAGGCGGCCCCCCTCTCTGTCTGCCAGGGAGGCTGAGTGCTGGGCTGGGAGGCACGTGGAGTAGAGGAGGCCTGCAGGGCTCAAGCCACGCAGGCACGACGGGAGCCCCGGAGCGGAGAGGCAGGTGGAGGGAAGCCCCCCGACATGAGCTGCTGCGGTGGAGAGTGGGGCCAGGTGGCGACTCGGAAGGCGGAGGCGAGCAACTCCGGGCGGGCCTGAGCCTTCAGAGGACTCCTGTTCGCTCCCCAACCCCATGTGCCCTCGTCACGGCCACGAGACAGGCACCCTGTGGTTAGCCCAGCAGCTGGAGGGCAAGGCCCCTGAGCCCCCGGGGCTGAGCCGGCCCAAATCAGCCTGTCTCCCGCCCCCAGAGCCGCAGAGCACACCTAGCTGACTTCACCTCTCAGCCCGCCTGCGCCCCCCAGTCTCGAGGTGAGCCCCGGGCGCAGGCACTGAACACATTGGTGGGGGGGTTCCCTAGTGGCCCAGCAGGCAGGACTCGGGTGCTTTCCCTGCCCTGGCCTTGGGTCCAATCCCCGGTCAGGGAACTAAGATCCTGCAAGTTGGGGAGCCGCCTAATAATGATAAAGAGAAACGCACGCGTGTGGTTCTTACACAGCAGTAGCTGACAGCTTCAGTCCTGCTTCTCTCCGTAGGCGGCCTGACTCGTCCACGCCAGAACCCCCACCCTAAATAGCCCTGTTACTCTTATGTCCGTCCCCCACCCTGCCCTCTGCTCTGGATCCCATCTCTCCCAGGACACCGGCAGCCCCGTCCACCTCCTCCCTTCCAAGCGGCCCTGCACCCGCCCTCCCCACCGTCTCCGCTGCTCTGGGGGTTTTCAGGCTGTTTCCTCTTCTGGGACGGCCCTCCCTGCTCCAGCGCCACCATAACTTTCTCAGCTCAAGCGTCACATCCTCCAAGAAACTCTCCGTGACCCCTCCTCCCCGATCTGCCATGGTTTGCGCTTGGCACTTCTGGACACAGTCCTCAGGGTCCACGACTGAACCCGGGTGACCATGTTGGCGTCTGCCTCCCCAGCGAGAGGTCGCATCTGCCTCTTTGCCCCGGGCTCTCTCCCCGGCTTCCTGGGAAGTGTCGGATGTCACGCAACATGGAGGGCGGTGGCAGAGAAAGCACACGGCACACTGGACTGGCCCCGTCTATTTCCCAGCAGGTGAGGGCAGGTAGCAGCTGCCTGCCGCGCCATCCAGAGGACCCAGCCCCAGGTCCCCCCCCCAGTCAGCATGCACCCCCACCCCCACCCCGGGGACCCTAAAGGACCCTGCTGGGCCCAAGCCCTGCCCGAGCTCCACACCATCAGTGGCCTGGGGTCTCCAGACCCGTCTCAACAAGCAGTGGGGTGTGAAGCCTGCAATCTGGAACTCGCTCCCAGGGTCTGGGAGGACCGCAAGCCGAGCCTCACGGGGAGGAGCAGGTGGGCGGCCGGCTCACGGCAGGATGGTGTGCGCGCAGGAGGCTGCAGGGGAAGGAAAGGGCTGGGCGTCTCCGAGGGATCCCACGTCTGCCGGGCACGCGCAGCAGCTCCCCTGGGGCCTCGGGCCCTGCAGAGGGCAAAGCTGAGCGGCCCTGGCCCCCAGCACCCCGCAGTGACCCGGCCCCAGCCACCGGCGTTCTCAGGGGTCCCTGGGGAGACAGGATGGGCACATGCACGTGGCCATGACTTTCTTTAAAGGTGCCCCTGTCGCCCTCTGTCCCTCCATCCCTCACGGGGGCCAGCTCCCTGGCGTCTCGGGGTGGCCCCGGGGCAGTGCCGCCCACACCTCACCGTCTTTTGGGAGCACGGCCGCACGGCTGGCGAGCCCCAGGGCCTCACACGCGTTGACGAACTTTTTCATGCTCAGGAAGCTGCACGTGGGCTGTCTGCCTGCGGGGGGCGGGGCGGGTGCGGACCAGAGCCGCAGCGTCAGAGCCCCCGGTCGAGGGGCGCCCTGGCCCCCGGCACCACCCCTCACCAGAACGCCCCCGGGCTCTGGGTCAGGGACCTGCAGCCACTGGTGGGTGATGGGAAGCGTCAGCCGGGAGTGGGGGTCCCCAAACAGGCTCGGGAGGGGGGCCGCCCTGCAGGGCCCCGGGGGCTGTGGCCCCTGGACTCACTGAAGAGCAGCAGGGTCCTGGTGGTCCGGCCGGCCCGGCCCAGGCGCAGGTAGACCACACTGGCGCTGTAGTCGGGGACCATCACACGGAAGCCCTCCACGCCCCTCACTGGAAGGGAGGAAGCGCAGAATCCCCTGCTCACTCCTGAACACTGCGGTCCTTCCAGGGTCCCCGGGCCCCTACCACCCTCACCGAGGGGCCATCTGGAAGGGCAGCAAAGCCCCCCACCCCCAGGCCTGGGCTCCTGGGCGCACACCGGCCGAGCCAACTCTGGGCCACTGTGGCCTGACCGCGCATCCCAGCGTCTGTCCCCACCGGCGCATGCTCTCGGGGAGGACTGCTGGGGGCCGTGCGGTCAGGGATCCTGTCCAGGGTCCTGGGGGCTCAGAAAGCCCTGGACGGCCCTCCCCCAGCCCCCTGTGGCCCAGTGGGTACGCACAGGTGTTCCTGAACACCGGCTTCTTCCTGTCTCTCCGCAGGATTAGCGAGTGTGTCTGGCACCCCCGGGACCTGGGTGGGGGGAGCGGGCTGTGAGCTGCGGGCCTGGGAGACCTCTCGGGGCTCTGCCGTCCTGGGACATTCCAGCTGGGACCTGGGCCAGTCCCACCGCTCAGGGGAAATGCTCCAACACCCCTGCCCCCCAGCCCCCAGTGGGCTGTGGGGACTTCTCAAAAAAGCAGCCACTTGAGTTTGACAGCAGGAAGTGATGGTGTTTGGGGACAGTCCTTGTGGGATTTCCAGACTGACCCTGGGTCTGGTCCCCCCCACTGGCCCCCTCCCCTTCCCTGGGCTCAGGGCCCCCCACCCTGGCCCCCCCATCGGCCCCTCCCCTTCCCTGGGCTCAGGGCCCCCCACCCTGGTTCCCCCATCGGCCCCTCCCCTTCCCTGGGCTCAGGGCCCTCCACCCTGGCCCACGCACCGGTTCAAGGCGAGCACCACCTTCATCTGGCCCACCTCCTGAACCTGTACTATGGACGCGCCCAGCTTCCTCTGGCCTCCATGTGGCAGCATCCCCTGGGCATCGGAGGCGACGGCAAGGACGTACCAGAAGCCTGAGAACTGCGGAGAGGGCGCAGGGCCTGCCACGCTGGTCCCGCCCAGCCCCGGTCTCCGAGGACCCCCAGGACCGGTGACCCCTGCCCACGGCCCAGCCCATGTCCAGGACCAGCCTGGGTGCCCGCTGCCTCCCAGGCCTTGGAGACGGACGCCCAGCTGGTCTGCGACCTGAGGCGGCGCAGCGCAGGGCCCAGGACGCAGGGACCGCAGGGCCTTTTCCTCCAGCTGGCTCCCATCCCACCGGCTCCCCCGCGTCTGCTCGGCCTGTGCCCAGGGCCGCCCCCACCAGGACCTTCCGCCTGCTGCGGTCTCGTTATTCCAGGGCTCGCCTGCTCCCCCCGCCTCCCCTCCACCCCCGGGCACCAGCAAGTGACTCGGCAGCACCCGTCTCGGAGCTCTGGGCTGTGGCCCACGGTCAGCAGTTGAGTTTTGAAGCCCCAGCCTGTCCCCAGAAGAGGCCCTGGGGACCAGCAGACCAGTGCCCAAGCCCCCAGCCAGCCCGTCCCGAGCTTCAGGGGCCCTCTGCCCGCTGCCCTCACCCCCTGGCCCCGGCGCCCGGCGAGGGCGCCGCGAGGCTCACCTTGTGCCAGTTGAGGTTGTGGGACTCTCGGGGGAGCTGCTCCTGTGCCTGGGAGCCCCCACCCAGCCCCAGCAGCAGGGCCAGCAGGGCCGGCCGCCAGCCCAGCCCCATCCTCGCCACCTCAGCTGCCCGCCTGGACGCTGCGCTTAAATGCCCAGCCTGCCAGCCCTGCTGTGGGCGTCAGCTGACCACAGCCGTGAGCCAGCCTGGGGGGCCAACGGAGGGGTCTTGGGCCCTCCCCCCGCCCTGCAGGCAGGGCCAGCCCCACCCTTGGCCCTCGGAGCCAGCCTGGGACACCCCAGAAGACAGAGGCGTCAAAGATCCCGAGGTCACCTCCTGGGCCTCGGGTCACCGAGTGTCCCCTGGAGCCATGCAACCGGCAGGGAGGTTGCTGGTGCTCTTGTCCTAGCCCCACCCCCACCCCGGGGGGGAACAAAGCCTGGACGGGGCATTGAGTTACTCCCCGGGGTGTGCACACAGGAAGTGGGGTCTCTGAGCACGGGGCTGGGACCGTGCTGGTGCTGACGCTGGGGCCGCCTGCGTGATGCCCTTGGCAGGTCCTGACATGTGTGCATGTGTGTATGTGTTTGTGTGTGTTCACATATGTCTGTGTGTGTGTACACCCGATACCAGCAGAGTGCAAGATGACCCCGCCCCCCAGCGGCCCCTGCTTCTGCCAGGACTTCAGGACACAGGAAGACAGACAGACTCCGGCTCTCTGGGGTACCTGGCCCCCCACCCTGCCCCAAGGCCCCAGGAAAAGCCAAGCTCTCACGCCCTGGGCGCCCCAGCCCAGTGCCCTGCCCACACGTCACCAAGACCGCAGGGTCTAGCTCCAGCTCAGGTGGACGGGCCTCCTGCCGGCCCAGGGCCCGGGGGGACCCCCGGGGGAGCAGCAGTCTCCGGCCCAGGGCCCTGCTTGGACACACGCAAGAGACCCCGGGAGGGTTTGTGGAACTGCTTTATTTGAATCCGCAGCCAGAGCCCCTGGGAGCAGGTGGCCCCCCGCCCAGCCCCTGGGCGGCTGGGCGAGGAGGGCAGTGTCTGGCCAGCCTCCTCCGGGCCCCTGGTGGGTGCAGCATTCACTGGAAACCAAGAGCAACACGGGCGGCCTGGACTCGCCACAGAGGCATCGGCTCCCCGGGGCCCCAGCCCTGCCCACCGTGGAGCCTCCGGAAAACAGGGGCCCAGGGCACCCAGGCGCCTCCTGCCACACAGAGGGGAGGGGTGCTCGGGGAGGCCGCTTACCGGGAAGACCTTGTGTGCGCAGGTGACTGGGGAGGAAAGGGGCCGAGGTGAGGATAGCCGGCCCTCGCCAACCAGCACCCTGGCCCCGCACACCGCCTGCCCCATCCACCCCGCAAGCCTGATGCTGGGCAGGGAGCAGGTGACCCCTTGAAGCCCCCCTGAGCTCGGCCTGACTCCCCGAGGCCAGGAAGGTCCTCAAGCCGGCAAACGGCGCCCCAGCATCTGGCGACACTCACAGTCCCTCTGGAGCTCGGCCTGCTGCTGCGACAGGAGGCCCAGGCTCCGGCTCCACTTGGCGAAGCGGCCCAGGGCCTCCTGACTGGCCAGGGGCGTCCGGCCTGCGGGGGAGGCGGGAGAGCCGGGCGGGGGTTGGGGCGAGGAGAAGCCCACCCAGAGAACCCGACAGGCGGCGGGACTCCCTGCCCTCTGGGCCCAAGGCTCTTCGCCACGTGCAGCCCCCCGCCCGCCCCCTCCAGGCAGGATCACTCCTGCCTCGGACCGGGAGCGGGGAGGGTCTGTGCGTGGGGAGGGGCCGCCCAGGACGCAGGCGCAGGGGCGGTGGGCGGTTTCTGGCCGGGGTGAGGCTGGTGGGAGGGGCGGAGCCCCGCGCACTCACTGTACAGCTCCACGGTGCTGAAGGCCTCCTCCTGGGCCTCCAGCTGTGTGAACACTATCGCGTAGTCCCTGAAGTTGGTGCCCAGCACCCGGTACTCCAGCACGCCCCGGGCTAGAGACAGGTGCCCCCGGGGGCGGGGGAGTGCGTCAGGCCTCAGCGGACCAAGAGCCCCCAGGCTCGGTCCGTCGGCCCCCCGCCCCCACCCAGCCGTGGCACACGGGGCCTCCAGGTGGTCTGGGGATGGCAGGTGAGCCCCAGCTCTTCCCAGGTCACCCTCCTCAGATTGGGTCCCCACGGGGGCAGAGGACACCCCCACGCGCGCCCACCTCCCCAGACACCATAGCTGGAGGGCTGGGACTGACTGGCCCCGAGCACCTCCCAGTCCCCGGCGGAGCACCCCTGGAGCTGGGGTGGAGCTGCCCCTCCCCGTCGTGAGGGGCTGACCCCGCACACAGGGGCCTGGGGACGCAGCTGGGGTGGAAGGCCCAAGGCCGCTGGGGGCAGAAGGCAGCCGGATGGCGGTCAGGGGACTGGAGGAGTCCCCACGCTGCCCAGAAGGACCGTGGTGGCCGTCATCCTTACAGGGATTCGCGAAGACCCATCTGGAATTTTGTCTCCGCAGCTCCACAGCCTGCAGGTGGCATCTCTCCAGCCTGGAGCACAGAAGGATCCGTCATCACCCAGGTCCAGGAGCAGGACTGCCCGGACCTGGCCAGCGTGGCTGCAGGGGGGCTCTGCCTCCCCCTCGGGGGCCGCAGTTACCCAGAAACCCTGGTCTCAACCGCAGGTGAGCCATCGGGGCCGCAGGCTGGCTGGGGACCTGCAGAATATACCTCCCGAGGGACCTGCTTTGCCAGATCCACACGGAGAAAACTTGGGAGCACTGCTGAGGGCATGAAAGGCGCCTGAGACAAAGGGGGGTCTGCAGTTTGGGGTAAAGCGGCTCCACGTCTAAAGAGGCCAGTGTCCCTAAGCCGTCAACCCGAAAAATGAGCAGACAGCCTTCTGTGAGCAGAGCAAGACGAGCTCACAGCCAAGCTGCCTGCAAGACCCAGGAGTCACGAGGAAAAGCCTGAAAGGAGCATCACCAGCCCTAACAATGCACACTGTGGAGCCACGAGACGGAAAGCAACCGGACTCACTGGCACAGAAGCAGACTGATCGAAGGAGCAGAGCAGAGAGTCCAGAAATGAAGCAAAATGCCCAGGAGTTAGGTGTCACAAAGTGAGCATCTTTGGCCAGTGGAAGAAGAGGGACCCTGGGCAAGCATCAACGGTCACACCTCGCAGGTCCCCAGGGCGTAGCCCCGAGCAGGTCAAAGATCAGAGGCCTGTCAGCTTCAGGGAGGTGGAAAGACCTCCTAACAACTACATCACAAGACCCAGAGGCCCTAAAAAGAGCCAGAGTTACATCTACACAAACACAGAAAGAACTCTTCCTACCAAAAACTGCTGGAAGGCGTAAGAATGACAGAGTGGGAAATTAATTTGCAACTAACTTTCATCACAGACAGTAGCCAAAATCACCAATACCTAAGCGTTCCTGCGTGTCAATAAAAACCTACCCCAGGAAAAAATATGCAAAAGATACGAACAGACGCTGGGCTGGGAAGGAGCCCCAGAAGGAACAGGCCCCGAGATGCCCGCTCCCCTGTGATCAGAGGAGACAGTAAAAACAACCATGGGGCCATCGGTCACCCATCAGATGGCCACCCAGTCCCGCACCAGCTCGGGGCACCCGCCTCGTGTGACACGGGAAAAGGACAGACGCACTTCAGCTCCAGGGGTTTGTCCCTCCCAGGCCAGCGCACCAATGTCACAGCCCTAGATGTGTTTCCAGCTGCGAAAGACTGGAGACCGCTGTCTGCCCGTCAGCAGAGCCCTGGAAGGCAGCCCAGGGGAGTATTACTTGGCTCTGAAAAAAAGTTTCTCAAAAAAAGTCACATAGAGTCAGTAGATGACCCAATAATCCCACAATCTGGGTGTGTCTCCAAAAGAATTGAAAACAGGGTCTCAAAGAGATATTTGCACACCTGTGTCTACAAGGCCCAAAAGCCGGAAGCAATTCAGACATCCATCAGTGGACGAAAGGGAACTGGGTGTGGTCCAGCCCTGAGGTGGAATATTACTCAGCCTTCAAGGAGGAAATCCCGAACCAGGCCGAAACACGGTGAGCCTGGAGAACGCTGTGTTCTGTGAGATAAGCCAGGCACAGACCAATGTAGGGGGCTTCCTACCCCATCCCACCTCAGTGGTAAAGAATCTGCCAAAGCAGGAGACTAGGGCTCGGTCGCTGCCTGGGAGGATCCCACATGCTGCAGAGCGGCCGAGCCCCTGCTCTGGAGCCCGTGTTCCAACACAGGAGGAGAGGCCTGTGCAACTGAGAGTGGCCCCCACCCTCCACCCCCAGAGAAAGCCCGCACAGCACCAGAGACCCAGCAGGGCCAGAGTGAGCATAAAGACAGCAACAACATTTTTCCTTTGAAAAAAGACTAATGCAGGATCCACTCACGCGAGGCCCTAGAGGAATCAAACCCAGAGACGGAAGCAGATGGTGCAGCCAGGGGCTGCGTGAGGGGACGGGGAGCGAGTGTCTGGTGGGGACAGGGGGTCAGTGTGAGAAGGTGAGAAAGTTCCGGAGATGGTGGTGAGGTTTGCACAAGGTGAGTGTGTTCGATGCCCTTGAACTATGCACTGAAAATGGTCAAGATGGTGAATTTTATGTTACGTTTATCTTACCACAGCTTTGAAAACTTTAAGAAAGGCAAAAGAGAATAAAATCTTAAATGTTTCACAAGAGGGCAGAGAACCCGGGGGGCTGACACCAAGTTGTGGCTCGCCTGGATACTTAAGAGACTTGCGTGTGCTTGCGTGTTCCTGAACATCTCCAAGGAGCCGTCACAGATCAAAACCAGGGGCTGCCTGTGCGAGGGGGAGGAAAGACCCCTGCTGTCCACCTCCCCGTTTCTTTCTTTTTCAGTTTGAGGGCTCTGAGTTCCCTGGCCAGGGATGGAACTGGGGCCCTTGGCAGTGAGAGCACAGCGTCCTCACCCTTGCACGCCCGGGGAGCTGCCGGGGGACTCTGATCTTCGAACTAGGTCAGTGTGTTTCCTATTCGAAGACCAACACGTGAAACTCACCTCAACTCACAAAACGAAGCGCCCTCTTGCCCGTCCTCGGGCCCTGCTGTCAGGGTGCGCCCTGCAGCCAGGCCTGGGCCCGCCCCTTCCGCCCCGGTGTGGCCCAGGTCCTCAGACACACGCGCCTCCACACAGCAGGGAGCAAGGCCGCTGACCGTCGGTACCCACAAGCGGACGCCAGAAAGGGCTGGGAGGCCCCCGCCCCTGCAAGCGCCCTCATCCCCTCACCGTCCACGGCCGTCCCATGGGGCCTGGCCACATGGGGCCTGGCCTTCTGGGTGCCAAGCTTCCGTGTTTGGATGGCTTTTTGCCAGCCTTGTTAGGACTCTCTGAGCCTCATGGCTTTGGGGCTAAAGCCCACGACACGTGTGAGCCAGTGTTCACCCAGCACAGCAGGGCCCCCGCCCCAAGCCCCATGTTCTCTGTCCTGCTTGTCCGCCGCCAGGCCACCCCAGCTGGGCGGCAGCTGCAGCAGGCTCAGCTGTGGGAAGGAGCAGGGCAGACAGCCTCCTCTCGGGTTGGGGCTGCCAGCCGCTCAGGCTGCATGATGACTCCAGGCCCGCGGTGGTGCCCCACCAGCCATCCCGAGCGACAGGCGGGGACTTGGACACTTAGGTGATGTGGGTCCTCGGGGCTTCGTGGTCTCCAGGCTCCCCGAGGGCCCACCGGACCGTGTGGGCTCAAATGCACAGACCCACCTTGAGCGGCTGCTCAGGAGGGCCTTGAACAAAGAAGCGGCCTCTCCTGCTGACCGGAGCCGCTGCCAAGCTGCCCAGGGGCCGGGGCGGAGGGGGCGGTCAGAGGCTGTGCCAGCCTCGCTGGAGAAGGCATGAGTCCCACCCAGGGCGCCCCTGGCCGGAGCCCAGGACGCAGACCCCGGAGACCCAATGGAGGGCGGAGCTCACAGCAGAGCCCGGTGCAGAGGGAGGGGAGGGCGGGCCGGCCACCCAGCCGCGCCCCCGGCCCCACCCACCTGTGCCGGGAAGCCCGCATCTTCAGGGTGTTCTGGGACGTCAGCATCACCTCGACCCCCTCGACGCTCTTTGTGGCCTTTTCCAGCGCGAAGTCCTTCTCCCCTGAGGCCACGGCGAGGACGTACCAGGACCCCATGAGCTGAGGGAGGGGGCGCAGGTGAGGGGCCGTCCCTCCACCCCCAGCCCGGCCTCCTGCAGCCCCCGTGGTCCGGGGGGCCCCGGGGGAGCCCGGAGACCACAAAGGCCCGAGGACCCGTGTGGCCCCAGGCCTGCACCGGTGTGGGGGAGCCGCCACCTGCTGAGGGTCCAGCCTCCCCAGCCACACGGCCCGGGCGCTGGGCACCAAGACCACAGCCAGCAGAGCGGCCAGCAGCGCTGCACGCATCCTCCCGAGGTCCACACGCCAGCGACCTGCCCGGGCCCGGGCTGAGCAGCCCTCCCGCCTCCGGATGCCCGTTTATATGGCTCTGAACGCAGTGCTGTGGGCGGCGCTCATTACCAGGCTCCCTCCTGCCTCTCTCCTTGTCCTCCAGCTGCGCCAGGGAGCAAGGAGGGGCTGGGACCGTGTGCAGGGCCCCTTCCACCCCGGCTTGTCCAGCAGCCCTCCACTTGGAAGTTTCCAGAATGAGCATCCTGCCTTCAGCTGCACCATCCCCTCCCTTCCAGGGCGCCAACCCTCTGTCGCTCGGTCTAGGAGGGCCAGAGACCCTGCTCTTGAACCCAGGCCAAGGTCACTTCTGAGAAGAGAGGCAAGAACAAACAGTCCCTCCAGAAGCTGTGGTTTTGGGTATCTTTTGTTTTAGGCATTAAAAATTTAAAAAGCCCCCCCATTTTTTTGAAAGCTCCCACACGCTCCTGGCCCACTCCCCTTCCTGCCCGACTGGCCCTTGTCTCCCGCCCCACCACGGCCAGCACCCAACTGGACGCCCTGTGCCACTCGCCGCCCACCCACCATCCGGACCTGCCCACTCTCTGGGCAGCCTCACTGTGATGCCTCCCACCTCTGCTCACCATGAGCCTGGCCGGGCCCTCAAGGCCACATGAGAGCTTGCCCTGGACCTGGGCTGCCCACTCTGGGTCACTGGAGACCCTGCCTGGGAGCGGAGGTCAGAAGGTTCGGCAGGATCTGTCTGAGGCCCCAAAACCCAAGCAGAAGTACCTGGGACGATGCCCTCCCGGGGAGGGGGCGCCCTGCAAACCACAGCTCCCAGCCTCCTCTGCTGGCTGGCTTCCAGGGTGCTGTGGACACAGGACAGGCACCTTGGAAGGTGACGAAAGATGAAGCTGTCTGTCCTGCTGGGCCTTCCCAGGAAGGACCTCAGATAAGCCGGTGCCCCACCCCTGCCTGGAGACAGGACGCACCCTGCAGGAAAGGGGGCCAAAGAGAGCCCATCACACAGAGACCTGCAGAGAAGCGTCGCCCTGCCCCCAGGCCTGGAGGACCCCAGGGCCGGGGCCTCTGGCACAAACAGCCCACCACGGGCAGGGGTGGCTCCCTGTGGCTGCACAGAGGAGGCCCGGGGGCACTGGATGGGGAAGTGGGCAGGGGCTGAAGGACCCCTGCCCAGGAGGCCGAGCCAGAGCTCCTCCCAGCGCTCTTTACCGGGAGGCTGGATGGATGGGGTGGAAGCCAGCCCAGGAGGGGCCCTCAGGGCAGGAGTGGGACATAGGGCACTGGCCACAGGCGGGGCCCAGCTGGGATTGCCCCTGCCGCCCTGCGCCTCCCCGCCAACCCCTCCTTCCCGCCCCGCTCCCCCCGCCCCACACCTGCTCCCCAGCAGCAGGCAACCTGCTGTGCAGACTGGTGGACACTAGGGGGCGAGCTTGGGCGCTGAGGAAGTGGGTGGGGGTGGCGGCCACGCAGAGCTTAGTGCCTCCCACATGGCCTCGGACCCAGCGCTGCCCTGGACCTTCCTGCTGGCTCCTGCTCAGCACCCAGAGCAGCCTCTGGGAGCCCTGAAACCCTCCCTGTGACCCCCACCCCCCAGCTCTCCAGACCTGAAACCCTCCCTGTGACCCCCCAGCTCTCTAGCCCTGAAACCCTCCCTGTGACCCCCCACCCCCACCCCCAGCTCTCTAGCCCTGAAATCCTTCCTGTGACCCCCCGTCCCCCAGCTCTCTTTGTCCTGGGCAGCTGTCGCCCCCCCCTGGCTGGGCTGTGTCCACCTGCGTGTGCCAGCTCATGGCCAGATGTCGGCTTCCTGGCATGACTTGCTGCCCCCCTGGGGCATTTCTCCACAGAGACCCCATACGCATCAGTCTCCCCCAGCCCAGCACCTGGTAACCACTAAGCTCCTTTCTGTCTCTGAGGACTTGCTATTATGCATGTCCCATAGGGGGCTCCTACACCACGTCGTGGCCTTAGGGGTCTGGCCTCTCACCCAGCACCCTGTCTTCGAGGTTCATCGTGTTCTTATATGGACAATCGTCCAATGTGTGGATAGACCACATTTGCTTATCCAGGCAACCCTTCAGCGGAATGTGCGAGTGCTAACTCACTTCAGCTGTGCCTGAGTCTGTGCGGCCCCATGGACTGTAGCCCACCAGGCTCCTCTGTCCATGGGGATTCTCCAGGCAGGAATACTGGAGTGGGTTGCCGTGCCCGCCTCCAGGGGATCTTCCAGACACAGGGATCAAACCTGCGTCTTTCACGTCTCCTCACTGGCAGGCATGTTCTTTGCCGCTGGTGCCACCTGGGAAGCCCGGCCCTTTAGCAGACCTCACCTCAGTGTAAGGCAGCTTTCCTTCTAGGGGACCCCTCCCCAGCTCAGTGAACCGCAGACCCCATCTAAGCTCTTCCACCAGCCCTGCGAGCGGCGTCTCTTTGCTATCGCCCTGTGGCCACTTCTGGGACTGCACCTTCTTGGGTCCAGGGCCTCGCCAGCTCCGGTCTGCCCACCGCCCACCAAGGCACCTCTCCTGCCGGTGCCCCCGTCCTCATCCTGAGCCGCCACAAACCCCCTCTGCACACAGCAGAGCATGTGCTAGCCTCCTCCAGGGCGCTGAGGCCTGCAGGACGCGATGGAGGCCCTGGCCGCAGTGCCCGGCCCACTGTGTGTGTGGGGCCCCCACTGAGCCGCTGCTGTCTGGGCCTGCGGTGCCAGGCACTCAGGGCCACCTCAGGCCGGATGTGGCCACACACACCTGCCCGCAGGCAAATGCATGCTGTGAGGTTTCCAGTTGGCAGACCTGGGGGTCACAGCGACTTGGGCCTGACCCTCGTTCATTCACAACGGTCAGTGGGCAGCGTCCACCGCCAGGCCCCGCACTCCAGGCTTGGGAAACAGAGGCCAATGGCTGGCCTGCAGGCTGCTGCAGTTCCTGTCGTCTCGGGGTTCACAGGAGAGCAGAGAACAAATAAACTCAGGAGAGAGCTGGAACGGTGCTAAGCCCCCAGGACACAGACCAGCGGTGGGCTGGGTTTGAGGAAGGCTGCTGACTAGGCAGAGGGTGAGTAGCAGGGACTCTGGTGAGGGGCTGGACAGGACCAGAGGGCCCCTGGGCCGGAGGGTATGAGCAAGAGGCCCCAGGCAGGCGGGGAGCGGGCTGGGCTGACTGCTAGGGAGCTGGGCAGCACTGAGCTGGGCTGGGCGCCGGTTTGCGCTTGGGGAGTTTCCACTCGGGGCGGGTTTGTGCTCTGCACCACAGTGATTCAGGAGCGTCTCAAGCAGGGACGCATCAGACTGATGCTTTACAAGGCTTGCTCAGGCCGCTGTGTGGAGAGTGGACTTCAGAGATGAGGGGGCTGGGGAGGCAGGAGGTGAGCGGGCATCTAGAACTCGTGATGGAGAGTCTCCAGACCCCGGCAGGGAACAGGCTGGTGGCGGGAGCGTTCTCTGTGGCCTTGGAAGCCGCCCCACACCTGAGGCTCAAGGGGGTCCGTGGGGGGCCTGCAGGCCACAGTGACCTGTCCCTCGATCCCTGCTTGCTCTCACCCCACAGTTCTGTGGTGAGAGGTCTGACCTCTCCCTGCCACACTCGGATCTTACTTGGGGGCTTCGGACACATTGTCTCCCTGCCCCTCAGCCCAAGAACTGGCATCTGGGAGAAGAGTTCATACAGTCTACCCGCCTACCTATCCACACTCAGTTCAGCTCAGTTGCTCAGTTGTGTCCGACTCTTTGCCACCCCATGAACCACAGCACGCCAGGCCTCCCTGTCCATCACCAGCTCCCGGACTCCACCCAAACCCATGTCCATTGAGTCGGTGATGCCATCCAACCATCTCATCCTCTATCGTCCCCTTCTCCTCCTGCCTTCAATCTTTCCCAGCATCAGGGTCTTTTCAAATGAGTCAGCTCTTCCCATCAGGTGGCCAAAATATTAGAGTTTCAGCTTCAACATCAGTCCTTCCAATGAACACCCAGGACTGATCTCCTTTAGGATGGACTGGTTGGATCTCCTTGCAGTCCAAGGGACTCTCAAGAGTCTTCTCCAACACCACAGTTCAAAAGCATCAATTCTTCAGCTCTCAGCTTTCCTTATAGTCCAACTCTCACATCCATACATGACCACTGGAAAAACCGTAGCCTTGACTAGACAGACCTTTGTTGACAAAGGAATGTCTCTGCTTTTGAATATGCTTTCTAGGTTGGTCATAACTTTCCTTCCAAGGAGTAAACGTCTTTTAATTTCATGGCTGCAGTCACCACCTGTAGTGATTTTGGAGCCCAGAAAAATAAACTCAGCCACTGTTTCCACTGTTTCCCCATCTATTTGCCATGAAGTGATGGAACCAGATGCCATGATACTCGTTTTCTGAATGTTGAGCTTTATGCCAACTTTTTCACTCTCCACTTTCACTTTCATCAAGAGGCTTGTGAGTTCCTCTTCACTTTCTGCCATAAGGATGGTGTCATCTGCATATCTGAGGTTATTGATATTTCTCCCGGCAATCTTGATTCCAGCTTGTGCTTCCTCCAGCCCAGCGTTTCTCATGATGTACTCTGCATACTAGTTAAATAAGCAGGGTGACAATATACAGCCTTGACATACTCTTTTTCCTGTTTGGAACCAGCCTGTTGTTCCGTGTCCAGCCTGTCTACACTGTATAAGCATGAATACATGCTGTGGTCCACAGAAGTTTATTTACTTGGCTGCACCGGGTCTTACTTGTGGCATACAGGATCTTTAGTTGCGGCACGTGGGAGCTAGTTCCCTGACCAGGAATCGAACCTGGACCCCTGCATTAGGAACACGGAGTCTTAGCCACTCGACCCCCAGGGAAGTCTCTAGTTTACACTTTTTAAAAGTTGAGGTGTAGTTTACACGCTCTGGAATTCACCCTCTTTGGTTGTAAGTTTAGACAAACGCACCACAGTCCATCACCCCAGCGTCTCCGCCAGCCCCTTTGTCGTCAGCCAGGCCCGTCTGTCCCTGAGGATTCCCGTGTTCTGCAGCCACAGTCTGCACCCCTCCAGGCCGGCTTCTGTCACCCAGCGTGGGCATCTGGGGTTTGCCCTGGGTCAGTGTGTCTGGAGAGGTCTCATGCCCAGAGCATTGTGCATCCTGCCCCCTGAACGGCATTTGGTCATTTCCGTTTTTTAGGGATTGTCAATAAGATCTCATGACCAGCCACCAGCAGGTTTTGGCTAAAGTGTGTCTCATTTTTCTTGGATAAATATCTAGGCTTGTGATTGTCGAATCACATGGTATTTGAATGTTTTCCTTCATAGGATCTGCCGAGCCGTCCCCAGGGTGTCGCACGCTCTTGGTTTCCTGCCCTGGCGGTGACCACCAGTGTCTCCAGAGTGGCCAGCCTGCCGGTCTGCCGTGGCATCTCCTTACAGTGAACGAATGCCCATGAGCCTCTCTGCTTGGCTTTACTTTCTGATTTGGAATCTTTTCAAATATTTTGCCTGTTTTTTTAACTGTTTTTTTTTTTTTGAGTCTTGAGAGTTCTCTATAGATTCAGGATTTAAGTCCTTTATCAGATGGATGTTTTGTAAATATTTGCACAGGAAGGCTTTCACTGCCTTCTGTCCCAGGACTCTGGGATCTGGGTGAGAGCTGGCGCCTCCTGAACCCAGTGGAGGCGGTGAGCCGAAGCCCTCGGCCCTGACCCCCTGCTCCTCCCCACCCCACTGGCTGATGAGGGTCCTTCTCCGACCCTGGACACACTTCCACTGGGAGCACAGTGCTGGCCTTCCCTGGGGATGCCTGCCTCTGACCAGAGGACTCTGGGTGCCCCAGGCCACATGCTGCTCCTCACATGGCGCCCCTGGGGTCCCCTGAGAGGACAGAAGAGGCCACCTGGAGAGAGGCCTGGCCAGCCTGCGGCGCCTCCCCGGCGACATTGCCGTCCGCACGCTTATGCAACCAGTGATAAGGTGGCCGTGACCCCATAATCCACCCCAGGTGGTGGCCCAGCCCCGCCCTCCCCACGGGCTTGCTGGAGGCCCAGCCAGGGGTCTGGAGGCAGGACTGCTCAGGCCTCTGACATCACCTCTGTCCCCCTGAGACGAGGTCCCCAGGCCCGGCTGATGTGACTACGCTCCTGTGCAGGGAGGTGAGGGGGTGAGGACTCTGGGGGACCTGGGCCCCAAGGGGGAGCCTCCTGGCTGGAGCAACCTGACCGTGGGTGCTCCCCAGCGGCGCCCCCAAGGTCCCCGGGCTCCAGCCGCGTTGCCCACAGGTGGGCAAGGCCCAAGCCAAGTGAGAGCCCTCTGGAGCCCTCCCGGAAATGACCCCTGGAGCCAGTGGGGACACTCGGGCGATTGTGCCAAACAATGAACAAAGAGGGGCTGGCGTTTCCAGAACCGAGACGCCGTGCGCTGCCCAGGCGGCTCGCTGGCCCTGCCCCACTGCGGGCCGGGCTATAAAGCTGCCCACAGCAGTAGGGATGGGCCAGTGCGGGGCCAGGGTCACAGACGGGGATGGGGTCCACGCTGCTGAGCTGCGTCCTGCTGCTGCTCTGGCCACCCTCGGCTCAGGCTGACGTGCTGGTGCAGCCAGATTTTGATGCCAACAAGGTACGACAGGCCCCCGTGCTGTGCCATGCGGGTGGGGGGTCCGGGCTGAGCAGCCACTGGAAACAGGAGTGACCGTGTTCTAGCAGAGCCTGCCGCCTCCGTGGGACGCTTGCTTGGTGTCCTGGGCCTGCACACCCTTTAGAGTCCCTTCCATTTAACCCTGAAACAACCCTGTTGTTGGGTAGTTACTGACCCACTTCACAACTCAGAGAACTGAGGCTCCCAGTGGCCAGGACCCCTGCCCCAGGTGAGTGGCAGCACTGGGGCTCGGACACTCCGGAGACCCCCGGCCGAGTGGCTTCAGACAAATCTGTGGGCCTTGTGGCCCACTGTCCGGGTGCCGGGAGGTTCCGCCCCGGGTCACTGAGCTGTCTTGCAGTTCTCAGGCCTCTGGTACGTGGTCTCCATGGTCTCTGACTGCAAGGTCTTCTTGGGCAAGAAGGACCACCTGCTGATGTCCACCAGGGACATCAAGGCCTCGGCGGGGGGCAACCTCAGCGTCCACATGGAGTTCCCCCGGTGAGCGGGCGCGGGGTGAGCGGGCGCGCGGGGCCGGGTGGGCGGGGCCGAGAGTGAGCGGGCCGTGCACCCCCCAGGGCGGACGGCTGTAACCAGGCGGATGCGGAGTACCTGAGAGTGGGTGCCCAGGGGCACTTCCGAGTCCCAGGTAAGTGACCCCCACCCCCTTCTCCATGGGTGACCCTCCCCCATGCCCCTCCCGGGGCCCTCCCCTGCCTCCGCCTGGGCCCCGCCCCCTTTCCCGTGTGGGCGGATGCTCAGCCATTCAGTTGTCCAGAGCCGGCTGTCTCCTCTGCAGCCTTGGGCTACCTGGACGTGCGCGTGGTGGACACGGACTACAGCTCCTTCGCCGTGGTCTACATCTACAAGGAGCTGGAGGGCGCGCTCAGCACCATGGTGCAGCTCTACAGTGAGGGCTCCCCCGCACCCCCCGACCCCACCCCCACCCACTGGGGCACCTCTTCAGGCCCTGCCCACCCCATCACAAATGGGTACGGCTGAACTGAGGGGCCTCTGAAGGCTGGGCACTCAGGCCAAAACTCAGGCCTGTCTCTGGCTGGAGACCCCGCCTCCCCTGCTTGGCCTGCGGCCTGACACCCTGAGCAGGGGCTGCGATACTATTCTGCTTTAATTTCTCGTGGGCTTGGCAGAGTGAACCAGGAGAGTTCCCCAAGAGGAGAGGCAGGGGTGAGGGCGGGAAGCTGGCTTTGGGAGCTGCAGGTAAAGGTGTCTGAAGGGGTGGGGCTCCGGGGCGCAGGGTCTGGGAGAGCAGCCAGGCACCCCAAGCTCCCAGGTGCCCTGTGTGAATTGGGAAAGGCTGCCCGTCTGTGCAGTTTCCAGTCCCCACTAGCCCCTCAGCCAGGCAGGCACTTTCATCAGTGCACAACCTGCCCAACCTCAGGGGGCAGACCTACCGCCAGCCTTCAGGAAAGGGCAGTGAGGCCAGGGGCCCCCATCTGCCCATGTCTCTCATCTCTGTGACCCACGGGGGTTCACAGCGGCCCCTGCTCTGCCCCAGGCCGGACCCAAGAAGCGAGTCCCCAGGCCCTGGAGGCCTTCCAGGACTTCTACCCGACGGTGGGGCTGCCAGCGGACATGGTGACCATGCTGCCCAAGTCAGGTACCCCTGAGAGCCCCGCCCCTGTCAAAGTCCCGCCCGGTCAAAGCCCCGCCCCTGCCAGAGCCTCTGGAGTCCTGGGAGGTGCCGGCAGGAAGTAGCCCTGTCTTCCAAGGGTGTGTTGGCCGGGCCGGGGGAGATTGGGGATGCCGCCCCCAGCGGGTCCCTTGGCATGGGGAGGGGCTGCAGGAGGCAGGGTGAAGTCCCAGCCAGCCCAGCCTCTCGGGACCCTCTGTCTTTCTACAGATGTGTGCTCCCTGGGGGACAGGGACGCACCCTGAGGGCTCCAGAGACCCAGTTTGGCCCTTCCCAGGTAGGAGCCAGGGTAACACCTCCCTCCGGCTCTCCAGGGCCTGTGTGCCGGGACCTCCTCCCTCTCACCTGCTGAGGTCTGCAAGTGCAGATCCCCCAGCATCCCTTGTTCTCCCTGGATACTCACTTCTGTGCCTGCAGCCTCCACTTACATATCACCTCTTCCAGGGAAGCCTCTCCTGATTACCTAGGGCTGCCGTAGCTTAAAACAACAGGAATTTACTCTCTCATAGCCTAGAGGCTAGAGGTGCGGAGTCAAGGATGGGGCAGGACTGCCCAGAGGCTCTGGGGAGAATCCCTGCCTCTTCCAGAGGCTGTTGGTGCTGGTGATCCTTGGCCTGTCGACCCACCACTCCCATCCCTGCCTCGCCTGTTAAGAGGCCAGATTGCCTTCATATAAGGATACCCTAAATCAAGGGTGATCCCCTCTCAAGATCTTTAACAATTACATCTTCAGAGACCTTATTTCCACATAAGGGCGTTTTCGGAGTTCCAAGTGGATATGGATTTGGAGGGGCATAATCCAGCCCAGTGCGCTCTGTGTCCCCATAGCCCCTGGCTTGCCCAGAGCATGGGGCGCTGCCTTGGGATTCCCGAGTCCTCATCCTCTCCCAAGGGCCCCACAAGGTGGGAACCGCAGCCTCCTGGCACAGGGCTGAGTCCCCAGGACCCCTTGGGACATGGATGCAGGTGGGCTCTTGGGGACGCCTTCTCCCAAAGTGGAGAGGAGACCATTGGGCCCCTCACCCCCCTTCCCCGTGAAGAACTTGGGAACCTACATGAGCAGTAAACCTCGGACAGGATGTGACATTCGCCGGCGTCGGGAGGCATCCCTGCGGCCTCTCCTGGCATGGTGGGTTAGGTTAGGTGGGGGCTTCCAGAGTGGCCTGCGGGCAGCGGCCCTCTGGCCTTCACTTCATTCTGCTCCCCCGGCCAGGCCGAGTTTGCCCAGGGCTGCGCTGGGGGCATCGGGCTGCTGCAGCTTTCAGTGGGTCTCAATGACGCAGCCCAGGTCCCGGCTCCATCCCTGTTTGAGCCACGTTAGGGATCAGGTCACGTGCCATCAGGAAGGTTCTAGCTGCAGAGAGCCTGAGCCTGTCTGCCTGCTCTGTGCCCCACCCCCAGGATTATGTTAAAAAAGCACCTTTTAGGGTAAAGTGCACACCTACGTGGACCCCCTCTCCAGGGCTGTGTCCGCAGGCTCCTCGGGGTTAAGTGGCTGTTCCACCAGCCAGGGAGGTGGTGAGGCCCTGGGGACAGTGGCTGGGTCCCTGGGGAGCCCGGTAAGGGGGCGACACTGGGGGAGGGGGCCGCCTTGGGGGAGCATTTCCACGGTTGCAGAAGCTTCGGTGGCAGAATCCACTCACCCTGCCCTTTCAGGGGATGAGTAGATGGGGCACCCTGCTGTGTGAAGCGCCACTCGGGTCCCAGGAGTGACCGGACCTTTGCTGTCTGTGCAGGGAGAGCCGGAGCAGCGGGTCCTGTCACCCCAAGTGTCCTGACCCACGGCCCTCCAGCCTTGCCTTCCCGTCCCCCACCCTTCGCGGGCATCTCCTGGGGCCTCCCCCTTCTGCTCAATAAACAGATTCTGCAGTTTCGAGGGCCCTGGATTCTTTGGAGAGGCCGTTAGGGAGGGCCCTGGGGCCCCGCTGTGATCCGGGCTCCTGGAGCCACTGGGGCCGGGAGGCTCAGGGCTGAGGACGGGCACTCTGGCTCAGAGGGAGGAGGCACTGGCCAAGGGTGGCCCCCCGTAAGGTCTGCACCCACAAGCAGCATCTGGGTCCCCCAGCCCGGCTCCTGTGGGCTCATGGCCCCTGTGGGGATGCCGAGGTGCCCTGGGCAGCCCGGCCCCGCGGCTGGGCCTCCATTAGGGGCAGAACCCACAGAGGCAGAGCAGCTGCAGGGGAGCTTCGGGGTGCAGCTTTTCGGTGTTTCTTCCTGCTGTTGCTGTGACCTTGACCTTGGGCTCATTGGTGAGCCTCCTTGAAGCTTGGGAACGGGTCACGGTCGTGGCCAGAGCACCCTGAGCCCCTCCCTGTGGCCCAGCCTGAGTGCCCCTGGATGGACCCTCGGGCCCGAGCGGAGAGCCTGCTGGGTGCCTTGTCTGGGGCCTGAGCTCCCTGCTGAGCCTCGATGAGCTGGGGGGGCCGGAGCGCCCCACGCCCGGGGTCCCCTGTGGCTCCTGCCCCGACACCACGCCCCATGGAGCTCACAGCATCCGGCTCTGCCCGATGCGCACACTTCAAAGGGCTGGCTGGGCCTGCGGCAGGGCAGGAAGGCACTGGACACCCTGCTTCACTGCTCACGGGCATCCTGTAGCCCTGGCAGGGTGGAGCAGGAAGCTGTTAGCTCTGAGCGCACCCATCCTTGCCTCGGGCTGATCACCCCAAGACAGGGGGTGGCCCTGGGCTTCCTGTCCTCTCTCCTCTGCCCGCTCAAGCCCCCGGGGGACTGGCTCGTGAGCCCAGCTCCGGGCTCAGCCCGGACCCGGGTCAGCCTCCTCGGGCATCCCGCCTCGCTCCTTCCCTTTGGACGGGCCCCCTGGGTCTTGGGGCTGACTGGTCCTTGTGTGACCCACAGCTTTGCTGCAGAGTCAAGGTGGCAGTCCCCCTGCCTCGGGTGAGCGGCCTCCCCTTTAGCTGGCCAGGCCTGTGTGAGCCTTTGTGGCTTTGGAGGTGGGGAGGCCACCCTGCATTGGCCAGAGGCCAGGGCTGAGACCTGGGTCGCGGCTGCCTTGGTGCCTGGGACCCTCCTGGGCACCTGGCCCCTGCTGTGCTCGCCATCCTGACAGGTGGGGAGACTGAGGAAGGCGCCTCCCTCGGGCGATGCGGCTGGAGGCCCTGGTGCCCAGGTAGCCTGGCTCTGCCTTCACCCTGACCTGCTCACCATCTGGTCCCGGGCTTGGGGGTCTGGGCACGGTGGGAAGGGGTGGACACCGGCAGCCCACAGCTCGTGGAGCGTAAGCAGGACAGGGGTCCCCGAGGCTGGCCCTGCCTGGCCGTGCAGGGTGGGTGTCAGGGCAGGTGTCAGGGCCGGAAGGGTCCCACCTGGTGGAGAAGCTGCTCGCACAGGAAGCAGGTGGGTTGCCGGCCGCTGCCTGGTGTCCATGGAGGGGCAGGGGCCCAGGGAACCCCAATGCCGCCTCCCGCGGAGCGTCTGTCTCTCTTCCGCGGCCCCCTCTGCAGGCAGCGACCTCTCCCACCCACGCCTCGCAGCCAGAAGCGGTCCTCGCCTGCCTCTGTGGCCCAGGCCTGTGGAGCGCTCACCCACTTTTCCCGAGACCCATCAGAAAGGGCTTGAAGACCGCTGGGAGCCCTGGGAGGGGAGTCTGGCCGTGTGTGCAGGCCTGGGCTTGGCGACTCCATCCTGGCAGCCCCTCCCCGGGGGGAGACGTGGTCCTGGCGGCCCTGCTTGGGAGTGGGGGTGTCTGTCCTGCTCTCAGGCCCCCCGGCAGGCCCTAGACCGGGAGGGGGGTGGCACGGGCGGCTCTGGTCCAGGTCACCCTGCCCCAGGGCTGTGGGCGTCCTGGGGCCCGGATGCACACCCCTGAGTGGCTGGAGGCCAAGTTCACTGCGGTCCTCTTGGGGGGTTGCACCCCCGCCCACCCTCCATCCTGCTATAACCCTGCCCAGGGCTCAGGGCGCGGAGCAGATGCTCAATGGGGGCCGGGCTGCTGAGCGCCCTCCTGGGCCTCATGCTGGCCCAGGTGCAGATGACCCCGCAGAGCCTGGACCTGCAGAAGGTGCTGGTCTTCCTCGGGGCGGCAGGCCTGGGCCGGGAGGGCCCTGAGGAGCCAGCTCCTCCAGCCCTCCTCTCCCACGGCTGAGCTGGGGCAGGCGCGCGGGGGCCCCAGGACCCCCCAGGTGTGAGCTCAGCCCGGCCTGGGGTCCCTGCTCCTGGCCGGTGGGGATACGGCGAGTACCCAGGGCCGATGGGGGCGGCCCCCTCCCCCGGGGCCTCCTCTGGGTGACCGTGTCCTCAGCCTGGCTGGCCGCTCCCCTGAGGGGGTCTCCAGGGTGTGGGGCTTGGGGTGGCCATCTCCTGCTCCCGGGTTGGCAGGCTTCCTGCTCTGACCTCTGACCCCGCAGGCAGTGGGAGCAGAGGTGGAGGCCTTCCCAGGGCAGGGACCTTGGCGGGGGCGTTTGGTCTCCATCTGGAGGCTTCTTTGTCTGAGCTCCTTCTTTGCCCGGCCTGGGCCGGCAGGCTCAGAAACAGCCGGTGTTGGACACAGGTTTGCTTCTCTTGCAAAAAATGATCTGTTTTTAAAAGCTTCAGAGGGTGGAGAAGGAAATAGCAACCCACTCCAGTATTCTTGCCTGGAAAAGTCCATGGACAGAGGAGCCTGGCAGGCTGCAGTCCATGGGGTTACATGACTGAGCAAGTGTGCATGAGGGTGGAGGGTGATGGGTTGGTAGCAATAAACTGGTAGAACTAAAAAAAATTAAAAATAACAGCTTCAGAGGGAAGGTCCGGGCCCCAGGGGTGGTTTCCAAGGCGGCCACTCGGTCCTCCAGCGTGGCCATGCAGAGCTGGGCCTCCCCCACGGGGCAGGGCTGCTGGCCAACGCCCCCGGGGGGCCTTCACGTCCAGCCGGCCGGCTCCCTGCGCCGTCTCTCGGGCTCTGACCACCGCTGCCTCTGCTCAGGGGAAGGCACCGCAAGGCCGGGTCTCCTCGGAGAAGGGCGCCAGCCCTGCGGCAGCCGCAGACAGGCCCACCTGGGGACCCCGCGGAAGGCCCGTCACCTGCTGCTTCCCTGACCCTTCAGAGCCCGCCGACTCCCTGCCTGGGAGGTCTAGGGAGAGGGGTCTGCCTCCCGGGGTCTGGTTCTGCTGCCCGAATGGGCTTGGCTCCGGTCCTTTCTCTAGATGGTAGGATTCTGGTGGGAAGCTGGTGTGGCCTCCAGAGAAAACTTGGCACTGAAGACCCCAAGGAGGCTGGAGGCCTTGTTCCTGACCTTGAGTGGGGAGACTCTGACCGTGGCAGTTGCCTACAACAAGTAAGCGGCCGGCCCCCGGGAGCGTGGGGGTCAGGTGTGTGTGTCGGGGGGCTGCAGCTGTGGGCGTGGGGCGTGGACCCCACTGTCCCTTGCGTGCACCAGTCCTCCCGGGGTGCTCCTCGATCGTCCCCTGAGACCGGACCCCAGGCCCCAAAGCTGCGTCCTCTCCTGGATGAAGCAGGGCATCTTGATGAGGCCCCACGGGTTTGGGAGGACGGGAGGAGAACTTGCCAGTGGGTGGCTCTCGGAAGGGCACGGCCCCCCTGCCCCAGGCGTTCCTGGGGACAGCACGCCTGCCCCCTTGCCAGGAGTGGGCCCCGGGAAGGCACTCAGGCGGGCATTTCCTTAGTGACCACTCTGTTGACCATGCCTTTCAGCTCAGGAAGTTGTCAGACTGAAGAAATAGTGAGCTCAGAAATGAATGTTTTGGGGAAATTTGTGTTTCCTGGTAAGAGCTGCTTCCTCGGGCCCCACCCGCCAGCTCCTCTTAGCCTGGCTGCTCTTCATGCTGTTCCCTGCACTCCTCCTCACGCCCCAGGCTCCTGTGCTCCCCACAGTGGACCGGTCATCTTGCCAGGGCTGCTCTAGTCCCCCCGAGAGGGTCCCGGCATCCCGAGAGGGTCCTGGCTAGGTGGGGGAGAATGGAGTCAGGCCCTGGCGACCCTGACCGCCCAGGCCGACCCACCCTGAGGGGTGCCCGTCCACCCAGGCCTGGCCCTCCCGCTTGTCCACGCAGGCCGCCGGGAGATCCACGTGGTGGACACGGACTATGAGCAGTACGCCATCCTCCGCGTGTCCCTCCAGTGGCAGAACCATGAGTTTTACGTGTTCAAGTATTTCAGTAAGCCGCCCCAGGGTGGGGGCTGGACCGCCGCGGCCCCCGGGGACCCCTGGCTCAGGCCCCCATGCCCCCACAGCTCGGAGCCTGGGCGGCGAGTGTGAGCCCGGGTTCCTGAAGTTCCGGGAGCTGACCACGGACATGGGGCTGTATCTGGTGGGCCGGCACGGTGAGCTCCAGGCCTCGGGGTGGGCTCTGGGCAAGGGGGCCCCGACAGCGGGGGGCGGGGGCTGGGCATGCATCCCACATGCAGCCCCTCACGCTCCCCTGTCCCACAGGGAGGTGCGCCATGCTCCTGAAGGAGGTGAGTCTTCGCCTCCGGCTGAGTCCCAGGCTGATGGGAGTCCCGGCTCACTCTAGATCCCAGGGCCCCCAGGGTGCTGACACCAGGCTGCCCGGAGGGGACCCTGGAGGCTGGGGCGGGCAGGGTGGGGGCAGGGCAGGGGAGGCTGGCCTTGTCCGGGTTTCCATCTGCTGGGGGGCACAGGCCCTGTGGACCCTTTCTCGGGCTCCCGGCTCCCCCACTGTGCTAACCCTTCAGCTGCATGGCCTCCTCTGTCTCAACAGCTCCGAGAGACGGGACTGTGACCCCACTTTGCAGGTAGAGAAGCTGAGGCCCAGGCCACTCAGCTAGGACACCCACTCCTGGCTGGGGCCCTCGGGTTCTGACGGCGCCCCGAGGCCTTGCCCTTCTCTGTCGCAGGATCTGACCTAGGGGAGCCCCGCCCCCACGGGGATGCTTGGAGCCCCGCCCACCCGGCCTCCCTGGGCCGCCAGCCTTGGGGCCACCTGCAGCTGCTCAGCCTGAATAAACTCTACGGCCGAACCCAGGGTCCCGTCTTTCCTGGGGGGCCAGGGGTGGTGGGTGGGGCTGGTGGGGTCAACAAACGGTCAGCAGCTGCCCTGGAGCCTCTGCCGTGAGCCGCAGGCTGAGCCGAGACCGTGAGGCCGTGCGCTGTCTGCGGGCCCCGCACTCTGCTCCCCGGGGAGTGGGGACCCCCGTGTCCCTTTGGCACTGCCCGGGCGTCGCCCCCTGCCCTCGCCCTCTGCCTCCTTTCCCCTGTCTCTGTCTCTGCTGCTCCCCAGCCCTCCGGCCTGGCTGCTGTTGGCCACCATCGGGTGGACGGCTGACACTTGGAGGTGGGGTGCAGTCAAGGGCCGTGAGGGCAGCTGGGGTGACGGGGTGGCTGCCCACCTGCCAGGGGGACCTGGACAGGTGCCCTCCACCCCTGCTGGTGAAGCTCTTCACCCGTGAGGTGGAGAGACGCTGTCCCTCCTCAGGGAACAGTTCCATGGGACGGAGAGACACTGTCCCCGCCACGGAGAACGGTTCCGTGGGTGAAGGGCCAGGGGAGCCACCTCGGGGGCTGCTGATCGGCCTGCAGGGCTGGCGGGATCGGGACGTCCCGGCTCATGCCTCGCTGCCCACGGCCGGTGGGCTACAGAGTCAGCGTCGCCCGGGTGCCCGTGTCCTTGGTCCTGCCCCATTGACCCGGGCCCCTGCCTACGCAGCTGGCGGGCCCTCGAGGGCACGCACCCACGTCCGGAGGTCGCCTGGTGCTCCCAGGCGGGCCAGGTGCCAGGGCCTCGGGCTGCCCTGGGTGCTGCTGAGGGCTCCTGCTGGAGCCTTGTGGGCAGCAGTTGGGTCCTGGTGCCGTGAGGGGCCCCGACCGCCATCCGCCCCCCACACACATGTCCCGAAGTGCGGGACGTGCCGCCTCTTGTCCTGCCCCCTCACCATGGAGCCCCATGCTGCCCTCCGGCCTCTCGCAGGTGGTCTGGGGGCTCTGGGCACTGTCCCTCCAGGGGCCTGGGGCCCAGCCTGCAGGGCAGCCGACTGGCTGGCCAAGCGGCTGGGGCAACATCAAGGTCCAGGGGCGGAGGCCCCTCAGGCCTGGCCCAGCTGATGGGCAGGCAGTCTGCTTAATGAAGCCAGCCTGTGCCTTTGCCGACACCCACGGGGAGGGTATAAGCCCAGACTGGGCCAAGGAGCATGTCCTGTGGCTTTGGGGAGCTGGCCCCAGTCCCTGCTGGCCAGACATGAGGGGCAACTTGCTTGCAGCCCTGCTGGGGCTGCTCGTGGTGCTGGCGGCTGGCAAGGAGGACTTGGGCCTCCAGAACTTCAGCTTGACCCAGGTGGCTGCGTCAGGTGCCCGCCATGGTGAACGGCTGAGCCGGCCGGAGGGGGCCTGGAGGCCCCTGGGGACACGCTCCCTCTAGAGCCCCTGCCAGCTCCAGGCGTGCGGGGCCCGGGAATTCCACAGACCACTGTCCTGGGCTGGGGGAGGCCCTGAGACCAGCGGCAGGCCCCCCTCCAAGGCAGTCCCCCTCCAGCTTGCTGTCCCCCCAGTTTTCAGGTATGTGGTACGAGATTGCCTTGGCCTCCAACCTGGAGCACCAGAGCTCGTCCCCACGGCGGAAGGTGGGGGCCGTGATAGTGGAACAGGACGGGCCCCACCTCAGCCTGACCTCCGTGTCTGACCAGTGAGTGGCGCTGGCCTTCCCGGTGTCACGCGGCCCCCCTGGCGGGACGAGGATGGGGTGGGGGGAGGAGGGTGCCAGGGCCCCCAGGGCAGGGTGGAGGCGCAGGGCTTCTGTCCTCTGAGTGGCTTCCTGAGGTGGCCGGTGCCTGGACGTGGAGCTGGGCAGGGGCCCGCTGGTCGGGGGCTACCTGGTGGTCTCAGAGCTGCCCCTTGTCCAGAGCAAGGCGCGGTGGTGGTGGGCGAGGGTGGGCTGAAAGCGTCTGCCCTCTCCAGCATGAACCTGTGCATGAAGGAGAAGAACCAGGCCGTGAAGGGGGACGCCCCCGGGAAGTTCAAGATCCCTTTAGAGTCTGGTGAGGAATGCGGCCCGCGGTCGTCCCTTCCTCACTCCCTGCCCCGACGCCCCGCTCAGCCTGGAGTCCCCAGCCCCGCCCTCCGTGCGCCGGGAGCCAGTGGGGATGCTTTGTCCCACCGCACGTGGCCCTTGCTCAGCCACCCTGGCTCTGAGGGTCTTCCCGTGGGGACGTGGTCGCCCAGAGCCCTCGGCCTGAGCTCAGTGCTCAGCCTGCACGGAAGCTGCCCAGCCCCCGGCCTGGGCCCCCCGAGCCTCCTCTCTGCAGCCTCTGATGAGCCTGATCAGGTGGCCTCTGTCCTGGCCAGTGGGGGTCTCTGCCCACCCTCTTCAGAAGCTCCCCGGGGAGTCCAGAAGGCTTGCTGTAGCCCCACATGTGTGCAGCACGTGTGTGTGTACTTTCCGAGGTGGGCGTATGGCCCATGGGAGGCACCCCCCCCACAGCCTGGGAGTCCTTTGTTTGGTTTATCCCAAGGAGGCAAAGAGGTCATCGTGGTGGCCACGGACTACAAGACCTACGCCATCATGAACATCATCCTGAACAGAGGCGGGAAGCCCAGCAGCGTGCTGAAGCTCTACAGTGAGCCCATGGCCTCCCGCTCCAGCCTGGGAGAGCCCGGCCCCTCAGGGAGGGGGCAGGAGAAGCCTAGGGGGCAGACGGGTGGGGGCCTGGGGCGGGCAGGGCGGAGCAGGGACTGGCTGGGCAGGGAGGGCGTCCCTGGGGGCCCCAGCCAGCCGCGCCCCCATCCTCGCAGGCCGGACCTTGGAGCACAATGAGAAGGCCACAGAAAAGTTCGTGGAGAAGGCCGTGGAGCAGGGGCTGTCGGTCTCGAACGTGCAGCTGCTCACCAAGGACTGTGAGTGTCGGGCTAGGGGCTGGGGGCCTCCTTCCTGGGAACTGTCTCCCCACTTCCCCACCGTCTCATCTCCACAGTGACCTGTGTGAACCTGCTGTCCTAGGTGGTGAGTCTCCTTCCCCACCCCGAGGCTGGGGCTGGGTCCCCAGGCCTCCCCATCACAGCTGGAAGAGGAGTCTGGGGTCCCAGGGATCGGGGGGCTGACTCCGGGGCAGGTGGAGCCGGGGCTTCCCGAGAGTCAGGGCCGACCTGGGCGTGGACGCCGTGAGCATCTCCTGTCCTGAGCCAGCCCCTCCTGTGGCTGCAAAGCCTGGGCTGAGAGAGGGCCGGGCGCCTGTCCCTCACGCAGCCCCGCACGCTGCCCCAGCCCACGGGAGATGTCCCAGGCTCCTGAAGGAGGCGAGTCTCCGCCCTGGCTGAGTCCCAGCCTGACAGGAGTCCGCGCTCACTCTAGCTCCTGGGGCCTCCAGGATGCTGACGCCAGGAGGGGTCCCTGGTGGTGGGGGCAGGCTGGCCTCGTCCAGGTTTCCACCCAGCAGGGTCCTGCCTGGGGGTCACAGGCCCTGTGGACCCCGTCTCAGGCTCCCGGGTCCCCCACTGTGCTAACCCTTCAGTTGCACGGTCCCCTCTGTCTCAACAGCTCCGAGAGATGGTACTGTGACCCCACTTTACAGGTAGAGAAACTGAGGCCCAGGCCACTCAGCTAGGACACCCACTCCTGGCTGGGGCCCTCGGATGAGGGTGGCATCCTGAGGCCCTGCCCTTCCATGTTGCAGGATCTGACCTAGGGGAGCCCCTACCCCGCACTGGTGTGCTTGCAGCCCCGCCCACCCGGCCTCCCTGGGCCACCCAGCCTCCCTGGGCCACCAGCCCTGGGGGGCCACCTGCAGCTGCTCAGCCCGAATAAACTCTTCAGCTGAACCATGCATGGTCCTTTCTTTCCAGGGAGCCAGGGGTGGCGGGCGAGCTGGTGGGTGTGTGTCTGGTCCCGTCTTTCCAGGGGGCCGAGGGGTGGCGGGCGGGCTGGTGGGGTGTGTGTCCTGTGACTGCCTCCACATCGCAGCAGACCTGACTCTCAGGAGGTCTGGGTTCACCATGACCATGGGGGACGCCCGCCCCTGGGTGGGCTCCTCCCGCTGTGGCCGACACGGCTACAGGCAGGCCGGCTCCCGCTGTTCCCCGTCCCTTCTGCCGGCCTGTGCTGCTCAGTGCCTGTGGGCCGGGCTGCCCCGGGCCCTTCTGGTCTCTCCTCTGGTCCCCGAGAGCCCGCGGCAGCCCCGGGCCGGCCCAAGCCGAGCTCCTCCCAAGTGGAAGGTGACCACGGCTGCCGCCTGTCTTTCTTCGCCTGGCTCCCTGCTGCCCTGAGCTCAAATCCGTGGGCGTTGGGTCCAAGGCCCTCAGGCCACAGTTGCCCCAACCCCGGCCCCCTGCTGGCTCCATCCCCTATCAGCCCGGTCCTCCTCAGCGCCTGGGGGCACCCCCACCATGACCACACCCTCCTTCTATCGGCTGGGGCAGGGCAGAGAATGTGGGTGGGCGTCTGCCCCCTGCCCGCGTGCAGAGCAGGGTCACGGGGCTTCTGAGCACAGCTGAGGGGCCGGTGGGGCCCATCCGTCCAGAGAAGAGAGACCCTGCTGACCCCAGCGGGCCACCAGAAAGCCTCCAGGAGTAAGGACCACCCTCGAGGGGAGGGCCTGCCTGAGACGACGGGTCCGAAAGACGAGCAGGGGGATGTTTGGAGGCTGCACTCCGACACCTGCGAGGTGCCTGGGGAGCACCTGGCCTTTCCCCCAGACCTGTCTGGCCAGAGCTCAGGGGAGCACGGCCGTCTGCCTCAGCTGCACCTCCCGATAGAAGGTTCTAGGACGTCTGTTTGGGCTGCTGTAACACAGAACCCGCTGAATGTGGTACAGAAGCAACAGGGGTTTCTCCTCTGGAGGCTGGAAGTCTGAGGTCAGGGTGCTAAGAGCCTGGTGTCTGGCGAGGGCCCTCATATGGCTTGTGGACGGCAGCTTTCCCATCGCACCCTCTTCTCTGCACGTGTGGGGACAGGTTTCTGGTGTCCTTCCCTCTTCTAAGGGGCCCAGCCCTACTGGGTTGGGGTTCCACCCTTACAACCCCACTTCACTTTCACCCCCTGGAAGGCCCCAAAGGCACTGGACAAATACATCATGTCCAGCATGAGGGCTTCCGCACGGGAAGCGGGGCGGGGACAATTCAGAGGCCCGTGACGGAGACCAGGCCCCCACCGCGTGTCTGCAGCGCTATCCAGCGCAAAAGTTACTGCACGGACAGAGAAACGGGAAAATGCAATCTATGGTCGAAAACAAGGAGTTAATAAAAACCGGGGCTTCCCTGGTGGCTCGGACAGTAAGGAGCCTGCTGCAACACAGCAGACCCAGGCTCAGTCCCTGGGTCGGGAAGACCTCCCGGAGAAGAGAATGACAACCCACTCCAGGATTCTTGCCTGGGGAATCCATGGGTAGAGGAGCCTGGCTGGCTATAGTCCATGGGGTCGCAAAGAGTCGGACACGACTGAGCGACTAACACACGTACAACTGAAAGTGATGCTGAGAAGAGCCAGGGTTGGGTTTGGGACAGGAAGGTCTGAAGCCGGCTTCACACCCTGAGCTTTCCCTCTGTTCCCGCGTGGGTGCCGTTTCCACTGCCCATCAGTCTAGTCCTTTCTCATAGCCTCTCTTTATCGATCGATTGCGCTGCTTATCAACCTGTCCATTTCTCAGCTTACCTGTAAATTATCACCTATTATATCTATCACAGACATTTCTTTCTGGGTGTGTGCGTGCTCAGTTGCTTAGTCGTGTCTGACTATTTGTGACCCCGTGGACTGTAGCCCGCCAGGCTCCTCTGTCCATGGGGATGCTCTAGGCAAGAATACTGGAGCGGATCGCCATGCTCTCCTCCAGGGGATCTTCCCAACCCAGGGATCGAACCCTCGTCTCCTGCACTGGCAGGCAGGTTCTTTACTGCTGAGCCAGAGAGGAAGCCCCTCTTTCTTTCTAATAGGGTAAATTCAGGCAAACTGAATTCTGTAAACACATCTGGTTGAAGACTTTGAATTTATTTTCTTAGAAGACAGCAAAGCACTTTCTGTTGATGAAACATTTTTTTATCCTTTTGTCCCAAAGGTTATTTTTCCCGCCCTTTGTCTTTTCTTACTTCATGCATTTGTAGTCTCTCCATTTTTTCTTATTTATGTTAGTTAATTTATTATTTTTTAAAAACAGTACTAATGATTCTGTTAATAATCCTGTAAATTAATGGAAAAATTCTGTTCATCTTCTCAAGGATGAAGACTTTTTTTTAGTTTTCGGGCTCCCAGGCGCGGGGTCCACACCGCCCCGAGGACCGATCCAGGGGTTGGGCACACTGAGCGAACCCGAGGGTGGGCTGGGTGGCCCTCCGCCCACACGACGGCGGCGGCGCTTGCCTTTGCCGGGGTTGCGCACTGGCTCCTTCCTTCTGTGACCAAAACCTGCGCGTGGAGCATGCCCAGTCCTGCCGGCCACTCCCCCGGGGGAGGACTTTGATCCATTCGTTACATCTGCTGTTCTCTGGTCCCTATTTGTTATTTCCTTCTCCTTGAGGTCCTGTGGTTTATATTGTTGTCCTTTTTTAATTTTTATTTTTAATTTTATTTTTTCGCTCAGTCTTGTCTGACTCTTCATGACCCCATGGATTATACAGTCCATGGAGTTCTCCAGGCCAGAATACTGGAGTAGGTGGCCTTTCCCTGCTCCAGGGGATCTTCCCCACCCAGGGATCGAACCCAGGTCTCCCACATTGCAGGTGGATTCTTCACCAGCTGAGCCACCAGGGAAGCCCCTCTTGTCCTTTTTAGAAACACTTCTTTATCTGTGTGTCTGGCTGCCAGCCTCCTGCGTGGGGCTCTTCCTCGCGGCATGTGGGCTGCCTCTCTCTGCAGCGCGGTAGCTGTGGCCGTGGGCTTGCGTTCAGTCGCTCAGTTGTGTCCAACTCTTCATGACCCCATGGACTGCATCCCGCCAGGCTCCTCTGTCCCTGGGATTCTCCAGGCAAGGATACTGGAGTGGGTTGCCCTGCCCTCCTCCAGGGGATCTTTCCAACCCAGGGATCAAACGCGTGTCTCTGGCATCTCCTGCATTGGCAGGCAGGTTCTTTACCCCTGAGCCACCTGGGAAGCTGCTCCACTGAAGGTGGGATCTTAGCTCTCTGACCAGGGATGGAAGCCACATCCCCCGCATTGGAAGGTGGATTCTCAACCCCTGGAGCACGGGGAATCCCCAGTCCAGCTGTGAGAATTGGGAATCTAATACATTACTTTCAATCTTTTATTTTTAAGGGTGTGTTTAAGGCTTTGACGTTTCTTCTGACCCTGTTTCATGTGATATTTTAATAATATTTATTATAAATAAATTCTGTGATTTCACTTTGCATTTTTGTTTCATCCAAGAGTATTTTCTAAAATAGAAAAAAATTTAAAGTCCTTGTTTTATTGTCATTTGGTCAGATAAGTTTGCAATATTTCTACTTTGTGGAGCTCACCGATGCTGTGCTTGTGGCTAGACAGTCAGTTCTGTGCGTGTTTTCCTCTCTGTTATCAAGGCGTACAATTCTATGCGCGTGTGGTGAATTTGCTTCAGTTGTCTCCGACTCTTTGTGACCCTGTGGACCGTAACCCACCAGGCTCATCTGTCCATGGGATTCCCCAGGCAAGACGACTGAGTGGGTTGCCATGCCCTCCTTCAGTAGATCTTCCCCACTCAGGGATTGAACCCACGTCTCTTACATCTCTCGTGTTGGCAGCTGGGTTCTTTGCCACTACCGCCACCTGCGAAGCCTGTAAAATTAATACATAAACCCTCATGACCCGCCTTAGACATTTTAGGACTTCTTTACCCACATCAGGGGCTTCCCTGGTGGCACAGACGGTACAGAATCTGCCTGAAATTGATGATTGATGATTTTGAACTGTGGTGCTTTGACCCAGGTTCGATGGGGTTGCAAAGAGTCAGACGCGACTGAGTGACTCACGCTTTCACTTTACGCCCACCCACAGTGAGTCCTTAGGCCCACCTCTACTGAGAGGGCGTGCGCACCTCTCCTGCCACAAATGCATTTCTGTTTGCACTTTGCCTTTGGAAGTTCGATGCCAGCTTGTTCTCACCCTTGAAAGTAATTTGATCATTTGCCTGGAGACCCTAAAGAATTTTCCTTTATCGGTAAAGTCTGAGAGTCAATTTCTTTCCTGACAACAATTAGCTCTTACTGAATTCTTTCCTGTTTTTTGTTCATTTCTGCTCTTAGTTAATTAAAAAAACACATTTCAAGATGTTCTTCTAATGTCCTTCAATGCTTTGGCATATTTAGTTCAGTCTGGAGTTTCACGTAATAGTTATTGCTTTCCACATACCCTCCTCTCCCCACGGTGGGATTTCCACTAGAAGAAATGTTTTCATTCTTTTCTTGATTTCTTCTTCTAAGAGCAAAGTATATACTCCTTCTGCTACTGCTAAGTCACTTCAGTCATGTCCGACTCTGTGTGACCCCATAGACAGCAGTCCACCAGGCTCCCCCATCCTGGGATTCTCCAGGCAAGAACACTGGAGTGGGTTGCCATTTCCTTCTCCAATGCATGAAAGTGAAAAGTGAAAGTGAAGTCGCTCAGTCGTGTCCGACCCTCAGCGACCCCATGGACTGCGGCCTTCCAGGCTCCTCCGTCCATGGGGTTTTCCAGGCAAGAGTACTGGAGTGGGATGCCATTGCCTTCTCCGATATACTCCTTAAGTCTATTCATTTCCTGAGTGGGATTGGCAGTTTCGATGACTTTCAAGATTCCTAATTCATATGCATCCATATGCAGAGGACTCTCTCTCAGTTCAGTTCAGTTAGTTCAGTTGCTCAGTCATGTCCGACTCTTTGTGACCCCATGAATCGCAGCACGCCAGGCCTCCGTGTCCATCACCAACTCCCAGAGCTTGCTCAAGCTCATGTCCATTGAGTCAGTGATGCCACCCAACCTCATCCTCTGCTGTCGCCTTCCCCTCCTGCTTTCAATCTTTCACAGAATCAGGGTCTTTTCCAGTGAGTCAGTTCTTTACATCAGGTGGCTGAAGTATAGGAGCTTCAACTTCAGCATCAGTCCTTCCAATGAATATTCAGGACTGATTTCCTCTAGGACTGACTGCCTTGATCTCCTTGCAGTCCAAGGGACTCTCAAGAGTCTTTTCCAACACCACAGTTCAAAATCATCAATTCTTTGGTGCTCAGCTTTCTTTATGGTCCAACTCTCACATCCATACATGACTACTGGAGAAACCACAGCTTTGACTAGATGGACCTTTGTTGGCAAAGCAATGTCTCTGCTTTTTAATATGCTGTCTAGGTTGGTCATAGTTTCTCTTCCAAGGAGCAAGTATCTTTTAATTTCCTGGCTGCAGTCACCATCTGCAATGATTTTGGAATCCCCCAAAATGAAGTCTCTCACTGTTACCATTGTTTCCCCATCTATTTGCCACGAGGTGATGGGACTGGATGCCATGACCTTCATTTTTTGAATGTTGAGTTTTAAGCCAGCTTTTTCACTTTCCTCTTTCACTTTGATCAAGAGGCTCTTTAGTTCCTCTTCGCTTTCTGCCATAAAGGTAGTGTCATCTGCATATCTGCAGTTATTGATATTTCTCTTGGCAATCGTGATTCCAGCTTTTGCTTCACTGAGCCCAGCATTTCACATGATGTACTCTGCATATAAGTTAAATAAGCAGCGTGACAATATACAGCCTTGATGTACTCCTTTCCCAATTTGGAACCAGTGTGTTGCTCCATATCTGACTCGGAACTGTGGCTTCTTGACCTGCATACAGATTTCTCAGGGAGCAGGTAAGGCGGTCTGGTATTCCCATCTCTTGAAGAATTTTCCAGTTTGTTGTGATCCACACAGTCAAAGGCTTTGGTGTAGTCAAGAAAGCAGAAGTAGATGCTTTTCTGGAATTCTCTTGCTTTTTCTATGATCCAATGGATGTTGGCAAGTTGATCTCTGGTTCCTCTGCCTTTTCTAAATTCAGCTTGAACATCTGAAAGTTCTCATTTCACATACTGTTGAAGGCTAGCTTGGAGAATTTTTAGCATTACTTTGCTAGTGTGCAAGATGAGTGCAATTGTGCAGTAGTTTGAGCATTCTTTGGCATTGCCTTTCTTTGGGATTGGAATGAAAACTGACCTTTTCCAGTCCTGTGGCCACTGCTGAGTTTTCCAAATTTGCTGGCATATTGAGTGCAGCACTTTCACAGCATCATCTTGCAGGATTTGAAATAGCTCAACTGGAATTCCATCACCTCCACTAGCTTTGTTCATAGTGATGCTTCCTAAGGCCCACTTGACTTCACATTCCAGGATGTCTGGCTCTAGGTGAGTGATTACACCATCGTGGTTATCTGGGTCATTAAGATCTTTTTTGTATAGTTCTGTGTATTCCTGCCACCTCTTCTTAATATCTTCTGCTTCTGTTAGGTCCATACCGTTTCTGTCCTTTATTGAGCCCATCTTTGCATGAAATGTTCCCTTGGCATCTCTAATTTTCTTGAAGAGATCTCCAGTCTTTCCCATTCTATTGTTTTCCTCTATATCTTTTCACTGATCGCTGAGGAAGGCTTTCTTCTTTCTCCTTGCTGTTCTTTGGAATCTGCATTCAGATGGGTATATCTTTCTCTTTCTCCTTTGCTTTTTGCTTCCCTTCTTTTTCCAGCTATTTGTAAGGCCTCCTCAGACAGCCATTTTGCCTTTTTGCATTTCTTTTCCATGGGGATGGTCTTGATCCCTGTCTCCTGTAGAATGTCACAAACCTCCATCCATAGTTTATCAGGCACTCTGTCTGTCAGATCTAGTCCCTTAAATCTATTTCTCACTTCCACTGTATAGTCATAAGGGATTTGATTTAGGTCATACCTGAATGATGTAGTATTTTCTCCAGTTTCTTCAATTTCAGTCTGAATTTGTCAATAAGGAGTTCATGATCTGAGCCACAGTCAGCTTGAGATCTTGTTTTTGCTGACTGTATAGAGCTTCTCCATCTTTGGCTGCAAAGAATATAATCAGTCTGATTTTGGTGTTGCCCATCTGATGGTCAGATGTAAGCAGAGTAATCCTAGCTGTTTCCACAGCCTATGCTGCAGTCTGAGTGTCTGAGTACCTGCCCCCACAACTAAAGTCCTCTGCGGACAATAACCCAGAAGGTCCTGTTGTGCAGCACAGGGAGCTCTGCTCCGTATCATGTGGCCGCCTGGATGGGGTGGGGTCTGGGGGAGCACAGTACATGTATGTGTAGGGCTGAGTGCCCCTGCTCATCTGAAACCGTCTCAACATTGTTAATTGGCTATACCCCAATAGAAAATAAAAAGTTTAAATTGAAAAAAAGTGTGTGTATATATATATATATTATATATATAATATATATATATGGAGTTCTAATTCTTTGGCCACCTGATGTGAAGAACTGACTCATTAGAAAAGACCCTGATGCTGGGAAAGATTGAAGGCAAGAGGAGAAGGGGACGACAGAGGATGAGATGGCTGGATGGCATCACGGACTCAATGGACATGAGTTTGAGTAAGCTCTGGGAATTGGTGGTGGACAGGGAGGCCTGGTGTTCTGCAGTCCATGGGGTCACAAAGAGTCGGACACGCCTGAGCAACTGAACTGAACTGATACACACACATAAATATATAAAACGGAATCACTTTTTGTAGAGCAGTAATTAACATAACACTGTAAATCAACTATATTTCAATAAAATCATTAAAATAAAAAAGTAAAAAGCCATAAAGTGAAAGTAACTTAGTCCTGTCTGACTCTTTGAGACCCAATGGACTATACAGTCCATGGAATCCTCCAGGCCAGATTATTGGAGTGGGTTCTACTCCCTTCTCCAGGGGATCTTCCGGATTCAGAGATCCAACCCAGGTCTCCTGCATTGCAGGCAGATTCTCTACCATCACCAGGGTAGTCATTGGACCTATACATCTGAAAGTCACTCAGTCGTGACCCAGAGTTGGTATAGTCCATGGGATTCTCCAGGCCAGAATACTGGAGTGGGTAGTTGTTCCCTTTATCTAGGGGATCTTCCCAACCCAGGGATCGAACCCAGGTCTCCCACATTGCAGCTGACACCCTAAGCCCTGATGTGATGGGACTGAGGGGTGGGGCCTTTGGGAGGTGATTAGGTCATGAGGGTGGAGCCTCATGATGGGAATGGTGGTTTGGTGGGTTAGATGCTAAGTCATGTCCGACTCTGTGACCCCATGGACCTTAGCCCGCCAGGCTCCTCTCCCCATGGGATTTTCCAGACAAGAATACTGGAGTGGGTTGCTGTTTCCTTCTCCAGGGAATCTTTCCAACACAGGGATTGAACCTGAGTCTCCTGCATTGCAGGCAGTCTCTTTACTGACTAAGCCCCCAGGGAAGCCCAATGGGTCTGCTTCTAGCATCTGCTTTTTTCTGCTGTCTCGCTCACTTAGTCTTCATCTCTCAGGTGTTTTTCAGGAAATCCTGCTTGAAAAAATAATGAACAAGGTTAATGTGAAGGTTGGGATGATGTTTTTGTCTTTCACTGTTGTTTTCTCCCATCAGGCATCTGGGAGGCTGGTGGTCAGCTGGGGACCCTGACCACCAACAGTTCTGTTGCTTCCTGACCTGCATACAGGTTTCTCAAGAGGCAGGTCAGGTGGTCTGGTATTCCCATGTCTTTCAGAATTTTCCATAGTTTATTGTGATCCACACAGTCAAAGGCTTTGGCATAGTCAATAAAGCAGAAATAGATGTTTTTCTGGAATTCTCTTGTCAAGAGTGTATCTCTATTACCCTTTAATAAAACTTTGCTACACGAAAAGCTCCCAGTAGTCAAGCCTTGTCTCTGGCCCTGGATCGAAATCCTCTCCTCTGGAGGTCACCAGTCCTGGCGTAGCACACGGCTCACCACCGCAACCTTTCACTGGCACCACCAACCCAGTGCCAAAGCCTACCAGTGCAGCCTCCAAATGCAGCCCACAGCACCCCTGCCTGTTTCATCACTGAAACACCCTCTGAACCTTAGCAGACGCTCTCCTGGAAGGCTGGCTCCCAACCAAGCAGGAAGGCCATGTGTCCACGGCGCTGACATCCTTGCCCGGGCCCTCCCAGTGCAATCAGAAGAACTGAAGCCCCCGCCAGGCTTCAAGGCACAGAAGGCTGTGGCCGGAGACCCTAACTTACAGCCCAACCCTTGCCTGACCCTCAGATTCAGCCACTTGGGCCTCCTGAAGCTTATCAAATAGGCCAGGGCTCAGGCCCACGTGGTTGAGGGTCCTCTGCTTGACCCTCTCCATCCCCGCCCCCATTTTGTCTTCCTGACCTCCCCCCAGGTCTGTTTACCTGTCTGCTCTATCAGGGGTAAGGGCTCTGACTCCTCCGTGGGACCCCCAGCTCCGAGCACAGGACTAACACCAAGTATGCGGTCACAGTATTTGGGGAGTTAACTCACTAAACCATTTTTAGATACGCCACCTCATATTCCGTGGTCGTCTTCAGTGTAGGTAATCCCTTAAGCAAAGCGCACCCCAACAAATTACTAACAGTAATCAGGTCTCTAAGAGCTTGGAGATAATGCAGGCGATCCAGGCCAGGCTCGCGGCGAGGAGCGCGCTCCGCTGCCTGCGTCCGCCCGCGGAGCCCAGCGCCCGAAGCGCGCGCAGGCCCGCCCCCTCTGCGCTGGCCCCGCCCTCCGCCCCGGCCGGAGCAGGCCCCGCCCCTCTCCAGCCGGCCCTCCCTCTTTCCGGCCCCGCCCCTCCGCTCCGCCCTGCACAGACCCCGCCCAGCGCCCCGCCCCTTCCCATCCGGCCCCGCCCTCCGCCGGCCGGGTGTAGGTCAGCCCGCCGGCTCCCCGCCGCCGCGCCAGCCATGGTGAACTTGGGCCTGTCCCGGGTGGACGACGCCGTGGCCAGCAAGCACCCGGTGAGAAGGCCGGCCTGGACGCGGGCCCCGACCTCAGAAGCTGACCTGAGCGGGGCGGGGGCCTTGGTGGGAGTACCCTCATCAGGGAAGCGAAGAGGGACAGAGGTGTGGGACCCTTTTGCGGTGGCAATGGAGGCCTCCTGCCTGGGTGGGCAGGGGGGCAGGCGGGGTGTGGCTGGGCCCCCAGGGCCTCACGATGAGTGGTCCCCTCCCCCGGGGCCGGAGTGCGCCCTAGGGAGGGACAGGAGGGGCAGGGAACTGAGCCTTCAACCCCTTCCCCCTCCCAGGGACTAGGCGAGTACGCGGCTTGCCAGTCGAACGCTTTCGTGAAGGGCGTTTCCACCTTTGTCACAGGTAGGCTGGGTGCCGGGTGTGAGGAGGTCGCACCCTGACTCCCCAGCAAGTGGCGCCAGCTCACCAGCCCGCAGTGCTGGGAGCCTGGAAGGTGCTGTGGGCACGCGGGCTCTGCCGCGGTGGTCCCCTGGCCGGCCCCGAGGACAAGCTGGCTGATGGGGACCGTGGCTCTTGGCAGGCACGGGTGCAACCTTCGGCCTGCAGATGCTGGTTCAAAGGAAGCTTCCATACCCCTTTCAGTGGAAGGTGCTGCTGGCTGTGGGTGGGTACTCCAGCCTGGGACCCCTGAGGTGCACCTCAGTTGCCGCTGGCTCTTCAGCAGAAGTGGGTTCCCACTGGGGGTGGGTGGCTGTGGTTCTGGGCATGCCCATCCCCCTGACCCCTGCCCCCTGCTCCCCAGTCGCAGGCTCAGTGGCCAGCTACTGGGTGACCCGAGTGGAGTCGCAGAAATGCAGCAACCTCTGGCTCTTCCTGGAGACAGGGCAGCTCCCCAAAGACATGGGCACAGGTGAGAGCCCCCAGGGCAGCAGGACGCAGAACCGAGGCTGCAGTGCCCAGAATTGGAGGCAGCAAGCCCGGGTGCAAGGTGTAGGCTGCACAGGCCTGTCCCCTCGACGTGCACACGAGGGGCAGGGCGGGAAGGAGAGGGCCCGCATGCAGGAGGAAGACACAGGAGGGGGTGGGTGGCCTGGGGGGAGTGAGTGCAGAGGGAGGAAGGCAGACACCCCAAGATGAGCGGCTGGATGGAAAGGCCCTGCATCGGACACCAGGCTGGCTGATCTCAGGTCTGGCCTCCACTGCCTGCACCCTTCCTGTTCCAAGCCTCAGTTTTTGCCTCCAGAAAATGGGCACAGGGACTGGGAACAGCTTTGGGGTGTGGTTCTAGCTGTCTTCTCTGCCTCCTATAGATCGGCGCAGCTAGGAGAGCTCCAGCCAGGGCACAGAAGACCTGGGGCCAGACAATTCTAGAACACAGCCCTCGGCACCTCTGCACCCCAGGTTGGCCCTCCCCACACCCGTGGCCCCCGCACGCAGGCATGACCAGGTCTGTTGAACCTGTGCAGACTGCTCCTGCCCAGCCTGGCTGCCCGGGAGCTCAAGCCAGGAGACTCCGTTTCTGGGATGGCTGTCCTGCAGGTGGACACAGCGCTGGAGAGGACCAGCATGCCTCATGCACCTTTGGGGACAGCCCTGGAGCAGGGAGGGGGCTTCTGCACTCTGCTGCTCACACTCCCTTTCTGGCCCCTGCATCCCCCACCCACCCCAGTCACAGATGACAGTTCCCCTGGGGGCTGCGGAACTAATAAACACCTTGTCCTATTTCCCACCTAAGTTCTAAAGCAGTCAGGGAACATGTCGCAGCAGCAGGAAGATGAGAGAAACGTCTCCTTGGAACCACACCGCTGAGGGGAGGAGGCACCAGGGCAGTTCTGAATCTGAACCCCAGAATTAGACATCTGGCGGGCCCCACGTGCTCTCCACGCGGGCTGGGGGTTGGGGGAGGCACAGAGCAGATGTGTGCAGCCGAACAGCACCTGCTCTCAGGAGAGGAGGGCCGGAAGTGACCACTCCCACCCACCTACCATTCCAGCCCACCTATCAGATTAAGTCACTTCTCTCTGGGGGAGGAGGAAGTGAGGGGTGCAGGGGACCAGAGCCAGCTGACTGGAGCTCTGTCCACATGGAGGAAGGCTCCTGAGGGGGCAGGACTCTCCAGCTCAGCCACGGCCCACAGAGGGAGAGGGAGCGGAAGACATGACCCGAAACCTGGGCAGAGCCGTCGTCATTTCCATCAGGCTCCTCCAGAACACTGAAGGTGCACCTCCCAGGGCCTCGCTGCTCCAGGCCCAGCCCCGCCCTGCTGGCCTGGCCCTCACTCAAAAGAACATCTATTGCACACTTATGTGCACCAAGGAATCTGTGTGTAGGAAGGCAAGATGGTAACTGTGGCGTAAGTCAGCTAGAGTTTGCATTTTCTTTCATGTAGAAGTCCAAGTGGGTGGCCTGGGGCCAACAGGGAGTCAGGAACCCAGGCTCCTTTTACTGTGCTCTATGCTGTAAGGGCCCCCATTCCAAATCTTCCTCATGGTGCCAGGCAGCTGTACCAGCTCCAGCCATCATGTCTTCACCCCTGTGAAAAGGAAGGAGAAAGGGAGGGAGGAGAGTGATTCACTCACCACTCCTGCATTCACTCCATTGGCTAGAACTAAGTCAGGAGGGACGCCTGGTGCAAAGGCACCTAGGACGGTGGCCTTGCTCCAGGCAGCCACGCGTCCCCATGATCTCTGTCTGAAGAGAGGAGAGCCAGTATCAGGGGACAGGCTCTGCATCACACCTGGGAGAAGAGGGGCAGCGAAGGAGTAGACCGTGCCCACGGCAGGTCCTTCCTGAGGGTAAGACCTGGGCTCTGAGGGAGGGCAGAGGATGAACTTGGAGTTTCAGATGGGACTGAAAACCGAGAGTGAGCAGAAAGGAAAAGGGTCTGTGTGAGTGGTCGCAGAAAAAGATGCACACTGTAACAGCACATGGGTGAAGGCCATTGTCGTGGCTGAATTGTCTCCCCCAAGTTCACAGTGTGCGGCCCTGACCCCCAGGACCTCAGGATGTGACCGCATCTAGAGACAGGGCCTTTGGAGGGGTTGTTGTTGTTCAGTCGCTCAGTCATGTCCGACTCTGCGACACCATGGACTGTAGCACACCAAGCCTCCCTGTCCTTCACCGTCTCCCAGTTTGCTCAAACTCATGTTCAATGAGTTGGTGATGCCATCCACCCATCTCATCCTTTGTCACCCCCTTTTCCTCTTGCCCTCAACCTTTCCCAGCATCAGGGTCTTTTCTAGTGAGTCAGCTCTTTGCATCAGGTTGCCCAGGTATTGGAGCTTCAGCTTCAGCATCGGTCCTTCCAGTGAAGATTCAGGGTTGATTTCCTTTAGGCTTGACGGGTTTGATCTCCTTGCAGTCCAAGGGACTCTCAAGAGTTTTCTCCAGCACCACAGTTCGAAAGCTTTCTTTGGTGCTCAGCCTTCTTTAAAGGGGTAACTAAATTAATTAAATGGGGGTGGGCCCTCATCCCGTCAGACTGGTGTGCTTATCAGAGCAGATTAGGACCCAGAGAGTCCAGGGTAAGGACCCCATGAGGACACAGCAGGAATGCGGCATCTGCCAGCCTGGGGGAGAGGCCTCAGCAGAAGCAGCCCTTGATCTCAGACCGCCAGCCTCCAGGTTGCACGACAGTAAATTCCTGTTTTAGCTGCCGGGTCTGTGGTGCTCTGTTTCCGCAGCCCTGGCAAACTCATGCAGGTTGGGAAAAGTACCCCAGCTGGTGCGCACCCCCTGGAACCCCAGGCTTGAGCCACGTGGCTGTAAGGCAGGCTTGGACTAGGGTGCAGAGGGAGGACACTGGCCCCTCCTGTAGTCAGTTGAAGTTGTTGAAACTCACTCAGTTGTGTCCAACTCTTTGCGACCCCATGGACTGTAGCCCACCAGGCTCCTCTGTCCATAGGGATTCTCCAGGCAACAGTACTGGAGTGGGTTGCCATGCCCTCCTCCAGGGGATCATCCCCACCCAGGGATCGAACCGAGGTCTCCCGCGTTGCAGGCGGATTCTTTACTGTCTGAGTCACCCAGGAGGCCAAATTTATTTCTGGAGTAAGTGAGAGCTAAAGCCAGATCCAGGACTTCGCCAGGGAAGTGGAGGTCGAGCAGGGAAGGTTACTGAGAGATGTGGGGTGGTGAGGACTGAGGTTGGGGTCTCACAAGCCGGGTCCCCAGGGTGTGGTTTGAACTTGGGGTGGGGTGAGGGAATGGAGACCCTGTAGGCAGTGAGAAGTTGGCGGTTTTTCGAGGCTCCATGGAGGACCTTAGGGGTGTGGGGAGGACGGGGAGGGTGCAGTGTGAAGCCACCACAAGTCACCCTGCAGAAGACAGCGACACTGACCAGGGCAGCACTCCTGGGCAGAGAGCAGCAGGGAGACTCGTCTGGGGGAACAACTCAGGCTGGCTGGGGGCAGAGGGTGGGGTCACCAGGGAGGGCCGGGAATTCCTGGGTTCCCTGGGCATTGAGAACCTCGGTCCCTGTCACAATGGGCCAGGATTCCAGGGACAATCTAAACAGGTTCTGCGGAGCAGGCTCAGCACGGAGAGGGCGGGAGGTGCGGAGGGGTCCTGGAGGACCCCCAGGGCCGCCATGAAGATCCGCAATGAGGCAGAGATGGAGGAGCAGATCCAGGAGCTGAAGACCATCACTCGGCTCCAGGGTACGCCTGCCACCGGGTGACTCGGGGCTCCAGGTGCAGGACTGTTGGTCCTAACACAGAGACAGCCCAGGGCAAACTGGCTAGGGGCCAGGCCACTGCTCACCCACAAGCAGAGCTGGAAGGATGGATGGGAAGGGTCTGCCATGGGGAGGGGCTGGAGAAGCTGGGGGCTTCAAAGAGATTTGTGAGTATAGTGGGCCCAAAGCCAGAGGGGACAGGAGCGTCTGGGAGTGATGACAGGCCTGCCCATCCTGGCTTCCACCTGCCCACCCACCCCACCACCCAGCAACACTGTCCCCTGAACGCTGAGCACCGCTGGACAGCGAAGTGGGCCCCCATGCAGGCTGGAAGGAAGCTGCATGGGCTTAGAGACAGCAAACTCATGACCCCACTCCGGGCCTCCCCGGCCCAGAGCCTCGGCCACCAGGAATCCAGGCCCAGCCCTCGGCCCACATCCCACTGCCCTGCCCCTCCCCCACCCACAGAGCAATGTCGGGCGCTGCAGATCCAGTCCGTGAAGGAGAAGACAGTCAAGAACAAGGCCACGCTGGCTCTCCTGCGCAGCAACATCCGCCGCAGGTCCCAGGAGTGGGCTTTGGCCAAGAAGGTGGACTCGGGGCCCTTCCTGCTGCCTGATGGCTGGGGACGGCGGTGGGGGGGGGTGGGGGGGGTGCGCGCTGTAATAGCCTCTACCCCCAAACAAGTGGACAGCTGGCCCCTGCTTTCCCCACGCTGACCCCACCACCCACCTTAGGGGGTGGGGCCAGGACCCAACTCGGGGCCCTTTCTGGGGCTACCCCCTACGGCAGCCACTGAGGAAACACGGGAACCCCCCTCTCTGGACCCCATCACATCCGAGAGGGGATGACCTGATGGGGCCTGCAGCGCTCTGCCCCTTGCGGCCCCAGGAGCTGGGGTCTTGCTACTCAGAAGGGGCCTGGGGAGAGGGCCTGGAGGGGCCTGCGGCCGGGTGAACGCAGAGGGGATGGGCTCCCAGCTCACCGCCACCGCTCCGCAGTACGACCAGTGGGCCATCTCCAGGGCCTGTGGGAAGGACGTGCCCATGAGGCTGGCCAACAGCCGCTGCACCATGGAGGTAGGCAGCGGGACGGCCCCTCCGCCCCGCCCAGCCGGTGCCCCCCAACTACTCTAGGAGGTGGAGCCGGTGGGGAGCAGAGCGAGCGCCCAGCCCCAGGGTCCCTGCGGAGCTCCCATGTGCTCCGTGACCCCCCGCGCACCCACTCGCGGGCCGTGCCCTCCCCGGCGCAGGTGGCGCGGGAGAAGCTGCGCAAGTATGTTTTCGACCGCGTGAACGTGCACAACGTGCTGATCCACTTGGTGCGGCGGCGCGGGCGGAAGCTGGAGAGTATGCAGCTGGAGCTGGCCGGCCTGAAGAGCCAGCCGGACGCCACCAAGGAAGAACTGCGCCTGCAGCAGGTGCGGCCGAGGGGCGGGACTGAGCAGGGGGCGGGCCCTGGGGAGGCAGGGCTCATGTGCCGGCCGGCGCGGGGCTGCGTGGGACGGGGCTAAGTGAGACCCCGCCCCTAGGAAGAGAGGCCAGCCCCGCCCCCGTGAGTCTCTGGGCTCCCAGGTGGCCTGTCCCCAAGGCACTCTCAATGTGCCCTCCACCCCCCAACCCCAGGTCATCCGTCAGCTGGAGAACAACATAGAAAAGACGACGATCAAGATCACCACAAGCCAAAATATCCACTTCCTGTACATGGACCTGCTGGACCACCTGAAAAAGGTGAGCCCCCTCACCCCGCATCCCAACACCTGCCGCCGCATCTTGGTTCCAGGGAACCTAACCGCGCTTGAAGGGCGGGACTCTCAGGCCCCAGGCCGTGTGCAGGACTGGGATCTCCGTGGGGGCGGGGTCCTCCAGGGCAGGGCACCCCCACACACAGGGGCAAGAGACGAATCCAGCACCCTCAGGAAGTCCCCTCACATCATCCAGGGCTAGCTGCCTCTGCACAGGCCAGCAGCCTGGGCTTGCTGCCCACTTCTTCCAAGCCAGCCCCCAGGCTCCCTGCCGAGGAGACAGGGAAGCCCCAGGGGCCTTGAGCCCTCCTAAGAGGCAAGCCCCCTTCACTGGAGGCCCCCCCCAGGCCCCCACAGAGCAGAGCCCAGGCACCTGCCACAGGCCAGACGGCCAGAAGATGGAAGGAGGATAGGGCCCCTCTCTCATCTGGATGCATTCTATCCTCCCAGCGGTCCCTTCTTGCATTTTTAGAACATATGCATTAAAACAATACCTCCTGTGGCCACCTGAATTTTTTCTTGGTTGCATGGCACAGCATTTGCATTCTTAGTTCCTGGACTAGGGATCAAACTGGTGCCTCCTCCAGAGGAAGCCTGGAGTCTCAACCGCTGGACCGCCAGGGTAGTCCCCACGCCCATTAAAATAAAAGAACAACTTTCTGGGAGTCCAGAGGTTAAGACTCTGTGCTCCCAATGCAGGGGCACATGTTCGATTCCTGGCCAGGGAACTAACATCCCACATGCCACGTGGCACACCCCTTCCCCCCAAAAAAGTAGACATTAAAGATACTATATATTCTTTAAAAATAAATTTTTAAAAACAGTAGAGAGTCTACATAATAGTTATCAACAACAAAATACTAACAGCTAAGGTGTCTTGGACATTTGTGAACCTGACCCTGTGTTAAATAATACATCATTCTACCATCTCAATCCATCCTGAGAGCAACCCCTTGAAAGAGCCATTATTACCTGTTACACACGGGGACACTCAGGTTAAGTGGCTTTCCTACGGTCCCACGCTAGCTGGTCAGGTTAGCCTTGGCCCTGAGTCCTGCGTCTGACCCCACACCATCTACTTCACTTCAGAGAGCAGTCAGCCTCCCGGGGCTCCAGGGGCACCTCTCAGGTAGTCGGACTCCCCATCACAACTTCTTACGAAGTGTCTCTGGGTTCTAGCCCTGGGCAGGGAGAAGTCCCCCAGCAGGAGGCCGTTTTCCCTCTCAAAACTTTCCTTTAACCTGCTTTGGGCCTTGCTGGGGCCAAAGGCCAGGCTCTACTTGTCCTCTGGGCTCACACAGTCTGGGGTGAGGAGTGGAGAGCAGGCATGGTCCACTCTGGGGGACAGAGGAGAATCAGGAAGGGGCCAGGGGAGCCAACCTGGGACAGGCCCACAGCTCCTGGGCCATCAGGTGTTCTGCCCCCCGCCCTTGCCCTTGTGCTGCAGAAGCTGGCAGGATACCCCACAGAGCTGGACAAGCTGCAGAATCTCGTGACCAACTACTGCTTGGAGCTGTCGGACATGACAGTCATGTCCCAGGATGCCATGATGATTACAGATGAGGTCAAGGTGAGCTCCCAGGCTGGGGCCCTGCAGGGCTGTCTTGCAAACCTGTCTGGCCCAGGGCCCACCTGGACACCCCTGCCCACACCTTGCCATCACTGGAGGAGTCCAGTGGCTGCCCTGCCAGCCAGCTCTCCTCATCCCCCATGAGTCTGGGCAGACAGGGTCCCACCAGACACAGAATCCAGGAAGTAGACGGAGGAGACAGAGATTTGGCCTGGCCAGGGCAGGTGGCACCCCTTCACCCCGTCTGTGCTGAGGCCCCTGAAAAGCCTGTGTACCCCTCTTCATGAAGCAGGGCCACCCTGGGGTGCGGACCTGATCAGGGGGGCAGTGCACAAGTGGGTTCTGGGGGTGGAGATTGGGCAACACAGTCTTGGGGTCTAACAGGGCCAAAAGGAGCCATGGGGGCTGGAGCCCCCATGTGGGGCAGCATGTGGCCCCCGGGGAACCTGGAGCCCTGAGAGGAGATGGAGGGGACAAAGGATCAGATTCATGTTCCCAAACGGGTACGCTCTGACTGCAGAGATCAGAGGACCAGGGTCGAGATGCTAGTCACATGGGCGAGGCTCCACATGGTGGAGATGAACTCGAGGCCTTTAAGAAGTCACCCTGATGAGGGGTAGGGTGTTAGATGTGCAGGCCAAGGGAGAACGCAGGGTCCGGGACGTGTGAGCAGGCGGGGACGGAAGGACAGTAGATTTAGCCACCAAAGCCGGATGTGCTGGGAGAGAGGTGGTTTGGGGAAAGATGATGAGCTTTTGTTTAGACACATGGAATCCACTTTAGTGAGTTCTAAGGGGAGCTGGCAAGGTCTACAAGATGGCAGAGCAGAAGGATGTGAGCCAAAGGTCCATCTGGTCAAAGCTATGGTTTTTCCAGTAGTCATGTATGGATGTGAGAGTTGGACTATAAAGAAAGCTGAGTGCCGAAGAATTGATGCTTATGAACTGTGGTGTTGGAGAAGACTCTTGAGAGTCCCCTGGACTGCGAGAAAATCACACCAATCAATCCTAAAGGAAATCAATCCTGAATATTCATTGGAAGGACTGATGCTGAGGCTGAAGCTCTGATACTTTGGCCACCTGATGCAAAGAACCGACTCACTGGAAAAGACCCTGATGCTAGGAAAGACTGAAGGCAGGAGAAGGGGGTGACAGATGAGATGGCTGGATGGCATCACCAACTCAGTGGACATGAGTTTGAGCAAGCTCCGGGAGTTGATGATGAACAGGAAGGCCTGGCGTGCTGCAGTCCATGGAGTCACAGAGAGTCAGACACGACTGAGGACTGAACTGACCTGAAGGGGAGCTGGCAGAGGTGGCAGAGAGAAGTGTAATACAAGGGAGGGCTCAGAGGCCAGGAGAGGGGACACAGGTGCAGCATCCCAGATCAGGAAGACACTGGCTTAGCACCCCACACGGCCTTAGTGGGACAGACCCCCGCCCCTTCCCCGTGTCCCCAGATGAACATGAGGCAAGGGGAGGCCACCTTCATCGAGGAGCGCCGGGCACGAGAGAACCGGCTGAACCAGCAGAAGAAGCTGATCGACAAGATCCACACCAAGGAGACGAGCGAGAAGTACCGCCGGGTGAGCTGGCTCGTCTGGGCACTGCCCTCCGGGATGCCCAGCGCTCCTCAGCCCCGCAGAGGATGCCCCTCACCACACCTCCTCCTCCCTCTCTCCAGGGCCGGCGGGACTTGGACTTCCCCTCCAACCTGATGGGTCCAGAAACTCTGAAAGGTAAGCGCTCAGCTCCCACTGCCCCAGCCAAGGTCCAGAGAGGTTGGTCACCATGAGGCTGGGTGTCACCTGCAGTGGCCAGGGTGAGGGAGACCGATGAACCCCGAGCCCTCCCTGGCGGGCCCTGCACAGGCACACACCAATTGCCACAGCACTGGCTTCAGGGTGCTGCTACTGGCTCTGGGCTCTCGGCCAGGTGTGGCTAACCCCACCCCCGCACCCCACCTCTCAGCTGTAAAATGCACTCAGCAATGCCCCCCTGGAACCCAAGCCCCTCTGAGAAGCTCCACTAAGCCCCGCTACGCCAGCCGCTTCTGGTCCTGCTCTGGATGGAGCCGCTCGAGGGCTGGCTGAGGAGGGAGCCAGTTAAGATACAGGCAACTCTGAAGGCTACCCAGCTCTTGGGTGGCCTCCCCTGAGGACATGGGGGGCATCTGATGGCCCGCACAGAGCTCCCACGCCCTCCCTGCATGCTGGCCGTCCTTCCCCTCTGCTGCGCCCAGTGAGGAAGAGAGAGGCCTCCAAGGCTGACGTTGAATACCAAACGAATGTGACTGCTCTGGTGGAGAAGGTCAAGACTGCCGTGCAGTGCTCCCACCTCTGGGTACTACTCACTGACTCCTGGATGTGGGCAGAGGGGCAGGGGGAAGGGCCCATCCCCAGCCCAAGGCCCAGCTGAGCCCGGCCAGGCTCTGCAGACATCTTCACGTGAATGGAGACACAGGGCAGCAGCCCGCAGATCAAAGTGGACGGCCCCTGGGCCACAGCCAGCAAGCCTGAGCTGTGGTCCAGGATCGCACAGAGCCCACGGGAACTTGAGGATTAGACCCCGAGGGGGTGGCCTCCACCTCCGACTCCTTCCCCTTCCCAAACCAACAGCAGCTGCCTCTCCACCTAACCCCCCTTTTACTTTAATCCGCTCTGGGATTATTATTAGTAAACCTTGAGCTCCTGTCCATGGTCCTGACATAAGCTTGTCCACCCTTGGACAAGCGACTCAGAGCCACTCGGTCTTGGCGGTGGTCTCTCCAGCTCTTCATTGGGGTCGTCTGCCCGCTCCGCCTGTCGTGAGGGGTGGCATGCAAGAACACACACCGAGGGCCTCACAGGCCTTCAACACATCGCGTGGTTGACATTACTGACCACCGGGAGCCAGAAGAACCAGCTGCCCCCTGGCTCACAGCTGCTGCTTGCCCCACTGGCCCTGCCAGGACATTGCTGGACGGTTCCTGGCTCAGAAGGGCACGGAGGAGGACCTGGAGCTGCAGATGGAGGACTGTGAGGAGAGGCGGGCGCAGCTGGAAGCCTTGATGAAGAAGCTGGAGATAGAGGAAGCCACGCTCAAGTTCCGCCAGACGCCCAGCTCCGTCAGGTACGTGGGGGGTCCCGCCTCTCTCTGCACTGACGCCCAGCTCCGTCAGGTACATGGGGGGTCCCGCCTCTCTCTGCACTGACTGCCAGGCTTGGAGCTGAGCAGACCCGCTGCCTCAGGGCCTGGCAAGGGCGCTCCCCGCGCCCATGTCTTAGTTCTTGAGCCGGAATTAGCACAACACTCGCTCAGGACCCCGCTGCCATGCCCTCGGTCCGCCACCTCCCACCCTCATCCTCAACAGCTTTAAGTCTGTTGAGAAGAAAATGAACGATATGCTGAAGGAGGAGGAAGAGCGGCTGCAGCTGGCTCACAGCAAGATGACCAAGAGTCAGAAGCTGCTGCTGACCATCCAGACCGGCATCGACAACCTCTACATCCGCCTGATTGGCATTCCCCTACCCACAGGCCAGGTACCAGCGGAGCCGGGAGGAGCCCCCAGCACAGAGGGTCCCTGGGAGGGGCCAGGGCGAGACAACTGGTTCCTCCCCGCTACAGAAGGAAGCAGTGCCCTCGACCACCCTGGACATGTACAGCAAGCTGGCGTACTGCGAGGGCAGGCTGCTGTACCTGGCCGACCGAGTGCAGATGCTGGCCGAAACGGAGGAGGTAGCCCTGGGCCAGGGGTGCCTGCACGCCCCACCTGCCCCAAGGCTCACCGGCCCCGTGCCCTGCAGGTCAGCACCAAGGTGAGGGATGTGTTGGAGTCCTCCACCCTGAGGGAGAAGCAGAACACCAGGATCAGCTTTGAGGAGACGGAGGAGGATGTCATAGGTACAGGAGGCCCAGCAGCTGGAGGGGAGGCGGGGGCAGGCGGCCGGCCTGAGCTGTGCAGAGGCAGGGGCTAGGGGTGGCGCTTGCTGCATCTGACCAGGGTGACCTGGAGGGACAGTGGGGGCTAAAGCAATGGGAGGCCGCGTCAGCTGTACCCACGGGACTTTAACTGATGGAGGCGATGGGAAGGCACCAGCGCCAGTAGGCAGGCAGGGGGTGCCTAGGCCAGGGCCCCTATGGGGGTCTGTGTGGGAAGTGCAGGGCGCACAGCTTAAGACCCTCCCATTCTAATAATTCTGGCGCGTGTGGGGCCTCGGGGCTGTCCCCCTCTTGTCTGGCACCTGTCCCTGAGGGATTCAGGCTTGGCGTATAGGGTAGATATTAGCGGTCGAGCGTGGGCTCTGGAAGGACTGGGTGAACTCTCGGCTGTCTCTCTCCCCGGGTGTGCGAGACCCCAGACGCCAGACAGTAAGAAATACACGTCGTTGGTACAACGGGCCCTGCCGTGAAAGGGCGCCAGAGGACAGCCCAGGATCTGGGGACGCAGGTGGGGCAGAGGGGCTGCGGGCGCAGCTGCCCTCCCCCTCCTTCCTTGCAGAGACCTTCCAGTTCGCCGACGTGGACCACAGTTACGTGCCCTCGCGGGCCGAGATCAAGAGGCAAGGTCAGCGGCTGATCGAGGAGAAACTCAAAGTGGCCAAGAAGAAGAAGAAGTGACCGGAGGAGGAGGAGGAGGCCGCCCTGCCCCCCACCCCGCCCCCACGCTTGCATTGCTTACACAAATAAACATTTTTCCAGGACTTCGGGGCGCCGAGGGGACGCGGATGCGAGGCATCACGTGGGGAAGTCTGCAGGGAAGTGGGGTGCTCGGTGTGGATCTGGGTCCTGGGGTTCAGGGGCGAGGGTGAGCAGGAGGGTCCAGGCGGGGGCGCGGACGGGGATCCGGACTGAGCTGCAATCCGGGGGACAAACTCGTAAGGCGGGACTGCAGAGTCCGAGGCCCTTTGCCTGCACCGCGCCGCTCTCCCGTGACCCTCGCGGTGCTCGGTACCCTTGCGCCTCGCGCCCTGCGCCCCGCGCCTGCGGCATTCTGCGCATCCGCACCTCGCGAGCCGTACTCCGATGACCCTCGCGGCGCCCGGTAGCCGCGCACCTCGCGCGCCGCACTCCCGTGGCCCTCGCGGCGCCCCGTAGCTGCACGCCCCACGCCCGCAGCGCTATGCGCACGCGCGCCGCACTCCCGTGGCCCTCGCGGCGCCCCGTAGCTCTGCGCCCCGCTGAGCCGGCGCCAAGATGGCGGCGCTGACGAGCACAGAGCGGCCGCGCCGGGGGCCGTGGGGGCCGGAGCGGAGCCTCCGCAGCTGAGCCCCCGAGCTGCCCTGCAGGCCGGCGTTCGCCCGCCGGAACCCGGGGCATGGTGCGACTACCGCCGCGCCGCCGCCGCCGCTGAGCTCGCGGGCCGTACCGGGCTCGGACGTGGGAGCAGGAAGATGTTCTCCGCGCTCAAGAAGCTGGTGGGGTCGGAGCAGGCGCCGGGCCGCGACAGGAACATCCCGGCCGGGCTGCAGTCCATGAACCAGGCGCTGCAGAGGCGCTTCGCCAAGGGGGTGCAGTACAACAGTGAGTGCGGCCCGGCGCGGAGGCGCCTGCGGGGCATGTGGGGAGGGCGGGGGCCCGGCCGCGCCGCCCGAGTCTCGCTGAATCCGGGTAGCTCCGACCCGGGAAGCGCGCGGGGACTCGTCGCACCCCGAGGGCCTTGCTGTCTGCATTCCGGCCAGCTGAGCCCTTGTCCGTGCCTGCGCGGATGGCGGGGGCCCCGGGGCGCTCCCTTGGGGTCCGGAGGTAATGCGGGCCGGCGAGGAGGGCCCAGAGCACCGCAGGACCGGGGGCCGGGCGCCTCGGCCTGCGGCTCTCCCGTCTGGCCTGTGGGTCATTCCCCAGGAATGCTGGCCCGGCGGGGGGGACAGGCGTGCGTCTCGCGTGCACGGTGCGTCTGCGGCACCCTGACTGGCCCAGGTGACCCCGTCCGAGAGGGCTTCTTACGTAACGGGGGCGAGTCTGTGGTCTGTGACCCGGTCTGAAAGGGGTGGCGGGCTCTCCACCCGCGAGCCGTGTGGCCACGCGCAGGAGGACGGGGCCGGCGATCCCGCTGGCCTGCTAGTTTGACCTACGGGGTGTTTCTCTGTAGTCTTGGTATTCAGTTTGAAGAGAGAATGTCAGCTGCGCAGCTGGTTCTTGCTCCCCTTTTTTAAAAAGAAGCATTTGTAAGAGATATATTTAGAAGAACTTTAGAAGGAACAGACTCTTGTTACTGCAGAGCCTTCTCTTCTATGGGAAGGAGTTATTTACCCGATGCCCTGAAAGCCTAGATCGTTTCCAGTCCTCAGCTATAAATTATGTACAATAGTTTAGCTCCTAGACGCTGACTGCCCTCTTGACCTCTTTAAAGTTTTTCCGTCTTGCTGGCTTTTCGGTAGCGGTATTTGAAGTTGTTTGTTTTAATGTGTTCTCTGCTTCTAAATCTTTCCCCCCTAAGTATTTCTGTATATTGCTACAAGATATCGGACATTCCCCCATTTCCGACTTTCAGGGAAGCCTGCCAGTCTCTGTGATGAGCCCTGTATTTCAGTTAACAATGTGCCAGATTAAGAAACTGATTGGAAAGACTTGGTTTGAATTTAAAAGAGGAATCGTTTTGCACGTATTCTACCCAATTTTGTGTGTGATTCTCTCACATTCCCAGAAGAGAACAGTAAATCAAAATACTCATTTTCAGGGACTTCCCTGGTGGCTCAGTGGATTAAGCATCCATCTTCCAGTACAGGGGACACAGGTTCGATCCCTGGTCGGGGAACTAAAATCCCACATGCTCAGGATCAACTAAGCCCACGGGCCACAACCAGTGAGCCTACACACCCCAACTAGAGAGAGGCCTGTGCTGCAAAGACAGCTGCGGGCCACAGTTAGGACCCGACACAGCCAAAAGTAAATATTAAAAAAAAAAATACACTCATTTTCACACGTCTTATAATTCACATTTGGTTCCCGTTATTTAATTTTATTCAGTTCAGTCGCTCAGTCGTGTCCGACTCTTTGCAACCCCATGGACTGCAGCACGCCAGGCCTCCCTGTCCATCACCAACTCCTGGAGTTTACTCAGACTCATGTCCATTGAGTCAGTGATGCCATCCAACCATCTCATCCTCTGTTGTCCCCTTCTCCTCCTGCCCTCAATCTTTCCCAGCATCAGGGTCTTTTCAAATAAGTCATCTCTTCACATCAGGTGGCCAAAGTATTGGAGTTTCAGGTTCAACATCAGTCCTTCCAATGAATATTCAGGACTGATCTCCTTTAGGATGGACTGGTTGGATCTCCTTGCAGTCCAATGGACTCTCAAGAGTCTTCTCCAACACCACAGTTCAAAAGCATCACTTCTTCGGCGCTCAGCTTTCTTTATAGTCCAACTCTCACATCCATACATGACAACTGGAAAAAACCATAGCCTTGACCAGACGGACCTTTATTGACAAAGTAATGTCTCTCCTTAATTTTATTAGTTATAGTATTATTTGTTAAAACTTAATCTTCCTCCTTTGGAAACTGGCCTGGAAAGTGTTTACCTTCTGAAAAGCCCTCCCTGGTGGACACCCCCCTGGTTGGGGTTGGGGGGGTGGGTCAGAAGCAGAAAGGACACTGGAATCCTTCCAGAGAAGAGCCCCCACTTCAGGGATTGGGATTGCATGGCAGCAGATTCTGATGTGGAACACAATGCGTGAAATGTGGAGCGGTTGAGAAGCCGAGCCCCGTGCCTGTGTGACGTTTCAGGCTGACGCTGTCCCCGTCGTGGGCTAATACGCACTTTCCAAACTTTTTTACTTCCTTTATTAGTCAGCAGAAAAGAACATTTCTAGTACTTACTTTCCAAAACATCTTACTTAAGGAAGCACACCAGCCGTATGATAACTATGGACTCAGGATTTTTATGGGTAAAGAGCTCTTATAGAACTTTGTTCTCCTGCGGCAGATAAGTCGTTTTCTTGTAAATTGCTGTGATGGTGAGAAGTGACTCACATGCAGAGTCCCAGCATACACATCACATTTAGCATCAAAGCCCAGGTGAGCCACGGGACCACACCTGTGGGTCAGAAGCCATTCGCGTGTGAGGCGGCAGGATGGTCCCTGAGCTGTCTGCTCTTTGTGCTCCGGGTGGGCCCGGGTGGTCAGCTGTGTTTGCTGGAGTGAGGATGCACTGGTCTTGTGGATTCCATGCCCTTGCTCCGGGCTGCATTCAGAGTCCTGGCCAGTCAGATTTCAGTGCTAGAACTCAGGAAAGCTTTGAAAGGTTGGTCACCGGGAAAGGGCTTTTCCTTTCAGACATGAGCGGCTGCGTTTGGTAGACTGTGCGGCCTGCCCCGTCAGGGCTGGTGTGCGGATCCCCAAGCGTTGCTGTCTGAGACATGCTCCACGCTTTTCTTCATAGGTTTTCCTTCTCTGGCATTCATCTGCTTAGTAGATATTTACCGAGCGCTCATCAGTGAGAACCCAGACCATAGTCTCTGCGCTACGGGGCTTACATTTAGGGGGAGTGGAAGGCAGGCAGCGGGCACAAGACACGGTGAGTAAGCGGCCACACAGCCTGATGGCGGCCGAGGGCCTGAGCAGGCTGAGGGCTGAGGCTGGGGCTGCTGAGCCGAAGGTCAGCGCCGGCCTCACGGAGAAGGGCCAAGGGCGTGTTGCAGTGCAGTGAGGTCAGGAGAGGAGCGTGAGGCCAAGCCGAAGGAGAGAGGGAGACATGGCCTTAGGCCCTCATGGCCCTCCCGCCATGCCCCATCCCAGGGACTCTGTGAAGAGAGACCCTGGAGGTTGTGTTGGGAGGAGCTGCCAGGAGGGGGCCAGCTGTCCAGCGACCCCTGCTGGTGGCACCACCAAAGGGCATCGTGGGGTTTCAGTCCTGCCTCCTGCAGAGGGAATGCATCACTCCCATCCAGGATAGACTGGCAGCTTTCTTTTGTATTTTAAAAAAAAGATACCCTGTTTCGCTTGCAGTGTGTGGCAGTCTGGGTGAATTACTATAGAATCAGGGAGTAAAAGAGATTCTGGAGCCCTTAGCCAATCCCGTGTCTGTGGTGTTCCTTCCTTAGAATAAAAGGCAGAGGATAGAAAGGCAGCTGTTCTGTTCAGTAAAACGGCCACACGCTTCTCAGGTCAGGGCTTCTTGTCACTTCTTGAGTGAATCTTAATTAAAGGTTTTCCATTGAATCACTTAGTTTATCTGAGTGATGTCTAAGTTTCTAACATTGATTTGACTTTTTTACTTAGAAGTAGAGATCGGTTACTTTTTTTAACCAGATGAAACCAGGTCTTTCTGTTTATTTCTGGTATTATACACTTTCTTCTAATTGGCTTTTTGAAGAATAGATTTCAGATTTTAAAAGGATTTCAGTTGGAGAGAAAATTAACACTTTTCATTCTCAAAACAGAATAGAAAATAAATATATGTTAAAGTTGGTCAGTTCAGTTGCTCAGTTGTGTCTGACTCTCTGCGACCCCATGGACTGCAGCACACCAGGCCTCCCTGTCCATCACCGACTCCCGGAGTTTACCCAAACTCGTGTCCATTGAGTCAGTGATGCCATCCTACCATCTCATCCTCCGTCGTCCCCTTCTCCTCCTGCCTTCAATCTTTCCCAGCATCAGGGTCTCTTCCAGTGAGTCCGTTCTTTGAATCAGGTGGCCAAAGTATTGGAGCTTCAGCATCAGTCCTTCCAATGAATATTCAGGACTGATCTCCTTTAGAATGGACTGGTTGCATCTCCTTGCAGTCCAAGGGACTCTCAGCGGTCTTCTGCAACACCACAGTTCAAAAGCATCAATTCTTCAGCGCTCAGCTTTCTTTATGGTTCAACTCTCACATCCATATGTGACCACTGGAAAAACCATAGCTTTGACTAGCGGACCTTTATTGGCAAAGTAATGTATTTGCTTTTTAACACTTTTCTTCCAAGGAGCAAGCATCTTTTAATTTCATGGCTGCAGTCGCCATCTGCAGTGATTCTGGAGCCCAAAAAAATAAACTCTGTCACTGTTTCCACTGTTTGCCACGAAGTGATGGGACCGGAAACATATCAAAGAAGGAAACGGTTGTAAGATTATATCAAGAGTCAGAACAGAAAGGTTGTGTTTGAAAAAGAACCAAAGAGACCCTCCAGAAACGAAGAAGCACGGTCAGTAAGGCAAGAAGCCGGCGGACGGGTGACGCAGTGTAGTGTTCCAGCTGAAGACGGAGCGTGCACTGACGGCGAGGCGCAGGCTCGGGATGCGTGTGGCGCGTGCGCTGATGGCGAGGTGCAGGCTCAGGATGGAGCCGGGCATGCACACGTGCGATTGGAGTCTCAGAAACAAAGAGCAGGATGGACAGGCGGCCACTGCAGAAACTCAGGCCAGGCTCTCCTGCGGCTCACAGAGCACACGGAACGCCGAGAAGCCTGAGGCTGCGGCTTCTACACCCCAGAGCTGGACGCATCATGGGAATCTCAGGACAGCAAAGCTGAAGGGGAAGGGAGCAAACGGAGCGCCTTCAGAGAGGGATGAGAGCCCAACCCCACGCTGGCAGTGACCGCGCTGAGGGGCAGCTGAGAGCCCGACCCCACGCTGGCAGCGATGGCGCTCTGGGGTAGCCCCGTCGGCCTAGAAACGCAGGTGATCAGCCCTGCAGTCTGCGGGGGCCAGGCTCCTACCGAGATGGATCCTGGGCTGTGCACTCCAGGCGGATGGACGGTGAGCTTGGGAGATGCAGGAGGTCTGCAGGGCACAGAGATGGGGAACAGGCCTTGCGGCTGCCGTGGACAACACAGGAGGAGAGGCCAGAACGCTCGCAGCCAGCACACAGCCCCGAGCTGACCAGTGGCGAGTGGCGTCTGAGTGGGGGCCGAGGACACTGGCTTCAGACTTACCGTGGCAAAGGTGTGTGTCAGAAGCTTAAGAGCAGAAATAACTTGCGAATCTTCCAGGTAAATACCAGGCAAAAACAGGAATTTACAAAACCTTGCCCATTGTGAAAAGGCAGAAAAAAGGGGAGGGAACCTCTTGCAGGGACTGGAGACTGTCAGCTGCCAGGGAAGGCGACCATGCAGACTCAGCAGCAAAAGAAGACTGTGATTTGATTTCCTTCCGGTGTGTGATGCGTAAGAATGATGTCCAGCTCACAGTGGCACAGAAAGGCCGGAAGCGGGGATGTGGGACCAAGCCCTGGGTAGACATCGGCCACAGGGAAGCTGAGCCGTGGGCGCTGGGACTGGGTGCAGGGAACACAGCCGGCCCGGCGGGCGGAAGACCCGGTGGAGCAGCAGGCGCCTGCACCCAGCCCCCCAGACCCAGGCGCGTCCCTAACCCCCGTGGTCCCCACAGACAGCTGGGAGTGTGCGCCGTAAGGACCACGCCTGTGGCCGCAGTGAACAACGACAAGCACAGCTCCGAGGGGAAACTTGGAAACGTCTCTAAGTAATTTACAGGTTGAAGAAGTATTTGTGATTCCCCATATACTTGGGGTGGTCATCGACCTGAGAATACAGCTTGAAAACCCAGGAAAGAGAGCAGGATAAACCCCAAGGAAGTAAAAGGAAGTAAGTGACAAGGGGAAAAACAGAAGCAGGTGCTTTTTAAGAAGAATCAACAGAGGCGTCCAGCCAACCAAACAGGCTGTGTGCCCATGACTGGCCAAGCTGATGAACCCCTGGGAAGATGAATTAAAAAGACAAAACCAGTATCATGAAGGATAAAGAGTACACAGCTGCAGCCACTCAGTCAACGTGTCACGGTGACTTCGCGTCCCTCTGTTGGAAACTGAGAAGACAGCCCCCTAGAGAAGGACTGGGCGAGAATCATGGCGTCTGTGCCCCCAGGCCCAGCCCTGCCGGGCGCTCGGTGCTAGCCGGGGAGACGCTGCCCCAGCCCAGCCTGTGGCCTCCAGAGCGCCTCCCTGCAGGCTGCCCAGCTTCCCTCCCCAGAGGCCCAGCTGCCCACCCAAGGCCATCAGCTCCACCCCGACCCGCTGGTTCTGCCGAGCTCCCCAGCTCTCTGGAACACTCTTAGGCCGAGCCCCTGCCTTCTCTGCAGGCGGCAGGAAGCCCACTCCTCTGCAACGCCTTGGGACCTTGCCCCCCTCCCCACCTTGTCCCCAGCCCGCCCTGTCCTCCTGGGCATGTGCGTGAGCACGCCTCTCCTAAGCAGTGGCTGGGCAGCAAGGTAGAATCCAGGCTTCCTGCCATCTCCCCACGTGTGTCATGAGGAGCCCTGTGTCCTGCACCCAAGACGCAGGGCTGCGGGAAAGCAGGTTAAGGGTAGCTGTGGGACACGCAGGGCTGCGGAGGGGAGCGCACAGCCCTGCCTGCTCCGGAGGCTGCCTTCCTGAGTGCAGACTCCCAGGTGTGGGCCAGCTGCCCTGGGGACCTGGGGGTGAGCAGGGCTGCCCGCTCTCCAGCCTGTGCCCGCTGCCTCTTCCCCCAGGGCTCCCTGCTCGCCAGCGTACAGACATGAGTGTGCAGAAGGTGTGCGTGGATGCTTGCGGAGGAGCAGGTTTGCCTTGCTCTGATTGTTTGCCTGACCTGTGCTCTCTCCCAGTGAAGATCGTGATCCGTGGGGACAGGAACACGGGCAAGACGGCGCTGTGGCACCGGCTGCAGGGCAAGAAGTTCGTGGAGGAGTACATCCCCACGCAGGAGATCCAGGTCACCAGCATCCACTGGAGCTACAAAAGTGAGCGCTCTCCTGTGACCCCCGCCCAGCCGGGGGTCGGGTGGGTGTGGCCTGCCAGGAGGAGGGGGGCTCTCCTGTAACCCCTCCAGCCTGGGGTCAGGCAGGCTCAGCCTGTGGGGAAGGACGGGGCTCTCCTGTGACCCCCACCCAGCCTGGGGTCGGGTGGGTGTGGCCTGCCAGGAGGAGGGGAGCTCTCCTGTAACCCCTCCAGCCTGGGGTCAGGCAGGCTCGGCCTGTGGGGAAGGAGGGGGCTCTCCTGTGACCCCCAGTCTGGGGTTGGGCGGGCGCAGCCTGCGGGGAGGGAAGGCTCTGCCGTCACCCCTAGCCTGGAGTCAGCCCTGGGACGCCACACACGCTGCTTTGGGGTCGCCCTGAAGTCCCCGCTCCTGTAGGAGATTTGTCCACTTGGGGATTAGTGCCAGGGGCTGGACCCTGGCTGTCGGAGCAGACCGGCCGGGCCGGGTCGGGCTGGTTCCAGCCACAGCTTGCACTGGCCTCAGCAGGCAGGCTCCTCAGTCCTCGGAGCCCAGCTCTCTGCGGCCCTTGGGAAGCCCCACCCCCTCAGGGTCCCGGGAGGGGTTTGCTGGCAGAATCACCTGGTGGGCAGAGCACCCCTGGCAGCCACCCGGGCATGACCAGGATGGCGGGCCCCCCTCCCCTTGCGGGGGTCGGTGACCGCTGGGACCCTGCGGGGAGGCAGGGGAGGGACCCTGCGGGGAGGCAGGGGAGCCACTCTGCGTGCTTGGGAATCATGACAGTAAAAGGCCTTTGAGCCGTCTTAAACATTCCCTGTCATCAGAAAACCAGGCCCTGTAGGCCGGCAGCAGGATGCCCGGGCCTCAGCGGACCTCCCAACCCACCCGGCGCCCACCAGGCACCGTCTGGGCAGCCACACAGGCTTGGCGTCACCCTGCCCCGGCTGCACTGGGCCCCACCCCCAGGGTGCCCCTTCTTGGTTCAGGGTGAAGCTCTGTCCCTCCTCTGGGTGGCACGTACGTCTCTCCCCTTTCCCCACAGGATCCTTGGGAGGTGGGTAGCCCCCGACCGCCTGGGGATGTGCCCTGGACCTCACCCCAGGCTGGCGACCCCTAGACAGCGCTGCCAAAGAGCAGCTGTGGAGTCACTGGGACCAGGCCTTCCCGCAGCAGCCGGGGGCGCAGGGCACTAGCTGGGCGCGAGCCTGCCTCAGGGGTGCCTTTAGGACCTGGGGTCCTGTCACCTGAGCACGCGTCCAGGTTGCTCCCCGCCTCCCAGGAAGGAGCGTCCCGGACGCTGCGCCTGCCGCCTCTGCAGGAGCCCTGGGGGCGGCGCCCGGGGGAGTGTGGCGTCTGCACGGCCTGGAGGCCCATCTTTGGAGCCGCAGCCTGACCCTGGGCTCTGATCCTGCTGTTCTCCCTTTTCAGCCACTGACGACGTCGTGAAAGTTGAAGTCTGGGATGTAGTCGACAAAGGTGAGTCATACCCGTCGAGTTTTCTCTTCCGGCTCTCTCCACCCTGCAGCTGTCTGAGCGGCTCCTCCGCTGCCCCCTCGACCCGGCTCCCGGCAGGCTCACTGTTGGCTCCAGGAGCAGGCGGGCTGGCCGGCGGCCGGGCTCCGTGCCGGCTGTGATGTTGGCTTTGGGTCTGCGGTGGGGGGCGAGCGCCCAGCACTGCCCCGCGGGCATGAGGCCCCTGCCAGGGGCAGGGCGCAGGGAGAAGCCGCCCTGCTCGCGCCGCCCTCGGGCACAGCGCCTCCACCCGTGACTGTGTCCATCTGTCCTTAAGGAAAATGCAAGAAGCGAGGTGACGGCCTGAAGATGGAGAACGACCCCCAGGAGGTGAGCTGGTCCGTCCTGCGTGGCCCCTACTTCACGGGGCGGTTGTGAGCAGGCATCTGTGCTTCAGCCCCTCTGCCCGCCTGGCCCGGCCCTCCCGAGGACTGCATCTGCTGGCGCTGGAGGGACGCAGTGGCCACTCCTGAGCAGCCTGGAGTGGCGGACTGACCCGAGCTGCTGCTCACGTCCGTGACCCCACTTGGGGCTGCAGTGGCCTGGGAGGTGTTCATGTGGAGAGCCCACATCTCACTCCTGGCGCAGAGGCCGGGCCCGTAAAGGCACAGGCGCGCCTGTGGGTGTAGCTGGGCACACATGGGCCCCCTGTGGCTCCACGAGGACCCCACACGACTGGCAGCGCTCCTGACCTGTGACGGGCTCTGCCAGCTTCGAGGGCCTTCTGTTCACGGCTTCCTGACAGCGTGCCAGAAGGTTCCGTGAGCGCCGGCCCAGGTCCCCAACCTTCATGGACACGTTGCACTGCCCCAGCACCACAGCGTCCCTGGTGTGGGTTCTGGAATGTTCTCTGGCTGCGTCCTCGGGTCTGGGACGCGCTTCAGCTCACTAGTGCCCACGGCAGCACCTGTGAGCCCCACGCGTAGGACCAGCAGGCAGTGCAGGCCCTGGTCTGAGGGCAGGCCGTGTGGCCGCGCCAGTTAGCCTCGTATTGACTTTTTTCCTCCCCAAAACAAAAACACTTGATGTCTTTTGGGTACTCACGTGTGGGTCATGGCCCGTTTCTGAGGTTTGGTTCCCCGTCCGCAGGCGGAGTCCGAGATGGCCCTGGACGCGGAGTTCCTGGACGTGTACAAGAACTGCAATGGGGTGGTCATGATGTTTGACATCACCAAGCAGTGGTAAGGACGCTGGGCTGCGAGGGCGTTGCAACTCCCGAGACTACGCCCAGCGCTGCTCCAGGGCCAGCCTCGGGCTGGGAGCGCCCCGGCCATTCAGCCTCGTGGAGCCACCGGCCTGGGGGCCTCAGCACTTGAGTCTGGAAGTGGGCCAGGTGGGGTGCTCACGTCTGCACCAGGCGGCAGGCCGGGGTGGGGAGGCATGCGCCCCCCAGCTGTGCGGCCCTGCTAGCGTCGAGTGGCCATTTGTGTGGGGATCCCCAGATCCCACGTTCCTAGGCTCGCTGGGGGGCACATCGCTGTGGCTCATCACAGCCGAGGCTCAGGAGCAAGATGAGCAAAGAGGGACTTGCAGAGGTGTGGGGACACCCTCCACCAGCCCCGAGGGTCGTGTCTGCGTGGGCTCTCGTGGGTGGGGCCTCGTCCCTCGGCTCTGAGCTGTGATAGCACCACCCGTGGCAGGAGGCCCAGCGCCAGGCCCTTCTGACGCCCGGGACCCCGGCTCTGGGGGGCGGCTGGTGGCCGACAGGAGCGTCCTCCCCGCGTGACTCGGGCCGGCCTTGCCAGAGGCCTTTCCAGGCTGGTGGCCTCGAGTCTGCGCGCTGCCTGGAGAGGACATGCAGGGGAGCTGCGGTGGCTGCGCAGCTGGGGACGCTCGGAGCAGCCCGGCCGTCCCCGAAGCCGCCGCGAGACCTGCCGGGACACGGCCCCTCCCAGCGTGGGCGCTCCTTTACCACGGGCCCTCCATGTCATGGCTGGACAGTCTCCCGGGCTTCACCCACTCACCCCAGGGTGCCCGTCAGTGACTTGGGTGTCTGGGGTCTAACACAGCTCCAGCCTTGCCTAGCGCTCTGGGGACCCGCCCTCCCACCTGCAGGGACAGATGGCTTAGTGCCCACAGAGGACAGGGTGCCAGTCCATGTGTGAGTGGCCCCCAGTGGCGGCAGGGTGCTCAGCAGGAAGGGCCGCTGCGTGCCCAGAGCTCGAGGCCAGACCCCCTGCAGGAGTAGCAGGTCTGCCTCTGGGCACAGCCGGCCTGGGGGGCCCGCCCCGGGGCTGGGGGTGCCGTCCCCTCCTGGGAGCAGTGCGGGCGCTGGCACGGCCCCTTGGCCTCGTGTGCCCTGTCACCACTGCTGAAGCTCCTGGCCGTGGCTGGATGAGCTGTGACCAGAGGCCAGGAGGACGGGGAGCCACGCAGATGGATGTCCCCGCACCTCAGGCTGCTGGCTGGGGAGGGGGCGGGAGGGAGGCTGAACCCACCCAGGAGACCCGGTGCGGGTGGGGAGGTTCGCTGCCCCAGAGCCCCAGGGAGCATGGCTCCACTTCGCTCCTGCAGTGCCGGGCGCTGTCCCCGTCACCAGAAGAGGGCGCTGGGACACGCCAGCGTTTCCAGTCGGGGAGCTCAGTGTGCACAGAGCGTGCACACAGCGGCCAGAGGTGGGTGGGCTCCGGGTCAGAGCGCCCTGAATCTGGGCACGGGGGTGCACTTCCTTGCTCACCACTCAGGAGACAGGAGCGTGGGCCCCATGCCCCCACTGAAAGCAGCCTGGGCACACGGTGCCCACAGAGGGTGCGGACGGGTCTGGGGACACGCGGGTACGGGGCGACCCCTCAGGGTGGCTTGCAGGGTACGTGGCGTGCACCCTGGGGGTCCTCTGACGCCGCGCCCACGCCCTTGGGTGGAGGCTCAGGCAGGCCTCTCCCCCCATGTGCCCCCGAGGACCTTCAACTACATCCTGCGGGAGCTGCCCAAAGTGCCGACACACGTGCCCGTGTGCGTGCTGGGGAACTACCGCGACATGGGCGAGCACCGCGTCATCCTGCCCGACGACGTGCGCGACGTCCTCGACCACCTGGACAGGTGGGCCCACGGCTGCCCCCAGGCACGCCCGACCCCCCCACCGGGACGCTCCTGTCCCCCTGGATCGGCCTGCTGCACTGCCCCTGCCCGAGCCCTGGCCACCCCCCCCCCAGCTGCAGGCCCCGGGCCCTCCTGGAGACTGACTCGGGCAGGGTCACGGCTGAGCACCCCCAGTGTGCGGCAGGGATGTCGGCCCGGTCCCTGGGCCAGCATGGGTGGGGTGCACGGTGAGGCCGTGCAGGGGCAGACGGCCCCAGCTGCCTGGTCTTGGCGTCCACCAGAGGGCGCCCTGCCGAGCAGAGCCACCTGAACCTCGTGTCTCCACCTGGGACGGTGGGCCTGTTACCCACTGGCCGACCCAGCGCCCGGGGGCACTGCCCCCAGGACGGCCTAGCCCGGGTTCATCCTCGGCCCAGTGCGCCCCGCTGCCCCGGCCGCCTCAGGCTCTCCGACTCTGCTCTCCTGCGAACAGGCCCCCGGGATCTTCTTACTTCCGCTACGCTGAGTCCTCCATGAAGAACAGCTTCGGCCTCAAGTACCTGCACAGGTTCTTCAACATCCCCTTCCTGCAGCTTCAGGTGAGCACCGCCGGGGTGCCCCAGGCTGGTTGGGGAGCTGGGCCCTCCCCAGCTTGTCTGCGCGGGTCTTTCTCGGTGCTGTGGCCTGTGGCAGTGACCAGCCCTCGTGGGCGCCCCGCTGCCCCCGCCGTGGGCCTGGGCACTCTGCCGACAGCTGCAGGGGCTGAGAAGCCCGCGCCCTCCCCCACCGGGCTGGCCACCCTCTCTGGAGTCTCGCTCTCCCTTTTGTGGGGGGATGCTCTTAGATTTACAGAAAAGGCTGAGGCTTTCTGCACCCTGGCTCAGCTCACCCCTGCCTCGCCACAACAGTAGCCCCACACGTCACAGTCACAGCTCTGCAGGCTGCAGTGGCTCTTCAGATGTGTCTGGCTCAGTGTCTGACCTTAGACAAGCAATCGGCTTTCAAGGCAAGACCCCAGAGGTGACAGCCTTGCTCATCACGGAGCACAGACACACAGCACCCCATGTCCGTCCCTGGGGTGCTGGTTTGTGGCTCTTGCCGCCGCAGAGGCCTCTCGCTTCCTCTGAAAGGGTACAGAGCTCACTAGTGAGAGCGGCTGTCTTTCCTCCTCTCTCACCTTCTGAAGAGACGAGGCCCCTGAAGGCCAGGATGCAGGCACTCACCCTTTACCTGCCCTTTCCCTGGGCACCCTGGGGGTTGATCTGCGTCACCCTTAGGGGTGCCTTGAGCTTCCTGTCAGAGCACAGCATGCACACAGTCGCAGGAAAACACCCCCAGCGTGGACTGAAGGGCAGCAGTGGACAGAGCGGAAAGTGGAAGCCATCCTGCCACGGAGCACCGGGCCGGCAGGAAGCGCGTGTCTCAGCAAGTGCTGGAGCTTCCCGAACCTCAGGGCACCTGTGTGAACAGGGCGCTGTCTCGGGTGCTTTGCGCACATTGCGACCTCTGCCCCTCGAGCCTCACGGAGCCACCCAGGCATCTCACTGGCCCCTGGGCGCGGCCCTGCGGGCTCTGGGCTCCGCGGTGGCCTTGTCCGTTGGGGGCCGCCAGGCCGATGGGCAATTGATCACACCAGGACAGCCCCGGCTCAGCCTCCTGCTTCCTGTCTGCAGAGGGAGACGCTGCTGCGGCAGCTGGAGACAAACCAGCTGGACATAGACGCCACGCTGGAGGAGCTGTCTGTGCAGCAGGAGACCGAGGACCAGAACTACGACATGTGCGTGTGGCTGGGCCGCGCTCGCGCTCAGACCCCCGGGCGGGCTCTGCGGGAAGGCGGGTGCGTGCTGGGCCAGGCTGCGCCCCAGCCCTGCTCTGCACTCGGCGGCGGCACGTGCGTGCCTCCCGCCACGTAGACGTGTCTGCACGAGGAGCTGCTGCTCAGAGACACCGAGTCACGTCAGCTCTGAGTTGGTACAGGCCCTGGGCCTTGCTGCAGTCAGGTCTCAGCCCTTCCTGGGAATCAGATGAGACAGCGGCTCTTCCCCAGCCTCCCTGGTATGGGAGGTCAGGCACATAGGCTCTGCCGCCCTGCCCACTGAGCACTTCCGCTGGGCCTGCCTCACTGAGTGTGATGGGCGCATGGAGTGGCCACCTGTCTCAGGGGCAGGGGTGGGGGTGCTCAGGCCTGGTGCAGCTGTGGGCATCGACTGCCTGGTCTCCCCGCCTCTGTCCAGACCGGCCCAGCTGCTGGCCACCTGGTGTGAAGCCCAAGGCGCCGCTGACCAGCCTCGTGTCCATCCCAGGCCCCTGCACGTCCGGCGGCCCTGTTTGCCAGCCGAGGCCCTGTCCCTGTTTTGATGTCGGTGTTCCTGGGTGACACCCGTGGAGACAGCTCCTTGCCCCTGGGAGGGCGCAGGGGGGGAACCCAAACCTCCAGGCCCCTGATAGCAGAGGGAGGGGTGTTGTCCGAGCGCGTCCAGCGGGATGGCTGACCCATGGAGAGCAGGCCTGGCAGGCACTCCTCTGACACACGACAGGGCGGGTCGTGGGCACCCAGAGCGCGGGACAGCCCCGTCTGCCCGAGGATCAGGTTGGCTCCTGGGGTGGGCATGTCCCTTTGGGGAAGGCCTGGCCCCAAATTCCCACTAAACTGTGTCCTGTGCTCTACTGGGTGTTCTTGGGGCGGGGCAGCCGCTGTTCCACCTGCGCCTCTGGTGGGACCCTCCTGTCTCCTTGCCGCCCCAGGGCCTCAGGGAGGGACTTTGGGGCCTCCCCGGAAGCAGGTCCAGCTACTGGTTCTGACACAGAGGGGCGGCAGGGTGGGGGTGTTTTCACCCCGTCAGGCTGGCCTTGCTGCAGATGCCGGCCCCCACACCCCCACCCCCACCAAGGCTGACCAGCTCCCGCCAGGTCTCCAACTGAACGTGGGCACCAGGTCCCCTGGGGAGGTGGCAGCTGGAGCCCCCCCATGGTGCCCACCCTCCACCAGCCCCCAGGACAGTCCCTGGAGAAGGCGGCACCCTGGGGGTTCAGCAGTGGTGTCACTGCGGCCTGCCCTGAGCCGCTGGGGGACCGCCAAGGTCGGGGGCGGACCCCACCCCAGCCCCCGCCAAGACCCTGTACTGTGCCTGCCCCTCCCCGTCTCCACACAGCAGCCTAGAGGCAAGGACACCGGCTCTCCATTGCACACCTGTTTGAAAGCTCGTCCCCCAGAGGAGGGCCCTGCTCAGGCTTCCATGCTGCCGGTGTCCTCAGCCAGGGGGAGGTGGTGCCCAGGACTCCGGGGCAGGGACCCTGTCGCCATCAGCACAGCAGCCCCAGGGACCTCATGCAGGGAGGGCTGTGTCAGGGCGGCGGTGCGCTCACACACATGGAGGGCTGTGTCGGGGCGGGGGGAGTTGACGTGGTCCGTTCCCGCAGCTTCCTGGAGATGATGGAGGCGCGCAGCCGTGGCCACGCATCCCCGCTGACCACCAGCGGGCAGAGCCCGTCCTCCGGCTCCCAGTCCCCCGTGGTGCCTCCCAGCACAGTGTCTACGGGGAGCTCCAGCCCCAGCACGCCCCAGCCGGTTCTGCAGCCACCCCTCCAGGCCCCCCCGGCACCCCCTGCCCCTGCTGAAGCCCCGCCCCTGCCAGCCGCACCTCCCCGACGCAGCATCATCGCTCGGCTGTTTGGGTCCACGCCAGCAACAGAGGCGGCCCCCCCGCCCCCAGGTAGGCCCCACCTCCAGGGACGACCCCAACCCCAGGGAGGACCGGAGGCAGGCCCAGCCTTCCCGAAGGGGAGCAGCCCTGTCTGTCTCCCCCGCCCCGGGAGGGACAAGGTCCCCCATCCTCCTGGGCAGGCGGCCCCACAGCCCAGCCGTACCATCCCGTTCATGGGCCAGATGGGGGGGTTGGTGAGCACGAGCTGGCACCCACTGTCCCCAGAGCCGACCCCAGCTGCAGAGGCCTCCCAGAAAGTCCAGAACGTGGAGGACTTCGTTCCTGAAGACAGCCTGGACGGCAGTTTCCTGGAGGACACAGTCCCTGCCAAGGATGAGAAGAGACTGGGAGCCAGGGGCCCCCAGGACAGTGACAGGTGAGGGCAGGGCCCAGAGGCAGCGGGCAGCTGGGGCCATCCTCAGCCTGGGCCTCTGCCCATTAGGTGTGGACTCCGGGAACACACGCCCGTCCACATCTGGGCACTGGGACAGAGCAGAGGTGCGCGGAGGAGGAAGGGAGAGCAGCTTCAGGTCACAGCCTGACTCCTCGGTGTCGCGACTCAGCAGGCGTCCCCCTTGCCTGACCCTGGGCTGCTGCTGCTTGAGAGCACAGGCCGGGCCTGCTGGACGGAGCCTGGGGCAAAAGAGCCGCTATGCACTTCTCCCCGGGGGCAGGGCGGGTGTGAAGGGGAGGCTCAGGCTTGTGGCCACCTGCGGCCCCTCCACGCCCTCTTCCAGCACCCCGTCCCCTTCAGACCCGCCCCCACCCCTGCTTTTCTCACACATGTGGCGGCCCCCCCCCAACAGGGCTGCCCTGGCAGCTGGTGCCCCTTGGCCGTGTCCACGCAGGGCGGAGCAGCCCCACAGGCCCAGGCCTGGAGGCTAGAGTGGGTGCTCTGGGCCCTCCTCGTGACTTCTGACTGCTCCGCCCTCCCTGCAGCGACAGGGAGACCCAGGCAGGGAACCCGATGGTGGCAGGTTTCCAGGACGACGTGGACCTTGAAGATAAGCCTCCCAGCAGGCCCCTGCCACCCACGGGCCCCGTGCCCAGCGAGGACATCACTCTGTCCAGCGAGGAGGAGGCAGAGGAGGGGGCAGGGCACCCCAAGGCTGCAGTCCTGGCCCCCCAGAAGTGTCCTGAGCCAGAGACCAGACGGTGTGTTGGGGCGGAAGGGAAGAGGTGCCAGGGCCCTGGCGGGAGGGAAGGCGGGAGGCGGCCTCAGGTCCCTGACGCTCTTCTGCGTCCCCAGGTCCTCCACAAAGGCCTTGGGGCCGCCCCGGGACGCGGCTCCCAGGGCGGCAAAGCCCCGCCCCGAGGGCCCCTCTGGCAAGCTGGAGGAGGGCACGGATAAGCCAGTGTCGTCAGAGAGCGATGCCGAGGGGCCCATCGCCGCCCAGATGCTGTCCTTTGTCATGGACGACCCGGACTTTGAGAGCGACTCAGATGCTCAGCGGAGAGCGGTGAGGACCAGCCTTGCACCCGTGCTGCTTGCGAGCCCAGGGCAGCCAGGTGGGCGGGGGTCGTGCCGCCCGATGCGTGGGGGCTCCCAGGGCTAGGTCAGGCCCGTGGGGAGTGCAGGGCTGCCCCACGGGGCGCCATGTACAACAGGCCCAGCTGACCCTGCTCTGGGGATGGCTAGGGGGCTGCCGCGTCACAGCTGCCACACGCAGGCCATCGTCACTGGGGGGCCCCTGGCCTGGGGCGGTAACGGGAGCCCCTGGGGGTCACGTGACAGCCAGGGGGATGCGGGGGTCTGCGGTTGACCCGCCTGCTCCCTGTCCAGGGCGAGTTCCCTGTGCGAGAGGACCTCTCCGACCTGACCGATGAGGACGCTGGCCCCGTGCAGCCCCCCGCACCCCCCAAACCCCTGGCCCCCTCCTTCAGACTGAAGGACGACTCTGATCTCTTCGGGCTGGGGCTGGAAGAGCCGGGCCGCGAGGACAGCAGTGAGCAAGGTAGCCGCGTTGGGCCTGCCCCCTCCTGCCAGGCGCCAGCTGACCTCGCCCTCGCCCTGAACCCAGAGCTCCGGAGCAGGGGCACAGGGGCGGCAGGCAGGCCCCCACAGGGCCGGAAGCCCCGTCCCCAGCCCCGCTCTGCGTGGCCCCGCTGTTCTCTGACCACCTCCCAGCTCCCCAGGCACCTGACCTGCAGCCCACGGGAGGCCTTTGCAGGCGCGGGCGGTGGGCGGGAGCGCTTCTGGGCCGCGGTCCTGCCCTGCTTTTCTGGCCTTCCGCAGAGAGAGGGCCTGGTCTGTGGGCCCGTGGGGACCCACAGTCTCTGGCTGCCTGCTCCTGGCGTCATCCCAGTCTGGGCCGCTGGAGCCTAGAAACCGACCTGGGGCCTCCCTGGGCCTTCCTCGTCCCCAGAGCAGAGAGGAAAGGACGTCTGTCTGCAGGAGTGGCCCGGGCCCTGCCCAAACCCAGGGCAGAGGCTGCAGGGCTAGGTGCTGGCTCTGGGCTGTGCTCACGCTGGGGACCCAGGGACCCTGGCTCAGACCAGACTTGCCCACCCCCGGCTTAACCCAGGCTGCTGTTCCCTGCCAGGCCCAGGGCGGGCCTGGCTTCGGGCCGGGGCACTGACGCTGCCTCTCCTCTGCAGATAAGGAGGGCAGGCCCCCCGCGAAGGAGAAGAAAAAGAAGAAGAAAAAGGGCAGAGAGGTACCTGAGCCCCCCGGGCGCCCTGGGGCGGCCCCGCTCACCCAGCCGCCCTGACACCGCGGTGTGCCCCTGTAGGAGGAAGACAAGGCGGCGAAGAAGAGGAGCAAGCATAAGAAGAGCCGGGAACGGGCGGACGACAAGGGCAGGGACGAGCGGCGGCGGCGGCCCCGGGGCCCGCAGAGGACGGCCCTGGACGAGCTGGAGGCTTTTCTGGGCGGCGGGGCGCCTAGCGGCCCCCTCCGGGGCGGCGGCGACTACGAAGCGCTCTAGGCCCCGTCCTGCGGACCACGGAGGCCTGTGCGCTGGGGGCTAGGCCTGCCCTGCAGGGAGGGGCGGCGGGCAGCCGGCCCCCCGCGCTTCTCAGGGATGGGACAGGCCGAGGAGGCCCGTGAGGCTGTTTACAGGGGGGGTGCGTCCCCGCCGGCCCCTGCTCGCCCCCGGCCCGCTGCACGCGCTCACCTGGCCTGCTGCATGCGGGCCGTCCCCGCTTCCTGCTGCGGCTCAGCCGGCGCCGCAGGCCTCCGTCCCCCGACCCCGGGACTGCTGCGCGCCAAGGCCAGGCAGTGCTGGCGCCCCTGCGGGGGTGGCTCTTTCCAGGCACGGCCTCTGGCTTTGCACCTGAGCTCGGGCATGCGCGGGCCGAGCAGGAGGCCCTCAGCACTCGTGTCCTTCACTGTCCTCCACACTGCTCGGACCATAAAGCTCTCCTGTTTTACTGCGCATCCGTGTGTGCTGCTGCTGCCAGGGGCCCGGCCCAGGTGGGCAGGAAGTGGGTGGGCAGGAAGGTCCCGAGCTCCCTGCCTACAGGCCATGGGGCCCTTTCTCCCCGAGAGGTGACTGCTCTTGGGGTAGGAGGCCTCAGGCAGGCTCTGCCCCACTCGCGCCGTGCTGCATGCAGGCGGGCCAGCACAGCCGCCCTCCGCGGACCTGGTCCCACCCCTGAGGGCGGCTGTGCACCCCTGCTCCCACCTGGCACTGACCTCAGCCCTGCAGGCCCCTCTGGCTGGCATTAGGGCTCTGCCCCACCCACAGGTGCCCGAGAACTGTTCCCTCCAAAGGCGTACAGACTGCCTTCTAAGGACGAAGAGAGGGCGGTGGGCAGGCCGCCCTCTCCCCAACTCAAGTGCCCAGAGAGCCCCACACCCAGGACGCAGATGGGCAGCCATGACTGGGCAGGGGCCGGGCACCACACTGACCCATAAGGGCACCTGTAACCCAGTTCGTGAGGCTGGCTGTCATTGTAGTGCCCACTACCATGAGGACCAGACTGACCCGGACTGGCCCAAGGGCCCCTCAGCTGACAGGCCAGAACGTGGCTGCCCTGCCCCTGGGAGCTGCAGGCACCAGCGCCCTGCCCATCTGCCAGCCTGGACTGTTTCCTGGCTCAGCCTCATGTGAAGGGCTGGAGGGGGGATGTTACCATGCAGTTCTGGGGTGTGCACACCTGACCAGGGCAGTGGGGCCTCCGCCTGCCTGGACACGGGGGAGCAGAGGAGCTTGTCCTTCTGGGGAGGCCGCACAGCGGGAGGACAGGAAGCAGCAGGGCCCTGGGGGTGCCCACGTGCCCGGGGAAGGCTTGGCGAAGACAGGCCTGAAGCACAGAGGCCAGCAGGGCATAGGGCTGCCCATCTGCTCCTGCCTAGGCTGGCCGCAGGCGTTTATTCCGGGAGCTGTCCGCAGCGCGGCCAGGACTTGGGCCGCCTCCAAGGCCGGCCAGGCTGCCGGCTGCCCTCCAGCAGATGTCCGGGAGGTGGGGACGAGCAGGCTGGGCCAGGCGCTCCTCGGCCCGAGGTCTTCTCGCTGGACCCCAGGCATGTATCTTGAGGGCTCAAGGAGCCCCTCACCGCGCGGCCGGCTCGGCCCCAAGCAGGAGCCAGCGCGCTACGCAGGTCCCCGGCCCACCGCGCGGTCCCTTTAAGTGCAGTCCCGCCGGCCGCCATCGGGGGCAGCACCGAGCGGCCCGGCAGCCTCACGCCGCTGCCTCGAAGCTTCTGCCGGTGCCGGGGCCGCGGCGGCGCGGGGGACGGCGGAGCGCGCGCGGGCCTGCGCAGACCGCCGGGCGCGGTGCGGGAGCACCGCCCAGGTAAGGGGTCCAGGCCGCTGCCCCGCGGATCTTCTGTGAGTGCGGCGACCAAGAGGACGGGGACGCTGTGCCTTGGAGGACGGCGGTCCCCACCCCCGGGGGCTCGGGGCTGGGCCGGGCTGCGCGCCGGGGAGGGCCACCCGCCGGGCCCCTTAGGCCTGGGACCCCGGCGGGGGCGGACCGTCCCATTGCCAAGGGAAGGGGTGTCGCCCAGTCTGGCTCCTCGGGGGCCGTGGCAGCTCCAAGGCCGGGCTGTCACCTCCCTGGGGCGGAGCCTCATACCCTGTCATCCAGCCCCCGGTCCTGGCCTGGCTTCAGGGTGGGAGGGGGATGGGCCTGGAAACCAGGGACAGGTGGGTGGGGGTGCTGAGATGGGGACAAGCACTGGGCCTGGGTGTCTCTGACCCAGGGGGGCAGCTCTGCTGGCAGGAAAGCCCTGGCACACCGGGGACACAGAGGGTCAGCCAGACCAGAGACCCTGCCAGGTGAGCACCCAGCTCGCTTTTCCGAGCTCACCTTGGAGCATGCTCCCCCAGCCTGTGAGGAGGTGGAGACCCCGTACCCGTCTGAGCCACCCCCCTCCACTCCTAGCCTCTCTAGGCTTTGGGCACCCAGAGAAGCCGCTGGCCCAAGTCTGAACGTGGGCCTAGTACAGAGGGGTGGACCCCAGCTCAGCCTGCATGCGGGGGCATGGAACCTCAGGTTTCCATGGAGCTCTTCCGTGATGCTGAGGGGAGGGCCTGCCTGAGAATTGCAGGTGGCAGGGGCTCGATCCACCCACCGCCCTGCCTCCCCTGCTGGCGGCCTCCTGGCCTGCTGCGCCGCTCAGGGACCTGGGGGCAGCCTTGAGCTCCTTGAGCTCACACACCCCCACGTGGTCCAGCAGCCAGGGCCTGGTTTCCGCTGCCATGCGCTCGCTGCAAAGATTGGGGGGTCGCTCTCCCAGCCTTGTCATGACAGCCCCAAAGAGCTTGGTGAGTTTCAACCACCCCAAAAAGAGGGAGAGTCAGAGGCGGTTCCTGCAAAGCAAGGGGAGCTTTGGGGCCCAGGTATGAGCTCCGGAAGCACGGCTGTGGCCAGCGCCACACGGAGACTGAGGGCAGGGCAGCAAGCCCATGAGCCTCTGTGCCACGCCTGGGCCTGGCGGGGCCACTTCAGGGCCTGCAGGGGCCTCTGCGCTGGGCCTTGACACAGTGCTGGGGGACGGCTGCATGTCCAGCTGCGCCAGTTGGGGGGGGCAGGGGGTGCAGGAGGCTGGCTAAGGTTGCTTAAGGCTGGGGCCAGGGGCTTCAGACTGCAGCATGGGGGGATTGCTCTGCATTAGGCGTTAGGAGCGGGCTTCATCACCTGCTTTATAGGAGCCAGCACCTTAAAGCAGTCTGTGAAGGCCCCAGTGAGCACACAGTTGTCCCACCTGTGGGCACCGGTGGGGTGGTCCTGGGGTCACTCTCATTCTTCCTACCCTACTGCTGGCCTGTCCCTGAAAGGGGGTCTACCCCAGCCTGCCAGCGGTCACTAGTGAGCACAGGAGCTCGGGGGCCGCTGCGATGACGTCCCCTTTCTGGTCACCCACCTCCTCCCAGCAGAAAGTGGCCCAGAAAGGATGGTGTGGAGGAGGGGGCAAGACCCGAGTGGCTGGACAGCTGGGCGCCCCCTGCAGGTGCCTGGGACGCCGGCATGGAACACGGGCCTGTGGCCGCAGGCCTTGGCTGCCTCCCGGGCTGTGCCCCAGGTAAGCCGGGCCAGCGCTGGGGGTTAGCGGGGCCTGGGCTGCAGAGGGGCCGCCCTGACCCGCGTCTCCCCTCAGGGCGAAAGCCCCGAAAGGCCGAGTGAGCTGACGCCTGGAGACTTCTTTTAAGATGACCCGCACCGACCCGCCGGATCTGCTCGTGTCGACCGTGTACCAGGACATCAAGGTGGCGGCCCCGGGGCCCGTGTCGAGGCCCCCGCCATGTGAGCGCCCCATGGCCCGGCCTGCAGCGCCCGCGCCTTTCAACAAGCGCCACTGTCGAAGCTTCGATTTCCTGGAGGGGCTGGACGGGGTGGCCATGGAGGCCCGCCCGGAGGCGCCGCCTCCGGAGCCCGCCGCGCCGCGCGCCCGATCCCGCGACGGCGAGACCCGGCGCCGCGCCCGTTCCAAGAGCGCCCCCCGCGCGCCCCCGAGCCTGGCGCCCGCGCCCGCCTCACCACCCGTGCTGCCGCGCCGAGGCCGAGAAGCGCAGCGAACGGCGCGGGCCGACGCGTCGCCCCGCCGGGAGCCCGCGTACCCCGCGCTGCGCGCGCTCGCCAACGAGCTACACCCCATCAAGCTACAGCCGCAGCGGGGCGGCCCTGGCCGCATCGCGCCCCTCTGCGCTGCAGCCAACCGCTGCGCGCCAGCTGAGCCACCCGCGGGGCCCGCCCCCCACGTCCGCTGCCGCCTGGACATCAAGCCAGACGAAGCGGTGCTGCAGCACGCCGCCCGGGGCTCACGGCCCTGCGGGCCTCCCGAGCCCGCGCCCTGGCCCCGCGCCGCCCCGCAGCTCCACGGTCTTACGGTGCCCGGGCCTCGCCACGTGGCCCTCTCGCGCACCCCCACCCCCAGTGACTCGTACTGCACCGACCCCCGGGCGCTGTACTGCGACGGACCGCTCCCTGGGCCCCGGGATTACGCGGAGCGCCGGAGTGTGCCCTTCACCACCCCGCCGGGGCCCACCCAGTTCTTCTACACGGAGGAACCAGAGGGCCACCCTGGGGGCTTCATGGCCAGCCCTGGCCCGCCCTTCGACGGCTACTATCCCAGGCCTTTTCTGCCCGAAGAGCCCCCGGGGCCCAGTCCAAGACGCGGGAGCGGCTACTACGCGGGAGAAGTTCGAACCTTCCCGGTCCAGGAACCACCCTCCCGCTCCTACTACGGGGAGGCCCCCCGCGCCTACGGCCCGCCCTGCGGCCCGCGTTATGCCCCCGAGGAGCCTCGAGCCCGCCCCGCCGCCCGCGCGTTTTACACTGAGGACTTCGGGCGGTACCGCAATCGAGAAGCCCTGACGCGGACTTATCCACACCCGCGAGGCAGCCCGGCCTGGGGTGACTGGGGCCCGCGGCCTTACCGCACCCTGCAGGTGGCGCCCCCGCCGGACCCCGGCCCGCTGCTCGCCTCCTGGCACGGAGGCACGGGCACCAGTCCACCCCGGCTAGCGACCGACAGTCGCCACTACTCGCGCTCCTGGGACAACATCCTGGCATCTGGGCCACGCCGCGAAGACCCCTTGGGCCGGGGCCGTAGCTACGAGAACCTGCTGGGCCACGAGGCGCGGGAGCCGCGGGGCACGTCCCCCGAAGGCCGGCGCCCGCCCGTCGTCGTGAACCTGTCCACCTCGCCCCGACGCTACGCGGCGCTGTCCTTGTCCGAGACGTCCCTGTCCGAGAAGGGCCGTGTTGGGGAGGGCCCAGGCCGAAACTGGTACGTCACACCGGAGATCACCATCACCGACAACGATCTGCGCGCCGCCGAGCGCCCGGCCGCCAGGAGCTGGGAGATGCCGGGGAGCCGCCCCCGCCAGTCTCAGCCCGCCGCCCCCGACGGCCCCGCCTCTGGCCGCCAGCGCAGCCTCGAACAGCTGGACGAGCTCATCACTGACCTGGTCATCGACTCGCGGTCCCCAGCCGGCCAGGCGCTCGAGCCCACGTCCGACGGCCTGGGCCGCCAGCTGCGGCGCCTGCTCGACTCGCGGCCCTCGGGGCCCGGGGGCCCGGCGCTGGCGCCGCGCTCGCCACCTGCGTCTGCCGGTAGCGCCGAAGAGCCCGCGGGCCAGGGGCAGGCGGCCGACGCCTCCCCTGAGCCCAGCGCCGACGAGGACGACCTGATGACGTGCTCCAACGCGCGCTGCGGGCGCACCGAGACCATGTTCAACGCCTGCCTCTACTTCAAGTCCTGCCACAGCTGCTACACCTACTACTGCTCGCGCCTGTGCCGCCGCGAGGACTGGGACGCGCACAAGGCGCGCTGCGTGTACGGCCGCGTGGGCAGCGTGTGCCGCCACGTGCTGCAGTTCTGCCGCGACAGCGGCCCGGTGCACCGCGCCTTCTCGCGCATCGCGCGCGTCGGCTTCTTGTCCCGCGGCCGTGGGGTGCTCTTCCTGGGCTTCCCGAGCCCCGGCTCCGCAGACAACTTCCTGCGCTTCGGCCTCGAGGGGCTTTTGCTGTCGCCCACCTACCTGTCGCTGCGCGAGCTGGCCACGCATGCGGCCCCACTGGGCAGCTATGCTCGGGAACTGGCGGCCGCTGGGCGCCTCTACGAACCAGCCGAGTGCTTCCTGCTCAGCGTGTCGGTGGCTGTGGGCCCCGGGGCCACCCCGCCTGGCGCCCCTGCCAGGCCAGTGCCCGCGCCTCGCAGCCCGGGACCCACGGTGCGCAAGTTCGCCAAAGTGGCGCTGGCGGCCGGCAGCCCAGCACGGCCCCCCCCCGCGCGGGGCCGCGAACCCGACATGGAGACTTTGATCCTGACGCCGCCGCCCGGCACTGCGGGCCTAGACCAGGACGGCGAGGCGGGCCGGCGAGCACGCGAGGTGGCCTTCATTCACATCCAGCGAGAGCTGCGGCTGCGCGGCGTCTTCCTGCGCCACGAGTTCCCGCGCGTCTACGAGCAGCTCTGCGAGTTTGTCGAAGCCAACCGGCGCTTCACGCCCACCACCATCTACCCCACGGACCGGCGCACCGGCCGCCCCTTCATGTGCATGATCATGGCTGCGTCCGAGCCGCGCGCGCTCGACTGGGTGGCCAGTGCGAACCTCTTGGATGACATCATGTGAGCCGCGGGGGAGCGTCCGGCCCCGCCCAGTCCACCCAGGGCCCACCCTGAACCCCGTCAGGTCCACCAAGCCCCGCCCAGTCCACCCAGGGCCCACCCTGAACCCCATCAGGTCCACCCAAGCCTCACTCGGTCCACCAGGCCCCGCCCACATCGCCGCGAGCTCCGCCCCGTCGCGGTCTCCAGAAGCGCCGCCTTTCCCCCCCTTCCGGCGACAACCCTCCCAGTCCCGCCGGGCTCTTTCTCCCCCAGTTCGTCCTCGGGGCTCCCTAGAGGCAGGTCCTCGACCGCTTGGTGCTCCCCGCTGGGAGGTGGGGTGGGTCTGAGGACCAGCCCGCCCTGCCTTTGCGCGGAGGGGTCACTACTGCAGACCCGACCGCGCGTATCCGACTCGTCCGCCCCCTGCCCATCTGCAGGGCCTCCCCGGAGCCTCTCCAACCGCGGCTCGCCATGGTCCAGGAGCCCGATTTGACCAAAGCCTAGTCCTGTCCCTTTAAACACACCCCCCCCCCCCCACCCGCTTCCTGTGGTCTGGGATGCACCCTGCTCAGAGGCTTTTCCTCTCTGGAGGACAGACACGCTGATTGGTCTCGGTGTGTCCGCACCCCGAGCACTTCCTGGCCTGGTGGGCAGGCAGGGCCGGCGGGGACCTGCGTGGGGCCCTCGCAGACTGGGTCAGACCTCGGTACACTGACGGTGCTGCCCGCCCTGCCGCAGGGGTTGGGACAAGCAGCAGTGAAGGGGTACTGGGGGTGGGGGGTCCTCAACCAAGGCACAAGACACCCAACCAGAGGGGAGGAGGTCCTGGGCCGGGGAAGCGGAGGGAAGGGGCGCTGGCCAGAGCTCAGACCCGGCAGGGCGTGGGTTGGGCTGCCTGCTCTCACCTGGTCGATGGCCCCAGGCGTGCGCCAGAGCGGCCCTAACCTCACAGGCGGGAGCAGGTGCAGAGACTGGGTGAGCGCGAGCGGCCGAGGAGGCCCTCCAGTTGGGACCCTATCAGTAGCCCTAGTGAGGACCGAGGAGGAGGTTCGTCCCCAGTCTGGAGCAGGGGCGGGAGCAAGCTACTTCCACAGGGCGGCGGTCCGTCAGAGGTGTGGGGGGGGGGGGGCGCAGTTGCGCAAACGCCCGCGCTCTAACTCGCTCTGGCCCCGCCTTGTGGTGCTGGCTGGACGCTTGAGGCTGGAGTGCACGCTCCAGTGTCCGTTATCCCCGCTCTCGTCGAGGGGTGCCCGCTGGCCCTGGCCCGAGAGGGCGAGGCCTGGACCCCGGAAAGGCCTTCCTGAAGCCCCAGGACCCTGTCAGGGCCAGGTGGTGGGAGGCATCGATTCAATTAAATTGTGGGCCCCACCCCCCACCTCCGATCGCTGCCCGCACCCCCGCGCCCATCTCCTCTCGTTCCTTCACCTGCCTGCGCGCCTGCCTCGGCTCCGCGCATTCGCACCGGCCACGCGCCCCGCTTAGCCCCTCCCGCCTTCGCGGCCTCACAAACTGGCCGCCGCGCCCCTTGCCCAGGGGCCTCCGCCTTCGGCCCCACGCGCCGCCCAGGAAGGACCCTGGACTGGGGTTACTTCCAGAGGGGGAGCGCTTTTGAACCAAGGAAAATATAACTCGAATGTAGCCACTGCTGCCTCGTTTTTTGTTCAGAGTGGGTGCGACGTTGAAGATTTTCGGAGCCGAGGGGGGCGGGCCTTTGGAAACGGGTGGGAAACCACTGAACAACGTGGAGTGGGAGGGTGGAGAGAGGGGCTCGGACTCGGTGGGGATGCGGTCTAGGAGACCGTGGGACTCGGTGGGGACAGGGGGCGGGAGACCGCGGGACTCGGTGGGGACCGGGGGACGGGAGACCGCGAGACTCGGTGGGGACGGGGCCCGGGAGACCGCGGGACTCGGTGGGGACGGGGCCCGGGAGACGGTGGGACTCGGTGAGGACGGGGCCGGGAGACCGTGGGACTCGGTGGGGACGGGGACGGGGCCGGGAGACCGTGGGACTCGGTGGGGACGCGGGGCGGGAGACCGCGGGACTCGGTGGGGACGGGGCCCAGGAGACCGTGGGACTCGGTGGGGACGCGGGGCGAGAGACCGTGGGACTCGGTGGGGACGGGGGCCAGGAGACCGTGGGACTCGGTGGGGACGGGGGGCGGGAGGCCGTGGGACTCGGGGCGGGAGACCGTGCGACTCGGTGGGGCCGGGGGGCGGGAGGCCGTGAGACTCGGTGGGGACGGGGACGGGAGACCGTGAGACTCGGTGGAGACGCGGGCGGGAGACCGTGGGACTCGGTAGGGACGCGGGCGGGAGGCCGTGGGACTCGGTGGGGACGGGGCCGGGAGGCCGTGGGACTCGGTGGCGACGGGGCGGGAGACCGTGGGACTCGGTGGGGACGCGGGCGGGAGGCCGCGGGACAGCACGGGGAGTACCCGGGCGCGAGGCCCTCAGATACGCTGCGGGGACCCAGGAGGAAGCCGAGGGCAGCGCGCGTGATCTGCGGAGGGAGTCAGGGCCAGCGCGCGCCCCCTGCGCCTCGTGGGCCGCCCAGCCCCGCCAGAGGGGCCCGTCAGCCGCCCCCGACCCCCGGGCAGGGGCTTCTCCGTGGGCTGAAAGATATCCGCACCCACTCCCGGCTCCTTGTTCCCCTTTAAGGGGAGCTGGCGCGGTCACCGCGCTGCAAGGAGCTGGGCCGCGATTGGCCCGCCTGTGCCGCCGGTCGGCCGCACGGTTGGCTGAGGCGCTGGGCCCGGGCAGCATGCCCCCGCGGGATTGGCTAGCGGCTTCCAGGCCCCGCCCCCCCGCGCCGTCAGCGCAGCCAGGGGTCGCATGGGGCAGGGCCGCGGGCCGCAGGGCGAGCGCGCTCCGGGAACATGGCGGCGGCGGGCCTCGCCCAGATCCCCGACGTGGACATCGACTCCGACGGCGTCTTCAAGTATGTGCTGATTCGAGTCTATGCGGCGCCGCCCTCCGGGGACCCGGCCGTGGAGACCAAAGAGATCGTGCGCGGCTACAAGTGGGCCGAGTACCACGGTGAGGGCGGGGCGGTGGGCCGGGGGCGGGGCCTCGGGCTCTGTGGGCGGGGCCAGCGCGTCTGGAGCGGGGCCGAGGGCGGGGGTGGGGTAGACCCTGTACCGGGTCTCCTCGCCGGCTGGCTGGGTGGCAGGGAGGCATCCAGACTGTCCTGGAGACGAGGGGCTGCCGTGGCCCGACCCCCACTCCTAGTCCCAGGGCCCCTGCCCAGGCGCACCCCCTCCTCCCTTTTCTCCCGTCCGGAGAGTCTCCTCTCCTGGGGACGGGGGCTGCTTAGACCTGGGGGGCCGGGGTAGGGGATGCGGGGGAGGGCCTCAGACCCCCTCCGCCCTGGCTGGTGCTGAGCTTCCCTCCCATTCCAGCCGACATCTACGACAAGGTGTCAGGCGAGATACAGAAGAAGGGCTATGACTGCGAGTGCCTGGGGGGCGGGCGCATCTCCCACCAGAGCCAGGACAGGAAGATCCACGTGTACGGCTACTCCATGGTGAGCCCACAGCTGAGGGCCCCAGTCCTGGCTGGGGAACACCCGGCCCTTCTCAGCCACAGAACCCTGCCTCCAGGGCCCGCAGCCTTCCAGTTTCCACGCGGCATGACCCAGGAAACATAGGGGGTGGGAGGGAGCCACTGCTTGCCCCCCGTGGGCTGTGTGCTGTTCCTGCCCCAAAGGCCTGGCCGGGCCACTGTCCTCCAGCACTTCGAGGCTGCCAGCGCTGCGTTGGAGCTCGGATGCCTGCCTCTCCCTTCACCACTCTACCTGCAGGGTCACAGGGCACCCAAAGCTGGCTCGGCCTCTGGCTGGAGGGCCCTCCCTCCAGGTTGGCTCACTCGAGGCCACACTTCCCCAGGAGAGTGGCTTGGGTGGCTAGGGGGATGACAGCCTCCTCCACAGCTGGCTCCTGGTGTCCCTGCTGCCTGGGGGCCCCCAGAGCCAGAACCGGCTGTGTGAGAGCCATCTCCTTTTGTCAGGGTTACGGTCGTGCCCAGCACTCTGTCTCTACTGAGAAGATCAAAGCCAAGTATCCGGACTACGAAGTCACGTGGGCTGACGACGGCTACTGAGGCCCACTCGAGGCCCGCTCCGTCCAGCAGCCCACTCAGAACTCTGCCCTGAAAACCCCTCCCAAGGGACCGGACTGCACCCCCTGGCACTTTGCCACCCTGGCCAGGCCTCGGTGCCTGGGGCTCCCTCTCGGGAGAATTAAAAGCATCGTCAGCTCTGCTGCTCCCTGAGCTCTGTGTGTCTTGGCGTCTGTGTTCTCAGCTCACCTCGCTGTACTTCCAGCTAGTGTGGGTGGGTGGCTGAGAGCTAGAGGCTGCCCCTCACCTGGATCTGCCCCAGGGGCCCAGGGAGTGGCAGTGCGCACTCAGCCCTTTGGGGTCTGATAAGGGGGCCCTGGCCGCTGCCGCCGTTTATGGCCTGATTGCTTCTCCGTGCACCTGCTGTCCGCACGGTCATCTGGGAAGAGGCCTGACAAGCCCTTATGCAAGGAGCTAGGGCCAAGTCCCTCCAGCCTGCGGAGGCGGGGGCCCCTCCTGGTATGGGGTAGGGGCACCAGCAACTCCCATCTTGGCCACTGCTGACTGAGGTCACAAGTAGGGTGGTCTGTGGCCCCTCGACTCCAGAATTGGGGCCGCTGCCTCAGGCTCCTGCTTCAAGTGAACCAGGTGTCAGGCATGGAGCCCCTCTCCCAGGACCCTCCTCCTGGCCGCTGCAGGAAGCAGAGGCCTGCATCACGCTGCACCCGCCTCCTCTGGACTCCAGGGCCCTCACAGGAGCCTCTCCACACAGGCGCCGTCGTCACGCTTTTAAAGATGAGGAAGCTGAGGCTCAGGTTAGACAAGCTCCCAAGGCCGGACGGCAATACACTGGGCAGCGCCTGGCTCCAAATCCTCCACTGGGGTCAGTGCTGCGAGGCCCAGAGCCCCTCGGCTCCTCTGGACCCTGTGCCTGGCTGCGCCCAGCCCACACCACACGGCTCGGACACTTTTTGACGAGAGAACAGTCGTTTTTAAGCAAGCAAGTGAAGAGGAGCCACAGGCCGAGTTTCGGGCAGGGACGATGTCCCTGGTCGCCAGGGTTGCCCCTTTCCTGTGCAGGGAACTCAAGCCAGGTGCGTGGTTTGCACAAGCGGCGTTCGTGCCCGGCTGAGTTGAACTCTGCGGGACCAGAGGCCCCAGGAGGAGCAACTAAGGCTTGTGCCACTTGGCACTGTCTCCAGCGGGGCCTCCACCAGATGGCTGGGCAGGAGTGGGCACCACGGCTGAGGCCCGACCTTCGGCCAAAAGGGGGCCAGGCAGGTGGGAGCCCCCTGTGCCGGGGCCTCTCTTCCTGGGTGCACTTACAGCCAGGTGTTCATCCTTGTCAGCATGGGGTGGGGCCAGCGAAGGGCTGCAGATACAGAAAGAGCTGAGCCAGGCCGGCAGTCAGAGCAGAGTCGGCCTGCGGGGCCTCGGGCTGACAGCCAGGCAGAGTCCCCACCAGGCTGGCCAGGGCACACAGCGCCCCAGGCCTCCCTGCCTCGGGCCTGACCATGCCTCTGCACGGTCATCTCCTGCCCGCCGTGGTCATGCTCCTGGGTGAGTTGCCGGGCCTGGCTCCTGAAGCAGGAACGACAGGGGGCCCAGCTGCTGGGTCTGCAGGGAAGGAGGGACGTGGGCCCAGGACGGCCTGCAGTCCGGACGCCGGGCGAGCCCTTGGGGTCCTGGGGACAGCCTCGCTGGGGTGGGGATCCGAGTCCAGCCCGCTCTGGGTGTAGGCTGGGGGGCCTGGGCCGCAGCCCCTCCCGAGTCGTGCTGGGCTCTGGTCCTCCCTGGGGAGGGACCCACGTTGGGGATGGTTGGTCCCTTGCACACCCAGGCACCCCATCCTGACAGCCAGCCTCTCCTGGGCCCTGACAGGGACCCCTGGGGGCAGTTCTCCGTGGTTTTCTGGCCCCCTCCCTGCACAGCCTCTTGGCCCGGCCCCCACATGTCCCAGGATGCCTGACTCTTAGGGGTCTCTGTCCTGGGGAACAGCGGGGCCTCCCTACCCCAGGCCACCTGGCTGTCTCTGCTGGCAGCAGGGTCCCCCGGCTGGGCCTGGGTCCCCAACCACTGCAGGACCCCCCGCGAGGCCGTGTGCAACTTTGTGTGTGACTGCAGGGGCTGCCCCGACGAGGCGCAGTGCGGTGAGCCGGGGCCAGGGGGGCAGCAGCGGGGCCCACCCTCGTGGCCACCCCGCCTGACCCCCTGCCCTCCCAGGTTACCACGGGACCTCGCCCAGCCTGGGCACCCCCTTCACCTGTGACTTCGAGCGGGACTCCTGTGGCTGGCGGGACATCAGCACTGCGGGCTACCGCTGGCTCCGAGACCGCGCAGGGGCCTCGCCAGAGAGGCCAGGGCTGCGCGCGGACCACACTCTGGGCACTGACCTTGGTGAGGCCTGGGTGGGGCTCCATGCTATCCCCAGCCCTCTGTGCCTCCCGCCCCATCTCCTGACCTCTCGGCTGGCCAGGCTGGTATGTGGCAGTCGGCACACACCGAGGGAGGGAGACGGCCACCGCGGCCCTGCGCTCCCCTGTCCTGCACGAAGCCGCCCCCACCTGCGAGCTGAGGCTCTGGTACCACGTGGCCTCAGGAGGTGCGCACCCCATACCCCGTGACCCGAGCCAGGTGGCCCAAGACGAGGGGCGCAGAGACGGGAAGGTGCCCCCAGGGTGGGCAGGGGTCCTGGGGTGGGCACAGCCACGGGCCTGGGGGAGGCCTGGGGCCTGAGCTGCCCCCGGACCCCTCACTGCAGATGTGGCCGAGCTGCGGCTGGAGCTGACCCACGGTGTGGAGACGCTGACCCTGTGGCAGAGCGCAGGGCCCTGGGACCCAGACTGGCAGGAGCTGGCGGTGCCCACTGGCCGCATCCGGGGCGCCTTCAGGGTGAGATGGGCACGCTGGACGGTGGGGCCGTCGGGGAGGGTCTGGGCCCTGACTTAAGGACTTCGCTCACTCCAGGTGACCTTCTCTGCCACGAGAAATGCCACCCACAGGGGCACTGTGGCCTTGGACGACGTGGCCTTCTGGCGCTGCGGGCTGCCCAGTAAGGTCCCCCGGCCGTGGGCCCACTCCTGGAGCGGGGAGGGGGTCAGCAGGAGGCCCTGGTCAGTGGCCCCGCCTGGGGACTTGGGGCAGGTGATGGGTTAACCCTGCCCCCAGCCCCCCAGGCACACTGCCCCCGGGGGCACCACCGTTGCCAGAACGAGGCCTGCGTGGAGCCCGCCCAGCTGTGCGACGGGGAGGACAACTGTGGGGACCATTCGGATGAGGATGCGGCCCCCTGCAGTGAGTGGGACAGGGGGCTGACCCTTGGCACCGTCCTTCGGGGGCTGAGACAGCTGATGTCCACCAGAGCTTGGGCCGTGAGCACAGGCCTGGGCGGCCCAGGGGCCAGGCAGGAGGCCCCACTCGACAGCCGGAACCCCCTTGTCCCCCAGGACACTACATAGCCACCGATTTTGAGATGGGCCTCGGTCTGTGGAACCACTCAGAGGGCTGGACCCGAAATCACAGTGCCGGCGGCCCCAGGTACCCCGCCTGGCCACGTGGTGACCACACCTGGAACAGCGCACAGGGTGAGGCCTGGGGACCGCCGCCCGCCCTGCCCCGCCCCGGGACCCCCCCGCCCCAGCCTGCCGCCCCGACCCAGGCCTGCCGTCTCCCCAGGCTCCTTCCTCGCATCCGTGGCCGAGCCCAGCACCCCAGCGGTCCTCTCCAGCCCCGAGTTCCAGGCCTCGGCCCCCCACAACTGCTCGGTGAGTGGGTGGGAGTCACAGGGCGCGGCCCTGGCTGCCCAGGCCCTGTGGCGTCTCCGCTAACCGTGCTCGGCCCCTGCTAGCTCGTCTTCTATCACTACCTGCACGGGTCTGAGGCCGGCTGCCTCCAGGTGTTCCTGCAGACGGCGAGCCCTGCGGCGCCCCAGACCCCCGTCCTGCTGCGCAGGCGCCATGGGGAGCTGGGGGCCGCCTGGGTCCGAGACCGAGTTGACATCCAGAGCGAGCACCCCTTTCGGGTGAGGCTGGTGAGGGCAGCATCGTGCGGGGAGGTCTGGGGCCCCTCAGGGAGTCCCATGTGGGCCCCTCCACCATCTCAGGAGGAGGGCAGGCCAGAGGACGGGAGGGGCTCCCTGCAGAGATGCCCCCTGAAGGGCTGGGTGTCCAGCAAGAGCCAAGGACGAGGTGTGGATTCTGGGGAGAGGACTCGGGGGCAGACTGGCCTGGGGATCACAGAGGGGTGCTGGGGCGCCCCCGACCCCATCCGTCCCCAGATCCTCCTGGCTGGGCAGACAGGCCCGGGGGGCGTCGTGGGCCTGGATGACCTCATCCTGTCCAACCACTGCAAGCCAATCCCAGGTGAGCCTGCTGGGCACCCTCACGCCCCACCCTGGGAGAAGCACAGGCCCCGCCAACCCACCTGACCCCCGCGCTGGCCCACAGAGCTGGCGGGTCCACCTCCAGGGTGCTGGGCCCCAGGCCCCTGGCCCCAGCCACCCAGCCTGCGGCCTCGGAGCTTCTGCGAACCCGGACACTTCTTCTGTGGGGACCTGTGTGTCCCCCCGGAGCAGCTGTGTGACTTCCAGCAGCAATGCCCGGGGGGTGAGGACGAGCAGGAATGTGGTGAGCCGGCCAGGGGCCTCCCCTCCCTTCCCCCAGCCTCCCCTCTGGGAGTGGCTGGCGAGGCCCCAGGCCCATCCATGCCCCCTGCCCTTGCAGGCACCACGGACTTCGAGTCACTCTCAGGCGGGGGCTGGGAGGACGCCAGTGTGGGGCGGCTGCAGTGGGTGCGCCTCCCGGCCCCGGACAGGGGGATGCCCAGCCCGGACGCCCACGGGGCTGCTGGTGAGGCTCCGCCCGGGACGGCCTGGGGCCTGCCTTCCAGCTGCCCCCTCTCCTTAGGGAGGGCACTGAGTCGGGGTCCCTGGGAGGAACCAGCTCTGAGGCCTGCTCTCCCCAGGGCACTTCCTGGCTGTGCAGAGGGCCTGGGGGCAGCTGGCCGAGGAGGCCCGGGCGCTCACACCCACCCTTGGCCCCTCGGGCCCCCGCTGCGAGCTCCGCCTGGTTTACTATCTGCAGAGTCACCCCCGAGGTACCACCGTCCCTTTGCGCCCTCTGCCCCGTCCTGGGGTGGGGGGTCAGAGCCCCCGGGCGAAGGACAGGGGCAGGACGGGCGCCCACAGTGATCCCTTGCCAGGCTTCCTGGAGCTGCTCGTGGTGGAGGGCAGCCGCCGCGAGCTGGTGTGGCAGGCCCTGGGCACCACCGCTGGGGGCTGGAAGGTGGACAGGGTCCTTCTCGGGGCTCGCCGCCGGCCGTTTCGGGTGAGGAGAGCGGCCTGGGGCAGAGAGGGGCCCCCGCGGGGCCTGCCCTGGCTGACGGCCTCCTCCCTCATGCCCCACGAAGCTGGAGTTGGTTGGGCTGGTGGATTTGGACGGCCCCGGGCAGCAGGGCGCAGGGGTGGACGACGTGACCCTGACGGGCTGCAGCCCCACAGCAGCCGCTGAGGAAGACTCAGGTGCTTCCCCCGGGTGCCCGGCCCCCCACCCAGGCCTCCTCGAGGGGCCCCCAGGAGCCCCCTCTCCAGGAGCCAGTCTCCCCGACCCTCTCGGCACTCAGGAGGGGTGTCGGGGGTGCTGACCCACCTCTGCCCGCCCCCAGAGGTCTCCTGTAACTTTGAGCGGGGGGCCTGCGGCTGGCACACCGGCCACCTAACAGATGCCCACTGGCACCGGGTCGAGAGCCGTGGCCCGAGGTACGACCACACCACGGGCCAAGGTAAGCCAGGGTGCCCAGGGGGCAGCTGCTAGACCCCGCCTGCTGGAGGCAGAGAGGAGCGCGGGGCTGAGCCCTCCAGCCTGGGCCCACAGCCCAGCGCCTTGCACCCCCGCAGGCCACTTCGTGCTCCTGGACCCCGTGGACCCCCCAGCCCGGGGCCCTGCTGCCCACCTGCTCACCCAGCCCAGGGTGCCCTCAGCCCCTCAGGAGTGCCTCTCCTTCTGGTTCCACCTCTTCGGGCCCCAGATCGGTGAGGCCAGCAGCTGGGCAGGGCCTCAAGGGAGCCTCACCGGGGCCCCAAGTCCTGCCTCTTGCTCCCTCAGGGGCCCTGGGAGGGGATGAGAGGCAGGGGTTAAGGCCTTATTCCCTCCCCACCAACCCCCTGTCTCTAGGGACCCTACGCCTGGCGATGAGGCGAGAAGGGGAGGCAGAAACGCACTTGTGGTCGCGGTCTGGCACCCACGGCAACTGCTGGCACGAAGCCTGGGCCACCCTCCACCACCAGCCGGACTCGGGCGCCAAGTACCAGGTGAGGCCCAGGGCGTGGGTGCGGTGGGTGAGGCGAGGCCCCAGCCGCTGACCTCTCTCTGCCCCCCAGCTGCTGTTTGAGGGCCTCCGGGATGGGTACCACGGCAGCATGGCACTGGACGATGTGACCCTGCGGCCCGGGCCCTGCTGGGCCCCCAGGCGCTGCTCCTTTGAGGACTCAGCCTGTGGCTTCTCCGTGGGGGGCCGGGGCCTCTGGACACGCCAGGCCAACGCCTCGTGGGGCCCCCACGCTGACCACACCACGGAGACAGCTCAGGGTGCCCACTGGGGTGGGGCAGTGGGCAGACAGGTGGGGCGGGGAGGGCGGGGCGGCGGCCAGTGGGCTGACCCTGCCACCCCCCAGGGCACTACATGGTCGTGGACATGAGCCCGCAGGCCCTGCCCCGTGGCCACGCGGCCTTGCTGACCTCGGAGGAGCAGCGGCCCCTGGTGCAGCCCACCTGCCTGACCTTCTGGTACCACCTGAGCCTCCGCAACCCAGGTGAGGGGCTGCTGGGAGCCGGGGCCGTGGGGTCCCCTCAGGAGGCCCTTGGGAGCCCCCCCACCACAGGGGCCTGAGCAGGCACCCCTGCCACGCTGACGGGGCTGGCTGCTCGGCGGCAGGCACCCTGAGGGTCCACGTGGAGGAGGCCGGCAGGCAGCAAGTACTCAGCGTCAGCTCCCGCGGAGGGGCCGCCTGGCGCCTGGGCAGCGTGGACCTGCAGGCCGGGCAGGCCTGGAGGGTGAGTGGAATAGGGGGCCCTCCTCACCCCAAGGGCTGTCTAGGGCGCAGCAGGCACGACCTTTGCCCGGTGCCCCCCAGGTGGTGTTCGAGGCAGTGGCCGCCGGCGTGGAGCACTCCTACGTGGCACTGGACGACCTGCTCCTCCAGGATGGGCCCTGCCCCCTGCCAGGTGGGCGCCTGTGGCCTGGCTCCTGGTGGTCCTGGCTCCCTGCCACCCCCACAACGCCCGGCCTGACCTCCACACCCGCAGCAACGGTGCCCCAGGGGTGGAGGGCGCGGGGCATCACCCTCACGGCTGGCCCCTGCAGCTTCCTGTGACTTCGAGGCTGGTCTTTGTGGCTGGAACCATGTGCCCCGGCCCGGCCTGGGCGGGTACAGCTGGGACTGGAGCAGCGGAGCCTCGCCCTCCCGCTACCCGCAGCCCCCCGTGGACCACACCCTGGGCACAGAGGCAGGTGGGTCCAAGGCAGGAAGGGCACCCAGAGCCACACACGCCTCACCCCAGCCTGGCCCGCCCAGCGCCCAGCGGGGTCAGAGGCCACAGATCGGGGCGCCGGCTCCATCGGGTCCGCTGGGCACCCGCTCTCTCATCCCCAGGCCACTTCGCCCTCTTCGAGACCAGCGTGCTGGGCCCAGGGGGCCGAGCGGCCGGGCTCATCAGCCAGCCTCTGCCCCCCACCACGGCCTCTTGTCTGCGCTTCTGGTACCACATGGGCTTCCCCGAGCACTTCTGTGAGTGAGCCAGAGCCCCGGGGTGCGGCAGGGGGTGCCGGGGCCGCCCCACTCTGCCTGAGCGTCTTCACACCCTGCTCCCAGACCAGGGCGAGCTGAGGGTCCTCCTGAGCAGCGCGCAGGGGCAGCTGGCCGTGTGGGGCGCGGGTGGGCGCCACAGACACCAGTGGCTGGAGGGCCAGGTGGACGTGGCCAGTGCCAGAGAGTTCCAGGTGAGGCGGGTGCGCCAACCCGGAGCCCTTGGGCGGCTCCAGCCCTCTCCCCGGCCCACGCAGCCTCTTCTCCCTCCCGTCAGATTGTGTTTGAAGCCACGCTGGGCGGCCAGCCGGCCCTGGGGCCCATTGCCCTGGATGACGTTGAGTATCTGGCTGGGCAGCGGTGCCAGCTGTCCACACCCAGCCAGGGTAAGCCCTGCCTAGCGGGCCGGTTCTGCTCCAGGGCAGGGCCTCTGTCAGCCCCTGGGTGGGTGGGTCATGCCCTTGCCTGAGGGACCAGGAGAGCCACAGGCCGGCTGCCCTTGCTGCGGGGCCCCAGCCCGGGGCCGGGCCATCCCGGGTTCCTGTGCCCCCAGGAGCGGGGTGCCCCCGGCCTCTGCCCACTGTGCTCTAGCTCCCGGTAAGGCCAGAGACCACAGCCGCCCTCCTGCTGGAGCCCTCGCTGGGGGCTGTGACTTCACGATAAAGGGGGCATCCAGCCTGGGGCTATAAGCCCCGGGTTTGCAGCCCTGTGCCTGCCAGGGCCCAGCCTCAGCCCGTGACTGGTGACTTCAGAGGGGACCTGGAAACGCCAGGCTGTGGGGCAGCCATGCCGGGCACCCTCCTCGAGCCTGGGTGGGGCTGAGACAGGACTGGGATCCTGGGTCACGTGCCCTGCGGCCCGCAGGAGATGGGGCGGCGGCCGCGGTGGTGCCGGCTGCGGTCGGCGGCACCCTCCTCCTGCTCGTGCTGCTGCTGCTGCTCGGGGTTGCAGGCCGGCGCTGGCTGCAGAAGGGGGGCTGCCCCTCTTGGGGCAAGGCGGACACCGTGACCCCCGGCTTCGACAACATTCTCTTCAGTGCGGTAGGAGCCCTGGGTGGGGGTGGCGGGTGGGAGCCGGGGGTCGCTGTGTGCTGCCCCACACTCAGCCTGATGGTGCACAGGGCCCCAGCGGCCACTAAGCTCCTCCCCTGCCCCCTAGGACCGCGTCACCCTGCCAGCATCAGTCCCCCACGACCAGTAGACGAGCCAGAGAAGACCTCAGCTCCTCACACGAGCTCACCGGCCACCGGAACCCCGGGCCAGGGACCAACAGCTGCCTCCCCTGCCAATACATTGAGGCCCTGTGCCCATCACCCTCACGGGGCTGCACCCACAGACCAAGTGTGGTCCCAACCCCGGCAACATACGCCCCAGCCCACAGGGACACCGCCCCGCCGGCCGGGGTCTGCCCGTCAGCAGGAAGAGTAGTTCCTCAGACCCGATCCAGTCTACCTGAGAGCACACGCTTGGGGGCCCCTCCCGTGGGCCTCAGTGGCTCAGGAAACGGCCAGGGGCTCGAGGCACCTGGAGGCAGCACTGCCCCAGCCCAGGCCAGAGGGACCCCCCAGGGCCCCACCTCACTGGGCTATTCCGTATCTGATGAAAGACAGAAACCCCACAGGTTCAGGCAGCAGACAGTAGCAGACACTCGTCAGGGTCTACGGTGGCCGGGGCTGGACTGGCGGGGGGTGCTCCCATCTGTCCAGAGTCCCAAAGAAAGGCCCCCGTGCCCGCCCTGCCAGGGCCAAAGCCCCCGTGCCCGCCCTGCCAGGGTCACAGTCCCCGTGCCCGCCCTCCCAGGGTCACGGTCCCCGTGCCCGCCCTCCCAGGGTCAAGGTCCCTGTGCCCGCCCTCCCAGGGTCATGGTCCCCGTGCCCGCCCTTCCCCGGTCAGAATCCCCACCCACCGGCCACCCCCATGTAATAAAAGGAGCAGAGTCTTTCTAACCCAGGGACAGTCCCAGGTCTGATCTTACACACAGGAGATTCAGACACCACCCACCCAAGTCTGCGGAGGCCCCCCGGCTTGGCTGTCCTGGAGGGTGTGACGGCCACTCCTGCACAGCCAGGTGCCCCCTCCAGCCCAGGCGGCACCACTTTGCCACCCGAGCCCACTAGGATCCACAGACAAAAATGTGACTGGGGACTTGGCACTGGGGGCACCTGAGTCTGATGCCCAGAGGCTGACCGATGCCCACTAACCGTCCCAGCAGAAGTGACGAGAAACAGCTTGCAGAGGGACCATCCCAGCCCCTCAGGTTCCCTCGCGGTGCCTCATGAAGATAGCCCTTTGCAGCACTGGGGGCTGGAGGGAGGGGGCACTGCAGGCACGACAGCAGAGGGTGGGGGGCAAGGAAACACCACCAGCAGAAGGGCACAAACTTTATTAGCTTCTCTACGAGCCAGGCTGGACATACAGCTCCTCTCCCAGATGGTGACCACCCACCCCCCGCCAGCTCCCCGGAGCCATCCCCGCAGCGGGATGGACCCCGGGGGAGAGGAAGGCAGTGTTCTGCACCCCACTGAGGGCGGGGAGCAGGGAAGAAAAAAATCAGAAGCAAACACTTTGCAAGGTTTTGTTAGTTAGACAGCAGGTACGATGAGAGGGGTTCCCGGGCGGGCCTCCCGCCCATGTTCCGCTCGGCCGCGTGGAGAGAGCCGTGCTGGCGCCGGTGGTCGAGGGGACCAGCCGGACGAGATCAGCCGGAACGCACTGATTTCGAGGCTTTATGTTCATTTTGCCCTTGGCCCCTTCTCGATCGGCTTCCCAATGTCCTTCCCCCGGAGCTTCAGGCCTGAAAGAGCCACGGGCCGCCACTGACCACTGCAGCTCCCACTCTGGACTTCAACGCACAGGGCAGCTCCTCAGCCTCCGAACCCACTGTCCCTGGGGCACAGGCTCCCGTCCTCTGGAGGGGGCGGGGAGTGCCATCCTGGCCCTGGGCTCTCACCCACCCCAGGACTAGTTCTCACGTCTGATTCTAAAGAGCATGTGCCTGCCCCTCCTCGAGGGGAAAGCACAGCCCCTCCCAGGACCAGGCTTCCGCTCGGAGCCATGCTGCTGCCAATGCTGGGTGGGCCGCACGGCGGGGTGGGGAGACGTGAGGGGGGGGCGCCCAGAGACAGCATGCTCCTGGGAATGTTCTTCAGGCTCTGGAGGATTCCGGGGCCCTCAGGGCCTTCCTGCACCCTCCTCACCAACTGCAGCCAGGAGGGGCAGCCACCCTGCGCCTGGCCAGGCAGTGAAGGCCAGCAGGACACTTACCAATGGCTCTCTCGATCTTGCCCAGAACCTGGTTGTTGGGAATGGCCCGGCCACTCTCGTAGTCCGCAATGACTTGCGGCTTCTCGTTGATTTTCTAGAGAGAACGTGTGTTTGCCCGTCAGCTCCAGGCGGTGGTGGGAGACGGACACAGCCAGGGGAGGGCCTCAGGCTCCGCACGGCTGTGTGCAGGCCCAGGGCTAGAGCAGACGCAGCTCGGCAAGTCCTGGCTGACTTGTGCGGGCCCTCAGACGTCTTGGGGCTCCCCGGGCCCGCGCCCGCCTGCCCGGCTGCGGCTGGAGGGCCCGTGCGCTCACCGTGGCCGGGGTCCCAGGGCCCACGCCCGCCTGCCCGGCTGTGGCTGGAGGGCCCGTGCGCTCACCGTGGCCGGGGTCCCAGGGCCTGCGCCCGCCTGCCTGGCTGCGGCTAGAGGGGGCCGTGCGCTCACCGTGGCCGGGGCTCCCAGGGCCTGCGCCCGCCTGCCCGGCTGCAGCTGGGGGGCTGTGCGCTCACCGTGGCCAGGTCCTTCTGCGTCAGCCCCTTGCCCTCAGAGGTCTCAGGGCTCCCGGGGCCCGCGCCCGCCCGCCCGGCTACGGCTGGGGGCCGTGCGCTCACCGTGGCCAGGGCTCCCGGGGCCCGCGCCCGCCCGCCCAGCTGCGGCTGGGGCCGTGCGCTCACCGTGGCCAAGTCCTTCTGCGTCAGCCCCTTGCTCTGCCGGCCCTGCTGGATGACCTTGCCGACCTCCAGGGTGACCCGATCGTGGTGCAGCTCCTCGGTCTCCCGGTCCAGCTTGGCCGTGTTCTTGGTGATCGAATGCTGCTTGTTCTGGCCGGCGGCCCCTGGACCGTGCAAGGCAAGAGCAAAGGAGAAGGTCTGCAACAATCCCACAGGTGAGCCGGTTCGGAATGGAACCCGGCCCCACAGGCGCCCTGAGCCTAGCAGACAGGCTCAGCCAGGCCACCCAAAGTGGGGACACCCTCACAGACCTAGGAGCACTGAGCCCAGGACTTCCTCCCAGCGACAGGAAGTGGGTGGGAGGACCCCTCCTGATTCATGCCAACCACCGCTGCTCCAACAGGACCCTCACACCCACCAGCTCTGCAGACACCCTAACGACCGGGGAACCCAGACACTCCCCGGTCCCACAAGTGGACATATAAGTACCTACATTTCTTAGAAGTCTCCACATCTTCTCCTCGTCTCTGAGCCGCTAAGATGGCCTAGAAAATTAGAAAGTGTTTTTGGTCAAAATTAGCTTTCCGGTACCTGGCCAACCCCAGTTTAGGCTGCTGCTGCTAAGTCGCTTCAGTCGTGTCCGACTCTGTGCGGCCCCATAGACAGCAGCCCACCAGGCTCCCCCGTCCCTGGGATTCTCCAGGCAAGAAAACTGGAGTGGGTTGCCACTTCCCTCTTCAATGCATAAAAGTGAAAAATGAAAGTGAAGTCGCTCAGTCATGTCTGACTCTTAGCAACCCCATGGACTGCAGCCCACCAGGCTCCTCCGTCCATGGGATTCTCCAGGCAAGAGTACTGGAGTGGGGTGCCATTGCCTTCGCAGTTTAGGCTACTGTCAGCCAACTGATAATGCCTCATGCTTTTCAAGCCCTGGCAGTCAGGCTCTGAAGTCACACCCTGAAGCGCCCTGCTATGTGCCTAGTGCCTGATGTTTTCTCAAGGACCGACAAGCAAATGCCGGCTTTAAGCCAAAGCTTGTCATACAAATCCCTCTACGTCCAACTGTCCAGGCAACTCTCAATAAACTTCTGCTCAAGAAAACAGAAACAGCTCATGACTCTGCTGTTGAAAAAGACAGGCAAGTGAGTCCTTTTAGAAACCCACACTGGAAATAGACTTCTCTACGAGACTCTCCTGCAAAAGCCGGAAAGAACGTTTGGCCTTCCTCAGCCAAACTGGCTCCTAATAAAATACAGCACATCGCACAAGGCCTGTGGCCCTTGCCCCAAACGCTGGCAGAGGCAGCGCTACCCCTTGATCCACAGTGTAGAAAACGAATGTAACATATTTCTTAAAGTTTCTGACACCTTAGAGACACGGCTGTGGGGCATTCTAAGTGTGACATGTTCACAAACGTTTTCTAAAGCTGTTCACGTGATTCCTAGCTTGTGGCTATTAAGGTTCCTTTGAAAAAAAAAAGAGAGAGAGACTGAACTTGGTTTTGACCAACTGGAAAGTCCTGGGCAGGTCGATGAATGCTAGTCAGCAGGGCCAAAGCCCGTCGTGGCCCAGAGCTGGCACTGCGTGTCTAAGGCCGGCCCAAGGCTGCTGAGAGTAGAAAGGAGCAGGGCTGGAGACTGACCTGCCCGTCCCAGCTTCCCTTACAGCGACTCACAGGGGAACCCGATGGATTCCCAGAGAACCGTCTGCCCCAAGTGCCCTCAGGGCATGCCGGCTACTCTGGCAAGATGGGGACACCAGGGTCACCGCAAGCTGAGTCCTAGGCCAGTCAGCCCAGGGCCAGGGACTCCCTTCGGCCGGCAGTGTGCTTCAGTGGGCTCCGCGGGCGGCCTCGGACTGGCCGGGCACCGGGCAGCCGGCGGAAGAACTCGCCGGGGCGGTGGTGCCCGCCAACCCTGCCCGCGTCCGATCGCTTCCCAGGGCCCGCCACTGACCGTCCTCGCTGACAGCCTCGGCCCAATCCCCTCCTCCACCCGGGTCCCGCAGTGCCTGTCCCGCGGGCCCGTGTCACAGCCCGAAGCCGCCTCGACGCCCCCGGCCCGCCCCGGGGCCCCTCTCCGCGCCCACCCGGTGCCCGATCCGGCGCCGGGCCCACTGCCCGCCCACGGCCTTGGGTCCCAAGGCCCGCGCCGCGCCCGCACCTGCTTGGACTTGGCCTGGGCGGCCGTGGGGCCCTTTTTGCGCAGCACCGTCACCGTGTCCCAGTCGCTCTCAGCCATGGCGGGGCGGGCAGGGAAGGCGGTCCGTCCGGCGGCTCCGCGGCAGCTGCTCGAGACCCGGCGACGCGACGTCCCCTCGTCGCTGGGCCGCTTCCGGCGCCCGCTGCGGGCCCGCCCCTCCTCCCATTGGCCGGCGACTCGGGGGGCGGGTACTTCCCTCGGCTCGGAGCCAATCCGCGCCCGGCTCGTCTAAGCAAGACCCCGCTGTGCGCGACGTGGGGCGGGAGACGGAGCGGCCCGGACGCGTGGCCGCTGGGGGGCGCTGCAGGGGCCGGGGGAGCTGGGGGTGGCTGAGGCGGGGACGGGGGCCGCTGGGGGCGCTGAAGGGTGCAGGGGCCGCGGGCGCGGAGGCGAGAGGAGGAGGGGTGGGGCGAAGGGGAGCCCGGCTCGGGAAGGCGGTGCAGGGTGGCCCCCGAAACCAGGTGGGGGCCGGGACGAAAGGAGGAGTACTGGCCGGGGAAGGGGAAACGCGAGTGGGGGGGGGGGGTCTGTGCGAGAAGCGGGGAGAGGGCGGAGGGGGCGCAGGTGGCGGGAAGGAGGGAGATTGGCGGGGACGCGGCCTGGCCCCTCGCGGGCAAGGTGTGCGCGCGAACTTGATGCAGGGGAAAGGTGGCCTCGTCGATTCCTCTGTCGTTGACGTTCGTTTCTGTTTCCTGACTTTTTTGGTCACCTTGCACGCCAACTGAAGTTCTATTTCTCGGGGGTTATTATCAAGCGATACAAAGATGGTGGGGGCCAGGGTGGATGCAGGTTAGGTGGGGCCTGAAGCAAATATATTTTGTGGGAGGACGCAAGGAAATATGTAAAATTATTAAGACAAAATTAGTTATACAATATGTTTTTGCGTAACGTATATTTTGAATAATGTATACATAACTTTACAGTATAATATGAATGTATACATAATGTAATGAATGCTATTTTACGACAACTAATACAGTTATTTTATGGTAATCTTGGATCATGAGAAAATAAGTCAAAAATTGACAAATGCCGCAAGCATCACAAAATTCAGAAAAATAGCCTTGGTGTGAGTTAATGAATGCATCTTTAATGCCTTTGCTTGCATTTTTGTCCGCATTCTCATTGAATGCCACATCATGACTTTGCAGAATTGTTTTCTGGAAAGAACAGTTCAGACGTTGCTTTAACCTGTTAGATCAAAGTTAATGTTGACCTTGGTTTGGGTAGCGCTCCTGGCTTAGCATAGATGTGCTCTGTTTGCAGCATTCCTGTAGGTTTATGCTCCACAACAGAGGAATTCTAATACGCGTGTAGACACCACTCTGGCAGACCACAGGCAGATGGAGAGCATGGGAGGAACTCACTCTCATGGGGAAAAGGGGCAGTCAGGGAGCGCTGGGGGTCCAGTGGAGGCTTCCCATTGGCTGGACTGCTGAAATCTCTGACAGACTGAGCTGTGCGTGGGGTAGGGGGCCAACAGAAGTCTCCTTCCTCCCGCCTGATGCTGAGTAGAGGCGCCTCCCCAGTGGGAGATAGACAGAGATCTCTTCCTGTTTAGAGTAACTGACGCACCTGGTGGGGGTGAGCACTTCCCCCAGCCTGAAGCCTCCTGCAGGTGTGGTTTCTGTAATTAATTCCACATTTCCCCCTTTCATGAAGATCTTTTGTCAAAGTATCAGTGATCAAGAGTTGGGATCTCGGGACTTCTCTGGTCATCCAGTGCCTGAGACTCCGAGTTACCAGTACAAAGTGCCCGGGTTGGGTCTCTGGTGAGGGAAGTAGATCCCACATGCCTCAACTAAGACCCAGCACAGCCGAAGAAATTAACTTAAAAAAAGATGAGAGGACCTCCCTGGTGCTCCAGTGGCTGAGACTCCATTCTTCTAATGCAGGGAGCTCGGGTTCAATCCCTGGTTAGGGAACTGGATCCCACGTGTCACGATGCGACTAACACCTGGTATAGTCAAATCAAGAAATGTTAAAACTAAAAAGAGGAGGATCTCTGTATAGTGGTGTTCTGTCCCTCAGTGCCAAGGACCTTCCCTGGTTGGCACGTCCCTCCCATGTCGGTCGTGGTCGAGTCACTCAGCTGTGCCTGACTTTCATGATGGACCGTCACCCGCCAGGCTCCTCTGTCCATGGGATTTTCCAGGCAAGAATACTGGAGTGGGTTGCCATTTCCTTCTCCAGGGGAATTTCCCAACCCAGGGATTGGACCCGGATCTCCTGTATTTCAGGCAGCCTCCTGCATTACAGGTGGGTTCTTTACCAACTGAGTCACCAAGGAAGCCCCACATCACTTCCCATTTTGGAGGAAAAGTAAACAAATGAGGCAGATGGCATCTGAGTGAGGAAGAGCACAGTAGGGAGAGCTCTCAGCACTCCTTTTACAAGTCCATGCTTAGCCAAGGCTATAAGCACTAGGAATTATCTAGTGCTAAGCTCGCATCATCGTATCAAAAGTGAAAGTCACTCAGTTGTGTCCGACTCTTTGCGGCCCCATGGACTGTCCGTGGAATTCTCCAGGCCAGAATACTGGAGTGGGTAGCCTTTCCCTTCTCCAGCAGATCTTCCCAACCCAGGAATCAAACCGTGGTCTCCTGCATTGCAGGTGAATTCTTTACCAACTGAGCTATCAGGGAAGCCATCGTCTTATTAGAAGTGTCATTTTTTATAAAGTTTCAACAAACAATAGATGCAGAACTCGAGTATATTGAGCAGAATTAAAAACCACATAATAGGGACACCCTTGGTGGCACAGTGGATAAGAATCTGCCTGCCAGTGCAGGGGACACGGGTTCAATTCCTGGTCTGGGAAGATTCCACGTGCCACAGAGCAACTAAAGCCCGTGCACCGCAACTGCTCAGCCCGGGTGCTGCAGCTCCTGAAGCCCTCGGGCCTGTGCTCAGCAGCGAGAGGAGCCACTGCAGTGAGAAGCCCGGGCGCCACAACCGAGAGCAGCCCTGCTCACGGCAACTAGAGAAACCCCGCGCTCAGCAGCAGAGACCCAGCACCACCACACAGAGATGAAGTATTTTTTAAAGAAGCATACAATAAACCCAATTTGCAAGACGGTTCCACATCAGGAGCCCAGAACTGCAGGAATCCAGCCAAATAAACGAAAAAGACAGCTGGTTATCAGGTGACGGTGCTATAGCCAACGTGCCTGCTCTTTAATTTTCTGTCATTGGGTCTCTACTTCCCCAGAGGCCTTTAACCATCGAAGGAAGAGGCGTTTGCTATTGCAGACACCTGCTCGCTCAGCAAGCAGGTGATCACAGGTTCGCTGGCGCTCACTCCCATCCATGGGAGGAAGGGTCTTCCTACAGAGGCAAAGCCAGAAACTCTTAACGCCTCCTGCAAAGTTCTCACTTAAGGCCGTTACAGAGGTTTAATGGGACCGATCCATGTGAGGCTTCTCTTCCATTACGCAGGGAGAACAGGACAGTGAATGTAGCAGGGCACACTGTCCTGTCTTCTCCAGCTATCACGACGGGAGGCTGCCCGAGCACAGCAGCCATTCCCCAGACTTCCACATGTGAAGGTGCACGCAGGGGACATGTGTGCATAAAGCTCCCACACGAGTGATGGAATCTGTGAATTCCTTCACTAGCTCAGAGGCACTGACGTTACTCAGCCAAGTTTCAAACAGGTTGTCACTGTCCACTTTAGTAATTATGTTATCAGCAAAAGAGAGACTATGTGGAAAAGCCGAGGAGTTGCAATTCAGGGTGTTAGAAGTGTGACCGACCATAGGCAAATCCAGAGAACAACATGGAGGAGAACTTGCTTTTATAGGGGAAGGGGGAGCTGGCAGGGGCTGTGATGACCAGAAAGGTGACTGGAGGAAGTAGGATTCTAGTGGAGGCTTCCCATTGGCTGGGCCCCTGTTTTCATTGGCTGGGCTGTGGGGGTGGTTGAGGGTGCCCAGGGCAGTTTCCTTCCTCCTGCCTGATAGTAAGTAGAGGCACCTTCCTCTCTGGGGTAATTGGCGTCCATGGCAGGCACAAGGGCTTCTCCTACAGCCCAGTCCCAACTCCAGCTTTGGCTGGCAGCGGCTAAGTCATGTCCGACTCTTGTGACCCCATGGACTGTAGCCTGGCAGGCTCTTCTCTCCAGGCAAAAATACTGGAGAAGTGAAAGAAAATTACTGTAAGTTTGTTAAGGTTCATGAAGGGCATTCTTTGGTCACCTCTGAGTGAGAGTGGATGGACAAATGTGGCTGGATTGTCTGTTGAATATAACAAGATGGAAAAGGTTGATTGTGACGAAAGCGTTGTCAAATTTGCAGATACTAAGACTTGAAAACAGAAACCGATCCATGATGTTCTTTATTACTGTGAACAGTGGGCGTGTTGGAGTGTGCATTCCCCTCTTTTTTGAGAAAACACATTCATATAAAGAAAGTTTTGACCCATCACTTTCCCCTTTCCTCTACTGTTTATTGAGTGTACTTACTTTTCACTTTTTACATGACTGTGTGCATGAAGTTCAGCAAGACGGCGTTCCCACCACTAGCTCTTCTTTTCAGGCCACTGTCATTACTGAACTCTCGGTCCTCCGGAGACGGGGAGCTGAAAGATCCATTGGGCATCCCCAGTGGGGACTGCAAAGGCCAGGTGTGTGGGAGGAGAGGGTGGGCTGTGGTCTCTGGGGGCCGAGTGGCTGGACCAGGAGTGGAGGAGCCCAGCAGCTTCTCCAGAGCCCTGGCGGCCACCTCTTTCAGCTGCAGAACGTAGCCCCACCTAGACTGAGCCAGGTACAGGGCCTCTGCAGGTGGTCAGGGGAGGAGAGGGCCCAGCAGGAGAGGGTGGCGCTGCCAGGGATGGGCCTGGGTTCAGTGGAAGCTAGGAGGGGTGGTGGACAGCTGGCAGAACCAGGGTCACAGGTCCCAGCTGGGCTGTAGACTGCTGGGTCCTGGACAGGAGGGAGCCCCATGGAGGAGGGTGGCCGTGGTGGGGCGGGAAATGTCTGCTGCGGAGGGGTCCTGGGAGATCCCCACGGGCCAGCCGCAGCCTCTCCGACACGGAGCTGGTGGGTCTTAGCGTGAGCAGAGCCATCTTAGGGTTTCCGGGTTCGAAGTGAGGCAGTGGAGCGAGTTCCGCCCAGGTAGCAAGCAAGTGCGGGTCCTAGGCGGGAGGTCCCGCCGGCGTCAAGGGGCAAGGGCCGCAGTTCCGGATGAGGCCGGCAGGAGGCGCGCGCGGACCGACCGCTGCTCCCCAATGAGCCCGAAGGGGCCGCTGCCCTCCAAAGATCCACACCTGGGGGAGGACAGGAGCACAGGAGGCTAGTCCCACCAGGGGTGGGGGAGAGGCCCACTTAACACAGGGCAACCAGGAGAGAGACCTTCTCTATCTTGAGACACTAGCGGGCCTGGGCTGTGTCCAGCGCCTGGCGGGGGGAAGGCAGCTCTTCCCCGCCACCTGTGAGCTGGCGCAAAGACCCTGGGGCCAGGTTGGCCTGGTGTCGGGAGGCTGTGGGTGGTCAGGGCAGCCCTGGCGCCTGTGATTCTGCACGTGAGCTTGTCTCCCAGGTCTGCAGTTCTGCATGTGGGGTGGGGTCCATTTTCTAAGAATCTGGGCAGAGCTTGTCTCTAAGTGGGGGAATTGGGGGTGATCTTTGCCTTCTTGGCAATTTTATGTGTTTTCCAGAGCTTCCAAAATGCTCTTCTGTTGTTTAAAACCAAATGTTTTTGAATAGGTGGTACCATGAAGTGGTTTAAAAACAGTAGGTGTTCAGAGAAATTGGCCCCTCCCCACCTCCCACCATGTCAATTACTTCCTCCTGTATCCTTCCCAAGTCTACAGAGAATACAAAATACAAACGGCCATGGAGACCCTTCTCTCCCATCTCGGCTTACGGAGGACGCTGCACACATTGTCACCTCCTTGCACCTCTTCTGCACCTGGGCGTCAGTGGGCGTGACTGGCTGCTGTGAAGTCAGCTGCCGGACCTCACCACCCCCTTCTTTCTCCTTTTTTGGAGGAGGGACAGCGTGGGCAGTGTGCTTCCAGGCGGGGGAACGGGGGAGCCCCTTGTGGCTGGCGCTGGGGCAGGGGAATTCTGGGCAGGACTGGAGGCTGGCCTTTCTGGAACCCCCTCCATCAGGTGACTACACAGTGAGAGTGAAACTGGCTCCTTTCAGAAGCTGCAGCCCTGGGGTGACCTTCAGGGCTGAGCTCTCAGGACAGGGAGTGGGTTGTGTCAGGAGGCTGGCTCTACCAGCTCCGGGCTCTGCTCTGGGGACAGCTTCAGGCACAGGGGCGCAGCCCACATCCAGGGTTCCAAGTGGGGGCCTATGTTGACCCTCCCGCCTCAGGGCTGAGTGCTGTTCTCCCAGAAGCCTGGGCGTAAAGGACAGGAGGTGCGATGTCCAAGGAGACCGGCCGTGCCAGTGAGGAGCAGAGGTGCCCTGGGCATTAGGAAGTGTCCTGGGGCGCTGAGGAGGGCCTGGGAGAGGAGACCCCAGGCGGCTGAGCAGGCGCCAGGGGCCAGGGAGGGGCCTCGGGCAGAGTAGGAGGTGGCGGTCGCACCGTCCCCAGGGGTCTGCAGGCCCAGTGAACGGCAGATGGGGCCTGTCCTGCCTGCTTGGGAGAGCTGAGAAAAGCCAGGAGCCACAGCAGCTTCGACCCGGGTCTGTAGCCGGGCCCACACCTCTCTGGGGGCACCGAGGTGAGGGACAGAGGCCCCAGGCCACAGCCCTCAAGGGAGCAGGCAGATGATGCAGGCCCCGGCAGGGTCCACTGGGGCTGTCCCAGTCACCTCCCGGAAGGCTGCCTCAGAGACTGAGTTTTGCTTTCTTTTGGCAGGAAGGAACCTGCATGGGAATCCCCTGCGTTGCTGGACGACCAGAGTGAGTCATCTCTTCCCAGCCTGCCAGGACCTAGATGTCACCTTCTGAGCTGGTGGCGGGTGTGGGCTGGCCGCTTCTCCGTCAGCAGCCCCTCCCTGCCAAGGCTCCGTCTGCCCGGTCTCTCCAGGACCTGCTGCCAGAACCACGCACACGCACACACACACACACACACACACACACACACACACACGCACACTCTATGTATTGATCAGTGTATGCAGGGAGACCCTCTGAACTGGCAGTCTGAAAGATAGGAAAGCATTCTCATGCTGGAAGCCTCTCTAGGACCTTCAAGATTAGCTCAGCTCTGTCAGTGCCAAGGGCTGCAGGCAGCCGCCTTCTGGGGAAGCAGGACTTTCGCCCAGGAAACCTCCTCGGGAGGCAGGGTGGGCTGATGGGGCCCTGAGCCCAGCACCTTCGCTGTCCCAATGCTGGAAGGGGGAGTGAGGTCTGAGCCTCCCTGGGGACGCACTGCAGAGGCAGGTGAGCGACTCCCAGATTTTACCCTGAAGAAAGAGGGGTGCTGCTATGGGGAACCTCATGGGACAGCCTCGGCCCCCCAGACCCCAGGAGAAGAGACCTCCTTACCCCTGAGAGCTCCATGAGTCATGAGCCTTCAGAGAAAGGCTCACGGAACCCACAGGAGGGGACGGTGGGGCAGGGATGCTCAAGGCAAGTGTTAGCCACTCAGTCCCGTCCGACTCTCTGCAACCCCATGGACTGTAGACTGCCAGGCTCCTCTGTCCATGGGATTCTCCAGGCGAGAAAACTGGCATGGGTTGCTATGCCTTCTTCCAGGGCACCTTCTCAACCCGGGGATTGAACCCAGGTCCCCCGCATTGCAGGCAGATTCTTCACTGTCTGAGCCACCAGGGAAGTGGCAAACTCAGCCTTGAGGTTCACAAAACTCGTGCTGGACGCAGGGTGGCCTCGCTGCTGCATGCAGGGCTGTGGTGTTTGGGACTGGGGAATTCCGACTCCAAGTCATGATTTATGCAGTGTGATGAGAGTACTTCTGGATGCCGAGTGGATAATTTACATTACGTGGCTTCACAGCCTGCCTGGTTTCGTTCACTCCGTCCTTAAGCACTTTGCTTGGCTTCTGATGCTCCCCTGAAACAGGGGTGCCCAGTGTTCCGTGCGACCTGCCAAAGGAATCTTGACCGTCCCTTCCTGCAAGATGGGGAGAGCCATCCCCTTTCCCCCGAGCTGGTGTCAGAAGAGACTGTTCTCAGGTATTTAGAAAGCCGTGTCCCACGGGAGAGAATCCGAATCCTCCCCACCCTCCTTCAGCAGATAAGAAACGCTTGTCCTGGGGTCCCACACGCAGAGGCAGTGCCCTGCCCCTCCCGGCGCGGTCCTTTTGTTCTGGTCAAGACTGCAGCCTCATTTCTAAATGTTTCCACTTGTGTGTTTGCATGCCAAAGGCATGTATATTTGGTTTTGTTTGGTGGTAAAATTCACATAATGGAAAATTCACCATTTAAACCACTTTCAAGCTTACATTTCAGTGTCATCTGTACTTTTGCAAGGTCGGGCAACCATCGCCGCTACTTGATATAGAACATTTTACTACTTGCAAAGGAGACCTCCCTTTAGGTCTTCCTACCCTTTAGACAGGAAGGAGGAGGAGGGCATGGCAACCCACTCCAATATTCTTGCCTGGAGAATCCCCATGGACAGAGGAGCCTTGTGGGCTTCACTCCATGGGGTCGCAGAGTCGGACACGACTGAGCGACTAAGTACAAGCACCCTTTAGATAGGCGGGGTCCGTTTGTACTTTTTCTCATGAATGTAACCCACTCTCGGGCTCAGCTCTGCGCCGGGACCCTGGGCCTGGAGTTGACCCTCCGAGAATGAACAGCTACCACCGGCATAAGGAGCCGCGGAGTCCTTCCAGGACAGAGCCCTCGGGAGACTTAAGTACCCAAGGCGCGGCAGCCCCGCCCAATCGGTGCCCGCTGAAGCTCCCTGCGCGCTTCTGGTAGGCTCCAGTGTCAGTCCGTCAGGAGGCGGGAGGGGTGGGGACAGGGCCGGCCAATCGGGCCCCCCGTGGCTCTCTGCAGGCCCTTGGTAGGCTTTTGTGTCAGTCCGTCAGGTGGGCGGGGGCCCTAATGAGGGGGCGGGGAGAAACCCAGCCAATAGGTGCTCGCTATGGCTTCCTGGGCGCCTCTGGTAGGCCCCCACAGCAGTCCGTCAGGCGGGCTAGGGGGCGGGTCGGCGGCACCCGCAGCGGCTGGCTGGCAGGCAGTTCCGGGCGCGAGGCGACCGTTGGTGAGTCCTGACGTCGGGGTCGGGGTCGCGGTGGGGTCGGGGGTCGGGGGTCGGGGTCTAGGGGCGGGGACGCGGGGTGGCGGGGCGCGCGGACCCGGGAGGCTCGGCGGGAGGCGCGGACGCCGCGGCGCGCGCGCCTGAGGGGATTTCTCGGGGCCGGAAACTGAAAGTCGGAGCGGGCCCCACTCAGGAAGGTTCGCGAACGGCGGGGCGTCCGCGGGGGCGGGCCCGGGTCCGGTGGGGCCCCCGCGCCTCGAGCCGCCCGCCAGCTGCGCCCGCGGCCCCGCTTGGGGTGCGGACGGGCTCCCAGACCTCGGGGCCGCCGCGGGCTCCTCCGCCTGCCCCGGCCCCGCTGCGCTTTGGCCTTGCCCGACGGTGACCCCGGGCCCCGGGGCGGATGCGGGGTCCAGAGCGGAGGCAGCTGTCGGGGCGGGCGGAGCCCGGGGACGCTGCTCTGCCGCGTGTGTGGGGCCTCGGGTTCGGTGGACGCCGAGCGGGCTCCCGGTGGACCCGGCGGCGGGCACAGCGGGAGCCGGGGACAGCTGCGCCCGCGCCGGCCGCCGTTCGGCGGATCAGAGTCTGGCAGGGCAGGGGGCGTGCCGGGCCTCGCGCCTGGCCCTGCGTGACTCAGGGGCCACATGTCCCCGGCGGTGGGGCCGGCGACAGCCTTTGCTGCTCAGTCTCTGGCTTTAGGTGGAGGTCCCAGCCTGCCCAGAAGTGTGGCTTGAGTTGTTTCTGTATTTTTTAACAGCTTTATTGCGGTGTAGTTTGCATATCGTAAAACTCCTCATTGCTTGAATTTCAGACTCCTAAGAAGTGCTTTTGTAAAGCCTTTTCTGGGGGGCAGGAGCCTCTTCACACATTTGGGCGTCTGACTCTCTGATTCCAGCCCCCAGCCTGGCCCAGCTCCCACCTCAGCCTGCCCTCCGGGGACCGAAGCCCCGCCCCCCTGAGGCTGCAGCCCGCGAAGGCCGCGCTGGGAGCCGAGCCCCCGTGCGCTCCGGTCCTGTTGCGGGGGACAGCTGCGTGGGCACCTCCTGAGACACCCAGGCTGCACCACGGGCCCTTCGGGCATCCCCCTGCCTGCGTCCCAGACCTCTGCTGTCCCAGGCTGCGTGGTGCCCAGTGACCCCGGTCTGTCGGCTGTACTGGTGGTGGTGGTGCCACTCAGCGTGCCCAGCACCCTGCGTGGCGCACGGCAGGATGAGGTGAAGGTCACATGTGTGCATCACTGACTCGGTCACTCTGGGGAACTGAAGGAAGGGGCTGTTTCAACAGTGCTTGTGAGCTGGGCTGGAGCGGAGAAGTTATAGCCATCACTAGGTGCTGAGGACAGTATTTTGGGGGGGAAGAATAGACCTTTTGACTTGAGTCAGGTGTGGGCCCCTCTCAGCAGTGGGAAAGGCCAGCCTACCTGCCAGCATGGTCAGCGCACCAGTGTGGACTCGGCACAGCCTGGCAGGTCGGTTTCCATGGCAGGATGGCACACACACAGGCAAGGGGAGGAAGGTCAAGAGAAGAAAACTCAGAAAAAAGTGACCTGCAGGCCCCACAGGTCACGTGGAGCGGGGTGCACACATCCCGTCCGTCCCCGAGTCCAGGCTTGGGCTCGATGCCCCGTCACGAAGGGTGCTAGGACTGCCCTTCCGGGAGATGGGTCCAGGGGGCAGGTGTGTCACTGTTCCGTGGAGGGGCTGTGTCTCGGGAGAGGGACCGAGGCAGGCTCCACAGAAGCCTGGCTCTGAGCAGCAGGGCAGGCCCGCAGGTGGTGGAGAGGGGTTTGGGGCAGGTGTTCTTGTGGACTGGCTGTGGTTTAGGAGGTGAATGCACAGCAGTGGTGGGGGTAGGAGGTGAGTAGCAGGGGTGATGTGGTGCGGGTTCCAGGATTGGGGTGCCCTGCTTTGGAACGGGGTAGGGCATGGCTGGGCTAGTGTGTGGGGGGGGCAGCACAGAGGAAGGGCCGGACCCAGGCATGGGAGTTGGTGACCAGCGGGAGCCTGGGAAGCAGGGAGGGCAGTCATAACCCCCTGCACATGCCCGGGCCACTCCTCCCTGCCTCTAGGCCCGTGATGCCCTTGTGCCAAGGGAGCAGGTGAGGGCTCTCTGGGACTCCGAGAGCCTGCTTGGGCAGCCTGGGGGTCTGAGGGAGGAGCCGGGTCCCCGTCACGTGTTTAAGGGCCTGGGGCGGCCCTGCGGTACGTCACATCGCGGTGGACGGTGGCCTGGCCCAGCGGTAGCGTTGTGGTCAGGTTCTGGATGCTGGTTTTTTTTGGGGGGGCAGGGATTGTTGGGTCTTCATTTCTGCAAGTGGGCTTTCTCAGTCTGAACATTGCTGGACTCATGGGGGCAGGATGTGCCAGCTTGGTCAGTGGACGCCAAGCGGGCTCCCGGTGGACCTGGCGGTGGGCTTAGCGGGAGCCGGGGACAGCTGCGCCCGTGACGGCTGCTGCTTGACCAGAGTCTGGCAGGGCAGGGGGCTTGACAGCACGAGTAGCTGCGAGCGGGTGCTGCGAGAAGGGCGGGCGCAGCATGTCCTCCTGCGCTCTCGTGTCAGCAGTTGCTGGGTGCTGAGTTGGTACCCGATCACGTGGCATCGCGTCGAGCTTGAAGGAGGTGGACGCCGTGTGAACGGTGCTGCTCACTGGGGCTCTGGTCCTGGGGCCGCGCTGCGCACCACACGCAGATGCCAGGCCTTGACTGTGGCCGCGAGAGGTCTGCTGTGCAGGCAGCTCAGCCCTGGGGGGTGGGAGCCCAAGCACTGCAAGCAGCAGGGGCGGCTGTCGGTGGGAGCGTGGGTTTGGGGGAGTTCAGTCCCTGCATTGGGGCATCCCAGAGGGAGACTTTTGAGTTGAACCCGTGTGTCTGCTGGCGACAGGTGGCCCCCCAGCAGCCACCTGTTCGACTCTTGATGTGACGCTGGTTTGGGCAGCAGCTCAGCCTTCTGAGATAACTCACTGACACCCATGCAGCGGGCGAGGACGGTGGGGCCCAGCTGCCCAGTGGCCTCGGGCTCAGCCGGGGTCTGGGCGATCTCCCGCAGGGATGGCCCTTTCCACGGGTCCTCCCGCTCTGCCCGCAGGTGGGACCTGGGCTTGCGAAGGAGGCCTGCAGTGAAGGAGATGGCAAGGAGCAGTAGGTGCCAGGCGCTTCCACCCTCCTGGGGGCTGCAGCCCACCTGGGGACTTCTTTTGTGTTAAAGCCCACTTCTAAGGTTGCCCTCCATTGTTAGCGCTATGAAGCAGGGTTGTTCTGGATGAAGGTGCGTGAGTGTGCCGTAATTAGGGCTTTCACCATCTTTTTTGGATTCTCTGGGAATACAAGCTCCGTCTCTTTATTTTTAAAATGAAATATTTGTACAGAATCCGTGTCTCCTGCATTGACAGGCCGGTTCTTCACCACTGAGCCACCAGGGAAGCCCTCCGTTTCTCGATGGACACCAACCGGTGTCCTGGCCGCCTGGAGTCAGCACAGGCCCCTCACATTCAGGGCTTGGCCCCACAGGGCTGCCCCCACCCCACCTCCGATGGCAGTGGGTGGGCGAGGCCTCCTGTACTTCAGACCCACTGACTGTAAATTGAGGGTTTTCATGACCCCTCCTTGGGGTCAATGATTTGCTAACAGAGCTCGGAAAACTCAGAGAATCTCAAGTGTCGGCCTGCTGGGAGAGACACCAAGGGCCAGGTACAGGGGTGGGGAGGGCAGCCAGACCCCCTCCGTGCATTTCCCGTGTCCAACTAGAAGCTCTCCAAACTCCCTGGTTTAGAGTTTTCTAGAGGGCTCCACTGTGAAGGTGCGCTTGATAAATCATCAGTAAGTCACCTCTAGTTCCCCTCACCCCCAGGAGATGGGGGTGGTGGTAGAGGGGCCATCCGGCCCCATCGCTCAGGAAGCCCTGGGGGGTCTGGGTGCTGCCGGCAGGGAGAAGCCCCCGCGCCTGCTGCCTCAGAATCGCCCCAGGGCAGCCACCCCCCAGCTCCTTCGTCTCCTGTTAGCTTTGCCTGTCCTCCAAGTCCCTGTAACTGGAATTATTCTATAAGTAATTTTTGGTGTCTAGTAGAAATGCCATTCAGCAGAATGTCACTCTGTTGTGTAGAGTCAGTGTGTCCCCATCTGGAGCGTGTTTGGGGTGTGAGTTAAGTGTGAGGCCAGGGCTGGGCACGCGGAGCACTCCTCGCTTTTCACCACCTTGCCCGAGAGAAGTGAGGACTTGGAAAATAAACTGCAGGCTCGGAAGGCCCAGGAAGGGTTTGGTTCCTGGTTGGAGGCTCCTGACACTTGACCCCTCACATCTGTCACCCTGAGTACAAAGGTGGCCGGCCACCCGCCTGCAGTGCGGGAGGGTGCAGTGCAGCCCGGAGGGGCCGAAGGGGCCGCAGGTGTCTGGGCGGGCGGCTGCAGCAGCGTGCGGTTCGGGTGGGGTTTGGGCACGAGTTTAGAGCCTCTGTGGTGTCCCTGTTATGATCCTTTTTTTTTGTTAGTTCTACCAGTTTATGGCTACCCACCCATGTCCCCCCACCCTCACGCACATGTGCTCAGTCAGGGGACCCATGGGCTGCAGCCCGCCAAGCTCCTCCGTGGATTTTTCCAGGCAAGAATACTGGAGTGGGTTGCCATTTCCTCTTCACTCCGTAAGGATTAAGAGTTAAAGTGCATCTATAGATGTGATGGAGTGAAACATTTAAGGCTTTAAGCACTGAGACCTCCCAGGGCGCCCTCGCTCTGGGCCAGGGAGCTGTGACTGCTGAGGGGGACGTCGAGGCCTGCAATGTATTGGGGCTTTTTCCCTCTTTATTGCTCAAAAAAGAGACCGTTGTGTGGTTCTTCAGCGTCCAACAGGAGTAACAGTCTGTGGATTAATGGAATGGGCTCAGCGTGCCACAGGAGGTGTGGCCAGCCAGCCGCATTTGGGTGGAAAGCTGCCGAGGGAGACCGGCTGTCTTGGGGCTGGGGTCAGCGCGGCGGCACCTGGCTGCCCGGGGGCCCCCTGCAGGCGACTGTGAACGCTGTCCAGTGTTTCCCGAGCACTCCACGATCGCCACCTCGAGGAGATGCCAGCCCCAAGAGTTGAGGGCTGCGGTCTCCGTTGGACGTGGGCTGGGCCGGCTGGCCTGGGAGAGGGGCCACCCCGCAGTGGGGGGTGCCCGCTGCCTCAGCCTCGACCCCCGCGTGTACGAGACCAGCGTCCCGCCTCTCAGGCTGGACCCCCACAGCCCAGCGGCCTCGGCCCCTGGTGGCCGCGCGTCCCCGGACCCACCCTGATGCGCTGTGCTCTCCCTTAGGGCGTGGGCTTGGTGGGCTGCGGCGCTCATGGCTGCAGCCAGCGTGACCCCTCCCGGCTCCCTGGACCTACTGCAGCCCGGCTTCTCCAAGACTCTCCTGGGGACCAAGCTAGAGGACAAGTACCTGTGCTCGGCCTGCAAGAACGTGCTGCGCAGACCCTTCCAGGCTCAGTGTGGCCATCGCTACTGCTCCTTCTGCCTGAGCAGCATCCTGAGGTGGGCCCGTGGTGGGGCCGAGGCGGTCGTCTCCTCGGGCCAGTCTTCCCGCTCCTCCGTGTCTTTAGTGGGAACCGCACAGTCTGACAGAGTCGCAGGCTCACAGCCCTTTTGCGCCGGGCGCCCGCGTCCCCGAGGGGCTGGGAGGCAGGGGCGGTGGCTGGTCCTCAGGACAGTGGTCCCCAGTCCCCGTGTCCATCTGTGGGGTGCGCTGGCACACACTGCCCTGTGCCTGTTGGCCGCCCTACTTGGTGGCCGTGAAAGCGCCAGGGCCATGGGGTGGGTCTGGTGGCTGGCAGGGGCTGCTCGCCATCGGCAGCAGGCTCACAGGGCCGCTCCCCCCTCCAGCTCCGGGCCCCAGAGCTGCGCCGCCTGCGTGCACGAGGGCATTTACGAGGAGGGCGTCTCAATCCTGGAGAGCAGCTCGGTGAGTGAGCTGTAGGCGCTGCGCTGGCCGCGTCACGAAAGGGAGCCTGGGGGCAGCAGCTGCATAGGAGAGGCGGCCCTTCCCGAGCCTCGGCTCCGGGCCTGGGGTGGGTGGTGGGGGGCTCACCCGAGGGCCGCTGTCTCCCCAGGCGTTCCCGGACAATGCTGCCCGCAGGGAGGTGGAGAGCCTGCCGGCCGTCTGCCCCAGCGAGGGCTGCTCCTGGAAAGGGACCCTGAAGGACTACGAGGTAGGGGCCTCCACGGAGGAGAGCAGCCGCCACTTGGGTGGCCGCACGGAGCTGCGCGCCCGGGGCTGGGGAGCTCACCATGTGTGCATGCTCCTGGGGTGGCCGGGGGGCAGGGAGCAGCAGCATGAGCGGGGCCCGGGTGCGGCCGGAGCACCACGCAGGTGAGAAGTCAGCTTTCTCGCTGCTGGGGTGGTGGTGTCTCCTCGCTGAGCATGTTCACGCTGGAGGATGCAGGAGTGGCCCACTTGTCAGTCCTGGGGTCACAGGAAGGCGTCTTGACAAGGTGCCAGCGACAAGGGCAGTGGCCGGGTGCGTCTCTTGTGGGCCCGTCTGGCAGGTTGGGGAACCTCTGTGCCAGCCACACCCTGGCAGCTGGGCCTACCACGCCGCTGCCTCCTTGGGAGCCGGGCCAGTGCTCTTCCTGGAGGCTCTCCTCTGCGGGGCGCCCGCACAAGTGGTGCCCGCAGCACTTCCCAGTGGTCGGGTGCTCCCCGCGGAGGACGCGGTGCCCACACTGTGGCGGGTCACACCCCGGGCTAGGCCTAGTCTTGAGAACAGGGGAGCCCGCCCCAGGCTGCAGGGGGAGGGGCCTTGGGCTGTTACACCAAGGCCACTCTCAGCCATGGGGTCCTTGACGCGGGGTCTGAGGGAGGGGAGCGCGACAGGGCAGGGTGGCCAGGCCCAGCCTGAGGCGCTGGGGCTCGTGTGTCGGGGCGGGGGGGGCCCCAGGCTGGGCCCCGGAGGAGGCCTCGATGCCCGCACAGCCCCCTGGCGAGGCCGCAGGGCTGTCTGCAGGGCACCTGTTCTCTGCCCAGGGCTGCCCAGACCACAGAGCAGTCTCCCAGCCGGGGGGCAAGTCCAGGCTGTCCTGAGTTTCTGCCTGAGGGCGGGGCCCGTCGGCTCTGGAGTGGGACCCTGGGTGCCCGCAGACCCCCTCTTCCTGTCCCAGCCTGGGCCCTGCCCAGCGGTGCTGCCTGTTTTCTTGCCCAACTCGACATCGTGGGCTTCGGGCTCTCGGGGTCTGCATTTTGCCAGAACAGCTTGTCCACGTCTGTGGAGGAGCCTGTGGGCAGATGGACAGCACGTATGCTCTGCTCTGATTAGGCACCGGGCCTGGACGCACAGGCCTTTCTGCGCCCCTTCCGGGAGCGGGACTCCATGGGCCACCATGGGGCAGGGGCACGGACGGGTCCCGTCTGTGGACGGGCCTGCGCTGTTGCTGCCCGGGGCTGTCCAGAGAGGAGGCCTTGGGGCAGGGTCTCCCTGCAGGGGCGGGGGGGGGGGTGGGATGCTGTGATGCTTTTTGAGGGGACCAAAGGTCCCTGGGGACAGGTGGAGTAACCAGCTCCCGAGTCCTCGGGGGCTTCTGCGTCCGGCTGGCAGTGCGAGGGCAGCTTCGAGGACCTCTGGCTGAGAGCCTGGGACCACAGCCAGCCGTGGGCCCGCCAGCCCTGCAGGCACGCGGGCTGGAAAGTCCCTGGCTGGGCCTGGGAGCTCAGGAAAGTCCCCAAGGGGGTGGTCATGTGGGAGGCGGGCCCGCCTGGTCTCTTGAGTGCAGCCCTCGGTGCAGTTAGCTTAACCTGTCACTGGCTCGAGAGGCCACAGCCGGCGAGGCCCGCCTCGGTGTGCAGGCAGCCACCTTGCTGCATGGCGGCCCCGCCCTCTGCCCCGCGCCAAGACATCTGCCCTCTGGGTTGCTCAGAACTGGGGCCGTGCTGGGAAATGCTGGGGCTGCGGCTGAGCTCCGGAGAGTGTGGAAAGATGGGGAAAATCCTGTGTAGCCTTTGAATAAGCTTTTCCCTTGCCGTGATGTCTAGCGTTTTCTAAGAACCCAGTGAGATAATGTTCCAGTTCAGTCAGAAGGTGGTAGAGCGTCTGCCAATGCAGGTGGGGGCGGCTGGGGGCTGCTCTCTGGAAGGGAGAGGCAGGGAACGGCAGAGGGAACAGCAGGGAGAGAGGACCTCGGGCTTCAGAGGAGGGTCCGGGCGGACCTGGGGGGGCCAGGCTATGGGGCCGTCGCAGCTGAAAGGGGCGCACAGCGGGGGTGCTGGGCCCTGCCGGGGCGTCCAGAGTTGAAACATCTGAGCATTTGGTTTGAACTCTGGCTGACGGCGTGTTTGTTGATTTCTCCGTGCTGTCCGAGAGGAGTGGGAGCTGACGGAGCCAGCCCGGCCCCTGAACGGGACCCTGAGCCTGGGGGCGGCCGCCGTGGAGTGGGGCCAGGCTCGACCAGGCGGGCCTTCCTCTCCAGGCTTGGTCAAGCTGCCCCGTGCCCAGCCTCCAGCATTTCCTTTGCTTTGATCAAACCCAGGTGCCCCTTGTTTGTGCTTCAGGAGCCGTGGTGTCTCAGGCTCCCCTCGGCCTCTGTGTGGTGGTTTGCCCTGCGCTCAGTGCGGTCAGACCAGAACCCTCTGGGGAGTTGTGGGTGCCCTGGGGGTTCAGGGACGTGCCCCCTGGGCATACCTGCAGGGCAGTGTTTGAGGCGCTGTCCACGGAGCGGCAGCCCTGGGGCAGGGTCCCTCCGCTCTGCTCCCTGCATCCGGTATTGTCCTGCCCACCCGCTGCGCGGCCCGTCTGTGTCCTGGGGCCCGGCCTCCGCAGCAGCGTCCCTGACGCCCGGCCCCCCCCCGCCCCCCCCCCCCCGCCATGTGGGGCTGCCTGGGGGCTGCATCCCATCTGATGCGCACCCCTGGGGCAGCGTGGAGCTGGGGTCCTGGGGGCTCCCCGGCTGCCTGGAGGGCCTCCCTGTGCCGAGCCTCCAGGGTGCTCCTGGGGTTCTGCTTTCCCCGTAGCCAAGCCTGCCGCGCGAGGTGGAGGCCGTGTGCCCGCCGTCCTGGACTGTGGGCCGCGTGGAGACGGCCCGAGACAGGCTCCTCCTCCTTCAGGGTCACTGTGGCTGACCTCTGGGGCATCCAGCCCTGCAGATCGGCCCTGCAGCCCTGAGCGGCCCCCGCTTGGTGGGGGCCCAGCCTGCATCTCCACAGAGGCTCTGGCCCCGTGGGGTGGTGTGCTTGGCACCTAGCTGTGCTCCTACGAGTGGTCATGTTCACATGATATGGATTTGACTGCAGTTTTTATAAAAGCACCGCACACAAAGCGTCACGTCCTGTGTTCTGCTTACTGCCTCTTCCTGCGCCCTTTCCGGCCAGGCTTCCTGACGGCTCTCCTGGTCTCCGCCTGTCCCCTGCGCCCACCACCCCGCCCATTTTCCGGCCCACCCTTTCTCTCCGCTCCAGCTGCCTCCGCCTCCTCTCTCACCCCGTGGCCACCCCAGTGCCCGGCAGGCCTGGCTCTCACGGCCGCGGCACAGCCACCCACGTCGTCGCCTCTCCTGGGACAGCCTGGGCCTGGCTGATCGTTCGGAGCCCCAGGCTGGGACCCCGCGTCCCCGGCCACATCACCCATGGCCTCGGCTCCAGGAGGGTGAGGGGAGGGCCTCCGTCTGGCTGTCGCCTGGGCCGGGGTGGCTCTCCTCTGTCTTTCATCCTCTGAGAGCCTGTCCCTCTGCCTCCGTGCCCCCCTCACCGTCCCCTCTGTGTCCAGAAGGTGGGGCTCCGCTGGCTGGACCCGGGTCCTGATCTCTGCCCTGGAGCAGGGGCGCCGGAGTGAGCGTGGGGGTCCCGTGGCCTGGACGCGGCCAGAATCCCGCCACTGCCCCGCCGACACCCGCTCCCTCTGTTGCCAGAGCTGCCACGAAGGACAGTGCCCATTCATGCTGACCGAGTGCCCGGCGTGCAAAGGCCTCGTGCGCCTGGGCGAGAAGGAGCACCACCTGGAGCACCAGTGCCCGGAGCGGAGCCTCAGCTGCCGGCACTGCAGGGCGCCCTGCTCCCCTGCCGACATGAAGGTGAGCGCGCCGCGGCGGCATGCGGGCCTGCGTCTCCCTCCCTTGGCCTCCTGGCGTCCAGACGGGCCGGCCCCGAGCCTGTGGATGCCCCCCGCATGCCGGGCCAGGGCCCTGACGGCCGCCGTGCCCCTTGCAGGCGCACCACCAGATCTGCCCCAAGTTCCCCTTGACGTGCGACGGCTGTGGCAAGAAGAAGATCGCCCGTGAGAAGGTGGGTGCTCTGGGCCAGAGTGGGCTCCATGTCTCTCCCGCCCCCCCACCCCCCAAGGCACTGCCCGGTGTCTGCGCCCTTGGCCCGCGTGGGCGGGGACCTGGTGCTTGGGTGTTCCACGCTGTGTCGGGGCTCCCAGTTTGCTGGGGGTCTCTGTCTCTGAGGGCGGGGCGGGGCGGGGTGGGCAGCAGCTCTCGTCTGCTCCCGCAGCACGTGGTCTCACGGGCCCCTCTCACGTCCCTGCTGGCTGTGTGGGGATCTGACCTGTGTGGCCGGCTGTCTCTCCAGCCCTCCAGCTCTTGGGGAAGGATGAGAGCCCTGTGGCCTGTTTTTGGGGAGGCAGCTGTGGTGCATCTGACAGAGTCCGTCTGTCTTCTTTTCCTTTGAGTGTCTGGGGTCGCTCTGTAGAGAGAACTCGTTTGTGGCTGTGTTGAGCCGTCACGGTGCTCCAGGGTGAGGACTGGGCGGTGGGTGCTTTCTGGGCGCCTGGGGCTCGGGTCCCTCCCAGGCCGGGAGGGGGCCCGTCCCACCCCGCCCTGCCAGCCTTGGGCCCTCAGGCCTGGCCGCGCAAGCGGTGAGGACTGTGTCCCGGCTGGTTTCAGGTGGCGATGCTCGGCGTGTGAACATGGCCAAGAGCTTTTCTGCCTTGAGTTTCACCAGCATCCCCCCCAGCTTTTTTTTATATTGGGGTGTAGTTTGATCCCTGGAGGAAGGCATGGCATCCCACTCCAGTATTCTTGCCTGGAGAATCTCATGGACAGGGAAGCCTGGCGGGCTACAGTCCATGGGGTCACAGAAGGTCAGACACAACTGAGCGACTCCCGCTAACTCACCGCTGGCCTTAGAGCCCCGGGGCCATAGACCAGCCGTAGCGGGGAGACGGCAGGGCTGCTTTCTGGGACTCGGAGGCCTGTGCGGGGAATAGAGGCTCCGCGAATGATCTGAGATGTCCTCAGCCTGTGCTGGCTTCAAGCACACACATGGCTGAGTTTGCATGTATGCGTGTGAGTGTGAGCGTGCTGTGCACGAGTGTGCACTGCAGCTTTGGGAGCACCTTGCTGGGCCTTGTCTGGCCTGAGTGTGCAGAAGCCGGTGGGGTGGGTCCAGGGACCTTTGCTCGGACTTTGACCTGGTCGGGGCCGCAGGGGTGAGTGGCCAGAGCAGAGGCGGAGCCATGTTGACTCCAGGCCCGTCAGTTTCAGGACCACGTCCGGGCGTGTGGCAGATGCCGAGTCCCGTGCCGATTCCACGCTGTTGGCTGCCCCGAGATGGTGAGTCCGGGTCTGCAGGTGGCCCGGGTCCTCGTTCTCAAGCAGAGGCCCTTCTGGACACGTCTCCACTCTCACTCCAGCCCGGCCCACGGGTGTCTGGCTCTGTCCATTGTCCTCCCAGTGATCCCCAGTGCCCAGCCTTGACCACCCAGTGGAAAGGATGCCCAGCATGTTGCGCCCCCCGAGGGCTGGCCACGCCCCCTGCCCATCCGCTCACCTCGCTTCACCTGGCTATTCTGGCCAAAAGCCCCATGGTCATCCTGGACCTGCCTCCTGTCTCTCGTCACGTCCAGTCTCCAGCCCAGCTTCTGTTCTTCCCAGACGGCCCTTAGCCCTCCCCACCTCACTTCTGTGGCCTGCGTGGCCCTGCTGTGTGATCTCAGTCCAGCCACTGGCCCAGCTGTCCTCCAGCACGCCAACTTTCTCTGGACCTTGAACCCACCTCCTCTCTGTGGCCGCTCCTGCCAGCTTCTGGGCGGCTCCCTGTGCGTGTGGCCCTGGCCCTCCTCTCTCACTGGTTCTGTGTCCCTGAGGGCTGGGCATGTGCAGGCCTGGCCCGTAGAGATGGGCACCCCAGCCCTCTGCACTCGGCGGGCGCGGCCTGCTGGCGCCGCTGGTACCTGGTGACTTGGCGTCGCCGGGTCTCAGCACCTGCCCTGATTTTCTGAGGTTGAATGGGGGTGGGGCCCCCTCCATCCCTCGGTCTGTGTGTGCCCTCCTGCTTCTGGGCATTGCAGCGCTGGTTATTTCCCACATGGGCCCAAGGGCTGTTAGCGGCCAGCAGAGGGGCCCAGGGCATGAAGGGCCTCTTCTCAGCCTATGGAGGGTCCCGTCCTGTTGACCTCGTGGCTCCAGCAGCAGCCTCGGCGCAGCCCCCACGTCAAGCGCCCCAGGTTCCCGGGCACGAGGCCTCCCCTGCAGCTGCGTCCCTTTATCTGTGCTCTAGACTTTCTCGGCCCTTTTGACCCTCCACACTCGCTGTGGAGCTTTGCAAGGGACGTGGCTGCAAAGTCAGATCTGTGCAGGGGGACTACCTGAAGGTGAATTTTACCCCCACCCCCTGCCGTGTGGCAGTGTCTTTGATGGCTCCTCCCGCGGCTCACACGCGGAGGCGGCCCGTGGGGAGGTCTGTGTCCCAAGGTGGGGATGGGTGGTACCGCGCTGCCGCTCAGTGTCAGGACTCACCCTCCTGCCACCACGCGTTCGGGCACCAGCGCCTGCTAAGGTCTGCACCCGGGGCCTGCAGGGCTGAGCGCTGTCGCCCCGGCAGGTGGAGAGCGAGCAGCAGCCGGAGCACGAGGCGCAGCGGCTCCAGGAGCACCTGGCCCTGCTGCTGGGCGTCCTGCTGGAGGCTGGGCGGCCCCCGGGGGACAGCCGCCTGCTCCTCAGGCCAGGCGAGGGCGCCTTGGAGGCCGGCACACCCTCCAGGGTGGCGGAGCTGCTGCAGAGGTGCGAGGCCCTGGAGCGGAAGACAGCCACCTTCGAGAACATCGTCTGTGTGCTGAACCGGGAGGTGGAGCGGGTGGCCGTGACGGCTGAGGCCTGCGGCCGGCAGCACCGGCTGGACCAAGACAGGATCGAGGCCCTGAGCAACAAGGTCCGTGCTGAGGGCAGGGCGTGTGCCCACAGTGCCCAGGCCTCCTCAGACAGGGGCCAGGGGCCGTGGGGTGTCCGAGCCAGGGATGGAGGGTGGCGCTTGGGTGTCCGGCAGGCTCCCTGCTCCACCAGGGCCTGAGCAGAGCTCCTCTGAGCCCCTCCTCCGACGGGGGCAGAGGTGGCCACGGGGGATGTGCTTGCTGCTTGTGTGGACCCACGCGCGTTTCCTCCTGGGGTGGGGGTCTCAGGGGCATGGAGCCCACCTGCGAGCAGCTGAGCCAGGAAGGCTAAGGCGCTGGGCGAGGGGCATCCTCCTGGAGATGGGGACAGGCACGGAGGTCTGTCACAAGCTCGTGTGTGCTGGACGCAAGTTGGTCTCTGAAGGCCTGGTGGAGGCCCGTCCTCACAGCCCCGCACCCCAGGTGCAGCAGCTGGAGAGGAGCATCGGCCTGAAGGACCTGGCCATGGCCGACCTGGAGCAGAAGGTCCTCGAGATGGAGGCGTCCACCTTTGACGGCGTGTTCATCTGGAAGATCTCGGACTTCTCCAGGAAGCGCCAGGAAGCCGTGGCCGGCCGCACGCCCGCCATCTTCTCCCCAGGTGCTCTTGGGGGCTTTCCCGCCCCTGCCCCGGGCTGAGGTCTGCCGCAGGCCTGCTCCCTGCTCCTCACCCCCCTCACTCTAACATGGCCGCCCCTGCTGCGTCCAGTGCTCAGCCCTCCGCTCCTCGTTGGACGGGAGGCTCGTCCAGACCGGGGGTGGCTGGCCTTGGCCCTCTGCCCAGAGCCCTGCGAGCTGCGCGTTGACCCAGCCTGAGCCTCCCGGCCGGCAGCAGAGCCAACATGGGCTCACGTTCAGGCCCCGTTTCTCAACGCTCTGTGTTTGTCTGTGTCGGTGGCTGACCCCTCCTCGAGCCCGGGCTGAGTGGCAGGCGCTGTGGGGGGAGCCGCACGGCCGGCCTGAGCTCACGCCTGCCGCCCCGCAGCCTTCTACACCAGCAGGTACGGCTACAAGATGTGCCTGCGCGCCTACCTCAACGGGGACGGCACGGGGCGCGGCACGCACCTGTCCCTCTTCTTCGTGCTAATGCGTGGCCCGCACGACGCCCTCCTGCGCTGGCCCTTCAACCAGAAGGTGCGTGCAGGGCTGCCTCGGAGAGCTTGTGTGCCAGGGCGGTGGGCAGCCGGGCTGAGCCGGGCACCCAGGTGTGGGTCTAGGTGAGGACGGAAGTGAGGGGACGCACAGCCCCGTGGCCCTCGAGGAGGATGTGGCGTCCCCGAGTGCAGGGCAGGGTCGCGCTTCTCCCCGGGGGGCGCTGCTCCTGGGCCGGGGCAGCTGGGAGCTCCTGCTGAGAAAATGCCCGTGAGAAGAGTGTCCTCAGAGAGAAGGCCCGAGGGCCACGCATCGGCGCCAGCCTTGGGCCTCTGTCAGCAGACAGGCCGGGACGGGCCCAGAGGGACACGCCCAGCCGCCCGCGGAGCCGTGATTGCCTGTGGCCCCCGGGCGCTGTCCCCCCAGGTGACCCTGATGCTGCTGGACCAGAACAACCGGGAGCACGTGATCGACGCCTTCAGGCCCGACGTGACCTCATCCTCCTTCCAGAGGCCGGTCGGCGACATGAACATCGCCAGCGGCTGCCCGCTCTTCTGCCCTGTCTCCAAGATGGAGGCCAAGAACTCCTACGTGCGTGACGACGCCATCTTCATCAAGGCCATCGTGGACCTGACCGGGCTCTAGCCGCCTCTCACGCAGCGCGGCCCTGTGCTGGCTGCACGCCTGCTGAGCTCAGTCCTGAAGTGCCCGTCCTGAGCGGGGCCGGGCTGCGGGGCTGTGTGTCCCTGGCGGGTGCGCCCCACGGCCCTGGAGCTCTCAGCCCACAGCAGGGCGGCCGCGGCTAGGAGCCCGGGAGAGGAGGGTCGGCCTCGGGCCTGGCTGCCGCTCGGAGGAGAGCCCTGCTGGGCCAGCCTGACAGGCTGCACGCGGCGGGTACCCCGTGTCCCCGGCCCTGCAGGGTGTGTGGGGGGCCCAGCCCTGCCAAGAGACACGTCAGCTTCCCCGTCCGTGCGGGGAGGTGTTAGCAAACCCTCAGCTCTCTGTGCTGAGTGCTGTCCTGGCTCCGGCCCTGGGGGCAGTGACCCTGGCCGTCTCCCTGAGTGTCCCGTGGCTCCTGGACACTGCGGACCTCAGGGAAATCGGCTGTTCTCCTGGGAGACTGCTTGTTGGGCGGCTTCCCTCCCTCAGGTCTCACCAGGAGCTGCCGTGGAGAGCAGGGCCCCGGGCCTGAAAAGTGTCAGTGGCTTTGTCTTCAATGGGGGCCTGATGTGGTGTCGCCCCAGGAGCAGCCTCGCCCACCCTGGGGGTCCCCTTGACAGCGGCAGAGCCCGGGCGGCCTGAGCACGGGGTGCAGCTGGTGGGCCCTGTCGGGGCCTCAGCCTTGGGGCCCCCGGCCAGGCGCAGGTCCTGGCCGCTGGCTGTCCACACCCAGCTGTGCTCGTGACTGCGCCTGGGAGACTCGAGGGCCAGGTCCTCAGAGAGCCCGGGACACGCTCAGCACTGCCACTCACGTCTCTGGTCTGAGTTGTTAATCAGCAGCAAAGCACGGAGAGATATAAACTCCGTGCCCAGAGTTAACCACGTACACGTTTTGAATTACATATTTTAATTAAAAAGGCGTTGCAGAAAAGCGGAGTCCTGCTTCCTTCCCCTCGTGCCGCCTCAGCTGGCCAAGGCGCTGCCCTTGCGGATCGGGTCCTCTGCTGTGTGTGTGATTTCTGTCTCTGTGTCTGGTCTCCCACGCGTGACGTGTGCACTGGGTCCCCTGCCCCAGGGTGGAGAGCCTGGCGTGCTGAGCACGGTGGGGGTGTAAACGCCAGCCCCCCAGTCTGTCGCCTCCCCACTCCACTCCCACAGGCACACACCTGCCCGCGCCCGTCTCCGGGGCTGGCCGGGCGTCCCTGCTGCCCTGCATCCCATCCAGCCCTGCGCACAGGCTCACAGCTTCGGCAGGATCCCTCCTGGCTAGAGGAAGTGCCTGGAATCCCGTGCCGGTCTGTGCTGCTGTGGTCGGGGAGGGGAGCGTCCTGTATGTACCAGATTTGTGGCTGATACTCGTCATGGGGTGAACTGTGTCCCCCAAAAGCTACCAAGTACTGTTTCTCGGTGCTTCTTAGAATGCGACCTCGTTTGGAATGGCAGCCTTTACAGAGATAAGTTAGAGGGAGGCGTTAGGCTGGGCTCAATCCAGCATGCCTGGAGTGGACACGCGGAGCGGCGCGCACGTGCAGGCCTGGGGAGCGTGCTGCGTCGGGGGGTGGGGTGCGTGTCTGTGTCCGGAGCCCTGGAGACCGAGGGCGAACCCAGGAAGAGCCCGGGAGGGCACCTCCCCAGGAGCGGCCCTGCCAGCCCCGTGAGCTCCGACCTCAGCCTCCAGGACTCGGAGAGGATCAGTTCTCCATTTTAAACTTCCCGGTGTGCCGCTCACTGTCTGGGCCGCCTAGGAAGCCGCCGGGGAGGGCTCGGCTGTGTCTCCACGGCCTCTGCCCACTGGCTTCATCTTTTGCTGAGAGGAGCGACTGGCCTCTCCGGCGGTCACTTCCGCCGCATCTCACTTTTCTGCCATGTGTGTTTTGAGGCTCTGCTGTTAGCTACACACACGTGTGGGATGGTTCTCTCTACTTGATGAGTCAGCTGCCTCGCCAGACATCCTAACTGGCCTCTTCCTAGTCAGTCGTCACACGTGTTTGGAGAACTCGGGAGAGGGTTCCCGTTGCTGCCGCTGCTGCCTCCCGCTCACATCGTGTCCTTCCTGTCGGGAGAGCGCCTCCACCACGCCCAATGGAGTGGGGCCTTCTCACTGGAGACCTAGTTCTGGGCTGTCTCCGTTTGTCCAGCACTCGGAAGATTCTCTGCTTCTGGGCCTCCCTGGCGGGCCAGCTGCTAGGGCTCCAGTCACTGCCACGGCCCGAGTTCAATCCCCGGTCGGAAGTGGAGGTCCCGCAAGCCGAGGCATGCCCGCCCTGAGTGCTGCTTCCTGTGGCCCCGGGCCTCTGGGAGGACCGCACGGCCCCACACGCTGTCCCCTGGGGTGAGCTGCGTCTCCTCTCTGCCGTCAGTGTCCTGCCTTCAGTTTTCACCTCTGGTTACTTGTGTCCGGATGCGTGTGCTTGTCCCGAGTCCTGCTCAGCTTCTTCGATCTGTAGGTTTGTATGTTCCACCAAATCTGCGGACGTTGTCAGCCACTACTACTTCGAACCGCTTCCTTCTGCCCACAGCCCTCAGACCCTCACTCGCCCTCCCCTGCTCTCCTCTCTGCCCTGTCCTCAGTCACGTTCGCCGGCTCTCCTCTGACTTCATCCTGCTGTTGAGTCTGTCTAGTGAGTTTGTTTCTTTGATGAGACGTATCTGCCCTAACGTCTGTGGCACGGCGTGTGCGATGCTCGCTCAGGTGTCTCAGCAGCCGCCACAGTCCCTGTATGCTCACGCTGACACGCTCGGCACCTGTGGGCGTGTCTTTCCCCCAGTTCTGTGAGAGCCGCCTAGCTGTGCATTAGACTCTGAACATGGACTTCATCTGGTCTGGGTCTGGTTAGGCTCAGGCTCACGGCCCCACTGCAACCTGTGGGCTGGACCCCACATCTGCTGCGCCCCCCAAGCCCTCCTCTCTGGACGGGCCACGTGTGCACCCCCAGCCCTGGGTGGGCCCCCTGTGTGTGCACCCCCAGCCCTGGGCGGGGACGCAGGCACTGCTCTGTGAGCTCACCAGGCATTGGGTCACATCCTCGGGAGCAGCCCCACAGCCAAGGGGCTCCTGGGCCTTGCGAGCCCTGCACGGGCTGTTTCTCAAGCCGCTCCCTCTGGCTGGTTGCTGGCACCCCGTCTGGCCCCCCCGTCTGGTCCCCAGCCTGAAACCTGTGGCCTGTGGCCTGGCTGTCAGTCCTCTCCTCAGGCCGCCGCACCTGGGGCCACAGAGCCCTCAGGGGTGCCCCGCCTCTCAGCACTCAGTCCGCTTCGTGAGCCCCCTTTCCTGCCCCTCGGTGGGCTGGTGGCCATGCTGCAGGCCCAGCAATCAAAGATGGGCGCTGGGGAGAGGTGCGGTGCTGGGGCCCAGCTGCCCCGGTGCCTTCTGCAGAGCCTTGGGCGGTGGGCCCGCCGTGCTTTGCCCGGGAGGGGCGGGGCCTTGAGCTGCTCCCCACCGAGCTTGGAGGCTCGAATGGGGCTCCTGCCCTCCATCAGACCTCTGTTCGCACCCTGGGGACAGTCTCCTCTTCAGAGCCACCTCCCAGGCCCCCCTGTTCCCCTGTTCTTCTGGCAGGTTTCTGCTTCTCTGCTTTTTGTTGTCTGATTCCACAGCAGCTGGTCTGGGTCCAGCCTCCTTTCCCTGCGTGAAGCATTTAGCCCAGTCGCTGTACCTCTTCCCTGTCAGCTCCCTTTTAAATGTCAGTTTCTGCCTGTTCTCAATTCCTATTCTGCTGCTTCTGCTTTACAGGTTTTGTATTTCCTTGATGGCACCCCACTCCAGTACTCTTGCCTGGCAAATCCCATGGACAGAGGAGCCTGGTAGGCTGCAGTCCATGGGGTCGCTGAACAGCTTCACTTTCACTTTTCACTTTCATGCATTGGAGAAGGAAATGGCAACCCACTCCAGAGTTCTTGCCTGGAGAATTCCAGAAACAGGGGAGCCTGGTGGGCTGCCGTCTATGGGGTCACACAGAGTCGGACACAACTGAAGCGACTTAGCAGCAGCAGCAGATGGCTTTCAATTAAACATATCCCCGGTCTTTTCCAGAAACTGTTTCATCTTGCAGCTCCTCCGGACAGTAGCATCCATGGGGTTTTTGCTGGTTCCTGCCCGTGGCCAAGCACAGGCTGCGGACTGCGGCTCCAGTGGGTCCAGGGCAGTGCACCCCGGCTCCACTGCTGTTGGGGCCCCTTCCCTGTTCTCACGGGTCCAGCGGTTTGCAGACAAATCCAGGGATGTGAGCGCCCCTGCGTCTGACACAGCGCTGGGGCTGTCCTTGGGGAGCCGCTGTGCTGCTAGCTGGCTCCTCCAGGCACGTTGAAGTCCTCCCAGGCTAGCTCACCTGTGTGCGCCTGGCCTTGCCTGGCCCGTCTCCCTGCGGCCGGCTTGACTATGACCCCGCAGGCGACTGGGCCAGCCTCTGCTCACCACTGCCCCTGGCTGGAAGGATGTAAGGTCCCCGAGGGCCTGTCCATGACTCTCTCGACCATCCTGTTGAGGCGCCGTGTGTGGGGCTGCTCGGCAGGCCGCCGCCACGCCAGAGCCCCGCCACGCCAGGGCCCCCACCCCCAGCGTCCCCAGACGAACACACGGGCCAGGTGAGCCCTGGGAGGGCCGGGGCCACCCCTGCCCCTCTACTGTCCACTGTCACGTGCCAGGCGCCACAGGGCTCTGCCACTGCCCCAGCCAGGGCCCCCTGAGGACTCCAAGCCCTGAGCCAGTGGCTCCACAGGCACCCAGGCAGGCGGAGCTCTGGTTCCCCAGCCTGCTGCCGGCCCGCCTGCCGTCGGTCCTCCTGTGCCCCCTGCTGGCGGGGAGCGGGCACACAGTGGGCCTGTTCAGGAGTGGGTGCCGGGGCCTTGTTTAGACGCCGTGGGGGCTACAGCTGGGGACACAAACTTGAGTCCCCACTGGCCGGCTCAGGGCAGCTCCAGCGTGTGGCCTGGGGCGCCCCACCCCGTCCAGCAAGCACACCAAGGGCCCGAGTGGATGCCACACCCCTCCCTGCACAGAGACTGGTCAGTGCTGTGCTCTTGCCAACTGTTTATTCAGACCCTGAACAGGTGACCAGTGACATGCACGTCCCCTGGGCTCATGACAGCCTGACCTGCATTGCAACCCTGATGCTGGGCAGCTCCCAGAGGAGGGAGCCCCAGCTCCCTGGGCAAGGCTGGGCCCAGTGAACAGCGCCAGGCCCCACAGGGCTGCCAGGGGACACGTGGTGCTGAAGGGCCCAGGGCCCAGGCCCAGGGGAAAGGGGTGGGTGAGGAGCAGGGGGCAGGGACACAGTGTCCTGTGCGCCCCGGGCCAGTCAGACGTGACCCTGGCTGCCCGGTGCTGAGCGGCACAGCTGTGGGAGGCGGTGTGTGTGCGCCAGCGTGGTGGAGGCCAGGCCGCGCTCCCTGCGGCCTCCCGGCCCCCTTCCTAAGGCATTCCTGTGGCGAGCTGCTCTGCCCCTGTGCGGTCTGGGCAGCACTCAGCCCTGGGAAAGGGTCCCGGGCGTGCTCGGCGGGCCCCAGCGCCTCAGTGCTTCTGGCTGGCGAACCAGGAGAAAAAAGGGCGCGGGCGCGGGCGCGGGGCCTGGAGGACGCGCACGGTGCGGGGCGAGCGCCAGGCTTTGATGGTGGCGTCGTCGCTGGCCGTCAGCAGGAGCTCTTGCTCCTGGGGGCTGAAGACCACAGAGTTGACCACATCCTCGTGCCGCAGCTTGGCCAGGCAGATGTTGTAGTGGCGGTCCCAGATGTAGCCGTGGCGGTCCTCGGCCCCACTGGGGAGGGGACAGTGCGGTGAGCCCTGCCCCGCCCCGCCCCCAACCCCGCCCCGCCCCGCCCCGCCCCACCCAGGCATCACCCCACCACCTGGCCACGAAGTCCCTGCTGACGTCCAGGAAGATGAAGAAGCACTCGTCGTTGGGCGTGTAGGCGCGGTGCGCGCGCAGAGCCCGCTTCACCTCCCGCATGGTCTTGAGATCGAAAACCAGCAGGTCGATCTCCTCGGCGATGGGTGGCGGCTGCATGGGGTCAGCCACCACCGAGCCGCTGGGCCAGGCGCGGCTGTTCACGTACAGGTACCTGCGCCGGCACGCAGTTCAGTGCGCGCCCACGGAGCTTCCCCCCGCCCCCGGGCTGCCCACAGAGGCCCACCTGTTGTCGGGGGACAGGCCCATGCCGATGATATGTCCGTGCACGTCGATGACGTGGTCCAGCGCATCGAAGAAGGCGTCGGAGCCCCGGCCCTCGCCCAGAACGGGCCCGGCTGTGGTCATCTGGTGCGGTAAGATCTGCTTGATGCCTGCAAGGAGGGCGGGGGTGGCGGCGGCGCCTCGGTACCTGGCAATTCCCAGACGGCTAGGGTTCTGCCTGCCCTGCATCCCCAGATCTGAACGTGTGTCTGCCCAGGGGTGAGTGGGGGCAGCGCTGGCCTAGAGCTGGGCCCCCGGACAAACAGAGGAAGGGGCTCTGCCCACAGGCGGGCCCGCCCCAGGCCCCTCACCGATCTGGTGCGGTGAGTAGGTGAGGCAGCCGGTGGTGAAGATGAGGAGCTTGTTCCCGGCGGCGGCCCTGCCCTGCTCCGGGGGCTTGGTGTGGCCCTGGGCCAGCAGCTTGGCCACCTTAGTCTCCAGCGTGCTCTCCGGCAGCGGGGGCTGTGCCCGGCCCTCCAGGAACCCGTCCAGGAGGCGCCGCAGGCCCTTGGCGCGGGCCGGACCCGGGTCGCTCTCCTCATCCTCGCCATCGCTGCCCAGGTCGAAGACGCGGGTGGAGTCTGTGCCGGGGGCGCCGGCGTCCAGCAGGAGGTCGGGGCTGTCGAAGCGGCTGCAGTCGGCCACCATGACGGTGCGGATGGTGCTGGCGTTGAGGTTCTGGATCTTGAAGAGCCGCTTCACCACGTTCACGTTCTCCGACTCCACGTCCTGGGGGCGGGAGCGCGGAGGTAGGCGCGGGCTGCGGGAGGCCGCGCCGGCCACAGGGCGCCCCCCGCGCGCACCTGGAAGGCGTTGTTGAGCCAGAGCACTGAGCAGGACGTGATGTCCCCGATGCGGTGCAGGTTCCCCGAGATCAAGCTGGTGTCGGTGAGCCAGCAGCCAAACACGTCGTAGGGCTTGTTGCGGACCCGGGACAGCAGGGCAAAGGTGTCTGGGGGAGCAGAGGGAAGGGGCGGGGCGGGCGGGGCTGGAGGGGTGGGGCGCAGGTGTCTGGGCAGAGGGTGGAGCGTTAGGGGCGGGGTGGTCGGGCCGCCCGCCCCCAGCCCTCTCTTACCTAGGCTGATGACCGCGATCTCGCCTGAGGAGGAGTTGTGGGGCCCTAGGAACACCCCAGACGCCAGCAGCAGCGAGTCGTCCTGGTTAAACTGGGAGAACTGGGTGTAGCTCCAGTTGTAGGGCCGCATGTCCGCGCTGTGCAGTAGCGAGATGGTCGGGTCGTTGTTCCAAATCTGCGTGTGGGGCGCCCAGCAGGCACGCCTGGTGAGCCCGGAAACCGCCATCGGGTGGGGGTCCCTTGTCTCTGGCCTTCAGACCACCCGAGGCCTGTGAGTACGTAGTGCTCCGGCGAGCTCTGGCCTAGCTGCACGCAGGGCCCCTGCTCATCTGCAGGCAGTTAGGGCCGCCCAGCCCCGGCCTCCCAGCCCGGGCGGTCGTCCAGGTTCCGACCCTCGCCGTGGGCTGTCAGCCCTGACCCTCTCCCCCCGGGGCCGCCGCCCTCACCTTCACTGTGCAGTCCTTGGAGCAGGAAGCAAACTGGTAGCCTGAGTGGGAGAAGCTGAGGTGCAGGACTTGGTCGGTGTGCTCCCGGAGCGTCTGCACCTCCACGCAGGGCACTGCGTCATAGAGGCGGCGGAACTCCTCGAACCAGGACGTGGCCGCTGTCGGGGGTGGGGGGGTCATGCTGGGGCTGCGGGCCTCAAGCCCAGGCCCTGGCAGCCGGGGGCCGCCCTGCCCACCCTCCGGGCCTGCTCCCAGGCCCAGCCCGCCGTCCCCAGCCAGCGTGAGGGCCAGTGCTGACCTGGGTGCCGGGGCACATCTCGGGCCACTTGGTAGTAGCGGTAGAACTGCTCCCTCCACAGGCACTCGTCCCTGGACACAGCCTGCCACTGGCGGCACGCCAGCCCGGCGGCCAGCACGTCGGCCGGGCCCAGGCTCAGGAAGATCTGGTAGACCAGGCTGTCTGGAAGCAGGGGTGTTTCCCCCTCGTCCATCGTGACATTCTGCCCCGGCGGCCCTGAAACACACGCACAACCCCTTAGCTGCCGGTGGGACCAGGGAGGACACTGGCCCCCAGGTCCAAGGAGAGGCACAGGAGCCCGGGGCTGAGCGGAGCCGAGCCAGCCCAGTGGGTGCTCCTCCTGCCCCACCAACTGCCCTGCTGGGCATTATATTGGACTGAGCATGTGCGGAGGGCCGGCTGGCACTGCCTGCACGGCCAAGGAGCCAAGAGCTTCCCCAAGCCCCCCTACACAGCCGTGCTCCTCGGACCCTGCACTCCTGAGGTCCCCCAAGGCCCAGTGAGTCCCTGAACACGCAGCTTCCCGGCCTGGTCCAGCTGGAGCTGGAGTGGCCGTGGGCTCGGGGGACCCACTGTCACCCCAAAAGTTCCCCTCCTCAGGAGGACAGGCTTTCTGGGTGGGGCCCTCTGACTTCCCCCCCATAGGATCCCGGGGAGACATCTGGTTGCCAGAGCTGGTGACCGCTCCGAGGCCCAGAAGGGAAGGGTCGGTGACCCCTGCGCACCATCTCTGACCTTGCTGCCCCAGGCTTCGGAGCGGTCAGCATGGGATAGAGGTCCTTCCCAGGAGAGACTCGGGGCCGGCGGGACGAGGGCCGGCCCGGCCGCCCGTCCCACACGCCGCCAGGAACACCAGCCGGCCCTGACCTCTGCCCTTTGGCCTGGGGGACCCTGCCAGGTTGACCGCAGGCCAGCGCGGAGACGGCCGGGCGGGGCGGGGCGGGGCGGGAGCGGGGCCGCCCAGCGCCCCCCACCCTCCCTGAGGGGCTGCCGGGGGCGGGGCCGCGGCTCGGGCCCCGCCACCCCAGTCCCGGCGGCCTCGGCGATTCATTCATTGGCCAAGGACGCGTCCGGGGAGTTGGGGGGCCGGACCAGGGGTCGGGGCGGGGTGACGACGCTCTCCGGGCTAGGCTGTGAGGGCCCGGGCCGGGGTCCGGACGCCGCCGTGACGACGTTCCCCGGGCGGGCGCACTCACCGCGGCCGCCTCCGCCCGGATGCGCGGCCCCCGCCCCGGCGCCCGGCCTCAGCCCACGGACCCTCTTCCGCCCTTCGTCGACGCTCCGGCCGCCGCGTCTCTATGATGGAAGCCGCCAGGCTGATGCCACGAGCCCCGAGGCATCGATGACCGTCGCTGGCCGAGCGCCACCGCCCGCGTCGGCCGTTCCTGCGCCTGCGCGTCAGGACCCCGCGGCCCGGGGCGTCCTTGTGCGCCTGTGCGCGTCCGGCCTCCCCTGGAACAGCGGCCCTGGCAGCGGGGAGGGGCGGCGGCCGTGGGCGTGGCTGCGCGCGGGGCTCAGGGTCGCGGGTTCGAGACCGAGCTCCGGCGTTCCGCGGCCTCACAGGCCCTTGCTTCGCTGTGGGGAGATGAACGTGCAAAGGGGTGAGCACCCGCCGCAGTGGAAATCACCGGGTTTGTGGACAAGAGAAAGAAAGGGAAGGTCGCTCAGTCGTGTCCGACGCTGTGCGACCCCATGAACTGCAGCCCACCAGGCTCCTCTGTCCATTCATGGAGTGTACAGTTCGTCGCAGTCTCCAAGCAAGAATCCTGGGTTGCCTTTTCCTCCTCCAGGGGATCTTCCCGACCCAGGGTTCAAACCCGGTTCTCCCGCGTTGCAGGTGGACTCAGAGCCACCTGGTGGACAAAGACCAGAGGTCAACTTGGACTTTGGACACCGGACATGGCGACCGGCCCCTGCCGGGAAGCACAGGGCCAAGGTCAGATGTCCAGGGTGAGGCTGAGTTCACTGGGAGGCTGAGTCGGGGGTTGCCTGGCCCAGGGCAGAGGTTTCTGGTGGCGGGAGCATGGGTGGACTTCCTGGGCGGGGCGGCTGGGCAGCAGTGGGCAGTGGACTCTGACCTGGGACGTGGCCGTCCTGCCCTGCGGGTCCCCTCGCCCTGCCCTGCGGGTCCCCTCGTCCTGCCCTGCGGGTCCCCTCGCCCTGTCGCCGCCATCGCCATGCTGACCCCCAGGATGGCAGCCCTCTTGACTCTGCTTCTGGCCAGCAGCTCCCTGGGTCAGCGGGTGCGGAGACCCCCGCGGCCCCCATCCCCTATCAGCACCATCCAGCCCAAGGCCAACTTTGACGCCCAGCAGGTAGAGCCGGGACGAGGTGGGGCAGGGGCCCACCCGGCTCTGCCGCCCCTCACACAGCCTGCTCCCCAGTTCTCAGGGACCTGGCTCCTGGTGGCCGTGGCCTCCCCATGTCGCTACCTGCAGGAGCAGGGCCATCGGGCTGAGGCCACCGCTCTGCACGTGGCTCCTCAGGGCTCAGCCATGGTTGTCAGCACCTTCCGAAAGCTGTGAGTCCCAGCGAGGACCCCTGAGCCCACCCCAGCTGCGGCCTCACCCGGGTCGGTGTGCCCCAGCCTGCTGGGCATCCTCCCATGATGGCCGTGCCCCCAGGGATGGAATCTGCTGGGCAGTGCGGCAGCTGTACGGAGACACAGGACGCCCAGGGCGCTTCCTGCTCCAAGGTGAGGCGGTGGCCGCTGGGGGTGAGTACGGCGCTGGCGGTGGGGCTGACCCGCCGGCTCCCCACAGCCCGGGGCGCCCGCGGGCCGGTGGACGTGGTCGTCGGGGACACGGACTACCGCGGCTTTGCCGTCTTGTACCTGGAGAGGGCGCGGCAGCTGTCGGTGAAGCTGTACGGTACGTCCTGGGGCCCTGGGGCCCGGGTCTGCTGCGCCCGCAGGGCTGTTGGGTGGGCTGGGTGGGCCCTCTCCTCCCTCCCGCCTGCCCCTGCTCTTCAGCCCAAATGTGGGGACAGAACGGGACGGGGAAGCGGGGCAGCAGGGGTCAGATCGCAGCCCGAGGCACACAGCCCAGCCCCCAGAGCGCCCTGCAGGCCCCTGCCCCGTGGGTGCCCAGGAGCCCGTGTGTCCTGCACGCAGTCCGCTCGCTCCCTGTGAGCGATTCCTTCCTGAGTGTGTTTGAGCAGCGGGTCCAGGGGGCCAACCTGACCGAGGACCACACCCTGTTCTTCCCCAAGTACGGTGAGTGTCATCCCCTGCCCCTGTCTCCCCCTGGCTCGCCGCCCACCCCCCACCTCCGGCTGCCCCTGACCCCTGGCCCGGCCCCCAGGTTTCTGCGAGGCCGCGGACCAGTTCCACACCCTGGACGGTGAGCGGGCAGCTCCAGCGGGCAGTATGTAGGGGGTGGTGCCCAGGGCCCCCTCACAGCTGAGACGCGTCTGTGCTGCAGAAGTGCGGAGGTGAGGCGGGTGGCCGCCACGCGCAAGGAAGGAGCCGGCCCGGAGCTGGACCTGCCACCCCTCATCCACCGCCCCCTCGAAGCTGCCCCTCCCCCGGGTGCTCCATGGGCTCTCATTAAACGTCGCAGCCTCAGTTGCTGCCTCTTCCTTTCCACCCTGGAACCCCGCGTCTGCCCACCTGTTCTGCTTCCCTGGTGGGCTGGAGGGCGGGGGCCCACCTCCTGGTGCCGAGCCCTCCCCAGGGAGTTGGGGGTGGGGAACAGCTCCTGGCCAAGGCCTAGGGCACCTGGCACCCTGCCCTCGGACCCCAGTGTCCCCTGCTCTGTCCCGTGTACTGGCGCCTGTCTCTCCTGCTCCCTGGCTCTGAGCAGGCCTGCCCCGTGGCCCCACTGGGCCGTCCTGCTGGGCAGACGCCCTGGTCTTCTCCAGAGCCTTCCCTGCAGGTCTCCCTTGCCTCCTGAGACCCCTCCTGGGAGCCAGGGCCCAGAGCCCCAGGGGCCCGTAGCCAAGGCAGGAAGGGCCCCTGGGGAGGAGCATGTGGCTTCAGGGGGTCAGGCAGGGAAACCATCCCCCATCACTTCCCGGGTCTGGGGCCCATCTGAGGCAGCTGGGAGCCTGCGTGGCCCTCACGGCCGCTCCAGGGGCAGACAGGGCCAGACAGGGCACAGGACTGGCTGGTGAACAGGACTGCCCCCCGGGGCGAGTCCGCGTGTGGCTGCGAGCAACAGGCGCCCCTGGGGGCAACCACGTCGGTGGGCCGGCAGGGGGCCCAGAGTGCCGGGGGAGGGGTGCCTGGACAGACGGGGTGGCCCCCAGGAGCCCACACCCAGGGTCTGCCCAAGGTCACCAGTCATGAGGGACCATAAGATGATCTCTAGCCTGTAGAGAAGAACTTTCTGGAAGGTGGGAGCCCTGAGGTCTGGGGACAGATGGGGGCTGGTGTCCCGCCCCCCAGCCTCTGCCTGGAGGGGCTTCTCCGCACAACCGCAGGCTGTTGGTAGAAGGTCAAGCGTGGGGATGGGGCCTCCCGCGGTCGACTGTGCGCCCTCCACACGTGGGTCCCGGCCAAGCTTCCCGGGACCCTCACCTGTGTCCCTGACAGCGGAGAGGACGCCAAAGAAAAAACCCGCGGTGCAGAGCCCTGAGAAGCAGAGACCAAAGGGCAGGAGCTCTGATGGAGCATCCGCTCCACCCCCCGCCAGGTCTGCTGGTGTGGGGGTGCCCAGCTCCGGGCCCACTGGTGAAAGCCCGCCCCCTGACCCGTCCTTTGAAGCTGCAGAGGACGTGGGCCAGTTCCAGCTGCCCCCAGGCCCGCCCGCCCACGCTCTGATGGGCCCCGGACCTGCGCCCTGCCCCCACTGGAGGCTGGCCTTCTTCCCCCACCTCTCTCCCACCTTCTTCCCCGCACAGCAGCCCGTGGCGGGCGGGAGCCAGGCCTACGCGACGGCTGCTAGTCGTCCCCGGGGCACTGCAGGCAGCTGTGCCTGGCACACACTGCCCAGCCCGCCCCGTCCCACTGTGCCCCCCATGAGGAGGAGGGTCGGCCCTCCTCAAGAGGACTTGGGGAGACCTGAGGGCAAATGGCGGCCCCCATGCTGGGGCCACACTGGGGCAGGAGGTCAGGGAGTGGGCCTCAGCTCGGCCAAAGCCGCCCCGTCCGGGGAGACTCAGTGTCTGCCCGATGGACATCTCTGAGATGCCCACTGCGTGTCAGGCCCCTGCCCCTGGGAGCTGAAGTCCAGGGCTCGCCACTCCTGATGCTGGTGAGGCAGAGTGGGCACAGCAAGACGGACCTCCCCCCCGGCCTCCCCACCTGGGCTGCAGGGAGGCCAGGCCACCCCAGGTGAGCTGCAGGCCACAAACAGGAGGGACCTCTGTCTGGTCCCTGGAGAGCAGGGTCGGAGACCCCTGGGCCCACCTCCGCGTGCCCACCTCCCTCCTCCCCCCGCGGGCCCGTCCAGACCTGGGCAGGGGGTACGGTTGCTGGGAGGAGCCCACAGCCCTCCAGGGCCCAGTGTCCACAGTGGGCAGGGACCATGTCCCTTGGTGCTGGGCTCCCAGCCAGACAGGCAGATGGGGCTGGCAGGAAGGGGAAAGTCAAAGACCCCGCCGAGCTGGGCACCTCATCACCCGGGCTGCGGCTCTGAGCTGGCAGTTCCCAGAGGCCCCCGCAGGCCTGGCCGCACGTGCCCAGGCAGGAAGGAGGGTCTGTGCCCTGAGTGTGGGCAGCTGCAGGCAGGAGGCCAGGCTCCCTAGAGCCTCCTCGGGCTTCTGGGGAAGGAAGGGTGCTCCCAGCGGGGCTGGGCTCCAGGGGCTGTGCCAGGCCTCTCGAGGGCTCCCAGGGCCCAGGCCGAGGGCAGCCCAGCCCCGCCGCAGCTCTTACACAGAGCTGGAGGCCGGGGACACCGTAGCGAGCGCTACGGCCTCAATGTTTTTTGATTTCACTAAAATGTGTAACGAGCTCTAGTTACACTTCAGGAAACGAGGTGAAGCAATTGTAGTTCTGGGTGAGTCGTTTTATATGCTCAGCCGCTCAGTTGTGTCCAACTCTGCAACCGCACAGACCGCGGCACACCAGGCTTCCCTGTCCACCATCTCCGGAGCTTGCTCAAGCTCATGTCCGTCGAGTCGGTCACGTCCTCCAGCCACTTCATCCTCTCTCGCCCCCTCCTCCTTTTAAGTTTCAGAATCTAGGGACTTCCCTGTGCTCCAGTGGCTAACTGTGCTCCCAACGTAGGAGGCCCCGGTTTGATCCCTGGTCAGAGGACCAGATCCCACACGCTGAAACTAAAGATCCCTCGTGCCTCAACGAAAATTGAAGATCCTGGCGGCCACGAGACCCAGCACAGCCAAATACATTTTTTTTAAATTGTTTTCAAAAACTAGGTGAGGCAGTTGCAGTTCTAGATGAGTCGTTTTTACGTGTGTGCTCAGTCACGTCAGACTCTGCGGACACGTGCGACCCCATGGACTGCAGCCCACCAGGCTCCTCTGCCCCCGGGATTTCCCAGGCAAGAATGGTGGAGTGGGTTGCTATTTCCTTCTTCAGGGGACCTTCTCGACCAAGGGATCAGACCCACATCTGCAGTGGCAGGTGGATTCTTCACCACTGCACCACTGGGGAAGCCCTGAGTCGTTTTGTGTAAAGATTTTATTGGTTATAATTGAGCTTTGCCTTTTAATTGTAAGAGTTGGCTTTTTATCGGGCTTCCCAGGGGTGGTAAAGAACCTGCAGCTCAGGCCTGGGGTGGGGGAGGATCCCCTGGAGGAGGGCCTGGTGACACACCCCAGCACTCTTGCCTAGACAATCTTATCAGAAAGAGAAACCTTGAAAAGCTTAGGGAACTCTGACTGGCAGTCTTGGTCAGGGAGTCTGGAAGGGCCATGCATGCCTGAGCTGCACTGACTCGGACCCCCCCACCCGCCCCGAGGGGATGAGGCTCCGCGTCCCAGCCTCCAGCACCGCTTCCCCACCGCGGTTGCAACACCAGCGGGCGTTTTCTGGCCACGCGGCTGGCGGGAGTTCCCAGACCAGGGACTGAACCCGGCTGTGGCCGTGAAAGCCGGGAATTCTAACGACTGGGCCACCAGGGCACTCCCTGTGCTCGGCGCTTCCCGGTGGGCACCTGCTGTCCTTGCCCCCGCAGGAGCTCCAGTGGGCAGGGGGCCAGGCCCCTGCGTGTGGGGACAGGGCCAGATGTCCCCCACCACAGAGGGGCCTCCAAGTTCCCCAGCTTGAGAGGGCTTCACGGGGGCTCACTCACCCTTCCCGCTCCCCTGCAGCAGTGTTCCTACTCTGCTGGGTGCACACGTGGAGGGGGTCGCCCTGCCTGGGGGGGAACAGGGCCTGGGGGGGACAGGGCCTGGGGGGGAACGGCCTGGGGGGGAACAGGGCCTGGGGGGGACAGGGCCTGGGGGGGGACAGGGCATGGGGGGGACAGGGCCCACGGGGGTACAGGGCCCGGGGGGGGACAGGGCATGGGGGGGACAGGTCCTGGGGGGGACAGGGCCTGGGGGCGGGGACAGGGCTGGGGGTGGGACAGGGCCCACGGGGGTACAGGGCCCAGGGGGGGATAGGGCCTGGAGGGGGACAGGGCCTGGGGGAGACAGGGCCTGGGGGGCGGTGGGAGCCCTGGGCCTGGGGCTCCGCTCAGGGCTGGGTGGGGGTGGAGGCCTCGCCTGGCCTCAGCCGCTGCAGGAGCTAACCGTGGCAGGTCAGGTGGTCACAGGGCCCTGGTGGGATGGCGGCACTTGGGGGCGGGCTGTCCCATCTGACACGCTGCTGACCGCCGCTCTCAGTCTCCCTGGAGGGCCCAGTGGGCGGGACGGTGGTGGGAGGAGGGCCCGGCCTGGTGCGGCAGAGTGCCCACAGCCCGAGGGGCCAGGTGCCGCCTCGGCCGGGTTTAGGATCAAGTGGGGTCAGCGGAGTAGGATAGGAGCTTTCAGAGGGGCTGGGGGCTGCCCCCCAGCTTAGGCGGAGCGTGACGGGTCCTTCGGGAGGTTAACCACCAGGTCGCTGAGGCCAGAGTCTGTGAGCAGAAGACCTGGCTAACCGGCCAGGCTCAGGGAGGTCAAGGCAGGGGGCTGAGCCCCCCAGAGCCCCCGCCCCACCCCAGGGCCAGGCCCTTCCCAGAGGAGAGGAGGCGGCCTGGGACTGAGCCAAGGCCTGAAGCCTTGGGCCCGGAGGCCAAGGGTGGGGGGAGGTGGCCCAGGGCAAGCTCGGGGGTCGAGCACAGGTCCTTCCCACGTCTGACGGAGCCCAGCACCCAGTGCCCGGCTGGAGTGGAGAGGAGGGCTCTGTCCTCCCCCAGGGGTGTCTGAGGCCACCCACGCCCTCCACAGCTGCCCTCCAGCCCCCAGGACCAGCGTGTGGGGCCGCCCCCGCCCGGCTGGCCTTCCCTGTCCCCTCCTCCCCTGCCCGCCTCCTGGGCGGTGACTCAGGTCCCCCCGGCCCTGTTCTGGCCCCACTTCGGTCTCGGGGCTGTGGAGCCGCCTGCGGGCTGGCTGCCCTGCCTGTTCCAGAGTGAGAACGCCCTGGCCCTGACCCTGACCCCTGGGTTCCCGCCTGGGACACAGCATTCTGTGCTTTGGTGCAGCTGGGCCGGCATGGGGAGGCCCCCGGAGGGGGCAAGGGGCGGCCGAGCCCGGGAGGCTGGCTCGGGGGCCTCCCCGGGAGGTCTGGACCCAGTGGGCACCCCACCTGCCCCATTGGCTTCCCACGTTGTCCAGGCTGTGACCCAGATGCCCCCATCTCTGGTGGGCAGGGCCTGATTGGGCCCCTCCCCTGGAGCCCACCCCCAGCCTGGTCCTGAGGAGGACGGTGCTGGGTCACACCCCCAGGCAGGCCCATAAAGAGGTGGGCGAGCCTGAGGTCAGCAGTACCAGCGGCGCGTCCCACCCCGTCCCTGCCAGGATGGGCCCGTGGTTGGCCCTGTGGGTGCTTCTCTACCTGCCGAGAGCCCTCCAGGGCCAGAGCCCACACACCCGGGCGGCCCCCAGCTCTGTTCTGCAGAGTTTCGAGGACAGCAAGGTCAGGGCCAAGGAGGGACGGGAGGTGCCCGCCAGGCCTGGGTGCGGGGAGTCAGCCAGGCCAGGTCTCTGGGCACCCCCACCATGGAGACCCCTGGCCTCTGGCAGCAGAGAACCCTAGACTCCCCTGTAGTCCCCACCTCTCCCTGTGGAGTTGGGGGGAATATCTCAGTCCCTCTGCCCAGAGAGCCCCCCTGGCCAGCATACAGTCCCTGTGGGGCCCCCCCAGCCAGCGTCACAGTCCCTGCGAGGCCCGGGCTCTCTCGGGCTCCTGCCAGCGTGACCGAACACCGGGAGCTGTTGCCGAGTGCAGCAGGGTTCCCGGCCAGCCCGGCCCCTGCCTACCCCCGGCCCCCTGCAGTTCCAGGGGGAGTGGTATGTCCTCGGCCTGGCGGGCAACACCCACACGGTAGCAGACAGGTCCCTGCTGAGCCCTTTCACGGCGACGTTCGTGCTAAATAAAAACAACCACTTGGAAGCGGCATACGCCATGATCCGGTGAGTGGAGGGGTCAGTGCCTCCGCGGCAGCTCCACCAGGGGCTCTGGCCGCACTCTCCCAGGGCCTTCCTCCTAACTTGATGTCCAGCACGAGCCGCTAACAACCTCACCCGGGTCTAGGGGGGCGTCTTCAAAAGAGGGGAGGCACGGACTAGATCACAGACTCAGGAGACCCCAGGGCTGGTGGATGCCAGGTTCCACTGGATCCAAGATGTCGGACACTGTGATCAGAGACTCCTCACCCCATCCCTCTCCTCCTCTCAGCTCTGCCTGCCCTAGACTTCCATTCAGGCAGGTTCTCCCCTCACAGGGATAAGACAGTGGCTTACACTGACGTCCTCTTCAGGATCAGAATTCCAGAACAGAAGAAATACCCAGGCCGGCCTGGCCGTGGTGTCTGATCGGCTCTTGAGTCCTGCGTTCCCCTGGACCCGTTGCTGTGCGGTCCAGGCGACAGGCACTCTGGTGGAACAGCCGGGATGACTGGTTGGGGAGAGTGGGGAGGCTTGATGGACAGCCCTGGGGGTGCCCTGGGGGTGCACAGCCCCCCTGGAGACGCTGAAACCACAAGGGCTTCCTTCCCGGGGCAGCTCCTCCAGCAGGTCCCGAGGCCTTCCTCGCCCACCCACCCAGAGATCTCTTTCGCTTGGGGTTCTTGGATCCCGGCATGAGACAGGAAGCCCGGAGGCCAGCAGCGGGGCACAGAGCAGCCCCCTGCCCCAGCTCTGTGCAGGCTCAGCCACGCCAGACCCCAGCGGGGAGTCTCCAAATCCTTACCAGCTCCCGATCCCTCGGGGGGCAGGGACTCAGTGCAAACACCACCTCCAGAAGCCTCCACTGTTGCTGTCAGTCGAGTGTGTTTGCCTGGCAGGGTCAGGGCACCAGGTCCTGCCTCCCAGCTCAAATCCAGGGCCCAGCCAGAGCTCTCCCAGGCACGTCACGGCCCAGAAACACCGTCCTTCGAGCGTGTGCCTCGGGTGCATTTCGGGTCTGGTTCCAGGCCGAGGAATGGTCAGCGGGTGGACCTGATGGAGGCCACAGATGGGTGGGCCACACGGCGCCAGAGCTCCCAGGGCTGAGGTCCCCTCCACGGGGCAAAGCCCCAGGGCTGCTGGGGCTCGTGAGTGGGCCCTCCTGGTGGGTCCACCTGGGGGCAGCCCCTGGGAAAGGCCCGGCCGGGTTCTGGAACCTTCTTCCTGCCTGTCCCCCTCCCCAGGGCCAGCGCTGTGTCACCTGGTCATATGAGCTTATTTCGCAGTCCCAGCCTGGGACGTTCTCGGTGGATCACAGTGGAGGTGAGGGGGCGGGGGGCGGGGGGAGGAGGGGGCAGCCTGTGGGCGCTGGCGGGGAGGCCTGACGAGGCTGCCTCGCCAGAGCCCGGGGCGGACCCCGAGGAGATCCAAGTGTATGACACGGACTACGCGTCCTTCGCCCTCCTACTCTCCAAAAAGCAGTCGGACCTGCAGAGGATCCTCAGGGTCAGCCTGCTGTGTGAGCCCCTCGCCCCAGCGCGGTCAGTCAGGGTGGGTGGGGGACAGGGAGGCCAGTCTACGTGTGGCTGAAGCCAGGCCATGCTCCTCGGCCCCCAGGCAGAATATGGGCTATTCAGACCCAGGTGCTGGACAAGTTCGTCTGCCTGGTCCGAGCTCAGGGCCTCTCGGATGACAGCATCGTCTTTCCAGACCTGACAGGTGGGCTTCTGCACCAGCTGGCGTCTGCCCGGGGCCTCGGAGCCCTGCGGGGGTCCTGCGGGAGCCCGGCCCACACCTGTGGCCCAAGCGTGGGGTCCCAGCTACCCCAGGGTTCAGCCTGAGTCCATATTGGGGGTCTCAATGCTCCTTGGTCTCCTCCCTACCTGCGTCCCCTTCCCCGGGGCCAGCCCCTCCCCCACGGTCTCCCTTCCCCTAGGTCCCCCACTCCTGGGTCACCCCCTCCCACTTGGGACCCCTCCCCAGGTCACCCCACCACACCCGGGTCACCCCCTCCCACCTGGGTCCCCCTCCCCCGGGTCACCCCTCCACACCCAGGTCACCCTTCCTAGCCGGGTCACCCCCTCCCACCCAGGTCCCCTCCCCCAGGTCACCCCCTTCCACCTGAGTCCCCCTCCCACCCAGGTCACCCTTCCACACCCAGGTCACCCCTTCCTGGGTCACCCCCTCCCACTCAGGTCCCCCCTCCCCCGGGTCACCCCTCCACACCCAGGTCACCCCTTCCCGGGTCACCCTCCCACCCGGGTCCCCCTCCCCCAGGTCACCGCCTCCCACCTGTGTCCCCCGCCTACCCAGGTCACCCCTCCACACCCAGGTCCCCTCCCCTGGGTCACCCCCTCCCCAGCCAAGTGCCCCTCCCGTCACCCCTGAGTTTCCTTCCTCTGCTCTTACACATGACAGCCACATGCACATATACCACTTCACGCTTGAACATATACCACTTACACACGCATGCACACACACGTGCACAGGGAGGATGCCCTCGGGTACACACTCGCTCACAAGCATGTGCAGCCCACCGCACACCCACCATGCTTGGCCACCAGGGTCTGCAGTGAGTCTGGCCCCATGGGCACTTCCCCCCAGGAGGTCAGGCTGGCAGCAGGGCAGCCCCTAGAGGTGCCTCGGCCCCCACCCCAGCCCCTGCCCCCTCCCTGCCTCCTCCCCATTCCCTCCTGAAAGCGACTGTGTGCACGTGTGTGTGCGTGTGTGCACGTGTGTGCACGATGCCAGTCTCTGTGTGTGCACGTGTGTGTGTGCGTGTGCACGTGTGTGTGTGCATGTGTGCATGATGCCAGTCTGTGCGTGTGTGCACGTGTGTGTGTACATGTGTGCACGATGCCAGTCTGTGCGTGTGTGCATGTGTGCACGTGTGTGTACATGTGTGCATGATGCCAGTCTGTGTGTGTGTGTGCATGTGTGTGTGTCTGTGTCTGTCTTGGTTTCCCTCCTGGCTCTGCCCCGTCCCCTGCGGCCTCCATCCCGAGGCTCTGTCTCTCCATCAGAGTGGTCAGTCCTGCCTGAGAAATGCTGAAAGATGAAGTCACCTCATCCCCCGCCAAACCCGGCCTCACTGCCCCACTCTCCCCGCCTCCACTCCCAGCATGAAATAAACTCACTGTGCTGGGACCTAGGAGTGTGAGCGACCGTGACCTTGGGGCAGGTGGGGAGGCACCCGGGTGGGGGCTGCCCTCAGAGCACCCATGCCCAGCCCCTGCCCACCAGGGGCATGCGCACGAGGGCGTGAATGTGTCTGCATGTCCTTGTGGGCAGTACTAGGTGGTTCCCAGGACAAGGCCCCTCATCCTCCCAGCTCCTTGCTGGGGGACCTCAGAGGCCTCCCTCTGCCCCCAGAAGGCCTGGAGGACCGGACACAGAGGCCCCAGGCTGGGGAAGGGGAGCTGGGCCTCCTGCCACTGAGGGTGCAGGGACAGGGACGCTGCAGAGCAGAGGCTGCCAGCCGGGACACCAACCTCAGTCTGAGCGCTGGGCACCACCCCTTCCTGAGTCTCTTCCCGGTGCACCCCTGGATCTACCAGCCGGGAGGTGTAGGGTGCGCCCAGGGCCGGGGTGGAACCGGCCCCAGGAGAGGGTAACAGGCATCCAGAGAGACCCTGCTGTGCCTGACCTTGGCCTCCAGGCGCATCTACCCTCAGGAGGACTCCACGAGGGGGTGGTCTAAAACTCCTCTGAAGGCAGCCCTTCCAGCATCCCTGGGCGGTGGAGCCTGGTCTCATAGACACGTCCACCGAGCAGGGTGTCGCAGAAACCAGGCGGGTTCTGGGACGGAAGCCTTCCTTGATGGCCCAGATTGACCCTGTAATAGACCCCAGGGGCACCGCGTGTGATGGCCTCCTGTGGTCATGGTTTGACGTCCCTCTGTGCATCTGACGCTCCAACAGCTCGGGTTGTCCAGGCACAAGCCTGCTCTGCCCGCCGCTGTGTCCCAGACCCCGAATGGCAGCGGCCACAGAAGAGGCCGTGAACACCTGCCTGCTGGGGGCAGGGGGCGGGCCCTGAGTGGATGGACGGACGGAGGTGGGGGGGTCAGCAGAGGGCTAGAGGTGTGCAGGTGGGTGGCTGGTGGGAGGACGGGTGGAGGAGGTGGGCGTGAGGGTGGCTGTGTTCTGACCGAGGGCTTGTGGTTGTGGGGTGCAGCCTTCCTTCCTGCGTGAGGATGGGCCTCTCCGCTGTGGACTGGCTACTGGGTGATGGTTCACAGGGTGGACCCTCCGCCGTGGTCCCTCTCTGTCCCGCTGTGTTTCTTCCTCCGTCCTTCCCCCGCTGACCCGTGGTGTTCTCCGTGGCCGGGGCCATCCTTAGAGGCAGGTCTAAGCCCTCGCCGGCCTGGGGCCCGGGCCAGACAGGGGACAGCAGCTGGGTGGGGTCCAGGCCCCGGGCGCAGGCAGAGAGGTGGGGCCCCACTCGGCCCCCAGACTTCTTAACCCTGCACAGCCCTGCGGGGGCGGGGGGTGCTCCTTGGTGCCTCTGCACAGATGGGGAAACTGAGGTTCAAGGATGCTGGCCGACCCCTTGGCAGAGTCACCAGACCTCTGGCCACACGCACGCCCCTCCTGTCTGGTCAGTGGGGTGGGCCTGGGGTTCACTGTCAGCTGGGCTGGAAGCACTGCGAGGGTGGGGGTGGATAGGTGCTCCGGTCCTGAGGGGACAGAGCCGGGGTTGGGCAGAGACGGGCGCTGGAAGCATGTGTTCTGGCCTGCGGCTGGCCCGATGGTCTCCGTAGGAAGACAGAGGGGCCTGTTTAATCGTCTGAAGAGCAGTTTCCAACTCTGAGCTGCCAGGCCCCGCCCACCAGTGACCGGCAGCACGCTGGGAGCCTGGGGGGGTGTCCCGCAGCCCCGCCTCCGGCCTGCCCTTCCCCCAGCCCCGGCCTGGCCCCGCCCTCCAGTCTGGCCCCGCCCTCCGTGCCCCGCCCTCCGGCCTGGCCCTGTCCTCCAGGCTGGGTCTCTACCTGTCCCCATGGGAGAGTGTGGGGCGATGGCCCTGCCCGGCAGGCCCAGATGGCTTGCTTTAGGCTAAAGTCAAGACGCAGCTGCGCAGGGTCACTGCAGCCGCCCCACCCCTAGCCCCGCTGGCCCGAGTGTTGCCACAGCTGTCCTGCTGGCCGTCTGTCCAGGTCATGCCCTCGGCCCATGCCACCTGCCGCCTCTCTCTGAGGCTGGCTGGACGTCCCTCCCTACATTCTGGGTGGCTCGGTTACCAGCCTGTCCCCAGGACGGGTCAGTATCACCTGGAACCCTACCTCTACCCTCTGACAAGCAGAAACCCTGTAAAGTCGAAAGCGGGGGCCTGGGGCCAGGGACACAGGTGGGTCCAGCCAGTCCCTGGGCTCAGACTCGCTGGCACCTGAGCCTTTAGAGGCATGAAGATGTCAGAAGACCCCAGTGCCCTGGGGAGCTCAGCCCCTTGGTTCTCTCAACCAAGCCCCCTGCAGGCAGGGCAGTGTGGCGGCCGCATGCCAGCAGGGCCAGACGTGGGCGAGGGCCCAGACCAGGCCCCGACTCCGGCCATGGGATTCTAATCCTGCTGGCCGGGTGGACACACGGGCCCTGCTGAGCTGTGGCTGTGACGTTGGTTGGTCCAGGAACCCGGGATTCAGCGCAGTTCTATTTCCCAGGTCTCTGGGGCCCCTGAGGGCGGTGACATGGCTGGGAGGACAGAGCTGCGTCTGGGTCTGGGTGGCCGCAGTGACCACCCTGGCCCCTGGGGGACCGTTTCAGGGAGAGCAGAGGGCCCTTGAGGTCTCAGGACCCTTTGAGGCCCCATGTGTGCAACTGGGCTTGCTGGGGTCTGACCACTTGAGGGGGGACAGGGCAGGGCAGCCAGAGGGACAGCTGCATGACCGTGGGGCCGGGGAGAGGGCACAGGGCGGGACCATGGGCGGTTGACCCCCATCACCTTCCCTAGTGAGGAAGCCACAGTTCCCACCTGTGGTGGGGGAGGGCTGGGGCCATGCTGAAACACGGGCTCCACCTCCTCGGCCTTGCCCAGGCCCCCCGCACACACGTCACATGCACAGCACACACACACACACACACACACACAGCACATGCAGGCGCACACATGCCCCCTGCTCACGTGCCCACACGGCTCTTGTTCCTGGTAACTTGGGGGCACCAGCTGTGAGGTCTGAGGCCTGCAGCAGCCCCGCCACAAAAACGAAGAAGAGTCTGACACGCGCTGCACCAGCGTGAACCCCGAGGACACTGGGTAAAAGGCCAGACATGAAACGACGCAGAGCGTGTGGCTCCGTTTACACGAAGCGTCCAGAACAAGTGGGCCCACAGACAGTGGAGCGGTGGCTGCCAGGAGCTGGGGGCGGAGCGGCTAGGAAACCCCACGTGGCTTCAGAGTGCGGGCTGGAATCCAGGAAGACCAAGGCTGGCTCGGGGCGGGGGTGCTTCTGGCCCCACCCGGACCTCCTGAGCGCATCACTAACAGCCAGTCATTTAATCGCCTGCATGATGCAGCCTCCCCAGACCCCGCCAGTGAGGTCCGGAGAGGTCCTGTTGGGTGAACGTGCAGAGGTGCTGGGAAGGCAGTGCACCCCGGCCATCGGCCGATTCCACCTGTACCTTCAGGATACACTGCAAATAGCAAGTGAGCCGTGGGCCTGCTCGTGTGGGCTGCAGCAGCTAGTACTGAGCCCCAGGAAGGGGTCCCGGGAGCCCCTGATTACAGCTGGTGAGGTGGTGGCGTCCGATGTGTGGGGACAGCCCTGTGGGACGGAGCCCTTGGTCTGTGGGGTCTGCACTGACGCCGGGGAGTTAGTGTCAAAATCAAACTGTGGGACACCCAGCTGGTGCCAGAGAACCAGAGAACTGGTTGGGGTGGAAACCGCCACATTTGCTGTCAGAGTGCTGTCTGTAAAAACGGCTCAGAGCTGCGTGCTCGGGATGAGGCTGCTGGGTCCTAGGAATCCCACGTCTGGAGTGCATAGACGCTGCCCACAAACGTGTACATGTACGCACACACACATATATACATACATGTGTACACGCAGCAAAACCTGCGCATGCACGCACACAACTACACACACACACACACGTAAATATATTGCTGCTCAGCCGCCCAGTCGCGTCTGCCTCTTTGTGACCCCGTGGAAAAAACAGGTGGGAAAGCCATAAAGCACCAAGTAAGAAAGTACATTTAAATCCCAATGTAAGTTGTTACATTAAATAAAGTTATGTCTTAAAAGTCTCATCAGACAACATTTTTCTTAATTGATTTATTTCTGGCCGTGCTGAGTCTTTGTTGCTGCCCAGGCTTTCCTCTGGTTGCGGGGAGCAGGGTCCTCCTCTTGTGGTGCCCGGCTGCTCGCTGCAGCGGCTTCTCTTGCTGCGGAGCACGGGCTCTGCCGTCTGTGGGCTCAGTGGCTTTGGCACATGAGCTGAGTCGCTCCATGAACCAGGGATCCAACTCATGTCTCCTGCACGGGCAGGTGGATTCTTTCAGGGAAGCTCCCAGACAGGATTTTTTAAAAATGCATCATAGGCTGTTTTATGAGAGAAACATTTAAGACAAAAGGGTAAATAAATGTTAGGAGGGAAAAAAAGAAAAACAAAAACAAAAAAATATTAGGAGGTAAAGGAAAAAGATTCCCTAGGTTAATACCAGTCCAGTGAAAGTTATACTAATATCAGACAAAGAAGACTTTAGGACATAAGAATTACTAGAGACGAAAGGGTGATTTCATAATGACAGTGGAATCAAGAACATACCAGAACTTTCCATTTGTATGAAGTTAATAATATGGCCTCAAAATAACAAAAGCAAGAAATAACAGAACCACAGGAGACACAAAGCCACAACCCTTGTGGGACTTTACAGACCTCCCTCCGCGGATGACAGTCCTGGCTCGGGGGGCCATCCAGGACATGAGGTCTGAATGACAGGGTGTGGAGAGGGCACTGCACTCACCAGCCACAGGTCGTACCTTCGCCCCAAGGACACAAGGAGGTCTCCCGACAGCTTTTCTGAGGTGAAACGGACATGCAGCAAGCTGAGCACATTTCTGGGGACAAGTTGATAAGCTTGTAAATGTGTGTGTGTCCAGGAAACTGTGGTGATGAAGCTGAGTAAGTGAGTCTGTCACCTCAAAAGTTTCCCTGAGTCCCTCGCCCCACAGGCACGGCTGTTATCACAGGTGAGTTTGCATTTTCTAGTCTCATCTCAGTGGAAACACACAGAGCAAACGCTTTTATTGCCTTCCTTCACTGAGAAAAAATGAGCTTGTGATGCATCCACATGGTTGCTTGAATCAATGGTCCATCCCTTTTTGTTGCTGAGAGATGGGCATACCAGACCACCTGACCTGCCTCCTGAGAAACCTGTATGCAGGTCAAGAAGCAACAGTTGGAACTGGACAGACTGGTTCCCAATTGATAAAGGAGTACACTAAGGCTGTATATTGTCACACTGCTTATTTAACTTATATGCAGAGTACATCTTGTGAAATGCTGGGCTGGATGAAGCACACGCTGGAATCTCGTGGAATATTGGGATATTGCTGGAAGAAATATCAATAACCTCAGATACGCAGGTGACACCACCCTTATGGCAGAAAGCAAAGAGGAACTGAAGAGCCTCTTCATGAAAGTGTAAGAGGAGAGTGAAAAAGTTGGCTTAAAACTCAACATTCAGAAAACTAAGATCATGGCATCTGGTCCCATCACTTCATGCAAATAGATGGGGAAACAGTGGAAACAGTGATAGACTTTGTTTTCTTGGGCTCCAAAATTGTTGCAGATGGTGACTGCAGCCATGAAATGAAAAGACTCATGCTCCTTTGAAGAAAAGCTATGACCAACCTAGACAGCATGTTAAAAAGCAGAGACATTACTTTGCTGACAAAGGTCCATCTAATCAAAGTCATGGTTTTGCCAGTAGTCATGTATGGATGTGAGAGTTGGACTATAAAGAATGCTGAATGCCAAAGAATTGATGCTTTTGAACTGTGGTGTTGGACAAGACTCTTGAGAGTCCCTTGGACTGCAAGGAAATCAACCAGTCAATCGTAAAGGGACTCAGTCCTGAACAGTCATTGGAAGGACTGATGCTGAAGCTGAAGCTCCAATACTTTGGCCACCTGATGGGAAGAACTGACTCACTGGAAAAGACCCTGATGCTGAGAAAGATTGAGGGCAGGAGGAGAAGGGGATGACAGAGGATGAGATGGTTGGATGGCATCACTGACTTGATGGACATGAGCTTGAGCAAGCCGTGGAAGTTGGTGATGGACACGGAGGCCTGGCATGCTGCAGTCCCTGGGGTCGAAAAGAGTCGGACACAACTGAGTGACTGAACTGAGTGCTTAACCTCACAGATGTACCAAAAGTCGGTCATACATCTGCCCACTGATGGGCATCTCGGGTTCACAGTTTTCACTTCAGCTCAGTTCAGTTACAGGTTTTACTATGACCGATACATCTAGTTGATGTGGGTATTTACAAAAGTTAACCAACTACTAGACCACAAAGCGAGTTTCCATACACATAAGGATTAAATGGAGGAGTAGGGGACCTCCCTGGTGCTCCAGTGGCTGAGACTCCACGTTTCCACTGCAAGGGCTTCAATCTCTGGTGGGAAAACTAAGACCCCACAGTCGGCACGGCCAAAACAATTTTTTTAAATTTTTGTCTGACCACAACACAAACATATTGTAAATCAAATCTTCTTTTAAAAACATCTCTGCAGGTCTGGTAATTAAGAAATGTTCTTCTAAGAACATTATAAATTACCTATAGTTCAATTTTAAAAAGGAAAAAAGGAGGGGAAAAAGTTCTTCTAAATAGTTGGTGAGCAATTAAAGAGGAAATGAGGTGGAAATCAGAAATTGTCTAACTTTATTTCTTTATTTCTGGCTGTGCTGGGTCTTGGTTGCTGCAAGGGCTTTCTCGGTTGTGGAGTGTGGGTGTTACTCTCTGGTTGCGGAGCAGGGGCTCTAGGCACGTGGGGTCGACAGTTCCGGCTCCCGGGCTCAGTTGCTCTGCAGCCCACGGGATCTTCCTGGACCAGGGATCGAGCTCATGTCTCCCGCATTGGCAGGCGGATTCTTTACCACTTAGCCACGAGGGAGACCCTGAAGATATTTTTCACTAAACACTTTAGAAAACACTTTATGTCAAAGCTAGTGCCCCATCCCTGGGGCTGGCAGGGTGGGGGTGGAGGGGTGGGGAAGGGGTGTGGGGTGTTGGGGGGGGAGGGCCCCCCCCCGCCCCGCCCCGCAGCCGCCCCTGCACGTGTTAGCGGAGGGGAAGGGGGAAGGGTTAACCGCCTCGGTCAGGAAGTGGAGAAAACGGCAGCTCGCCCCGAGGGCGTCTCAGGAGGAAATAAGGCAGTCGGGCCAGGACCAAACGGAAAAACAGCAGAGCAGACAGCAAAGTCCCCGGCGGTTCCTGCAGCGGTCAAGTGGACGGACGGCGGGCAAGGCTGCCCGAGGAAGGAGATAGGCAGCACGCACCGCCAGGCTGCACAGCACTGCCAGAGACCATCCAGGCTCACGAGAGGGCATCACGGGCACCGTCACACGCCCAAAGGGAAAGTTTAGATGAAATGAGCAAAGTCCAAAACAAAATACCTACTAAACTGTCACACGAGAACACAGAAAGCGGGGAGGGCTACCGTGTCCCCTAGAACTGCAGACCGGACCCCCAACCCCACGGCTGCTGCACTTGCCAGGACTCGAGGTGCGGGAGTGGGGGGCGCTCCTCGGGATCCCCGCTGCCACCGGGCCAGGCTGGGAGGGCAGGCCAGGGGGAGGGGCCGGCGAGGGAGAGCCTCCACCCCCAGGGCAATCCCCGGCCAAACCATCGTCAGGCCAGCATCAGAGAAGACCTGCTCGAGGGGTGAAGCTCCTCCGAATAAACGGCAGAGAGGGCAGGTTTGCATGAAAGGCACCTCACTGATGAACGGGGCGCCTGTGCGGGGCCTTTCCACTGTCTCCCAGGCACACGCGAACTTCCGACAGCAGTGGGGAAGGGCGATCTCCCCCGTAGGAAACCGGGGTCCCTGCACAGCTGAGGAGGTGCCCCTTTCTCCTCAGCTGCGGGGCTGCCGGGTCCCCGCGGAACCACCTGCTTCCTGCTGTTGGCCACAGGCCCACTGAAGGCTCTGTTTTTTTAAAAAAAAAACCTGTAAAGTTAATCTCCAAGGACATGGATGTAGAAGGCTAACAGGAGGAAGGAGAAACAGGAAGGAAACACCAGCAAGGGCCGGGCCCCAGGGCCAGCTGCCTGGTTCTAGGTCCGGATTTGGGCTGGGAGGCCGTCAACCCCGGGGACCCTGCTTTCTCTGCAGCCGCTCCACTTCTCCTGCCCTTCATCAGCCCGGGTTTGCACCTGATGGACGAACCTGCCCCTCAGTGTCCGGGCAGCCGCGCCTGTGCTGGGCGTGGTCCCGCCCGCCTCTCCTGCAGGTGTGGGCGTCCCAGGGGGCCCTTTGGGAGCTCCGTGCTTCCCCACTGCCCTCCCGGCCCTCCTGTACAGAAACCCACTTTCCCCCACGACTGGGTCTAGAGCCCCATCCCTGGCCCAGGGGCTGTCACAGCCTCTAGTTCAGTTACTGTGTCCCTGGAGGGGAGCCGGGCTGCAAGCTGCCTGGACAGGAGGCGGCCACAGGAAGTGTTGATGACCGGGACCCCTGCACTCCTGTTGGTGTCCCCTGGCTCTTGGGGAGGTGGTGCCTTAGGCTCGCTCCCGGGTGGAACACAACCCCGCGTCCCTCGAGACAGAAGGGGTCCCCCGGGCGCTGCCCTGTGGTCACTGCCGTTGGCCCCCCTGGGAAGCCAGCCCACAGATCAGGCACAGGGCCTGTGGACGTGGCGTCCGCGGCAGGGCCGCCCTGCCTGCTTCCTTCTGGGCAGGATGCCAGGGCCCGGGTAGGCGCCCCACGGGCCTGGACGGTGGATATGGGCCCGCTCGACGTGGCCAGACCACTGGACCCAAGTGGCCTTGGGACAAGGTGGGAGGCAGGTGCCTGGCCCACTCGCCCCTCGTGTGGCCCCCACCCCGTGAGCAGGCACAGGGTGAGGAAGCGTCAGGAGGGGCGGGCCTGGGCGCAGGGCGGGCCTGGGCACGGGGGCGGGGGCTGTGTGAGGCCGGGGGGGCCCCCCTCTGGTCCCTGAGGCGGGGGAACGGGGAGGACAGGACAGGAAGGGCCCGTCCTGGAATGTTGTGCCCTGGGGGGAACTTGGGAGGCTGCAGGCTGGAGCTGTGCAGCTGGCCCACTGTGGGCCCGGGCCCAGGCCCTGTGGGCGGCAGGATCAAGTCTGATCCTGGCCCCAGAGCCCCCAGCACCATCTGGGCCTGCTGGCCAGGGACCAGACCCTGGGGGCCTCCAGAGCTGACGCTGCCTGTTTCCTGAGACAGGAACGGGGTGGGCTGGGGTGTTCGGGTCCTGGGGGACCGGATCTGTGGGTGCAGAGCTGAGCAGGAGCACCCGCCGCCCGCCTTCCCTCCTGGGCCCATGCTGGCCCCGGGGAAGCACCTTTCCCAGTAGCCACCCCCCAACAAAGTGCAACCTGGGCTTGGTTGCCTGACTCCCCAGGAGTCACCCCTTGGCTCCCAAACACACAGTGAGGACACAGGGCCCCCAGGGAGGGTGATGCCACGTGACTGAGGATCCCGCTTACTGTGGGGGCACCCCGTCCAGCTGTGGCAGGGAGACCGTGGGGAGTCCTCCAGATGCCTCTGCTGGGAAGACAGAAGGGGCAGCCTGTGTGGGGAGCTCTGTGAGGGGCCTGTGCACCCCTGGGTGGCCATGGGGCAGGTCCCCAGGAACAGGGCAGGGTGAGGCCTCCAGGCCAGTCTTGTCCTGGAAAGGGGCCCCCACCATGCTGACCCTTCTGCAGACCCTTGACCTGACCTGGGAGCCAGGCGGGGCGGCCTGGACTCCCAACATGGAGGGAAGTGCGGGGCTGACAAGCCAGGCTCCCCCTGCCGCCCCTGCCCCATGCAAGCTGACCAGTTCCCAGGAGCCAGAAGAACAGACAGACCCTGGGAGGGAGAACAGGCCCCCGCTCAGCAGGTAGAGCCCTCCTGCCCCCAGCCCCAGAGCACCCCGGAGCATTCATACCCCTTCTTTCCTCCCTGGGGGGGCTTGCTGAAGGCTGGCGAGGCCAGGGTGCCAGGCGGCCAGAGCTCAGCCAGCAGGGTCCCCGGCTGGATGTCAAGGTGTCCAACGTCACCCATCATCCGTGGCTGCCCGCACAGCAGGGCTCCTCCCGGGCAGCCATCTGGGGACCCCCCTGGTGTTCTCTTGGACGGGAAATGGCGGTGGACTCGGGGAGGGTCTTGGCTCTGGGCACCGCAGATCCAGCCCAGGGAACTGCCCGTAGGATCCCGGGGGGTCTGAGGGCCACCTCCCTTCCCTGGTGAGGAGGCCACAGTTCCCTGGGTGCTGGGGATAGGAGGGTGCAAACATCATTTCCACCGAGTGCACGCACCCAGACACGCATGCACACGTGTGCACCGGCGTGCCTGCGTCCGCAGACAGGCTGTCTCTTGTGTTTCTTCAGGATGATCACCCCGCAGGCAGGCTGCTCGGGTGGCTCAGGCAGGAATGCTGTGGCGGGAAGCTGTTTTGTTTTGAAGGAAGTTATTGTATTTCTTAGGTCTGGGCGGATTAGCCGGGAGTCGGGTTTTTTCCACTCCAGCAGTTACTGGAGCCCCTGGACAGCAGATGTCCCCTGAGGTGGCTGCACATGGCGGGGTCCCCTGGCTGCCCCCCGGGGAAGGCTGGGCAGGTGGGCTGGGGAGACCAGTGTGAGGCCGCAGTGGTCCCAGAAGCGACCCCACTCTGGTGTGTCCGGCTAGCCTGGTCTCGGGGGCCCCACACCCTCCTTCCCCTGCGTCCTAGGGCCTGGGTCACGTCTCACCCCCACAAGGCCTTGGGGGGGGGTCCCTGTGTGCCCCTGGATCCCACAGCACCAAGTGGCATTCATGCCCACCCTGCTTGGGCCGAGGGGACAGGGTGACTCCGAGGCAGGGAGTGCCCCCATCCAGGACCAGGCCTCCGGAGACAGCTGAGCCCTGAGAGCGGGGCGTGGGCGCTGGGCGTGGGAGGGCATGGGTGCAGGACGGGGGCACGGGGCATGGGGCGCAGGGCGCAGCATGCGCGGGGTGTGGGCACGGCGTGGGTGGGGCATGGGCGCGGGGCATGGGGGTAGTGGGGGCGTGGGCGCAGGGTGGGGCGTGGGCGGGGCATGGGTGGGGCGCCGGGTGTGGGCGCAGGCGGGGCGGGGGTGTGGCGTGGGTGCCTGGCTTGGGGTGTGGGTGCTGCCCTCTTCTCACCCCCATGCTGGTTTCACAGACCAAGATGCTGTGAGCCCAGACCCCAGACTTGTTTGATTCTGGGAGTGGGTAGGGGCACCCCACGCCTGTCCCTCCCCTGGCTGGTTGGGGGAGGAACCACGTCATCCCCTAGGGTAACCAGCCTGGTGGTGAGGAGGCACGTGCACACACATGCACACGCACCCTACACACACACAGACACACGCAGCTCCCAGGAGGGGAGGAAGCAAAGGGGCAGGGGAAGGGCTGCGGGATGTGCACCCCAGAATTGCAGACCCGGTAGCTCTGAGTGAAGGACGAGCGGCCGTGTGCACCTGGGTGTGTGTGAGCAGGTGTGTGTGTGTGCACACTTGTAGGTGTATGCGTGCGTGTGTCTCCCCAGGAAGGGGGCGAGGGCCCATGCCTAGTAGGAGGTGGGGCTGACCCACCTTGGCTCTGAGCCCGGGAGAAGGGAAGGAAGGACGGCCCTGAGCCCACAGCCCCCCAGGCAGAGACGAGGGTCTTGCTCCGCCTGGGCTCCAGGAGGTCTGGCCGTCACCCTCAAAGGGCCCTGTGTTCTGAAGCTGTGTTTGCATCCATCTGGTCAGTGCTAAGGGACGAGGCCTTCCCTTGCCCTTCCTGTGGCTGCTGCTGGCCAGGCCAAGGACGAACCACAGGGAGCTGGGGGTAGGCAGAGCCCCCCACGCCAACCCACCCTGGGGAGCCCAGGTCAGGGTCCTTCCCTCCGCAGCAGGGCCACGACTGGGCCAGCACCGAGGACTTTGGCCGGAGCCGTGGGCTGGGGAGGCCGCTCTGCGTCCAGGACTGAGACCTGAATCCTTCCAGCAGGGCCCCGTCCACGGCCCCGCCGCGCTCAGCCCTGCTTGAGGTCAGAGGACCTCAGGGCTGAGGGCCTGGCTGTGGCCGGCCGGCCAGAGCTCTGAGCCCACATCTCGGCCACGGGGACCAAGCCGGGCAGTGAGACCCCACCAAGCCCGCCGCTCAGCCTCCCCGCTGCCCCCACCCCGGCTGGTCCAGCCTCCCTTAGGGCTGAGCCAGTGTCTCAGCCTCCCTTCACGGCCAGGCGGGGTCCCGGCGTGAGTGTCCGGGCAGCCCCGAGGCAGCTGGGGGCGGAGGCCAGGCTCCTCACTCAGGAAGAGCCACCTGCCCGGGAGTGGGCAGGGCCTGGGTCCTGCTGCCCACAGCCCTGCTCTGGGCCATAACCTCTGACCTCCCTTGATCTCGGATCTCAGGGCCCAGTCTCTTCCTCGAGGCCCGCAGCCCGCGGTCCTCCTGGTCCCAGGGCCCCATGCCCACCCCAGCCTCCCCGTCTGCAGCCTCCAAAGAACCTGTTCCTCTGCGTTGGGGCCCAGTGAGCCCTGGGCACAGGCCTCCAGCCCACTCTGCCACCATCTGTGTCCTGACGCCAGGCCTGGTTCACGTCCACCCCGGGACCCCGCTGTCTCCTTTCTGCTCCTGCTGCAGGCCAAGGGAGCCCCAGCACCCCCACACAGCCCCCTTTACCTCCCCCAAGATCTGGCAACTCTGCCCCTCTAACCTCGGGTGCCCCAAGGACCTCATCCAAGTGCCACTGAGACAGGCCTTGGCTGACCCTTCCACGATGGCCCGTCCCACCTCACCTCTGCCCAGTGTGGGAGCCCAGCTGGCCGCTGCACGGGGAAGCCTGCACTGCCCCCAGCGTGGCCTAGCCAGGGGCCAGGGTGCACCTGGAGGGCCTGATACCCGGGAGCCACGGAGTCACAGCCCAGAGGACACTGACGCACGTGGAGGGGTGGGGGGTGTCCTGAGTTCCAGGCCTGCGCGGCGTCTGAACTCAGAGGCCGGGGCAAATCGGCCACAGAACGCAGAGAACAGGCTCCAGGACTAGGGGCTGCCGGACCAGAGAAGGGGTGCTAGGCCCTCAGGCCTGGGGCCCCCGTCGACACAGCTGCGTCCTGGCGAGGCCCAAGGGAGCTGGCAACAGCCACGGATGCAGAGGCTGTGGCTTCTGCGCTCTGGGCAGCGGGTCGCGGCCACGTGGCCAGTCTGCACCAGAGACCTGTGGTGACTTCCGCACCTCCCCAGAAGCCTTCTGAGAGAGGCGCGCCCTGGCCCATCCTCGGCGCTGGTGTGGGGAGGACTGAGCCCGCAGCGCACGGCAGAGGCCACCCACAGAGCTGATGAGCCGCGGGAGGGTCCGAGAGCCGCCAGGCGCCTCCTGGGCTCCAGCCGCCACCTCCGGGCTTTTACATCAGAGAGAAACAGACTTGGGTCTCGTCTAAGCCACAGTCGTGCTGGGTTCTCCGCCCAATCCCAGCAGAGGGGCAGCCTACAAGACCCCTCCCCAAGCCTGCAACCGTCAAGCTCAGGGAAGGCCAGGGGCGAGTGTGTGAACAGTCACAGCCCAGAGCGTCCGAGGAGCTGTGATTGTCAGCCGTCACATGGGACAGGAAAGGAAGATTGGGGAAACTGAGAAAGTAGGATATCCACATCCGTGCTCAGCTGCGTCCAACCCTTTGGGACCCCACAGACTGTAGCCCACAGGATCTTCTGTCCGTGGGATTCTCCAGGCAAGAACACTGGAGCGGGTTGCCATTTCCCCCTCCAGGGGATCATCCTGACCCACGGGTTGCCATTTCACCCTCCAGGGGACCGTCATGACCCACGGGCTGCCATGCCCCCCTCCAGGGGACCGTCCTGACCCACGGGTTGCCGTGCCCTCCTCCAGGGGACCATCCTGCCCAGGGGTCGTGCCCTCCTCCAGGGGACCGTCCTGCCAGGGGGTTGAGCCCTCCTCCAGGGGACCGTCCTGCCTGAGGGTCGTGCCCTCCTCCAGGGGACCATCCTGCCCGGGAGTTGAGCCCTCCTCCAGGGGACCGTCCTGCCTGGGGGTCGAGCTGAGTCTCCTGTGTCTCTTGCACAGCAGGTGGATTCTTCACTGCTCAGCCGTCAGGGAAGCTGTGGGATAAAGCACAGACTTCGGTTAACAGTGTGTTAGCGTTCGTTCGTTACCTGTGACCAGTGCTCTGCACTGACGTGACACGTTAATAACGGGCTCGGGGCTCGATGGGCAGGAGTGTGGGTGAACTCCGGGAGGGATGGACAGGGCGGCCTGGTGTGCTGCAGTCCACGGTGTCTCAGAGTCGGACATGACCGAGCGACTGAACTGAACTGAACTGAACTGGGGGCTTTACGGGACCCCTCTGTACCATCTTCACCAGTCTTCTGTAAATCTAAAACAATTCTAAAGTTTTTACTTTTTAAAATCTTACTGTTCAAACACTGCAAACAGGCTCAGGAGGCGCGAGTCAGTGAGCCCCCGGGCCCGCCAGCAGGAAGCTTTGTGGACGGAGGCTGCCTCTGCTCGCTGTTCTTCCTGAATCCCTTGGTGGGTCTGCTGGGAAATTCCCCGTTTTTTCGAGGAAGCTCTCTCTCCTTCTCCTCTGAGTGTCTGTGGGCTTTCCCCCCTTCCTGCCCTGTTGATTTGCGCTTCCTCGTGTCTTGAGCAATCATCCCGGGCTTCCTCCTTGTTCTTAGTCTTTCCTGAATCTCAGCATTTGGCTCTCATATTCTACTGTCTAACTAATCCTTGGTCCTCACGGCCCCGCAGAGCACCCCGGCTGCTTGCACCCCCAGGCCCACCCCTCCACGCAGCAGCTCCTCCTCTGTGCTGGCCCAGAGCCCCAGGGTCAGAAGTCAGCCACCACCCGCTCCACTCCGGGTTGTCTACAAGCCCCGGTGTGTTCTGCAGAGAAACAGGACCCACAGGATATGGTCTAGATGCCTGCAGGGAGATCTATTCTAGGGACAAGCTCCCCAGTCTGCTCGCTGGGCCCGGGGGAGTGGGGGTGTGACTCAGCCCGAGTTCGAAGGCCTGGGAACCCAGGGCTGCGCGGGACCTGGGGGCACAGGTGTCTGTGGGTGGGGGAGGGAGGACACGGCTTCGGCCGGCCGAGAGACCCCCCCAACCTTGTGCTCTACTTGGGCCCTCGCTGCTGCTCTCTCTCAAATGCCCCCCAGACACACCAGGAACGAGGTTCTTCCGGCTCTCTGGGTGCCCTGAGCTCAGGCAAATGGCCAGCCCGGGGCACGGCCGAGCCCCCAGCCCCCAGCCGAGGGGCTGCAGCTCCCCTCACAGGCCAGGCTGCCCGAGGCCCCTGCTCCTGAGGGGACCCCAGGTTTCTGGAGCAGGCCAGGGAGTGGGCGGCTGAGGGCAGGGCCCTCGGGCGTGTGAGCAGAGGCCAGCCGGGACTCGGGAACGGTGAGGACGGCTCAGCCCGGCTGAGAGCTGGTGCTGCGCCTGGGGGTGCAGGGACAAGCTCTCTGGGTGAGGGTGCCCCCCGGAGTCCAGGCACCGAGCCCTGAGCACAGAAACTCCCAGGTTCCTCCCAGCCCCCAGCAGTGCTCTGCCAAGAGAGCAGCCTGTGGTCCCTCAGGGGCCCCGGCTGGGTCTACCTCACCAGGGGCACCCGTTTCAGGACTAGGGGAGGGGAAGGCCCTCCATGGCCAGCCAGCAGCCACCACGGGGCAGGGGGTGGGATGGGGGCAGCGGCCCTTGCCACTCCGCTGGGCCTGGGGGGTGGGGCTGGAGAACAGGGCGGTGGCCGCAGGCAGCTCTGGCTGAGCCCCAACCTCGGTGCAGAGTGGGTCAGTGCCCGGCCGGCCCGGCACAGTCCGTCTCCACCACCCACCTGCCCCCCAGGACCAGAGCACGGCTGGGCCGTCTCCCAGCGTGGGTGGCTGGGCCACGGCTGTGCCCGCCAGACCAGGACGGGCGGACACGTGTTCCAGGGTGGCCGTCCAGCTGGGCACAGGTTGTCCTTAGCTCCGGTGCTGGATGTGATGCCCCCAGGCCCGGCTGTAGCTCCCAGCTGCTGTCCTGGCCCACGAGACCCAGATGTCTAGGATGGCGTGCTGACTGCTCAGACTGTGGGGTCAGGGGTGGGGGCAGCGGAGTGTCAAGAAGCCAGGCCAGGGACCCTAGCACAAACTGGCGGTCTCAGCAGGGGCCCGGCCCCACCCCATCTGGGATCAGAACCCAGAACGGGGCAGGCTGGGCAGAGGGACCCACGGCCCCCCACCAGGGCAGCCGCCGCCCAGGCCTCTCAGGAAAGGAGTCTGGGGCCCCAGTGGGTGGCATCATCCTGCTGGGAGCGTGCAGAGCCAGGCCCTGGGCCCCAGCCAGCTCCAGGGCTTCCATCTCCCCGGGGCCCCAGCGGGCCTCTCCAGATCTGTCCTGGGCACAAGCTGAGGCGGATGGGGTGAGAGGGCACCCGGCCTGAGGGTCCTGGAGCTGCCAGGATGGAGGGAAGAGGGTGAGAGCAGGCAGATGGGACCCGTGGAGCCCTGGGGAGGCGGGAACATCTCCATGCCTCCTTACATAGGAAGAGACCGCGGCTCAGGGAGGCCAGGGTCGGCCTGTCCTGTCAACCCCGGGGAGCCTCTGGCCCTGGTCGGTGCCTCAGGGCAGCCCCAGCACGGGCTCTGTCGGCTGAGAGGGTCCCCGGCTCTGGGATGCCCGGGCGGGGTGGACGGGGCTCCCGGGACCCGGCCCAGCCCCAGCCCCCACGGTTTCAAAGGTGACGTTCCCCACCTTGGCCCAGCGGGCAGCTCCTTCAGGGAGGACCACGCCTGATTCAGGATGACCTCGACCATCTTCAAGCTCAAGGATGACCTTCACTTTCCCATCACTGCTCTCTGCTTGGGGGAGGCTGGATGTCAAGGGCCCCTGCCGGGAGGCAGGGCAACCTAGGGTGACCCCCGTACAGACAGGTGGGAAGGCCGACAGCGCCCGGTGGGGAGGAGCCAGGCAGGTGCAGCCGGAGCTTGGCGGGGGGAGGAGGCGCCCGGGCGGGGGCTGGTGGTAGACGGGTGGGTCCAGTGACACGGGGACTTCACCCAGGGCACCCCGACTTCACTCAGGGCACCCCAACTTCACCCAGGGCACCCCGACTTCACTCAGGACACCCCGACTTCACCCGGGACACCCCGACTTCACCCGGGGCACCCCGACTTCACTCAGGACACCCCAACTTCACCCAGGGCACCCTGACTTCATCCAGGACACCCAGACTTCACCAAGGACACCCCGACTTCACCCAGGACACCCCAACTTCACCCAGGGCACCCTGACTTCATCCAGGACACCCAGACTTCACCAAGGACACCCCGACTTCACCCAGGACACCCTGACTTCACCCAGGGCACCCTGACCTCACCCACGATACCCCAACTTCAAGACAGCCTGACTTCACCCAGGACACCCTGACTTCATCCATGGTACCCCAATTTCATCCAGGACACCCCGACTTCAGTACCCACGAGGCTTGCCACCCTGACTTCACCAAGGACACCCCAACTTCACCCAGGGCACGCCGACTTCATCCAGGACACCCCGACTTCAGCACCCACCAGGCACCCCCGAGGGTTGTGGCCCCTTGGGAAACATGTGGGCACAGGATCCTTCCTGAGGCACCCCAGACTCCCCACCCCGCTCACCCAGCCTCACGCCGTCCCCAAAGCCCCTCCATCCGGGAGACTCACCCGCTTCCCTCCACCTACCTCTCCCCACCGGGCCCCACCCTGCAAGCACTGAGTCCATATCCTGTCCCTGGGGGCCTGGAAGGTGGGTCCCCCACCCAGGAAGGACCCAGAGCTGCTCCCCAGGTCACAGGGCAGCCAGGGGAGGCCTGAGGGGCAGCCAGAGGTGAGCCATGGTGAGCAGCCTCACTGGCAGGAGGAGGCAGATGGGAGGCACGGTCAGTCAGCATCAGCCAGGCCCTCTGTGTGGAGGTCAAGGCAGGTCCCCGAGAGCAGAAGGCAGGCTCTGGAGGGAAGGTCCTCCCAGGGCTCACCTCTCCTGCTCACAGGACCGATGGAAGAGCTGAACAAACTTGAGGGGGAAATTCATCAGGTTTGTCCGGAGCCTGGGCATCACCTGTGACCACGTTGCCTTCCTGCCCAAACCCTGGCCCAGGAGGCCGAGGTGGGCGGGGTGGGGGCCCAAGAGCCCCAGGGGGCCGAGGCGCTCGGGTGGGGTGGGGTCCTTTGGGGAGGGAACGACGCTGGACCCCAGGCCCCTGTGTCCTGGCCCAGGCCCCCTGGTAAGGAGTTCATCAGGACCCAGGCAGCTAGACTGGGTGCAGCGGCTCCGGAAAAGGGTCCAGGGCAGGACTGGGGCCCCTGGAGGCCCCAGAGTGGAGCACAGAAGGTCCTGAACAGCAGCCAGGAAAGGGCACCTGGGGGCGGCCTGGGGCAGGGGGCTGGGGGAGGGGACTGAGGGAGGGGACTGAGGGAGGGGACTGGGGAGGGGACAGGGGAGGGGGCTGGGGGAGGGGGCTGGAGCAGGGGGCTGGGGGAGGGGACTGAGGGAGGGGAGGGGACTGGGGCAGGGGGCTGGGGGAGGGGACAGGGGGAGTGGGCTGGGGGAGGGGACTGGAGCAGGGGGCTGGGGGAGGGGACTTGGGTGGAGGAGGACAGGGCAGGGGAGGGTCACCCCGAGGGCAGAGAGGACTTGACTCACGGGGCCATCTGTGTGACTGGAGGAGGGAGGGCACAGGTCCAGGGGACATGTGCTGGGGGGCTGGGCAGGGGGCATTCTCGAGATGAAAGGTTAAAGCTACAAATGCAAGATGAGCTTCAGGGTCTCAGAAGAAACACAGCAAGTGAGAGAGGGCCCGACCGGCCTCACTGAGCGCATCAGGGATCTGGGGCGGGCCGAGGAGCCCCAGGACGCCTGCCGAGCTGCCCCCAGACGCGGACGAGACCCCCGGAGCTCCCTCCCCACTCAGGTCCCTCTGCCCCGGGTCCCCCTCTCCACAGAGGCCCCTGCCCCCCAGGCTTCCCCTTCCCTCCAGGGTCTGTCTCCCCACCCCGTCTCTCCTGCCTCTGTTTCTGCGGGGCATCTGCTCCCAGATGGCCCAGGCCCGCCCCTCTCCTGAGACGCTGCACCCCGACTCTGAGCCGGCCCTGCCCTGGGCTGCCCTGCTGTCACCGCTGGTCACTGGTCGAGGCCCTGCCAGTGCCTTGTCCTTTGAAGCCATCGGTGCCCACACCCGCCCTCACCAGGAGTGAGCGCTTGGTGTGGGGAGGAGCGGGCAGGACCACCCGACGGCCGATGCCGGGGTGGCCCTGGCCACAGGGCAAACTGCGGGGGCACCTGGAGCCCGAGCGTCCTATCTGCTGTTGTCCTGGCTTCCTTCTCTGGCCCTCACCCTATGGCTGGGCACGCTTCCGGCCATCCTGGGCTCTTGGGACCAGCAGAGCTGGGCCCCTCCTCACACACAGGCCACCGTCGCCAGCACCCAAAAGGAGCCTGGGGAGCGGGGAGCTGGGGGCGACCCAGACAGAGCCCAGCACCCCCCCAGGGGCCCCCCTGCTGCAGGCCCTGCTTGGGCGCTGGGCTCCCACCCCCGGGGCCCTGAGTGGCAGAAGCGCCCACCACAGGAGCGTGCCCAGCCCAGGGCCTCGGGCCCAGACCCAAGTGGCAGCCTTGTGGCTTCTGCGGGCACCAGGGGACCCTGTGCACCCTCACGCCAGCCTGACACGGTCAAGTTACAGAGGAATCCACAGACTCCCCTGAGGCCCTGGAGGCGCAAGACCCCACGAGCAGTCTCAGCTTCAGGGCCCTTTCAGGGGTGCAGCGCATGCCCAGGGAACGTGGTGACCACAGGCCCCGCCTTCCCAAAGACCACCCACGCGGCCTTCCGAAGGGGAGGAGACAAGTTTAGCTCCGACCACCCTCCACCAGGCAGGATGCTTCTGGAAGCCCCAACACTGAGTGTCATGGCTCAGGGAGGCCAGGACAGGTGGTGGTGTGAACGGCAGGCCACTCTCCCGGAGCCCTGCCCACCCCTCCCTGGGGCAGAGCGCTGCAGCGCCTCGGCCTCCCTGGGGGTGGCGGAGCAGCCCTGGGCCCTGCTGGCCCGGAGCGTCCTCGGGCCCCCAGACCAGCCCTACCTCCCGGGCTGGGAAAGAAGATGCAGAGTGGACATGTGGTCATCACCGGGGTCAGCGAAGGCCAGCCCAGGGCACGGAGCGGACAGAGACACAGGCGGAGCCCGCCCAGGGGCGAGTGGACCCACGTGGTCTGGGCAGAAACTCAGAGATGGCCTCGCCTGGGGGCACCCCGAGTCTGAACTCGCCTCCTTAAGTCGCACAGCAGCTGTCCTCTGGGGCCTGGGTGGGCGCGGCGGAGTCCTGAGCCCCTTAGCTCGCCAGCCCTGGCGGTACCCGGCTGCAGACCTAGGGCCCCCACTCCCTCCTTGAATGTGGCCACTCTGCGCCTCTCTCTACCTGGCTACCCCAGATCTATCCCAGGGCAGCCTTGGACATGGGACCCATCCAGGAGCCGGTGAAGGCTCAGGGAAAGGGGAGGAGGCCTTCAGGCATTTTCTGGAATGATCTTTCTAGCAGTTTCTGGGTGACCCAGGGTTCTGCCCCTCTTCCACTTAAAATCTCCGTGCTGGGGACCCCCTCGTGCTAGGAGCATCTCAGAAGTGGGGAGCCCCGAGGGCTGTAAGCCACCTGGAGAGTGGGGGGCTGGCCTGACGGGTGAGGTAGAGTCTGGGGTGTATGCCCCCTGCCCTCCAGCTCCCTCTGAGCCCCTTCCCGCAGGCTTAGTGGGGTGGGGGGGCTGCTGATGGCCGAGCAGCAAGCAGGTGTGGTCCACCAGGGCCCTGTGAGTCCCTGGGAGGTGGGTCAGCGAGGGGCCACTGGGTGTGGGGAGAGCCTGGGCTCTGAAGGGCCAGCCATGTCGGGGGGCACTGCATGGAGACTGGGGCCCGTCACTGCCCCCAGGAGATCAAGTCTAGGCTTGTCTCCAACCCACCCAGCCAGAAGGAGGAGCATGGCACCTGTGACCTCCCAGTGTCCAAGCCAACCCCTGGCACGCCTGCGGCCAGCGCCCACCCCCCAGGCAGATGCCCATCCCCCCTCACTCCCAGAACCCGGGCTCCACGGAAACCGCAGCCTCAGCTCTGCTTATTGCTGACCTGTGGCTCACGTGCCCGCGGGGCCCACGGACAGCCCGGGTCCAGTCACATCCAGAGCTACCGGATACTACGATGGGCCCAGAGGAGGGGACGAGCCTGAGGGGAGACCCGGGTCAGCCTCTGGAGGATCCCTTCTGATGCCAGGGCTGGGTGTGGGCTCCTGAGAGGCCAGCTCTGGCCTCCTGGGCTCAGAGCAGCCACCCTGCCTTCCGGGTCAGGGCCGTGTCCTCTCATCCGCCCCACCTGCCTGACCCTCGGAGAGCCAGCGAGAGCGCCTGGGCTCCCAGGGCTGGTGGCTGGACTTTCAGCTGGTGCCAGGAGGGGCCTTGCCTCCCTACGTCCCGTGCGCACCCCCCACCTGGAGGGCAGAGGAGGTCCAGCCTGCAGGGCTGACCACAGGCAGGCCAAGCTCAGAGCAGAGCCACGGGAGCATGACCCTGCCGGGGGAACCCTGGTGCCTGAGATGCCCCCAGCCGCCCCTCCCCGGCCACAGCCTTGCATGGCCCGCGGGCAGGAAGGGAGGGGAGAGACCACGCAGGCATCTCTGTGGGAGTCACAAGCGAGGGCCCCACCTCACCTGGACCTGGCAGAATCGAGTTATTGCCCCCAGGGGGGCTGGTGCGTGTGCCCCCCATCAACAGCTCCCTCAGGGGGCCACCTCTTCCTGCTGCGGGGCCCAGCAGCTCCCCTGGCACCCGCTTCCTGGGCCCTGAAATCGCGCCCTGGGTCCTCCGGAGCACAGCCAGGCCCAAGCCCCCACCCAACCGCACCCTGCTCAAGGTCCCGGCAGCCTGACTTCTGGGAGGACTGGGGAAGGGCCCCCCCGACCTCCACCCAGCCCTGCCCGCAGAAGTCCCCAGCGCTGCAAAGAGGCTCCCGGAACAGAGCTGCCCAGGTCCACACTATGATCCCCACGAGGCCCCACAGGCAGAGCACGCTGCCCTCCCAGGGAGCTGCCGGGAGACCAGCCCCGGCGGTGCCCACCCCATCCCTCTAGCCCAAGCTCACCCTGTCCCCGCCTCCCCAGCCCCAAGCCAGGCTGTCCAGAGGTGCTGGTAGGGGCAGGGTTGGGGGCGTACTGGGGGCTCCGCCCACCCCAGCACCTCTGCAGCCTGGCCTCTCTCTGGTGGGAAACGTGTTGGGAAGACAGACAGAGGCTCCTCGTCAGAAAGAGCTGCTCCTCCAGCCATCGGCCATCAGAGTGGCTGCCCCACAGCAGTCACTGAGTGGCCCAGAGTGGGGAGGCCACGCTGGGGGGCTCCGAAGGGCTGGTGGGGGCAGGAGGGTGGGGTGTGGACTGGGAGACAGGGAAGGTGGGGCTGGTCGGGCTTGGGGAGGGGTCAGTAGCGCGGAGCAGACTAGGGCTCAGAGGATCAGCCACTCGGGAGCAGGTGCGACAGGAAAGCGTTGAGATGGGGGGCCGGGAGAAGGTAGGGAAGCCCCCCACCGCCCCGGGGAGCAGCCCAAGGTGGAGGTCTGAGCAGGATCCAGCACTCAGGGCAGCACCCGCCAGGCCCCAAGGGAAGACCGGGCCCATCTGAGCAGAGGGGGGCCTCCTGTGTCGTGCGCTGGGCAGGGGCTGGGCGGGGGGCCCCCCCAGCTGCAGCCCTGGCCGCTGTCGGGCGTGGTTCTCAGGGAGAAGCCTGCACAGGCAGATGGGGAGCCCAGCCTCCTGGCCAGGAAGGGCTGAGCCCTGGCCGCCCGCCCCGCGGGGCCCTGGAGGGCGGTGTGCAATGGGCACGGTGGCCACCAACAGCCCGCTTTCCGAGCTGTTCCACTGGCAGCACTCAGAGACTCCCCTCTAGGGGCCTCAGGAGTCCTCAGCCCACCCCCTGGAGGCCCGGGGGAAGGGCGGCCACCCCCGCCCAGACCCCTGGAGGCCTGGGGTCTTGCTGAACACGGCCCGTGCAGAAGGGGTCTGAGGCCCAGTTCCTCACTCCACAGTGTGGACGAACCAGCCCAGCCACCCAACTCCGTCTGGGCCACAGGGAGACCGAGGGGCCGATGCAGTTCCTGCTCCTCCAGACCCCCAGGCCTCATCCAGGCCACAGTCAGCCGCAGTGGCCAGTCTGGGAGCAGGGGAGGAAGGGACGTGGTGTCCGTGGCCAGAAGAGGGAGGCGGATGTACTCCCTAACCCTGGGCCTGGAGGTGGGCGCCCAGGGTCCCCGGAGCCTCCCTGCTCCCTAGAGGGGCACCTTGGGGACTCTGCCCGAGGGCCCCTCCTGTGGGGGGCGGGCCCTGGTCCGTGATCCTCGCGTCCTGGGCCGCCTCCTCCGGCACGCTCTCTGCCCTCTACCTGCCTTAATCCCCTGCCTTGCTCTGCGACATGTTTACCGCTGGCGGAGGCGCTCTGGTCTTGGCGTGACCGGGGCTCGGCAGGCACACAGCTCAGCCCCGCGGACCCATGAGCCTCCCCACGGCCAAAGAGCCGCCGGGCTCAGTGATGAACAGCAGGAGACCGGGGCCCACACGGACGTCCCGGGCCTCCCTCCCACCCGCCTCTTCCTGGCCCTCTGCCGTCCTGAAAGGAGCCCCCCACTCTGCCCCTGGGCCAGGCTGCAGCTTGGGGCAGCCCCAGGGCGGTGCAGGGCCCGGGACCTGCCCCCCAACTCCTGTCTGCTTCTGGCAGACTGTCCCCCCACGGCCTTAAGCATACGGAGGGGCGGGGTGCATGGGAGGCCAGGGCAGAGGCGGTGGGGGTCTCGGACCTGCCTGGGCCCACCTCCCCTCGCCTCCACCTCCAGCCTCCTATGCCGGCGCCCCCAACACTGGCCTCTTCCTGGGACGGCCCCCGCCAGCCCTGGCACCAGTGAGGAGGCAGGAGGCCCTCTTTGTGGTGCCGACCCAAAACCCCGACTCTGTGCTCTGGGATCCTGGACCATCCGCCGGGGTGGGGCCCCCACAGCAGAGGTCTGGCCGGGCACCCTGCCCTCACTAGGACCCCTGTGGGCCTGGGGCCCGCCGTCCTGCCCCTGCGAGGTGGGTGGCAGGGCCCGCGCTGGCTCCATTCAGGGAGCTGACCTGGCCCACGCCTCCCCTTCCGCGTGGTTTCCGGACAGCCCTGGGTCTGGTCCAAAGCCAGAGGCCAGGCTGCCAAGTATCCAGCTTCCGGGCAGAAGGTGCCAAGCACCGGACAGGGGCTGCGTCCCGTGGTGGGCTGGGCCCGGGGGGTGCGCCAGCTCCTGTGCCCCCCAGCCACAGCCGTGTCCCCTGTTTCTGTACCGCGCTCGGGACCTCCTTCCCCAGCCTCACCGCCCCAGCCCCCACCCCAGGTGCGTGCACCCACCCACTCACTGCTGCTCAGAGCTGCTGACCCCACTCAGTCCTGTGCTCAGGCCCTGGCTAGTCGGGGTGGCCTTGGTCAGGACCAGAGGGACAGGGGACACTTGCCAGATTTGAACAGGGCCCAGGACCTGACGGGCTCAGAGACAGCCCGTCAACCCAGGGAGGCCTCTGGGGGAGGCGGCCCTCTCTGCAGTGTCGGGGAACTTCACGTCCTCTGGCCCCAGGGGAGGCACCAGCCTGGCACCCCAGGAAATAGGACAGGCCAGGTGGGGCCACTGCAGGTGTGGGGCTGTGCAGGTGTGGAGGTGTGGAGCTGTGCAGGTGTGCAGGTGTGGAGGTGTGCAGGTGTGGATGTGTGCAGGTATGGAGGTGTGCACGTGTGGAGGTGTGGAGCTGTGCAGGTGTGCAAGTGTGAGGAATGGTCCTCTGCCCAAGGCTGTGGGCCCCAGGCTGGGAAGGATGCCCCGGGGTCCCCCAGCCAGACCCCGCCAGCTGGCTCCGGGAACGCTGTGTTGCAAACCAGGCCCTCGGGCTCCACTCTGGGGGGAGCTTTGGCTTCTCTCCTTTGGCCTAAGTTTCCCATCACCCCCTGGCCTGCTGAGCCTTCCGGGACGAAACGCAGGCAGTGCAAACAGGGCCTTGTGTCGCCTCCCAGGGTTGCCAGGCTTGGACACAGAACAATGGCAGGGCTTGTGAGGGGAGTCAAGTGACCAGAGACCCCAGAGGCAGGGCAGCACCAAGGCACTTGCCCCCTGCCCCAACCAGGCTGCTGGAGTGGACCTTCCGAGGGTGGAGGAGGGCCCCGCCATGCAGGGGCCTCTGCCCCCCCAGCTCGGCCCGGGGGGCAGGCCCAGGCCGTCCCAGTCAGTGCCATTACATAAGCAGCCCTGTTGGGGGCGAGGCTGCCGCTGGACTCCGCTGTCCTGTCACCCCCCCGCGTCACGAGCCTGCAGTGGGCTGTCCTTGGGCCTGGGCGGAGGCCAAGCCAGGCCCATAAATAGGGGTCTCCGGGCGGCCTCCCTGCCTCCCGCCCGCCTCTCTGCCTGTGCCGCCGGCCCGGTCCTGGGAGAATGGCCACTCCGAATAGGCTGTGGATGGGGCTGCTCCTGCTGGGGGTCCTGGGGGTCCTGCAGACCCCAGCCCCCGCCCAGGCCGCCCTGCAGCCCAACTTCGAAGAGGACAAGGTGAGGGAGGGCTCCCTGCCTGGTGCAGAGACAGGACGGTGCCCGTGGGGAGTGGGGTGCTCTCCCCGGGAAGCGGGAAGCAGAAGAGGAGGGCTGGACCGGCCGGAGGAGGCTGACCGGGAGAGGCCTCCCCAGGCGATTCACCGACAGAGAATAGCCCTACAGAGAGGAGCCCGACGGGCAGGGACGCGCCTGTGAGCGCGCTCGCCACCCCTAACCCAACACGGTTAGCCCAACGAGCTCACGACGCCCAGGGCAAACAGGCACACTTTCCACACCTGGGCCGGGGACGCACCTCCGTGCGCGAGGGCGCAGATGACGGAGGAGCCGGGATGGCGCCAGGAATGGCGACGGACCGAGTGCGCCGCGGTGCGCGCCCCCTCCCCCCTGAACACGCGCGCAGAGGCCTGCGGGGGTTTGCTGGAGCACGTCGGAGCGGGTCTTCCAGCTCCGCGCCCCACGCCCGCATCCGACCCCGCTAGGGACGGCCCTGCGTCCTCTGCCGGCCGCCCCCCCTGCCCCTCCCCAGGCCGGCGGGAGCGGGGACCCCGCGGTGGGGGCGGGGCCCGGGTGAGCGGGCGGGGCCGCGCCGGAGCAGGGGTGCCGGGTGGCGTGCGGGCCGGGGTGGGTGCAGCCGGGCGGGCCGCCCACCCCCGGCGGGTCGGAGTGTCCCGGCCGACCGGCATGGGGTCCTGTCGCCGCAGTTTCTGGGGCGCTGGTTCACCTCCGGCCTTGCCTCCAACTCGAGCTGGTTCCTGGAGAAGAAGAAGGTGCTGTCCATGTGCAAGTCTGTGGTGGCCCCCGCGGCGGACGGCGGCCTCAACCTCACCTCTACCTTCCTCAGGTGGGCAGCGGGGCGGGCATCTGGGGCCCAGAGCTCCCGGCGCAGGGCCGCAATCTGGGGACACGCCCAGCACCTGACCCCTGACCCCAGGATGACCTGCCCACAGGAAAGACCAGTGTGAGACGCGGACCTTACTGCTGCGCCCCGCCGGCCCCCCAGGCTGCTACAGCTACACCAGCCCTCGTGAGTGTGGCCAGGAGCGACACTTGCTGGCCGGGACTCGGCAACACCCTGCCTGGCAGTACAGGGGAGGGTGAGGGGGTGGCTGCCCCACCAGGGTCGGCCTGGGCCTGCCCAGCAGCCCCCCATGAAGGGCTCTCTCCAGCTGTCTGTGCCCCACGCTCCCCTCGCTCCTCTGGCAGCTCTGCACCCCAGGACTCGTGCCCTCCTGCCCATCCCTGCCTGGGATGACCTCCCCTGGCCGTCTCTCCTCCTCCCCAGAGGGCTGTGGCTGCGGGGTCTGTGGCTGTCCCATGCACCCCTGATTTTCTGAGGCCTTCTGGTCTGGGGACACTGGGCCCTGTGGGGCTGTCTCCCGGGTTTCCAGACTGGAGCAGCACCCACGAGGTGTCAGTGGCAGAGACAGACTACGAGACCTACGCCCTGCTCTACACAGAGGGTGTCCGAGGCCCGGGGCAGGACTTCCGCATGGCCACGCTCTACAGTACGTGTCCCACGCCGCGCCCTCCACCGGGCCTGGGGCTCCGCCCACGGGGGTGTCTGGGGGCGCCCCGGGCTTGGGAGCAGGGGCAGAACGGGGATCCTCCAGACAAACGGAGGCCGAAGGCTGCTCCCCACTGCCCAGGCCGCTCCCAGAACCCCCGAGCCGAGGTCAAGGAACACTTCACCACCTTTGCCAAGAGCCTGGGCTTCACAGAGGAAGGCATTGTGTTCCTGCCGAAGACTGGTGAGCGCACTGATCTGAAGGGAGGGGATTAAGGTCAGATTAGAGGCAGACAGACTGTCTCCTGATCTGGGGGAGGCCGAGGGGTGCAGTCCGTCCGGCCAGACTGCCCACTGACCGGTGCTCGGCCTCCGGAGCGGGGGCGGTTTGGCCTCACACCGAGACCTTGGTCTGCAGCCCCTGGGCCAGGCCCAGCAAGATGCTCCTCAGGAAACACCGCCTCCCTGGATTCACCACATGCCCACCGTGTGCCAGGCCCTGGGTCGGCCCTGGGGATGCAAAGGTCCCAGCCTGGGAGGGGTGCGGGGCAGGCCCTAGAAACGGGGCCTGTGGACGGATGTCCGCATCGGGACACAGGGACAGCCACATGGGGCTCAGCACAGGCTCCCTGAAGCGCGCATGGCCTCCTTGCCAAGGCAGCCTGCTCTGGGCCCGGGGGGCACCAGGTCTTCCTTCCGGAGGGGTAGACAGAGCCTGGGGGAGGGGTGGGAGTGATGGGGGTGACAGTCAGCAGTTTAGGGGTCGACGAGATGCTCTCCACGCCCGCAGCAGGGGGTGGGCGGGGCGGGCCTGGGGCACTGACCACAGGCCTGGGCTTCTTTCTTGGCAGACAAGTGCATGGAGGAGCACCCATAGGTGAGTGGGGGGCTGGGGGCCACCTTCACCCAGCAGCCCCCTCACTCGTTCATTCAACACACGCTCACCAACAGCCTCCCTTCTGCCATGAGGGCTGGCCTCCGGCTGACAAGGGCTGCTTCGCGGAGGGGCCTCCGCTGGGGTTCAGCAAGGTCACTGGGAGCGGGCGGAGCGGGCGGCCGGGACAGGACTGGGGTGGGAAGACCAGGGGACGGCAGAGGAGGCCGGTGCCCTTTGCTGAGAGGCCTCAGTGGAAAGGCCCTCGCGACCTGAGACTGGAGGGGGCTGGGGTCCTGGGGTGGGGGGCCTGTGGCCAGCCCCACCCACAGGTCCCGCTGTCCTGCCCAGGTGAGTCTGCCTCTCAGGACCTGGCCCTTCTGCCCTGCTCAGCCGTTTCCTGCAACACCCGAGACCCCAGCCTGAGACCCCAGCCCCGGCCCCTCGCCATCCATGCCCCCCTCAGCCTTTATTCCCGCTCTGAAAATAAACTCTGAAGCAAGTCAGCACCTGCCTCCTGACTGTCTGTCTTGCAGTTGGGCCTGGCTCTGGCCAGCTCTCTGGGGAGCTGACCGCCCCCCTTTGCTTTGGGCCTGGGAGTCCCTTCATCCTCTGTGAAATCTCAGCGGCTGGCTCTGCGGGACGCCCTGAGGGGCAGGTAGGGGCACACTAGCTCGGCCCCTGACGGTGTGGGAGAGGCGGCTGGCCGGAAGCCTGGACAGCCCAGGGAAGCTATGTCCCCACCCACTCCACGCGGCCGGATCCCACCCACTGCAGCCCCTCCAGCCACCCCCTCAAGGTGCAGCTACAGCTGGCCGGTTCTGAGCAGGTGCCCACAGCCTGCCCCCACCCCGGCCAGGAGAGGCCCAGGCCCAGGGCAGCTCTGAAGGAGTGGGATTTGTGCCCTCAGACGGGGCAGAGAAAAGGGTTTGAGGGCACAGAGGGGAAGGAAGCTGGAGTGTCCATGCACCCCAGACAGGACAGACTGGCCGAGGGGGGCTGGAGACGGCCACCCCCCATCTCCTGGGGCCGCCTAAGAGCCCCCAGACCCCCGGCCTCTGGCCTGGGCCTCAAGGGCACAGCCCTGCCCACTCGCTGGCCCCTGGCACCCGAGCTAACCCGAGCCTTGCGCGAGGTCTCTCTCCCAGCCCGCCCTTCGCCTCCTGCTGCCCCCAGCTTCTCAGCCAGTGTAACCATTCTCAGGCCCCTGTCCTGGGCCCCCTGGCTCAAAAGGCATAGTGCCCACAGCAACCTGCCCACCAGGCCCTGTCCAGGCCCCCAGGTTGTGAGGGTCAGAGGTGAGTGTGAGATTTTGGAATGGCTTCCCGAGGCTCTGCCTGAGCCCAGGGCTGGAGGCCACATCCCACAGGGCCTGCCAGGCCTTTGCCTCCCCTTGCTCCGGGGCATCCGGCCCCCTCCCCAGGAAGGATGGGCGGGGTCTGGTGGGGGCCACTGGGCCAGGGTGCTCCAGGCAGGCAGGCCAGTGCTCCAGGGAGCAACCTGATCGGAGCCTATCACAGTGGGGTCTGTCCCAGGCGGCCAGGCCAGTGCTCCAGGGAGCAACCTGATCGGAGCCTATCATCAGAGGGGGCATGTCCCAGGCGGGCAGGCCAGCGCACCGGGGCGTCTCAGGGGCATAAAGGCACAGTGGGAGAGGCCACCCCAACCCTCCTGTCCTGCTCCTGAGCCCTGTGCCATCGACAACAGCCACCTTCCAGGATGCTGCAGACGCTGCTGATCAGCGGGACCCTCGCCCTACTCGCTGCAGCCCCAGGCCAGGCCCAGGTCCCCATCCAGGCTGACTTTGATGCCAGCCAGGTGCGCATGGACATGCCCGGGCTGGCAGCCTCTGTCTGACTGCATTCTACCAGATAGGCCAGAGGGCTGGGGGAACCCAACCCAGCCCCCACTCTGGTTCAAGCTCAGCTCAAGGGGACCAAGCCCGCATCTGTCTGCCCAGCTGACTTGGGGCGGGGGGCTGCAGAGGAGAGTGGGCCCCTCAGCCCCTAGTCTGACTTCTGTCCCCACCACTTGTTGGGCCGCCAGCCAGATGAGTTGCAGCTGCCCCCCAAGTTCGACTCAGGTTTGATGTGGCAGCCAGGGCTGCCCCCAGCTCGCCCCGTCCCCCTGCAGTTCCAGGGCCCCTGGTACGTGGTTGGGGCGGTGTCGGACGACCAGAGCTTCCTGGATGCCAAGGACAACATGAAGATGCCCGTGGTCTTGGTGACCTCCTTGGCCAACGGCAACCTGGGCATCAAGTTTGGGTTCCCCACGTAAGTGATCCCAGGAGTCCCACCTTGGACTGGCTGGCCTTAGGCCTGGCCAGCATGGGGTCAGGTGGGAGCCAGGAGGAAGCAGGGGTACGCCCGACCCCAGAGCCAGGCCCGCCCATGCTAGGCTTCAGGGCTGTCGAAACAGCAGCCCCACTCACCTGCTCCTCAGAGGGGCCCCACCTGAGCGTGTGGGGGAGCCATGTCCGTGTGTGTGCGCGCGTATGCACGTGTGCCGGTGTCTCGAGGGGCGACGGGGAGACCCTACAGGCCCCCCGTCCCCTGGCTGTGTCCCTCTGCCCCAGGGTGTCTCCTCTCCTGTAAGTGAATCATAAAGCACCCATGTGATCAAGCGTTGATCTGATGGGAGACAGGTGGCCCTGGGGCAGTTGGCAGCAGCTAAGTGGCAGCTGTTTTTGTCGCGGTCGGGCAGCGTCTTCAGGACACCCAGCAGGGCTGGGCGGTGGGCAGGGGCTGCAACTCAGGCCGCTGGGGTCCCCTTCCCAGGCCCGATGGCGGGTGCCAGGAGACAGACAGCACCTTCACCAAGGGGACCGTGGACGGGCAGTTCAGCAACGAGGGTGAGGCCTGCGTGTCGCGGGCAGTGCTGGTCGGGTGGGGGCAGTGGCAGGGCCAGCTCGCGGGGACCGTGGGGATGGGCAGGGGGCGTCCAGGCCGGCGCCCAGCTCAGCAGGCTCCCACGCGCCCCCAGCTATGGCCCAGACCGACATCAGGGTGGCTTTCACCGACTATAAGCACTTCGCCGTCATGTACTTCGAGACTCAGAAGGGGGGTGTAAAGAACATCTGGCTGCAGCTCTACGGTGGGTGACACGTGGTGGGAGACCCACCCACCTGAAGAGCCGCACTCACACCACCCTGGCCCCATCGCGGCCTTCCTCTGGGGTCACACGGGAGGTCTGGTCTGCGGTGTCCCCGTTTGCCTTCCCAGCCAGCCCCGACTGGGAGGCAGGTGAAACCAGCATCTCCCAGTGTCTCCCTGGGCCCCTCCCCAGTCCCGCCCCACCGCCCACTCCCCCTCCCAGCCCTGCCCCTCTGCTCACCGCGCCCCTGCTCTCAGCCCGGGCCCCAGAGCTGTTTCCTGAAGGAGCCCAGAGGATGCAGCAGCTGGCACCCAAAGTGGGCCTGAACCCCAGCCAGGGCGTCCTGCTGCCCAAGTCAGGTGAGCACCATCTCTAGGCCGCCCAGCGCTGCAGGGGCAGAAGGACCTCCGACTTAGACTGGGGTTTAGGGGGTGCGGGAGGCCCCAAGGCTCACTCCTCGGGCGCTGGACGCACAACAGGAGGGCCAGGGAGGGAGGAGGGGATCACAGGCAGGGGAGGGGCTTGGCCCCTCGGCGGAGGGTCCGGGACCTCTGCCCCGGGGAGGTGGGGAGGGGGCGCCGGGCGTTTCCTCAGGATCCGCTCTCTTCCACAGACCAGTGCGCGGAGGTCCTGGCCTAGGTGAGCGCGAGCCGGCCTGGACCACAGCCGCCCAGCGCCCGGCAGACTCGGGAGGCCCCGCCCACACATCACGGATGCCCCGCCCACCCTGGAGGCCCTGCCCACCCTGGGCAGGGCGGGGCGGGAGGGGCGCGAGCCCCACCCCAGCGGGGACCCAGCGCAGGAGCTGGAGCCGGGCGGGGTTGGCGGTGCCCGCGGCCCAGCCCTCCTCGAGGAGCGGCTGCCTCTCCATCCCACCCCCAGCACAATAAAGAGTCTCCACAAGCCGGCGCCGCGCCTTTCTTGGACGTAGCGGCAGAGGGGCCGGGTGGGCCGCGGCGGGGGCGCCCCGCGAGAGGGGCCGCCTGAGAGGAACAGTGTGCGGCTCGGGCTCCATCCCCACCGGGGCGCGCTCCGCAGCTGGTTCCGGGGGCCTGGAGGGACAGGGCAGGACACTTGCCCGGCAGCCCAGCCCACCGCCTGGGCAGAAGTTAGGCCCGAGAGAGGTGGCTCCTTTGGTGGCCGGACAAGGCGTCTCAGTGGCTTCCTTGAGTCCCCCTCGGACCCCAGGCGCCAGGCCAGGGGTGCAGACCTGCAGCTGCCCGAGAACGAGACCCCCGACCCACGCCCGGTAGGCACCTGGGCTCCTCGGGCCCCGGGTCCCCCCCACCGGGTCCCCCACACCACAGCCCGGAGGGTCGCCCACACCACAGCCCCGGGGGTCCCCCCACACCACAGCCGGGGGTCCCCCACACTACAGTCCGAGGGGTCCCCCACACCACAGCCTGGGGGCGCCCCACACCACAGCCGGGGGGTCCCCCACACCACAGTCCGAGGTCCCCCACACCACAGTCCGGGGGGTCCCCCAAACCACAGCCTGGGGGCGCCCCACACCACAGCCGGGGGGCCTCCCACACTACAGTCCAAGGTCCCCCACACCACAGCCCAGGGGGTCCCCCACACCACGGCTCTGGGGGGTCCCTCACACCACAGCCCGGAGGGTCGCCCACACCACAGCCCCGGGGATCCCCCACACTACAGTCCAAGGTCCCCCACACCACAGCCCGGGGGGTCCCCTACACCACAGCCCGGGGGTCTCCCCACACCACAGCCGGGGGATCCCCCACACTACAGTCCAAGGTCCCCCACACCACAGCCGGGGGTCCCCCACACCACAGCCCGGGGAGTGCCTGCACCGCATCCATCCTAGCCTGCCCTCCAGCACCCCACCTCCCTGACGCCTGCCCACAGATCTCTGTCCTGCCGTTATGTTTATGAGGGAAATAATGCTGTCCTTTCACGGCTGGCCCTGAATCATTTCAGGGTAAAACGGCATGACATCTGTAATGTAACTCGTTCAGAAAACAATCGCGCAAGATGTAAACGTGTCAGAGGTTGAGCGTGGTCCCCGGGTAACAGTTTGCTATGCTACTCTTTCTGCTCTTCAGCTGACTAGATGTTTTTCAGTAGAAACACAGCCCTGTCCTACCAGACTAGTGTTCTCCACCTGGGCCCTTCCCGCCAGCACGGTCACTGGGAGGACGAGCCCCCACGTCCAGGGGTCCCAGACAGCCCCTCACCCCTGCACACCTGGCCCCCACCAGTGCCACTGCTGCCTGGCCGGCCTGCCAGGCTCTGGCCCGCTGTGGGCACCACAGGGGCGGGACCTGTCCCGTCTGCCCCTGCCCCCAGCCTGACACCTGTCCCGCAGAGACGGGCAGTAGGTGGGAAGGCGCAGAGAGCCAGGCCCTCCCACCAGAGATGCCAGCTGCCCACGAGACAGGCATCTACGGAGGGACTGACGATGAACCAGTTTCTATTCAGCGTGCCCTCCGCCAGCTCCCCTGGTCGAGACGCACAGCTTGTGGGAACTTAGCTCTGCAGCCAGGGAGCACACCCAGGGCCCCGGCAGTGAAAGTGACAGGTCCTAACCGCTGGGCCGCCAGGGAATTCCCAGTTGATCGGCTGGATCGTTGGTTGGCATTCGGCTTCCACACAGACTGAGAAGACGGCCTGGAAATCGCCTACGAGCGGGGACTCACTGTGGGGCGGGCTGGGGGGCCGCCTCTCCAGCAGGCTCTCGACCCCTGCCTTCCCCGCTCACTGTCCCCTCCAGGGTCCCCGGGAAGGGTCTGGCGTGAGGAGATGCAGCCTGCGCTCACGGCCTTCTGGACCCAGGAAGGGCCACGCCCCTGGCGCCTGCCGATGGGCCCAGTCCTGCACGTCCCGCTCTGGCCACAAGGGGGCAGCCCTCAGCCATCTGCCCACCCGTGCCAAGGCTGCAGGTGTCACGGTCAGCGCGCCACTCCTCAGCCCACAACTGGCCCGTGGGTCCCCTCAAGAGAGTAAAGGCCAAAGACCTTAGGTGGCCAACAAGGGCCCCCTCCGCTGACCCCACCGGTGTTATTGCAAAGAGCCAGGTCATTGGGAAAAAGGTTGCTCCACGCCTAAGCACTCAGGAGCCTTCAGTTTCAGCCTCTAACCAGCCTTTCCAACATCCTCCCAACCCCCAGCACGGGCCGGAGGAATCACAGGGGCTCCTCCCAAGCCTCCTCCTAAACCTCCTCTGTGTTTTTGGCCACGCCACATGGCATGTTCCCCCACCAGGGACCAAACCCATGCCCCCTGCATTGGAAGCACGGAGTTCTAACCACTGGACTGCCAGGGGAGTCCCCCAACCCTCTCTCTCTCTATTTTTTTCTTAAACTGTGTCTTTTCTTTCTTTCAAGCTCTCCTTGTTAATCAGCTTAGATGGGTTATTGGTGATTTACATTGACCATAGGAATAGAAAAGTTTTATCTGAGCTAAACCGAGGACTGTAGGGCAGAAGGCCCAGATTTAAGAAGCACTTGAATTGTGCTCCCCAGGCTGCAAAACGCGGAGGGACGTTTATACAGGCAAAAACTGCAAAGATACAGAAACTGTCAGGAATCAGGGTTGAAGCTGACAAGGAGGAAGGCTGTTTGTAGAGCAGGAATCAGTGGGGCCCAAAATACAAAGTTGCAAGGAGAGGCCTTGAGACCATAAGGTCGCAGGTGGGAGGACTAGCAAAGCGCAGTTGGGGATGACCTTGAGTCTGATACAGTTTAAAAACTCAAGTTCCCAGTGAGGCAGGAGCTGTCTGAAACCACACCCGCAGTGGCCCCCCGGGTCCAGCGTGGATGCCTGCGCCAGTTTTATCTTGTCAGAACAGCAAACACCAAACATGACGGGGTTACACTTTCTCAAGGTCCGAAGACAGATTAGCAGGTGCACAGCCAGTCAGCGGGACCTTGGTGTCTGGGGAGGGAATCTCATCTTCGAAGGAATATAGCACTGTCGCTGGGGAGGAAGGGGCAGGAGGTGGCATTTATCCCTGTATTCAGAGTGGACATTCTAAACAATCAGGTAATGCATTTCCCCCTCCCTCCTCAGTGTGTTAAAGCAGATACACAGTTAATGTTCAACAGGCCATAAGACAGGCTGCTCTAATTAGCATAAAGTTTAAGTCAAATTCCGTATAATCCAGAATCACTCCCCCATGCCTTAATTCTTGCATCAACCATGTCTCCCCAGAGTGCGTGTTTAATTCTCTCCGGCTCGAGTGTGCTCTTCTGCATCCACTGTTCTAAGACACAGACTTCAGAGGGGAGATTTCTGAGCGCCTCCTCCGACCCGTTCTGTTACTTGACTCTGACCTGAAGAGATCTCCATATGTGCACGCTCCCTGTCCCGAGGGACACGATATCCAGGAAGGGTCCTCCCTGGCATCAAGAGGAAAAGTTGCTGAATCTGGAAAAAAAAAAAAAAAAAAAACTGCGGCTTGATCAGCAATGCTTTCAGAGAGACATCTCCAAAGGCGGAAATGTAAAGATTAATAAATAGAAACCATATTTAAAATGGAGTCAGGAGGTTCCATATTAAGAAGTGGCAAGAATACACAGAAGAACTGTACAAAAAAAGGTCTGAATGACCCAGATAACCACAAAGTGTGATCACTCACCTAGAGTCAGACATTTGGAGTGTGAAGTCAAGTGGGCATCACTAGGAACAAAGCTAGTGGAGGTGATGGAATTCCAGCTGAGCTATTTCAAGTCCTGAAAGATGATGCTGTGAAAGTGCTGCACTCAATATGCCAGCAAATTTGGAAAACTCAGCAGTGGCCACAGGACTGGAAAAGGTCAGTTTTCATTCCAATCCCAAAGAAACGCAATGCCAAAAAATGTTCAAGCTACCTCACAATTGCACTCATTTCACACGCTAGCAGGGTAATGCTCAAAATCCTTCAAGCTAGACTTCAAACGTATGTGAACCAAGAACTTCCAGATGTACAAGCTGGATTTAGAAAAGGCAGAGGAACCAGAGATCAGATTGCCAATATCCTTTGGATCATAGAAAAGGCAAGAGAATTCCAAAAAAACATCTACTATTGCTTCATTGACTATGCTAAAGCCCTTGACTGTGTGGATCACAACAAACTGGAAAATTCTTAAAGAGATGGGAACACCAAACCACCTTCCCTGCCTCCTGAGAAACCAGTATGCAGGTCAAAAAGCAACAGTTAAAATGGGCTGATTCAAAATTAGGAAAGGAGTACATCAAAGGTGTATATTGTCTTATTTAACTTATATTGAGAGTACATCATGAGAAATGCCAAGCTAGATGAAACTCAAGCTGGAATCAAGATTGCTAGGAGAAACATCAATAACATCAGATATGCAGATGACACCATCTTAGTGGTAGAAAGCAAAGAGGAATTAGAGACTGTCTTGATGAAGGTGAAAGAGGAGAGTGGAAAAGCTGGCTTAAAACTCAACATTCAAAAAACTGTAATCATGGCATCTGGTCCCATCAGTTCAGTTTAGTCTCTCAGTCATGTTTGACTCTTTGTGACCCAATGGACTGCAGCACACCAGGCTTCCCTGTCCATCACCAACTCCTGCAGCTTGCTCAAACTTATGTCCATTGAGTTGGTGATGCCATCCAACCATCTCATCCTCTGTCACCCCCTTCTCCTCTTGCCTTCAATCTTGCCCAGCATCAGGGTCTTTTCCAATGAGTCAGTTCTTTGCATCAGGTAGCCAAAGTATTGGAGCTTCAGCTTTAGCATCCGTCCTTCCAATGAATATTCAGGACTGATTTACTTTAGGATGGACTGGTTGGATCTCCTTGCAGTCCAAGGGACTCTCAAGAGTCTTCTCCAATACCACAGTTCAAAAGCATCAATTCTTTGGCACTCAGCCTTCTTTATTGCTCAACTCTCACATCCATACATGACCACTGGAAAAACCATAGCTTTGACAAGATGGAACTTTGTCGGCAAAGTCATGTCTCTGCTTTTTAATATGCTGTCTAGGTTAGTCATAGTTTTTCTTCCAAGGAGCAAGCGTCTTTTAATTTCATGGCTGCAGTCACCATCTACAGTGATTTTGAAGCCCAAGAAAATAAAGACTGTCACTGTTTCCACTGTTTCCCCATCTATTTGCTATGGAGTGATGGGACCAGATGCCATGATCTTCATTTTTTGAATGTTGAGCTTTAAGCCAACTTTTTCACTCTCCTCTTTCACTTTCATCAAGAGGCTCTTTAGTTCTTCTCTTTCTGCCATAAGGGTAGTGTCATCTGCATATCAGAGGTTATTGATATTTCTCCCGGCAATCTTGACTCCAGCTTGTGCTTCATCCAGCCTGGTATTTCACATGAAGTACTCTGCATATAAGTTAAATAAGCAGGGTAATAATATACAGCCTTGATGTACTCCTTTCCCAATTTGGAACCAGTCTCTTGTTCCATGTCTGGTTGTAACTGTTGCTTCCTGACCTGCATACAGATTTCTCAGGAGGCATGTCAGGTGGTGTGATATTCCTATCTCTTTAAAAATTGTCACAGTCTGTTGCAGTCTACACAGTCAAAGCTTTTGATGTGGTCAATAAAACAGAAGTAGATGGTTTTCTGGAATTATCTTGATTTTTCTATGATCCGGTGGATGTTGGCAATTTGATCTCTGGTTCCTCTGCCTTTCTAAATCCAGCTTGAACATCTGGAAATTCTCAGTTCACATACTGCTGAAGCCTGGCTTGGAGAACTTTGAGCATGACTTTGCTAGCATGTGAGATGAGTGCAACTGTGTGGTACTTTGAACATTCTTTGGACTTCCCTGGTGGCTCAGATGGTAAAGCGTCTGCCTACAATGTGAGAGACCTGGGTTCAATCCCTGGGTTGGTCAGATCTCCTGGAGAAGGAAATAGCAACCCACTCTAGTATTCTTGCCTGGAAAATCCCATGGACGGAGGAGACTGGTAGGCTACAGTCCATGGGGTCACAAACAGTCGGACACGACTGAGCAACTTCACTTCATTTTCACTTTGAAGATTCTTTGGCATTGCCTTTCTTTAGGATTGGAATTAAAACTGACCTTTTCCAGTCCTGTGGCTACTGCTCAGCTTTAAAATTTGCTGCCACATTGATTGTTGCACTTTCACAGCATCATCTTTTAGGAATTGAAATAGCTCAACTGGAATTCCATCACCTCCACTAGCCTTGTTTGCAGTGGTGCTTCCTAAGGCCCAGTTGACTTTGCACTCCAGGATGTCTGGCTCTCGGTGAGTGATCACACCATCGTGGTTATCTGGGTCATGAAGATCCTTTTTGTATAGTTCTTCTGTATATTCTTCCCACCTCTTTGTAATATCTTCTGCTTCTGTTAGGTCCATACCATTTCTGTCCTTTATTGTGCCCATCCGTCTTGGCATGAAATGTTCCCTTGGTATCTCTAATTTTCTTGAACAGATCTTTAGTCTTTCGGTTCTATTTTTTTCCCTCTATTTCTTTGCATTGATCACGGTCCCATCATTTCATGGCAAATAGTTGGGGAAAAAATAGAAAATAGTGCCAGCTTTTCTTTACTTGGTCTCCAAAATCACTGCGGACGGTGACCGCAGCCATGAAATCACAACAGCTTGCTCCTTGGAAGAAACAGTAGGACAAACCTAGACCGCGCATTAAAAAGCAGAGATGCGACTTCGCCAACAAAGGTCCGTGTGGTCACAGCTGGGGTTTTTCCAGGGGTCACGTATGGATGTGAAAGCTGAGCAATAAAGAAGGCTGAGTGCCAAAGAATTGACGCTTCTGAACTGCGGTGTTGGAGAAGACTGTTGAGGGTCCCTTGGACTGCAAGGAGACCAAACCAGTCAGTCCTGAGGGAAATTAACCCTGAATATTCATTGGAAGTTCTACTGAAGCTGAAGCTTCAGTATGTTAGTCACCTGGTGTGAAGAGCCAACTCATTGGAAAAGAGCCTGATGCTAGGAAAAATTGAAGGCAAAAGGAGAAAGGGGCAGCAGAGGAGTCAATGCTTAGATAACATCACTGACTCAATTCAATGGACACGAGTCTGAACAAACTCCAGGAGATAGCAGAGGACAGAGGAGCCTGATGTGCCGCAGTGGGGTTGCAAAGAGGTGGACACGACTTAGCGACTGGACGACAAGGCGTTGGTGATGCCACACTCACACCTCCCGGCCTGATCATCTAGACTAGACTCTTGCAAGCACAGCAGCTTTCACTCACCTCCATCAGACATACAGTCATGTCAGGAATTACGTGAAAAAGGGGAGGCCCCAGGTCTCCTCCAATCCTGCCCTGCCCCAATCATCTTGGGAAGGGCTTTTCTACCCTCCTGAAATGCAGGGGTCATCCACGATCCATCCCCTCCTCCCTGCTACCTCTCTCCAACTCCACTCTGAGCCCCGGTCCCACCTGCATCAGCTCTGCCCTAGGAACTCAGCAGCCCTCTACTATTCTCCCTGCCCCCCTTGCCTTCACCCCTGAAACCCTTGATCCCCCCGCCTCATGACATTCAACATGGGCTTTATACACAAAAATCAGAATGGCCACTTCCATCCCACTCCAGCTTAAACCTGCCAACAGCTCCCCACTCTGCATTCATTCATTTGTATATTTATTAAATATCTCTATGTTCCAGCCATTAGAAAACACCCTGATGCTGGGACTCAGGGCAGGCAGAGAAGGGGACGACAGGATGAGATGGTTGGATGGCATCACTAACTCGTTGAACATGAATTTGAGTAAACTCCGGGAGTTGGTGATGGACAGGGAGGCCTGGCGTGCTGCGGTCCATGGGGTCGCAAAGAGTCCGACGTGACTTAGCAACAGAACAACAAAAACGTGCCACTGCAGTTCAGTTCAGTCAGTCACTCAGTCGTGTCCGCCTCTTTGCGACCCCATGAATCGCAGCACGCCAGGCCTCCCTGTCCATCACCAACTCCCAGAGTTCACTCAGACTCACGTCCATCCAGTCAGTGATGCCATCCAGCCATCTCATCCTCTGTCGTCCCCTTCTCCTCCTGCCCCCAATCCCTCCCAGCATCAGGGTCTTTTCCAGTGAGTCAACTCTTCGCATGAGGTGGCCAAAGTACTGGAGTTTCAGCTTTAGCATCATTCCTTCCAAAGAAATCCCAGGGCTGATCTCCTTCAGAATGGACTGGTTGGATCTCCTTGCAGTCCAAGGGACTCTCAAGAGTCTTCTCCAACACCACAGTTCAAAAGCATCAATTCTTTGGTGGTCAGCCTTCTTTACAGTCCAACTCACATCCATACATGACCACAGGAAAAACCATAGCCTTGACTAGACAGACCTTTGTTGGCAAAGGAATGTCTCTGCTTTTGAATATGCTATCTAGGTTGGTCATAACTTTCCTTCCAAGGAGTAAGCGTCTTTTAATTTCATGGCTGCAGTCACCATCTGCAGTGATTTTGGAGCCCGAAAAAATAAAGTCTGCCACTGTTTCCACTGTTTCCCCATCTATTTCCCATGAAGTGATGGGACCGGATGCCATTCGTTTTCTGAATGTTGAGCTTTAAGCCAACTTTTTCACTCTCCACTTTCACTTTCATCAAGAGGCTTTTTAGTTCCTTTTCACTTTCTGCCATAAGGGTGGTGTCATCTGCATATCTGAAGTTATTGATATTTCTCCTGGCAATCTTGATTCCAGCTTGTGTTTCTTCCAGCCCAGCGTTTCTCATGATGTACTCTACATAGAAGTTAAATAAGCAGGGTGACAATATACAGCCTTGACATACTCCTTTTCCTATTTGGAAACAGTCTGTTGTTCCATGTCCAGTTCTAACTGTTGCTTCCTGACCTGCATACAGATTTCTCAAGAGGCAGGTCAGATGGTCTGGTATTCCCATCTCTTTCAGAATTTTCCACAGTTTATTGTGATCCACACAGTCAAAGGCTTTGGCATAGTCAATAAAGCAGAAATAGATGTTTTTCTGAAACTCTCTTGCTTTTTCCATGATCCAGCAGATGTTGGCAATTTGATCTCTGGTTCCTCTGCCTTTTCTAAAACCAGCTTGAACATCAGGAAGTTCATGGTTCACATATTGCTGAAGCCTGGCTTGGAGAATTTTGAGCATTACTTTGCTAGTGTGTGAGATGAGTGCAATTGTGCGGTAATTTGAGCATTCTTTGGCATTGCCTTTCTTTGGGATTGGAATGAAAACTGACCTTTTCCAGTCCTGTGGCCACTGCTGAGTTTTCCAAATGTGCTGGCATATTGAGTGCAGCACTTTCACAGCATCATCTTTCAGGATTTGAAATAGCTCAGCTGGAATTCCATCACCTCCACTAGCTTTGTTCGTAGTGATGCTTTCTAAGGCCCACTGGACTTCACATTCCAGGATGTCTGGCTCTAGGTCAGTGATCACACCATCGTGATTATCTGGGTTGTGAAGATCTTTTTTGTACAGTTCTTCTGTGTATTCTTGCCATCTCTTCTTAATATCTTCTGCTTCTGTTAGGTCCATACCATTTCTGTCCTTTATCAAGCCCATCTTTACACTCGAGAATACAATGGCGAATGACACAGACAGCAAGTCCTCCCTTTGTAAACCTCATGGTGAAAATGGGCAAGAAAGAGAATAAATAACCGTATTAGTAACCACTGCTGAAAGACTACCCCCAGCACTCAGCGGCTGAAAACAGCGTGCATTGTCTGCCTATTTCTGAGGGGCCAGAAGCTGGCTGTGTGCCCTCTGGTGGGGGCTGTGTTCCCAGCAGAAGGCTCCGCCGGGAGATAGTCGGTGTCCGGGCTTCTCCACGCTGGGCCTTGGTCCTTTGCCACCTGGCTCCTTGTGCCATGTTAGCAATTCCAGAGGAAGACAGAAGTGACAGTCCATCACTTCTGGCACATTCTATTGGCTATCTGCGAGGGACTCCATCCAGCGCAGGCTCAGGGGAGGGGTACCCAAAGGTGCAAAACTAGGAGGCACTTGGCTGGGGGCCATCTTAGAGGCTGCTGTCACCACACGTAAATCAGAAGACGCTTTGTATAGTGACAAGCTGAAAAACAAGTAAAAACAGAGGAGAGAGGACATGGGATGTTGGGCAGGGTACTGAAATCAGGTATAAAACAAGAGAAGGCCTCACCGGTAAGGGACCTTTGTGTAAAGACCTGAAGGAGGGTCTGGGGAGGGGGTGCCAGGCAGAGCAGAGACCCAAGACAGGAGCCTGGCAGGGAGTAGGCGGGGGGTGGGGAGGTTGTGAAACAGGATGCAGCCAGCAGGGCAGGCTCAGCTGCAGGCATGTTTGAAATCCATCAGGACAGCTTACAAACCCACCTGCCAGCCACCCTCCTTTTGCCTCGGTCCTGTCACCCTGGCCTCGCAAAGCCCGGAGCAGAGCTGTTCTCTGTCCACAGCAGGGTTTCTGCAGAGGCCGCCCCCTCTGCCTGGTGCCCCCTTTCCTGGAGTGCTCCATTCCTCTCTTCTTCCAGGTCACAGCTCAAAGGGCACGGGGCACGACCTGAGGACTTCATGCTTCATTGTCCATCCCGTGAGCGCTCCCCAGCTCTAGGAGATCAGAGACCCGGCTACTGATCAAGGTGAGCTACGGGCCGGGACAACGCCGGCAAGGAAGAGGGGCTGGCTAAACATGGCGGAGCGAATGAACGAGGGGCGGAAGGCTGGCGCGGGTTATCATACTTTATTCTGTTTTGTATTTGACTTGTTCCAGTTGACACAGGAAGAGGGGTGCGGAGGCTAGGGGGAGGCCGCAGGGACCAGAGAAGGGGGGTCAAAGAGATCTGAGCCCAAAGTGGTGGCTGGAGAGGCCTGCGCCCCCTCAGGGCTTGCGCCAAGGGGGGAACCCCGGACTCAGCGGGGACAGGGGGCGCGCAGAAGGGAAGGTCCAAAGAGGCCCCCAAGTGTGCGCCGGGGGCCAAGCCCCAGACGGTGACCAGGTTCGGTGAGAGGAGCCTGGTAGCCCGAGCCGTGCTTGCGGCCCTGCCCCACGGCGCAGGCTCCGCCCCGGACTAAGCCCCGCCCTACGGTGCAGGCTCCGCCCCGGGCTAAGCCCCGCCCCACCCGCCCCGATCCGGAAGCCTTTTGCCCGCGCAGGCGCCCCAGGTCCCGAGGCGCCGCAGATCGGCGGGCGCCCCGGGCCCGCAGGCGCCCCAGCCCCGGAGCCCTGCCCGCCGGATCCCTCCGCCCGCCGAGGCGCCATGGTGCCGCCGCCTCTCTGCACGCTGCCGCCGGGCCCCGGACCCCCGCGCTTCGTGTGCTACTGCGAGGGGGAGGGCGGCGGGCCCGGGGAACGCGGCGGCTTCAACCTCTGGTGAGTAGCGGGTCCCGCGGGGCTGCGAGGGGGCGCGGGCGGCTCGGCCTGACTGCCCCTGCCCCGCAGTGTGACGGACGCCGCGGAGCTCTGGAGCACCTGCTTCACGCCGGACCGCCTGGCGGCCCTGGTGGGTAACGGGGCTCCTGGGTGGCCGGGAGGCCCCCCGCACCACACACCTGCAGCGCGGACCGCCTGTGGGCTCGCAGGGGGCGGCCTGGAATTTCCCGGAAGTACCTGGGCACCCTTCCCACGGCCCTGCAGCTGCCCCAGGAGGCCTGGTCTTGCGGATTGAGGGTGTCCCCAGAGACTGTAGGGTCTCAGGCCCCTGATGACCAGCCCTTGTGCCCTGTAGAAAGCCCGTTTTGGCCTCAGTGCGGCTGAAGACATCGCCCTCCGATTCAGGTGAGCCTCTGAGCAGAGAGGCAGGGTGGGTGGGGAGCACTGGATGTGGCCACGGTACTCAGCCCCCCTCCTTCCCCAGGGCAGCCTGCGAGCAGCAAGCTGTGACTCTCACCCTGCAGGAAGACAGAGCGTCCCTGACCCTTTCAGGGGGCCCCTCGGCGCTGGAACTTGACCTGTCCAAGGTGCCGGGCCCAGAGGCAGCCTCCAGGTTGCAGACACTGACACTGGGCTTGGCGGAGCGTGTGTGCAGCTTGGAGCGGCGGCTGGCAGGTAGGTGGGGGTGGGAACCCCCGACCTGGGCTCACTAAGGTCCCCCAGGCCGGGCCTGCATTCCTGCTTTCCACCCCCCAGCTGCTGCAGCGGAGGAGACGGCCACCAGCCCCAGGAAGAGCGCCCGGCAGGCGGGGCCTCGTCTCTTCTTACCAGGTAAGGCCTGTCACTTGTGACTCGGGTTGGGGCCGCACTGACTGTGCTGGAACTCAAGAACAAGCCTTAAAGTCCAGAGAGAGGCTCTGTCCTTGTGGTAGGGGGGTCGTGGGCCTGGGGTCTTGCTGGACTCAGCCCCCCCCTCCTGTTTCCCCAGACCCAGATCCTCAGAGAGGTGGCCCCGGACCTGGGGTCAAGAGGCGGTGTCCAGGGGAGTCTCTCATCAACCCCGGCTTCAAGAGGTGCCTCCCCGCCCCCCATCCCTCCTGTGCCCAGGGTCCAGCATGGACCCTGCCCACCCCTCCACACCCCACAGCGTCATCCCCTCTTCTCTCCCAGTAAGAAGCCGGCAAGTGGTGTAGACTTTGATGACCCCTGAAGGCACCACGGAAAGTGTGACGTCAGGACTGTGCCTGCGAGGAGAGGGCAGGGGCGGCCCCCAGGACCTCCTGCCGGCACCTGCCCAGCCTGCTGCCAGGCCGAACAAGGCCACTCCTCTAGCCCCTTCCCCGTCAAATAAACAGCTTCATCTGGCGAAAGTCATGAGGTCATGGCCAGATGCTGGCTCCCGGGCCCGCGGGAGCCGTGTCAGGCTCTGCGTTTCCTGGTGAGACTGCCCACCTCTCTAGCCCTGCCCACCTGTCCCTGCTCCGCACGCCCAGGAGCCCAGCCGGCTGTGCAAGGGTGGGGCTCTGAGAGGCTAGAAACCTTGTTCCCGCCCCAGAGGGCACATGCCTCAGTGATGCAGACCCCACACGATGGCCAGGGAGGTGGGGGGTGGTCTGTCTGCGCCTGGGCAGAGCTGAAGAATGTGGGGCCCGCCCTCTGGCCCGGAGTTGCCCAGACGGGGCTTCGCTCTCCACCCTCCCCAGCCATCCTGCCGCCCCACCCTGGCCTGACTGGTTTGGGAGCCCAATCCAGTCCTGCCATCCCCGAGGAGTAGGGAGATGGACCGCACCCCGCCCACCGGCTTCTCTTGTCTGTCCTCGTGGGCTGTTGTCTGGAGTTGAGCGGCCCAGGGTGGGCGTTCGGTAGTGGCAGAAACTGAGGGCCTCTGGTCCCTCCGATGCCCCTTCGCGCTCACTGGGGCAGAGGTGCCTTTATGGGGCTGCAGACGAGTGGGCAGGTGGCGGGGGGCGCTAGCGGGGGCGCACGACGGGCCGGTACGCCGCCAGGATCTCGGCGCTGTGGGGACACGTGTACTTGAACTCCTTCTCCTGCAGGGCGCAGTCCAAGTAGCGGCGGAGGCCGCGCAGCTCAGCGGGGATGGGAGCTTGGCGGAAGTGCGCGCACACCGTCTGCGGGCGAGGGGCGCCGTCAGGGTCTCCTGGCGGGTCTGCCCGCCCCGCGCCGCCCCGCCCCGCCCCGCCCCGGCGCTCACGTTCACGACGTGCAGCTTGGGCAGCAGGCCGCAGTCGGCCAGCGTGAGCTGATCGCCGTCCAGAAAGCGGCGGCGGGACTCGCGCAGCTGCGGCTCGCGGCCCAGCTCGTGCTCCAGGGGCGCGCGCAGGTAGCTGTCCAGCTTGGCGAGGGCGCGCAGCAGCTGCTGGTACAGAGCTGAGAGCGAGGGGCCCGGTGAGGACCGGCCAGGGCACCTCTCCCCCCACCCTCGCCGCGCCTCCAGACCCTCACCGTCGTCCTGTGCGGGCACTGGGTTCTTGATGAAGGCGGAGAACTTGTGAAAGACGTCGTTGCCCGCTGCGGTAGACTCCCTGTATCTGGGCGCCAAGCTGGGGAATCTGGAGTGGGAGGGGGTTCGAGTCAGAGCCCGCTGCCCCTTCCCGGCCCGCTCTGCCCTTACTGGGCTCTGCCCCGGGGGTGGCCTGTCTGTGGGCCCCTCTGCGCCCGGCCCTCACTCTGGGGGCCCCAGCGTCTCCTCCAGAAACTCCTCGATCTGCAGCGTGTCGGTTTTGGCGTCGCCGTCGCAGAGCAGGATGGGCAGCTGGGAGCCTGGGGCGAAGTCCTTCAGCACCTCCGGGGACCTGTGGGCATGAGGCAGGGCGGGAGGTGGCTGGCAGAGGAGTGCGAGGTCAGGGTCCCGGGGCAGGGCTTACCTGCGGGTGTCCACGGTGGTGAGTGTGAAGGGCACGCCCTTGAGAAGCAGAATCATGAAGAGCCTCTGGCAGGAGGGGCAGTGGCCCACACTCTCGCCATCCTCGCTGGCCTGGAGTGGGGGACACGGGGCTGCCAGGGCAGGGGGCACACCCAGGACCCCTGTGGGCTCTTGCTGCCCAGAGGCCAGAGCAAGCCCAGGGCTCCCGCGCTCTCAGGCACAACCTCGACAAGTGGCCGGTGAAAGCCCTTGACTTGGTCCCTGGGAGGAGGGGTCTGCGGAGCTGCCAAGGGCCTGGAGGCTGGGCAAGGTGCCAGGATGAGGGGTGCAGGGGTGCGACCCTGGCTCTGGGGCCTGGCCCCTTGACCCTTATCTTCAGAGCCTGGGCAGAGGCCAGGCCCCTGGGCACCAGGCCCTGCAGGCTGGTCATAAGGGTGGGTCGGGCCAATGGAGCTGTTTTCTGATTCATCCTGTCCAACTGGGCACCTTGCTGCCCCGGGCTCCAAGGGTGGGAGGAGGCCAGGACCTGGCAGTCCCTTCACAGGAATCACAGATCTGGGCACTGAGGGGGCTACCTGGCACAGCCCCTGAGCCCCGGCCTTGGGCTACCTGCCTGGCACAGCCCCGAAGGGGCTTTTTTCCCAGGAGAATGGGGCCACCGCAGCCCTTTTGGGGATGGCGCTCTCTCCCTTCTAATGCACCCCCGCCCCCAGTTACACAGCCTCCACGAGACAGCCTGAGCCCACCACCTCAGGAGACACTGCCGCAGACCCCCCTCAGCCTGCCCCAGAAAGTAGAGCCCCACAGAGCACCCGTCCCCGGGACCTCCCCCAGCCCAGGCAGCCTGGCACCTTGACGAAGAGCTGGAGCTTGCCGGCCTCAGCCATGGTGGGAGCCGCGGCAGCAGGGCCTGGGCGGGCCGGGAGCGTTCTTTAAGGTTCTCCGAGCGCCCCGCCCTCCCCAGCCCCGGCCCGCCCTGTGGAGTCACCTCGGCCGGGAAGCCTGCCAGGCTCTTGCGGGGCGGGCACGAGGGAGCTCGGAGCGGACCGAAGCCCCCAGGGCTCCCCGGGGAGGGAAGGGGCCAGAGTGGTGGGGGAGGAGGCAATGGACTGGGCGGGGCAGCTCTGGGTCAGGGTCGGCCCCGCCCTCCAGGGGACGCCCCGAAGGCCAGGGAGCGGGGGAGGTGGGAATAGCCTGGCCACAGCCTCAGTCTCCCCACCTGCCGACCAGGGCGCCACAAGAGTGGGAAGCCACTTGGAAGGGACGCCCCCTTCCCACCTGTGAGCTGTCCCCGGGGCGCGCCCACCCCACGCCCCTGCCCCTCCCCTGTGCGGTCGAGGTGTGTTGCTCCCGGTTCTTAACCTTTGAAAAGAAGAGCTCTTGGTGTTAGAAGCCACAAGTTTCTGACCCATGGGAACCGCCCTCCCCTCGGACTGGAAGGAAGGGCCAGAAGAGGCTGGGGGTTGGCAGCCTCCCAGGTGCGCGCGCACCTGCCCCGTACAGGCCGCTCGCAGCGTCTCCCGCCCGGGGCGGGGCCTCGGGGCCGGGCTGTGGAGGCGCCGCGCCGCCTGGTGGCCACCGTGGGGTCTGCACGCGCCTTCCTCCAGGCCCAGGGCCCCGCCCCTACCCTGCCCGGGCCCAGCCTGACAACCCCTCCCCAGACCCAGCACTGGTCAGGGCCCTGGGCACAGGCCCCGCTACGAGCCGGGCTGACCTGGACGTACTGTGGCCTCGGGGCCTGGGCCTCCGACCGTCTGACACCACCATGGGCGGCTCTGCAACCGCTGGTAGGGGGTCACCAGCTGGTTTCCTGCTTCCTGTCACACAGCCCATCCTGGAGGAGGGCCCGGACCCTCCACACCTGGACCTGCTCACCGGATGGCCTGTGTGTAAAAACACCCTCACACGTCCATTAGGAAAATGGTGCAATGAACAGGTGGCTCAGAATAAAGGAAATAAAACACCCAACAGCACACACGAGGTTTCATCGCACACTTATTTCAAGAACAAATCAGAACAAGATAGATAATGGTTTGTGGTTCAACGGACAGAAATGTGGCAACCATGTTCTTGGCAAGGATGTGGGGAAACGCACTCCTGGGGATGCCCCTGGTAAACGGCAGTGCCTCTGGGACGTCCCCGTAAGTACACGAAGGATGAATCAATGGTCTGCAGTCCCCCGGGGGTGGGAGCCTGGTGCAGGATGGAGGGCAGGTCCCACTAGCCTGAGGTTTCCTGGTGTTATGGCTGCCCCCTCTGAATTCACAGCCCCCACCCTCAGAATGTGACTGTATTTGGAAATGGGGGTGATCAAAGTTGAGGTCATGGCAATGGGCGCTAGCCCCATGACTGTGTCCCCATAAAAAAGGCAGATATGGACACCTTCACACACTCAGACGGAAGACCCTGTGTGGAGCTGGAGGCAGAGAGCCAGGCGATGCTCCTACAAGCCAAGGACACCGGAGACGGCCAGAAGACCCCCAGCAGCTGGGAGAGCAGGGAGCTCTGGAGGATCCCACCTGCCAGCACCTCGACCTTGAACTTCTGGCCCCCGAGGGTGAGAGAGTAGGTGTCTGGTGTGTAAGCTGCCTGGTCGTGGTTCTCTGTTAGGGTGGCCCTAGCAAAGCAGGCCAAGTGGGAGAGAGAAACCCAGCAAACGGAAAGCACCGCGCGCTCGCGCCTACGGCTCTGAGCATGCGCGTGCGCCTGCAGTGGCCTGGGACACGGGAAGCACAGACGCGCCGCCCGTGCTTTCTCCGCCTGCGTCGTCTGAACCGCCTACCACGTTGTGTGCCAGCCTTAACAGGACCACAGCCTCCCCGCCGCCCCTGCCACATCCGCAGAGCAGCCGCCGGAGGGGCCGTGGAGCTGCCCGCCCTGCCCCTTCAGGGCTCGCGAGGGGCCTCATCTCTGGTGAAAACTCTTCTCTCCTGAGCTCCTGCCTGCGGGCCCTTTCCAGCAGCACCTTAACAGCTCTGTTAGAAGGGCCAGTGAGGGGAGAGGAGCCCAGCCCCTCCTCCAGGTTGACCCTGTCTGCGTCCCCCAACTAGAGCCCGGTGCCTGCGGGCAGGCGCTGTGTCCTGGCATCCAGTGGGTCCCCTTCACCCCACACACCACCCGCCACACACAGGCTTGCATGGACTTTATTTATTAAAACAAACATCTGTGCGCTATGTACAGGTCTGGCTCCCAGGTGGGAGGGCAGGGGACCGAGCTGGGGTGAGGGCAACGGCAGCAGGAGGGGTGGGGAGGGGGGTCAGGCCCCTCGCCTGGCCGGCGGGGCCAGTGTCTCCATTCCTGACCCCCGGCCCGCCGCCCCTGGCAGCCTCCCTGCGGGAAGCCAGGGTGAGGGAGCCTTATCCTAAAGCAAAATAAATAGGCGCCTCGGGTGGGGCCGAACCCACCCCTCCCCTCAGCCCAAGGCCGGCAGCAGCCACCATCCAAACTGGGTGTAAGAGCTCAGCCCGTGGGGAGGCCAGGTCCTGCCAGGAGAGGTCGGGCGGTCCTGGCAGCCCGGGGCACCCCGCGGCCCTGGGAGTAGTGGGCAGAGCTGGGCAAGGGCAGAGGCCAGGGGCCGGCCAGACCCCAAGGCTTTAAGGCAGAGCAGGGTGAGGGTGTGCGCAGCCCGGGGCGGGCCAGCCTTTGGCACAACGAGGGGAGGGCGGCGCGGCGGCCGAGGGGGCAGGGCTGGAGGGGGCTGAAGCCCTTGGTCCTGGACCGCTCACTCCAGGGCCTGGCAGGTGGGCGAGGGGGGAGGGCACACGTGGGACCTCGGCCACCGCCTGACTTCTGTTCCCACCGCGTAACCTTGACGCACTCCGGCGGTCAGCAGAGCGTGTCCGTGTTGAAGGAGAGCTGGGCCTGGTGGACAGCGACAGGCTGGCTGGAGTGTGTGAGCCCGCTCCCGGCCCAGGCCGGCCCTTTCGCCGGCCCTCCCGCCTCTGTCCGCCCCGAGCTCCCTCTCAGTGCCGGACTTCCCGGTGGTCTGCCCCTGCCAGGCCGGTGGCTGCTGGTCCCAGGCTCTGCTCCGCCCACCTCGGTTCTGCCTGGCTCCAAAACGCCCTCCGTTTCCAAGGTGCTAGGAGGTCGGCGTGGTCTGTCTCCCCTGACTGCGCCCAGGCCTCCCAGATCCACTCTACTCCCGAGTATCGTGGGTCCCTATGCCCTCGCCCCAGCTCAGAACAGCCGGGGTCCAAGGCCCCGCCTCGCCCCGCCGTAGCCCGGCCCTGCCCCTCCCGAGCCCGGCCCCCGTCCCAACCTGAGCCCAGCCCCTCCCCCTGCGGAGCCCGACCCCCACTCCCAACCGAGCCCGGCCCCCGGCCAGCCCGCAGCCCTGACCCGAGCCCCTGGCTCACCCGCTCCTCCTCGAAGCTTATAAGGCCCTCATCCTCCGTGTCCAGGTCCTCAGGCTCGTCGGCCACTAGCGCCCGCAGCTCAGTGGGGGGAGGCCGCGGCCGGAACAGGCTGAGCAGGCGGCACAGCGGGGACTGTAGGCCAGAGGGCGGCTCCGTCTCCTGCTGCTCCAGGTTGTCGCTCTGCTTCTTGGCGAAGTTCACGAACACCTGGTGGGCGGGGGCGGGGGCAGGGGGTGGGCGGGGGGCCGGCCCAGCGGGGAGGGCGACCCCAGCCCAGGGCACTCACGTTGTCCAGGGTGGTCTGGCTGACCGAGTAGTCCTCGACGCCCAGCACGCCCACCACCTGTTCCATTTTGCTGAACACCTGCGCCAGCGAGATGTGCTCGGACTTGAGCTGGTACTGCACCTTCGTGTGGTGCCGCTCCTGGGGGGCACAGAGGTCAGAGGCCGCTCGGGCGGTGCCCCCTTCCCCCCGCCCCTCAGGCCTTGCCCACCTTGAGGATGGCCTCCGGGAAGTTCCTGTTGAAGAACCGCACCACGTCTTTCACGTTCTGGCTGCTCTTGGTCCTCACCGTGATCATGTAACCATCCCCGAACCTGCGGGACAGGCTCGTGGCCACACCCCAGCCAGCAGAGGGGCCCAGTCTCGGCCTGTCCCCGTGGACCCCCCGCCCCCTGTGACCTCGGCCGCCCCCGCCCGGGACCACGCCCCCCTGTGCCCCTCCCCCCAGGCCCCCACCCCCTCCCTCGCCCCCCTGTGCCCCCCCCCAGGCCCCTCGCCCCCCTGTGCCCCTTCCCCCCAGGCCCCCCGCCCCCTCCCTCGCCCCCTGTGCCCCTCCCCCCCCCAGGCCCCCGCCCCCTCCCTCGCCCCCCTGTGCCCCTCCCCCCCCAGGCCACCCGCCCCCTCCCTCGCCCCCCGTGCCCCTCCCCCCCAGGCCCCCCGCTGCCGGGGCTCACCGGTTCTTCAGATGCTGGATGCTACCCAGACAGCGCAGGCGCCCGTTCACCATGATGGCCAGCCGCGTGCACAGCGCCTCACACTCCTCCATGCTGCAGGCAAGACCCACAGGCTGGCACGGAGTGGAGGGCCCTGTGGGGGGGGCGGGCGGGGCGGGGCACGGGCGGACCTGTGTGAAGTCAGCACCACCGAGCGCCCTGTCTTGATGAGGTCCAAGATGAGGTTCCAGAGGAAGCGCCGGGCCTTGGGGTCCATGCCTGTGGTAGGCTCATCCTGGGGGTAGTGCCAGGCTCAGCCGCTGTACCCTGTCTACCCCGGCTGGCCCCACCAGCTGCTTCCCACCCGGCTCACCAAGAACACAAAGATGGGGTACCGATCCTCATCCCACCCTTGGGGTCAGTCACCAGGAAGGTGAAGGTTGGGGTACCTGATCTCCAACCCACCCCATCCCCTATCCTCCCCCATCCCCCCAACACACCCCATCCCCCATCCTCCCCCATCCCCCATCCTGTACCCAGTGCCACCCCTGGGCTCACCAGAAAGATGAAGGCTGGGTACCCGATGAGGGCAATGGCTGTTGACAGCTTCCGCTTGTTCCCTCCGCTGTAGGTGCCGGCGGGCTTGTCGGCATACTTGGTCAGCTCCAGCTTCTCCAAGGCCCACTTCACCACCTGGGAGTGACGGGAACGTCAGGGACCCCCCCTCCACACCCCCACGCCGGCCGCCTCCCCCGCCGGGCAACCCTCACCCGCGCCTCGTCCTTCCAGGGGATGCCCCGGAGCCTTGTGTACAGCTGCAGATGCTCCCGGGCCGTGAGCTCGTCGAACAGGGCGTCGAACTGCGGGCAGTAGCCCAGGCTCTGCTGCACCTGGAGTAGCTCCTTGAGCACGCTGGGGACACAGCGCCGTCAGCACCAGGGCTGCCGCCGGCCCGCCCGCCCAGGTGCCCACCCGCCTGCCCGCACCTGTGCCCGTTGACGAAGGCCTCGCCCCCCGTCGTGCTCTCGTCCCCCGTCAGCATCTTGAAGGTGCTGGTCTTGCCCGCGCCGTTGACACCCAGGAGGCCGAAGCACTCGCCAGGACGCACGCCCAGGCATAGGCGGTCCACGGCCAGGATGCGGCCGATCTTCCGCGACTTGTACACCTGGCGGAGGTGAGAGGGCAGCTGCTCAGCAGGCCCCGCGAGTTCCCACTGGGTCCCAGCCTGCCCCGGGCCCCGCCCCCAACCTACCCCGGGCTCCGCCCCGCCCCCACTCCCCGGCTGCCCCGGGCCCCGCCCCCCGGCCTGCCCCCAGCCTACCCCGGGCCCCGCCCCCAGCCGCCCAGGGCCCACCTTGGTCAGGTTCTCGATTTTGACCATGTCGTTGTCTGCATCTCCCCTGAGCACTCGCTGCCGCTCGCTGGCCACATCCACGTCGTCCTCCACGGGCTTCGTGGACACGGGCATGCGCCTGGGGGGCGGGGGCGGGGCAGCGCGTGGCTGATGCCACCTGGTGCCCGCGCACCTGGGCTACGCCGGAGGGCAGCGCCCAGCCCCGCCCCCACCCGCAGGGCCCGCGCACTCACTGCGGCTGCCGCAGGAAGTTGTACTGACACATGATGGTCAGGAGGAAGCCCACGAAGCCCTCAACGGTCATGGCCACCAGGCCCCTGGTGACGATGTCCCACTCGAAGGGAGACTTCATCTTGTCAACCTGGCCTGCGGGGCAGCTGGCTCAGGGCCGGGGCCTCAGGAGCACCCGCTTGCCCCCAGGTCTGGAGCCCGCCTAGGCCCCCCAGCCAGGGGCCGCGCCGTCAGCCCCGCGGCCTCACCGATCTTGGCGTAGTACTCGTTGATATACTCGTTGTACGCCATCTCCATCAGCCCGTGGCCCAGGTTGTAGTTGGGGAAGATGAGGAAGCAGCTCTTCAGGTAACTGTTGACAACCTTCAGGTCCTGGAGGGTCACGGCGGAGCGGGGGGTGTCAGGGCACAGCCTCAGCCCTGCCACCCCCCACCTCACCACCCCGGCCCACCTTGTCATGTTCAAAGAGCTGTAGGAGGAAGGTGGCCACGGTGGCGGTGATGCCGATGAAGAGGTTGATGACGATGAGAAACACGTAGGCCGAGCTGGGGACCTCGAACCAGAAGGAGGCCGGGTACATGATGGGTGTGATGGACCACCTGCGGGTGGCAGCCAGGCGGCGTCACTGGGCCGTCGGCCTCCTGCGCCCCGCCCCACCCCCACCATCGCCCCTTACCCGTAGAGCAGGAACAGGGAGAGCACGGCCGGGAAGTTGGTGGGGGACGTGTAGGCCGGCAGGTCAAACACGAACAGGATGAGGACGCAGCAGGTGGCCGGGACCAGGTAGTTGAGCTACCGAAGCAGGGGTGGCAGGTGAGGGGCCAGAGCCGGAGAGGCCTGGGGACAGGGGCGAGGGTCCCCAGAGCAGGACGGGGGGCCCAGCGAGGGGCAGGGGGGCGGGGGACGGCCGGGGGTCTGGGAGCACACCATGTCCCACACGTAGTTGGCCAGCCAGTAGATGACAGGGTTGCAGCCGCTGACAAACTGTAGGTGCTTGGCCTTGGTGGACTTCTCGGCCACCAGAAAGACCACGAAGCTGGCCGGCACGAAGGACATGGCCACGATGATGAAGATGGCGATGACCACGTCGGTGCCCTGCAGCCTGGGGGCGAGGAGGCCCTCAGCCCTGCCCGGCACGCGGTCCCGTGGCGGCGCCCACCCCCACCCCCACCCACACCTACAGGTAATCCAGAGAGAGGCTGGCACTCGTCTTGTTCATCGGGTGGTTGGTGACGGTGATGCCTGCAGCACAGGGGTGGCCTCAGGACCTGCTCTGCGCCTGCACACCCGCCCCACCCTGCCCCGCTCACCCACCGTAGGCCGCAGGGTTGCCCTTGCTCTTGGGCAGGTTGGCACGCAAGATGGCATTGTTGAGGCTGTTGAGGTAGGTGGGCATGCTATGGTAGCCCTTGTTGTTGTAGAAAACCTGCGGGGGCACAAAGAGAGACCCCCCAGAGCCTGTCATCGCTGCAGACCTTGGGGGAGGGCGGGATGCGGCAGGGCCCGGGGCCGAGCGGGGCTCACCTGGGCAGCCCTGCGTACTGCAATCCTCCGCACCATAGCCGGGGCCCGGGCCCCAAACGAGGCTGGGATGGACTTCTGGACGTTGCCAAAGGTGATGGCCCCGTACCTGGGCGAAGCCGACCGCCTGTGAGGCCAGGCGGGCAGTGGGGGTCTGCTGCCCATCCACGGCCAGAACGCCCCTCCCCTCTGCTCACCGGTGCAGCCGGAAGCGGTCAGAGGTGAAGAGCAGGTACTCGGAGACATTGTGGCCCGTGATGTCAGTCAGAATGTCACCCGTGACCACCCGCATCTGGGGCGGGTGCCCGCCTACACCGCCTGGGCAAGAGAAGCCGGTGCCCTGCCCAGAGCAGGTACAGCGGACGGGCTCCCGCACCAGGTGTGGAAGGGAGGGCGCCGATGTCCAGTTCTCTGCAGGCAGAGCGCACAGTCAGCCCGGCCCCCGCTTTCCCGAGCCCCAGGCGGCCCCACTAGCCAGTACCTGACCCGGAGGTAGGCAGCAGGTCCTCGTCCAGGGTCATGGGGGAGTCGGATGGGGCGGGCGAGGGTGGGGGCGGCACGAAGTTGGACAGCGGCAGCCCCTGCGTGAAGGACTCCAGGCACATGCTGTCGAAGAATCGTGCGGCCAGCAGGCGCGACTCACCGCTGCTCAGGTTCAGCGTGGGCCCCAGTGAGCCGTTGGCCGGAGACTTGAGCACACAGGTGGCTCCCACACCCGACGGCAGCCTGAAGGTGCCCACCAGCTGCTGGGGCCCGGCGTCGGGGGACAGTCGCAAGCTGGGAAAGCACAGAGCGAGCCCAGACGGGGGTCAGGCCAGCCCCCCAGCCCCCGCACCAGCCCCCGCCCCCCACGGCAGCCCTGGTGCTGGCTCACCGGTATTCCCGGCGCTCCTCGTTGGCGTAGGGGATGAAGTTGCCACGGGGCTGTGTGTAGTTGTGGTACTGGGAGGGGGACAGGACCAGCGGGGGCAGGTCGCCTGGTGGGAAACGCGGGGAAGCCTGAGCAAGCTCCTACAGCCTGCCAGCACCTCACGGGCCCAGGCCCCTCTTCCTAGTACCCACAGGGGACCCAAGCTTGGAGTCTGCACCCCAAAGGAACCCCAGAGTGTGCCCACCAGCCTCAGCTACTGTGCCCAGGGCCCCCCCATGTGGCTCCCAAGCAGGCGGATGTCCGGATATCTGGCTAGGCAGCCTTACCGATCTCTGGGACGGAGAGTGCCACGGTCATAGCCACGCAGACGAAGAAGGCAGGGAGCAGGATCTGAGAGGACAGTGCCTTGGAGTTGCGCCGGGCGCAGTGGAAGCGCTTCACCAGGAGCCCGTGGAACTGGCGCACCTTCAGCCACCAGCCCTCCAGCTTGCGGCTGCCCTGGCCAACCCGCGCGAGGGTCTCCGCCTCTGCCTCTGCACAGGAGGCAGGAGCTGAGCACGGGCCCCGCTCCACCCTCCAGGGACCCTCCCGGCAGTACCCAACAGCCCCCACCTTGCAAGCTGACATTGTCAGGGTCCTGCAAGTTGTCACAGAGAGGGCGGTAGTCGCCGAAGACATCGGTGTAGCCGGCCCCCTCGTCACCACGGGCAGAGCCCACCGAGGATGCAGACTGCAGCGACACCTGCGACTGGGCCAGCTCCGCGCACCGCGCCAGGTTGCCCGCAGGACCTTCCGCCGATACCGGGTCCGCAGCCCCCGGTAACACGTCTTTCCTAGACTCTTTCACATCTGCAGAGGTGCCAGGGGAGACGCGTGGGGGCTCAGGGCGGTCTTCAGCTGCAGGCCTCCACACTCCCACACCCACCCACCCCAGGCACCAGCCCCAGCCTGACCCTGGGGTCTCCTGGCTCCCTGTTCCCACCTAAAACCCTTGCCCCCAGAGACAGCATAAGAGTGACAACCCTAGGCTCGCGCTCAGAGCTGGCGGAGCCAGGGTATGGGGGCAGAGCTGATCAGCAGCTCTGGAGTCTCACCTGCCTCACTGTTCTCCAGCGACTGGTCCTCCTCCGACACCTTAAGGAACACTTCCTCCAGTGTCGTGTCCATCAGCCCAAAGCTGCTCAGGTGCAGTGCATCCAGACTGTGCTCCAGGTGCTGTGAAAGAGCTGCGTGAGGCCCACCTCAAAGAGGGTGGCCGCGGGGCAGGTTGTGCCCACCTCTTGGGCAGCCCCGCCTCCTCTACTGGCCCCGCCCCAGTTCTGCCCCAGTCCCAGAGACCAGTCCTGCCTCCTCCACCAGGCCCGCCCCCTCCACTGGCCCCGCCCCCGACCCCAGTCCTGCTTTCTCTACCAGGCCCGCCCCCTCCACTGGCCCCGCCCCCGACCCCAGTCCTGCTTCCTCCACCAGGCCCGCCCCCTGCTGGCCCCGTCCCTGAGCCCAGGCCCGCCTCTTCTGCTGAACACACCTCCTCCACCTCCCCCACTTTCTACAGACCTCTGCCCCACCTCCTCCATCACCCGAGCCCGGACTCACACACCTGAAAGAGGCGCTCAAAGGCCCCCTTCTTGGCGGCCTCACTGGGCAGGATGTAGGAGAGCTCGGTGCTGGTGTCGGAGACCAGCAGGCAGGAGGCCACATGTTTGCGGATGAACTGGGAAACCTGGGACTCGGAGCAGCTGCTCAGCTGGGCTGGACCTGGGGGGCTGGCTGTCAGCCCTGGCTCTGGGAGGGTAGGAAGAGCTTCACTCAGGGGCTGGGGGAGAGGGTGGGCCAGGCCCAACTAGCATCCTGGGCCCACTGGGCAACACAGTGAGAGCCAAGCCCCTCAACCTCACTGGTCTTGAGGAAGAGTCTGGGGCAGGTGGCTTCCGCACAGACCTTGGGGACCCCCGGGCTCTGCAGGCCGCTTAACCAGCGTGAGGCGGTAGCCGTCCCCGTAGGCGCCCTTGAGGAAGAGCGGTGAGCCACAGCACTTGAGCTTCCCGTGGGAGATGATGGCAATGCGATCCCCGAGCAGGTCAGCCTCATCCATGTGGTGGGTGGACAGGAGGATCGTGCGGCCTGGGGGAGACGGGGGTCAGAGGGGCGGCCAGGTGGGGCCGGGCAGGGGGCCGCTCTCTGCACCCTCGGCGCCCGCTCACCCGGCTTGTACTTCAGGATCAGGTCCCAGATGGCGCGGCGCGCGTAGGGGTCCACGCCGGCCGTGGGCTCATCCAGGATGATGGCCCGGGAGCCGCCCACGAAGGCAATGGCCACCGAGAGCTTGCGCTTCATGCCGCCGGACAGCGTCTGCACCAGCGAGTGCCGTTTGTTGGAGAGCTCCAGGTCCTCGATCATCCTGGGGGCAGACGGGAGGTAAGCCGCAGGGCTGGGGTGCTGCTGCTTGCAGCCTCGCATCCACCCAAGCCCCACCCACTTGTCCATCTCCTTGCGGATCTCCTCCTGGGCCATGCTCTTGAGCCTCGAGTAGAACCAGAGGTGCTCCTCCACCGTGAGCCGGTCGAAGAGCACATTGTGCTGGGGACACATGCCCAGGTTCTTGCGGATCTCGTCCATCTCCGTGCGGATGTCATGCCCGTAGATGGTGGCCGAGCCCGACGTAGGTGGGAACAGGCCGGTGAGGATAGACCTGGGCGGACAGGTGAGGTCACGGCCCCACCTCCTGCAGGGAGCCCTCCCTGCCACCCACCCCCCGGCACACACATGGTGGTGGTCTTGCCAGCCCCGTTGTGGCCCAGGAAGGACACGACCTGGTTCTCATAGAGGTTGAGGCTCAGCTTGTTCAAAGCCAGCTTCTTGTCGTTCTTATAGACCTTGGTGAGCTTGTCCACGCAGACTACCAGCGGCAGGTGGGTGGGTTCCTCTTCCATGCCCCGTGTCTCCTCTGCACGGGGGCCAGAGTGAGCACCAAGGATGTCCTCAGCCCCCCAAAGTCAGCAACTGCCCCAGTCCCCACCTGGTGTCCACTCACCCAAGCGCCGGCTCTCCATGGCACAGGCTTGATCCTCCTCCATGACGCTGAGGCGGGGGGTGCGAGCCCATGGCCAGTTCCACTCCCATGCCTCCGTCCGCCCGCTGCCCAGCCAGTAGGACTTCTGCAGTGGGAAGTACCAGGGCCGGGGCAGCCCGTACATGCCTATGGGGAGAGGGGAGGCTGACCCAGGGCCTGGGGTCAGTGTCCCCCCCCATGCCATGTGTTCCCCTAGAGATAGCCCCCTTCTCCTGTTCCCCTCCCCTCCAAAGGGCTCGGTACCTGGGTGCACAGCCTCAATGTACCACGTGAGCACCCCATAGACGACCGCATCTACCATCAGCATGGTGACAGCCAAGAGCAGGTTGAAGTCATCCCCTTCCACGGGAGACTGGCTGAATGTGTGCCACTGGATGCCCACGCCTGCCACCTCGTACAGAGCAAAGTACTTGGAACCCAGGCCAAAAGCTGTCGTGGACATCAGGGACTGAGGAGACAGCAGTGTCAGTGCGGGAAAGGAGGCCGGACACCCCCAAGCCTGGGCCACCCCCATGACCCTCACCGCGATGCACTTCTCGAAGGCGGTGATCTTGTCGTGGGCCACCTCCTCACGGATAGCCACGTACATGTAGGGCACGTAGCTCAGGAAGTAGATGATTCCGCCGCAGGCCGAGGCCAGCTTGGCCTTGGAGTACAGCACAGACACCAAGAAGCTGGGGGCAGGCAGGGCCATGGGCCGTCAACCACACCCGAGTCCTGGGTCATTACTCGAAGCAAGTCCACCCTCCAGCCCGCTGTGCCACACAGCACTCACCAGAACATGATGGTGGCCACGGCGTAGACAGCCAGGAAGAGCCAGATGATGAGCACGTGGCTGTGCGCAAGGACCTGGCCGTACTTGAGTATGGCGGTCAGCGCCGTCACCGAGATGGAGAGCTGCACGCAGCCCGTGATGAACCAGGCCACCCAGTGCACCGCGTTGTTCAGGCCCATGGTCTTCATCACCTGTGGGGCAGCAGGGCAAGGGGCTGCCCACGGCTGCTCCCCACCTGTACTCCTCTCCACCTCTCACCTGTCTCCATCGCCCCCCTCCTCAGCCCCACCCCTTCCCTCTTCTCCCCTCCTCCATCTCCCCCACCTCCTTCAGCCGGTGCTCCTTCTCAGCCACAATGTGCTGGATGGTCATGGCCACAGAGTAGACCCAGGAGATCACCATGCAGAGCGGCATCATGTGCTCGATGACAAACAGAAAGCTGGGGGGAGGGAGGGGCGTAAGGCGGAGGCGGGCGGACGCGGCGCCCAGCGCGCGCCCAGCGCTCGGTGGGCACTCACTCGTCCCGCGTGTAGCACGGGTAGGGGAACATCTGCACGTAGTTGCCGGGCTCCACCACGTCGTGGCCCACGAAGGTGTCGATGATGGCGCGCTCCATCATGTCTGCGGGTGGGAGGAGCAAGAGGATGGTGGTCAGCGGAGGCTGCGCCCCGCCCCCCGCGGCCCCAGGGTCGGCCCTCACCCTGGATCCAAACGAAGCCATATAGAAAGTAGAAGCGGCCGCCGGTGTTGGGCCCCGGCCGCCAGTAGGCCCGGCGGATCTCGTTGGTTTTCTCCGTGAAGCTTGAATTCTGGCGGATCTTGTAGTGCACGTGGGGCGGCAAGGAACCGTCCTTGCGGGTCTGGAAGATCACACCTGGGACAGGAGAAGGGGCGGGGCGGAGGGAGGGGAGATGGGCGGGGCCGAGGGGTGGGGGCGGGGCCGAGGGGTTGGGCGGGGCGGGGTGGGGCCGGGGGTGGGGGCGGGGTGGGGCCGGGGGTGGGGGCGGGGTGGGGCCGGGGGTGGGGGCGGGGTGGGGCCGGGGGTGGGGGCGGGGCGGGTGACTGACCGTAAAGGGGGACCGGGATGGGAAGGTCTCAGGCAGGGGAGAGGCGGGGGACCCGGGCTGGGGACCTGCCCAGGGGGCTGGCTCACTAGCGAACACGGTGACATTATCCTGGTAGGCCTGGTTAAGGGTGTAGTTGACAATGCTCTCCTCATCTGGAAAACCCTTGAAGATGTCCACGCTCACCTAAGAGAGGACAGTCATGAGAGGCGACCTGGGCACCCGCAGGGCCCATGGGGCCCACCCACCCACCTTGGACATGAACTGGATCCAGCCGCAGGCCGCATTGTCAATGGTGTCCAGCTGCTGCAGGAGGACTGAGCCGTTGGGCAGTGAGAAATTGTCCTGGCGCAGGGCGGGCGGCAGCTCCTCGGGTGACAGGCTCAGTGCCTCCGGGTGCTGCTGCAGCTCGGCCACATACTGGGGGAGGGGGAGACCGGTTCAGAGGGTGGCCTGGGCTGGCCAAGGGGGCCCTGCCACACCCGCCCAGCCCGGCCCCCAGCACCTGCTGCAGCCAGCGCAGGTGTTGCTGCAGCCTTCCCTGCTCCAGGTAGCTGCGGATCTCCGCCGAGATGTTGAGCCACACCTGGGCGTAGTGAGTCACGTTGCCTACAAGGGCGAAGGTCTCATTGGCCTGCAGAGGGTGAGGGCAGAGCATGGGGCTCATGGAAGGACCCCAGCCAGCAGCGGGCTTCTCACTCCTTACCTCCCTCCGTGGCTGGAGGCCACCCACTGGCCAGTCCCCACCAACCACCAATCTAGGTCTGGCCAGATGGCCCCTGGAAGCTCCAAGGCCTTCCCTCCCAGGCCTCTGCTCAGCGCCTCCCCTGAAACCCCCTCTGCCCGGCTCCCAGGAAAGCACAGCCTCCCCAGCCCCTGCCACCAGCGGTGTCTTCCCCGGCCCTTTGTGGGACCCCTCCACGTACGTCTCGAGTGGCCCTGACACTTGGCCCTCATCTCCCCCCATGCTCATCCTAGGGAACCCCTCCACAGCCCCTCCCCTTCCTGGACCATCTCCAGCCCTGGTTTCTACTTCTTCCAGACTGCAACCCGGGAGGGCCACAGACACTGCTCTCAGCTGGTCCCAAACCACGCAGATGCCCTGCCCAAATCTCACCCAGCGGACGACGCTCTGGACGGTCTCTGCCTGCGGCCCCTCCTCTACCCTCACCAGTGCTGCCCAGCCCTGGTCATGCTCAAACAGCCAGGACCCTGCGCCACACCAGCCAGGCAGGGCATCCTCAAGGCAGCCTTCAAAGTGCCCCTGCACCTCAGACTTGCTCACAGGTCCCCTCACCCAGAGAGCCAAGCCCCGGAGTTCTCAAGAGCCAGGGCTGCACCCCTCTCGTGCCAATTCTACCAACCGCCGCCCCCCCACACTGCGTCCCCAGCCTGCAGAGCCCTCTGCCCAGCTCCCTCAGTTCCTGCCCCAGAGGACACAGGCCGCCCGCGGCGCACACCTTGAGAATGACACGGTCTGCCTCGGAGCCCGCGGGTGCGTACAGGATCTTGGGGTTGCTGGTCATGAGGTGCACGAGGAGGCCCAGGTTCCGCTGCTCCTTGCTCGTGAAGCCTAGGGAGCTCATGTTGCCCCTTCGCAACGCCTCAGGCTCGATGGTGCTGGGGCAAGCAGGCGAGACTCGAGGTAGGACGGGGCATCGGCAGGGAAGGGTGGGCGCGGGGCTTCCGAGTGGGTGCAGGTGTCAAACAATTGGCATGGAGTAGGGGACCATGGACCAGGACCAGGGAGGGGGCATCAGAGCCAGGCCTGGGGGCAGGCCCAGCAACCCCCGGCTTCCTCACCCCGCCCCCTGCCACCCACCTACCGGTTGTTGCCACACAGGATGGGCTGCAGGCCGGCCCAGAGCTGCACGAACGCGGAGCACTGGCCCTGCAGCGCGTCCGAGGGGGCCGGGGCTGCAGCGGGCGGGGCCCCCTCCTCAGCTGTGCTGTTGGAGCCGGGGCCTGCCCCAGCCCCAGTGCTGTTGGCGGCCCCGCCAGGGCCACTGGCTGCGGGCCCAGGAGCCCGGCCTGCGCAGGCGCCCTGAGGCAGCAGCAGGGCAAGGGCTGAGAGGACGTCCACGTCCCGCAGGACCTTCTGGGCATCCAGCAGGTCCTCCAGGAGTGCCTGCAGCCGCGGTGGGGGTGGCGGTTGCTGTGGGGCGGCAGAGCCACTGGGGGCATCCAGGCCCAGCTGAGGGGAAATGGGGCGAGTGGGCAGACGCAGGCCCAGGGGCAGGCGCAGGGTCTGGGGGCTGCTCTGCAGGGGAGGCTGAGGTCAGCGTGGAATGGGGAGGACACCCGCAGGAGACACAAGAGGCGAGCAGGGGAGCAGCCCGGGGGTCAAGGAGCACCAACCAGGGACGGGAAGACAGGCTGGATCGAAGGCCCAGGGCAGGGGACCCAAGGGCAGCTAGGCAGAGCCCGGGCCCAGGCACTCCTGAGGAACCCCAGCACACCCCCTCGCCCAGGTGCCAGATCTGCAGGCCGGCTGGCGGGCAGGCCTCACCTGCTGGGCGATCTTGGCTGCATCCAGTTGGTTCCGGAGCTCGGCAGCCAGCCCCGAGAAGCGGTGAGCACGGGCTGCAGCCTGCCCTCTGCAGACTGCGTCCCGGTATCCCTGCAGTGCTGTCTGTTGACCCCGGGGCACAGTGAGGACCCGGCCCAGCTCCCTGGAGCCTGGCATGCACGTGAGCTGCTCCAGGAGAGCAGGGGCCAGCAGCAGCTCCTGGGGGCAGGGTGCAGAGGAATGGCTGAAAGGAGCCCCAGCCAAGAGGATACCAAAGGCCTGGCCCACAGGGCCCAGGGCTTTACCCTGCCCTACCCAGCGGGCGGGTCTGAGACCACCCAGGTCCTGCAACAGCAGGTGGGGGCAGGGGGAGGGAGAGAGACGCATTCCCACCCTGCCTCCTGGGGACAACCACCTACTCCTGGGGACCCCCTCACCCTCAAGGGGAGCCCTCTCTTCACCCATCCAGAAGCAGGCAGCGTGTGTCCCTCACCTCCATCCGGAACAGGGGCTGCTGATTCCTGGGGGGCCCTGAACCCCCATCCAGGCCAGGCGAAGGGCCAAAAAGCAGGCGATAGACCTGAGCGTGAGGGGGTCGTGGCTCAGCTGCTGGGGCTCCAGCCCTGCACCCCCACAGGAGCCGGCGGGGGGCCAGGGCCAGGGCTCCCCCAGGAGCAGACACAGGAGCCCTGCACCCCCACGGGAGCCAGCAGAGGGCCAGGGCGGGGGGCCAGGGCCAGGGCTCCCCCAGGAGCAGACACAGGAGCCCTGCACCCCCACGGAAGCCAGGGGAGGACCAGGGCAGGGGGCTCCCAGGAGCAGACACAGGCGCTCCACTGAGGCTCCTGGCCCTCACCTCAGGCAGGTCCACCTGGGCGGCCAGCAGAGCCCGGGCCGCGCTGTCGGGCAGCGACAGGTTCTGCGTCAGGAAGCGCCACAGCTCCCGCGGGTCCCTGGCCACCGAGTCCAGAGAGAAGGAGGACCCTGGACAGGCAGAAGGACAGGGCTGAAGGCCGGCCCTGCCCGGGGCCAGAGAGCCCTAAAGGGCCTCAGAACTGAGCTCCTAGCAGCTCCCACTGTGGCTGAGCCACGGTGACGGGCAGCAGCCACCAGGTGAGCACCGGGCAGGGGTGTGGGCGTGGGACCCGCGGCAGGAGGCACCCGAGCCCGGCTTCAAACCCCGCTGACCGCTGACCGAGGGCTCCGGCACCGCCCCGCCCCGAGGCGCACCTGCAGGTCGGGCTGCGTGGCCGTCCAGGGGGTCTGGGCTGGCGCTGAGGGCTTCCAGGTGCTGGCGCAGCGCCTCTAGCTCCGAGCCCAGGCTGGGTCTCGCCGGGTCAAACAGGTTGCCCTCCTCCACCACGCGGTTGAGGCGCTCCAGCAGCTGTGTGACCCTGCAGCACCACTGGCCGTCACCTGCAGGCCGCCAGGCCCAGGGTGGGGCAGCCGGGGGCGAGGCCCAGGCCCGGGGCGGGGCAGCCGGGGGCGGGGCACTCACGTGGAGTTGGCATACTGAAGGAAGCCAAACTCGTCCCGCTGGCCGTCGGGGCACAGCGACTGCATGACCGGCAGGATGCCAGCGGAGGTGAGGGGCGCTGCCGTGTAGAAGGCTGGGGGGCAGGCGAGAGGGCCCAGGGCCGGGGAGGGGCGGGGTTGGGGGGTGGGAAGAGACAGAGGCCGAGAAGAGAGATTTAGAGAAAGTCAGGAAGAAAAGCAGCTGCAGGCAGCAGACAGGAAACAGAAGGCTGAGTGTTCTAGTGCAGATGACCCCAGCAGGTCAGAGGTCAAAGGGCATCTCACCATCCCTTCCCCACAACTGCTAGAGCATCCCTCTTCCCTCCACCAGCCAAAGCCAGCGCTCTGACTGCTTCACCAAGAACACAAGGCGGCACTGCCAGGGCTCAGGAGCACAGGGGGCCCCTACTGGGCAGTGACCTCTGACCTCTCTGGCCAGCTGGTTAGTAGAGTGAACGCAAGAGCCCACTAGGTCTGAGTGGACAGCGGCCAGGTTCTGCAGCCCTGCACAGCAGGGCCAGGCAACCCCACCCTGAGTGACACCGGGGAGCCTGACCAGGGAGCCACCGACGTCCAGGGGACTCCAGCCTTGACCTCCCACCACCCCACCCCCACCCCACTGAGCCAGCTGTTCCTGACAGCAGGCAGGGGCCCTGCAGGACCCAGCTGGCCAGGAGACTCCGTTAGTGCAAGCGAGGGGCGGGGGAGGGCGCAAGCTTCACCAGGAAGCCCCTCAGGGCTCCTGAGGTTGCCCGGGCCAGCCGGGAGGCGACCACGCACTTACAGACTGCATGCAGGCCCAGGAGGAGGACAGAGACCATGCAGGGCGGGGAGGGGGCAGAACAGAACAGAGGAGACAGTGAGACCCAGCGCTACGGTCACCCCAGCCCAGCCAGGCGTGGGGCATGGGACCGCGGCGGGGACGGGCACCCCTGTGCCCAGAGGAGCCGTGTGCACACCGACGGGTGTGCGAGACGCCATGAGGGCCGCCTGCCCGCCCCTCCCGGCCGGGCCCCAGAAGCCCCTCACCTTCCTTCACAGAGATGGTGGGCTTCTTCTGCCGAAGCCCCAGCAGGATGAAAAACAGGACGAGCGGGATGAAGATCTCGAAGGCCAAGACCCACTGGAAAGGGCGGGCGGAGTGAGGCCACCTGCCCAGGGCCGGACAGGACACACCCAAACCCTACTCTCCCTCAGAGAGACACCCACCCCTCCCAGGGCCAGCCCAGCCCCACTGAACCCTGCGTGCCCCGCCAGGGGCCACAGGTCCACCCAGGTCCCCCAAGCCCACAGAGATCACAGCCCCTTCCTTCCAGAACCTCTTTGAGGAGCGAGAGGGTCAGTGTTCTCTGGCTCAAGCGAACCAGGTCTCCACACCCAGTCCAGATGTGCCTCGCTGAAGGCCGGCAGGGACAAATCAGGCAGCTTGTGGTCCACGCTGACCCACGCGTCGCCCAGCTCCTTGCCTGCCTGCAGGGCCGCCTGGGCAAGATCTCAGAGGATCCAGGAGTGTCTGGACTGGCCTGTGACTCCCACCCCCGCCCCCAGGGTCAGCCCTCCTCCCTGCAGCTGTAGCGCCATCAATCTCCCCTGCTGGCAAAGGCCCAAGAAGGTGAGGCCTGGGTGAGGGGAGGGCCTGGCTGTAGCCCTGGGCCCTAAGCCTCGGGGAAGACCTGGTCAGGGGTCTGACAGCACCCCCCCGCCCCCTGACCCTGAGACGCAGGTGCCTCCTGCCCCGGCCCACCACGACCCCAGGTGGCTCGAGTGGGCGCGGCCCTGCCTGCCTAGGGCCTCTGATCAGGGTTCCCTGGGAGACTTGGCTGCAGGCTGAGCACCGAGGTGAGCCCTGCTGGGGCCTGCCTGGAGCGGGAAAGAAGTGCCTGGGGTCCAGACTTCCCTCCATTCCTGCCTGCACCCCTCCTGGCTCAGGGAGGGCACGGTGGAAGGGGGAGGCGGACCTTGGGCTGGCTGCTCTTTGGGGGTCCCTGGCCCACCCGAGGGCACATCCTGACCCCTACCCCTACTGAGCTTCTGCGGAGGCACCAAGGTTCCTTTAGCCTCACCCCCACACCAAACTGACTTCAGAGCGCTGACCCAGCGGTGCTCTCTCTGGCCCAGGGCCCAAGCCCTGGTCCCCCAGGGCGGGGCCAGATGCTGCTGTGTTTACTGGGTTGACAATAGGGCTCTGTGGTGTGGAACACCCTGCTGTGTGTCTGCGCCCCACGCCGGCCCCAGCCCGTGCCAGCCTCCACCCCCGCCCTGAGCCAGCAGCCAGCCTGAGGCCAGCCCAGGAGGCATCGTGGACCAGGACAGGCGCCTGCCGCCTGCACACCGAGCGTGGCTGGGGTCACTGCTGCTGAGCCGGCCCCACCCACCCCCACCCTGCCTCCGGGCACCTCCACGAGTAACTGCAGCAACCGGCCTGCTGCCTCCTCATTGCTATAGCAACGGCCGCACATGAGCTGCTGGGAGGAGGGAGGCCTGCTTGGCGGGCAGGTGGCCAGAGGGGCATCTAGTTACCGCAGGCAGTGCAGGTTCAGCCCCACCTGGGCGCCCCACCCAGCGGTCTGCAAGGTGGTCAGACCCCTGGCCCTGGAGACGGGCCAGCGCCCCGTGTGTCCCCTCCGGGCCCTTCCCGCTGCGTCCAGAAGAGAACAGGTGAGGCCTGAGGACGGAGGCGCTGCCCCCGACTGCAGGGACCTGGTCCCCCCACCAGGAGCAGCCAGAAGCCCCAGAACAGACCGGGATCCAGACCGAGGTCCACACCGGCAAATGGAGAAACCGAGGCGCAGAGCTTGGGGAGGTGGAGCGAGCCAGGCACAGAGAGCCTCGGTTCCTGCCCCAGACCAGGCTTCTCCCAGGGCACATATGCACCCTCAGCGAGGCACGCAGCACGCAGGCAGACCCTCTGCCAGCCAAGTCCAGGGAGCCAACTGTGACGCCCAAGACCCTCCCAGAAAAGTGGACGAGTGCGCCGGCCACCTAGCCTGCCCCAGCTCCCTGCGTGAGCCCAGCGAGGCCTCAGCCACCTGGAGGAAGAATTCCTGCTGTGTTGTGGCCACAGGCCAAGGACCTCCACAAGCCCAGCCATCCTTGGGGGCACCATGGGGCGGGGCAAGGAAGGCTCTGGGGAGGCCCAACCTGACATTCGGGGGCTACTCCTGGGTGTAAGTCAGTGGGCACCTCCCCCCTGCTTGCCAGGTGCCCACTTCCCTGGGCCTTGGGGTCCCCAGGAGATGCTGGGGCCCTCATGGGAGCCTCTGCTCCTAGCTCCCATCCTCCCTGCCAGGAATTTGAGGGCTGACACTGACGCATGCCCACGTCCAGTCTCAATCCCTCCCCAGGGCCCCGCCCTGCTGGCCCCAGTTACCCAAAACCTGCAGCAGAGGAGGCAGCACCAGAGGCTGCAGGTCTGATCCACAAGCCCAGTGCCAGCCAGCCCCGGGCGCCGCGGGCAGGGAGCGAACACAAGCCTGGCTCCCTGCCAGGGCCAGGTGCCCAGGGGAATCCTGCCAGGCCAGGGTGATGACGGCTACCCTGCCCATCTGCAGGTCTGGGTTTCCCGCTGTGCACTTTGAAACCCCTCTCAGGGAGGGGCCCAGGCAGGAGCAGGTCGGCTCAAGGGGCCCCGGGGCCAGGTGGGACAGGAGCCCCCAAACTCCAGAGGAGCAGGAGGATGCCTCCACCTCAGGTTCCATCTCCAGACCCAACCTGCCCTGAGCCCCATGCTGGAAAATCCCCAGTGTCCTGTCAGGAACCCGAGCTGCCCAGGCCTCGCTGCGATGTGGCTGGTGCCATCTGGGCAGGCCAGCAGATGCCCCTGCCCTTCCCAAGGCCGGAGCAGTGGCTGTCAGTGTGATGACACCCATACCGCCCCAGCCCCACTCCTCACCGGTGCTTCAGCCCCTGACAGCTGCTGTGCCCTGCACCCCCAAGGGTAGGGCAGAGGGCTGGGGAGCATGGTGGTCAGAGGACCCAGTCCCGGGGGGAGGCCGGGTTGGGGGAGTGGAGAGTGGACCGCTTCAGGGAGGAGGGCCCCGAAGGACAAAAGGGTGCGGCAGGGCCTGGGCGGGCCAAGGCAGGCACAGCGAGGACGCGGCGCGAGCCCGTGAGCGAGGGTCGGTGGATGTGTGCGAGGAGAGGCTCCTGTCCAAGGACAGAGGGCTGCGCCTGGAGGAGGGGCAGGGTCCCTGCAGGGGCACCAGGGCTGGGCCCAGAGACCTCAGCGCCTCTGAGTCGGACCCAGACTCCCAGCCGGTCCTCTGCCGGGGGAAGCAGGGCCTCCCGCTCCCCCAGGAGCCGGGGGCCACCTTCCAGCCCTGAGGCTGGCCCGGGAGAGCGCGTTGCGGAGGGCGCCCGCCCCGTGACTCAGCCGAGCTCCACGAATGTCAGCGGACGCGGGCGGCGGGCCGGGTACAGCCAAGCCCCCTCTCTGGAGGCCAGAGCGCGGGCAGGGGCGAGGGCAGGAAGGGGCGACCACCCGCCGCCCCGCCCGCCTGGGGTCCACGCGCGCCCGGCCGGGCCGCCGCACGTGCGCGCGGGGAGCGCGCCGCCGGCCCCGGTGCCCGCAGCCTCCGGCTCCGGCCGGCCCGCGGCGCCGGGGGTCGCTCACCGGGCTCCGGCGCTTCAGCGTCACGTTCTTCCAGAGCAGCAGCTGCAGCTGGTGCAGGAAGCCCATGGCGGGGCCGCGCTCCGGCCGCCTCCGCGCTGCGGCCCGCTCCTCTGCGCGCCCCGCCGCCCGCCGCCCGCCGCGCCGCTCGGCATCGCCCGCGCGGGGCGGGGTCTCGAGCCTCCGGGACCGGCTCGGCGCTGGCTCCGCCTCGGCGGCCGCGGCGGCAGCGACTCGCACCGCCCCCCGCCCGCGCCCTGCCTGCGCCGCCCCCGCTTAAAGGGGCCGCCGGGTGCCCTCCGCACGTCGCCCGACCCGGGTCGCCTGCCCACCGGCGTTTGGGCGGTTCCCGGAGCTCTGACCCGCCACGAGAGGCTTTCTGGTTGCCCCGCTCCCTCTAGGCGTTGAGGTGATGCGCCCAAGAACCCAGACGTAAACCGAGATCCCCGACTCAGTCCCAGGGCGCTCTTCTCCCACGGGCGCCGAGCCGAGGCGCAGCACCCCAACCCCTGAAATAGTCCTCTCTTAGAGGCGCTCCGAGGTCGACCCTGGCCCCGGCCCGTGGCCCCTGGGGGGATGCTGGGGGATGCTCGCTCCCCACCAGGTCCCCACCTCTGTCTGCCCTCCGCGCAGAAGAGCTGACGATGGCAGGAATTTCATCTGAACCTGAGAGCCAGATCCCAGTGCCTGGGGCACTTGGGGGCTGGTGGGGGACAGCTGCCCACACTTGGGGAGGGGGCGCGCAGCCTCGGATGCAGGTCCTACCTGTGCAGAGCGGGCATGTCTCTAAAGGCTCAAAGAGTTGGCTTTCCTGTCAGCCTGGGGGCAACCCCACCTGCACCTTGGTGGGGGGACGTACTGACTAGAAGGGCAGCAGGTGGGCTGCCCTTCCCCTGTAAGACTTTCCTGTGCTCCTTGTGAATGAGCCACTTAGGGCGGCCCTGGCTGGGCTCGGTAGGGGCTGCAGCTCCCTGGGCTCAGCCAGGGGGAGAAGGGACCCAGAGAACCACCCTGTGCAGGCGAGGCAGGCTGGTGTTTGGGGAGGCTAAGGCTGCGCCCTCTGTGAGGGGCCGCTTTCTCTTCCTGTGGGTGTGGGTTATTGTGGCCTCTGCAGGGGTGTCTGGGGCCAGTGCACCTGCAGGCTTGGGGCAGTGCCTGGCCAGGTCTGAGCCGCGTGGGGAGGCCCATTCCCGGGCAGGCCAGCAGAGGGCAGGCCCGCCCCTGCTGCAAGAAGCGTCCTGCCTTGCGCTTCTCTGGGCTCCTCCCAACCTCAGTTTCCCAATTTGTGAATGGGAGGGGCAAACCGAGTGGTGTCGCGCTACACAGAGAAGGCTCTAAACTGAGCGCCAGGCAGGAGGGGGTGGGGACCCATCCCCCCTCATCCCCCTCCCCCCTCCTCCCCCCCCTCTTCCCCCTCCTCCTCCCCCCTCCTCCTCTCCCCCTCCCCCCTCCTCCCCCCCCTCCTCCCCCCTCCCCCTGAAGCCTGAGGACACTTCCTTCTCCTCTATCAGGACGTGGGGCTAGGTCAGGACAGGAAGCCACTGCCAAGGGGGAGGGCAGCAGCTTCCTGCTACCACCTGCTGCCCACCCACCTGGGGCCCTGGCAGCGCCACCCAGAGGCTCAGCGCCAGCCCCCATCCCCCTCCCCTGCACACCAGGACCCCTGGTGCAGCAGGAACCTGGTGCTCCCCCATGCCCACGCTGCCACCAGTGACAGAGAGCCCACATCTAACCGGGCCTCATCACACCCTGGATGCCCACAGCCTGAGAATGAAGTCCCAGGGCGCCTTGCACACGTCCCCCAGCCACGTTTCTGAGCTGGGCCTCTGCTCCCCGCCCCTGGGCCTTTCGGGGTGGAGGGCGTCAGGGCGGGCTCTCTGCTGCAGAGCCTTTCAGTGAGGCAGATGGAGGCCGGGAGGACGAGCCTGGGGGCGGGGGCGGATCTGGCCAGGACAGGAGGCCCCTGTGGCGGGGGCGCAGGGGAGGCAGAGTCCACGCACACTCTGCTTGTGTCTTTATTCGTTGCTCTCCCCTCCCCAGGGGGCAGCAGGCCACAGGGTCTGCAGGCTCCAGACTGCACATCCGGGACAAAGGGACCCCAGCTATGGGCTGGGGGCCGGCTTGTACCCCACAGACCTCAGGGGTCGTGTCCGCAGCCCTGAGGGCCCTGCCTACAGCCTCTCTCAGCCCCCCGCCCGTCTGAGATATGATCGAGGTAGGGACGGAGGGCCTGACGGACCTCAGCACCCCGTACTCCATCCCTCCCTCCCTGCTCTCGCCTCTGCCTCAGAAGAGTGGCTCCGATGCCCAGCAGCCTCCTCCTCCAGGCAGGCTGCCCAGACGAGCCCTGCTTCCCAGCCCCCCACCCCAGCCTCCATGTCCCCCCTGCCGTTGCCTGTGGGGGTCCGGTCGGATGCCGGTGGTTTGATTTCAACACCCACCCCTCTACCCACATGTCCAGCTCCCCAGCCACCCGCCCCTTCCCCCCTCCATGGGCAGAGCTCAGGCCTGGAACCAGCCCTCAAGGTCCTGGTAGACCTGGCCACGGGGCAGCTGGGGGAACCGGGCACAGATGGCACAGAAGCGCTCTCGCCAGTCGCTGAACAACCGCACGCGGAACCGGTCTCGCCACGCGAAGTAGCGCCGATAGCAGCTCTCGTTCATGCTGGTGAGGAAGGCGGCCAGCTCGCGGGCCGAGCCGAAGTCGTCCACGTGCACGAAGGCATCGGGCGGGGCGACGGCCTCGTAGGCGGCCCTCGGCGGACCCAACACCACGGGCACGGCGCCGGCCAACAGCGCGTTGCGCCAGAACTTCTCGGTGATGTAGTCCCGGTGCTCGGAGTTCTCGAAGGACAGATAGAAGCGGTAGCCAGCCACGGCGCGCAGAAGGCAGCTGGCGCACAGGGGCTGCCCGGCCGCGCGGCCGAACACATCCACCTGCAGGTGCAGCGCCAGCTGCCGGTACAGCTGCACGCGCCGCTGCCGCTTCTGGAAGTTGCTGACCACCCAGGCGGCCATCCCGCGCTTGGCCGGCAGCGGAGGTGCCGGCCCCTCACGGGGCTCCAGGCGGCCGTAGGGCACAAAGATGTCCGAGTCACGCCGGTAGCTCAGCACCCAGTTGAAGACCCCTCGGAGGCGGCCGAGGCCGCGGGTGTGGCTGGGCGACTCCATGGAGGCCCACACCCAGGGCTGGCCCCGCGGCCGCTCAGCCAGGGGCAGGCGGGCCTGCTGGGTCTGCAGCTCTCGGTGGTGGAAGACCACGGCGTCGGCGCCGGCCAGCAGGCTGCGGTTGACGGTCAGGCGGCAGCGGGCCACCCCGTACCTGGTGCAGGTGTCCCCGGGCAGCTCTGGGGGCTGGCTGGCAAATGGCCAGTGCCAGACGAGGATGGTGGTCGTGGGCTGTGGGGCTGGGGCTCCCCCGGGGGCCGCCCCAAGCCGCCACCAGAGCCAGACAGTGGAGAGAAGGGCCGCCACGGCCAGGCCCCCCAGAGCCCGGAGGCTCGGAGTGGGGCTGAGCCCTGCAGGGGACACAGGAAGAGAGGCTGTGTCCTCCAGCTCTCCACTGGCCCCAGGCTCCCAGCCCAGGCCTCCCTCAAGGCCAGAGACTCACCAGCATTCTGCATTCACGGCTCCTCAAATCACGGCCTCCACTCTGCGGGAACGCCCTGAAACCACAGCTGCTCCCCCGCGCTGGGTCGCTGCCTGCAAACGCCTGCAAACACTCTCCTTTCGTCTGCTCCGGAGGAAGGCCACCAGAGTATCTTCCCGCTCCCGTCCCGCCCCCAGTGACCTTTGACACCACCAGCATCCAAATGCCGCCTCGCCTCCCCCAAGAGGCCCCTGGCTGCTGGTGGGTGGCGGCTCCCGGAAGGGTACCCAGACAAGGTCCAGGACCGTGACTCCCACCCCTGCTGGCCTCTGGAAAGGCCTGGAGATGACCCGCCGGCTGGCCCGGGAGGAGAGGGCCTGCCTGGCCTCAGGGATGGGGAGGCCGTTGCAAGTGGAGGTGGCCCCCACCCGGAAAGGGCGACCCTGACATCGAGGACTCAGTTGCCGCCCACTGCCCTGCCAGGGGTGCCACGGAGAGCAGGCGTGCTTCCCTGCGGCCGCCGGGCGCGGGCCGCCGCCTCCCCTGGCGCTGTGTCATCACCCACTTCCCCCGCTCCCCCCTCTCGGCTCTGCGGTGGGCCCCCAGACCCTCTGGCTGCAGACTCACTGCGCTCAGCTCCACCCGGGAGGCTGAGGTTCCTCCCGCGCGTTGCTTCTCGCCAGGCCTCTCCATGCCGCCCATCCCTGCGGCCTCGAGGACACCTTTGTCCCAGAACCCGGATTCCCTGGGAGGGGCTCCGTCGCAGGGTCCACACAGGGCCCAAGCACACACCCTTGGTGGACAGCGCCGGGCTGGGCCTGGCTCCAGTGGGCTGTGGGGCTGCCACACCTTCCTTCCCCACCAAGGGCATTGGTCTGCAGGAGCCCCAGCCTGGGTGGCCTTGGGTCTGGCCAGGCCAGGAAGAGATGCGGGAACCTGGGCTGGGACGCCGCCCTTGGGGGCTCCGGGTCTCTTCCTCCAGGCCCCACAGCCCAGGGCGGGGGAGTATGGAGGGGGTTTTCCAGGCTGGAAAGGGAAGGAGTCGCTGTGTCCCTGACGTGAGCACCTGCTCCAGGAAAAGGAAGACAGCAGTCCAGAGGCCCTCTCCCCACCCTGCCGTCCGCCAGTCCTGGGGCCCAGGCATGGAGGTCCAGTTCCTTCCCCTTTTGCCCTGGTTCCAGCCCACTCTGCTCTCAGTCACTAGCTTCCTTCACCTCCGCCGGATGTGGCCAGCAAGGCCCAGCCCTGGCGCTAGCGTCCTGAGGGCCTCAGGCCAGTCCGGTTCTTGGAGGCTGCAGGTTGGGTGTCGTGGAAGGAACACCAGCCTGGAACCTTCACCAGGCCTGCCACCTGTGATGTCCTGGGGGCCGCCCATCACCCTGTCCACTCTTGGGCTCCCGGGACTACCAGCCTGTCCCCGCTCTCGTCCCCTGGTGAGGACCAGACTGTGTCCAGGACGGGAACTGAGGAGCCGTCAGCACACCCATGGGGGATACAGAGGCCGGTCTGGGAGAAGGGGGCCCTCTGGCCCCTCTGAGGCTCCTCACCCCCAGCAGAGGCTCTGAGCGGTGGTGGCGAGGCTCTTGCGCAACACTGGGGGGCGGGGGGTGTTGGGGGAGGGCTGTGGGAACCGTCGGAAACCGTCTGGAGGCCCGCGGGGTGGATGTGGCATCGGGCTGGCCAGAACAGAGGGTGGCCGGCACCCCCGAGGACCCCACCCCCTCTGCCTGTGGCAGGCACCCCGAGGGCAGTGGGGGAGGGCAGGAAGGAGCCGACCCCCCCACAGACCGCTGGCGACCTGGCTCCTGGCTGCCAGGGCCTCTGCCCTTCCTGTTTGCACTGCCAGGTGGCGGGGGCTCTGCCAGAGGCCCCAGCCACACCCGCAGCCCGCTCCCTTCCTGGGTGGACTCACAGGAGCCGCCCCACCCTCGCCTGGGATGCTCCCCGGGGCCTGTTGCACGCCTACCTGCTCGGGGGGCAGCCAGGGCCCCATTCGTGAGAACCTGCTTTCTGGGAAATGGGGCTCAGGATTTGGCCCAAAAATGGGTCAGAATGAGAGATTCTGAGCGAAAAAGAAAGAGACTGGCGAGCCTGAGTCAGAGAGAAAGCGGGGCCTCCTGCCAACTTGGTGCCAGGCCCCAGAGTCAACAGGGTGCAGGCAGGCACTCACGGCTGGCTCAGTTGTCCATGAGCACCTTGGACCTGGAACACACAGTCACCCCCGCAGCCCAGCCACGTGTGGCGCTGCTCCAGGGGGACCTGCCTGGAGGGCCCCTAACTGGTCCCCAGGGCCCAAGGGAAGAGGCTCCTCCTAGAGGCCTCTTCAGTGAAACGAGGGCCGGCCGCTAGTCAGGGAAGAGGGGCCAGGGGCTGGGACCAGGCCCCTCAGCCCACGCACTGGGCTCTCGGCCCCACGGAGCCCAGTGCCCACTCCCGCCACTGGCCCCGGTGAGCTCAAGCAGAGCAGCCAAACTGCAATCACTGCTTGAACCAAGCCCCCGACAGCCCGGAGGTGGGCGGGTCTGGAGACCCCGTCCTGCACGCACACCTCTGCCGCTCCAGCGGCACCAGGCGCTGAGCCGGGGCAGGCTGTGGTGTGCAGGGCCCTGGAGGGGGCCCAGCAGGCCCTGGAGCTCCCCCTGGATGGGATGTGGCCAGGACCCCCGGCCAGGTGGGAAGGGCAGGAGGGCTGAAGGGGCTGGTGGCCTCAGGTGGTCCGCAGTGAGGCTGAAGGCAGCTGCCTGCTGTGACTGCTGCCCCCGCAGCTGCACCTGACCTGGGGCTCCCTTGGCCAACTGCCAGCCTCTGTGCACCCCTCTTCCCCAAGGGGCTCCCCAAAGCCCTGGCCTCACACTCTCCCTGGAGAAAAGCAGCGCGGGCTCCCCCTGCTGCCCTCGCCCCTTTCTGCAGGAGCCCACAGCCAAGCTCCGCCACCAGGGGGCGCTCCGAGCCCGTGGCCCCACTTGGCTGGGCTGACCCAGCCCTGGGGGCAGACAGGTGTGTTCTGGCCCTCTGGCCCCAAGACGCCCCTTTGGCTGCAGCTGGGTGTTCCCTCCGCCCCGCCTAGGCACTGCTGTCTGGAGGGAGTCGGTGGTCCACCAGGGCACGTGGGTGGCCATCCTCTGCCCAGGTCAGAGCAGCATGAGGCTGCAGGGGCTGCAGGAATCCACGGACTCCAGGGCTCCAGGGCAACCTTCAGTCCTGGGTCTCCAGGGTTCAGCTGGTGACTGGCCTTTGCCCTTAAGGGAGGCCTTAACCTCTCTGTCCCCCAGTTTTCTTTGTGGCCGTTCCCCCTCATGACATGGACTAAGTAACAGGGGACAAGGGTCCTCAATGCCTTGCCCACATGCCACCCTGCGCTCATTCCCAGCTCCCTGTCCCCACCCCCTTCCATCTCCCACACCAGCACACCAGAGGGACACCGTGGCTTCCCGCTGGGGGCCCACCCAAGGCCATAGCCCTAGCGACACACTGCTTTAGGAGAGCCACTAGCTCTAAGGAGGGCCAACCCGGCTTCCACTGCCCAGCCCCACCTGAGGGACCAGACTGCCCCAAGCGGGCCGTGTCCACCCTCTGCAGGGCTGCCGCACTAGGAGCCAGAGGTCCAGCAACCTCGGGACCCCGCCCCGAGGACTCACTAAGGGGCTTCTGAACCCCACCACCCTTCCTCCCCACCCTTGGTGGGGCAGATAGGCCTGACTCCCACCCTGTCTGCACCAGGCTCCCACTGCTCCCTGGACCCCAGAAGCCCCTCCTCCCAGCCCAGTCTCCTCATCACTTCTGAGCACAAAACTTGGACCCTACTCTGGGACTTCAGGTGAAGGTCACCTCCCCCTCCACTGGCTTTCCTGCTCCTTGGCGGGGGGTTGAGGTGGACTCAGAGGTACCTCCTGACATTCAGAGACCCCACCACCTCTGTCACCTCAGCTGCCCACCCTGGTCTACCCGCCTGTGTGTAGCCTAGCTTCCTCTGCCTGGCATACCCCCTACATGCTTCAGGGGCCCAGGAGTCCACGTGGTCCCACAGGAAGCCCATTCCTCTTCCTGGCATACCCCCTATGTGCTGCAGGGGCCCGGGAGTCCACGTGGTCCCACAGGAAGCCCAGAGACAAGGTGTGCAGCCCATCCCTCCTGGCCCAGATGGAGGCAGGCAGGATTGGAGGCCTCAGTGCCCACTGCCTGGCATCTTCAATGCCCACTCCCAGCCCTTGTCATCATACACAGGATGGGGTGTTTGAGGAAAGAGCACTAACTCCAAACTGGCCTGGCCATGCACCCATACTGTCCCCTCCCCAGCCCTCTTCCCCAGCAGGCAGTGACAGGGTCTTCCCAGGCTGGGGGTGCAGCAGAAGGCCCGAAGACCCACTCCAGGGTCCATCCACCATGGCCGCCTGTTGAGGGGGAGGTCAGTCTCTAACACACTCAGCCAAAGTTTTGAAATGTACTTTAATTGGCTTGTTTCCGGTATTACCAATCCATGCCTGGTCTCTAGGGTTCTCCTCCTCCCCTCGACTGGGGGGTTCCACACTTGGGACAGGTGCAACAAGGGGGCACAGTCAGGCAGGAGTCTGCCCTGCGAGGGGTTCCTAGCCGCTGAGGCCCCAGCCACAAGCAGGCGCGCATCAGGACACCCTCTCTAATGGGAAAGGCCGGGCCCCCTGCTCCTCCCCACCAGTGTGCATCACGTCCTCGAGAGGGTGGGCGAAAGGGTGGGTGTCAGCCTTCAGGTCACTGCAGCGGGGGCGCGGACAGCGAGGCATGGTCGAACAATGGGTTCCGAACCTCCATCTCTCCCGTCTGCGAACGCTGGCGTTAGGTGGGCCCAGAGCAGGGCAGGGACCCCCCTCCGCCTCCCCCTGCACCCCTCCCTCGGCCCATACACCCCACCCCCTAGCCCCGCACTCACTGGGGCCAGGCCCGGGCACTCGTACACCGTGAAGTCGCCGTCTTCGTTCTCCTCGTCGGAGGAGGCAGAGTCCAACTCCTTGGGAGGCTCTTTATGCCTGGGTGGGGGGCAGGATCGCTGGGTGCTCCCTCACCGTGCAGGTGCCAGCGGCCCAGGGTAGAGGGCAGGGGTGGCGGCAGGCCGGGGTGGAGGTGGGGAGGGCTGAGGAGGAGGCAGCGGCCCCTGGAGTGGGTGGGTGGGCAGCACTGGGCGGGGCGTCTTACCGCTCCAGGCATCGCATCTGCTGCCTCTGGTGCTGGAAGTGGTACATCTCCGCACTGTGCGCCAGCCGCTGGTCCCCGGGCTGCGGGAGGGGTGGGGCGGGAGGGTCAGGCCCGGGACGGAGGGGTGGGACGGGGAGGAGCGGGGCGGGGCCACGCACCGAGATCCCCGGCGGAGCTGGGGAGCTGGGCCCCTGCGGGACCGCGTAGTCGGCCTTCTGTGTCAGGCGGATGTCTTGCTGCAGCCTGCGGGGAACGAAGAGACCTTCGGGGTCACCACCCTCCCCAGCCCCGCCCCTTTATCCCCTCCCACCCGCCCGGCCCCACCCCGCCCCGCGCTCACCGCCACCAGAAGAGAGCCGCCACCGCCAGCGCGGCCGCGCCGGCCACGGAGCACGCCAGGATCAGCGCTGCAGGGAGGGGGTGCGGTGAGGGCAGCCTTCGGGGCAGGACCCCGCCTCCCCGCCCGGCCGGACCTACCGAGGGTGAGGCCGTCACCGTGCCCGCCCCGCGGCTCCAGGGGGGACATGTGCACAGGCCCAGACGACACAGCGGGGCCCAGGGAGGGGCGGGGTGTGGGCGCCGGGGCTCCCCGCGTGGAGGGGAGGCCCAGATCGAGTCCCTGGCCTCGCTCTGAAAGCCCCAGGGTGGCCGCTGCAGGGAGATGGCAAGTTAGCACAGCAAGACCGGGCTGGGGTCAAGGGTGTAGGGAGCAGGACAGATGCACGGGTCAGGGTCTCACCCGCCTCTGGGGGCCGCTGTTGTGCCTCAAGCTGGGGTGGGGCCTTGAGCCTGGGGCGCCCTGCCTCCTGCCGGGCTAGCTCCTGGGCCAGGAAGTCGATCTCCTCTTCCAGTCTGGGCTGGTGCAAGCCCTCCCCTGGCGAGGTCGAGGGGCCATCAGCTGGAGAGGCCCTGGGCCCTCCCTGGCAACACCAGCTACAGGTGGCCTTCCCAGAGAGAGCCGGAAGGCCCATCCGCCAGCCAGTCCCCAGGCCTGGGTCTCCTCCCTACAGGCTCCTCTTAGGCCCCAGGAGCCAGAGGACCAGGTGCCAGCCCGAGGCCCTGGCCATCCTAGTCGCCATGGTGACAGCTGAAGCAACTGTGTGAGCGGCAATTCCCAGGCGAGTAGGCAAGGAGCAAGTGCAGGGGGAACACGCAGAAGCCAGCACAGGACAGGGGTGCCGGCCCTCTCCCTACCCGCCTCCCACAAAGTGGTGGGAGGAACACAGGGACAGTGCGTCACCCGGGCTGCGTGGGCCTCCTCGGCCGAGGGGGGCAGGACTTCCCAAGGGACGCAGAGAAGCCCCGTCCTAACCCCCACCCCTGCCTGGTCACCAGGAGGAAGGGAGGGGCTGTGGATGGGCCTCCCCATCCCAGACCACATGCCTTCAGGGCCCACCCCCCAACTTGTTGCCAGGGACATGTTCCTCCTGGAAGCCCCTCCCACCCTATCCAACACTTCAGCCCCAATACCCTCTGTAATGCCCCATCACACCTGAAGTCACTCTGGCTGGCACCATCCCAACAGACGCTGGGTCAGGGCAGCACCAGGGCATTCAAGCAGACAGGACGAGTGAGTGATGGAGAGAGAAGAGGTGCTGGGCAAAGAGCAGAGGCAGCTCGCGGGGTGGAGAGGTGGGAGCCTGACTCTGCAGAGACTCAGGCCTGGGGAACTGACCTTGTCTCTCCTGGGGTCACCCTGGCACTTCATGCTGGGTACCGGTGGCCCTGGGAAGGGTGACTGCCCCAGGCCCCAGCCCACTACCCAACTCCTCATGGTGCCATCCGGAAAGGGTCACCAGGCCACTTGGAGGGAGACTGGCGAGTCCTGGCATCCCACAAAGTACAGGACACCCGAGCCGAGTGCTAAGGAAGAGAGCGGATGTACCAGGTTGGGGGGAGGGGAGAGGCCGTACCCAGAGGCTGGCGCATCCTGGGCACACAGAGCCCCTGCCGATCCTCCTGAAAGGGCTGGAGGCAGGGCCCACAGACATGTGCACCTGGGGGGCACCGTGCCCGCCTCTTCAGGGCACAGTCCAGGCTCCCAGGACAGGCGGCTGTATCTGGGAAGGAAGCAGAGGAAGAAAAGCATCTCAGGGGGCCTGACTCAGCCCCTGCCCAGAAGTGGTGCTGTCTTGGCCACCCCGCCCCCACCCCAGAGCTGGCCAAGCCGGCTCCGGCCATTGTTCTGGGCAGGCCCTGCCTCCCCCGCATCAGGGATCAGAACCAGGAAGACAAACAGTCCTGACACTTATGGGAACTCCCTCGCCCCACCCACTCCCCAGAGTCCACTGCCCAGGCCCAGGCCAGCTGTCTGCACGAAAACTGCCCTGTCCTCCTGAGAGCACAGAGCTCTCCCGGGCAGGACCGGGCAGCCCTCCAAGCCCTGCTTCTGGCCTCAAGCTGACCCAGAGCAAGCCCCTCATCCAGCCTTCGAGCCCCAGAGGGTGGGGCCCTGGAATCTCTCATCACCTCAGGGCTGCCACTCAAAGCCCATCACGACATCCTACAGCCCTAGAAAGCCCGGCTGGGAGACGGCCCAGATCCAGTCGCTCCCCCCATGTCTACCTTCTAGTCCGTCCCGGCACAGAGAGGGGTTGCTGGGGTGGGGAAACCTGGGATGGGGTCTGCTGGCTTCACTGGCTTTGCAAACAGAAACCAGGCGGGGCACTCTTGCAGCCGCCGCTGCCGGGGACGGGGGCCCTGGGACTCCAGCAGGGAGGCCGCTTCTAATTTGGGGCCCAGACCTCAGTGTCCTGCACACACAACCGTGGCTCCCACCCTGATGCTGGGGACTGGAGGGCGGTGGCCCTCAAGCCTCAGCCTCCTCTCTGGATGCAGAAGGTGAGGCACCTCCACGCTGGGGAGTCTCAAGGCCTGGGACACTGGCCCCAGTCACTCGACAGCAGAGCCTGGGGAGCCACGGAGAGACCCAAAGGACTGTCAATCATGCCTGGGGAGGTGGGCGTGGGGGTATCTTGGACAACCAGGACTGGTCCCCTTGGCCCAGCACCCTCCCCCTACCCCGCGGGAGCGTGTCATCCCAGCCTGTCCTCCAGACTTCAGCTGGCCTGAGTTGGTTTCCTTGGTAACAATACTTGCAGCCTCTGGCTGTAGGTATCCCTTGGAGGAAGTTCCAGCAGCTTCAACAGCAGGTGGGCAAGCAGGCTGGGGCTCCCCTCCCAGGGCTCCCGCCTCCTGCACAGCCTGGGTCAGCAGGCGCCAGTATCAGCGCGCTGGACCCAGGGCTGGGGCTGGTTAAACATCAAGCCTGCGCCAGCAGGTCTGTCTAGACCCCACCCACCAGCTGGGCCCCAGGGAGCCAGGCAGTCCCAGCCCCTGTGCTGAGAACCCGGAGTGCACTGACCACGGCTAGGGGCCTGTGGTCCAGAGCTGGCTCTCGGTTCTGGGCTCCAGGGCTCTCCCTTTGCTCCCTGCCCCCTGCCCCAGGAAGACGCGGGTACTGCCCGTTGATCCTGGGAAGGTCCCTGCTCTAGCCTCAGAGTGCAAATGAGGCCCCAGGAACAACAGCACCTGGAGAGCGGCTGGCACGCTGCCCTGCATCTGGGCGAGCACAGAGCTGATGAGCTGCTGGGGCAGCACCCAGCCTCCCTGTCTCCTCGGGAGCCCCACGCTGTACGCCCTGGAGCCAGGCCGCCAGCAAGCAGCCTCCACCATCCCTGGCCAGCCATGCCCTGGCCCTCAGGCCTCCTTGGGAGCCTCCTCTGGTCAGGCCAGGCCCCTGTCCAGAGGTGCTGTCCCCAGGAAGAAGCCTGCCCTGCTCTGGCCTCTTGTTACACATGCAGACCACGCTGCCCAGGTTATCGTCCCAGCTGCAGCACATCCTAGTCACTTCACTTCTTTGTGCCTCAGCTTTCTCATCTGTGAAATGGGCTAAAGGCAGCACCTCTCCTATGGAGCTGCTAGGAGAAATGGGGCCTGGGTACAAAGTCCCCCGGTCCTGCCACCTGGGAAGGTGCGAGCAGGATTCTGGGTTCCTGCAGAAGTCTGGAGCCTCACTGCCATCTGGGAAGCTGGCAGGGTCTCCCAGGACCCTGGGCTCATCCCTCTCTGCCTGAATCTGCCCTGGGGGTGTGCCCCCACTGCCAGGCACAGAAGATGGAACGGAAGGGCCCCGCAGGGCAGAGGGTGAGTGAGGAAGCAGAGACTGTGAGCTCCTCCTGCCCCCAGCGAGGCCACAGCATGCCCCGAAGCCTGAGACGAGCTGTCAGACGCCCAGGAAACTTCAGACGCCACCACGGCAGCAAAGCAAGGTGCGTGTCCACCACCCAAGCGGCAGGGACAGACCAGAACTGCGGCTCCGACTCCAGGACGGCCACCGGCAGGAAGGCCAGCAGGCACCGGAGCCGCGCGCACAGAGAAACGCCCTTGGGACCGGCTCCAGGCCGCGGCCCGCTCTGAGACAGCCCGCTTGCGACACCGACCCACCGGCTCACGAACCCAGACAAAGACAAGAAGCGGATGGACTTAAGGTTCGCCGCCAAGGAGCCCGGAGAAGCCCCGTCCAGAGGAGTCCCTCGGCGGTGCGGCGCCGCGCCCTTCCCGCCGGGGACTGTTTACCCGAGCAGGGCCAGGCGAGGCCGGCGCGGCGGCTCGCGGGCTGGGCCGGCCGGGGCCTGCGAGGCCTGCGGGCCCAGACCAGGGCGGCGGCGGCGGCGGCGGCGGGGAGGGTGAGCGCGGCGCCGCGCGGCCGAAGCCCCACCCGGCGACCCCCGACCCCGGGGCGCCCCGCAGCCGGCTGCCCAGCGCGTCGCTCACCGGAGCGGCCGGCGGCCGCACCGCGCAAGGCCGCGCCGAGGACGAGGCCGGACAGCAGCAGCCGCAGCAGCCGCAGGTGCCGCGGGGAGGGCGGGGGCACAGGCGTCGCCATCCTTCAGCGCCGCGGCCGGGGCAGCATGGCACCGCGCGGCCCGGGGCTGGGCGCGGGGTCGGGGCGCCGGGGGAGGCGCGGCGAGGAGGGGGCGGAGGCCGAAGGCGGACGCCGAGGAAACAGGCGGCGGCGGCGGCACTGACGCTGCGGCAGAGGATCCGGGAGGGGGCGGCGAGGGCGCCGAGTCGGAGTGCGCCTGCGCGCCCCACCTGCGGAGGCGGGACCGCCGTCAGGCTGCGCCCCCCGCTCCGATTCCGAGCCCCTCCTGGGCCCCCCAGCCAGCTCTCCGGGCGCCTCAGCCTCTGCGACTTCTGCAACCTGGACCTTCTCCAGGCGGGGCACTGGTTAGGGCTGGGTCCCCTGGGATGCGCTTCCCCAGCCGGTCCTTCTCGGGCTGATAACTCCCACCCACACCCAGCCACCCTCCTGGAGCGGAGGATCCGCCTGGGTGTGGAGGGACGTTAGGCGCACACAGCTGGGCAGGCGCACGGGGACGCGCAGGTGTGCCCGGAGGCCGACTGGGCATTCAGACACACGGCAAAGGCACACACAGGCGCACAGGACTAGCCCGGCATAATGACTGGAGTGGGATGGCCGCTCCCGGTGAGGCCACCAGGGGGCAAGAGTGACCTGGAACTGCTGCTGACAGCCAGCTGGGAGCTGTCCACGGTGCCCAGGTGACAGCCTTTTAGCTCCGGGATGCCCCACGACGGCAAGCACTGGGGTGCACCCCCTAACCCCACCTACTGCCTCCTGGGAGCGCAGCCTCCGCATCCCACCTGGAAACCTCCCAGGCTCCCGTCCCTGAGAGATTAGGGCGGCTCTCCCCCGCCCCCTCCGCCCGCGATGCTCCTCTCGGCCCTCTGAGTCTCAGAACTCCGAAGACGGGGCTGGCGGCCCGCAGGTTTGTGAAATGCTCAGAATCTGGCAGACGTGTATGTGGGGTGTGCGGGGGTGTGCGGGGGTGTGCGGGGGGGGGGTGCTGTGTGTGTGTATGCAGAAGAAGGACCGCCCCCGTCCCCTACGAGGCACTGATCAGACAGAAATAGTGTCAGAGCTCACTTCCCAAAATGTGGGGTAGGGGGGCGGGGAGATTCAGGCAAGACCACGCCTGCCCACTCGGGGGAGACAGGGCCTGGGGAGGGGCTGCCCGAGCGGCAGGTGGAGTCTGTGCGACTGTGCGGCTTCGGCTTCGCCAGAGCCAGGCTCTCTGCGAGGCTCATCCTCCTGAGCAATGGGCCCTGCATCCCTCCTGGGCTCTCCCCACACCTCCCGCCTCCTGCGGAGGGTTTGCCCCCTCCTTCCCGAGACCTCCCTCAGTGTCTTGAGCAGCGACTGCGAGGCCTGCGTGCTCAATCATGTCCATGGGATTTTCCTGGGCACGAATACTGGAGTGGGTTGCCATTTCCTCCTCCAGGGAATCCTCCCAGCTAAGGGATTGAACCCACGTCTCCTGGCCTCCTGCATTGCAGGCGGATTCTTTACCGCTGAGCCGCCGGGGAAGCCCCCTTGAACACTGCCCACAACTTAGGCCATCACTGGGCCCACTCACTCCCTCGTCCGCTATCCCCACCCCACCCCAGCCAACCTGAGACCAGGGCCCAGGCTCCAGTCTGGCAGGAGTCTCAGGGACTCTGTTTTAGAGCAGCCAGCTGACAGCTACTCCAGGCCACGGTGGTGCAGGGTCGGCACTCCCCCAGCCTGAGCCCAGAGAGGAAGGAAGTAGGAAGAGCCAGGGTCCTCCCCTAGGACCAGAGTGGGGCCTGTGCAGCCAGCGCAGCTGGGGTGGGGAGGGAGGCGACAGAGAGGCCCCGCCCCGTGGACATTCTCTCCACTGCTCTACGAAAATCCTTTTATTCAATAGTAAAAAATGGGTACAAGTAGGCCTGGGCTGTGACCACGACCTGCCCCCTAATACCCAATCCTGGGTTGGGGGGCCCTCAGAACTCCACTCCCGGAGACCCGACTCTGCTCTCACAGGCTGAGGACCCCCAACCTCAGTAAGAAGGAGAGCAGGAGGCCTGGAGGTGAGACCAAGGCTGGAGTTGGGGGGGGTGGGGCTGGTTTCCGTTCCCTTTGCCCATCCCGGCCAGATGTCGGCGTGGGCACTGAGTCTTGATCCTGGGCTGCATTAGGGACAGAGATGTTGGTGGCGGGGTGGGGTGAGGGATGAGGGGATATGGAGATGGGGAGGCTTGGCGCTGGGGGCCCCTAGATGGTGCTCGCCGACTTGGTGGAGCGTGCCTGGTGCAGCAGGAGGGCAAACGCGGCCAGGAGCATGGCGGCGAAGAGCAGGAGGAGGACGACCCAGGAGCTGAAGTCTGTGCCTTTGCGCAGCCCAGGCGGGTCAGCGGGGATCAGGTTGGTCAGGTTCAGCATGTAGCCAAGCGCCCAGCCGACCGCAGTGTCCCCGGCCTGCGGGCCAAAGGTACGGCCTGAGCTTCGGCGCAGCCAGGGCGGCCCCGCCCCTTCGCACCCCGGCCCGGGCGGCCCCGCCCCTCCACTCCCGAGTTCCCACCTTCTTCTGGAAGGTCACGCCTCCGAAGGAGCGCTCGTCGAAGCCGTATCCGCGGCTCAGCAGCTGCTGCACGAACATCGCCCCGGCACAGTAGTCGGGCAGGCGGGCTCGGTCGTCCGGCGCCCGAGCCTGCAGCTGGGATGCAAGTGGGAGACTCTAGGGCCAGCGACCACCCGGAGGTCTCTGCCCCACCAGACACAGAAAGGTAGTGCGGGGCTGGAGACGGCACTGCAGGTCCCAGAAAGAAGCAGGCGGGGCTCTCTCCTGGGGAGGAGCAGCGTGACCTCTGGATGGCAGCGGCGCGGTGCCTGTGAGGTTGAGGGCCAGGGAACAGCGGCATGGCCCCCGGGGAGCAGGGCTGCAGCGGGCCTGCAGAGATCAGGGGAGCAGAAGCTCCCGGCTTGCCCCCGAGTCCTGGGCTTGCCTCCTGAGCCCACTTCCCCAGCTCCCCAAGTCTGCCTGGGACTAGACACAGGGAGAGCAGGAGGAGCCTCACAGACACGCAAGTGTTTCTCCGGAATTCCCTCCTCCTCCGCGGGCCCAGACCCCTCCATCTTACTTCACAGGGGATCAGCACCGCTGCTTTCCACTCCTGACTCCCCAAGCCCTGCCTGTTCTACCTGCTGAGTCCGGGTCCTTCCACTTCTCCCCGGGTTGTCTGTTCTCCCCCACGCTCTCCCAGCCACATTCTCCCCTGCCCTGTCCACTCCAAGCTCCCTGCTGCCCCAGGGCCATTGCACTGGCTGTCTTCTCCACCCTCCAGATCCTGGATCTAGGGTCAGGCCTCAGAGAGGCTTCTGCAATCCCATCTCATCTGACTGCTGGGCTCCTGGCTGTAGCCTGGCCACTTTTCAAGTCTGATTGGCAGTGTATCCCCACACCCCTCTACTCACAGAGCAAAAGAAAGATCGGGAAGTCTGGCGCTGGCTGGCAGAAACCCCAGCCCCACCCTGCACAGTCCTGGTGGAGTGGGGGCAGGCCTCACCTCACTCCATGTCTGGTTGCAGAGGGTGACTACAGCCCCCTCTAGTTGCTGCAGAGTTGCCACGGGCAGCCCCATCACCGTTCTCAGGAAGTCCATCGTGTAGAAGAAAGCAGAGAAGGCCTGGAACGCGGGTACAGTCACACTGTGACCAGACCCCAGGCACCTCAGGGCACGGGCCCCCCACCTTCCTGTCCTCTGGACTCACGATAAACTTCCCAGCCACAGGGGGCTGGAAGACTCCGTTGAAGGAGCATCTGGAGAAGTGGCAGGAGGAGGAGTTAAAGAGCTGGGAGACGAGGCTGCGGCATAGGGCAGGGTCACTGCTGCCCGCCAGGCTGACCCTGGCGCTCCTGTTGAAGGCCTGGGGCCGCTGGGCAGCAGTACAGGGCGACTCGTAGACATCCCAGAGCATCACGTGAGTGGAATAGCCCCGTGGCCAGCAGGGGTGGGACCCGTGGGTCTGGGGAATGATGAGGGTGTGCGTCAGTCCCGCTCTGAGCGTTACCAGCCACCCCCACCCTAGGACCCTTGGAGGGCCTCCCCAGAGGACAGCATTTCTTCTGAACGCATGAGCTATCCATGGCTCCCCCTCACTTGCTGGACAAAACCCAAAGTGCTTGGCCAGGCAGTTCAGATCCTCTGAGAGCTGGCCCCAGCCCTCCTTACTCACCAGGTCCACCCCCAGCCTCTGGGTCTTTGCTTGTGCTGGATTCTTGCCCACCTGTCCTTCCAGCTAATCCAAGCACGACTTGGGTTCCTGGAGAAGCCCCGCTCTGGCCACTCTTCAGGCTCTGCTCTGGGCCCTTGGCCCCCATTTTCCCCGAGCCCTACTTCCAGGAGGACTCAGTAGAAGGTACCTGGAGCGCACGGGCTAGCAGCCTCCGCAGAACCTGGTCACGGCCGTAGCAGAGGAAGCTGTGAGTATACACTCGGTAGCGCTGGCCGTAGAGCCGGAGCTGAACCTCGTTGGCCGGATCCTCCGTGGGGCTGGTCGTCTCGAAGGTGATCTGTGTGGAGGCTCCCCCCAGGTCCATGGCCCCCAGCGTCCCCTTCCTTGGCCGGAACCACCGGCCCACCCAGCCGTACTGTGGGAAGTAGACGTTGGGGTCAGCCAGTGGGTGGGTGCCCACACCCCTGGCTCATCGGGCTGGCCACCGGGCCCACCTTGATGAAGTTTTCCAGCAAGTAGTTGGCGGTCACCCAGCCAAACACACCCTCATCCTGGCCTGAGAGGATGCGGGCACCGCGGAAGTCAAAGGGGTACTGGGTCAGCGTCTGCGTCACGGCAGCTAGCACATTGGCTGAAGCCTCTGGACTGGTCAGGCTGTGATACAGGGAGGACTTCAGAGTCTTCCCCAGGTGGCTGTGATCCTGCTGCTGGGGTGCTCAGCGTCTGCCCAGCCAGCTGAGGGGCCCCAGGGCTGCTGCTGGGGGTGTGCAGGGCCCACCCTGGGCTCAGGCTGCCGTGGTCCCTAGGGCCAGGAGGTCAGCGGACAGGGCAGGACACTCACTTGAGCAGGCGCATGCCTGCCGTGGCTCCCAGGTAGAGTGGCGTGCCCGCGTGTCTCTCCTTGGGCACGTCCCGAAGCGCCTGGTTCAGGCATTCCACAAGGCTCTGCCCGGCTCCAGAAGGGTTGTCAGCATAGCTAGAGATGCCTCCACCTGGAGGGAGCAGCAGGAGGGGCCTGGTGGGCAGCCTCTAGGTGGTCCACAGGCCAGCAGGACTGGGGGCGTTTGTGCTCCCAAGCCAGGTGGCAGCTGAGACCAAATTTCCCAGCTTAAATGCTCAGAGACGCCCGCTCAGAGATGAAAGGGCCGCCTGTGGGCCACCCACGGTCTGCGAGCTGCCACCTGCCCAGTGGGCATGCACACAGGTGCTTGGACAAAGCACTGGGTGTTGTCCACCCAGCCCGGCCTCCCCACGGGCCTGCCTGGGTGTGCCCACCAGCTCCTTGGGACCCCTCCTGCTCTACTGGGACGTAGAGCCAATCTTGGGCCAGGCAAGGCCCAAACCTTCCAGATGTTCCCTGGGGCTTCTTTTCTAGGAACTGTCCACAGCCCTTCCAAGGCCTAGGGATGCAGCCTCCCTCTGGGAGGTGGGGGGCTCCTGCAGCTCCTGCCTGGAGTGGCCCCCTGGCACCAAGCAGAGAGGTCTGCTGGCTCGAGTCTGCAGCAGCTGAGACCAGGGAGGGCTCCCGAGGCCCCACAGTGAGCGGGCATGCAGGTTGGGGGCGCCCAGCGCTCAGAGGGCTCTTACCTTGCGCGTCGCAGGAGCTGTGCTGGCCCACGATGCCTGTGTCATTCTCTTTGTCCGCCGGCCACTTGTAGATGAACATGGACGTGTGGGAAGAGCCCGCATCCAGGACGATGCCATACTGCGGGTGGGGTGGGGGTCAGCCTTAGGAGTGGGGCAGGGCGTGAAGCCATGCCCTGTGGCTCTCTCAGCTATCTGGCCCACCCTGCCCGACCCTGTGTCCAGACTGGAAGCTTCAGAATGAAGTTCTGAGGCTCCAAGAAGGCCAGGGACAACCGCTGGGACATGGCTTGGTGGGCAGAGATGGGGGTGGAGGTGGAGGGCCATCGGCCATGCCACCGCTGACTGCAGGAGCCTCCTGAGGGGCTCGAGCAGAGTCAGGGGTCGGGGGCCACCCTGGGAGCCCTGGCGGGGGGCCTGAGGTCCTCAGGCTGCAGCAAGAGCCCCTCAGACCGGCCCTTCCTTCCCACCCTCTGTCCTGTCTCTCTGATCTCTGTCCCATCTGAGGATGTGAAATAGAGGCCCCAGGGAAGCCAGGACCAAGGCTGATCACTGGCTAATGAGCAGAGGCCCCGTCCCTGGGCCTCAAGGGCAGGGCCAGGGGGCGCTGTTGTGCAGAGCTGCTGGAACACCGCAGGGGCCTTTCCTGCACGTCGGAAGATGATAGCACCCAGCTTGCCAGAGCCACTTTCCCCGCACCTGCCCCAGGGGCCTGCATTTCAGCAAGGGGAGCCTGCTGGGGAGCCTGCTGGAGTCCCTGTACCAGAGCCAGCCAACAGCCCGCCGGGCCCCACCCCAGCCGGGGGTCTCCCCTGGCAACAGCTCGTTCACCCTGAACCTGCATTCCCGGTGCCTGGGGCTCCAAGCACCCGCTGTCTACCCCGGGCACCAGACTGGCCCTCAGTGCAGTAGAGGGTTAAGGGAGCCCAGGCTCCCGGAGGTCGATTCTGGCGAGGGCGGGTGGGGGAATCAGGCCCAGTCCGCTCGAACTTTTTTTTAGGACCGGTCAGGGCTGCCCCCGCACCGTGAGAGCCAGCGGCGAGGTTGGGGAGGGGTCCCTGGGCCCAGCGCCTGTCGCACCCCATCCGGGCCAAACCCCAAGGGAGGCCGAGTGTGCTGGGGGCGCGGGCCCGGCCACGTCCCGGGCACCCTGGGGGTGCGGAGAGACTCCCCGTTGGCCGCTCTGAGACAGCTCCGCGGCGGGCGCAGCGACCAGAGATCCTGGCGTGTCGGCCTCCGGCACCGCGTCCCCCGGAAGCGCCGCTGCAGCGCCCTGGGCCGGGGCCGGAGCGCGGCTGAGGGGCCCGGACCCCACCCTGCTGGGCCGGCTGCGGAGCGCCCGGGGTCCCGGCTGGCACGCGGGCGCAGCCGAGCCCGGCTCGATCCAAGCCCCCCGCGGACTGCGCCGGGCTGCCCGGGAGCTCGAGCGTGCACCTTGAGGGCGGGCGGCTCCCGGATGTCGCGGGTGGGGACGCACAGCAGCAGGAGGCCGGCGAGGCCGGCGGCGGCCAGCAGCAGCGGTGGCAGCAGCGACAGCGCCTTCCCGGCCATGGGTGCGCAGGCGGGCCCGGCGTGCACGGAGCGGCGGCGGGGAGCCGGGAGGCCGAACGAGGTCGGGGGACCGCGGGGTTGGCACCCGGGGCGGGGACCGGTCCGCGGAGGCCACGCCCACGGCGGGACGGCCCGCCCACCTCCAGCCCGCCCCGAGCGCAGGTGAGAGTCTCGGTTGCTGAGTCACCCGCGCCGCCCCTCTCGGCGCCCCGGCCGCAGCCCAGGCACCCTGCTCACTGCCCCCTTTCCTCTTCCTGTCTGCTCTGCCCTAGAGTCATCCCTCCTGACCGGACCACCACCCCAACCTCTAAGAGCCTGCCACGCTGGGCCGCTGGGCACTCCAGCAGGACCCAGAGAATGCCCTGCCCTCTCTGGCCTTGGCCTGGGGTCCTCCTGGGCACGCTTGTTTGGAGGGTCGTTCTTCTGGAGAGCCGGCTATCCCCTGGCCTGATCCTGAAGGAAGGAGGTGGGCTCCCAGCTGGGTCCCTGCAGGGAAGGGCCGACCTGCCTGCGGTGCCCACCCAATCCTGGGCTCATGGCAGGGCACCGTGCCAGTCAAGCCCCAGCACGCTGTGCTGACCCAGGCTGGGCCTGCCTACCCTGGGGGTGCTGAGAGCTGAGAGTTGAGGGCCAAGCAGGGGGAAGCCAGACCTACTTCACAGGGTTCCAAGGAGACTGGTGAGGGTGCAGGCAGAGAGCAGAGCAGGGAGCCCACAGTCCCACGGAGCCTGGAGACAGGGAGCCCTGCTCAGGGGCCCGGGGCCCTGCCACCGCTCCCGCCCAGCACAGGGCCCTCGCCCAGGGGCCCAGAAGCCTGGACTGGGGAGGAGGGGCCTCTGCACAGGAGGCCTCATCCCGCTGAGGGGAGGGGGAGAGGGGCTGCAGGCCGGCCGGTGGGCACACTGGGGTGGACAGGTGCTCCACTGGCCGAAGCCCCAGCTCTGCCCCTGCGCCCCACGACATGTCCGGTCGCTATGCTTTGAATCCCTATGCCACCCTGCATGCCACCCTGGCCAAGAATCACCCCTTACCCGGGCCAAGGGCCACCCCACTTTGCGCAAAATGGGAATTCCCACAGCAGCGAACTATGTGGCAAGACCACCCTGGAGTGCCAGCAACAGGGCTGGGCGGGGAGGGGCCCAGAAGGACAGCCTTTGATGGGCACAGGGTCTGGGCAGTGCCACGGCCGGCTGGAACGGGACAGGACAGTCAGGATCGCCGGGCCAGCTGCCCAGGCTGAGGGGCTGGTGTCTCAGGCCCAGCAATGCAGCCTTGTTTCCAGCTCAGGACCCGGCGGGAGGGGTGGGAGCCCCGGGACCTCGCTTGGCCTCCCCAAACCTTCCTGGCTGGGGCCCAGCAGAGAGTCACTGGGTGCGGCCAACTCAGGGCTCCAGGCCCCGGTTTCCCGCCAGCTCCCCCCACCCCTCCCAGCCCAGGCCCTTTCTTCCACCCCGGAAGGTTCAGAGGAGGGAGAGGCCGGCAGTCTAGGCTGAAAAGGAAGAGACAAAGGCGGCCCAGAGGGAGCCTGGCAGACACTGGTGTGCCAGCCTGCCCCAGCCCCCCCCAGCCCTTGAGGCCCAAGTGGAGGGGGCGCAGGGACGCAGGCCTGGCCCCCGTGCTCATGCCAAGGGCCCAGACCAGGGAGAGCCAATGGGAGGAAGTGGGGGCATGGAACAGCCAGGGCAAGACAGGAACGGGAGTGAATTCCCCCCACCAGGGGCCGGTCGGAACTGCCTCTTGGCCCAGAGACATCCTTCGACCACGACCACCACCGGACTCTGGAAGGCGGGCTGGGGGGCATGCAACAGGGAGGCCCTGGCAGGGGCCCACTGGGCTGAAGGCGAGCCGGCCTCCTCCGGGAACCTCGGCGGAGGTGGGGCTCCAGATGTTCTGCACATGCTTGGCCCTGGCTCCAGGCAGAGGAATGTGGCTGCAGAGAGGTGCCAGGAGAGGCCCTGGGGGAGGGCCTGCAACCCACCCCCCTCGAAGGACCCAGACCTCCCAGGGAGGGGGTCCCAGAGGTCAAGGCCTCCACTGCCCCTGCCTCCATCTCCTAGTGGGAAGCCACCACATCCTGTGGCTGAAACTCCTCGCCACTCACTGTGCTCGAGAAGTCACTCAGCAGATGTTTGCCGGGATCCTTCTGAGGACCAGGCGCCCCAGACTGCATGCACAGTGAGCGAAGGCAGTGTGTGGGGAGGACCCGCCGCAGGTCCAGGGAGGGGTGCCTCGCAAGGCACTGCAGACACACAGCAGGTGCAGGCCCCGGGCCTCCGGAGGAGTCCTGTTCAGGGGGCTGGCGTATCACGAGCCCTGACCGCCTGACCCAACCGGACCTTTGTACTGGCGATGCCCTTGCTTTTGTTTATAGCTTTCCACCCCTCGATGCATCTCTAAATAATCTATTGTGCTGTTTTTCCTGTTTTTTTGGTTTTTTTTTGGACGTGCTGGAATGCTCTTCTGGAATTAGCTTCTCCCCCTGCCTTTGGATGTTTGAGATTCGTGATGCTGACACGTGAAGCTCTGTCTTCTGGTACGAGTGTCGCAAACCTCACATCTCATAGTGAGTGTGTTCGTGGTTCTGGCGTCAGGCTGCTTTCACTAAGATTGCTGCTACACACACTTGCACACGAGCCTTTCCCTGGGGAAGAGCTTAGGGGCCGGGGACCAGAGCACGTGTGCGTTCAGCGTCACCCGCCAACACACCCGGTTTACAGCAAGGTGGCGCCACCTGGTGACCTCAAGGGCACGCCACTGTTTTGGTTGCTATTCTGCAACTCTTGGATTTTTTTAAAAAAACACTATTTATTTGGCTGCGTCGGATCTCAGTTGCAGCATGTGAGACCGTCACTGTCTTGAGGGGTCTTCCACTGTGGCTCATGGACTCCGGTTGAAGCAAGCGGGCTTCAGGAGCTGCGGTCCATGGGCTTAGTTGCCCCAAGGCATGAGGGGTCTTTGTTCCCAAACCAGGGATCAAGCCTGTGTACCCAGCATCGCAGGGCAGATTCTTAAGCATTCAGCCACCAGGGCTCTCCAGGGAGGTCCCCCTGCAACTCTTGGATTTTTGAGACGCTGGTGAGAAAGAAATCTCTTTGAGCTTTTCATGCTGTTTCGTCAGTTAGTAGAGAAGTTGAGTCTTTCCTGCGTTCCGTGAAGCACCCGTTTGAATCTTGAGTTCGGTTTCCGGGGATGGTTGTCTTTTCCTTGCTGATTTGCACAGCTTGTATGTACACTCTGGCCATGAGTTCCTTGCAGTGAAATCATGGAAGCTCTTGACTGGTCCGACGTATCCGTTTTCTGCTCTGTCCTTTGCACCTTTGGGGCTTGTACGTGTAATCTGCCATGAGGCGTTTACCCACTGCTGGTGGATTGGTGTAATCCTGTTTAAAATTCCCTGTAGGGTCTGCTTTATTTCTGCGGCATTTGTTGTTATTTCTGTTTTTTTTTTAATTCCTAACATCATTTTATTTGTTTTATGTCTTTTATGCTTCACTAATCCAGGCAGACGTTTCTGCACTTTGTGAGTTTTCTCAGTCAAGTTTTTGCCCCTTTGTCGATGTTTCATATAATGCGTGTGAAAGCATGGTTCCCCAGCCAGGGATCAACCCACACTGGACGCACCAAGTCTTAACCCTGATACCGCCAGGGAGGTCCTTGGATGTTTGTTTTCTGTTTCACTAATTCCTGCTCAATCGTTATTATTTATACTCGGATATGCCATTGTGTGAGCAGGAGTTTTTGCGTCTCTCTCAGCTGTTGCCCAGCATCAAGAGAAGGGTCGGGTCCGTGTACATGCGTGCTAAGTCGCTTCAGTTGGGTCCAACTCTGTGACCCCATTAGCCCGCCAGGCTCCTCCGTCCATGGGATTCTCCAGGCAAGAATGCTGTGGTGGGTTGCCATGCTCTCCTCCAGGGCATCTTCCCAACCCAGGGATCGAACCCATGTCTGTTATGCCTCTGCAGTGGCCGGCGGGTTTTTACCACTAGTGCTGAAGGCAATGGCACCCCACTCCAGTACTCTTGCCTGGAAAATCCCATGGATGGAGGAGCCGGGAAGGCTGGAGTCCATGGGGTCACTGAGGGTCGGACACGACTGAGTGACTTCACTTTCATCTTTCACTTTCATGCATTGGAGAAGGAAATGTCAACCCACTCCAGTGTTCTTGCCTGGAGAATCCCAGGGACAGGGGAGCCTGGTGGGCTCCCGTCTATGGGGTCACACAGAGTCGGACACGACTGAAGTGACTTAGCAGCAGCAGCAGCTGCCTGGGAAGCCCTGCCAGGTACATATACACTCAACAAAAATATTTTAAACTGACGTGTTATAATTCCTGTCTTCTATATTCTTTGTATTGGATCTTTCTTCTTCCAGAATCTGAAGTTCAATGCTTAATTCATGCTTTACAAGCCTCTCTTCTTTCCTAATGTAAATGTCTAGATGTCTGTGTATGTTTCCCTCTGGTCTCTGCTCTCGTTGCATGCTGTTTTCATCTATTTTTTTTCCAGTTTCATTGCAATTTCTTATTTGACACATGAATTGCTTAGATATGGGTGGTTTTTAAATCTCTTTTTTCATGTTTTTTTCTTTTTTTTCTGGTTGTTTCCTTTTCTTTTGCTTTGTTTTGGATTTGTTTTTCTGAGGAAGTGTGTGTGTCTTAAAACCCAGAAGTCTGGGCTTTTAAAAATATATATATATTTATTTGGCTGCACTGGGTCTACACTGCGGCATGTGGGACCCAGTTCCCTGACCAGGGATTGAACCCCGGCCTCGTGGATTGGGAGCTTGGAGTCTTAGCCACTGGACAACCAGGGAAGTTCCTGGGCTTTTATCTAAGGTACCTGCATCGTGGTTACGTCACGTAGTCTGCTTGCAAGCAGTCTTCTGGTATCTGTCGGATTGGGTTTGGGGCCCGGTGTGTGGTCATAAAGAGATACGAATGTTCCTCGTGTGCTGGAGAAGAATGTGTGTTCTCCAGTTAGTGAACGCATTGGTCTGGATTTGTCCGCTACATCACCATTACCAATAACGTGCAAATCTGCTGTCAGTTATCAAGAGATATGTTAAGACTTCTCGCTGTGATGATGAGTTTGCTGGTTTTTCTTTACAGTTCTGACAAGTCTTGCTGTATACATATGTATAATATATACATGTATTTTATATATAAACATACGGTACAATAGCAAAAGGAGAGAGAAGAGGGCAGCAGAGGATGAGATGGCTGGATGGCATCACAGACTCAGTGGACATGAACGTGGGCAAACTCCAGGAGAAAGTGAGGGATGGGGAGGCCTGGCATGCTACCGTCCATGGGGTCACAGAGCCAGACACGACCTAGCAGCTGAACACCAGTAGCCAAACCAGGAAACCGACAGTGGTACCGTCCAAGGAGCTTACTTTATTTCACTGGTTTTCCTTGCACGCGTGCATGTGTGTGTAGCTCTCTGCAGTTTTATCCCACGTGGAGCCCTGTGTAACCACCGTGACAATTAGGAAACCCGACTGAACTGTCCCTGAGCGATCGCGGCACCAGCTCCAGCCGCCCCACGCCGCCCAGCCCTGTCCGTGTCGTTTCCCGGTCGGCATAGGGATGGGTCACACGTCACGTGTCCTTTTGAGTTTGGTTCTCCCGACCTGGCATCCCTTCCTCGAGGTTCGCCCATGTTGCTGCGTTAGCAGCAGTCCCTTCCTTCTCGTTGCTGACTTGAATCCTGTGGCGTGGTTGGAACAGTGTCCGAACAGACACCCACAGAAGGAAGGACATCTGAGCAGTGTCTAGCTGGGAGCGACGGCCAGTGAAGCTGCTGTGAATCATCTTGTACATGTTCCTGTCTGAAAACAAGTCTTTGTTCCTCTGGGAAAAACGCCCAGGAATGCCATCGCTGTGCATACGGTGTATTAGTCAGGGTGCACCCGAGAAAGGAAGGGAGCCAATAGGAATACATGTTTGGGGAGGGAAAGAGGGAGAGGGAGAGAAACAGATTTTTATTTTAAGGAACTAGCTCACGCAGTTGTGGGAGCCAGCAAGTCTGAAGTCTGCAAAGCTCGTCAGCAGGCTGGAACCCAGGAAGGCCCGATGTAGCAGCCTTGGGTGCAGAGGCAGCCCGCAGGCAGACCTCCTTCCTTTCAGGAGATTGCAGTCTTTTCTCTTAAGATCTTCGACTGATTGGACGAGGCCCACCCACGTTATGGAGGACAATCTGGTTAGCTCAGAGGTCACTGATGTAAAAGTGAGTCATGTCTGAAACATACCTTCACAGCAGCCTCTGTGTTGTAACCAAAGGATGGGGAATCATACCCAAGTCAAGCTGACACGTGAAATTAGCCATCACATGTGATTTTAGCTTTGAAAGGAACGACCAAGTTATTCTCCGGAGCGGCTGCGTCACTGGACACGCCGGCCAGTAATGTGTGAGTGGCCGTCTCCCCACGTGCTCGCCCGCAGGTGGTGTCTCCAGCTCCTCACTTTAGCCTCTCTGATTGGGGCGTGTCCATTCTCACTGTACTTTTAATTTGCATTTTTCTAACGGCTAATAATGTTGAACATTTTTTCGCATGCTTATCCGCTATCTGTGTGTCTTCCTCAGTGAAATGTCTGCCTATCTTTGTGAGTTATATTTTACAGTTGGGTGAGTACAACTTTAGGGTTGCTGTATCTTCCTGGTAAATTAAACTTTTTGAGATTGTTACTCTCTTCAATGTTATTAACATCTCTTGCCTTAAAATCTATTTTGTTTTAGATTAATACAACTGCTTGAGTTTTTTGTTTTTGTTTTTTTGGTATCATTATATTTCAGGTGTGTCTCTTAAAACAGCTTATATCTGAATTTCTAAAAACCCAATCTGATAACTCACCAGAGTTAATCTTTCACATATACTGTGAATAGTAATATACTTCTTTGACCTTATGTGTTTTCTGATTTTTACATTTTTTCTTCTAGATTTGAATTTCTTTCCCCTTTTCTCCTCCATTTCCCTGTCCCTCCCTTTTTTTGAAAGTTTTACTCTTAGCTATTATCTTACCTGGTTCTCCCAGTTATTGTAACTTGCAAACTTAGTAAAATAAACCCAGTTGGTGTCTTTTCCCACCTTGTGAACAATTATACTTGAGAATGCCTCAGCTCCCCCATTTCTGCCATCGTGACATTTGGGTTCTACTCCACTTCCCCAGAGCTCAGCACCCTCATCCTCATTAGGATCACTGTCACAGCAGACAGAAAGGGAGGAGGCCCGCTGACAGTGTGTGGACGCGCCATCTCTGGAGTGAGTCCTCCCTGGTCACTCAGCATGGCAGAAGGCTGCAGTCCCGAGGACCGCCTCTGCCGCAGCCTCATGCAATTCCAGGCCAACGCCACAGCTCCTAACCCACAGAAATGGCAAGAAAATGTGTTGCTTGCTCCGTGGTAAAGAACCCACCTGCTAATGCAGGAGCCGTGGGTTCAATCCCTGGGTCGAGAAGTTCCCTTGGAGGGGGAAATGGCACTCCAGTACTCTTGCCTGGAGAATCCCATGGACAGAGGAGCCTAGCAGGCTATTACATACAGTCTGTGGGGTCGCAAAGACTTGGACACGACTAAGCGACTGAGCTGTGTACATAAGCCACTAAGTTGTGGGTTTTAAAAATAGCAACTTTGCTGCACGTGGGATCTTTCCGTTGTGGCATGTGAGATCTAGTCCCCTGACCAGGGATTGAAGCCGGCGCCTCGCACTGGGAGCATGGAGTCTTGGCCACTGGATCACCAGGGGAGCCCCTATCCTCACTCTTGAAAGAGTGTCTGCAGGTGTAAGCATCTAGATTAATAATGACATCATCTCAGCTACTGATGGCTTTTCAGTCTCTGGACTTTGATGTCACTGTGGTATCTCCTTTGAGGGTAACTGGCTTTGTCTCTGGATGCTTTTACCATCTTGCAAGAGAAAATGTCATTTTTCTAATTCATCTTGCCTGGGATCCACTGGGATTCCTGGACGTAGACTGGTTTCTTAAGATGATTCTGGAAAAATTTAAGCCATTTTAACTTAGTATATTGTTCCTCCTCCCCATCCTTTCAGGAAATATAATCAAACAGCCCTCCACCTCTTAAGACGCTTCTCTCATAGTTCCTGACTCTCTAAGTGAATGGTCCTCAAATCGTCCCCTAAGCTCTGTTTCAATTCATAAAGTCTTTCAGCTGTGCTGAGATTTTCCACATCAAGCCCAGTCAAGTTTTAAATTTTATTTTCAAATTTCTAGTTCTATTAGATCCATTTTATTGGCCACTTTTATAGAGTCAAGGTTGACACTTTTAATGGAATAAGAAACTATAGATGATTCCGTGTTTGTGTTTTCAAGCATCTTTTATTTTTCCAGCTACACGAAACATCGGCATCTTCTCTGACCGTCCCGGTATCTGAAATGGCCACAGAATCTGTTTTCTCCTGGCTCAGTGGCTCCTTCCCCTGTGAGCAGGTTTTAAACTGGAGACACTGCCTGTCCTTGGCACTTGGTCCACAGGGAATCGCGAGGCCTGGTGGAGCCGCACCGCTCTGGCACAGATGCTCAGCCAAGGGTGGCCTCGCCCGCCCACTCCCAGCGCTGGTGTCACACTGAGTGTTGCTGGCATCTAGTGGACAGACGCTGCTACACCTCCTCCAGGGCACGGGCAGGCCCCAAGACCACCCCGCCCCCGGCGCTGCCCCTGTGTGGCTCACACTCGCTGCTCTGGAAAGGCTGTTTTGCTTCTGCCAGCCACCTGGGCTCGCCAGCTTGCGGGCACTCACAGCTCTCCCCTTGGGGTCTCCAGGGCGGCACAGGCTGCCTCAGTGCAGGCTGCAAATAAGGAGGGCATGTCTTCCGTCCTTCGTGGATGGCCAGCGTCATCACTAGGGGCCTCTCTGCAAGTCACGTCCTGCGTGGAAGGCCAGCATCATCACTAAAGGCCTCTCTGCAAGTCACAGGTTTCTCCCACTCACCCTGCAACTGAAGGGACCGCCTGCAGTTGGTGGTACCCCTGGGGTGAACACCGAGCTCTCAGCAGGGACGCAGAGCTCCTCAGGGCAAAGGCTGCCACCTCTGCTGTTCCAGCCCTCGCAGGCTCAGGCAGGGCTGGGCAGGAGCAGATCAGGTGAAGCGGGGGAGGGAGCTCCCCAGAACCCAGAGCTGGGATGGCCCCCGGCCTGGTGGAGTCACGCGGGTGGAGGAAGGATTCAGAGCTGGGGAGGGCTGTTTTCAGTTCTGGAATTAAGCAGACTCCTACTGAGGGGCTCAGGGCCTGAGCTGGTGCGGGGGCTCTGGTCAAGGGCTGGCAGAGGGGGACGACCAGGGGAAACCAGGAGAGGGGCAGCCTCTGGGTGGTCCTGGTGGGCCCTGGTCCAGTCACCGCATGGCTCAGATGCTGGAGACCTGGTGCCGCCCTTTGGGTCCAGCTCCCCTTCTGCCTCACATCCCAGGGAACCTGCCCAGGTCAACGTCAAGTAGCCTGCATGCCGGACCTGAGACAACCACCTTCCTCCACTGGCTGCCGGTGTGGGGAGGGCTCCAGCTGGCACAGGCAGAGCTGGGCCCCGTGGGCGCAGCACCCCGGACCCTGCTCTCTGGGCAGGCTGCCACCCCCAGGCAAGTGAGGCTGTGCACAGTCAGCCCTCAGATCCTGGCTCTGTAAGTGCCCGACCACACGGCCTGCCTGCCAAGCCTGGATGCCCTCAGCTCCAGGGGAGGGCCCTGGGGGTGCTCGGAGCCCCTGCCAGGGTGGCTACAGGCCAGCTGAGCAGGTGGTCTCCCTGAGAGCGGGCCGGGCGTGGGGGCACAGGCAACAAACGGCCCCGGCCGGACCCGCTGCCAGGCTGTTCCTGAGTCCTTCAGGCCCACATTCCTCGGACCCAGACCCAGGCCCGTCATTCCCTGGGAAGCACGCATCTGGTGGGGGTGCTGCTAAGGCTGCTGGGTCTCCAGGACTTCCTGGGGCACGCCAGAGGGTACCACCACCCTGAGGACAGGGCACTGCCCACGGAGGGCACCCTACGCCACGCTGGTGCCCTGGCCTGGCTACTCGGCAGGCCCAAGAAGGGGTACTGTTTGCTCAGTGGAGTCCGGGCCAGCGGGGTGACCGCCAGCCTGTTCGCCTAGCGTCTAAGGTCTGTGAGGAAGAGAAAGCAGACCAGCTCTGGCTCAGGCAGGAATCCAGTGAACCCTGAACACTGTGCCCTGGGCTCCCCTGGAACTGGACTCAGGAGAAGCCCCTGGACTCCTGGCTGAGGTCGGACCCCTAGTCCTGAGGAAGGAAATGTGTCCGTGGACCCTCGGGGCCAATCACCACTGGGTCTGAGGTGTCCCACCCCAGGGCCACCTACTCCGGGCCCCATCTGAGACACCCAAATGCAGGCTCCAAGGCCAGTTAGCAGCGCAGGGTGAGCAGGACCGCGGACTGGAGAGGCGGAGGGTACACAGGCCAGCAGAACACGGGAGTAGGCCCACAGCTGCTGAGGGCGGCATCCCCTCCCTGACAGCGGCTCCAGGCTGGGCGCCGGCAAGACGGCGTCTCCCACTCAGCCAGCCCCGAAGACCAGACCAGAAGGGAGGAGGGAGGCGATGTCCAGGCAGGTGTCCAGGCACCTCTGCCTCAGAGGGGGGCCAAGGGAGTGCCCCCCTGCCCAGAGCTGAGAGACTGGCCAGGCGGCAAGGTCCCATGTCTGTGCCCGGGGCTGGCTACATGAAGGTGGAGTCCAGGGGCCCGGCGTCCTGCTGGCTGAGGGCTCGGGCCTCAAACAGCTGCTTGATGAGGGCAGACTTCTCCTGCTCCAGCTGTGTGATCCGCTCACTCTTGTCGGTCACCTCCTGGGGAGGTGGAAGGGCGGTCAGGGCCTGGCCAGGGCCCCCCAGCCCCTGCTGGCACCCCGGACCGCATCCCGCCTCCAACCCCTGCCCGCACCCCGCCCGCAGCCCCCGCCCACCTGGGTCAGGAGCCGGTTCTGCTCCTTCAGCATGAGGATGGTCTGCTGCTGCCAGTTGGGGGCCGAGGGTGACACAGGGCCAGGGGGCCCCGAGGAGGACGAGGGCAGAGCCTACAGGGGGGCACAGTTAGGCAGGCCTGGCACAGCCTCTAGGATGAGGGTGAGGGTAGCACGAGCTGGTCTGGGAGGCACTCACCCTGGTAGCACAGGCCGCAGCCAGAAGCTCCCCCAGGCACCGGGCCACCTCCTGCACCTTGGGCAGCAGCTGCCCCAGCAGGCGGGGGCTGCCCTCAGCCCCGAGGTCCTGGAGGAGAGCACGGAGGGGCGGTCAGGGAGCAGGGCCAGCCCAGGGGTGCAGGGGGGCCCTATGGGCAGGGAGCCCAGGAGTGTCACAGGTGGAGAGTATCATGGCAGGGAAGGGTGACCCAGCACTCTGGGTAGAGGGGCACCCACTGTCCTCTGCCCACCTGGGCAGGGGATCACTGTGGGGGGAGGGTCGCTGTGCCCGGGGGTGGGGGTGAAGACGGGCCCAGGGAGCAGCGTCACTCACCGAGCTGGCCCTGCTCTGGCCCAGGCGGTGCTGGCGCTCCTGCAGGCGCTGCAGCTGCTGCTGGTACCACTCCCGGCCCCGTGCCATCATCTCCAGACCCTGCAGCAGCACTTCCTGCTCCTGCTGCAGCTCCCTCATCTGCTTCAGCTGCCGCACACGGGCACACGCTGCGTCACCCACGGGCACGTGCCATGCTGCACACAGGCACGCAGCAGGACAGGATGGCCTGCACCTGCCTGTGCCTGGAACTCATACTGGCCCACACGCACACACCCGAGTACAACCCCCTGCTCAACACACCTCCTTGCACACCTGCACTCACACACCCCGGTACCAACAGGAGCCCTTGTGCGCCTCCGCACTGGGAACACAGCCCCGCTCCTCCTCCCGGGACTGGGGGCAGTCTTGGCCTTCCTTAGCCTCTCCACACAGGGTTCCCAAGGGAATCTTCCCCCCTTTATGGCATGTGGTCATTCTCAGCGGGTGGGCCAGCCTGACATGCCAGGGAAGCAGGTAGGGGCCAGTGCAGTGCCGGGGAGGGGCTGACCAAAGGACTTCTTGACCTGACCGTGGGCCAGCTCCCAAGTGGGTTCAAACCAGGATAGGAACTGAGGTTTAGAACCGCCGATGTTCCTGCCACAGGGTCCCCTCCCAGGCAGAGGAATGGTCCAGGAAACCACATGTGTGGGGGCCAAGTCCAAACCCAGGCAAGATGGTAGCGCCCCCGGGCCCCTACTCACCAGGGCGCAGTCCACGCCGTTGGTGATGGTGTGCCTCCGCCGTTCCCCTCGGGCACGGGGCCCCCAGTGGGCGGCCCCCGTGCCGAGTTCCTGGGCCCTGCAGGTCACTGCTCCTGTAGCAGAGAAGTGAGAGCCTGGCTCACTTCCCGTGAGGCAAGCTTGACTCCCCCAAACCCCCAAAGATCCATCCCAGACCCACCCCCCAACCAATCCCGGCTGCACAAAGCCAGGTGCCCAGGCCTGCATGCCTCTGGGATCCTCAGCAATCCAGAGCCTCCCTGGGCCACACCCTGCTGGGGCCTGGCTGGAGCCTGGTCCTCTCTCACCCCTCACAAGCTGCCCTCACACCTGCCTTGCAGACAGCCGTGCGGCCACTGAGGCACAGGTCTGCACTCGCACCGCCTGTGCAAGCTCCTGGAGGGCAGGGGGCTCCATCTCATTCAGCTCTGCACACCCAGGGCCCATACCTCAAGGGCTCAAAGGCTGCTGGACTCGGAGCCAGCAAGGTGACCTCTGGCCTCCACTCCTCTCTCCTTGTCCGCCTGGCCCTTTAAGGGTGACTGGGGCTTCCCAGGTGGTGCTGGTGGTAAAGAACTCGCCAGCCAATGCAAGAGACACAAAAAGACTCGGTTCAATTCCTGGGTCGGGAAGATCCCCTGGAGGAGGCCATGGCAACCCATTCCAGTATTCTTGCCTGGAGAACTCCAGGGACAGAGGAGCCCTGCGGGCTACAGTCCATGGGGCTGCAAAGAGTCAGACATGCCTGAACCGACTTAGCACACACGGAGTTCAAGCAGGAGGAATGTAGGGCTTAGGTAGCAGAGCCCAGCGTTCTCCCAGGAAGGAGACTGCAGCACGATCCCTGCATACCTGCACCAGTGGAGCCCCAGCAGTAACTCCTACGCATACATGGCCACCCGCAGAGTTGGCGTGGGGCCAGAAAGCCAGGTGCTTCCCTGGGCGGGCCTCCTGGAGGGCCACCAGCTTCCCTGGAGGACAGGGAAGGCAAGCAGGGCTGCCCATGAGGGGGGAGTGGGTGCAGGTGAAGAGGGCGCCCTCCCTGGGCTCCCAAGCCCTATGCCCTGCCTGGCATGGCAGTGGGCAGGTGATGCAAGAAGCAGGCACAGGTATGTCTGACAGGGACACTTCCAGAGGGCTGGGACCAGGTGGCCATGTGGGCCACCGGCTAGCTGTAGTAGACCAGCTCCAACCAGCCAGCCTGGCAGACCGGCTCCAGGCAGGCTGAGTTCACGTTCCAACCTGCCGAGCCGCGCTCCAGGCAGAGAAGGCACAGCAGAGGGGTGCTGGGGCACCCTGGAACACCTGGGCTGGTCTGCACCAGAGCTTTGCAGGGTGGCCCAGGGCCCCCAGATGACAGCAGGCTGGAGGCCCAGCAGGCAGAGGCATCCCTGACCCCACGCCACCCCATCCGAGTGGGATCTAGCAGCCTGTACCTACGGGGCTCAGGCCAGCCTGGGGTGCATGCTGAACCCCAACAGGAAACAGGAAGGAGGGCCTGGACGGCGGGGAGGGCTTGGGGGGCTGTGAACGTGGGGCACCTTCCTCTTCCTGGGGTGCTAAGGGTTCTCAGACCTCCAAGTTTTGCACCCAAACAGTATGTAATGAGCCCCGTCTGGGCCTCCGCTGGTAAAAGGTGACAGTGGACGCCGGAACTGGACCTCAGAGGACCGCAGTGAAGGACCTGGTGCGATGACGGGCCTGAGGCTGCAAACCCCAGTCCCACGGCCAATTCCCAACCGCATGCAATCACGCGGACAGCACCGGGCCCGCACTAGGGCCGCACGCCCAGAAGCCCGCTTCCCCTTCACACCCGGGGGGGACGTGGAGACCGGGCAGCGAGGAGCCTGGATGCAGGAGCCCCCAGCTGAGGGTCTGATGAGCTCGACAGGGAGGCGGGGGCCACCGCAGCTCCAGCTGGCAGTCATGGAGTTGGGGAATATGTCTGAGCCTGGGCAGGGGGTCCAGCAAGGCTGGCAGAGCGGTGGGCAGCATAGAAACGGCCACAGCTGCCCAGCGGAGGGCCTGCACCTGCACAGGCTGAATGGCCCGAGGGGGCCCCGCCCCCTCCCCGGATAATGCCAGTCTTGTTCCCAGGGCAGGCTCTCTGGGGGATAAACAGGAGACCATTCAGTCATGCCCTGTCCCTGCCAACTGGACCGGAAGCTGGGCCATCCCCAGGGGCTGTGGTTGATCCCGCCCAGGTGTCAGAGGCGCCAAGGCTCCAGGCCTGGAAGATTCGGCTGGAGACCCTCCACTCTCTGCCCTTTCTGGGGCCAGGTTCTCCTGCACCACGCCTGGCAGCTCCACCCTGCCCTCAAGGGGGCGGTCCGCCCAGGTCTCTCCGCCGAGCTGCTAGACCGAGAAGGACCCAAGGAGGCAGCAAAGGCCCTTCACAGTCTGGGGACCCTCCCTTGGCACCAGTGAGAATTGCCTCTGCCTGAGTCACCAGATGAACCCAAGGGCCCGGGTGTCCCCAGGTGTGGGCAAGTACTGAGGTGGAGAGCCCTCAGACCAAAACGGCTCCCCGCTCGGGTTTAGCTCGGAGTGGGCTCCTGATGGGGTCTGCGGGGGCTCCAAGCAGCTCCTTGGCAGGGTCCCCGAGCACCCGAAGCGCGGAGGAACTTCTTTTCCCTGCAGGCAGCGGGGTGACGCCAGCGGGGAGCTCCGGGCGGGCCCAGGGGCCGCCCCGCACTCACCCGTGTCCTTGCTCGGGCTCCGCTCCAGCGCCGCGCCCCGGGGCCGCTCGGGCTCCGCCGGACCGGCCGCCGCCTCCGCCGGGCCGCACGGCTTCTCCAGGTTCCGACTCGCGACGCCGGGGGCAGCCGGCGCGGGGCGCGCGCCCAGGGGCAGGGGCTTCCTCTCCAGGACGGTCCGCGGCTCGTCGGCCGGCGCGAACACCAGGCGCGAGGGCGGCGGCTGGCCCCCGGGCCGCGCCGAGCAGCCTTCCCGGGCCGGGTCGCGTGCGGGGCCCCGCGTGCCGCCGTCGGCGCTCGGCAGCGCGGTGCGCAGGCCGGCCACGAAGCGCTCGAAGGTTAAGTAGCCGCTGGCTGGGGCCACCTGGCGCAGGCCCTCGAGCACGCCGCGGGGCAGCTCGCGCGCGTCGGCGCCCCGCCAGCGGGACTCGATCTCCCGCAAGTGCACGAGGCCGCGCCGCCGGTCGTCCAAGATGTCGAAGAGCGTGCGCAAGCTCTGCAGAAAGGCGCGCGGCAGCCCCTCCGTGCCGGGCGCGGGAGGCGGCCCGCCGCCCGGCTCGGCCATGGCGGCTCCGGCCATGGGCGCCCGTCCGCAGCACTCGGCCTCAAGCCGCCCCGGTTCGGTCCCTGCGCAGTCCGACAGCGGGCCCGGCGGCGCGCGACCCACCCCGACAATAGCGGCGACTTTTTGAATGGGCCTCCCCGTGGCGTCAACGCTCATTAGCATTCGCGGTGGCCATTGGCCGAGGCTAGCTCGTCTCCTCTCTGATTGGCTGAGAGGCCGGCAGCCCGGTTTGATTTTCGGATGCAGAGGCCGGTGGCTCGCGCGCTCCCGCCGTGCCCAGAGGGCCTGGGGGCGAGCGGAGGCGCCCGGCGGGTAGGGGGCGGGGTCCCCCAAGTCCGCCTCCCTCTCGAGCTTGCGGATGGGGGCGGGACCCCCGAGCGCCCCCGTAGATTTCCCCTGCCCAACTACTCCGGCTGCTCCCTCCGCGGTCCTGACCTCGCTGGCTCTGGCCGCCCAGCCCACCTTCCGGAGGGCGGGGCCCGGGGCCGGCGGTAACCTGTTCCCAGGTCGCCTCCCGGGATAAGGAGAAGAGCAGCCCTCCAGGGACCCCCCTTCCCCCTCGAGCTGCCCCGCGCGCTCTTCGCTGAGTGTCCCTCGGCGCAGCCCTGGGGCTTCTTTCTCTTGCGCCAGGCGGGCCCCAAGGGGATTGTGGGCTCCAGCCAGCTGGGCGCTTCCGCTCACAGAAATCTCTCTGTCCCCACCGCTGCTCGCTCCTCCGCCGGTCCCTCGGGAAAGCCTGGCCTTTCCTGCCGGCCGCAGGACAAAGCCACTTTTCCTGTGTCCCCAGATTGCCGTGTGCTCACAAGGTCCTTCTGCTCCGGCCCCTTCCTCTGGCTGGACACCTCCTCCAGCTGCAACCAGGGCACTCATGGCCTCCTGAAGCCAGCTAGGCAGGCCTGTGCACCCCCTCCCACCCCTGCCCACTGCCCCTGCTTCATTCCCTGGTCACTCTGTCTGGTCAGTCTGGGAGGGGCTCATCTCAGGCCCACTGATGGGACCTTCCCCAAATCAGGGAAGGACCCGAGATACTGTCTGCTTGGGATCCTGCCTTCCCCATAGCCTGCCCTGAGGTCTTGCCCTGATCCCTTTCCTCCACTGATGGTCTTCTCCATGTAACTGATACCCCACTTTGCCACTGAGCAGAGCAGATGAGTTATCTGCTGCTTTAGAAGAAGACTGTTCACCTTGGGGGGTAAAAGAACAAAGAGTTGACGACCACCTCCTCCAGACAGGCTCTTGATGTGGCGATGGGCTCCACACTCTGGCTGGCCTGCCTACCTGTGCCTCTGTGTCCTTGGGCCACAGGCACTGGTTTGAGTCTCAAGCTGTTGTAAGGGCAGCTGCCCTGGCCAGGGAGTGTCCTGGGTCCACTTCTCTCCTGGGGTTATCCCTCAAAGTGAGGACTCTTTTATGGTGAGGAACTTGGGGGGTACCTAGAAAGCTGTGAGCCTAGAGTCACCCCATGGAGACTGGTCTGTCCCTGCCTTCCCCTTTAGTGGCAGGACCAGCCAACGTCCCCAGAGGCATTCAGGTCTTTTGTCCTGCAGTTCGTCTCCCCTTCCTTCTCTGCTTCCAGCAACCATCCCCTACCCCAGTCCCCTATGCTTAGGGTACTGGTGTTCCTTCACCTCTGAGTCTTTGCACTTGGGGGCTCTCCTACCAGGAACACCCTTCCTCTGTGCTCCTGGCTGAGCCCTGTGCTCTTCTGGTCCACAGTGGTGCTCAGTGGAAACCTTCCTGGAGGTTGCAGCGGAAAGAGCATCTTTGGGTGGGACGCTGAACCACGGCGAGGTCTGTGGGAGGGGGCGGCCTGGGGGCAGCTCTGTGGGGTTAGGGTGGGTGTGGAGGCCGGCGTCTGGCAGCAAGCAAAGCTGCTGCCTCTCAGACGTCATGCCCAGCGGGACCCAGGCTAGGCCACGGCCCTTGTGAGCCTGAGCCCACTGTGCCAAGGAAGCAAAGGCCCCTCAGGGCTTCTAGAGCCATGGGGAAGGTGGGCCCTGCCGGCCCCTGGTCCATGGGTGTTCCGATGGCCCCTCACTAGGCACTGGAGAAAGTTATGGAGAAGCTAGAGTCAGTGCCAGCTCTGGTCGTGGGACTAAGGCGTGGTCCCCATGTCTTTCTGATCCTGAACTCTGATCGCTTCCTCCTTCCGCTTTCCAACCTGCCCAACACCTTCCCACCTGTAACTGTCAGGTTGGCTGTCACCCTGGTGGGGGATGGGGGAGGCTTCCCAGAGGCCCAGGCCAGGCAGATCCTCTGCGGCCTTTAAACTTTTGAGGTACCCACCCTAGTTGTAATTTTCTCTGCGACAGCCAGGAGCTCTTTGGAGCAGGCAGGGGCACTGGCCACGCTGTCCTCTGCCGCCCCTGGCAGGTGGCCCAAGAAGCTGTCACCCACCTGTGCCTCCTAGGTATCCCCGTTTGTCAGTGCCCCCTCTGCCCAGGTGGGCCGGCCCCCCTACTCTTGGCCCTTCAGGTGCCTCCGGCTACATGGTCTCAATTGTCCAAATCCTTCTGACCTCAACTGAGTCCCAACCTCCCACGCACACTGTCCACTTGGAGTGCCTGTCACAGACCTCCCTTCAGGGCCACAGACTGATAGAGTGGACCAGCCCCTCATGCAGCGTGCGCGCCCACACAGCCGTCAGGCCCAGTCCCTGTGCTGGACCTGGGGCCCAACACGATCGTTCCGTTAACACGCGTTGGCTGAGTGTCCACTGCGTGCTGGTCATGGGTCACGTGATGGCCCACAGCAGTGAACCAGACAACATCCAGCTCTCAGGGGGTTCAGTTCCCACGGGGAAGCCAGGCAGGGGAGGGTGCAGAAAGGCAAGGAGGGACAGAAAAGGATAGAAGGGTCTCCCCAAGTGTGACTTGTGAGCAGAGATCTGGCAAAGTGGAGCAGGAAGTCCTCCAACTTTCTGAAAACAAGCCATTCAGGTGCAAAGGCCCTGAGGCAGGCACACGTCTTTCAGGTCCCGAGCAAGCGCAGGGGACCCCCGAGAGGCTGTTAAGCTCTGCCTCCCAACCCAGGAAGGGCACTTGGAAGGGGTGGGGCTTGCGCCTTAACAGGCCTTCGCGGGACAGGCTGGAGGAGGTTTTTCTTTTCTTTCTTTCTTTCTTTGTCTCCCTCCCACCGGGTCTTAGTTGCGGCACGCAGGATCTTTCGTTGTGGCATGTGGGATGGTACAAGAGGCAGTGACCAAAACCATCCCCAAAGAAAAAGAAATGCAAGAAGGCAGAGTGGTTGTTTGAGGAGGCTTTACAAATAGCTGAGGAAAGAAGAGAAGTGAAAGGCAAGGGAGAAAGGGAAAAATATACCCAACTGAATGCAGAGTTCCAGAGAATAGCAAGGAGAGATAAGAAGGCCTTCTTAAATGAACAATGCAAAGAAATAGAGGAAAACAACAAATTGGGAAAGACTAAAGATCTCTTCAATAAAACTGGAGATGGCAGGAAAACATTTCATACAAGGATGGCCACAGTAAAGGAAAAAATAGTAAGTACCTAAGAGAAGCAGGAAAGATTAAGAAGTGGCAAGAATACACTGAAGAACTGTAAGCTGGAAAACCATGATGGCATGCTCACTTCCCTAGAGCCAGACACCCTGGAGTGTGAAGTCAAATGAGACTTCAGAAGCATTACCATGAATAAAGCTAGTGGAGGTGACGGAATTCCAGCTGAGATATTTGAAGTCCTAAAAGATGATGCTGTTAGCGTGCTGCACTCAATATGTCAGCAAATTTGGAAAATCAGCAGTGGCCACAGGACTGGAAAAGGTAAGTGTTTATTCCAGTCTCAGAGAAGGGCAATGCCAAAGAATGTTCAAACTACCACACAATTGCACTCATCTCACATGCTAGCCAGGTAAAATCCTTCAAACTAGATGTCAGCAGTATGTGAACCGAAAACTTCCAGATGTATAAGCTGGATTTCGAAGAGGCAAAGGAACCAGAGATCAAATTACCAGCATTCATTTGATCATGGAGAAAGCAAGGAAATTCCAGAAAAACATCTACTTGTGTTTCATTGACTGTGCTAAAGCCTTTGTGTGGATCACAACAAATTGTGGAACATTCTTAAAGAGATGGGCATAGCAGAACACCTTACTTGTATCCTCAGAAACCTGTATGCAGGTCAAGAAGCAACAGTTAGGGCTTCCTTGATGGCTCAGTGGTAAAGAATCAGGCTGCCGATACAGGAGACTCTGGTTCCATCCCTGCTCTATGAAGATCCCACATGCTGCAGGGCCACTAAACTCGTGCACCACGACTGAGCCTGAGCCCCAGAGCCTGGAAGCTGCAACTGTTGAAGCCCAAGCGCCCTAAAGCCCGTGCTCTGCAAGAAAAGCCACCACAACGAGAAGCTCATGCGTGGCAACTGGAAAGTGGACCCTGCTCTCTGAACCTAGAGAAAAGCCTGTGCAGCAATAAAGACCCAGCACACCCAAAAGTAAATAAATAAAATTATTTAAAATAAAAGAAAAGGAAGAAGAAGCAACAGTTAGAACCAGACATGGAACAACTGACTGATTCAAAATTGGGAAAGGAATACAGCAAGGCTATATATATATCGTCACCCTGCTTATTTAACTTAAATGCAGAGTACATCATGGGAAGTGCTGCACTGGATGAATCACAAGCTGGAATCAAGGTTGCCAGGAGAAATCAACAACCTCAGATATGTGGATGATACCATGCTAATGGCAGAAAGTGAAGAGAAACTAAAGAGCCTCTTGATGAAGGTGAAAGAGGAGAGTGAAAAAGCTGGCATGAAACTCAACATTAAAAAGCAGCAACAACAACCAAGGCCATGGCATCCAGTCCCATCACTTCATGGCAAATAGAAGGGGAAGAGTGGAAGCAGTGACAGATTGTCTTTTCTTGGACTCCAAAATCACTGGGGATGGTGACTGCAGCCATGAAATTAAAAGACGTTTGCTCCTTGGAAGGAAAGCTATGACAAACCTAGACAGCATATTAAAAAGCAGAGACATCACTTTGCTGACAAAGGTCCATACAGTCAAAGCGATAATAGTTATGTATGGATGCGAGAGTTGGACCATAAAGAAGGTTGAGAGCAGAAAAAAATGATGCTTTCGAACTGTGGTGTTGGAGAAGACTGTTGAGAGTCCCTTCGACTGCAAGGAGATCAAACCAGTCCATCCTAAAGGAAATCAACCCTGAATATTCATGGAAAGGACTGACGCTGAAGCTGAATCTCCAATACTTTGGCCAACTCATTGGAAAAGACCCTGATGCTAGGAAAGATGGAAGGCAGGAGGAGAATATGGTGGCAGAGGATGAGATGGTTGGATAGTATCATGGACTCAATGGACGTGAATTTGAGCAAACTCCAGGAGACAGTGGCGGACAGAGGAGCCTAGCATGCTGCAGTCCGTGGGGTCACTGACAGACACGACTGATGACTGAACAATAACAACAATCTGGGATCTTTAATTGGAGCCTGTGGGATCTTAGTTCCCTGCCCAGGGATTGAACTCAACCTCCCTGCATCAGGAGATAAAAGTCTTAGTCTCTGGACCACCAGGGAAGTCCCAGAGATCTTTTCATTTCGGGTCCTAAAGCACCATTTTAACTTGTTGTAACCATGGGTACGTATGACTTTTAGACTTAATGAAACTAGTTTCTAAAAGAAAATTTTGTCCTCTAGTGCCTGAAGCTACTCTTTCATATTTTCCACCAAGGAGGCTGTAAACAGCAAGAGGTTTAAAACCTGATGGTTCAAGTAAAAAGCCAGGGCCAGGGGCAGCCCCTGCGTGCTTCCGGTCACACGGCAATGGGAAGGAGGAGGAATGAGAAGGAGGGGGCCCACAGGCAGGAAGGTTGGCCTTCTGGGGGGCCCTGCTGGAGATCTGGCTCAGTCCGCCCCCGCCCAGCCCTCAGTCTGCTGGCCCTGAGCCCTGAGCCCCCGGACTGTGGTCCCTGGCGCCAGGGGTCCTGTTGGATGCAAACATGGCCACTGGCAGGGACTGACCCTGGCCTCCCCAGGGGACTGTGGGCTAGGAGGTGAACTAAAAGTGAAGCCCGCCCTCCAGCGCCAGCGCGGGCAGGGGCGGGGCTGAATAGTGGAGGGGCGGGGCGGGGGCGGAAGAGAGGCGGAGTGGGCAGGGGTCTGCGACCCAGCCGGGCCGGGGCGGGGCGGGGTCAAGGCGGGGCGCCCCGGGCCCGCCCGGCTGGAGTCTGGACCGCCTGCGGGTCCCGTGACACCGGCCGGAGAGCGCGGGTCACAAGCGCCAGCGCGGCCGGCGGCGGCAACATGGCCTCGGAGGCGGACCTGCGCGCCCGGCTGCAGCGCGCCAGCCAGGAGCACCTCCTGCGCTTCTGCGCCGAGCTGGCGCCGGAGCCCCGCGCCGCGCTGCTGGCCCAACTCGAGGCCCTGGAGCCCGAGGCGCTGCGCCAGCACTGCCAGCGCGCGGCTGCTGCCTGCGCGCGCCCCCCGGGCCCGCCGCCCGACCTGGCTGCGCGCCTGCAGCCCCTGCCTCTTGAGCGCGTGGGCAGCGCGAGCGAGGGTGACCCCCAGACCCGGCGGCTCTGGGAGGAGGAAGGTAGGCGGCGGGGGTCCCGGCGGCGGGCGCCGCGGGCGGCCGGAAGGGGCCACGCCCACGGAGCGGGCCGAGCGGGGCGCGCGGGGAAGCGGAGCTTGGAGCTCAGTTTGCCTTCTTCGTGAAATCGCCTGCCTTCTCACACGTACCGGCTCGGGTTGGTTCTGGGGCCGAATTCCCTGGGGGCGTGCTTTGTGCTGGGCGCCCCTGGATGGCCAGCTGCCACTTACTGACAGGAGGGGACCCCTGGACACCTGCACAGGCTCCGTTTCACAGCAGTGTTGGCGAGTTGTGCTCCTTGCCTCTTGGCCCGTAGCTGAGGCTGTTGCTCTTGGAGTGGAGTCTCCCCCGGGTCCCCGCCGGCGGCTCCGAACAGGCCCGCGGGGTGTTTCCTCTGAAGGACCCAGGAGGGCGTGGTCAGAACCTCGGCAGGGTCGGTGAGGCCCCGGCCCAGGTCAGAGTGTCATTTGGAAAGTTTTGCGCTGTGGCTCGCAGCCCCAGGCTCAAGTTTGGTTTGCGCTAAAATGAAGGGGTGGTTGTGTGGTGGGTTTCGGGAACCCCCTCATGGTGCCCCCTGCCTCCAGGTTTCCATCAGATCGCCCTGAACAAGGTGGCCGTGCTGCTGCTGGCTGGCGGGCAGGGCACCCGCCTGGGCGTGACCTACCCCAAGGGCATGTATCAAGTGGGGCTGCCCAGCCAGAAGACCCTGTACCAACTGCAGGCAGAACGGATTCGGCGGGTGGAGCAGTTGGCCGGCGAGCGCTACGGGACCCGCTGCACTGTGCCCTGGTGTGCCCACCTGCATTCCTTTGGCCCCGGAGTGATTCCCCTCCCCTACCTTGTGTAGCCCCAGTCCTGCTCCGCACCAGGACTTGAACCCCAGCACAGTCCCAGTCAGAGCCCAGCCCCCACCCAGAGGGAGGCCTGCCAGTCCCATCTGCCAGGGGGACTAGGCCCTCTGCAAGGCTGGCTCAGCCTTGCCTCCCTTGCAGGTACATCATGACCAGTGAGTTCACGCTGGAGCCCACAGCCAAGTTCTTCAAGGAGCATGACTTTTTCCACTTGGATCCCAACAACGTGATCATGTTTGAACAGCGCATGCTGCCTGCTGTGTCCTTCGATGGCAGGGCCATCCTGGAGAGGAAAGACAAGGTCGCCATGGCACCAGGTACGCCTGTCTCTGAGGCAGGAAGGGTCTGAATGTGGAAGAGGGCCGAGAATGTGGAGCTAGGTCGGGGTCAAGAGGCCTGGGACAGAGGCCAGAATATGCTGCCCAGAGGCTGCGTAGTCCTGAGCAAGGGGCCTCCCTTCTCTGGGCCTTGATTCCCATCTGTCACGTGGAACAGCCACAGGGCTACTTGGATGGCGATAGAGCGCGCCCTTAGGCGCAAGGTCCAGCCCCGAGGGGCCTCCCCTGTCTCTAGCACACCATCAACTAGAGGCCGGCCAGAGCCTTTGCAAGGCCCTTTCTCCTCCGTCGGCAGATGGCAATGGGGGCCTGTACAGCGCGCTGGAGGACCACCAGATCCTAGAGGACATGGAGCGGCGAGGAGTGGAGTTCGTGCACGTGTACTGTGTGGACAACATCCTGGTGCGGCTGGCCGACCCGCTCTTCATAGGTTTCTGCGTGCTGCGGGGCGCCGACTGTGGAGCCAAGGTGAGCCGGCGCGCGCCTCGCCCCGCCCGGACCCCGCCTCCTCCTCCAGCTCCGCCCTCATCCCGCCCCGACCCCGCCTCCTCCTCCAGCTCCGCCCTCCAAGCCCCGCCCCCTCCTGCCCCTGGCCCCGCCTTCTCCTCTCAGCCCCGCCCTCCCCGCCCCGCGTCCCCGCCTGCCCGGTCCGGCCCCAGTCAGTTTATCTGCCCAGCCAGCCATCTATCCATCCTGTCGAGGCTGCAGGTGGTGGAGAAGGCGTACCCTGAGGAGCCAGTGGGCGTGGTGTGCCAGGTGGACGGCGTCCCCCAGGTGGTGGAGTACAGCGAGATCAGCCCCGAGGTGGCGCAGCTGCGCGCGCCAGGTGGGGGCCTGCTGTACAACGCAGGCAACATCTGCAACCACTTCTTCACCCGAGACTTCCTCCGGACGGTCACCAGGTGTGCGTGGCAGGCGGCTTCCCGGCCAGCCTGGCTGCAGGGCCTGAGGGCAGACCTGACCTTCTGTGGGTTGCAGTGCAGAATGGCTGTTGAGTTTAAACAAGCTGGAGGCACCAGAGAGCTCGGCAGCTGGTGCGGCCGAGTGGGCCTGGCCCTCCTGTAGAGAGGCTGTGCCGGCGGGTACCACCCACCCCGGGGCTTGCCGCTGCCACTGTGCTTGGTCAGGGGTGAGGCTGATGGTGGCCAGCTCTCTGGCCAGCAGAGACAGGGCTCAGCTGGGCTCTCACTGCCCTGTGTCCATTGTGTCCGTCTGTCCAGTTGCCTCACCTGGCCAGGCGTGCGGGAGGCAGGCTGGGGCCCCGAGGTGTCCCATCTGAACTGCGTCTTACCTCCTGTTGGCCTCGCATCCCCAGGGAGCTCGAGCCCCTGCTGCAGCCACACGTGGCTGTGAAGAAGGTCCCCTGTGTGGATGAGCACGGGAACCCAGTAAAGCCGCTGCAGCCGAATGGGATCAAGATGGAGAAGTTCGTGTTTGACGTGCTCCCGTTTGCCAAGTCAGTGCAGAAGCTGTCTTTGTTCCTGCCCCCACCCCCATCTTGTGGTAGTTCTGAGGCCCAACAGGCAGGGAAGTGGAGGCCATGCCCCTTTGCAGGGGGGCTGGGGGGCTGCAGGAGGGTTTTGGTGCAAGAAGCCCAGAGGAAGCAGTCCCTGGGGTGGGAGCAGAGGGCGCGTCTAGAGCGGTCGGAGCCCTTGGGGTTGTGGACTTGCGGGGACACCTGTGCTTCCTCTTGAGTCCCCCTCTGCCCTGGCCCGGGGCCCTGAAGCTGTTTCCAGGGGAAGTAGCTGGAGCTGCCAGGGTAGGTGGCCCCCACCTGGGGTCCCAGGTCCTGGGGGTCAGGCTGGTGGGAAGGGGAGGGAAGAGAGGACCAAAGATAGCTCCGGAGTCTTGGAACAAAGACTCCCGCGTGCTCGGGGGCCCAGAGAACAGACGCCCATGCAGTCTGTGTCGCTCCGGCCTGGCTTTCAGCTGCCGGGGCCCAGGGCGTCTGGGCCAGCACGTCGGGTCTGCAGCTGTCTCCCCTGCTCCCCCAGGAACTTCATGGCCTTCCAAGTGCTGCGGGAGGAGGAGTTCTCCCCACTCAAGAACGCTGACTCAGCCGACAGGGACAACCCCTCCACGTCCCGGCGGGCCCTGCTTGCCCAGCACTGCCGGTGGGCCCTGCGGGCAGGCGCCCGCTTCCTGGACGTGCACGGGGCCCAGCTCCCCGAGCAGCTCAGGTGAGTGTGGGCAGCGGGGTGTGGCCCGAAGGACAGTGATGTCAGGGTGTCACAGCCCAAGCCGCACTGCAGGGCCCTGCTGTCATGGCTGCTGAGCTGGGGTGGGGGCTTCTGCCCTGGCACCACACTGAATGCAGGTGGCCGTGTGCCCGGTCCTCGAGGTTGCTCAGGGCCCCGGGGACGTGAGGGCCGCATCTTCCCAGGCGGGGCACCCAGAAAGCAGCAGGCAGGTCACTTTCTAGGGTGGGGAAAGAATAGGAACTTAGGTTCCACCCCACTGCCCACAGCCACCTCCTGAATCTGGCTATCCAGGCTGTGAGATGCCTGCAGAGGGCAAGGAGCATTTTCCAGACCAAGTCAGGGCCTGTCGTTCTGGGGTGGTGTCCGGGGCTGCGTGTTCAGAGGAAGAGCAGATTGCCTGGAGGAGGGCTGCGGGTGTGGGGGATGGTCCGCTGGGTGGGCAGGGGCTGGCCGGCTTCCTGGTGGGTGGGGCCAGGGAGGGCGCTGGGACAGGACCCTGAACTGATCCTGAAGAGTGCACCCCCCAGCCTGCCTGGCAGCGCAGAGCCTCCAGCCATCTGTGAGATCTCCCCCTTGGTGTCATACGCTGGAGAGGTGAGAGCCGACCGGCGGCGGGGGCTCTGCTGGGGTTGGGGTGGCGGGGTTGGACGGGGCAGGCTGAGCTGGACGCTTGGCTGGGAAGTCACAGCTCTGCCATGGTCAACTGGCAGGGTCAGCGGTCCCTCAGTGGCAGAGGACTGTCCAAGACCTGGGGTGCAGTGAGCTGTCAGAAGCCTGGAGGGGCTGGGAAAGGCAAAGCAGGTCCATCTGAGCCTGGGGTTTGGGCTAGTGGGAGCCTCTCAGTGGGAGGACAGCCCGCTGTGCCTCCCGTGGGCAGTTCTGGCCAGCCCTATGGGAGGGCTGCACAGGCCCGGGAGCTCGAGGTGGCATCCAGCCCTCGCTCCTAGCAACCTCTCTGGCCCTGCCTCTCACTGGCTCCGGGCTGACCTGGGGCCTCACCCAGTGGACCAGGAGGTGGGATCCGGTCATCACGACCTGCTCGTCTCCAGGGGCTGGAGAAGTACCTGCGAGGCCGTGAGTTCCGGCCCCCACTCATCCTGGACGAGGCCATGGCCAGGGAGCTGCGGCCCTGACCCCTGCCAACCCTGGGGCCCAAGACTCAGGACGCAGCCCCACCTGGGCTCCAGGCAGGGGAGCTGCTCTGCGATTCTGGCTGCAGACCGGAGACCACAGAACGGAGCAGGCTTCCTCCACAGGGGTAGGAGGCCTCCCGCCACCAGGGCCCTGGGAGCCGGGTGACCCCGGGCCTGCAGGGTCCCTGGGGGCGCTCTGGCTTCACTCCTGCAGTGGCGTCCAGGCTGGAGGCAGAGGGACTCGGAGGACTGGGGTGGGGCCCAGGCCGGTGCGGCAGGTGCTGACAGGCGCACGGGCCTGTCTGAGCTGAAAGGGCTCCTGTGCGCCTGCAGACCCACCTGGCGGGAGCAGGAGCAGCCATGCTGCGCTTTTCCGCAGCGACGGCAGAGCCTGCAGGGCTCTGTGTTGGGAGGGACAGCTGAGCCTGGGGGTCACAGCCAGGCACCCCTTCCCTGCCCGGCTGCGGCCCACAGCAGGTCCGGAGCTGGCTCTCCGGGAAGCTTGGCCTGCATGCCTGGCACAGTTGTCTCGAGTTCCATCCAAAGCTTCAGCCCCCAGAAAACAGTGGGACTCGTGGAGGGCGCCGCCCTCCCGCCCCCGCCCCCAGCCTACAGGGAGCTTCTGACAACACGGTGCCTGCACTCCTTACCGCCCCACCCAGGGAGGGGTGGGCACAGACCCTCACTGCACACCCTCAGCCTGGTCAAGGTGGGGAGAAGCCGGCTGCCTCTGGTCTCTCTCCACGGGCTTGGCTGCTTGGGGCCGCTTCCCGCCTGGAGAACAGCACAGGGCGCCTGCCCCCTCCTCCTGTGAACAGCCTCCTAAGTGCCGCCCGCCCCGCCCCTCCCCGCTCCTCCAGCCCACGTGCGGCCGTCTCCCCCAGGAAGGGTGCTGTCCCGGGGGCTTCAGTGGCAGTGAGCCTCCCGCCTCGGGTGTGCCGGCAGGGTCAGGGCCAGGCCCAGGGCTGTGCCTCCACCCAGGCTCTAACCTGTGCCTTACTTGCCTTCTCCCAGCTGCTCCACAGGCCAGCAGAGGGCCTGGGGCAGACGAGGGTCACCAACGAGGAGGCCGAGGTTGAGGGTCCCGCCCGGCCCAGGGGCTCCTCACTGCCACGACGGGGCAGCCTCTTTCCCAAGTCGAGTTCGTTGGGTAAACTATTAAAACAGCTTGCTTTCACAAAGCCTTTTTATTTTCAAATAATTATACCTTCACGTGAGGTTTCGCTCAGCGCAGAGAGGTCCCGGGTACACCTCGCCGTCTCCTGCAATGTCTGTCCTTCTGTGATACGAGGACGCTGTGACCAGGAGATCCTGGTCGTGCTGAGTCCTCTCTCCCGGGTGAGGCTCCCTGTGGGTTGGGGGTCCCATGGCTACAAGCATCTCCCTCCTGCTTCCTTAGGAGCCACGTGCCCCATCATCTCTCACCCAGACAGCTGCTAATTGAAGCAACTGAGTTTTGAAAGATGGACAAACTCAGTTTTCCCAGGATGCAGGGATTTCCAGTCAACACCAGGTGCTGGGATCCAGCCCGGCCTGGCGAGCGCACTGTCTGACCAGCGAGTGGCGGAGCGGCACTGGGTGTCCCGGGTCTGCGTCCGTCCAGGGGCTGCAGCCTGGTGACCCTGCGGAAACGAGAGCCCGCAGGCTGAGCTGGTATCAGGAGACTGACTTTATAGTGTGTGGGGAAGTGGACCTGAGTTTGGTTTCATGACCGATTCTTTGAGGTAGCCTTTAGCTCTGTGTTCATTAATTGGCTGAAAGGAGATCCTTCCCTTTTAGTTCAAAGGATTGGGATCAAACAGGAAACCGTGTCTACTCCAGATTTAGCTAAATGGAGAAGGCAGTGGCACCCCACTCCAATACTATTGCCTGGAAAATCCCATGGACGGAGGAGCCTGGTAGGCTGCAGTCCATGAGGTCACTAAGAGTCGGACACGGTTGAACGACTTCACTTTCACTTTTCACTTTCATGCATTGGAGAAGGAAATGGCAGCCCACTCCAGTGTTCTTGCCTGGAGAATCCCAGGGACGGGGAAGCCTGGTGGGCTGCCGTCTATGGGGTCATAGAGAGTCAGACACGACTGAAGTGACTTAGCAGCAGCAGCCTTCAACCAAGAAAGTTAAAGTGAAAGTTAAGTCGCTCAGTCCTGTCCGACTCTTTGCAGGAGACCTGGGTTAGAGGCAGACGATTTAACCTCTGAGCCACCAGGGAAGTCCTTCAACCAAGAGCGGCCTCTCAAATCCTTAACCTTCAACTCCAGTGAATAATGGTCCCTACACAAACCCTTTTAGTTTCTGCTAGCGTTGCAAAAAGCCGGGACACTGGAAAGAGATTGTGGCAAGCTTAAGTACTTCAACTGCCTTCAGGCTCTAATCAGCCTTTCCAGCGCCCTCCTAGCCCCCAGTGACGAGGCTCTTTCCAAACCCTGTTCATCATCAGCTCAGAGAAACAAGTTTCCAGTCTGGGAATGAATGTCTTACCACACTCAGCTCAACTGCAGTAAAGTAGCCCCTGTCTTGGAAAACTAAAGTGGTCCAAATGGTGGTGGTCCCTGATGAACCTCAAAGTGTCTCTGAACCTGTTTCTTTTTGCTTAAGCCCCCCGAGATACCCACCACTCCCTCTCCTCAATTCTTCCACCTCCATTGATTAGGCCAAGACATCGTAGAAAATACCACGCTGGAATTTCTTTCTCCCGAAAGGGGAAAGAATTCTAGGAATTCACAGTAACAAAACAGCCAACAAAGTGGATTGACTGTTCACCGCCTTTGCTTTGCTTTGCCTCACAGTCCTGGAGCTGTTTCTGGAGACACTGACCTATTTGTTGCTATTGAATCAGCTACCACCCTCCTTATGGGCAACATCTCCAGCTGATAGTAACAAAACCCACAGCTCTTCCCGTCAAGACTCAAACTTAAGTCACTGGAATCCTCTCCCCAGAACGAACCAATAGCCTTAAGTAGAGAAGCCCCTCCAGGTTTAAAGCCTGTGACAGGGTTCCAGGGCTCAGGGCCTCCCCACCCCGTGCACACTGCTAAACGGAACCTGTGAGAAAGCCCAGTGGCTGAGGATGGAGGTCTGTCCAGGGCCTGCAGGCCATTATCAACGCTGCTGCCCCTCAGCACCCTCTGGCTCTTAATCCCCACCCTCTACAAGCACTCCTGCTGAAAGCAGCAATTTTCACTGTAGTTACGTTGTGTGTTCCTTAGCACAGGTGCACCTTCAGGAACACTGTGGGTCTCGTTCAGGACCATTGCAAAACAAGGAACCTCACAGCAAAGCAAGTCACGCCGACCTTTTGGTCCCAGTGCACAAAGAAGTTCTTTATACTCTTCTGTAGTTTACTAAACATGCAAAAGCATTGTGTCTAAAAAAACGGATGTACTTCATTAAAAAATACTTATTGCAAAAAACTGCTCACCATTAACAAGTTATTTTAAAAGTAACATCAAAAATCACTGGCCACAGATCACCATAACACATATAATAGTGACAAAAATGTCTGAAAAGTTGCAAGAATTACCAAATGTGACAGAGACAGGAAGTGAGCAAATGCTGTTGGAGAAATGGTGCCCATAAACTTGCTCAATGCAGGGTTGCCACAAACCTTCAATTTAAAAGACATAGTATGCACAAAGTGTGATAAGGGAAAGTATGCTAACACGAGGTGTGCCTGCATTCCAGCTAAGGCTAGCCAAGACCTCTCAGATTCCACTTGGGAAGGACAACAACGCACCTGGACATGAATGCCCCGAGGTTTCACTGAAATTCCTTCCTTTCACAAGACTTAAAAGCTGATTTGGACGATATAAGGTTTCCTGCAGGCTCCACGCCATTACAGCATTGGGACGACTTACTATTCTGCTCTCCTCAAACCTCTTCACAGGAAGCCATCAGTAATCTGTTAAAACTGTTCTGTTTTACAGGGACATAAAGTCTCCGTGAAAAAACTGCATTTGATCAAACAGCATCGATACTTAGGCCGCCATATCTTGGAAAACACCAACAAAAGTAATATTCCTCTCCTTGGTCTCGAAATGGCTATTATTTGCTACAGGTGCACCTTCTTAACTGCAAACCCTTTGCCATGCCCGAATAAACTCAGTTTGCTGACCAAACAGCTGGCTACTTTTACGGTTGACAGGTCCGATGGATGAAAACCCCCGGGCTTCTAACTCCGTAGCGGGCCCCGCGTCATTCCGCCCACCCAGCCGGGCCGGGCACCAACTAGGTCAAATCCAACCGGTGGGGGGGTGGGGCAGGGTCCAGCCCTGGGGTCCGCAGCTCAGGGGCTCCCGGCTGACGTGGTGGAGCAGGGGACACCTGCCCGCGGTCAGCACTGCCGTGAGAAGCCCTGGCTGATCCTCGATGCCCACAGGCCCCGGGGGAGCCGCGCGAGGGCGCAGGACGGCTCAGCGGCCCGGAATCCCTCAGGAAGCCTGTCCCAGCGCGGGGCAGCCACGGCGGTGAGCTGCGCGCAGGCGCGGCCGTGTGGGCGTGACGTCACCGCGCACCAGCAGACGCAGAGGGCGTAGGACCCAAGCCTGCCTTCAGCCGAGTCGCGACGACGGACGCAGGCGCAGTGGGGCTGCGAAGGCGCGGCAGAGGCGCATTGGCGGCGCGGCGCGATGGGCGGGGAGTTGACGGCGCCGCTATGGCCGGACACCCGACTCAGACCAACTGGTCTCTCAGCCCGGCTCGAAGCAGGGCTTCCTGACGCCGCCGGAAGGCGAGGCCCTTCGGGCCCCCGCGGCCGTCATGTACCCGCCGCCGGCGCCGGCGCGTCGGGACTTCATCTCGGTGACGCTGAGCCCCGGCCGGAGCTACGATGGCGGCCAGGGCCTGAGGCGTCGCTCCTGCTGGCGGGTGAGGGGCGGGCCGGGCGGCCGGGTCGGCGCTTCCCCGGGCTGGGGTCTGGGGACCGGGCGCGACTGCGGCCGGCCTCGCGGGGCCCAGGCGAGGAGGGCTGCGGGTCCCTCTCGGCCGTCCACTGTGGGCACAGACGGTGTCTGCGTGGAGTTTCCTTTCTCCAGCTCCGACCGCTGGGGCTTCACAGGTGGCTCGGCGGTAAAGAACCCGCCTGTCGAGGGGCGACGCGGGTTCGATTCCTGGCTCGGGGTGACCCCCTGGAGGAGGAGGTGTCTCCCCACTCCAGTGTGCTGGCCGGGAAATCGCATGGACACAGGCGCCTGGCGGGCTACAGTCCCTGGGGCTCGAACGGAGTGGGACGCTGCGAGTCACTAGCACCCACGAAGCCGGTGCGGGTGTCGGCTGCAGTACCGCTCCAGCCTGCGGCCCCCGCTTGGAGGAAACGTCCCCGGTTCAGAAGCAGCAGAGCCCCACGCTGGGCCTCGGGAATTGCTCCTCATCCTCCCGGAGTCTGACACGGCGGGAGAGATTGCTCCGTGTGCTCCTTTCAGTAAAATGGTCGTTCTCTGTCTGTCAGAAATGGAAGCAGCTGTCGAGGTTACAGCGGACGGTGGTCCTCTTCCTGCTGGTGGTCGTGATGCTCTTCGGCCTCTTGTCCTATGTCCACGTGGCCGACGAGTGGACAGGTACCAGCTTGCATGATCCTCGGGTGTCCTGAGGGCTGACTAAGGGGTGGCACAGCGATCTGGCAGCGGCAGGAGGCCCAGACTTCAACGCATTGGCGGGAAGTGAGATAAGGAGAAGCCTAGAATGTTCCCAGCACCCCGCTATAAGGTGGCTGTTAATCTGCCGTGTATGACTGTTTCCCAGACGTCTGCTGTGAGAAGCGGCCTGTCGGCCGGCCGTCTCACACCGAGATCCAGGTCCGAGGGTACAGGCGGAGTCTGCACGCGCTTCGCTGCAGGCGCTTCCTAACACGCACCGCAGTGCTGGGAAGGAAGCTCAGGTGCCGGCAGGAGGGGCAGCTCCCTCCTGGGTTCTGCTCGTGGCTCCTTGGAGGAGGAAAGCTGCAGAGCCCGCGGCTGGCTCCCGTGAATGGCCCGTGTGCCACCGTGGGCCTCCTCGAAGTGGAAAGATAAAGGCCAAGTGTGTGGGTTGTGGTGGGGTAAAGACAGAAGCTGCCGGGGGCTATGGGCAGGCTTTGCTTCCCTGAGGCCACTCTGGAATTCCCTGACCTGCCCTCTGCGGAGGCCCCAGCCTGTCCTTTTCCAGGAGGGCTGGCTGTGTAGGTGCTGTTTCCAGCGCCCTTTGACTCTCCTCTGGGCCTCGAGGCGTATTGGAGATAAAATAGATTCTCCTGTTTAGCTGTGGACAGCAGGTCGGCGGCAGCAGGGCAGATGAGACCAGCAAATCCTCCCGTCTTGCCAGCTCCTCAGAAAGCAGCTGAGAACCCGGAGGCCATGGCGGGGCTGTCGCCTCAGGTACTTGGAGTAAACTGAAGGTGGAGTCGCAACTGGGGTCCAGGCCAGAGGCGCTTCAGCACAGCGTGGGCTGTTTGAGAGGGACTGGGAAGAATCCTGCTTCCTGCCGTGTGTCTGAGGTTTTCACCTGAGACTCCTTGCTCTGGGCTGGGGGGATGGAGGAGACGCGGAGAGAGGAGGAGGGCCATTCTGTCCTCTGTCCTCTTGGCCCATCTGCTGCTCCGGGTCCTTGGGAGGTGAGAGAGACCGGCCCTTTTCTCTGGGAGCTACTGGCTGGGGGCGGTCAGGCGGGGGCTCCACTCTGGACCTGCCCAGACAGAGGTTCTGGGGCCTCCGCATCACAGTGGGGTCAGCAGGGAGGACTGGGAGTTGGCAGGTGCGTGGTGCCTGCCATCCAGAAGGGGTGGGGGCAGGGGTGAGGCCGCGTCCTGGGGAACCCCGAGCCGTCCAGGGGGGCGAGTGAGGGCGGGGTAGCACGTGGAGACTAGAGGGCGAGGCGTCAGCCAGAGCCAGGGCAGGTCCCACCCCAGGAGGGCGGCCGGCCTCTGAGCGCCCAGGGTGCTCTGTGCCAGGTGCACGCTCCTGCGGGTTGGGGTGTCCAGGTGTGCCCAGGCGCCCCCAGGGAGAGGCTCTGGGACTGATGCCGGCCTCAAGCCCCACAGGCTGCCTGCTCTCACCCCGTCTCTCTGGAAGGTCTGTGTGTGAGAGAGCCGGTTTCTCCCTTTAGAGCCAAGAGCATTCCTTCTGTCACTTCTGTGCCCACTCTTGTGTGTTGACTTCACGGTCACGTGACAGCAGAACGTGGCTGTTTCTCCTCCGAGAGACACGTTTCCACACCTCAGCATCCATGACCTGGACTCTGGGGTCCAGGAGGGGCCTGGGATGAAGGCGTGGACATCCACGTCTCCTGTGGAGCGAGTCTCGGGGCCCCTGTGCATCCTGAGTCCGCTGGCACCTCCTCTCTGGGTCCGATGCCGGCACTCGTCCCCGAGACCTGCTTCATCCATGGAGCTTTGTTTCAGCCGCACCTACTCTCGTGACCTGGGGGCCCGGCTCGGTGGGGTTTGGATCTTGGAAGGGGGTGTCTTCACGGATCCTCCCCCAAGGTGTCCGTGGGTGCTGCCGCCAGAGGCTTTTCCATTCACGGGTCTGTGTCCTTGGGAGCTGGAGGAGTTGCTATCACAGCCACTGTTGGGGGGCTGGAGCCAGGATGAGTGCGGCCTCCCACGGCGCTTTGTCACTGACCGGCCGCCTCTGCCGCAGCCTTCCGAGGCTGAGGTGGGAGTCCCGGGTGCAGGCCTGGGCAGTGTTCTCTGTGGCTCCATCGACGGGGATGGGGTGGTTTATCCCTGCCCTGCTCCCCTTAGGGTCTGACTCCCAGACACGCTCTGGCCAGGGGCTTAACTGACTCTCCAGGGCTACATTCACCCATCGGCAGAGCCTCCATCAGGGAGTCAGAGCCAGGATCTGACAAGAAAGGGGCTCCTCCCAAAGCTGCGCATCGTATGAAAAGTGGAAAGCATTTCCTCTAGGAAACGGCAGCTGCTCAGCCAGTTCACAGCGCTCCCTATGTGGCTCCAGGTCTGATGGGACGGGCTGCGTCCTAGAAGCGGGATGGAATCATTGTACGAGTGACTCTTGTCTCTGTCCAGAAGCCCCAAAGGCATTTCCGACGAGGACCCCCCAACCTGCAGATTAGAGCGCCCGATGGAGACCCCCAGGAGAGAAGGCAGGACCGGGCCCAGAGGAGGGCAGAGGTGGTGGGCGAGGCTGGCTGGGGAGCAGAGGCGCAGAGAGACGGCCTCAGGTACCGGGAGCGTCAGAGATGGTCTGATCTTGGGAACCAGTGTTTTCTGTTTTTTTTGACAAAGTGCTAACAAGTGTTTTCCTGTGTTTCACACCGTGCGCCCTCGCGGAATAGGGTGTCTGTGGCTTGTCCATTCGCGGTCCCCTGGGGAGCGTGCGAGTTTGAGCCTGAGCTCGGTGGCAGCCTTGGGGCATCCACACCTCTGTCCCTGCTCTGAGCATTCACGTTTCTCTCCCTGTAGTTGGAGGGGAGCAGGGACCAAGCCACAGCAGGGCACTGAACCTCCTGGAAAGAAGGCAGAGCTCCCTGCCAGGCCTTCCCCGAGGGCAGCAAGGATTCAGGCCAACCCAGGTAAGGTCCGCCTGCCGCCTCCGGCCTCAGCTGCTGCTCGTTCCGAGTGTCGCAGCAAAGGACACGCTTGAGAGTTGGGGTGGCTGTGCAGCTCCTGCTGTCCCTCGAAAGCTCGGCTCAGCCTTGGACACCCAGGTGGACCAGGCTCCTGTGGGTCAGGCACTCTACAGCTTTGGTGACGACGTCTGTCTCCCGGACAGATGTCTTTCAGTATCCGGTGCTGCAGCCATTTTAACTTTTATTTTGTATTCTAGTAGAGGTGACTGACAGTGTTGTGACAGTCTCAAATGAGCAGGGGAAGGGCTCAACCGTACACACACGTCCGCATCCTACTGCACGCTTTTCTGTGTGTGGAGTGCCGTGTAACACTGAGCAGGGGTCCGTGTGCTGTGAGGTAGATGCTGTGTTTGCCCGTTTAGAGTAGAGCAGTGTAGACGAGGCTGCCCAGACTTGCTAACTACGTCCTCCCCGCTTTCACTCCCCCGGCACCGTAAGTTCATTCTCTGCGTCCGTGGGTCCCTTTCTGTTTTGCAACTAAGTTTACCTGTATCATTTTTCCTTAGATTCCATGTATAAGGGGTGTCACAGAATACTTGTCTTTTGTCTGAGCTACTTCCTTCACTGTGACGGTTGCAAGCTCCGCCCATGTGGCTGCAAATGCCATCACTTCACTCTTTTGCGTGGCTGAGTGAGCTTCTGCTGTCTGCATGTAACGCGTTTTCTTTCTTTGTTTCTCTGTTGGTGGACGTTTAGGTCGCCTCCGTGTCTTGCTTTTGTAAACAGTGTTGCAGTGACGTTGTGGGGCATGGATCCGTTCAGTCCTGTTTCTCTCCGGATCTATAGCCAGGAGTAGGTCGCGGGGTCACATGGTAGCTCTATTACTAGCTTATTAAGGACCTTCTATATTGGTCAGACAAGGTTTTCTTGTCCGGGTCACCAGCGCCCGTCACGTTTGATGTCCACAAGCCAGACTGCACACCAGGCACACTGGGTCCTCCGCTTTCGCTCCTTCGCTGTTTCCTGGAGGGGGGTCCCTGCTGGGACCTGGTGCAGGCTGACCAGCCTGGGCCGGTGGCATCTTCAGCTGGGCCTTCACTGCAGCCTAAGGTGCCCCCACGGCAGGCTCACTCGCTGTGGGGCCATAGGGCAGGTCTGCCTGGGTGCCCACACCCTGCTTTCCTCCTCCCAGCCCCCCAGAACGAGCGCCAGAAGGCTGTGGTAGACGCCTTCCTCCACGCGTGGGCTGGATACCGCAAGTTCGCCTGGGGCCACGACGAGCTGAAGCCCCTGACCAGGTCCTTCAGCGAGTGGTTTGGCCTCGGCCTCACGCTGATCGACGCACTGGACACCATGTGGATTCTGGGGCTAAAGAAAGGTACCTGCCCATCCCTGTGGTGGGCTCGAGCTCGCCGCGCGTGACCCTAGGGCCCGAGCGCGCCTGGTCTGGGAGGCGACCACACGCTGTGTCCTGCTGGGCTGTGCTTCCCCTTGTCCTGGCTGCCAGCGTGGCTGTGCTGGCCGCGGGCAGCTCTCTGTCCTCGCACATCTGTGCGCCCTGCGCCTCTTGCAGAGCGCCGAGCGTGGTGGAGGGTGGAGTCCAGGGGCGTCTGCAGCCCGTGTTTCTGGCGGTCAGGAGGGCCCTGTGGGGGGAGGCGGCACGTGATCCGACGCGGTGGCCGGCCGCGCCCCGAGTCTCCCTCAGGCCTTGTCGGTGGAGACAGGGTGAGACGGGTGGCGTGTCCTGGGTATTTCTGAACTGGCGCGCACGGCCCTGTTCCGTCTAACACTTGCACTGCAGGCCTCCAGCCACTCACTCTCTCGTGCTTCTCTGTAGCGTGGCTTTGACGTTGAGCACTTGTGCTCACGCTGCACAGCCTTCCCCCAGCTGCACGCTGGCCCCATGTTTTCTGTGCGGTTGGAGGACTCCTGGGCCCCCCTCCTGCGTGAGGAGGTGATGTCGGAACCCTGCCGGGGTGTGCAGAGCCCTGAGGGCCCGGCCAGGAAAGGCTGGCCTGTTCATTTGTTCCTGTGTCTCTGCTGTTCCACGTGGCAGAATTTCAAGAAGCCAGGAATTGGGTGTCGAAGAGGTTATTGTTTCAGAAAGATGTGGACGTCAACCTGTTTGAGAGCACAATCCGGATCCTGGGGGGGCTTCTGAGTGCCTTCCACCTGTCTGGGGACATCCTCTTCCTGAAGAAGGCTGTGAGTGTCCCGGCGTCGGGTCTGCTCGCTTCCTGGGGGGACTGGGGTCTCAAGTGCTCAGCAGTCAATGCTTTTCTCACGGGATTAGGCTGTGGCGGGCGTTTGTTTCCGGTTCTGTCTCCTCCCGCTCTGGCGTCTGTTTCCGAGCACGTGGGTGGCTGAAGCAGCATTGTGCCAGCCTGCTGCCTGCCCGTGAGGTCATTCTGAATGAATTGAGTCTGGCTCGGTTTTTGTAGCTGGCCAGGGTTGGGTCAGGTGAAGCCAGCATACTCGGGTCTGTCCACGGAATTAGATGAAAAGGGGTGTTGGGTTCACCATCGTGTCGTGGAGACAAGGCCGCCGAGCAGCAGGAATCGTTGACTCATCGCTGTGTTGTGTGTCAGGAGGATTTTGGAAATCGGTTAATGCCTGCCTTCCGAACACCCTCTAAGATTCCATACTCCGATGTAAACATTGGCACTGGAGTTGCTCACCCACCCCGATGGACCTCTGACAGCACGGTGGCTGAGGTGACAAGCATTCAGCTGGAGTTCCGAGAGCTCTCTCGTCTCACGGGGGATAAGAAATTTCAGGTATGGGGGGGCTCTGCCCCCGGCTGGTGCGGGTTTTCTGCGGGGCCGTCTCCGGCTCGTGGAGGCGAGTGCAGGTCTGCGTGGTTGTGGGTGCTGGGCCACGAGACTCGCGTCGGTGTTGGTTCTTGTCCCACGTTCTCCTGCAGAATCGCATTTTCTGGTGATGCCAGAGGCGCAGATGGGAGAGGCCTTGACTGGAGGCCGAGTCCTGTGCCTGGCCTGCGGGGCCCCGACAGCTGACGGCTTGTCCTGCCGCTCGGCATGGCCTGCTGTCCACTTGCTGTTGTCCTGTGCCCTCCTGCAGTGGCGAGGGCCGCCTGCTGTGTTGTGGCTGAGTGCCACGGGGTGTGTTGGAGCTCTGGGTTTCGTAGCCAGGTCAGCGTAGGTGACGTCGTCGTCGTCCCGTTTGTGGCGCCCTGACGGGGCCCACACGCTGTCCCGGGTGGGCAGCTGGAGTGGGGTGCCGGCCTGGCTCCCGCTCGCGGCACTGACTGTGCGTGTGGAGGGATGGCGGACCTGTCTCTGTGGCTGGCTCTGGTTGTCTCTGTCTTCAGGAGCGTCTGCCACCTGCCTCCACAGGGCCTCTCCTGTGGCGGGTCTGTCTGCGTGTCGGCATCCGCTGAGCTTTCCTTGTTTCCTCCGCTCACCCCATCTCGTTTTTGTTGAGATGTTTGTGTCGAGAGGTCCCGCCGTCTCCCGTAACCGTGGCTGTCTGTGCTCACGCGTCTGGCCGTCGTCCCCCTCTAGAACTGTCCCCCCCACCCAAGCGACCCCAGCACTGTTCACCGACTTCCCGTTTGTCACTCCACCAGCCTGGGCAGCCAGGTAGGCTGTGCGGAGCTTTCCCCGTGCTCAGTGGCGTCTTCTCCTGCCGTGGCTGCAGTCTGGGTGGCCAGTGAGCCTGCTGTCTCAAGGTGGCAGGACCAGTCAGGATCCTTCCTTTCTCAGCTTAGAGAATCCCTGACACAGTGGACTTGTTGCTGGGCTGATGACTGCCAAGCTTCAGCTGGTATGCCGCTGGGTCGTTGGCAGGGGGGGGCCCGGGCTGGGTCCACCTGTCCAGACGTGCCTTTGTCCGCCATCCAGCTGTCACTTGTCCCTCCTCACGGGGGTGTGATGGTGCCTCCAGTTGGGTTTGATTTTTAACCAGTGGTGTGTTGCCGTGTGTGTGTCCACGTGCCGCGTGTCTTTTGTGTAGGAGGCCTAGCAGGTCCCCGGCCGGGCACTGCCGTGAGGGGCCTGTGCCGTCCTGAGGTTGGGACGTGGTCACACCACACAGGCCACTTGCTTCTGACCTGTCCTCCTGGCTCAGGGCTGGGAAGGGTCTCGAGGACAGCTTCAGCCCCGCGGTCGGCTGCCGGCAGCCCCTCTACCTAGCTCACCTGCTCACCGCCCCCACCGTCTGCCCAGGAGGCCGCAGAGGAGGTGACGAGACGTGTGCATGCCCTGCACGGGAAGCTGGATGGGCTGGTGCCCATGTTCATCAACACCAACAGCGGCAGCTTCACCCACCTGGGCGTGTTCACCCTGGGCGCCAGGGCCGACAGCTACTACGAGTACCTGCTGAAGCAGTGGATCCAGGGCGGGAAGAAGGAGCGGCAGTGAGGCCTGTTTCTCTGCCTTCGGGGTGGCCCCCTGGGCTCGGGGTGGCGGGGCCCTCTGTGGGGAAGGGTGTTTCTGTTCATCCTATATGCAGAGCAAGGACCGGCCACCGGGGTGGGCAGACAGGGGTCTTCCTTGGGGTTGTGGCTGCTCGGTCGTCGGCTCCGGCGGGAGGCAGCCAGGACCATGTGGGCCTCCTCACGCTTAGCACTTTGACACTGAAAACTCACACATTCCCAGGGAGCAGCCTGGTCGCTCCTTGTTCAGTTATAAAAGAGATAAACCCCAGTGGGGTGCTGGGATCCTCTCAAGCCTCAAGCCTGGGGGTGACTGTGGCCCAGGAAGTGTCACTGACTGGGAGCCCGCAGGCTGGTTCAGGCTGACCCCATGGGGCTGGCAGGGCCGGGCCTCATAGATCCCAGAACGGGGACAGGAGCTCGGGGTCAGCCCTGTTTGTGGACCTGAGGGCTGTGCGCCCACCTGGCCAGAGCACACAGGCCCCGCTGGTCTGCATAGGCTGCTGGAAGACTACCTGGAAGCCGTGGACGGGATCAGGAAGCACCTGCTCGCCAGGTCTGAGCCCAGGAAGCTGACCTTCGTGGGGGAGCTCAACCACGGCCGCTTCAGCGCCAAGATGGTGAGTGGGAGGGTGTTTCCCTGATGCGGCCTCAATGCAGCGTGGGGACCCGGCCTCTGTGCTTGACGTCTGATGGCTCTGAGTGGGGACGACCGGGGGGGACCTCGTGATCCTGGCCGTGGAGCGGGGCGGTCCCGGGTGGATGTGGGTGTCCCGTGAGAGCAGCAGGAGGAGCTGAGGTCTGTGGGGTGCCAGGGCCCCCACCCCGGAGCCCCCACCTCCTCCAGGTCCCCTGCCCTGCCCCGAGTCTCTCCTTCCACGCTCTCGGGGAACCCCCACTCCCAGTTGCACCCCGTCCTGCTCTCCTGCAGCCAGGGCTCTGTCAGCCTTTGAGGTGGTCCTTCCAGAAGCTGCTCCCCTGCCCGTGTGGGGCCCCAGGTGCTTGGCCCGCAGCCCAGTCCCCTGTCTGAGGCCTGACGGCGCTGGACCTGCTGCTGAGGTGACGCTGTGGTTTCAGGACCACCTGGTGTGCTTCCTGCCGGGGACACTGGCTCTGGGTGCCCACCATGGCCTGCCTGCTGAGCACATGGAGCTGGCCCAGGCACTCATGGACACCTGCTACCAGATGTACCGTCAGATGGAGACGGGGCTGAGCCCCGAGATCGCACACTTCAACCTCCACCACACGAAGGCTGTTAAGGACGTTCAGGTGAAGGTGAGCCATGCTGGGCCCAGGGCTGGGCCAGATGGGAGTGCCGGGAGGCACCTCCTGAGCCCATGTGCCTCCCCAGGCGGCCGACAGACACAACCTGCTGCGGCCCGAGACCGTGGAGAGCCTGTTCTACCTGTACCGCCTCACGGGCGACCGCAAGTACCAGGACTGGGGCTGGGAGATCCTGCACAGCTTCAACACCTACACGCGGGTGAGCCCCCACCGTGTCCCCAGGGCCTCACTGTCACCTCCCAGGGGCTGCGCTGGGAGGCCTTGCCCTGCTGTGAGGGCCCGGGGGTCGGGGCATCTGTCTGTCTTGTCTGGGGGACAGCTGTGTCGGGAGGGTCCCTGCAGTGGCCCGAGGCGCACAGACCGTGTCTCTGCTGGGTCCTCCATGTGGCTTGGGCAGCGTGTTTCCATCCAGCAGTCGGTGACCTCTGAGCCACTACTCCCCAGGCCGGGGGCCCCAACCCGCACCACCCCCTGCTATGCCGAGGGCCCACTGCCCACCCTGGCAGGGCTGCGACTTGACCTTCGCCCTGTGGCCCCTGAGGTGGACTCTACACCCCTTGGGTGGCCTTGGGGCCTTTTTGAGGCCTGCACAGGTTTTTGAGGTGGCACTTGGCGTCTGGTCACTGGAGGGAACCATGGCTGACATCCAGGGGGCCATTCCCTCTGGGCTTTGGAGTCCTCTCCGCCCCACACCCTGCCCTGGGGGGCCGTGTGTTCTGGGGTGGGCCAGGCCCCGGGGTGCGCGCCTCTGGCTGGCAGCCCTCCAGAGGGCTGAGCCAGCATCGTGATTTGTGGCCTCGGCTCTCGAGCAGGTCCCCTCGGGCGGCTATTCTTCCATCAGCAACGTCCAGGACCCCCGCCACCCCCAGCCCAGGGACAAGATGGAGAGCTTCTTTCTGGGAGAGACGCTCAAATACCTGTATCTGCTCTTCTCCGACGACCCCGACCTGCTGAGCCTGGACACCTACGTGTTCAACACAGAGGCTCACCCCCTGCCCATCTGGGCCCCCTCCTAGGGCGGGATGGCTCACGAGTAGGCGCTGCCCAGGAGGCTGATATGTGCTGTCCGTGAGGATGCCTGTCGGCAAGACCCGGGCCCTGACCTTGGCTGTGAGGTGTCCCCTCAGCTGGCGGCACGTGCTCCGGGCCGGGCTGGTGACAGAGGCCGGTGGGCCACAGGGCCAGGATGTTTCGGGGCCTCATAGCTGCTCGGGGTGGCCACTGGGCGTCTGGTGCTCTGCCGTTGATTCTGTGCTCCTCGCCTGGTTCCTGTTGGATCACCGTTTGGAACACGTAGGAATAAATGGGCGGTGTGATTCTGGGGATCCTGTCCACTCGGCGAGTTTCTTCCTTCTTCCTAGAAAATCAAATCAAATGACTACATTCCTGAAGCCTGAACACTCTCCTGCTGCCCTGCAAGGGCTTCCTCGGGGTCCTGGGCATCTGGTCACCCCAGGCCACTTTGGCCCAGAGCCTGCGATATGATCAGAGACAGTCTTGGGCACAGCCCAGTACAGCCCAGCCTCGGGATCACAGCCTGTGAACACGCCCGACGCAGGGGCTCGGGGCGTCCTGACCTCATGGGGATTCGGGCTCCTGGCTGGCTGTGGTGTTTACACGTTGGACTCAGGGATCCGCCCCTGCCTTTACAGGGCTGGGCAAGGCTGGGGGGCATGTTCACCGGCTCCCAGCCCAACAGACGGGACTTCTAACAGCCCAACAGACGGGACTTCTAACCCACGATAAAAGTACACTTGTTCTGAATGGCATGTGCTTCGTCTTTATTTTCTGATTTCCAGCGTGAGGTCGGCACAAGGGGCTGCGGCAGATCTGGTGTCCCATGTCCAGACGTCGGCTTTGGCTCTGCCCCGGGAAGTGTGGAAACGTCCGCACACAGCACTTGTGCTGGGCAGGCGGCCCCAGGGTGAGGGTGTGAGATGCTGGCTGTGGGCCTCAGTGGGCCCTGTGCTCCGCCCGCTGCCCTGGGTGTGGGCTGCCAGCGCCTGCTGCTTCTCTCAAGGCGCCTGGCTGGCCTGTCAAGTCCCTTCTGCTCAGCCAGCAGCACCCATTCCTTAGGGCTGACCAGGGTGTGAAAGTGAAATGAAAAGATGCGTGTTCCTTGGAAGAAATGCTATGACCAATCTAGATAGCTTATTAAAAAGCACAGATGTTACTTTGTCAGCAAGGTCTGTCTAGTCAAAGCTAAGGTTTTTCCAGTGGTCATGTATGGATGTGAGAGTTGGACCATAAAGAAGGCTAAAAGCTAAAGAATTGATGCTTTCAAACTGATCTTGGAGAAGACTCTTGAGAGTCCCTTGGTTCTGCAAGGAGATGAAACCAGTCAATCCTAAAGGAAATCAGCCCTGAATATTTGTTGGAAGGACCAATGCTGAAGCTGAAACCCCTATACTTAGGCCACTTAATGTGAAGAGCTGACTCATTTGAAAAGACCCTGATGCTAGGAAAGATTGAAGGTGGAAGAAGGGGACGACAGAGAATGAGATGGTTGGATGGCATCACCGACTCAATGGACATGAGTTTGAATAAACTCCGGGAGTTGGCGATGGACAGGGAGGCCTGGTGTGCTGCAGTCCATGAGGTTGCAAAGGGACAAGAGCGAGTGAAGTGAAGTGACCACGGTGTGGCTTTCCAGCAAGAAGCCAGATCCACGGGCTGGGCCCAGTCCCAGGCCAGCACCCTCATGGGCCGGGCTGACCCTTTCCCCGGCTGTGTGAGGAGACACGTTGCTATTGCTGGCAGACTCTGCAGGGGCCTCCCCACCGCCCTGGCTCAGCCGCAGGTGGCACTTGGTCCTGACGGCCCTCCTGTGTCCATCCTGTGAGGCTGCCATCCCCCTCTTGCCCACGGGCCCAGCGGGGCTTCTACCCACATGTGAGCAGGGCCTGCCTCTTGGGGCTGCCTGTGTGCAGAAACCAGCCGGAGGGTCCACAGTGTGCCCCACCACCACCCTGCAGCCCAGGAGCCGCTTCAGCAATGGTTTGTCCGGACTCTGGACCACAGGCTTCGTCCTTGATGTTCCGCAGCCCGGCAGGGCACAGTCGGCCCAGTGAAGCAGATTGCCCCCCACCCTGGGCCAGCCTGGCCCCAAGCAGGTGGACTTGGGGGCCGCAGGGGCCATTGCAGTAGCTGGGGATGGAGAGCACGGCTGAGAAGGGTGGAGGGTCACTGGGGCAGCCGTTGGTTGTGGAATCTCGGGTTTTCCTGCCGTGGTAAAGGCCCACGTGCCCTACGCAGGACAGCACGCGGAGCTGAGGACTCTGCTTTATTCAACAGCCACGTTGACGAGGTGGTGTGAGCATGCCACAGTGTCCAGGGCCTCCGACGGGACGGATACGACTGGACATGCCCGACAGGCCAGCAGTGTTTGTCCAGTGCCTCCTTGGGCAAGGCCCTGCCCACCCTGGCACGGCTCCAGCTGCAGGAGCTGGGGCCTGGTGCCTGCCCCAGCCGGTCGTCTCTGGCCCTGCGGCGGGCAGCCTTCAGCCCTGGAGCCCCGTGGACCTCGCTGCCTCCACCCACTTGCCAATGAGGGCAGCCTCCAGCCTGCGGGCCTCCACCACGGATGCGGGGTCGTCTGGGTGGGAGCCTCTGGGGGCGGGCAGAGAGGCGCTCAGCTGGCCGGCCTTGAGCCCTGCCACCCTCGCCCGCCCCGACCAGGCACCACGCCCTCCCCAGGCGGCGCACCTGAGGTCCAGGTGGTGCGCCCCCCCGTGGATGGCGATGGCGAGCACGGATGCGCTCAGGTTGCTCTGGATCTGTCGTGGGAGGAGCCTGTGTCAGGGGCGAGTGCTCACCACCTGCTCGTCCCAGCAGGTAGGATGCAGCCCCCGCAGGGGCTTGAGAGTAGCCTCATTAGAAAGGAAAGATGACTGTGAACGAGCAGATGCCAGGCCACGGGAAGGAGACCGGGAGCCAACGGAGGGGGCGGAGGCAGCGGTGCCCGCGGGCCCAGGCTCCCGTGAGACTCACCCCGCCCCGTGCCCAGGGGTCCAGGTCTCCGTTGGAGAAGATGATGTTGCTGGCAGCTGTGAGGTCTGAAACAGATGGAGGGAGCGTGGTGGGACTGGGGGCCCCCTCACCCTGACCCAGGGGCTGGGTCCTGGAGCCTGGGAAGGAGCCTGCTCAGTGCGGTGGGAGGAACCGCGCCCCGACCCCCGCCGTGGGCCTCACCGCCCCCCCCAAAGCTGGTCTGCAGCCAGTCCTGCCGTGGCCACACGCCCCACGTGTCCAGGCAGTACTGCTGGCGCTGGGCTTCAGTGAAGGGCAGCTCGGGGAAGAGGTCGGACACGTTGTTGCTGGAGAACGTCAGGCTGATCTCAGTGCAGGCCTGCGGGCCACCACACTGTGATCAGGCCAGCCCACGCAGCCCCGGGCCCCCAGCCCCCTGTACCCGGCCGCCCCGAGCCCCCAGGCCCCCATACCTGGTAGTCCCAGGCCTTGGCATCACTGCCCAAGCCGCAGCCCGTGGGGTCAGCACAGGCCTGATACTGCAGGTAGATGTCGTAGCAGGGCTCTATGCCCGAGGAGTTGTACACCAGCCCTGAGGGAGAGGGCTGCTGGGGCCAGGGGCCTGGACACCCACCCTGTCCACTTAGAGGGGTCCTGCAGGGGTCGGGGCTCTCAGGCCCAGTGGATCCAGCGAGGACCGGGTGTTGGTCCCAGGGGACGGGCTGTGCTGTCCGCTCCGTCCGGGTTGCTCAGGGTGGCGGGTCAGCCCAACTGACATGCCCCCTCCCAGCAGGGTGGGCTGGGACGGGGTGTGTTGCCCTTTGACTGGGGGCCTTCCAGAAGGCCCCGGAGCCATGCTCCGCAGGGGGTGGCCCACGGGGGTGGCCACTTCCTCCCAGGGGCTCCCCACCCCACACCGCCCTCCTGGGGCCTGGCTGCCGCCCACCAACTCGGGGCCCCCGCGCTCAGCACCGGTCCGGGCAGGGGGGCAGACGCACCGGCCAGTGCACGAAGCCCCGCGATCCTTGAGCTCTCGCTCAGCAGCCGGCTGCAGCCAACCTGGGGGAGCACGGAACACCTCAGCAGCCGCGCCGCCCCACCCCTCCCTGGTCCCAGGGCTGAGCGGGCACAAGGCCCCGGGGCAGGCCCGGGTGCCTTTGAGCACCCCAGGGTGGCTGGGCCCCTCCCCAGGTTCTGGGCGGCAGGGGCGGGTGACGTGCCTGGACGGGGTGGGCAGGAAGGTGGCCCACAAAGTCAGTGGCGTACGGGTAGTCCATCATGGCCAGCACGGTGAAGGCGTTCCGGGCGAAGCCGAAGAGCTGGGTGAGGTCCTTTGGTCCGGAGAGGGGCTGGCAGGTACCGAACTCCTGGCTGACGACGTGCGGGGCTGCGGGGGGGACGTGGGCCTGAGGGGGCTGCTGGGGGGGACACGGCCCTGTAGGGGCTGCAGGGGGGACGCGGGCCTGAGGGGGCTGAGGGGGCTGTGGGGGCTGACACAGGCCTGAGGGAGCTGCAGGGGGGCGGGGAGGCGCGGGCCTGAGGGGGCTGCGGTGGGGGCGGGGCGGCGCGGGCCCACGTGGGGAGGCGGGATGGTGTTGGTTGGAGGGGGCAGCCGCCTCACCTCCCTGCTGGAACAAGTCCCTGATCTGCCGGAACGCGTCCTGCACGGCCCGGGCACATTCAGGGCTCTGGCCTTGGAAGTCCTGCAGGGAGGAAGGCTGTGGCTGCACCCACCAGCGGGGCTGCCCAGGATAGAGAGGGGCTAGGGCCTCGGCTTACCGCAGAGACGTCCTGGAAGAACTGGTAGGGGTCGCCGAGGCCTGCCGCCGAGACCACAGGGGCGCTGGCCGCCAGGGCCCCCGCCACGAGATGTGGGTACTTGATCCTCAGGTAGGCGCTGAGCATCCCCCCGTAGCTGGTGTGGTTGCAGAGTTAGCCTGGGGCACCCCCAGCGCCCCGTCGCCTGCAAGGGAGACTCGGCAGCCTCTCAGCGTGCATGCTGTGTGGCCAACACCCACGTCCTCTGCCTTCCCAGGGCCTCCCGCCCTGTGCCCCCCAGGACCCGACATGTCCAAGACCCACAGAAGTTCTGGGCGGGGCCAAGTACACTTGCTGGGGAGAGAAAGGAGACGCTGACGCACCTGCCGCCAAAAGCGATGGCCGGGGCATCGGGGGCCTCGAGCTCCTGCCGGAGCGCCCGGAGCAGCCCTGCGAAGTCAGCCAGGGCCTGCTCCACCGTCAGCAGCTCCGTGTACCCACGCCACGTGGACCGCTCACCGAAAGGCAGCGACTTTCCGTAGTAACGCTGCAAGCAGGTGGGCGGCAGGGGTGGGGGGCGCTGACTCTGAGCCCCCAGAGTGACACCCCCACACCGCCCAGCCCCAGCCGGTACCCACATGCTCGGCAAAGACGACCAGGGCCCCCTGCTGCTCTGCCAGCTCCAGGATGAATCCTGAGTTGTTGGCGAAGGACCACACATCCCCCTCGTTGCCGGTGTAGAAGAATATGGGCCCCTCGCCCCTGTTCCAGAACTTCTCTGTCGGGTGGAGGCGAGTGAGGGGTGGGGGAGGGTGCCCCCCTCGCCAGCAGCGGGCGCTGTTCCCGGGGCGGCTCACCTGTCATCAGGAACCGCTGGAGAAAGGTCTTGTTCCCAAACCTCTCAAAGTTGAAATGGTCCAGAAGCTGCTCGAAGTAGGCCTCCTGAAACTCAGGGTCCTTGGGTCTGTGGGCTAGAGGGCACCACGCTCAGCGGGGTCGGGGGAGCCATCGGGGCCATGGGGGACAGGCTGGGGGGTGTCGATCGAGGTGGATGGGAGGGAGCCAGGCAGGGGGCATGGGGATTGGGGGCCCTGCAGGGGTCGAAGTGGGGGGTGGGAGGGAGCTGGGTGGGGGTGCAGGGATTAGGGCCTGGCAGGGGTTGTGGGGGGGGATGGGAGGGAGCCGGGTGTGGGGCACGGGGATTGGGGCCTGGCAAGGGTCGCGGGGGATGGGGGTTGGAGCCCAGGGCTGAGTGCAGGGGGCCTGGCGCGGGTTGAGGGGGGTGTGGGGGCGGGCCCTGCAAGGGTCGCGGGGGATGGGGAGTGGGGCCCAGGGCAGGGATGGGGGCCTTGGGCCACACTTACCCCTGGCCTCCAGGCCTCGTGGCTGCAGCCCCAGCAGCAGAACCAGGGCCCAGAGCAGGGTCGGCCAGGGATGGGGGCTCATGTTCACTTTGCCCGGCAGCTTCGGGTCAGGCGGTTGGGGTCACATGACCAGAGGAACCCCTCACGTGACGGCTGGGGCGGCGCTGTGAGCAGCACTTCCCTACCCACCCAGTGCCAGCTTCCCGGCCCTTCCGTCTGCGTCACCGTGGAGACGGTCACCGTGGGGGCACGGAAGTGGGCTGAGGGCTCGAGGGTCCGTGCTGGGGCGGGGGTGTGCCCGCCCAGCCTCCCATCCTCCATGGCCACCGCCGGCTTGGGCGCCATGCCACGCGCGTGTGGGTAGGAGGTGACCTCCCCGTCGCCCGGCTGCTGCCCAGCCACCGCCCGACCCCCTCCTGGCCCTGCCGTCTCCTGAGTGAGGCTGGGGAAGGCCTGCCCTTGAGGGGGAGGAAGGGAGAATTAGGAAGATAGAGCTCGGCGGGAGGACAGCTCTTGAGCCCTGGGGCAAGGGGTGGGGTCAGCAGCCCTAGAAAGGAGCCCAGCGCCTGAGAAACCTCGAGGGCCGCGCCGCCCACACAGGAGCTGGGGCCGCTCTTTCGGACGCCGAGCTGGGATCCAGGACCCTCTCTCGCCCCCTCAGGCCAGCCCCTCTCTGGTGCCCTGGTACCCAGAGGACAGAAGGGCCCCCACTGCCCTGGTGCCAGTCCAGGGCCTGGAGGGGCCAGCCAGGCCGAGCGGGTGGCCTGCTCAGTCTCAGGCCAGGCTGTGCTGACTGCAGTCCTGCTGGGGATGTGGCCCGTGAGCCGGGCCCAGAGCGGGTTGAGGGGGGTTGCCCCGCACGGCGGCAGAGGGGAGGGGGCTGCCTGAACCCACTCCCAGGACGGTCCCGGCCTGCGGTCTCTGCCCAGGCCTCTGCCCAGGCCTCCCCTGTTGGGTGATGGGCCGCGGAAAGCAGAGGGCCTTGGGCTGGGCAGGGAGGGAGCCGCGTGCCCCGCCCCCTCACAGCCCCAGGCCCCATGCTGTGGCTCTCAGTGTGGTGACAATGACTGCCCACCATGTGACACCGCCCTGTGGGTGTGGCCTCCCTGAGGTCACCCAGGGCCACAGCACAATCACCCCCAGTCCCTTCCCCGCAGCCCCATCCCTACACACCCTTGGCTCCCTCGTGCCCCCGTGCCCCCACCCCCTGTCCCCATGCCCCTGTGCTCCCGTCCCTGCGTGCCCACGCCCCTGTGCTCCTACCCCCCTGTCCCCATGCCCCTGTGCTCCTACCCCTGCGTGCCCACGCCCCTGTGTTCCCGTCCCTGCGTCCCCATGCCCCTGTGCTCCTACCCCTGTGTGCCCACGCCCCTGTGTTCCCGTCCCTGTGTGCCCACGCCCCTGTGCCCCAGCCCCTGCGTGCCCCTGCCCCTGTGTCCCCGTCCCTGCTTCCCCGTGTCCCCATCCTCCTGTCTCTGTGTGCCAAAGTGGCCCTGTTCCCGTGTCCCCTTGGGCCTGTTCCTGTGCTCCCGGCCCTGCATCTAGGGGCGCCTGTCCTGTGTTGAGAGGCCCGCCTCTTCAAGGAGGAGTCCCTTCCCATGGACGGCAGCCTCTCCTCTTGTCAAATAAGAGGCCGGACCCCAACCCACCGCAGGCCCACTGCATTCCCCCTGCAGACGCTCCAGGCGGCTCCTCCACGCCTGGGTAGCAGCAGGAAGTCCCAGAGAGAAGCATCTGATTCCTCTGAGACTCCGGCCACGACTTGTGGCCCTGAGCACACAGGTACGTCTGGGGGACCAGATCCCTTTCCCCAGCTGCCCGGGGCCACTGACTCTGGGGACAAAGCTGGGACCTGATTCCCCCTCCACAGCCTCTGGATCTTGGAGCCAGGCCCAGCCCCTTAGCAGAGCCTACCCTGCCCCTTTCAGACCTAAGAGCCGCCAGGACCCAGAGGCGGGCACTTGGGATGCACAGAGAGTCCCAAAGTGTAGGCCCCAGGGCTCTCAGCTCTGACCCACTCAGCACCTGCAGTTAAGGCCACGTTCATCTGTGTGAAATTATACGCTTTCAACCACATTTAAATATCAGCTGTAAGTTCATCCATACTGTTGTGCAACTACCATCATTCTCTCTCAAACTTTCATCTTCCCAAACGGAAACTCCTCACTCTCCTCCTCCAGGCTGCTGATGGTTCAGTCATCAGTCATGTCTGACTCTGAGACCCCGTGGACAGCAGCCCGCCAGGCTCCTCTGTCCATGGGAGTCTCCAGGCAAGAACACTGGAGTGGGTTGCCATTCTCATCTCCAGGCGATCTTTGTGACCCAGGGGTCGGATCCGTGTCTCCTGCACCGCAGGTGGATTCTTTACCGCTGAGCCACCAGGGAAGCCCTCCCCAATCCTGGGATGACCTCTGTTGTCCTGTCTCTATGAGTCTGCTTATTCTAGAGACCTCATATAAGTAGAATCATACACAACTTATCTTTGTGTCTGGTTTCACTGAGCACCAAGTCTTTAGCGCTCACGCATGGTGTAGCCTGTGTCAGGATTTCCTTCCTTTTTTCCAGGTAAATATGAGTCATATTCCATTCATGGACAGACCCCACTGTGAAACCCACTCACCCAGCAGCGGACACCAGATTGTCTCCACCTCTTGCTTATGTTTAAAACGCTGCTGTGAATTCGGGTGCTCGATGATCTCAAGACCTTGCTTCCGTCTGGGGGCGGGCACACCTGCAAGTGGGCTTGCAGGGCCGCATGGTAGCTCTGTGTTTCAGTTCTGAGGACGCTCCACTCTGTTTTCCATGGCATTTGCATCGTTTACATTCCAACCAGCAGTGCACAAAAGTTTCAATTTCTCCACGTCCTCTCCAACACTTGTTTTGTTCGGAGGTAGCGTTGCCACAGTGGAGTGGCCTCTCACTGTGGTTTGATTGGCGTCTTCCCGACAGTGACGCTACCTTTTCGGGCACTTCGTGAGTGTGCTTAAGTCTTCCTTGGAGGAATGTCTTGAGGGGCGGGGGGACCGGGGACTCCCCAGGCAGGCCTCAGCGCTCTCAGCTGTGACCCAGGCGCCGCCCGCAGTCGTGTGGCGTGGATATGTGTGTACGTGTATTAGATTATACATATAATGTGCACGTTTAACATAAAAAGCGTTTCCACCGTTTATTCATTGTTGTGTTTTTTTGTTTAATTTGGTTTTTTTTTTTTTTTTTTTTTTTAGTTTTTTCGTTCGTTGAGGAGTTTCAAGAGTTTTTGTTCTTGCGTTTTAGAGGTTTTAGAAAGTATATCCTGGTTATTAAACCTTTATTGGATTTGTAGTTGGAGACTGTCTTCCCCCGTCCTGTGGGGCCTGCGCACTCGGGACAGTGTCCTCCCGTGCACAGAGATTATTCGAGATTATTCTGATGACGTCCGAGCAAACAGACGGGGGAAAATGGAAACAGTGACAGACTTTCTTTCTTGGACTCCAAAATCACTGCTATGACAAACCTAGAAGACGTATTAAAAAGCAGACACGTTACTTTGCCAACAAAGGTCTAATCAAAGCTGTGGTTTTTCCAGTGGTCATGTATGGGTGTGAGAGTTGGACCATAAAGAAGGCTGAGCCCCAAAGAATCGATGCTTTGGAACTGTGATGTTGGAGGAGACTTGAGAGTCCCTTGAACTGCAAGGAGAGGTCAGTCCTAAAGGAAATCAATCTTCAATATTCATTGGAAGGACTGATGCTAAAGCCGAAACACCAATACTTGGCCACCTGCTGCAAAGAGCCGACTCACTACAAAAGACCCTGATGCTGGGAAAGATTGAAGGCAGGAGGAGAAAGGGATGAAATAGGATGAGATGGTTGGATGGCATCACTGACTTAATGGACATGAGTTTGAGCAAGCTTCAGGAGACAGTGAAAGAAAGAGAGGGAAACTTGGTGTGCTGCACTCCACGGGGTTGCGAACAGTCGGACACAACTGAGCGACTGAACAACAACGACAAAAATCACCGCAGATGGTGACTGCAGCCATGAAATTAAAATATGCTTGCTCCTTGGAAGGAAAGCTATGACAAACTAGAGAGTGTATTAAAAAGCAGAGACATCACTTTGCCGACAAAGGTCTGTCTAATCAAAGCTATGGTTTTTCCAGTAGTCATGTATGGATGGGACAGTTGGAGCATAAAAAAGGCTGAGCGCCAAAGAATCAATGCGTTCAAACTGTGGTGCTGGAGAAGATTCTTGAAAGTCCCTTGGACAGCAAGGAGATATAACCAGTCAATCCTAAAGGAAAGCAACCCTGATTATTCATTGGAAGAACTGATGCTAAAGCTAAAGCTCCAGTACTTTGGCCACCTGATGCGAAGAGTTGACTCACTGGAAAAGACCCTGATGCTGGCAGAGATTGAAGGAGGAGGAGAAGGGGACAACAGAGGATGAGATGCTTGGACGGTATCATCAACTCAATGGACATGAGTTTAAGCAAACTCTAGGAGATAGGGTCGGACAGGGAAGCCTGGTTGCTTCATAGAGTCACAAAGATTGGACGTGACTTAGCGACTGAACACCAACATAGCTATGAGTTTATTTCTGATTCTCTCTTGTTCTCCATGCCCTAGGTGTCTGTCCTAGCCTTAGGAAAACAGCACACTGTTTTGAATGCTGTGCCTTTGTAGGTAGGGAGTCTTGAACTTGGGAAATGTATGTCTTTTTTCTTTTTCAAGATTATTTTGGCTATTCAGGGCCCCTTGCAACCCCATATTAATTTGAGGATTGACATTTCAACTTCTGCAAAAAAAAAAAAAAAGAAGAAGAAGAAGTTGGAATTTTGATAAGGATTGCATTGAACCTGCAGGTCACTTTGGGTAGTATTGACATCTTAAAACTAAGTCTTCCTGGGACTTCCTTGGTGGTGCAGAGGTTAGGACTCTCCACTTTCACTGCTGGGGCCACGTTTGATCCCTGGTCAGGGAGCTAAGATCCTGTCAGCTGAGTGGTGCAGCCAAAAAAAAAAAAGGCTTTCTACCCATGAATAAAGGGTATCTTTCCACCTATTTGGGTCTTAATATCCATCAGCAATGTTTTATAGTTTTCAGTGTACAGTTAAGTCACCCCCTTGGTTAAATTTATTTTTAGTCATTCTTTTAGATGCTATGTAAAGTGGAATTGCTTCTTTAATTTCCTTTTGAATTGTTCATTGCAGGTGCTTAGACACGTAGCTGACTTTTTGTCTGTTAATCTAATACCCTGCAACTTTGCTGAATTTATTACCTCTAGTAGCTTTCTTAGAGACTCTTGTGTATGGATCTCACAGATATTTTCTTTGGTTACCAGGGCGAGTACACTTAACATCCTAAGTTTATAGCAATGTACTTAAGTAGACGACAGCTTCACTCTGATCACATGCATACACTATGCTTCAAAACTCCATCCTTTCTGCACTATGTTGTCATTGCCAATTAATATTCACACACCTGTGCACAATACCATACATCTGTAATTGTTGTTCCTGCATTTGTCTTTCAAATCCTATACTAAACACAAAGTGGAGTCATAACCAAAAATATAATGCTGGGTTTTATGCTCGCCCATAGTTTTGCCTTTATCTGAGACCTTTATTTCTCCCTGTGGCTTGGAGGTACTATCTAATGTCCCTTCACTTAAATCTGAAGGGACACCGTGAGTATTTCTTGTAGGGCAGGTCTGGTGGCAACAAACTCCTTCAACTATTGTTGATCTGGGAATGCTTTTGTTGTTGAGTTGCTCAGTCACGTCTGACTCTGTGACCCATACGCTGAAGTACCCCTAACCCTGTTCCTCCTCATCTCCCAGAGCTTGCTCAAACCCATGCCCATTGAATCAGTGACGCCCTAAATTCTTCATTTTTGAAGGTCAGTTTTGCCGGATATGGGATTCTGGTTGATAACTGTATTCACCCGTCACTTGAGTCATGCCATGGCCTTCTGGTTTCTATGCTTTTCTGTTTTAAATTAATTGTTTTTGGGTCTGGCAGGTCTTAGTTGTGGTGTGCAGGTTTAATTGTGCACAGATCCCCTGCTGCTGCTGCTGCTAAGTCGCTCAGTCGTGTCCGACTCTGTGCGACCCCACAGACGGCAGCCCACCAGGCTCCCCCGTCCCTGGGATTCTCCAGGCAAGGACACTGGAGTGGGTTGCCATTTCCTTCTCCAGTGCATGAAAGTGAAAAGTGAAAGTGAAGTTGCTCAGTCGTGTCCGACTCTTCGCAGCCTCATGGACTGCAGCCTACCAGGCTCCTCCGTCCGTGGGATTTTCCAGGCAAGAGTACTGGAGTGGGGTGCCATTGCCTTCTCCACACAGATCCCCTACAGCTACAGAATCTCAGCTCCTGGACCAGGGAACAAACCCATGTCCCCTGCATTGGAAGTCAAATTCGTAACCACTGGGCCACCAGGGAAGTCCATCTCTATCATTTTCTGATGAAAAATTATCTGTTAATATGAAGATGGCTTTTATATAGCAGTCATTTCTCTTGTGCTATTTTCAAGATTCTGTCAACAATTTGATTATTAAAGTGTCTTGGAGTGAGTCTCTTTGACTTGATTCTTGGAAGTGACTGGACTTCTTGGATTTGTAGATTCATATCTTTCATCACATTTGCTAAGTTTTTAACTATTTTTTCAACTATTCGTTTTTCCCTGTTCTCTTTGCTTTGAAACTACCATAAGGCACATGTGGGACCCGCTAGGATGGGACTCCAGAGCTCTCTGGCCTCTGCTCCCTGGTCTTTGTTGTTTTCTCTGCTCTTAACACGAGTTCCTCTAGTCACACACCAAGTCCAACTCGTTCTTCCTCCTGCCGGCTTGAATCTGCTCTTGAACCCCCTAATGAGTCTTAGTTACTGTGCTTTTCAGTCTGAGACTTTGCTTTCTGCTCATAATTTTCCTTTATTCTCATTTTCCTTATCATTTTGGATTTCCTTTACTTCCATGCGCATGTTTTCCTTGAGCTCTTCTAGCATTTAAAAAAGGTTATTTTCTTTTTTGACTGCACTAGGTCCTTGTTGCTACGTGAAGGCTTTCTCTGGTTGCGGTGAGCAGGGGCTACTCTTCACTGCAGTTCACAGGCTTCTCGTTACGGTGGCTTCTTTTGTTGCAAAGCATTGGCTCTAGGGCACACGGGCTTTAGCAGTTGTGGCACGTGGGCTGAGCTGACCCTCAGAAGGTGGCATCTCCCCAGACCAGGGATCGAACTCGTGTCCCCTGCATTGGCACATGGACTCTTAACTACTGAACCCCCAGAGAAGGCCTCTTTTAGCATTTTTAAACAATTCTCTTAAAGTTGCTTTCTAATAATTCTGATGTCTGAAATTCTTCAGGGATGGTTTCTATCAACTAATTTTGTTGTTTTGGGTAGAGCACTTTCCTGCTTTTAAATTTCTCCTTGTGATTTTGCTGCTGCTGTCGTTGAAAGCTGGCTGTGATTGGTGTGTCTGTGTGGAGGAACAAGAGCTGGGAGTTGCCACCTCTGCCTTGTGGCTGCAACCTTCCCTTGTCTTAGGCTTTGCTGAACTTTTTGCTGACGTTTTTCATTATATCTAACAGGATTAGGATTTCTGAAGGGGGCAATATGACTTTCAGTGCACAGAACATAGAGTTGGGACCAAAAGCCTGGAGTGTCTCAATCTACCCCCAGCATTTCAGAGACCAGTTCATCCACATGGGAAACCTCACAGAGCATACGTGCTTCTATCCCAAATGAAGTCCATCTATTGGGCTGGGAGCCGGTGAACATGCACCCTAGCCTTGCCCAGCCCTGTAAAGGCGGGGGCGGATCCCTGAGTCCAATGTGTAAACACCACAGCCAGCCAGGAGCCCGAATCCCCATGAGGTCAGGACGCCCCGAGCCCCTGCGTCGGGCGTGTTCACAGGCTGTGACCCTGAGGCTGGGCTGTACTGGGCTGTGCCCAAGACCGTCTCTGATCACATCATGGGCTCTATGCCAAAGTGGCCTGGGGTGACCAGATGCCCAGGACCCCGAGGAAGCCCTTGCAGGGCAGCAGGAGAGTGTTCAGGCTTCAGGAATGTAGTCATTTGATTTGATTTTCTAGGAAGAAGGAAGAAACTCGCCGAGTGGACAGGATCCCCAGAATCACACCGCCCATTTATTCCTACGTGTTCCAAACGGTGATCCAACAGGAACCAGGCGAGGAGCACAGAATCAACGGCAGAGCACCGGACGCCCAGTGGCCACCCCGAGCAGCTATGAGGCCCCGAAACATCCTGGCCCTGTGGCCCACCGGCCTCTGTCACCAGCCCGGCCCGGAGCACATGCCGCCAGCTGAGGGGACACCTCACAGCCAAGGTCAGGGCCCGGGTCTTGCCGACAGGCATCCTCACGGACAGCACATATCAGCCTCCTGGGCAGCGCCTACTTGTGAGCCATCCCGCCCTAGGAGGGGGCCCAGATGGGCAGGGGGTGAGCCTCTGTGTTGAACACGTAGGTGTCCAGGCTCAGCAGGTCGGGGTCGTCGGAGAAGAGCAGATACAGGTATTTGAGCGTCTCTCCCAGAAAGAAGCTCTCCATCTTGTCCCTGGGCTGGGGGTGGCGGGGGTCCTGGACGTTGCTGATGGAAGAATAGCCGCCCGAGGGGACCTGCTCGAGAGCCGAGGCCGCAAGTCACGATGCTGGCTCAGCCCTCTGGAGGGCTGCCAGCCAGAGGCACCCCCCACTCCCGGGGCACTTGCCCACCCCAGAACACACTGCCCCCCAAGGGCAGGGTATGGGGCGGGGAGGACTCCAAAGCCCAGAGGGAATGGCCACCTGGAGGTCAGCCATGGTTCCCTTCAGTGACCAGATGCCAAGTGCCACCTCCAAAACCTGTGCAGGCCTCACAAAGGCCCCAAAGCCACCCGAGGGGTGTAGAGTCCACCTCAGGGGCCACAGGGCGAAGGTCAAGTCGCAGCCCTGCCAGGGTGGGCAGTGGGCCCTCGGCATAGCAGGGGGTGGTGCGGGTTGGGGCCCCCGGCCTGGGGAGTAGCGGCTCAGAGGTCTCCCACCTGCTGGGTTGAAACACGCTGCCCAAGCCACATGGAGGACCCAACAGACACGGTCTGTGCGCCTCGGGCCACTGCAGGGACCCTCCCGACACAGCTGTCCCCCAGACAAGACAGACAGATGCCCCGACCCCTGGGCCCTCACAGCAGGGCAAGGCCTCCCAGCGCAGCCCCTGGGAGGTGACAGTGAGGCCCTGGGGACACGGTGGGGGCTCACCCGCGTGTAGGTGTTGAAGCTGTGCAGGATCTCCCAGCCCCAGTCCTGGTACTTGCGGTCGCCCGTGAGGCGGTACAGGTAGAACAGGCTCTCCACGGTCTCGGGCCGCAGCAGGTTGTGTCTGTCGGCCGCCTGGGGAGGCACATGGGCTCAGGAGGTGCCTCCCGGCACTCCCATCTGGCCCAGCCCTGGGCCCAGCATGGCTCACCTTCACCTGAACGTCCTTAAGGATCTTTGTGTGGTGGAGGTTGAAGTGTGCGGTCTCGGGGCTCAGCCCCGTCTCCATCTGACGGTACATCTGGTAGCAGGTGTCCATGAGTGCCTGGGCCAGCTCCATGTGCTCAGCAGGCAGGCCATGGTGGGCACCCAGAGCCAGTGTCCCCGGCAGGAAGCACACCAGGTGGTCCTGAAACCACAGCGTCACCTCAGCAGCAGGTCCAGCGCCGTCAGGCCTCAGACAGGGGACTGGGCTGCGGGCCAAGCACCTGGGGCCCCACACGGGCAGGGGAGCAGCTTCTGGAAGGACCACCTCAAAGGCTGACAGAGCCCTGGCTGCAGGAGAGCAGGACGGGGTGCAACTGGGAGTGGGGGTTCCCCGAGAGCGTGGAAGGAGAGACTCGGGGCAGGGCAGGGGACCTGGAGGAGGTGGGGGCTCCGGGGTGGGGGCCCTGGCACCCCACAGACCTCAGCTCCTCCTGCTGCTCTCACGGGACACCCACATCCACCCGGGACCGCCCCGCTCCACGGCCAGGATCACGAGGTCCCCCCGGTCGTCCCCACTCAGAGCCATCAGACGTCAAGCACAGAGGCCGGGTCCCCACGCTGCATTGAGGCCGCATCAGGGAAACACCCTCCCACTCACCATCTTGGCGCTGAAGCGGCCGTGGTTGAGCTCCCCCACGAAGGTCAGCTTCCTGGGCTCAGACCTGGCGAGCAGGTGCTTCCTGATCCCGTCCACGGCTTCCAGGTAGTCTTCCAGCAGCCTATGCAGACCAGCGGGGCCTGTGTGCTCTGGCCAGGTGGGCGCACAGCCCTCAGGTCCACAAACAGGGCTGACCCCGAGCTTCTGTCCCCGTTCTGGGATCTATGAGGCCCGGCCCTGCCAGCCCCATGGGGTCAGCCTGAACCAGCCTGCGGGCTCCCAGTCAGTGACACTTCCTGGGCCACAGTCACCCCCAGGCTTGAGGCTTGAGAGGATCCCAGCACCCCACTGGGGTTTATCTCTTTTATAACTGAACAAGGAGTGACCAGGCTGCTCCCTGGGAATGTGTGAGTTTTCAGTGTCAAAGTGCTAAGCGTGAGGAGGCCCACATGGTCCTGGCTGCCTCCCGCCGGAGCTGACGACCGAGCAGCCACAACCCCAAGGAAGACCCCTGTCTGCTCACCCCGGTGGCTGGTCCTTGCTCTGCATATAGGATGAACAGAAACACCCTTCCCCACAGAGGGCCCCGCCACCCCGAGCCCAGGGGGCCACCCCGAAGGCAGAGAAACAGGCCTCACTGCCGCTCCTTCTTCCCGCCCTGGATCCACTGCTTCAGCAGGTACTCGTAGTAGCTGTCGGCCCTGGCGCCCAGGGTGAACATGCCCAGGTGGGTGAAGCTGCCGCTGTTGGTGTTGATGAACATGGGCACCAGCCCGTCCAGCTTCCCGTGCAGGGCATGCACACGTCTCGTCACCTCCTCTGCAGCCTCCTGGGCAGACGGTGGGGGCGGTGAGTGGGTGGGCCACACGAAGAGGCTGTCTTCTGAGACAGTGCCCGGACGGCCGACCGTGGGGCTGAACTCGTCCCCGAGACCCTTCCCAGCCTCCACCCGGGACAGTGTCTGAGGCCACAGCTGTGGGCCTGGGACCCCTCTTGAGGATTGCTGAGTGCTCCCACTTCCTGCAGGGCTGGCAGGCACATCTGTTTCCCAGCCCAAGGTTGCTACTCATGATGACAACTGCCCCAAAGTCCTCCGCCACCGGGGACCATCTATTCCCTCTCAAGACCTATCCCGCCTGGGCTCCTATCCAGCCAGGGCAGCACGTGTGTGTGTCCCCAAGGCTCTGTGCACATTTCCTCTCAGTCGTCAGTGTGCACACTTCCCTGGAGGGAGCTGCTTACTCCTCTGCGATCTCGCAACCACCGAGACACGGCAACGTGTGTCTGCAAGCGACCCTTATGAGCACGTGGCTCATTGCACATGCAACTGCCCTCGGGTGTGTGGGAACCTCACGTGAACGGTGCGTGTTCCCCTCCATCACTAGCAGGGGCTCGCTGACCTAAGGTGGCAGCTGGCAGGCCACACTCCATCCCAGGATCAGAACACAACGCCTAATCCACAGGCAGCACAGCAGAGAGACCGCCTCTGTGAAAATGAAACTCTCTCGTGCATCTAAGGACACCATCCACGCTGGAAACATGCAAAGTACAGACGGGAGAAAAGTATGTGCTGCATATGTGATTCAGGATTACTGTTCAGAATGTGTAGAGAATTCCTCCAACTCAACAACAAAAAACCCAAACAACCTGATTCACATGAGGGCAAAAGATTTTCATAGACGTTTTGCCAAAGAAGACATACAAATAAGCATGTGAAAAATGTGTAACATCATTGATCACTAATGAAATGGAAGCAGGTACCACAGGAATCAGATATCACGTCACGCTGACTCCAATGGCCACTACCAACCAACCACACAAAGAAGAACCCAGAAAACAAGAGCTGCAAGGACGTGTAGCAAGTGAAGCACCTGTGCACGGCCGTGGAGACCCAAATGGTAACCGCCTGGGACAGTGGGGTGGCGCTTCCTCAAGAACACCGGACACTGAGTGACCTCACGCTCTCACGGTTTCAGTTCTGGGCATTCTGTCTAACAGTGCGTCATTACAGCTGTGTTCAGAGCGCATCATTCACTATAACCACAGTGCGGAAGCAAACCAGTGTCCGTTGACGGATGAATGGAAAAGCAGTGTGGTCCATCTGTGTAATGGAATATTATTCAGTCTTCAAAAGGAAGGAAATTCTGCTGTTACTCTGTGGGTGAGCCCTGCGGACACTACGCTGCATGAAATGAGCCAGACTCACAAGGAGAGACGCCGTATGGCTCCACCTATATGACAGACCCTGAACGGCATGCTTCATAGAGACAGAAGATCTAATGAAATGAGTCAGTATGTCATGCATGCAGAGCTTCGGCTCATCAGATGACAAAGTTCTGGAGATCTGTTTCACAGCTGTGTGAACAGATTGAACACTTATGAACTGGATGCTTCAAGATGGTTTTATGATGGCGAGTTTTATGTTACATGATTTTCTTACCACAATAAGAAAAGAAAGAGGCAACATTTTAAAAAATGAAAGTATTTTTCATGGAGACAGAAAGCAGATGCTCATGTCCAGGGCCTGGGAGAGTGGAGAGTTACTGTCTAGCTGAGGACAGGGGGTCAGTTTGGGGAGGTGACGGTCATGACGGCTACACGCTGGTCTGGCTGTGCTTGACGCCACAGGACTGTGCACAGAGAGGAGTCCCTGTGCTGTGTTCTGTGCTCTGTGTTTTTTAAGAAAGCGATGACAGGTAGAGGACTTTCAGATTTGGTATTCACTTTACATTCATTTAATAATGCATATTGACATGGCTACAAAATAGAAGAAAAAAGACTCAAGTGTAGATGCTGTGGGTCTGAATTCCCCATCTCCCACTACCTCTGATCTTGTATAAGTAACCAGCACCCTTCCTGCCTCAGTTTCTCCAGTTTGAACTGGGAAGGGCTACGGTGACTGCAGCAGGAACTACATAAGCGGAAGCCTCTCACTGTGCCAAGCTGCTCAGAAAGGCAGAGCGGGGTGGGAAATGAGGGTCCACAGGACTAGTGTGGGTCCAACCCACTCAGGTGCTGTCTGTTCTCTGGGCTCAGATGGCAGGGTCCCCGGAACATTTGAGGGAGGCATTTGGGCACCAAGGAAGCCTGTAGTGGATAGAAGCTCACAGCCTTGCAGACTGCTGTGACTACAGCAATCCCTGACACCATTGAGGCCTTTTTCCAGTCCAAGTCTTCAAATTGGGACTTTTTCCCTGGGAGGAAGACTCGGGGGTCAGCACTGCCCCGCCCCCCATACCAGGAGCCAGGCCAGCACCCGACTCCAGCTGCCCACCCGGGACAATTGTGTGCAGGGCCCAGTCTGGATGCCAAAACGGGACGACGACGACGTCACCTATGCTGACCTGGCTACGAAACCCAGAGCTCCAACACACCCCGTGGCACTCAGCCACAACACAGCAGGCGGCCCTCGCCACTGCAGGAGGGCACAGGACAACAGCAAGTGGACAGCAGGCCATGCCGAGCGGCAGGACAAGCCGTCAGCTGTCGGGGCCCCGCAGGCCAGGCAGAGGACTCGGCCTCCAGTCAAGGCCTCTCCCATCTGCGCCTCTGGCATCACCAGAAAATGCGATTCTGCAGGAGAACGTGGGACAAGAACCAACACCGACGCGAGTCTCGTGGCCCAGCACCCACAACCACGCAGACCTGCACTCGCCTCCACGAGCCGGAGACGGCCCCGCAGAAAACCCGCACCAGCCGGGGGCAGAGCCCCCCCATACCTGAAATTTCTTATCCCCCGTGAGACGAGAGAGCTCTCGGAACTCCAGCTGAATGCTTGTCACCTCAGCCACCGTGCTGTCAGAGGTCCATCGGGGTGGGTGAGCAACTCCAGTGCCAATGTTTACCATGGAGTATGGAATCTTAGAGGGTGTTCGGAAGGCAGGCATTAACCGATTTCCAAAATCCTCCTGACACACAACACAGCGATGAGTCAACGATTCCTGCTGCTCGGCGGCCTTGTCTCCACGACACGATGGTGAACCCAACACCCCTTTTCATCTAATTCTGTGGACAGACCCGAGTTTGCTGGCTTCACCTGACCCAACCCTGGCCAGCTACAAAAACCGAGCCGGACTCAATTCGTTCAGAATGACCTCACGGGCAGGCAGCAGGCTGGCACAATGCTGCTTCAGCCACCCACGTGCTCCGAAACAGACGCCAGAGGGGGAGGAGACAGAACCGGAAACAAACGCCCGCCACAGCCTAATCCCGTGACTGCTGAGCACTTGAGACCCCAGTCCCCCCAGGAAGCGAGCAGACCCGACGCCGGGACACTCACAGCCTTCTTCAGGAAGAGGATGTCCCCAGATAGGTGGAAGGCACTCAGAAGCCCCCCCAGGATCCGGATTGTGCTCTCAAACAGGTTGACGTCCACATTTTTCCGAAACCGTAACTTCTTTGACACCCACTTCCTGGCTTCTTGAAATTCTACCACGTGGAACAGCAGAGACACAGGAACAAATGAACAGGCCAGCCTTTCCTGGCCGGGCCCTCAGGGCTCTGCACACCCCGGCAGGGTTCCGACATCACCTCCTCACGCAGGAGGGGGGCCCAGGAGTCCTCCAACCGCACAGAAAACATGGGGCCAGCGTGCAGCTGGGGGAAGGCTGTGCAGCGTGAGCACAAGTGCTCAACGTCAAAGCCACGCTACAGAGAAGCACGAGAGAGTGAGTGGCTGGAGGCCTGCAGTGCAAGTGTTAGACGGAACAGGGCCGTGCGCGCCAGTTCAGAAATACCCGGGGACACGCCACCCGTCTCACCCTGTCTCCACCGACAAGGCCTGAGGGAGACTCGGGGCGCGGCCGGCCACCACGTCGGATCACGTGCCGCCTCCCCCCACAGGGCCCTCCTGACCGCCAGAAACACGGGCTGCAGACGCCCCTGGATTCCACCCTCCACCACGCTCGGCGCTCTGCAGGAGGCGCAGGGCGCACAGATGTGCGAGGACAGAGAGCTGCCCGCGGCCAGCACAGCCACGCTGGCAGCCAGGACAAGGGGAAGCCCAGCCCAGCAGGACACAGCGTGTGGTCGCCTCCCAGACCAGGCGCGCTCGGGCCCGAGGGTCACGCGCGGCGAGCTCGAGCCCACCACAGGGACGGGCAGGTACCTTTCTTTAGCCCCAGAATCCACATGGTGTCCAGCGCGTCGATCAGCGTGAGGCCGAGGCCAAACCACTCGCTGAAGGACCTGGTCAGGGGCTTCAGCTCGTCGTGGCCCCAGGCGAACTTGCGGTATCCAGCCCACGCGTGGAGGAAGGCGTCTACCACAGCCTTCTGGCGCTCGTTCTGGGGGGCTGGGAGGAGGAAAGCAGGGTGTGGGCACCCAGGCAGACCTGCCCTGTGGCCCCACAGCGAGTGAGCCTGCCGTGGGGGCACCTTAGGCTGCAGTGAAGGCCCAGCTGAAGATGCCACCGGCCCAGGCTGGTCAGCCTGCACCAGGTCCCAGCAGGGACCCCCCTCCAGGAAACAGCGAAGGAGCGAAAGCGGAGGACCCAGTGTGCCTGGTGTGCAGTCTGGTTTGTGGACATCAAACGTGACGGGTGCTGGTGACCCGGACAAGAAGGCATCTGGTGGTGCCTGTGTTCAACCCAGTCAGCTGAGGGTGCTTCCGAGGAGGAGAAAACGGAGCTGACACCTCAAGGCTGATCAGATGCCTCCCGGGGCTTGGAGCACGTCAGCGGTGGCTTCTCGCCCCGTGTGAGGGAACTGCGTGCATACACAGGGCTACTGCACAAGGGGACACCAGGCGTGCACGCTGCCCCACGTGCAGCCCGGCGTGGGCGAGGCGGACCGCTGTCCACACCCACACGCAGTCATCCATTGCTAACCCCGCCCTGTGTCCCTCAGGGCCGTGGCCACAAGTCCCCCTCCTGGCTCCCTGGTTCTCCTGGGGGACTCCAGCGCTGGAAGCAGAGGGTCCCAGCCAGGCTGCAGACTCAGTTCTCCGGTCAAATGGGCAGAGGACAGACCGCCATCTCAACGGGGACGTGAGGACCACAGTGTGCAGGCTGCATGGGGCTCACTGAGCCCAGCCGCCCACAGGCCCTTCACCTCTCGCGCTGGAGCCTGAGGACTCTGCACATCTGCCCAGAGCCATCGGCCTGGGGCCATCCCCAAAGGACAGAGGTGCACAGCAGCACCCAGGCCTGTCACCGGGACACAGGCGGAGAGGCCAGCCTCCTGCATGTGTAACTCCTGCAGCTGCAGCACTGGACGCGGGGAACAGCCGCAGAGGGGGCGGACGTCGTCACCAAGGCTCTGGAGAGTGCCTGACCCCAAGGACCCCCGGTGCCCGTGCTCCACGGGAAGGCAGGAGCTGCACAGCCACCCCACTCTCCAGCGTGCACAGCGCTGCGCCCTCAGAATGAATGCCAGCTGAGGCCCAGAGGGCGCAGGCGGCCCTTACTTCGACTGGCCCGAATCCTTAGGGCCTGCTGCTGAAAAGGCCAGCCGAAGAACTCTGCCTTCTTGGGAGGGTGTCTGGGGCCCTGCTCCAGCTTGGTCCCTGCTCCCCTCCACCTGGAGGGAGAGAATCAGACTCAGAGCAGAGGTGGATTGCTCAGCCTCCCACTCTACACGGGGACCTCGAGTGAGCAGTCCCCGAAACTGCTTCCCACGGGCGCAGTCTGTGACACAGGAAAGCTGTCCTTATGTGTCAGGCGGTTCTCTTTGTTTTTCAGGGAAAAAAACAGCAAAAGAGGCCTCTGGGTTTCCCAAGATCAGACCATCTCTGACGCTCCCGGTACCTGAGGCCGTCTCTCTGCGCCTCTGCTCCCCAGCCAGCCTCGCCCACCACCTCTGCCCTCCTCTGGGCCCGGTCCTGCCTCCTCTCCTGGGGGTCTCCATCGGGCGCTCTAATCTGCAGGTTGGGGGGTCCTCGTCGGAAATGCCTTTGGGGCTTCTGGACAGAGACAAGAGTCACTCGTACAATGATTCCATCCCGCTTCTAGGACGCAGCCCGTCCCGTCAGACCTGGAGCCACATAGGGAGCGCTGTGGACTGGCTGAGCAGCTGCCGTTTCCTAGAGGAAATGCTTTCCACTTTTCATACGATGCGCAGCTTTGGGAGGAGCCCCTTTCTTGTCAGATCCTGGCTCTGACTCCCTGATGGAGGCTCTGCCGATGGGTGAATGTAGCCCTGGAGAGTCAGTTAAGCCCCTGGCCAGAGCGTGTCTGGGAGTCAGACCCTAAGGGGAGCAGGGCAGGGATAAACCACCCCATCCCCGTCGATGGAGCCACAGAGAACACTGCCCAGGCCTGCACCCGGGACTCCCACCTCAGCCGCGGAAGGCTGCGGCAGAGGCGGCCGGTCAGTGACAAAGCGCCGTGGGAGGCCGCACTCATCCTGGCTCCAGCCCCCCAACAGTGGCTGTGACAGCAACTCCTCCAGCTCCCAAGGACACAGACCCGTGAATGGAAAAGCCTCTGGCGGCAGCACCCACGGACACCTTGGGGGAGGATCCGTGAAGACACCCCCTTCCAAGATCCAAACCCCACCGAGCCGGGCCCCCAGGTCACGAGAGTAGGTGCGGCTGAAACAAAGCTCCATGGATGAAGCAGGTCTCGGGGACGAGTGCCGGCATCGGACCCAGAGAGGAGGTGCCAGCGGACTCAGGATGCGCAGGGGCCCCGAGACTCGCTCCACAGGAGACGTGGATGTCCACGCCTTCATCCCAGGCCCCTCCTGGACCCCAGAGTCCAGGTCATGGATGCTGAGGTGTGGAAACGTGTCTCTCGGAGGAGAAACAGCCACGTTCTGCTGTCACATGACCGTGAAGTCAACACACAAGAGTGGGCACAGAAGTGACAGAAGGAATGCTCTTGGCTCTAAAGGGAGAAACCGGCTCTCTCACACACAGACCTTCCAGAGAGACGGGGTGAGAGCAGGCAGCCTGTGGGGCTTGAGGCCGGCATCAGTCCCAGAGCCTCTCCCTGGGGGCGCCTGGGCACACCTGGACACCCCAACCCGCAGGAGCGTGCACCTGGCACAGAGCACCCTGGGCGCTCAGAGGCCGGCCGCCCTCCTGGGGTGGGACCTGCCCTGGCTCTGGCTGACGCCTCGCCCTCTAGTCTCCATGTGCTCCCCCGCCCTCGCTCGCCCCCCTGGACGGCTCGGGGTTCCCCAGGATGCGACCTCACCCCTGCCCCCACCCCTTCTGGATGGCAGGCACCACGCACCTGCCAACTCCCAGTCCTCCCTGCTGACCCCACTGTGATGCGGAGGCCCCAGAACCTCTGTCTGGGCAGGTCCAGAGTGGAGCCCCCGCCTGACCGCCCCCGGCCAGTAGCTCCCAGAGAAAAGGGCCGGTCTCTCTCACCTCCCAAGGACCCGGAGCAGCAGATGGGCCAAGAGGACAGAGGACAGAATGGCCCTCCTCCTCTCTCCGCGTCTCCTCCATCCCCCCAGCCCAGAGCAAGGAGCCTCAGGTGAAAACCTCAGACGCACGGCAGGAAGCAGAATTCTTCCCAGTCCCTCTCAAACAGCCCACGCTGTGCTGAAACGCCTCTGGCCTGGACCCCAGTTGCGACTGCACCTTCAGTTTACTCCAAGTACCTGAGGCGACAGCCCCGCCACGGCCTCCGGGTTCTCAGCTGCTTTCTGAGGAGCTGGCAAGACGGGAGGATTTGCTGGTCTCATCTGCCCTGCTGCCGCCGACCTGCTGTCCACAGCTAAACAGGAGAATCTATTTTATCTCCAATACGCCTCGAGGCCCAGAGGAGAGTCAAAGGGCGCTGGAAACAGCACCTACACAGCCAGCCCTCCTGGAAAAGGACAGGCTGGGGCCTCTGCAGAGGGCAGGCCAAGGAATTCCAGAGTGGCCTCAGGGAAGCAAAGCCTGCCCATAGCCCCCGCAGCTTCTGTCTTTACCCCACCACAACCCACACACTTGGCCTTTATCTTTCCACTTCGAGGAGGCCCACGGTGGCACACGGGCCATTCACGGGAGCCAGCCGCGGGCTCTGCAGCTTTCCTCCTCCAAGGAGCCTCGAGCAGAACCCAGGAGGGAGCTGCCCCTCCTGCTGGCACCTGCGCTTCCTTCCCAGCACTGCGGTGCGTGTTAGGAAGCGCCTGCAGCGCAGCGCGTGCAGACTCCGCCTGTACCCTCGGACCTGGATCTCGGTGTGAGACGGCCGGGCGACAGGCCGCTTCTCACAGCAGACGTCTGGGAAACAGTCACACACGGCAGATTAACAGCCACCTTATAGCGGGGTGCTGGGAACATTCTAGGCTTCTCCTTATCTCACTTCCCGCCAATGCGTTGAAGTCTGGGCCTCCTGCCGCTGCCAGATCGCTGTGGCACCCCTTAGTCAGCTCTCAGGACACCTGAGGATCATGCAAGCTGGTACCTGTCCACTCGTCGGCCACGTGGACATAGGACCGGAGGCCAAAGAGCATCAGGACCACCAGCAGGAAGAGGACCATCATCCGCTGTAACCTCGACAGCTGCTTCCATTTCTGACGGACAGAGAACGACCATTTTACTGAAAGGAGCACACGGAGCAATCTCTCCCGCCGTGTCAGACTCCGGGAGGATGAGGAGCAATTCCCGAGGCCCAGCATGGGGCTCTGCTGCTTCTGAACCGGGGTCGTTTCCTCCAAGCGGGGGCCGCAGGCTGGAGCGGTACTGCAGCCGACACCTGCACCGGTCCACTTAGAATGAAACCCGTGGGGAGACCTTTTCTGGGCCTGGTATGGGCGCAGAGAATGACTGGCAGCCGGGTGTGCTGGCCGCAGCTCCCTCCCGCCTCACCCTGGCCCTGCAGCCCACTAGCTGGACTCAGGCCCCCAGCTCTCCACGGGTACAAGTTCCTTGCATGGCGTTAAAGGCCTCCTGCAAAAAGCAAGTTTTTAAAGGTCCAACTGGGAAAGCCTTGGCATCCCGTGGTTAAGACTCCGAGCTTCCACTGCATGGGCCCAGTTTGATCTCTGGTTGGGGAACTAAGGTCCTGGGTGCTGCCTGACTCAGTCAAAAAAAAAAAAAAAAAAAACAACCCTCCTGAGAGGCAGGTCCACAGCACACTAAAGAGGACAGCGGGCTCTGGTGGTGGCTCCTGGACGCCCCTGATCTGCCAGGCCTTGTAACAGGGCAACAGTGACCCCAGCAGGCATATTTTATTGAAGTGAGATCAGGTTCACAACTTAGGTTCTGGATCAGTGATGTGAAGGACTTAAAAACCACAAGGTCTGTCTGGGGTGAGACATGAGTATGGTTTTTCTTTCATCTTCATGAGGCCATGAAAGTCAGAAATAACAGAATTAAGGTGAGGGAGATCATATTAGGGTTTTTGTGTGTGTGTGTGTGTGTTTCTCCTTTTGGTCTCCTATCAGTAGCTGGACAAAAACCTCCTGATTCGTGGCAGAAGTAAAAGAAAAGCCCCTCTGGGGACATAGGCCTGAGTCAGAGGAAGAAGTTTGTTATAAAGTTTTCAATAATGATGGGGCAAAGTTTATCCAAAGGAAATGGGTTTCTGAATGTCTTAGCTCCAGAGGCCAGCTTGAGGAAGGGGTGACATGACACCGGAGGCATGAGACAGAGACAAACGCTCCAAGGGTCAGCAAGTAGACGTCAGGGGCCAGAGGGATAAATGAAATCCCGCGCACGGGCTCCTCCTTCCTAGGAGCACTCACACACTCAGGGCTCAGGGTGCCGGTGAAGCGCCAGGGGTCAGTTCTGTGTGACCTTAAAGAGTCAAGGGTGGGTGAGTCCTTCGACAGACAGAGGCGCAAGGGGTCTCAGACGCCCCCATCCAAGGCCGCTTTGCCAGAGCCCAGCAGAGACACTGGGCGACACAGCGGGCCCTACCGCAGGCCCCGCGGGGCACAGGTTGGGGGCCGGCGCCGCGGCCGGGCTCTGGCAGGGTCTCTTCCCGGGCTCCGCGGCGGCACCGCGGCCCCCGCAGCCGGCGGGCGTGTGCGGGCGCGGCTGCGGGGCCGGGGCCGGGGCCGGGTGGCAGCTGTCCCGCCCGCGGAGGCTGTCTCACGCCGCGCTCCGCGCCCTCCCGGCCCCGCAGGCTTGAGCCCGGCGCCGCGGACGCTCACCCGCCACGGCCAGCAGGGCCCCCGCGCTCCGCCGCCGTCCGGTCTCCCGCCGGGGCTCAGCGCCAAGGCGCCCCCGGGCGGTGCGGGCCGCGGGTGCATGCCGGCGACCGGCGCTGGCGCCTCAGGGGCCGGGCGGCGGCGCTGCCGGTACGCCGCGTGCGCAGAAGCCCGCCCGACCGTTACCCGGCTCTGCCGCGCGGACGAGGAGCCGCTCTGGTCGAGCCGGTCCCCCGGCGTTCTACGCGCTGCGTCCCCGCCCAGCTCCCCCGCGAAGGCCTGGGGCGACCGGCCGAGCCTTCCCGGGCGGCTCCGCCGCGTGCGCGGGGCGCCCCGAATCTCGGGGTGGACCTGACCCGCTGTCTTCCCGGAGCCTTGGGGTGGGGCTGGGGCCTGGCCGACTGGGCTCAGTGAGGACAGAGGGCTGCAGAGTCAGGCAGGTGGGCCCTCGGGGTCTTCATCGAGTGTGTGTGTGTGTGTGTGTGTGCGCGCGCGCGCGGCACTTAGTCGAGTCCAACTCTGCGACCCCATGACTGTAGCCCACCGGGCTGTGGGCTCCTCTGTCCCTGGAATTTTCCAGGCAAGAATACTGGAGTGGGTTCTACTCCCTTCTCCAGGGGATCTTCCTGATTCAGGGATCCAACCCGGGTCTCCTGCATTGCAGGCAGAGTCTCTGCCGTCACCAGGAAAGCCACTGGACCTATATGTTTGAAAGTCGCTCAGTCGTGCCCGACTCTTTGCGACCCAGAGTCGGTATAGTCCGTGGGATTCTACAGGCCAGGATACTGGGGTGGGTAGCGTTCCCTTCTCCAGGGGATCTTCCCAACCCGGGAATCGAACCCGGGTGTCCCGCGTTGCAGGCGGATTCTTTACCAGCTGAGCCACAAGGGAAGTCCATTGGACTTATTAAAGTTAGTAAAGGGAACCCTCAGTGAATGAAACCCTCAGGGAGGTGCAGTCAGGAGACCAGGAGCGGGAGCTCTATCGCCCTAAGGGGCAGCCTCAGTGGCAGACCCCACAGGAAGGTGCTGACCTACATACGCCCCAGGCAGAGGGAGATTTTCTCCCGGCTCAGCAACCGTTCAGCCAATGAGAGTGCAACAAATAAAAAGCCGCCACACCTCCGGCTCCGGGTTTTCTCCAATGGACCCTTTGTTTAGAACAACCCCCCTTCTCATCTATGAAAGGGTTTCTTTTGTTCTCAGCACTTGCTGGAAGGTCACTTTAGTTTGTTTGTCTTGGATTCCGGTTCTTAACTGTTCCAGAATAAATCCACGTTGCGGGTAAAATAACTGGCTGTTTCCTTGTTCCAGGTCAACAGCCAGTTACAAACTACGATGGAAGAAGCGCAACAGCAAAGGGCCGTCAGTCACAGGCCCCACAGGACGAGCGCACTGCTTCTCCCAGAGGAAGTCACCTCAGCGACTTAGCCCACGAGAAACCATCCTCACCCTGAACTCGCAGTCTTTCCCAGGGAGATTTCATTAAAAACAAAAAAAAACCCCAAACCTCTCACCTTCCTCACTTTTCTCTATAAAGTAACCATTCCTCTCCTTTTTGTTGGACTTACCTATGGCTTTTGCTATAGCCTGCGTGTCCCAAATCGCAGTTCCTGTGATGTTCCAAAGTCCACTTTTGCTGGTAAAATAACTGAGTGCTTATTTCTGAGGTCAGCAGACTCCATCGTCCTCAGGATGCAGCAAAGAGCACTGCATTGCTGTGAGCTTGTTTCCCCTCAACACACGGGGCAAAGGAGGCCTGGGCTGCAGAGGGTTGCTCGATCTGGGGCCCCGCCCAGTGGTCTCTGCAGCCCCTCCCTTGGGCTTTCCAGGTCCCAATGCCCACTCCCCCCATGGGGGAACCCACTGCTTCCTGCCATCCCAGCTATGACCTTCCTGGGCCTCAGGAGGGCTCCCCAGCACAGGCCCCTACTGCCCAGCACCTAGGCCTGTCTGCCCCCGACCCAGAGACCTCCCTCCCTCCTCTCCCTCCTCTCTAGGGGTCATCTCTGGGGCCTCTGCAGGTCTTCCACACACCACTCTGCTGGCAGTTCCAGCCATGCCCTCAGGACTCCTCCCTGTACAATCAGTTACCAGGGAAACGGTGGCATCTGGAGGAGAGTTTGTCATGGTTTCTCACCCTCCCCCCCAAGAGAACTGGTTCAAGGGACAGCTTTTAGACCAGCCCCCAAGGTGCCTGATCCACTAGGTCTTCCCAGGCTCCCCTGCAATCTTAGGAAAGAGCTGGATGGAGCACAGGGAGATTCGTGGGCAGCCCAGATTGGGTTCAGCTCAGCCTGCGGGCTCTCGTTGCCGCAGGGCCAGCAGGCTGCAGCCCCTGGACGGACGCAGACCCGGGACACCCAGTGCCGCTCCGCCACTCGCTGGTCAGACAGCGCGCTCGCCAGGCCAGGCTGGATCCCAGCACCTGGTGTTGACTGGAAATCCCTGCATCCTGGGAAAACTGAGTTTGTCCATCTTTCAAAACTCAGTTGCTTCAATTAGCAGCTGTCTGGGTGAGAGATGATGGGGCACGTGGCTCCTAAGGAAGCAGGAGGGAGATGCTTGTAGCCATGGGACCCCCAACCCACAGGGAGCCTCACCCGGGAGAGAGGACTCAGCACGACCAGGGTCTCCTGGTCACGGCGTCCTCGCATCGCAGAAGGACAGACATTGCAGGAGACGGCGAGGTGTACCCGGGACCTCTGCGCTGAGCGAAACCTCACGTGAAGGTGTAATTATTTGAAAATAAAAAGGCTTTGTGAAAGCAAGCTGTTTTAATAGTTTACCCAACGAACTCGACTTGGGAAAGAGGCTGCCCCGTCGTGGCAGTGAGGAGCCCCTGGGCCGGGCGGGACCCTCAACCTCGGCCTCCTCGTTGGTGACCCTCGTCTGCCCCAGGCCCTCTGCTGGCCTGTGGAGCAGCTGGGAGAAGGCAAGTAAGGCACAGGTTAGAGCCTGGGTGGAGGCACAGCCCTGGGCCTGGCCCTGACCCTGCCGGCACACCCGAGGCGGGAGGCTCACTGCCACTGAAGCCCCCGGGACAGCACCCTTCCTGGGGGAGATGGCCGCACGTGGGCTGGAGGAGCGGGGAGGGGCGGGGCGGGCGGCACTTAGGAGGCTGTTCACAGGAGGAGGGGCAGGCGCCCTGTGCTGTTCTCCAGGCGGGAAGCGGCCCCAAGCAGCCAAGCCCGTGGAGAGAGACCAGAGGCAGCCGGCTTCTCCCCACCTTGACCAGGCTGAGGGTGTGCAGTGAGGGTCTGTGCCCACCCCTCCCTGGGTGGGGCGGTAAGGAGTGCGGGCACCGTGTTGTCAGAAGCTCCCTGTAGGCTGGGGGCGGGGGGGGGGGCGCCCTCCACGGGTCCCACTGTTTTCTGGGGGCTGAGGCTTTGGACGGAACTCGAGAGAACTCTGCCAGGCGTGCAGGCCAAGCTTCCCGGAGAGCCAGCTCCGGACCTGCTGTGGGCCTCAGCCGGGCAGGGAAGGGCCGCCCAGCTGTGACCCCCAGGCTCAGCTGCCAGGGAGGGAGGAGCAGCCCCTTCAAACACAGCGCCGTGCAGGGGTTTGGATAAAATGGGAAAATCCCTAAAAAGATACAAATGACCAAAACTGATGCAAGAAGAAATAGAAAATATGAATATATGTATAAGAAAATTCGTTAGTAATTTAACCTCCCTCCAAAAGAAAGCCCAAGCCCAGGTGATGTTGCTGGTGAAGACTACCAAGCACTTAAAGAAGAATTAACACCAATGTTCACAAACTCTTCCAGGAAACAGAAGAGGAGGAAACACTTTCCAGCTCATGCTATGAGGCCAGTATTAATCCAATACCAAGACTGGAAAGAGGAATCACTAGAAAACCACAGACCAGTATCTCCCATTAATATAAACGCAAAAATTCTCTACAAAATGTTAGTTAACAGAATTCAGCAATACACAGAAAACACTGTACATTTTGACCATTTTTTTCAGGAATGTAAGCTTGGTTTAACATCCATAAATTGATGTCATCAGATCAGATTCAGATCAGTTGCTCAGTCATGTCCGACTCTTTGCGACCCCATGAATCGCAGCATGCCAGGCCTCCCTGTCTATCACCATCTCCCGGAGTTCACTCAAACTCATGTCCATCGAGTCGGTGATGCCATCCAGCCATCTCATCCTCTGTCATCCCCTTCTCCTCCTGCCCCCAATCCCTCCCAGCATCAGAGTCTTTTCCAATGAATCAACTCTTCGTGAGGTGGCCAAAGTACTGGAGTTTCAGCTTTAGCATCATTCCTTCCAAAGAAATCCCAGGGCTGATCTTTAGAATGGACTGGTTGGATCTCCTTGCAGTCCAAGGGACTCTCAAGAGTCTTCTCCAACACCACAGTTCAAAAGCATCAATTCTTCGGCACTCAGCCTTCTTCACAGTCCAACTCTCACATCCATACATGACCACAGGAAAAACCATAGCCTTGACTAGACGGACCTTTGTTGGCAAAGGAATGTCTCTGCTTTTGAATATTCTATCTAGGTTGGTCATAACTTTCCTTCCAAGGAGTAAGCATCTTTTAATTTCATGGCTGCAGTCACCATCTGCAGTGATTTTGGAGCCCAGAAAAATAAAGTCTGACACTGTTTCCACTGTTTCCCCATCTATTTCCCATGAAGTGATGGGACCAGATGCCATGATCTTCGTTTTCTGAATGTTGAGCTTTAAGCCAACTTTTTCACTCTCCACTTTCACTTTCATCAAGAGGCTCTTTAGTTCCTTTTCACTTTCTGCCATAAGGGTGGTGTCATCTGCATATCTGAGGTTATTGATATTTCTCCCGGCAATGTTGATTCCAGCTTGTGTTTCTTCCAGTCCAGCGTTTCTCATGATGTACTCTGCATAGAAGTTAAATAAGCAGGGTGACAATATACAGCCTTGACGAACTCCTTTTCCTATTTGGAACCAGTCTGTTGTTCCATGTCCAGTTCTAACTGTTGCTTCCTGACCTGCATACAGATTTCTCAAGAGGCAGGTCAGGTGGTCTGGTATTCCCATCTCTTTCAGAATTTTCCACAGTTTATTGTGATCCACACAGTCAAAGGCTTTGGCATAGTCAATAAAGCAGAAATAGATACTTTTCTGGAACTCTCTTGCTTTTTCCATGATCCAGCAGATGTTGGCAATTTGATCTCTGGTTCCTCTGCCTTTTCTAAAACCAGCTTGAACATCAGGAGTTCACAATTCACATATTGCTGAAGCCTGGCTTGGAGAATTTTGAGCATTACTTTACTAGCGTGTGAGATGAGTGCAATTGTGTAGTAGTTTGAGCCTTCTTTGGCATTGCCTTTCTTTGGGATTGGAATGAAAACTGACCTTTTCCAGTCCTGTGGCCACTGCTGAGTTTTCCAAATGTGCTGGCATATTGAGTGCAGCACTTTCACAGCATCATCTTTCAGGATTTGGAATAGCTCAACTGGAATTCCATCACCTCCACTAGCTTTGCTCTCAACAAATTAAGGAAAGAAGAGAACTCCCTAACCTGCTACAATTGCCTGCAAAACCCAATAGCTACTATTGTACTTGACAGTGAAAAATCAGATGCTTTCCCTCTGAGATCAGGAGTACGGCATAGACGTCTGCTCTCACCATTTCAGTCTTGGAACGAGAGGTTCTGTCTTGTTCACTCTCCCAAGAAAGACACAAACAGCTTCCAGACTGGGAAGGAAGAAAGGAGAGTGTCTATTAACACACAGACAATGTGATCCCTACAAAATGCTCAGCAGTTGAGAACAACCAAAAACCTACTAGACCTAATAACAGATTCCGAAAGCTTACAGACACAAGGTCAATGCTCAAAAGTCAGTTTTATTTCTACATGCATATTATTGATGACCAGGCTAAAAATAAAGAAAATAATTTCATTCAAAATTGCAGAAAAAAAAAACTTGGGAATAAATTTAATGAAATAACTGTAAGTTTTTGTACATTAAAATCTACAAAACACTGCTGAAAATAAAGATATTCTAAATATTAATAATGGATTAAAAGACTCCATTTTTTAAGACTGCAGTTGTCTTAATATATAAATATACTGCAATCTCTATCAAATCTTAGCAGAAATTGACAAGATGATCCTAAATTACATTTGTAATTACAAAGGACCCAGACTAGCCAAAGCAATCTTGAGAAACAATGAAGCTGGAGAGCTAACACTAGGTGTGCAGAGCTGCAATAGTCACGACTGCGCAGTCCGAGCCAACAAGACACGCGGATCAACAGAACAGCGCTGAGAGTTTAGAAACAAACCCTTACACTCATGGTCAACTGGTGTCCTACAAAGATAGCAAGAAAATTCAGTGATTAAAGGACAGCTTTTTTCAACAAATGGTGCTGAGTCCGTTGGATACCTGCATGAAAGGAATGAATTTACCCCTGGCCCTACCCTGACCTTCTACCATATAAAGAAAAGCACTCAAAACGGATCATGGACCTAATGTGAGAACCCAAACCACATGACTCTTGGATGGAAACATAAATAAAATCTTTGTGGCTTTGGATTGGGCAAAGATATTTTACATATAGCAGAGTGCAATCAACTACCAAAAAATTTGATAACTGGACTTCATCAAAATTTAAAACTCTTGCACGTTAAAGGCCACATTAAGGTCACAGACTTGGAGAAAATATTAAAAAAACATAAAAGAGCTTTATCTACAATATAAGACACTTATAACTCAATATGAAGAAGAAAATTAACCCAGTTAATATGGGCAACATATTTGAATAAACATCTCTCCAAAGAAAACATGCAAAAGGCCAATAAGCACCAGAAAAGATGGTAAGCATGGTCAGTCATGAAGGAACACGCTCGATAAAACCACCCTGAGGAACATTTACATTTATTAAAACTCTGCACCCAACAACAGGAAAATGCACAATTTCCTTCAGGTTCATAGAATATTCACCAAGAAAAACCACCTTATGAATCATAAAATAAGTCTCAATACATTTAAGATCATACAATATACGTTCTCTGTAACATATGTGATCCGTAGCAGAAATACATTCAGAGAATTTCCAAATATTTGAAAATTAAACAACAGACTTCTAAATAACCCATAAATCAAAGCAGAAATCACAGGAGAAATTAGGAAAACATGAAACTTAATGAAAACAAAAAACACAGCCTTCAAAGCATTCAGGATTTGTGGCTTAGTGGGAGCTTTATAAGAAAATGAAAAGTCTTGATTCTTGCTTCTAAACACCTCCTAGACCTGGGTATGTCCATTCCTCGTGGTAGTACCACAATTCTCTCAGCTGCTCAGGACAATAACTCCGGAGTTATTCTTGGCTCCTCACCTTCTTGTCCCCTATCTTGTCACATCTGTGTCTCTACACTGGAACACGAATTATCCTAGTAACTTCCTGGGTGGCCACCCGCTTCTGCTCTCATTATCCACACAGCAGCCGGATGGTCCTCTCTAAAAGCTAAACTGAACCATGTCCCTCTCCTGGTCTAATCCTTCCGATCTCACATAGAATCAAGCCGGCCCCTCATCGGGCCGGACACAGGACCACGCTCCCCACCTCCACGGCCTCCTTCCTGCCTCCCCCATCGCTCCCCTGCTCCAAGCTCTGGCATCCCCGTCCCTGAAACACTCTTTCCTCAGATATTTGCATGGTTTGCTCTCTCATTTAATTCAGAAAAAAAGCAACCTGTATTGATTATTTAACCATCCATTGATCAAAACAACAATAAACATGTATTATCTCTGTTTCCACCGTCAGGAATTCTGGAGCAGTTTGCAGAATGGCTCAGGCTCCCGTTCCCTCACGAGGTGACAGTCAGGACATTGGCCACGCTCGAAGGCTACATGGGTCCAGAGGGCGCCTGGAGTTTCCACAGGGGTTCACGTCCACAGCTGGCGAGTTGGTGCTGGCCACCGGCAGGAGGGCCTGTCCACACTGGCCTCCCTCAGAGCCAGTGACCCCGGAAGGACGGCGCCCGAGCACAGCTGTTCCTCGGACCTCCCCTTGAGAGCCACACGTGTCCCTCTGCCACAGCCCTCTCAGAAGCAGTCCGCCGGTCCCACCACGTACAAAGAGAGAGACTGGGGGTCCTCTGAAGGGGCGCATGTCGAAGATGTTGCAGGGGTGCGGAGACCACCGTGCGGCCCCATCGAGCTCCCTCCTCCCCTCCTCTCTCTTCCTTGGAGCATGCGACACTGCGGGAAACAGTCTGAGAGCCTTATTTGCTTGCCGTGTGCTAAGTCAGGAATCTCACTTTCCCGCTGCTGTACTCCAGTAATTTAGAGCAGTGCCTGCCACGCCACGGGAGCCCAGCAAATGTCTGTGGGTGAATGAAGTGTGAAAGTCCCCCTACAGTGGGACCTGCGGGGACGTTGTAGTATTGAGAGGATGCGTGTCTGCATGCTCAGTCGCTCAGTCGTGTCTGACTCTTTGCGATCCCATGGACCGTAGCCCACCAGGCTCCTCTGTCCATGGAATTTTCCAGCAAGAATGTTGAAGTGGGTTGCCATTTCCTACTCCAGGGGATCTTCCTGACCCAGGGATCAAACCCGCATCTTTTGTGTCTCCTGCATTGGCAGGCAGATTCTTTACCACTGCGCCTCCTGGGAAACCTGTTGGGAAGGCCGGCTTCCCAGAAGTTAGGGTTTGGAAAGTCAGTGAGGACAGGGACAGGGGGATCCTGTGGGGGAGGCGGGCAGAAGAGCCATCTGGAGAAGGTGTTCGATGGAAATCAGCGTGAGGGCAAGCAAGATGGCACCATGGGCGTCCGCAGCCTTGCTGGTGAGAGCCCTCGGGCTCCCCCAGGTCGAGGACGGAGTCCCAGGGGCCAGGCCTGCAGATGGCCAGCCCCAGCTCCCCAGGCCTGGTCTGGAGGCAGGCCCTTGACTGGCCGCAGGCCGGGAGTCTGGACGCAGCACTTGCACAAAAGCTCCACCTGCCTGTCAGCGTCCTCCTGACGGAAGAGTGTCCACAAGTGACTCAGCCTTCAGAGATCACCCGGTGTCTGATTTGCTCAAAATCCTCGGGAAAGTCCCTTGGTTGGGGTGGGGGGTGGGGGGAAATTCTGCTTGAGTCACGTGACTCTCTCTCAGCCAATGGAGCAAGGCCAAGGAGGGACTGTATGTGTGATTGACAGCCCTTGGGTTGGAGTCAGGGAGGAGGGGAAGCCGCTCCCTCCACATGGGGAACCAGGTTGGGCTCCGGTTGAGCCCCAGGCCTGGAAGTGCAGCTGGAGGCTCCCCGCCTCCCCCTGGGATGGACAGGACCTCTCTCCCACTGGGGGCCAGAGGCGGCACCCCAGCATTCCTCTGTCCTGACCACAGAATCTGACGTGCCGGACTCAGGGGTCCAGTCCTGGCAGTGTCTGTGTGTGTCTGTGGGTGTGTCTGTGTGTGTCTGTGTGTGTCTGTGTGTGTCTTTGTGTGTCTGTGTGTGTCTGTGTGTGTCTGTGTGTGTGTGTCTGTGTGTGTCTGTGTGTGTGTCTGTGTGTGTCTTTGTGTGTCTGTGTGTGTGTCTGTGTGTGTCTTTGTGTGTCTGTGTATGTGTGTCTGTGTGTGTCATTGGGTGTCTGTGTGTGTGTCTGTGTGTGTCTGTGTGTGTGTCTGTGTGTATCTTTGTGTGTCTGTGTGTGTGTCTGTGTGTGTCTTTGTGTGTCTGTGTATGTGTGTCTGTGTGTGTCTTTGTGTGTCTGTGTGTGTGTCTGTGTGTGTCTTTGTGTCTGTGTATATCTTTGTGTGTCTGTGTGTGTGTCTGTGTGTGTCTGTGTGTCTGTGTGTGTCTTTGTGTGTCTGTGTGTGTGTCTGTGTGTGTGTCTGTGTGTGTCTTTGTGTGTCTGTGTGTGTCTGTGTGTGTCTGTGTGTGTGTCTGTGTGTCTGTGTGTGTGTCTGTGTGTGTCTTTGTGTGTCTGTGTGTGTCTGTGTGTGTCTTTGTGTGTCTGTGTTTTGTCTGTGTGTGGTGTGTCTGTGTGTGTCTTTGTGTGTCTGTGTGTGTCTTTGTGTGTCTGTGTGTGTCTGTGTGTGTGTGTCTGTGTGTGTCTTTGTGTGTCTGTGTGTGTCTTTGTGTGTCTGTGTGTGTGTCTTTGTGTGTCTGTGTGTGTGTCTGTGTGTGTCTGTTGTGTGTCTGTGTGTGTGTCTTGTGTGTCTGTGTGTGTCTTTGTGTGTCTGTGTGTGTCTGTGTGTGTCTGTGTGTGTCTGTGTGTCTTTGTGTGTCGTGTGTGTGTCTGTGTGTGTCTGTGTGTGTTGTCTGTGTGTGTCTGTGTGTGTCTGTGTGTGTCTGTGTGTGTCTGTGTGTAATTTGTTGTGTCTGTGTGGTGTGTCTGTGTGTGTCTTTGTGTGTCTGTGTGTGTCTTTGTGTGGTCCTGTGTGTGTGTCTTTGTGTGTCTGTGTGTGTGTCTGTGTGTGTCTTTGTGTGTCTGTGTGTGTGTCCTTTGTGTGTCTGTGTGTGTCTGTGTGTGTCTTTGTGTGTCTGGTGTGTCTTGGGTGTCTGTGTGGTGTGTCTTTGTGTGTCTGTGTGTGTGTCTTTGTGTGTCTGGTGTGTGTCTGGTGGTGTGTGTGTGTCTGTGTGTGTCTTTGTGTGTCTGTGTGTGTGTCTGTGTGTCTTTGTGTGTCTGTGTGTGTGTCTTTGTGTGTCTGTGTGTGTGTCTGTGTGTGGTCTGTGTGTGTCTGTGTGTGTCTGTGTGTGTCTGTGTGTCTTTGTGTGTGTCTGTGTGTATCTTTGTGTGTGTCTGTGTGTGTCTGTGTGTCTGTGTGTGTCTGTGTGTGTCTGTGTGTGTGTCTGTGTGTGTCTGTGTGTGTGTCTGTGTGTGTCTGTGTGTGTCTGTGTGTGTGTCTGTGTGTATTTGTGTGTCTGTGTGTGTGTGTCTGTGTGTGTCTTTGTGTGTCTGTGTGTGTCTTTGTGTGTCTGTGTGTGTGTCTTTGTGTGTCTGTGTGTGTGTCTGTGTGTGTCTTTGTGTGTCTGTGTGTGTGTCTGTGTGTGTCTTTGTGTGTCTGTGTGTGTGTCTGTGTGTGTCTTTGTGTGTCTGTGTGTGTGTCTGTGTGTGTCTTTGTGTGTCTGTGTGTGTGTCTGTGTGTGTCTTTGTGTGTCTGTGTGTGTGTCTGTGTGTGTCTGTGTGTGTCTGTGTGTGTGTGTGTGTGTGTGTGTGGTGTCTGTGTGTATTTGTGTGTCTGTGTGTGTCTGTGTGTGTGTCTGTGTGTATTTGTGTGTCTGTGTGTGTCTTTGTGTGTCTGTGTGTGTCTGTGTGTGTCTTTGTGTGTCTGTGTGTGTCTGTGTGTGTGTGTCTGGTGTGTGTCTTTGTGTGTCTGTGTGTGTGTCTTTGTGTGTCTTTGTGTGTCTGTGTGTGTCTTTGTGTGTCTGTGTGTGTGTCTTTGTGTGTCTGTGTGTGTGTCTGTGTGTGTGTGTCTGTGTGTGTCTTTGTGTGTCTGTGTGTGTGTCTTTGTGTGTCTGTGTGTGTGTCTGTGTGTGTCTTTGTGTGTCTGTGTGTGTGTCTTTGTGTGTCTGTGTGTGTCTGTGTGTGTGTCTTTGTGTGTCTGTATGTGTGTCTGTGTGTGTCTTTGTGTGTCTGTGTGTGTGTGTCTGTGTGTGTCTTTGTGTGTCTGTGTGTGTGTCTTTGTGTGTCTGTGTGTGTGTCTGTGTGTTCTTTGTGTGTCTGTGTGTGTGTCTTTGTGTGTCTGTGTGTGTGTCTGTGTGTGTGTCTGTGTGTGTCTTTGTGTGTGTCTGTGTGTATCTTTGTGTGTCTGTGTGTGTGTCTGTGTGTGTCTTTGTGTGTCTGTGTATGTGTGTCTGTGTGTGTCTTTGTGTGTGTTGTGTGTGTGTCTTTGTGTGTGTCTGTGTATATCTTTGTGTTCTGTGTGTGTGTCTGTGTGTGTCTGTGTGTCTGTGTGTGTCTGTGTGTGTCTTTGTTTGTCTGTGTGTGTGTGGTGGTGTGTGTCTGTGTGTGTCTGTGTGTGTCTGTGTGTGTCTTGTGTGTCCTTTGTGTGTGTCTGTGTGTATCTTGTGTGTGTCTGTGTGTGTGTCTGTGTGTCTGTGTGTGTCTGTGTGTGTCTGTGTGTGTGTCTGTGTGTGTGTCTGTGTGTGTCTGTGTGTGTCTGTGTGTGTCTTTGTGTGTCTGTGTTGTGTGTTCTTTGTGTGTCTGTGTGTGTCTGTGTGTGTCTTTGTGTGTCTGTGTGTGTCTGTGTGTGTCTGTGTGTGTCTGTGTGTGTGTCTGTGTGTGTCTTGTGTGTCTGTGTGTGTGTGTCTGTGTTGTGTCTTTGTGTGTCTGTGTGTGTGTCTTGTGTGTCTGTGTGTGTCTGTGTGTGTGTCTTTGTGTGTCTGTGTGTGTGTCTGTGTGTGTGTCTGTGTGTGTCTGTGTGTGTGTCTGTGTGTGTCTTTGTGTGTCTGTGTGTGTGTCTGTGTGTGTCTTTGTGTGTCTGTGTATGTGTGTCTGTGTGTGTCTTTGTGTGTCTGTGTGTGTCTGTGTGTGTCTTTGTGTGTGTCTGTGTATATCTTTGTGTGTTTGTGTGTATGTCTCTGTGTGTCTGTGTGTCTGTGTGTGTCTGTGTGTGTCTTTGTGTGTCTGTGTGTGTGTCTGTGTGTGTCTTTGTGTGTCTGTGTGTGTCTGTGTGTCTTTGTGTGTGTCTGTGTGTATCTTTGTGTGTGTCTGTGTGTGTCTGTGTGTCTGTGTGTGTCTGTGTGTGTCTGTGTGTGTGTCTGTGTGTGTCTGTGTGAGTCTGTGTGTGTGTCTGTGTGTATTTGTGTGTCTGTGTGTGTCTTTGTGTGTCTGTGTGTGTCTGTGTGTGTCTTTGTGTGTCTGTGTGTGTGTCTTTGTGTGTCTGTGGGTGTGTCTGTGTGTGTGTGTCTGTGTGTGTCTTTGTGTGTCTGTGTGTGTCTGTGTGTGTGTCTGTGTGTGTCTTTGTGTGTCTGTGTGTGTGTCTGTGTGTGTCTTTGTGTGTCTGTGTGTGTGTCTGTGTGTGTCTTTGTGTGTCTGTGTGTGTCTGTGTGTGTCTTTGTGTGTCTGTGTGTGTGTCTTTGTGTGTCTGTGTGTGTGTCTATGTGTGTCTTTGTGTGTCTGTGTGTGTCTGTGTGTGTCTTTGTGTGTCTTTGTGTGTCTGTGTGTGTGTCTGTGTGTCTTTGTGTGTGTGTGTATCTGTGTGTCTGTGTGTGTGTGTCTGTGTGTGTCTTTGTGTGTCTGTGTGTGTGTCTGTGTGTGTCTTTGTGTGTGTGTGTATCTTTGTGTGTCTGTGTGTGTGTGTGTGTATCTTTGTGTGTCTGTGTGTGTGTCTGTGTGTGTCTGTGTGTCTGTGTGTGTGTGTGTCTGTGTGTGTCTGTGTGTGTCTGTGTGTGTGTGTCTGTGTGTGTCTTTGTGTGTCTGTGTGTGTCTTTGTGTGTCTGTGTGTGTGTCTGTGTGTCTTTGTGTGTGTGTGTATCTTTGTGTGTCTGTGTGTGTGTGTCTGTGTGTCTTTGTGTGTGTGTGTATCTTTGTGTGTCTGTGTGTGTGTGTCTGTGTGTGTCTTTGTGTGTCTGTGTGTGTGTCTGTGTGTGTCTTTGTGTGTGTGTGTATCTTTGTGTGTCTGTGTGTGTGTGTCTGTGTGTGTCTTTGTGTGTCTGTGTGTGTGTCTGTGTGTATCTTTGTGTGTCTGTGTGTGTGTGTCTGTGTGTGTCTTTGTGTGTCTGTGTGTGTGTCTGTGTGTGTCTTTGTGTGTCTGTATGTGTGTCTGTGTGTGTCTTTGTGTGTGTCTGTGTGTGTGTGTCTGTGTGTGTCTTTGTGTGTCTGTGTGTGTGTGTCTTTGTGTGTGTGTGTGTGTGTGTCTGTGTGTGTCTTTGTGTGTGTGTCTGTGTGTGTCTGTGTGTGTCTTTGTGTGTCTGTGTGTATCTTTGTGTGTCTGTGTGTGTGTGTCTGTGTGTATCTTTGTGTGTCTGTGTGTGTGTCTCTGTGTATCTTTGTGTGTCTGTGTGTGTGTGTCTGTGTGTCTTTGTGTGTCTGTGTGTGTGTGTGAGTCACAGGTACATTCAATCTCGCCCTAGGGCAGCAGCAATGCCGCCAGTCAACACCACGTCCCGCATTCCCACAACCCAGCCAGACCGACATCCCAGTGAAGCTGGTTAGTGATGGCTGTGAGCAGGCGCAGCCCTGGAAGCTTTCAAGCCTTTATTTTCACTTTTTTTTCCCCTCTTTCTTTTTTTCTTTTTAAAAATGCACTTCTTAGTTGCACTGGACCCGCATGCAGCGTGGTGCATGGGCTTCTCTGGTTGCAGAGCTCAGGCTCTCACAGGCTCCGTTGTGTGGTTCCCAAGGGCTTTTCTGGCTGTGGTTCCAGAGCTCTGCTCCGCAGCATGGGGTATGGAACAGTCCTTCCCCTGTGTTGGAAGGCAGACTTTTAACCATCGGACCAGCAGGGAAGTCCCAGGCTTTACTTCTTCTATCAGCACTCCTGATTTTATAAGCTGCTCTGCTGCTTAGTCACTCAGTCGTGTCAGACTCTCTGTGACCCCATGGACTGTAGCCCACCAGGTTCCTCTGTCCCTGGGATTTTCCAGGCAAGACTCCTAGAACAGATTGCCATTTTCTTCTCCAGTGGATCTTCCCAACCCAGGGATCGAACCCCAGTCTCCTGTGTCTCCTGCATTGCAGGCTGATTCTTTACCACTAGCGCAAGGAAGCCCATTAACCCCATTCCTACCCAAATCTCCTGGTAAGCTTAGATATAGTAGGACTTCATGGTGATCCAAATATTCTTAACAAGGCTTTGAAGCATCTTGGTACAGGCAGGCATCTGCTCAGGCAGCCTCAGCCCACGGCAGGATCTTTCGCAGCAAGCAGCAGGATCGAGCCCTTCTGCAGCTGCACCCTCTTGCTGGGGGTGTGGAAGAAGCCCACGAGGTGAGAGGGGGTGCAGAGCCCAGGAGAGACTCAGCATGGGAAAGACTGAGGCCGGTGGCATGCGAGGGCCTCTGGGCAGAAGCTGGAATGCCGGCAGCCTGGGGAGGCAGTGCTGGGTTGGTAAAGAGGCCTCAAGGGAAAGAAGAGCCCTGACGGCCACAGGCAGCGCCCATGGTGTGAGTGCTCCAGCCACGGCCACGTTCAAGCTTCCAGCTGTGTAGCAACCAGCCCTGAGCCAGGGAATATGTAGAAATTCTCTTTCCAGGCCCCATAGGAGTCTCTCCAGCACCCCCTCCTGGGGGAGTGAGGTGGATGGGAGGAGCCAGGCCCCCAGGTGGCTTTGGCCCCTGGTGAATTCCTTCCTCCCTGCACTGACCTGGAGCTGTCGGGGCCACACCAGAGCCAGCATTGCTGGCTGCCTGTCCCCACGCATCCATGCAGACTCCAAGCTCTGAGCCACCAGAGGCCACAGACCCTGTGAAGATGGGACTGGCTCTGGGCCTCTGAGCACACCCCCCAAGCCCTCCTAAGACCACACGGCAGGCTGTGGACCTCACCCCCAGAGCAGAGGGATGTGTGGGTGCAGCTGCAGGCGGGTACAGTGGCCCCCAAGCAATGATTTCCTCGCGTTGAGAGAGAAGGGGACAAGAAAGAGAGCATGCCAAGCGCTGCAGCCCTCGCCTTGCAGCCAGGGTTCCCGCAGTGTCTGTGTCGAACTGGGGGCAGGCCAGTCAGAATGGGGGTGAGAAAGGCAGGGGACGGGGCCAGGGCCCTGTCGGGAGGGACTTGGCCCCTCCCCTCTCCACCGCTTAGGACATCGCTTAGGTGTGGGGACCACCCTGCTTTGTCCCCACTGGGGGCTTCTGCTGTTGGGTCTGCAGAATCCTCAGTTGCTATTGGAAACGGTTGATGTCACTGGTAGTGGGCGGAGCGTCAGTCATCCTTTGAGTTAGGGAGAAGGAAGCACAGGCGGGGGTTGAGGGGCTTAGGACAAAGACTTGGGATCTTGAGGACTGGAAGGACAAGGCGGTTGTGTCAAGGGGCAGGAGGGGGTTCTGGGGGCCGGGAGTGCACTAGGAGAGGGAGACAGGGTGCGCACAGGGTGTCTGCATCAGCAAGGCCTCCTCACCCCTGGCCCTCCTCCCGCCTGCTGCAGACCCGACCCCCTCTGGCATGGCCTCTCCACAGCTGGTTGGGGTTCAGACCCTCAGACTCTCCTGGAAGATGCAGCTCAACATGGGGCCATCACTGTCATCCCCCCATTCTTCTCAGCTCTCTAGGAGGGAGCCCGAGTCACATGGCCAGGCAGCCAGGGCCTCGCCCCCATTTTTGAGCCTTCTGCCTCCCCCAAGGGCGCGGCTCAGGGCCTCTTCGCAGACCTTGCTTTCCAGCGGGTAGAGTCAGGCCCCGAAATATCACTGACTGTGGGTACGGACTCGTGCACGCGCGCGCGCGCGCGCACACACACACACACACAAACTGGCACGAACACATTCGGTCCTGTTAAAGGACACAGGCGGCCGCCTGAAGTGACACGAACTCTTCTTACCTCCTCACGCTCGACTCCCTACAGGTGCGAGACAGCCCAGGTCTCACAGTCTCAGCGACCCCTCCACACGCGCGCACACACGCGCGCGCACAGACGTCCCCCTCTGGCGCGTGCTCTGGAAAACGCTCGCACGAACGCAGGCGCACAATCTGGCGCGGGAGGCGCCCCCGCTCTGGCTCCGCGTTGGGAAGCGGGGGCGGCAGGAGGGGCAGGCGACGCTGGTCCCGCTCGCTGCTCCGCAGTCGCCGCAGCCGCCGCAGCATTGGAACCGGGACCAGCGAAGCCCGCGGAGGAGCTGCCGCCGCCGTGTCCTCGCGGCGCGGGGCACCCGGAGCTGCAGCGAGACCCGCTTCAGCACCGCGGACAGCGCCCGCCGCCCGGGCCGCGCGCCGGGGACCCACGCGCGCCGGGGGCCGCCCGGCTGGCCGAAGCCTCGCGGCACGCGTCCCTCTCGCGGGTGTCGCAGGACTAAGGCTCCTGGGGAAGACGCGGCGCCCTCCGTCCACGGGATCGGGCGCGCGCAGGACGGCCGGGGCTTCCCGCTGGGGATGCACCGAGGGCCCCGTGTTCTCGCTGCCCAGAGTCAGGGCGCCGCCCGGAGCCCATGAGCACCATGCGCCTGCTGACTCTCGCCCTGCTTTTCTCCTGCTCCTTCGCCCGCGCCGCCTGCGACCCCAAGATCGTCAACATTGGCGCGGTGCTGAGCACGCGGAAGCACGAGCAGATGTTCCGCGAGGCTGTGAATCAGGCCAACAAGCGGCATGGCTCCTGGAAGATCCAGCTCAACGCCACCTCCGTCACCCACAAGCCCAACGCCATCCAGATGGCCCTGTCGGTGTGCGAAGACCTCATCTCCAGCCAGGTGCCCGCCCCCGCCCCCCGCCGGGCTCACGCGGTGCCGGCCCCTCCCCCTCCCCCACCCTTCCCCCCATCCTCCTGGCTTCACCCTCCTTCCCTGCCGCTGTCCCCGTTTCATTCCATCCTTCCGTCGCCCTCTCGCTCCCCTTGAGAAAGGACCCAGAGGGCTGGTCTTGTCAGCAGCTGAACACCGAGCCGTCAGCTCTGTGTCGGCCCCATACCAACCGCCTGCCACCGGGGCTTGCCCTCACCAGGCGTCCAGCTGGTGTGTGTGGACGTGTGGCCGTTTGTTTGGTCACTGTGTTGTCAGGGTGGTGGCGGGCATCCTGGGCCGCCCACGAGGTGCTGGCCTAGCCGCACGCAGGGTGCAGGGCTTTAAACCAGATGGGGCCCGGGGCCATCTTTATTCCTTCTTGGAGACCTCCATCCCTTCACCCTCCCCTGCCCCCATCCACAGTACTGCTTGACAGGGGAAATGGCCCACGTGTTGAAGCAGGGTGCTCTCTGGGGTGGGGATGGGGACGACCTGTGTGGGAGGCACCAGGGCTCAGCGGCTGGCAGCCCGCACTGTGGGGGGGAGGACACAACTGGGGATTTTGCCTGCAGAGCTGTCCGCCCCCGGCTCCGCGCCTGCTGCATCCCAATGAGGCAGCCCAATCACTGCAATGCAGCCCTTTATGTAAGAGGCGGACCGACCCCGGTCCCAGTGCTGCTCACACACACTCACCTGACAGGCGTGCCACATCCACAGACACTCATGCTCACATGTGCAAACATATTCATCCACGTTTGTGCACAGAGATGCGTAGACTTAAACTAGTGCCCACTCATGCGTGTTGGCATTGGGTAATCCACTGCACACCCATTAACACAGACGCCCACTCCCACGCATCTCCATGGGCACATGCATTCCTGTGCCAGATATGCAAACACGTGCTCAGACATGCTCAAGCGTGCACACACATGCACATACACAAGTAGACATGCTGGGGCATGCCGTACACACACACACCCCCAGCACACACTCGTGAGCACCGGCATGGTCACACTCATGCACACACATGCTCAGGCAAACACTGACCAGCCACCTCTGGATGAGATGGGGTCAGGGAGGGAGATGGGGTAGGGCCCTTATGGGGATCCCTCCTCCAACTCACAGCTTTGCTGCCTGTGGGCACCGTTCTCCCAGGGAATAGCCAGTGCCGGGAGCCACGGTGACAGCAGTAGCTTTCACTCACTGTCACACGCTGTGGGCCAGGCATGGGCATGGCAGCCATCACCCCCACCACGTGGGGCCAGCACACTCCCACCCATTTGCAGAAGCAGGGGAGCCCTGTGGCTCAGACAGGGGAAGGCACAAATGGGACAGACAGGGCCTTCCAATCCAAGGGCAGCTCAGAACTACCGGGCCTTCTGCTCCATCTCCCTGCCTCGGGCGCTGAGCCACTGGTCCAGGCGGGAAGTCCAAGCCTCCTTGAGGATGTGGTCGGTGCTCAAGTCAGCACTGCATCCAGCTCAAACCAAGTGGGGCTCAGCCTGCTGCTGGAACACATCAGCAAAAGGCCTGGGCCTCTGGATGGCTCCTTGTCCAGCTTCTCCCACTAATTCCTAATTCTTGGTCTGTAATGCTCCATGCAGGCCTTCTGGAGGCACCCTCCATCTCTGGAGCATTAGCCTCTGTCCACCTCTGACCCAGGATGGGGGGTAGTGGGAGCTCTGGGTGTGGGTCTCCCCGGCCCACAGCGTGGTGGCACGTACAGCCCCAGACAGGACTAAGACTGGCCTTCGTCCTCCCGTGCAGCTCAGGGCAGCCCCCCAGCGTGAGGGGCAGGAGGGGAGGCCCCGGACAGTAGGAGCATGGGGAGCAGTCTGTCATCTCCCTGTGTGTCTTCTTAGACCTTGGAGTCTTGTTTTTAAATTGTTTTTTGTTTTGCTGTGCTGCGTCTTAGCTGTGACACTTGGAATCTTTAGTTGCGATATGTGGGATCTGGTTCCCTGACCAGGGCTTGCACCCAGGCCCCCTGCACTGGGAGTGAAGTCCCAGCTACTGCACCACCAGGGAAGTCCAAGCCCCTGGAGTCTTGCTCTCTCTCCGCCTCCAGACGAGGCACCAGTGCCCCCGATACAGCCCTGCCCGCCGAGCTCCACCCCTGCTGCTGGCCGGCGGCTCTGGGGCAGGGCCTCCCGCTTCCCGCGCGGGCTGACTGTGTCCCCTGTGCCCGCAGGTCTACGCCATCCTAGTTAGCCACCCACCTACCCCCAACGACCACTTCACACCCACCCCCGTCTCCTACACGGCCGGCTTCTACCGCATCCCTGTCCTGGGGCTGACCACGCGCATGTCCATCTACTCAGACAAGGTAAGCCTGACCGCTGTGCCCCGTGGGCAGAGCCAGGGCCACCAGCAGCTTCCCGGGGAGAGGGTGCAGGGCACAGGCAGAGGGGCTCAGACCATGGGCTCTGGGCTCCAGATGATATATTCAGGCACACTCACAACTCACACCAGAATACAGTCTCACAGAGACACACAAACTCACCCACACACATGCACACCAGTACACACTCATAGCACTCACACTCACACAAACTCACAGATGCGAACATATCTGTACACTCACGCCTACACACACACAGTCACACACAGTCACAAGGACATTCACCTGCTCTTACATACGCATACCCTGATGTTCACACGTGTACTCACACCATCACCCACTCATTCATGCTTGTTTGCACACTCACATAAAACCACTGTGTTCACTCCCCCACACTCATGCCCCATCACACTCTGTGCCAGGACCACACTCACACACACTCACATGCACACTCACAGTGACACACGCCCGCACACACTCAGGCACACAGCCCACTGACAGGTGACAGGTGCCAAAAGCAAGCCCTGGGAAGCGGCAGAGGCCCTCGTGGGTCAGAAGAGGGACAGATGGGGCAGCTTCGTGGACCGCAGAGCAGGGGCACTTGGAAAAGGGGTTCTCCAGGAGGAGGAGATGCCCAGAGGGGCAGCGACGCCAGGGACCAGCCCCCACTAGAGGGTGCAGCTGCGACGCCAGGGACCAGCCCCCACTAGAGGATGCAGCTGGAAGAGGGTGGAACTTGGTGCCAGGTGAACCGAGGAGGCAGCTCACGGCTAGGGGCCGGTCTGGGGATTGCGGTCCTCAGGGCTGCCTCGTGGCCCTTGGGCTGGGGGTCTGGCTGGAGCCGTCTAATCGTGGAGCAGCAGCTGGGAGAGTCGAGAGGTCCCCGAGTCAGGCTGGCAGGAAACTCGCCCCCAGAGCAGTGGGGAACGTGCGCTGGCTCACACAGCTCTCCCGCAGGGCCTGCCCCAACTCTGAGAGGACCAGTCAGCTGGGAGCAAATGCCACCAAGAGGCTGGGGGGGTGGTTGGCCCGCTCCACGTTACCCTCCAGGCCTGGGGCCTCCTGAGTGCTCAGTCGCTCAGTCGTGTCCGACTCTGCAACCCCATGGACTGCAGTCTGCCTGGCTCCTCTGTCCATGGGATCCTCCAGGCGAGAACACTGGGTGGGCCACCTGCAGACAGACCGTGGACTCTGGCTCGGTGTCTGAGCAGAGGGGCAGAGGGCTGGGCTCTTGGGAGCCTTCCAGCTCTCCCCATCTTCTCCAGATTCATCCTGTCCAGAGCCCCAGGCTCTAGATAACACCGCTGAATCACAGAGGTCATCTCAGCCAGGCCCGGGTGTCCAGGGAGGTCAGGGACAACGGGGCAACGGCAAAGTGAGAGCAGAGTGAGGGAGCCTCTGGGATGACCCCCACGGGAGGAGGCCGGCGGAGGCCGGGGCAGCCCCTCTTCCTGAGGCTCTGAAAACCACAGTCACAGCAGAGCCTCCCGAGCTGCTCAGAGGCACGTACCCCTCAGCCGTGAGTGGAGGGCTCCCTCCTGTGCCTTCCAGCCTCTGCCTTCCGCACCTCTCTGGGCATCAGGCCCGAAAAGTGCCTCCAGGGAGGACAGCAGCCGTGCGCCCAGAGAGGCCAGGGCAGGGAGCTCTCTCCCGGGCAGGACGCGGGCCTTCACGGGCTCCCACCCCAGATCCAGACCATGGCCCAGCACGAGGGCACACCTAGCGGCCGGACCTTAGAGCTCCACCCTGACCCTTCTAGAGTCTGTGCCCAGCAAGCGGGCCAGAACAACCTGGGTCAGAGCCAGTCCAACACCCCAGCCACAACGCCCTGGCAGCCGTGTCACCTGCCGGAGGACAGACAGAGGCAAAGGGGCGTTCTTGAGCCCAGATTCCAAGTCCCGAAGAGGGAGCAGACGAACCCCTGGTTCAGGGTGGTCCCTAGGAGCCCTGCTCCCTGGACAGACGCAGAGGCTCCGCATTGAGGAGGGTAGAGCCTGCTCATCCCCTGCCCACAGGCGGCACCCTCAGAGAAGCAGGCGGGGCAGGGTGTGGGCCAGACCAACAACCTCAACGAGGCCAAGAGACAGCAGTGTAGCCCCAAGAGGGAGGTTTCCTCAGAAAGACGGTTATACAAATTCAAGAAGGACCCGTGGGGGTCTCTGCGATGCTGGGCGTCAGCAAGAACTTTCTGAGCCCGAGTAGCTGAGCTGGAGTGTCTGCGAAGAGGTGGGGAGTCACCCCAGGAAAAATTCCACAAACCCCCTGCCCAGTCTCAGTCAGGGGGCTGGTGGGCAAGCCGAGCCTGTTTCTCAGATGAGATGATGTGGGGTGCGGAGAAGTCACAGTGGGCGGGGAGGAGTCGGGGAAGCGGGGCCCCCGGGTCCGGGGACTGGACGCCGCGAGCAGGACCAGAGACCTGGCAGGATCTCCAACGCGTGCGCCCGGGCGGCAGTCCGAGCCCCGCGCGCCCTGGCGGGGTTCTCCAAAGCGCGCCCTCACTTCTACGGCCCGAGAGCCCTGGCAGGGTCTCGAAAGCGCGCGCCCTGGCGCGGTCTCCAACTCCCGCCCTGGCGGGGGTCTCCAGCGCGCGCCCTGGCGGGGATCTCCAAAGCGCGCCCTCACCTCTACAGCCCGCGCGCCCAAGCGGGGTCTCAAACGCGCGCGCCCTGGCGGGGTCTCGAACGCGCGCGCCCTGGCGGGGTCTCCGGCGCGCGCCTCGGCGGGGTCTCCGGCCGCGCCTCAGCCCTGCTGTGCCCCGCAGAGCATCCACCTGAGCTTCCTGCGCACCGTGCCGCCCTACTCCCACCAGTCCAGCGTGTGGTTCGAGATGATGCGCGTCTACAGCTGGAACCACGTCATCCTCCTGGTCAGCGACGACCACGAGGGCCGGGCGGCGCAGAAACGCCTGGAGACGCTGCTGGAGGAGCGCGAGTCCAAGGTGAGGCCCGGGCCGGGGCGCCGCGCGCAGGAGCAGGAGCCGGCGAGCCGCCGCTGTGTCTGTGGCCCGTGTGAACACCCTTCTCTTTCCATCGTGCATGGTCAGCACCACTCCGTCTGGCGAGCGCCCGCCCCAGCCTGTCCTCGGCTCATTTCACTCGCTTTTGCCATTAGTCGAAATCTCCTTCGTGTCAGTCCCTGCGGGGCGAGGGCAGGACCACCTGGAGCTCCGCAAACACCCCGCCCCGCCCCCTCCCCTCCCCCAGCCCGCTCAGGCCCCAGGCTCTGAACTCACTCGGGGGCGCCATCTCGCCCCCACACAGCCCCTAGGGCTCCCCCTCAGTGCGGTGGCCCCACGCGCCGCGTCCCCTCTGCTGTGACCCCTCTGTGTCCTCTTGCTGGCCTCACTGCCGCAGCTGCCCTCCGCCTAGCCGCTGCCTGTCAACCTCACAGAAGCCCCATCCAGGGAAGTCTGCCAGCCCCACACCCAGTCTTGGCCCTGCCCCTCTTCGGCCCCTTCTCTCCTTCCCGCCCAGGCTCTGGACCCCTCCTGGGGACCAGTTAGGTGCCTGCTTCTAATTGACTGTTCTTGTCCAGCTGACCCCCACCCCTAGGGCGGCGGCAAGACCAGAGTGGTGTTTCTGGGGGTCCAGGTGACCCCCCCCCTTGTCCACCCGCACTGCCAGAGGAAGCCCAGGGTCCCGCCTCCACCCAGCCCACAGCCCTGGGTGCTCCGCACCCGGGCTGTGCCCCTCCCGGGTTGGGTGGTGGCCAAGCCGGGCAGAGAGGCCCAGGCTGGGGAGGGCCCCGGGAAGCCAGACCAAGGGGTGGCGGGTGCACGCGCTGTGTGCAGAGGCGGAGTTGGCTTCAATAAGCTGAGTGCCAACCCAGGCTCCCCCCAAGGTGCCATAGGCCCCAAAGGGAAGGGCGGGCACTGGCTGGGGGGAAGCAGAGGGCAGAACCAGAGGGCCCTGGGGGTCTTGCTTTAGGGGACGGGCTGAACCTGGGAGGGAGGGCTGGCTCCCAGGGCTGCAGTAGGCGGGCGTGTCCCCTCCCGGGGTGGCTGCACGCATGCCCAGTGCACGCTCACACACACACGCTCCCTCTCTCAGGCGCATGCGGTTGCTCCCAAGACCATCCACTCACACTCCCGCCGTCCCAGACTCAGGCCCCAGGGGCCCTCCGCCCCCCTGGAGGTCCAGCAGGCTCACAAGTGGCGTGTGCCCATGAGCAGGCTCACCCCGAATTCACACTCAGGTGCCTGCACGCACACGTGCTAGACGCGCTGACCCCCACCCCGCCCCTGCCGCAGGCTCACTAGGCCGACATGCACGCATGGACGCCCACAGACGCGCCTGTGCTCACAAACTCCCGTCCTAACTGCTCAGTGCCCGGGGGCGGCAGGGCATCCGCCACGCGTGTCAGCGAGGGCAGGACCCTGGGCCTCCCAGAGGGGCAGAAGGGGTGCTGGGGGAGGGGACACCACCCCATTCAGGACTCCCATGGCTGGGGGGGTGCGGCGGGGACCCCATGGCAGGTGCATGGCAGGGTTGGGGGCAGGAGGGATCCCCAGGGGGTGTGTTTCGTTTGGACGCAGACAGGGCTTCCTTCTCTCCTGAGCTTGACCATTTCCACGAGTGCAACTCCATGCAGGCAGGGAGCCTTGGTGGCCCCCTCAGCCCGCACCCCTGCCCGTCCCAGCCCCAGCCCCGCCCCGGCCTAGGTGTTTGCGAGCTCCAGGTACGTGCCCGTCTGCAGACGTGCCGAGGAGGTGGTGTGATTGCTTTAGCGCCGTCATTTTCAACCGTTTATAATCTTCTTCTGTGTCTGCATATTTTCTCTGTGCACATTATTCATCAGAGTAAAAAAAGGAACTATGAAAGCCTCGACCAACTGTCCTATGACCACAAGCGCGGACCCAAGGTATATTTGCATGGACGTGCACGCCACCCACGACTAGGGAGCCCCGGCCGGGCGCCCCGGCCACCAGGGCTGCCGTGGGCCCGGCCGCGCCATGCCGCGGCCGAGCAGACAGGAAGGAGAGCCCGGTCCAGAGCAGGCAGCCTAGGCAGGAGAGGCCAGTGCTGGCCGCCGGGCCCCCGCCCGCAGGCGGCCCGCAGGAGGAGCGGCTCTCTGGGGAGTGCATGTGAATCTCCGGGCCCCCGGGTTTCCTCGCGGAACCCAGGAGGGAGCCCGCCTGCCCGCCTGCAGTCCAGTCCGGGCCGCTCCCGCAGGGCCGGCGGACAGGCCCCGGAGGACCTCCCGAGGTTTTGGAAAAGGCGGCCCGTCTCCGCCGTTTTGGATTGCGTTCCAAAACTTTCCTGTTTCCTGTCCGCTGCACGCCTCTTTCTGAGTCTCGGTCCACTTCAACTTGCATGCTCAGTGCAAAAGTGAGGCCAGGAGTGAGAGGAGAGCGCGGAGCGCAGAGAGCGAGCAGGAGCGCGAGCGGAGGACGCAGGAAGGCCGGCAGCAGGGCAGGCAGATGGCAGCGCAGGCGGCAGGCAGGCCGCGGCGGCCCTAGGGCGCGGCCTCGGGGTTCCTAGCGGCTGCAGCTCGACTCTCGCCCCTGAGGCGCTGTGTCCCCCGCCCCGGCCTCCCGCTAACGCTCCTGCTCGCACTGCAGGCGGAGAAGGTGCTGCAGTTCGACCCGGGGACCAAGAACGTGACGGCGCTGCTGCTGGAGGCGCGGGAGCTGGAGGCCCGGGTCATCATACTCTCCGCCAGGTGAGGCCAGGCTGGGCCGTCCACCCCGGCCCCCTCGGGGCCAGGCCCAGGGTGCGCCCTGCTGATGTACGGCTTTGCCTCCCAAACGCCCCCTGCCCCCCACACGCACACACAGGGCCTTGAGGACAGCAGAGGGATAAGCCCCTGCCCTTAAGAAGGCAGAGGTGGTCTGGGCAGTAGTGGCTGACCGGGGTTCCGGGAGCTGGTCAGGGAGGGGTCCCAGGGAGGGGACGAGGGGCCTGCAGAGAAGGCCCATGGCAGGGAGAGGCCGGGGCCCTGGGGTGGAAGGGTTGGAGCGGCCGGACTAGGCAGCTACGAGAAGGGAACCGGTTAGGGACCTAACCCCTGGCTGCTGCTGGAGGGGCCTGGCCCCACCGTGACCTTGGAGCTGAGCCCCAGTAAAAGCCTGCCTTTGTGCAAATGCCTCTGTCCTGCGAAGGGAAGGCCAAGCCGCCAGAAATAGGAAACGGCAGTGCCCTGCTCCGTGGGACATGGGGGGCCTGGGAGACCCACCACACTGTCCGCCTGTCCCAGAAGCTTTGCAGGCTCCAGTGGGGGTGAGACCCGGGGTGCCCCGCCTCCTGTCTCCCTGGGATGGAGCCTGCTCCTTGGGCTGGAAGGCAGTGAGCAGGCACTAATCCCCGACCAGGCACACACAGCACACGCACTCACACACATCCACTGAACACACAGAACCCACATGCTGTCCACACATGCACCGCACACACATGTGCACGCGACCCGCTTCTCTGCCCTCGTGTACACATGTATGTGCCACATACACAGGACACTCACACACACATAGGCAACCGCCACACACCACACACGCACACTCACAGGACACTCACATACACACACAGGCACACCGCCACACACCACACACACACACTCACAGGACAATCACACACACACACAGGCACACCGCCACACACCACACACGCACGCACTCACAGGACACTCACACACACACACACAGGCAACCGCCACACACCACACACGCACGCACTCACAGGACACTCACACACACACACAGGCAACCGCCACACACCACACACACCCACTCACAGGACACTCACATACACACACAGGCACACCGCCACACACCACACACACACACACTCACAGGACACTCACACACACACACAGGCACACCGCCACACACCACACATGCATGCACTCACAGGACACTCACACACACACACAGGCACACTGCCACACACCACACACGCACGCACTCACAGGACACTCACACACACACACAGGCACACCGCCACACACCACACACACCCACTCACAGGACACTCACACACACATAGGCAACTGCCACACACCACACACGCACACTCACAGGACACTCACACACAGGCACACCGCCACACACCACACACGCACGCACTCACAGGACACTCACACACACACACAGGCAACCGCCACACACCACACACGCATGCACTCACAGGACACTCACACACACACACAGGCAACGGCCACACACCACACACGCACGCACTCACAGGGACACTCACACACACACACAGGCAACCGCCACACACCACACACGCACGCACTCACAGGACACTCACACACACAGGCACACCGCCACACACCACACACACACACACTCACAGGACACTCACACACACACACAGGCAACCGCCACACACCACACACACACACTCACAGGACACTCATATACACACACAGGCAACTGCCACACACCACACACGCACGCACTCACAGAACACTCACACACACACACAGGCACACCGCCACACACCACACACACACGCACTCACAGGACATTCATATACACACAGGCAACTGCCACACACCACACACACACACACTCACAGGACACTCATATACACACAGGCACACCGCCACACACCACACACACACACACTCACAGGACACTCGAACACACAAACAGGCACACCTCAACACACCACACACACACACTCACAGGACACTCATATACACACAGGCACACCGCCACACACAAAACACACACACACTCACAAGACACTCGAACACATACAGGCACACCGCCACACACCACACACACACACTCACAGGACACTCACACACACACACAGGCACACCGCCACACACCACACACACACGCAATCACAGGACACTCATATACACACAGGCACACCACCACACACCACACACACACACACTCACAAGACACTCGAACACACACAGGCACACCACCACACACCACACACATACACACTCACAGGACACTCACACACACACACAGGCACACCGCCACACACCACACACACACTCACAGGACACTCGAACACACACAAGCACACCGCCACACACCACACACACACGCACTCACAGGACACTCGACCATACACAGGCACACCGCCACACACCACACACACACACACTCACAGGACACTCATATACACACAGGCACACCGCCACACACCACACACACACACACTCATAAGACACTTGAACACATACAGGCACACCTCAACACACCACACACACACGCACTCACAGGACACTCACACACACACAGGCAATTGCCACACACCACACACACACACACTCACAGGACACTCGAACACACACAGGCAACCGCCACACACCAAACACACACGCACACACAAGACACTCATATACACACAGGCACACCGGCACACACCACACACGCACGCAATCACAAGACACTCGAACACACACAGGCACACCTCAACACACCACACACACACACTCACAGGACACTCACACACACACACACACAGGCACACCACACACACACGCACTCACAAGACACTCAAACACATACAGGCACACCGCCACACATCACACACACACACTCACAGGACACTCACACACACACACACAGGCACACCGCCACACACCACACACACACACACACTCACAGGACACTCACACACACACACAGGCACACCGCCACACACCACACACACACACACTCACAGGACATTCGAACACACACAGGCACACCGCCACACACCACACACACACACACTCACAGGACACTCGAACAACCAGGCACACCGCCACACACCACACACACACACACTCACAGGACACTCGACCATACACAGGCACACCGCCACACACCACACACACACACACTCACAGGACACTCATATACACACAGGCACACCGCCACACACCACACACACACACACTCATAAGACACTTGAACACATACAGGCACACCTCAACACACCACACACACACGCACTCACAGGACACTCACACACACACAGGCAATTGCCACACACCACACACACACACACTCACAGGACACTCGAACACACACAGGCAACCGCCACACACCAAACACACACGCACACACAAGACACTCATATACACACAGGCACACCGGCACACACCACACATGCATGCAATCACAAGACACTCGAACACACACAGGCACACCTCAACACACCACACACACACACTCACAGGACACTCACACACACACACACAGGCACACCACACACACACGCACTCACAAGACACTCAAACACATACAGGCACACCGCCACACATCACACACACACACAGGACACTCACACACACACACAGGCACACCGCCACACACCACACACGCACACACACTCAGAGGACACTCACACACACACAGGCAACCGCCACACAACACACACACACACACTCACAAGACACTCATACACACACACAAGCACACTGCCACACACCACACATACACACACTCAAGACACTCGTACCCACACAGGCACACCGCCACACACCACACACACACACTCACAAACACGTGCTCACCTAGACACATGAGCAGACACACCACACCGGCACACGCCCCACAGCGGCACACATGTGCTCACAAACATAGACGTGTGTGCCACACAGTGCACAGGCCCTGCGCATGCACATACACTGCCCACCGAGGCACAGCGTTCACCAACCACATGCCCACCTCTTGAATCCACTCACGGCCTCTGGATTTCAAGTGGGAAGGAATCCGCGCCCTCACACACAGGACCTTGGAGCAGAGAGGCCAGAGTCCCACGGCAGGAGGAAACCAGCCGGCCCGGCACAGTCCGCCCCTGGAGCCCAGGGATGCCAGCAGTCCCCTGGGCAGGGCCGCTGCAGCCCTGGCTCACCCTGTCCCCAACCCGACACCCCCGTCTCCTCCTCACGAAGTCTGTTGAGAGCATTTTGCAGAGAAACCTCATTAAGCCAGTCTTAACTTTTGACCAGTTTTATATTGAGCATGTCAGAATTTCTAATTTGTTTCCAAAACTTTTTTTAAAAGTAATCCTCCTGAAATTGTCTTTACTGGGATCAGTTATTTCCATAAAACAGTTTGACGTCGATCAGGCTTTTGTCTGCAACTGCTTTCCTGAAGGTATCGATTTACACAGACACAAGCGTAGGTGTGTGCTCACCACCAAGTCCAACCTCACAGACTTGGATGTGAGCAAACGGGCCTCTCCACCAGGCCTTGGGGGTGCCGCGCCCCGACATGCACGCGCTGGTGCTGCCAGCCGTCTTGGCTGGGTGCAGCCTGAAGCACCTCTATTTTGGGTGGCGTTCTTGTTTAAAGCAAACACTGAAGGTTTGGATCTTGCCCTGAGAGAATTGGGGCTGACCCCCTAGGGTCCCTAGGGCTGCCTGGGTTTTCTGCATCAGCCGTTGTAAAAATAACCCCGCCCTCGGACCATCTCCTGAACTGCATTGTCCCCCACTGCCCATGCATTAGAGAAGCAAAGTGTCCGTCGTGTCCGGGGTCAAGTTCCACCCTGCAGGGAAGAGGAGGTGGGAGTGCCATCAGGCCCAGGGTGCTTGTCCTGACCAAGGGGAGCCCAGCCCTAGGGGACGGGATCCACAGAGGCTCAGCTGTGAGGAAACACCAAGAGCTCAGGGCAACGTGTGCCTACAAGGTGAGGCCTGTGCTCTGTCCTGCCAGGGGCTCTGCCCTGGCTGGCAGGGAGAGCACCCAGGGCTGGGCACCCAGAGATGCTTGTTCAGACTCCAAAAGGGAGAGTAGGTGCCCTCATCCCCCCAGTGGCTTCTGCTGCAAGGCTCAGGGCAGCACCCTGGCACTTGGTCCCAGCAGCATCCAGAAAGGTCCCAGCCTTTCAGTTCACAAGTTCAGGCATGGAACAAGAGGGGTGTGGTTTGCCCAGGAAACTGCAGGAGCACGGGCTCAGGGGTGGATTATCAGACATAGACCTGACCCTCCGCTTCCCACCGTGTGCCTTGGCTCCTCAGTCCCTGTCCTGCCAGGGATCATGTTCTGCCTGCCTCACAGGGAGGTTCTGAGAATTAAATACAAAGGTGCGTGGAAAGCATTCAGAATAGTGTCTGGTACGGGTGAGCAAGTTATCCATCAATAATGAGCCACCACCATCCGTGTCACCCTAACCCTGTCCACAAGAGCAGGGGGCCAGCAAGAGACCTCTGGCAAGCTCTGGGGGTCTGGGCCCCACCGCATCACTTCGGGGCTAGTCTTCGGGCCCAGGTGCAGTGCCGGCTGAGGGAGGGGCCGGGGTGGGGGCTGCCCCCATCTCTGCAGTGCCTCCAGAGCTCCCTGCAGACGAGGGGCGGGGGGAGGGGGAGAGGCAGGGGAAGGACACGCTGTGGAGGGGGACCTGGGAGTCGAGCAGCCGCCGCCGGCCGCGGGTGGGGAGAGCTGGAGTCCTGGCCGTCACCCCGCTCTGCCCCACAGCGAGGACGACGCTGCCACCGTGTACCGCGCAGCCGCGATGCTGAACATGACGGGCTCGGGGTACGTGTGGCTGGTGGGGGAGCGCGAGATCTCGGGGAACGCCCTGCGCTACGCCCCGGACGGTGAGTGCTGGGCTCCCGGGTCCCGGCGGGCAGGGGTCCCCCGCGGGCTCTAAGCCAGCTCTCGCCCCAGGCATCATCGGGCTGCAGCTCATCAACGGCAAGAACGAGTCGGCGCACATCAGCGACGCCGTGGGCGTGGTGGCCCAGGCCGTGCACGAGCTGCTCGAGAAGGAGAACATCACCGACCCGCCGCGGGGCTGTGTGGGCAACACCAACATCTGGAAGACCGGGCCGCTCTTCAAGAGGTAGGCGGGGCCACTCTCCAAGAGGTGGGCGGGGCCACTCGGTGGGGCCGCCCCCGGAGATGGGCGGGGCCGCTCTTCCAGGGCGGGCGGGGCCGCCCTCCAGAGTGGGCGGGGCCACTCTTGCAGGGTGCGCGAACTGATCTAATGCGGACTTGGTCCCTCTCTTCAAGAGGTGGGCAGGTCCGCCCCTCAGGGTGGGCGGGGCCGTTCTCTGAGTGGGTGGGACCGCCGTTCCCAGGTGGGCGGGGCCGCTCGTCAAGAGGTGGGCGGGGCCACTCTTCCAGGGTGGGCGTGTCTGATCCGTCTGAAGCGGGAGGGGCCACTCTTCCAGGGTGGGCGGGGTCGCTCTGAGGTGGGCGGGGCCGCTCCGTCTGAGGGGGTGGGGCCGCTCCGTCTGAGTGGGTGGGGCCGCCCGTCTAGGGTGGGAGGGCCACCGTTCCGGCACCCGAAGAGTCGCTCCAGCCCAGCGTGCTGCGGCTACAAACACAGCCTCCTTCCCCGCTCCTCTCTGTCCCCACTTTGTCTCCATCCTCACCTCCATCCCCGCTGTGATAACCATCTGGTCCATTTCCAACACTGACACCATCGCCTCGAATGTCACAGAAGCATGGCTGCCTCCATTGCCCCTGTCCCCACCTTTAAACACTGCAGCCAACCTGAGACGCCACCCCAGCCACCAGGATGACTAATAGCCCTGGGGAAGAGGATCCTGCCTCAGGCGGGCACTGGGAGCTTCCTCAGGCCCAGGAGGTCAGACAAGGATTTGGGGGATGGCACCCAAGCCTGCTTCCCTGGTGACTCAGATGGTAAAGAATCCGTCTGCGATACAGGAGACCTGGGTTCGATCCCTGGGTTGGGAAGATCCCCTGCAGGAGGGCATGGCAACTCACTCCAGTATTCTTGCCTGGAGAATCCCCATGGACAGAGGAGTCTGGAGGGCTACAGTCCATGGGGTCTTAAAGAGTTGGACAGACTGAGTGACTAAGCACATCCAAGTCTGCCGAGAGCCAGGGTTGGCAAGATACACAGTGAGTGGCTGCAGCAGGGCAGGAGTTAACACACAGAACCCTGGACACTGTGCGACTAGTATGGGGAGGCCCAGTCCATCACCAACACCCACCCCCAAGTAGCAGGTGAAGAGTCCTGGTCCATAGTGCCCACAGCAGGAGCACACACAACTGCAGACATGCAGCATATGTGCACATAGGCGCATGCGTGTATATGCAGATTCGGAGAGGCTCATGGAACATCACACCTGTGCCACAAGTACATGCACAGGGCTGCACCCCATACAAAGATCTTGTGTGTGCACACATATATGGCCCAGTGGACACACCACACACACACACACACTCACGTGTGCACATGCAGGAAGATGAGACCTCAACCCAGCCTCTTCCACTCACTGGTGAATGGGCCACCGAGTCCTACCTGGGCTTCTGCCACCTCATCTGTAAAGCTGTGAGAATCAAACGTCCTAGCCCACAGGAACCCCTCAAAACAGGGTCTAGAGCCAAGGAGCTGCTTGGCTGATGTGGCTGTGCTGTCCATCTGGCACCGGCGGACGGGCTCACCATCCAGGCAGCTCACGGTGGGAGCGGGGATTGCATCCCTGATTGTTCCAACCACACTTCCCTCTCCAGGGTTCTGATGTCTTCCAAGTATGCAGACGGGGTGACCGGCCGTGTGGAATTCAATGAGGATGGGGACCGGAAGTTTGCCAACTACAGCATCATGAACCTGCAGAACCGCAAGCTGGTACAAGTGGGCATCTACAACGGCACTCATGTAGGTGGGGGTCATGAGGGGGTGGGGGCTGGGGCCTTAGGGTCCTGGGGCCGAGACCCCTGCGTGGCCACCTCCATCTCATACTCCCACCCCCAGGTCATTCCCAATGACAGGAAGATCATCTGGCCGGGTGGAGAGACTGAGAAACCTCGCGGCTATCAGATGTCCACCAGGTTGAAGGTGGGGGCCCCGCCTCCCTGCCCCAGTCTCTGTACGCCGTAGCCTCCATCCTGTGCCACGGGTGCAGAGGGGACAGTGAGGGCCCTGAAAGTGACTACAGGTCCTGAGACCAGCCCAGCACCCACAGCCACTGCACACACCTGGCGCGGCGGAGGGGCAGGGAGAGGGAGTGGGTGCAGGAGAGGAAGCCCAGCTCCCCGGCCCCTCCTGACCCCATCCCGCTTAAGCCTGGGACAGCCATGTGGACCTGGGCTCCCCTGGGGACGAGGGACAGACGGTTGGTCTTTCTGTGGACTTCAGTACTCTGAGTGCTGAGCCCCAGTCCTGGAGATGATGCCCCCACACTCTTCGGCACTCCTCCAGGTGGTCCCAGCCCACCGCCCACCCTTGGCCTTCCTGGCCTCCTGCTGGGACTGGCTCAGACTGTCCTTCTGAGCCGGGTCTCCCCGAGCTGGCCAGCCCCTCTGTGACTCACTGGGCCTCTGGGAGCCCCTCCCCTGGGACCTCATCTCTCACAGCTTCTCTTCCTCATCCCGACTCTGCTACACTCCTTCAGGCTCATCCCAGGATGCCTCCCAAGAGTCCCTCCCACACTGACCCACACCAGCATCAGGCTGGTACCTGAGCTCACCAAAGGCAAAGAGCCTCACACCGTCCTTCTTGTGGTGTCCCCAGGTCCTCTCTTGACCTCCTCTGCTTTCTGAGCTACCCCACCCCCGTGGCCTCTCACCTGGACCTCTTTGTCTGCACTTGCCTACAGGGCACCAACCCTCTCTATGGGCAGAAGGGAGTTCCCCCAAGCCAACGCTCAGGAAAGACGCTTTGTGTTGAAAAGTCTGAGTGTAAAACAGACAAAACAGATGACCAAGATGGTCCCCTATAGGCTTTGAGAGCCAGAAGGCCTTTTAGAACTTTTTGTGTGTGTTCTTATTTTTTTGACATAAAATTGTTTATTTTCAAATTAGTTCTCATTGGAGGATAGTTGATTTACAGTGTTTGTTTCTTCTGTACAGCAAAGTTACTCAATTATACACGCACATATACCCACTCTTTTTAGGTTCTATCCCCATATGGGTCACTGAGCGCACTTCCCTGTGCTATGCAGTAGATCGCATCAGTTATCTATTTTACGTGTAGTAGTGTATGTATATGTCAATTCCAATCTCCTGGTTTATCCCTTCTCTGTCTCACTGATTTTTTAAAAGCATGAGCATATTACTTGTATAATAGAAATGGTGATGAAAGTTTTAAAGGCAAATAAGCCCCTTCAGGGGCTCCCAATCCCCTGCCCTTGGGGGAGCTGGTCACCCTGCAGGAGAAGGGGCCTCTCTCACCAACCCCATTCACCTCGTAGTCTCAATCCCAGCACTATGTCCCCTGGGACCTCTCATCCCGTGCAGTGATTGGTTCAGCTCCGCTGCCTATGTCTATCCTGCCTACTCCCAGCCTTCAGAGCTCTGAAGGACAGAGAGGAGAGAGTGCCCCCCGTGAGCCCCAAGGAGCCCCTGGATTGAAGAGGCCACAGCAGAAGGGCAGCCTCACTGGGGGAGAGGCAGGCAGGCAGGATAGATGATCAGACAACGACTCCCTGTGGGTGGAGGCTGAGGCCAGGAGAAGCTGGAAGAGCCAACAAGGGCAGTCCCTGCATGTCCCTAGTCCTGGGCAGGCTCTGAGTGAACATGCCCCTGTCTTCATGGCAGTGGGTGGGGGCAGGGGGTAGGCTTTGGGCTGGGACAGGGAGGTCCTCAGCCTCAAGAAGTCAGAGAAGGGGCTCAGGGCAGACTGGACGTCTGGCAGGCTCCACTGATCAAGGGACTGTTCCGTAGGCCAGGACCTGAAGGAAAAGTGGCCGAGAGAAGGCACAGTGTTCCAGGAGGCCAGGCACCCTCTGCACACTGGGCGAAGTGTTAGGTTCTGGCGCCCCTCCTGGGGGCAGCAGGCTGATCGCTGCCAGAGGGGGCCGTAGAGGGTGGTGCGGGAAATGTCAGGGATCTGGGGAGGGGGGCTCCAGGGAAGTCTGTGTGCTGAGAAGAGGGCAGCGCCCAGGACAGCCCAGGGCTGGTGGTCCAGGCCCTGTGTCCCCGCGTCCCCAGATCGTGACGATCCACCAGGAGCCCTTCGTGTATGTCAAGCCTACGCTGAGCGACGGCACGTGCAAGGAGGAGTTCACCGTCAACGGGGACCCGGTCAAGAAGGTGATCTGCACCGGGCCCAATGACACGTCGCCGGGCAGCCGTGAGTGCGGGGCGGGGGCACTGGCTTCGGGGGGCGGGGACCGCGCGCCGGCGAGCCCCTGCTGACCGCGTCCCGCCCCCACTCGCCAGCGCGCCACACGGTGCCTCAGTGCTGCTACGGCTTCTGCGTCGATCTGCTCATCAAGCTGGCGCGGACCATGAACTTCACGTACGAGGTTCACCTGGTGGCCGATGGCAAGTTCGGCACTCAGGAGCGGGTAGGAGTGGTTCTTAGGAGCCGGCGCAGGACCGGGTCCTGCTCCCCCGAGGGTCTTCTGCAGGCGGGGCCTGAGCCTGGGAGGAGTCTGGAGTGGGTGACCCCTGAGATGGGTCGGGGCGGGAGCCTGTATGGGGAGTGGGGCCCGCGGTGTCCGCGTCCCCACCGGCGGTGTCGCCCCACAGGTGAACAACAGCAATAAGAAGGAGTGGAATGGGATGATGGGCGAGCTGCTCAGCGGGCAGGCGGACATGATCGTGGCCCCGCTGACCATCAACAACGAGCGCGCGCAGTACATCGAGTTCTCGAAGCCCTTCAAGTACCAGGGCCTGACCATTCTGGTCAAGAAGGTGCGTGGAGGCCCGGCGGGGCGGGAGGGGCGTCCCGGGAGGGCCGGGGCGGCGCTGACGGCCTGTGGCCCCGCAGGAGATCCCCCGGAGCACGCTGGACTCCTTCATGCAGCCCTTCCAGAGCACGCTGTGGCTGCTGGTGGGGCTGTCCGTGCACGTGGTGGCCGTGATGCTGTACCTGCTGGACCGCTTCAGGTGAGTGCGGCCCGGGGACCGGACTCCTCTACCTGCGGGCGGGCGGAGCGGGCGAGGGCCGGGGCAGGCTGCCCCTTCCGCCCTCTCCCGCCCGCCCTTTGCGCCCCCGCAGCCCCTTCGGCCGGTTCAAAGTGAACAGCGAGGAGGAGGAGGAGGATGCGCTGACCCTGTCTTCGGCTATGTGGTTCTCCTGGGGCGTCCTGCTCAATTCAGGCATCGGGGAAGGTGAGGCGACGCCAGGCCAGGGCCCCATCCTGCCCCGCCGCCCGCCCCGAGCTGACGGTCCTCTGCCCGCAGGCGCCCCCAGAAGCTTCTCGGCGCGCATCCTGGGCATGGTGTGGGCGGGGTTCGCCATGATCATTGTGGCCTCTTACACCGCCAACCTGGCAGCCTTCCTGGTGCTGGACCGGCCCGAAGAGCGCATTACCGGCATCAACGACCCGCGAGTGAGGCCGGGCCCGTCTGGGGACTGGGGAGGGAGGCGCTCAGGCCCTCCGCCCCGTGGGGCGGGGTGGGGTGGGGCCGGGGAGCAGCCACGAGCCTGGCTCTCTGGCCCCGCAGCTGAGGAATCCCTCGGACAAGTTCATCTACGCGACGGTGAAGCAGAGCTCGGTGGACATCTACTTCCGGCGGCAGGTGGAGCTGAGCACCATGTACCGGCATATGGAGAAGCACAACTACGAGAGCGCGGCGGAGGCCATCCAGGCCGTGCGCGACAAGTGAGGGGCGGGGCGGGGCCAGCGAGGGGGCGGGGCCACCCAGGTCGCGCCGACAAATGAGGGGCAGGGCCAGTGGAGGCGGGGCGGAGCCATCCAGGCCGTGCGCGACAAGTGAGGGGGCGGGGCGGGGCCAGCGAGGGGGCGGGGCCAGCGAGGGCGGCTCGGGGCCACCCAGGTCGCGCCGACAAATGAGGGGCAGGGCCAGTGGAGGCGGGGCGGAGCCATCCGGGCCGTGCGCGACGAGTGAGGGGGCGGGGCGGCAGAGGGGCGGGGCCACCCAGGTCGCGCGCGACCAATGAGGGGCGGGGCCTGTGAGGGGGCGGGGCGGAGCCATCCGGGCCGTGCGCGACGAGTGAGGGAGGGGCAGGCGGAGCGCGAGTGAAGGGCCGGCAGGACAAGCTGGGGGCGTCCACATCTACAGTCAGTGTCCTGGCCGTGTGGGAGCCACTGGGAGGGGGGACAGACGGCGGGTCCCCAGCTGGCAGGAGGAAGGCTCGCGGGGAGCCAGGGCCACCTGGAAGCGTGGCCGCCGTGACCCCGCCCTTGCCCGCAGCAAGCTGCACGCTTTCATCTGGGACTCGGCGGTGCTGGAGTTCGAGGCCTCGCAGAAATGCGACCTGGTGACCACGGGCGAGCTCTTCTTCCGCTCGGGCTTTGGCATCGGCATGCGCAAGGACAGCCCCTGGAAGCAGAACGTCTCCCTGTCCATCCTCAAGTGAGCTGGCCTCACCCGCCCCCTCTCCGCCCCGCCCCGCCCCGCGAGCCCCTCCCGAGGCACACCCCGCCCCGCCCCGCCCCGCGGGGCTCACACGCCCCGCCCATCCAGGTCCCACGAGAACGGCTTCATGGAAGACCTGGACAAGACGTGGGTTCGGTACCAGGAGTGCGATTCGCGCAGCAACGCCCCTGCTACCCTCACCTTCGAGAATATGGCAGGTGGGCCCCCTCCCTCCGCCACTTCAAGGCCCCTGATGACCCTAGATGGGCGCCCCAGGAGCCACATCCGGAGCAGGCACAGCTGAGGCACAGGATGTCGCCCCCAGGGGTCTTCATGCTGGTGGCTGGGGGCATCGTGGCCGGGATCTTCCTGATCTTCATCGAGATCGCCTATAAACGGCACAAGGACGCCCGGCGGAAGCAGATGCAGCTGGCGTTTGCGGCCGTGAACGTGTGGAGGAAGAACCTGCAGGTAGGGCAGGCCGCCCTCCGAGGCCTGGTGCCCAAGGCCCGGCCCGGCCCGGCCCTCCTCCATCCCCGCAGGCGGAAGCGCTGGCTCTGGCTCCCAGGAGCCCAAGAGGCAAGGACTGGAGCTGGGAGCCACAGCCAAGGCCGCAGTGCTGGGGGCCGCCTGTGGGTGGCTGCCTCTGCGAAGCCAGGCTCCAAGCGTCCACCTGGCCCCTCTGTCTCCAGAGTCGCCCACCGAGGCCCATTCCGTAGGAAGGCAGACTGAGGCAGGGTAAGACAGGGACCCAGCTGGGTGTAGCATGTGAGTCCAAGGTGCAGTCCGCCATCCCTCGCCGCCCCGTGCCCCTCCAAGGACCCTGTTCCCTGCCACCCTGCTGTGCTCCATGTAACTGCAGTCTGAGCTGGTCAGCTGGTCCCGCCGGGCACCCCAGGCTGTGCTCGTGGGGCTTTGCTGGCAGCAGGGGACGGGCTGCCCACAGCCCACCTGGGCCGGGCTCGTGCCCCATGGTCCAGCCCCAGGCTGCCCCATCTCTTCTCTTTCTCTGGGTGCCTCCCCAGAGCCTGTGTCCTGGGAGGAAGCCGGTGTTGCAGAGAGGGAGGGCCGGGGGAACGGGGTCACCAGTGTTCCCACACCTCTCATCTGCCCACTCTTGCTCTTGGGACCTGGCTTGCTGCTCCCAGTGGCGGGCGCAGGGCCCACTCTGGCCATCAGACCCGAAGCCAGGGTCCCAGGAGCTGCCACTGTCTCTCTGTCACTCCAATCCATCTCGCCACCTGCCTTTGGTCCCCTCAGCCCCTTCCTAAATCTCGGTGCGCTTCCTCTGGGGTCAGAGTGGCTGGTGGGGCCTGTGGGGGTGACTCACCCAGTGTTCAGGGGGCTCCTCCTCCTTGGGGCACCCATACACCAGGGGCACCTTGGAGCCAGGGAACCAGGCGGACCTTTCCTGGAAGAGAGCCAGCTGAGGACCCCACCCCGCCTCCCCAAACCCAGTCCCAGCACAAGGAAGGTCAGGCCGGAGACCCTGGCAGCAGCAGAGGCCGCCTGCGAGCGTGGGGCCGGCGGCTGGTCCATCCAGCACAGGGAGGCAGGCAGGAGCGAGGGCCCGAGTGGCCAGCCAGGCTGGGCAGCAGCCCCCAGGAGCAGGCGAGGGCAGGTGTGGCCGCCACCCTCAGCCGTCTAATCACTTATACATATTCATTTTAGGATAGAAAGAGTGGTAGAGCAGAACCCGACCCTAAAAAGAAAGCCACATTTAGGGCTATCACCTCCACCCTGGCTTCCAGCTTCAAGAGACGTAGGTCCTCCAAAGACACGGTAAGGGGAAGAGCGCCCAGTCCCACGTGTCCGACTCTCCCCTCGCCCCCGTGTCTGTGTCCCGTGCATCAGGCCCGCCCTCGCCATCCCACCACCCGCCTCCGCCCGCGCGGCCCTTCTGCGCTCACCGCTGCCCACCCGGCACACTAGGGCCTCTCTGACTCTGGGCCCCTCTCTCGGCCCTCTGCCGCGGGCCTGCCCGCCGGGTCGTCTTCCCCGTGTGTCTCTGCGTTAGTCTGCCCCCCGTGCCATGACGCCACACGCCATCTTAAAGCCGTGTCATGTTGTTGGTCAGCTGGTCAGCCTCCCCACTCGGGGCTGTGCCCGCAGCCCCGGGTGCCCAGGGCCACCCCGTCCCGGGCTCCTCAGCCGTCAGGAGGCCACACCACCTCTCTGTCGCGTCCGTTCCTCCAGCTTCTCCCAGGAAGAGGCCCACTGCCCTCGCTCCCTCCCTGCGACGTCCGTGGAGGGGTGCCTGTGATGTCCCATCCGTCCATCTGTCTGGCCGCCAGCCCCGCCACCCAGACACCTGTCTCTCGTGTCTCACCAGAGCCATGCCTGTTGCATCCCCTCCATGTGGTCTCTGTGTGGGCCGGGGCTGGGGGGCCGGGCCCGGCTCCACCTGGGTGGACGGCTGGGGCCTGGAGTTGGCACAGGCCCCTGGCCACAGGGGCCGTCGGATGGGGAACGGGTGGGACCAGAGGTGGCGGCTCCCACCCCCGGCCGAGCAGGGGCCCTGCGGGAGGTGTGCGGGCAGCACCCGGGGGTCTGAGAACAGGGCGGGGGGGGGGGCCCGAAAGCTGTGGCTGGCAAGCCTTGGGCACCGAGGCTCAGGGAGGGGAGACCCCCACGGAGGGGAGCGGTGCTTCAGCACCTGACCCCCAGCCCCTTCTGAGCCTGAGCCAAGGGTTCCCTGTCCTCCTGCCTGGGCAGCCCGGCACTGTCCCGGGTGTGTGTGCTTGAACCCCAGGCCTCCAAGACTGGCCTAGCCCTGCTGGGAGCGTCCCCAGGCGAGGAGGGCCCGCCCAGGGCCAGCACAGCCCTCAGCCCAGCAGCCTCCCCGCGGTTCGGAGGCGGCTTGTCCTCCCGTCCACAGGAGCCCCAGTTCACAGGCAGTACTACCCCACAGTCTTACGGTCCAGGCGGGAGCAGGATTTATAGGCCCTGCCCACAGCACAAGGGAAGAGGGGCAGACACAGGACAGACAGGGCGCGGCACAGAGCCATCCGAGTCTGGGGTGAGGCCGCCACCTGCCCCAAAGGGGCCCCTGAGGCCTGGCTACTCCACTCCTAGGGCTCAGCACAGGCAGAGTGGGTGGACAGGGGTGGCCTGAGGGGCTGAGAGCACAGGCCTGGCGCTGTGCAGCCTGGGAACTGGGTGGGGCCTGAGCCAGGGGCCCCTCCGGGGGCTGGGAGGGCCAGAGAGGAGCAGCAGTGGGGCAGCCAGGGAGGAGGTGCCCAGCAGACAGAGCTGTGGGGACAGGCAGGCGAAAGGAGGATCAGGGGAGTCACGTAGGCAGGGGGCCACTTTCCGAGGGCAGCAGAATCCCATCCCCGTCCCGGCCCGGAGCCCACTCACAAGCCCTTAGCTGGCCTGGGTGCAGCTCAGAGACCCTCAGGGTGCCTGTCCCGGGACACGCTCCCAGCAGACTCCTTGCCCCGAGCCTCCCTGGGGACCACCCTCCAGGCCAGCTCTGGTGCCACGTGGCATCTGGGGCTGGCCGGCCCTGCAGGGGTGACTGGGGACACTGCCAGCTGGGGGCTGGGCGGGGGAGGGCAGCCCAGCCCCCCACCGTTTCAGGCTGGGCACCTGCTCGGAGGGAGGCCTGGGTGGGGGGCTCTGTCGGGAGGGGTGGGGTCAGTCCGGCTGCTGAGATGCGCTGCCCCTGTCCCGTGGCTGGTCTGGGCCAGGGCGGCACTGGGCGCTCAGGGCTGGGGTCCCTGGCGGCCGGCGGGGCCAGCGGGTATTGATTGTTGGTTCTTATTTATAGAGCACCGGGGGTGGACGCGGCGCTTTGCAAAACCAAAAAGACACAGTGCTGCCGCGACGCGCTATTGAGAGGGAGGAGGGCCAGCTGCAGATGTGTGCCCGGCATAGGGAGAGCTGAGACGCCCTGCCCGCCCTCCTCTGCCCCCCTCCCCCGCAGACAGACAGACAGACGGACGGGACAGCGGCCCGGCCCACGCAGAGTCCCGGAGCACGACGGGGTCAGGGGGAGGAGCGCCCCCCAGCCTCCCCCAGGCCGCGCCCGCCTGCCCGCCGGTCGGCCGGCTGGCCGGTCCACCCGTCCCGGCCCCGCGTGTGCCCCTGATGGCCGGGCTAACGGGCGCCTTGTCTGTATTTCTATTTTGCAGCAGTACCATCCCACTGATATCACGGGCCCGCTCAACCTCTCAGATCCCTCGGTCAGCACCGTGGTGTGAGGCGCCCGGAGGCGCCCACCCGCCCCGTTAGCCCGGCCAAGGACACTGAGGGGTCCTGCTGCTCGGGAAGGCCTGAGGGAAGCCCACCTGCCAGAGACTGCCCACCCCGGGCCTCCCGTCCGTCCGTCCACCCTGCTGCCGGTGGGCAGCCCCTGCTGGACTGAGGCTCGGACGAGAGCCGCTGAGGACGGGCCAGAGCTGAGCTGGCTGGGCAGAGCCGCAGGGCGCTCCGGCAGAGGCAGGGCCCTGGGGTCTCTGAGCGGCAGGGGGAGCATCTGACTCAGCCCAGCAGAGGGGCTTGGTGCAGAGACTGGAGCCCCATCCTTCCTGGCCGCTCCCAGAGCCACGGTGGGCCTAGGCCCCGGCTGGCTGGGCCACCCCTCCCACGCCCCTGCGCCGCACGGCCTCCGCCCCACCTCCCCCTTCCTGCCTGTACCCCTTCTCCGCTTCACCCCATCCTCTGAGCTGGCCCTGCCCTTCCTGGACTGCAGACCCTGAACCCCATCCGCTGGCAGCGCCTCCCTGGGGCGCGCTCGGGCTCCCCACTGCCTCCCACCTCCGGACCCTGCGAGGGCTGAGCCTTCTCTTTGCCTCCTCCGCCCGCCACCCAGGGTGGGCTTCGCAGACGCTGGCTCGGGACTATCCTCAGCCCCGCCAGGTGCAGGCCCGGCCTTTCCGCGTCCAGGCGCGCCTCCCCCGTGCGGCCCGTGCCCTCCACCCCAAGGGCCCGGCGCGCGCCGACCCCCGCCCCACCCGGTGTGTGCAGTGGAGATGCCAAAAGGAATGTCACGAAAATTTCGAGCTGTGTCGCTTGTTGACGCCTGTCAGGAATGCGGAAGGGGCAAGCGGGTCGGGGGAGGTTCGAGGGCGGCCGCGGCCCCTCAAGCTTGGGCGGCGGTGGCCGCAGGCGAGGCCGTGCCGGGGCAAGGATCCGGCTGCCTCCTCTGCTGGCGGCGGGCGGCGGCGCGGCGGCGGCGGCGGTGGCGAGCGCCGCAGGCAGTGAACGCGGAGCCCAGGGCCAGACAGGCGGCCAGGCTAGCGAGGAAGGAGACGGGCCCGAGACCATAGATCACGGCCAGATCCCGGGCGGCAAGGGGCCGCGCGCAGTGGCTGAAGGCGGCGTCCGGGAAGGCGGTTAAGGGGCTGAGCGTCAGGCGCCCCGGCGACACGCAAAGCAGCGTCTCGGCCTCTGCGGGACACGGGCGCGGCGTCAGACGGTCGCGGGGGTAGCCGCCCGCCCGTCCCGCCCGCGCCCGCGAGGGCTCACCTGGCGCGTGCCGCGGGTGCCCGCGAAGCCAGGCGCAGAGTGGGCGCAGCGCGCAGCCACAGGTCCAGGGGTTGCCGCGCAGGCGCAGCGTGTTGAGAGCCGGCAGGCCAGCCAGGAGCCCGGACGCGAGCGCAGGCAGGTCGTTGTCCTGCAGGCTGAGCGCGCGCAGCAGCGGGAGCGCGCCCAGCACCGCGGGCTCTAGGCGTGCCAGCCGGTTCTCAGCCAGCGAGAGGGCGCGCAGAGCGCGCAGTGGCGCGAAAGTGCCGGGCAGCAGCGCCTCTAGCTGGTTGGCGCTGAGGTCTAGCTGCTCCAGCGCGCCCAGGCCCCAGAAGGCCCGCGCGTGCACCCAGCGCAGTCCGTTCTCGCGCAGATCCAGGCGGAGCAGAGCGCCGGCATCCACGAAGGCGCCGGGAGGCAGCGCGTGCACGCGGTTGTGGTTCAGCAGCAGCACGCGGACGCGCCGGTTCAAGCCCCCCGGCACGGCGGGCAGCGCGCGCTCCGAGCAGTTGGCCTGGCCCCCCGGCGCGCACACGCACGCCTCGGGGCAGTCCAGGGCGCCAGGGGTTCCCCAGGAGGCGGCTGCAGCGGGCGCCTGGGTCCAGACTGGCCACGGCAACAGCAGCAGTAGCAGCTGCAGCGGCGGCGGCGGCCCCCACGAGGGAAAGGAGGGACTCCACATGGGGACAATCGTGGAGGTCCGCTGCCCGGGTGTTACCAGAGCCGGTCCGTCCCTGCGGTGCCCGCACAAATATTAACTCTCAGGCCTGAGCACAGGCAGTTCCTGTCCCACGGCTTGTCCTGCGCCTAGGGCGGAGGCTGGGCAGACAGCCAAAGGCAGGGCACTGCCAGCCACCTGTCCCGAAGCTCTGAGCTCCACTTGGCTCCGGGCCAGCAGCGCTGTAAAGACCGCGCCCAGTCCTCACCTGTGTGGTTCGCCATCCTGTGACCCCAGGAGGCCTGAGCAACTGGACCACGCCATCCCCCACAATCTCTCCCTCGCCGAACTCACAACAGCGACACAACATGGGAGCCGGTGCGCCCTGCTGCTCACCCCCTCTGTCTCCACTCAGCAAGTGATCCCAGGGCGCACACAGCAGTCCCCACCTAGCACGGCCCCATCCCCATGGTGGACGGTTGAGGGGCCCCTGAGCCCAGGGTCCAGGAGATGTGGTGGGGGGCAGGGGGAGGACGGCACCCCTGAGGAAGGGGAGGCAGTCACCTGCCCCCCTCTCCTGCCCCCCAAGGGCTCTCCCGGAACCTCAAGGAGACGCGTGGGTGGGGCAGGGCCACCGGCCCAAGTCCTCCGGTCACATGCTGCTTCTCTGGACTCGGGCGAGTCACAGGTCCTGTCTTGGCATTTTCCCGGGGTGGGGCAGGGGCAGGGGCGGAGGCCTGCGGGCTTCACGGGACGAAGCGGCAGGCAGAGGCAGGGAGGACCCGGGCTGAGGCAGGGAGGACCCGGGCTGAGGCGTGCAGGAAGTGCAGACTCCCAGAGGTGTGGACCCCTGCCCGGAGGGTGGACAGCGCGAGCCTAGAGCGGGCACCCCACTGAAGAGAAAGGGGGCGACCAGATGCGTGCAGGGCCCCCCCACCGCAGACACTCCCCAGAGGGGCCCAGGGAGGACAGCACAGAGTAACTAAATACTGTTTAATTCCCCTCCCCCCAGCGCCCGAAGCCCTACTCAGGTGGGGGGGGCGGCTCCTCCAGGGTCGGGTCCATGGTGATGGTCATGAGGCCATGCTCTTCCAGGGGCTGCATCATGGGGACCGCCATGTCGGGGTCCATGAGGTGGGACTCCACGTGCACCGTGCGCAGGTCCATGCGGTCTTCCTGCACCCCGAAGTGCCCCACCATCCTGCGCAGCACGGCCTGGTCAGGCCGGCTGCAGGCCGCCCTGGCCACCCAGGCCTCCACCTCCCGGGGGCCTCCACCTCCCAGGGGCACAGCTCACCCTTGGGGCCCTCCCCTGGGGTCACTCACCTGCTGTCCATGTGTGCAGGGCACGTTTCACTGGGGTGGGGGGGATAAAGGTGAGGCGTGAGTCTGTGAACAACGCAGCTGGCCTCCAAGCGTCCAGAGGTGCCCCCCCTCCACCTCTCCCTAACCCAGTCTGAGAGACATCCTTCCCAAGTCCTGCTGACCTCACCCGGTGAGACTGGGAGGCTGGGGGGACAGCTTGACCCACAGTCCCCACCCGCCCCCCGCCGGTCAGCCCTGGGATTCACGCACCCCTTGGCTCGAATGACACCAACGGCCACGATGACCAGGGCGCAGAAGCAGCTAGCGCTGATGCCCGCCAGCACCACCAGCAGGGCGATGAGGGCCTCGCGGCTGAGGCCGAGGCTGCACTCGCAGTAGGCTCCAGCTGCAGAGACACGGCCGGGCAGCCAAGGGGCCCAAGTCACCTGCCAGTGGCCGACCTGTGAACCCCGCCCCCGCGGCCCCTGGGCCTGGCTGGGCATGGCCGGGGCTGGGGGAGGCCGCACCTGCAGCAGGGATGAGCAAAAGGGACAGGCACATGAGGCCGAGGGGGCCGCCGAGCAGGCGGGAGTCGGGCTGGGGACAGGCGGCCATGTCCAGCCCCCGGCCCGCCGCACGCCTCTGGCCGGAGCTCGGCGGAAGGCGCTGACCTCACAATGGAGCTGTGAGGCAGGGAGGGCGGGGGCAGGGCCTCTCCTGGAGCTTCGCTGCCCTGGGAGCTGGGCGCCTCGGGGAGCCCTGGGCAGTTGGTCCCCAGGATGGACAGGGCTGATAGGGCGGCCTGGAGTGCCCCGGCCAGGTCTGAGGCAGGGTGGCGGCGGGGCTGCCCTGGCCTTGGGGGAGGACCACTTCATGGGAAGCGGTACCACCTGTACTGGGGCCCCTGGGGGCAGGGAGGCGGCGGCCTGGAAAGCCCACAGTGGGCAAGCCCCAGCCTCTGTTTGTCAGGATGAGGGCTGCAGCAGCTTGGTGGAGGGAGGCTGGCCTGGGGTGCAGCTGACTAATGTCCCCACACTCCCCAGAGCAGGAGGCCTGGGCCTGGACCTGGCAGTGTTCGCAGAACACCCTTGAGCAGGCGGCTCTTAAACCACTATGACAGCGTCTGGAGCTCTGGGTTAGTTGTGTTGTTAGTTAGAACTCATGGCCAGCTCTGCGGTCTGTTCCCTGTGTGACCTTCCCACACACCAGACAAGTGCGGCTCGCGGGAGCTCCAGGTTAACCTCAGCCCTTCCCCTCTTCCCCTAAGGACCTGGCAAGCAAACTCAGGCAGCAGGAGGAAATACCTGTCCCACACCTGACCCTCCAAGGCACTGGGGGCTGCAGCCAAACCCTGGTTGCCAGGGACTTCCCTGACCCTCGCACGGTGCCACTTCCTGGGGGCGGCTCCTGGCACACCTCTGCGCCCGATGACTGAGGCAGTGACTTGAGACGCTGGGTTTCACACGCTCGTGCAGAGTCCAGAGGGACTTGGGGCAGGTGTGCCCATGCCCAGGGGCCGGCAATGCCACCCTGCCAGGCCGGTCCAGCCGGTTTCACCCAGGCTAGGACAACGAAGACAGGCCCAGCCCAGTGCCAGGCAGGAAGTCCTCTTCCCATGACCACAGCACAGCCCCCGGGTGGTCCGCGTCCAAAGGGGACACCTGCCAGCCCCTCACATCCACAGACCCCTCAGGCTCTGCGAGGCCCTCCACGTCTTCCTTCAAACCCCGTGGCAAACCCCAACCTGGGGCGTAAGGAGTCTTAGAGCGAGCTCCTGGTGGCCCTGCGGTCAGGGCTCCGGGTGCCCCTGCCATGGCTGGGGTTCAGTCCCTGATCGGGGAATCGAGACCCCAGATGACCCTTGGTGTGGCCAAAAAAAAGGGAAGGGCCCTGGAAGCAAAGCCAGCACTGGGGCCCTCAAGCAGAACAGGACAGGAGGGGCGCTGGGGTGAGACCGGGGGAGCCAGGGGGCCTGGGACGCCCTGCGGAGGGGGTGGGCAGTGCAGACGCTTGTCCTGAAGGGCCTTTGTCACCTGGGGCGGCAGTGCCACCAGGCTTGAGCGGGTCCAGCCAGACAAGCTGAATGAATGAAGGTTGGGCCGCAGTGCCTGTGATGCTCAGCACAGCTTGAAGGCCTCAGGCCTGGCACCAACACCCACCCCACCGCCTCCTGGGAGCTGGGGCGGGGCCAGTGCTGGGCCTCCAGAGCGGCTGGACGGGGCCTGTGCGTAGCCCTGGGGGCGGCTGGCTCCCTGGGCCCGGCCTCTCCCTTGGGGGAACAGCCTGGCCCCCGGGCGCCCCCAAGCACACCTCAGGGGCGTGGGAGGGGTGGGTCTTTCAGAAAGCACGCCTCACTGTCAGCCCCCAGCACTGACTGCTAGACCACAGCGGGGACACAGGCAGCCCCTCGCGCTGCAGATGCGAGGGGCCGCCTGTCTGCCCACCCGCCTCACACATTCTGACAACACCCTGGGGCCACAGGAGTCCTGGGGCTCTCAGCCCAGCACTGGGGTCTGGACCCTCAGGCCGGGTAGAGGGAGGGGGACCCGAGTTCTCTCCAAGGCCAGCGGGGTGAGGCCAGGGCTGGGGGCCCTTGGGCAGAGATCCAGGAGGTCTGTTTCCCAGTTGGCTGCCCCTCATTGGCCGGAGCCACGAGCCTGACGTGGGTTTTCGTTAGCCACGGTGACCGGACACTCATGTGCCAGGACTCCTCCTGGCCTGGAGCCCACACAGGTGTGCAGCCCCCACCTGCTGGGGGGACCCGCTCTGCCTGGATGCGAGGAGGCCAGATGTGCAGAACCGGAGCACACGCCCAGAGTCGGCGGCGCGGGGAGGGCCTGAGCACGTGTCCCTGGGGCCACAGAGCTGACACGACACGGAGCATGAAGAACCATCTCTTTACTCGCATTCTGGGGGGGGGGCGGGCGGGGCCTGGCGGCGGCTCAGCCACAACTCTTGGGCAGGCGGTAGACGCCGGCGGAATAGACGAGCTGCTGGTCGCGCACCTTCCTCTGCAGGAAGCCCTGGAGCTCCTGCAAGTCGATCTCGGCCAGCGCGGGGCCGGTGACCACGAACATGCGCAGCATGCTGTAGATGCGCTCCAGCGACAGGCTCTCCAGGTTGGTCAGCATGGCCTGGATGTACGTCCAGAAGAGCTGGGGGAACAGCCGCGGTCAGGCCGCCCCGCCCCACCCCCGCCCCCCGCCCCCCGCCCCCGCGGGCGGGCCGGGCGCACCAGCAGCTCCTCCTCCTTCTGGTCGGCTTGCGAGGCCAGGCCCGAGTCGCTCTCGTCGTCGCTGTCGACCAGCACCATGTTATCTCGGTCCTGTGGCCGCTCTTCCTCCACTACCGAGAAGGTGCCGGCCGGCTCCTCGCGCAGCACGCCCTGCTGCAGCCACACGGACAGGCGGCGCCGCAGCAGCGCGGCCGGCATCTTCACCGCCTCGCTCAGCTCCTCCAGGCCCCAGCTGGCTGCGGGCAGGCGGCGGGCGTGGGCGGGCGGGCTCCGCTGTGCCCCTCGCGGGCCCAGCTCGGCAGGACCTGGGGGAGGGGCTGGCGGCGGGGAGCCGCTCGGGCCCGCCCACCCTCCTCGGGAGACGGGGCGTGTCCTCCTGGGGGGCGTGGCTGAGGCGGGGCCGGCTGGGGTGGGGTGGGTCGGGGGTGGGCGCGGCTGGGGAGCTCACCTTGGTCCTGGAAATACAGCAAGACCACAGCCTGCACCGGGGTCACCGCCACGGACAGGGTGCGGTCAGCCAGCTCCACGTCCATTGTCACCAAGCCCAGGGTGTGCTTCCAGCTGAGCGTCCGCATGGCCTGGGGAGGACAGGGTCAGCGCGGGCCGTTCGGCGGGTCCCGCTGGACCAGGCTTTACAACCTGGGAGCAGGCGGGGAAGGGCTCCACCCCCACCCGGCGGGTGGCAGCTGCAGTGGCAGCCAAACCAGCACCCGGTGGGGTTCCAGTTTCCTCCCCTCAGCAAGCAGCACCCAACAGCCAGGCCACCGTGTCCCCACGAGACATGCCCACTTCTTGATCCCAGGATCTCAGAACGTGACCTGACCTGCGGATGTCGGTAGGGAAGACAAGGTCTGGGAGGGACGCGGGCCCTAACCTAATAGACCGGTGTACCTGTCAGAGGGTGGGTGCGCAGACACGGGAAGCAGAGTGGAGCTGGAAGATGGGGGAGGGACTGGTCTGCAGCCTCCAGGAGGCCCGCAGCCCCGCCCAGCCCTCCACCACAGACCCAGCCTGCAGGGCCAGGAGCAGGTCCTACCGCTCTGCCACCTGGCGAGCAGGCTTTGTCACGGCCACCGCGGAATGGTGATAGACCTCAGTGCGGGTGGAGCGTGCTGCTGGAGCAAGCACCTTTCCCAGAAACACAGCTCTGGCTGTGGCGCTGGGGGAGGGGAGGACTTGGAACGTTCTGAGCTGCGTGCTGGTGAAGCCAGGGTTGCCCTGGGGAGACTACAGGGAGAAACATAACCCAAAAGGCCCTTCCGGTGAGGCCTGTCGCGGCGCCCCTGGAAACGACTGCAAGGCGGCCGCTGAAGGAACAGCAGAGACAGCTCCGCTGGGGTGAGAGGGCTGGAGGGAGACGCGGGATGCTGGGCTGAGATTTCCAAGTGAAGTGTGGGAAGTGCAGCCTGCAGCTTCCTCACTGCTCGTGTGAACCGAGGGGGAATCCAAGGAGGACCGGCGAGCCCAAAGGAGCGCACCACGCCACGCACTCCGCGACAGAGTGCACCTCCACGGGGCCCGAGAGGTGAGCTGTGTCAAAGCCACATCAGCCAGCAGCGTCCTGGGACCAGCATGGGGGGAGCAGGAGAGGCATGGGAGCCCCAGTCCGGGCACTGGACGCTGAGACCTGCGTGGACGCCCACAGGCTTAGGCCTCAGCAGCAGGGCAGAGATGCTGGCCTGGGTCCCTAAAGGCAGCTTGTTAAGGTACGGTCACACGGAGTGGGGCCTGGGGTCCTCAGAGGAAGAGGGAACTCTGCACCAGACACTGGGAGAGGCCGGGTAACACGAGCTGGGGTCAGAGCGACGCACCCACAGCCAGGAGCACCTGGAGCTCGGCCACCACGAGGACAGAGGACCCTCTCTTGGAGCCTGTGGAGGGGGCACAGCCCTGCTAACACCCTGAATTGAGTTTCTGTTGATGTCACAGATGCCCTTGACAGATGCTGCAACTGAGAAAACAGGTCTCTGTCGTGTTTACGGCACCTGTCTGTGGTCTTTGTTACGGCCACCACCGGGGACACCGGTAGGGTGACTCTGGGCCAAGCGCTGCCCCGAGTCCCGCAGCCTCCACGGCTCTGAAGGGGACGTGATGCTGAAGCTCTCCACAGTCAGCAGCTGGCCGGGTCCTAACCAGGCGCTGTGGCTCCAAACCGTGACCTTTTCAACCCCAACTCGGGTCTGCAGCGGGACAGCTGTGTGGCCAGCAGCAGAGGCCATGACCACCCCCATGTATGCAGCACCGCCCTCGGGCAGGAGACCCGCTGGGGGGAGCAGAGGCCCCCCCAGGCGCTCCAGCACCCAGCTGGAGGACAGCTGTCTCATTGGGCGCACCAACCTGAGAAGGGGGCCGTGTCTGAGTCTGCCTTCGGACCCAGGGGGACGCCCTGGAGGAAGCTGGTGGGGCCTCTCCTGACAGGCGTGCTGGGGCACAGAGGGAGGCTGGGGAGGGCCCCTCAGATGTCTTTAGCCAGGAAGGGGTGTGTGGGGCTGAGGCGGGGAGCACAGGCGGGCTCCAGGACCCTGGCCCCCGCCGCCCTCCCCTGGCTCTGGAAGGAAGCCCCTAGGATCAGCTCTCCAGCGCTGAGCCTCTCCCGACTCAGGACCTCAGGTCTTCAACCTTAACAGCCACACCCAGCCCGCCCCGGCACCGGCTCACAGCAAACCCAGAGGAGCCGCCAAACACCCCAAGAGAAGCCAGGAGACTCCCTGGAGACACCCACCGAGGCGACACAGTGGGTGTCCTGGGCCAAGCACTGCCACCAGCCCTGGGTTCTGAGAACAAGCGGGCGGACGTTGCAGAGGCGGCCCAGGGTCAAGACTGGCGCCAGCACCGTCGGGCACAGCAGAGCGTGGAGCGTGCGCACACACGGGCTCCAGGGAGAGCGCAGAGGGCGTGGATCCCAGAGCAGACACAGGACTCGCCCGAGGCGCCCGCGGCCGCAGCAGCACAGCCCTACCTTCAGCTTCTCGTACTTCCGGCAGTACACCTCCAGGGCCTCCCTGATGTCCTCGGGGACCTCCAGCTTCTCGTCCTTGAAGGGCGGCCAGAACTCGCTGGACAGGATGACGGCATAGACTCCGAAGGGCGGCTGCTCCTCGGCGGGCCGCTTCTCGTCCTCCTCCCGGATGTTGGCGTTGATGCGGCGCGAGTCCGCCATGTCCTGGGGAGACGGGCCTCCTGAGGGTCTGGGCGGGGGCGGGGACCAGGCGGCTGCGGGGAGCCCGGGCGCCTACCTTGAGCATGACCTCACAGAAGTGCATCGGGGCCTCGCCAAAGCGCAGTTTCAGCAGCTCCACGTTGCGAATCTCCCTGCAAGCACGCGTCTCTGAGGGCTCAGTGCCCCTGCCCCAGCCAGCCCCTGCGGGCGACACCCAGCGCCCTGCACCCCCGTCCCCCAGCCCGGGGGGCCAGGCAGGGGCCCCAGGAGCGGCCACTCCACGTTCTTGGGCCGTCCCCAGGCACCCAGGCAGCGGTCGAGCACAGGCTGGTCCCTGCCGCGCCTGGGGACTGTGCTCGTCTCCACTGAACACTGGAGCTGACAGAGGACAACTGTCCTGAGTCAGGGCCACGCCTTCCCTGGACGCAGGGCGACCCCGCAGGCCTCACCGCTCAGGGCTGAAGCTGAACTGGTGCAGCAGGCGGTCGGCTAGCAGCGAACGGTACTCATTGATGAAGAGGTCCTTGCTGCCATAGATGCTGACCAGCAGGCTGATGATGTCTGAGGAGCGCCGCTTGGAGCTGGACTTCCCTGGAGGCCAGGCACACGGGCACCTCATACGTGGAAGCGGCACCGTCTGCACCGAGTAGCCTACCCACTGCACCCCCGCGTGAGGCCTGGCTCTGGGTCCCTGGTGCAGACGTGCCGAAACCTGCCCCTCCTCCAGCGGAAGCAGCAGGGCCAGGGGGCGGGGTGGGGGGGCAGGCAGGGCACCCCCTAGGGCTCTGATGGGGGCCACAGTCCACGTGGGCCCAGCCAGCCAGGGGAAGCACCCTGGGGAACCAGGCCAGGTCGGGCATGGACCAAGGACCTCCTAAAGCTCGAGTGCGTGCAGCGACAACCTGGAGGCGAGAGCTCCGACCCGACTGGGCCCCCCTACGACCCCAGGCCTCGCAGGGCTGCCTGACGCTGACCTGGATCTGCGTCCACAGGGTCAGGGACCCAGTCCTCCGGCTCGCCAGAGTCGTCCTCACTGTCCTGCCCGGTCTCTAGGCTCGCAGGGTCCGTCTTGGACAGCTCAACAGCCAAGTCGCCCGTCCCATCCGAGTCCCCCGTCAGCCCCGCCACGATCTGCCGCACTGTGTCCTCCCGCGTCCTGGTGAACACGAGCCCTCGTCGCCTGCTCCAGCCAACCCCGTGACCCCACCGACCCCCGCAGGCAGCACCCAGCAGGCACATGCTGAAGGCAAGGCCATCAGACTCCACTGCCACCCCCCAAATTTAAAAAGCCACTGTGTCCTGCATCAGGGGCTCAGACGACAAGACACATCCGGGCCAAGCCACGCAGGGCCAGGGGCCAGCAGGCTCAAGTCTCTACTGCCCCAGGGGCTCCTGGCTGGCTGCGCTCCTTGGCCAACAGTCAAGAGGCTGCTCCCCGGGGTGAAAAGGCCAACACAAGACCCGTCCCTCCCATCAGCCCTGGGCCAGCTCGCAAAGAGGCAAAGTTGAGCCTGTGTGTCCATCTGCGCTGACCTGGCTCTTGGCCGGCACACGGGTGTGGTGACCCTGGGCTGCAGGCCCACGGCCAGCACTGGCAAAAGGAAGGCGCCCAGCTGGGCTGCCCGACCTGGGAGGACGCCTGGTGCCCAGGGGACCACGTCCTTTCGCTCCACCAAGGCCTGCAGGGGCTCAGCAGCACAAGTGGGGCTGGGGGCCCTGAGGGTTCCCTCAGCTGCCCCGCGCTCACCGCAGGTACCGGCGAATGGGCTCACAGGCCACCTCCAGGACAACCATGGACGGGTCCAGCACGCGCAGCGCCTTGATAGCAGAGATGTACAGGGTGATGATGTCACACGTGTTCACGCCTGCGGTCGGGACAGGAGACCCCGAGCAACACAGTGACGCGGAGACAGACACCCCGGTCAGGTGACCCGCAGGTCCCACTGCGCCGTCACCCCCAGTACGTGATCTGCGGTACTGCCCCTCCTCCAGCCCCACCGCCGGTACTGAAGAGTGGACCTGTTCTCACAGGCTGCGGCAGAACCCCGCCCCCGAGGGCCACAGAAAAGCTTCTTCACCCCTCCCAGGCTCTACCTGGGTGGAGCAGCCGCGTCTCCAGGGCAGCCTTGAGGGACACGAGCAGCTGCGGCCTCTGGTCGGTCCTCTCCAGGCAGTACTTGAGGTCTTCCACAGCGGGCCTGGAGTCCGGGAAGTCTGTGGGGAAAGGCTGATCCTGGCACGTGCACACGTGGTGTGCCCACAGACAGGTGGACGGAGGCCTGGAGGGTGAGCGGCCACACCTCCACAGGCTGCAGAGAGAGGCCCTGCGGGGGGCCAGGTGTGGCCCCTGTGCCCTCAGGGGCCCGCACCCTTGAGCACAGCCACCCCGAGGAGCAGATGGACGGAGCAGAGCCCAAGGGCCAGTGCAGAGCTAGGGGGCAGACAAGGCGCCTCTCCTGCCCAATGTGGATGCTGGGTGGGGCCCGGCTGTGCTCCAGAGGCAGGGGTCCTGGTGTCCCTGACCCCCATCGCAGGCTGAGGGCAGAGGCGAGTGCAGGGGCTCCCGGCGGGCGGGCTGACCTCGGATGATGCTGAAGAGCTCCTCGATGCGCAGGCCGGCGTAGATGCGGTAGAAGAACCTCTGCACGTGGCACCGCCAGCGGCGCAGCGTGGTGCCCGGCTCCGGGGACGCGGGCCTGCTGGGGCCATCCTGCAGGAACACCTTGCCCAGCCAGCCGACCACTCTCTCAATCCACTGTCGGGAGAGCACAGGTGTGGGGCTCCAGGGCCCAAGCCCAGGGCAGAGGTGCAGCTGCCTGCCACGGGCTGGGCCTTGGGAGCCCCAGGCCACCTGTCCGAGACCAGGAGCACAGTGAGATCAGCAGATGGGGGCCTGAAGGGGCCTCCCAGGGCCTCCCCCCACACACACCAGCACCAGGCTCGTCTCCGGCCACACTAGCTCTCACAGAGAGCGCTGCGTCTGAGTGGACGGACACACCCTGGGGACCGCGCACCCGGCCAGCAGCAAGACGGCCCGGACAGTCTGCCGCCTGGGGACAGGACAGCTATCCCCGGGCCTCCAGGCGTGCGCTACACCCCGCTGCAGGGGCCCCAGCACTGAACACCACCCAACCCTCAGCACTGCAGCGCACACACGTCCTCAGGAGACAGGCAGCAGGATGTAGCAGAGGAGGGCAGGTGGGAAGTGAGGCAGGCTGAGAGCCCCACGGTTGGGCCCAGCTCTCCCACAATGTTGTGCAGCCCAGGGCAGGCCCCAGGCCACGCCCCAACAGCATGGACACCCCAAGGCCCCTCGCTGGGACAGCCCAGACCTTAGGGCTGCCTCTAGCCATGTGGCCCTGCACAGATCTCAGCAAGCATGTCACAGGCTCTTCCTCACTGGCGCCAGGGTGGGCCCAGGATGACCAGCCTCCACCCAGCACCAAGACAGCTTCAGTCACCAGCAGCGCCCTGATTCACCCAGGTCACCACACTCTGCCCACTTCTAAAGCCAAGGCACCTAGTCAGTTTTGCCAGCAGCCTCTTCTCGTCTGTGGGCGGGGGGCAGGGCCTCACCTTATGGAACTCTCGCAGGAAGGAGCGTTCGTACTCCCCCCGACAACGGTCCTCCATCCGCTCCCGGGTCACCTGGTGCAGGGTGCTGGTCACAGCCTCGGCGCTGACCCGCTCCAGCAGACTGAGCCTGTGCCTGGAGGAGAGGCCTGCCCGTGTTGCACACGGCACGCGCACCCGCCCCACACCCTCAGCACAGCCTCCTGCAGCCCTCCCGCTGGGGCAAAACCGCATCGGGGAATTCAAGGCAAAGCCGCTGAGATGACAGAGCACCGGTAAGGCACCTCCCGCTCTCCCCAAGGGGTCAACGTCTCTGGCTACTGGGGCGAAGGCCTCGTCCACCTCCTAACAACGGCCCTCAAACAATAGCTAAAGACGTCACTGCTCCGGCCACGTACACTTTTATTACGTACATCTGTTTACCACAGATGTAGCAGTCTCTGCTTCTCAGTGCTGATCCTGACCCGTGATGGCAGAAACCCCAAGAGAACAAAGCTTCTGTGGAACATGCCACACCCTCAGTCCCGTGAGAAGACTCTGACAGCTGTGCAGCTGCCACGTCACTCAAACTGACAAAACCATCATAAGGGGCCACGGGACGTCCCGAGTGGCCCAGGGGTTAAGAATCCTCCCAATGCAGAGGATACAGGTTCAATTCCTGGTTGGGGAACTAAGATCCCATATGTCATGGGGCAACTAAGCCCCACGCCGCAGCTTCTGAGCCCACAGGCCACAACCAGAGAGAAGCCCGTGCAGCACAGCAAGAGAGCCCACGTGCCACAGCCAAGACCCAACACAGCCAAGTAAATAACGGGAAAGTAGGTATTTTATAGAAGTAAGCATCCACAGAAAGTCAGGGACCCCTATGACACGACCTGGGTCGGACGACAGAATCCTTCCCTCCTCACAAGGCTAGAAAGGCCAGCACTTTGCCCAGCATGCTGGTCTAATCTCTGACTTGCTCTACAGAGAAGAAATAGCAACCGTACTTTTCTCAATTCCCAGACAAACGTCATTCCACTTCTGAGAGCTTACAATAGGCACAACAGAATTCTGCTGTGAAACTTAGAATCGTGTAGTCTCAGTGTAAGCAAAGTACAAAGTTCTGAGCCAGGGTGAATGACAAATGCACCCATGGCAAGAACAAGAGGCATAAACTCATAGAGCACACACACCCTGAGAACCCTTGGGAACCAGGGCAAGTGGCAGAGACCACCCCCGGCCAGCCATCCAGCTCTCTGCAGGGGCGGGCTGGACCCAGAGGGGCGAGCAGGAGCCGGGAGGGACAGGGACGCAGGGCGCGCAGGCGCAGTACTCACAGGACCTGGCTGAGCCGGTGGAACTGCTCCAGCGCCTGGCGGCACCAGCACCGCTGCTTGTCACTGCCGCAGCCCGCACACAGCGGGCTCTGCAGAAGGCGGTAGTACCGGCGGCGGGCATACCTGCTGTCCAACTCCCCCTCCAGTTCCGGGTCTGTGCCTCCTTCCCCCTTTCTCTTACTCTGCATGTAAACTCTCAAGAAGCGCCCATAGAGGCGCTGGATCATCTCCTGAAAAGCTCTGGGAGTCGAAAAGAACAGGACGCCTCGCAACGTGGTGTGGACCTTCTCCCGAAGCCCCTGAGCACCGGTGCCCATCAGCAAGCCCAGGCGAGTCCATTTCTCCAGGAGCTCTAGACTACGCAGGTAGGGATCCAGGCGGCTCTCCAGCAGACCGAAAGCATCGAGGAGCAACAGAAGGCACTGGGGTTCGTCCGCACAGTTCTCGCGCTGAGAGATGGCATTCCAGAACTCGAGGGAGATGTTGGCCTGCAGGTCGGTCTGCAGCACCTCTACGAACCACTCCTCCAGGACCGAGTGCAGACCGTGGCCCCTGAGCACTTCCACCGCCGCCCGGAGCTCCTCCTCTTTTGGAGGGACGGCACCGCTGGTCCGGGAGGACGCCTGCAGTACAGAAAACCGTGAGGAGAAGGGGACGCAGCGCGGAGGCGGAGAGGGTGGAGACAGGTAAGGACAAGCGGGAAAGGGACAGCGCGGACGGAAGGCCACGGGAACCCCGCCGCCCTTCGTCGCAGGGACGCAGGCCCACGCGAGGGAAGGGCTGTGGAACACGGAGGGAAGCCAGGACGGACGCCCTCTGCTCGGGCCTCACCAGTCCCAGCGCGGCCGGAGGCACCAGCCCAGTGCTCACGGTGTTCCAGGCCGCCAGCAGCTCCTGCGCAGGCCCCGCGTCACGGCCCGCCTCCGCCGCCGCCGCCGCCATCTGCGACCACCAGCCCTCAGAGCCGCTCGGCGAGGCGCGCCGCGATGACGCCAGGCTGGGCGCGCATGCGCGACGATGACGCACACGGTGCGCGGCGAGAGGCGCAGGGGCGGTGACGCTGCTGGGGGCGGGGCGAGCGGAGATCGTGCGCAGGCGCCGAGGGGGGCGGCAGCGGCGGTTGGGGCGGCGGGGCACGGCGGCGACCATGACCCAGCAAGGCGCGGCGCTGCAGAATTACAACAACGAGCTGGTCAAGTGTGAGTGGCCGCGCGGCGAGGCCGGCGGGCAGGCTGGGAGGGCGGCGGGGTCGCCGGCCTGCGGGCCCGGGCCGGTGCTGGCCCGCAGCGCGCGGTTGTTCCGGCCGGAGCGGCCCGGACGCCGGGCGGAGCCGCGGAGTGGGCGCCCCGAGAGCCGGCGTGTGTGGCGCGAGCAGGGTGCGGGGGCCTGGGCGCGCTCGGCCCCTCAGACAGCATGGGGGCTCGCGCGGGGCCTTCTGAGACGCCAGACGCCCTGGGACGCCGGCCGCCGGCCTGGTCTGGGCGCCCGGGCCTTCACTGGCCTCTCGCCTCGCGCGCTGGGGCCGGCGCTCCCGTTCCCGCCTCAGCCCCCGGCGCCCACCGCGCCCGCTCCCCGCCCGCCCCAGGCATCGAGGAGCTGTGCCAGAAGCGGGAGGAGCTGTGCCGGCAGATCCAGCAGGAGGAGGAGGAGAAGCAGAGGCTGCAGAACGAGGTGAGGCAGCTGACGGAGAAGCTGGCCCGAGTCAACGAGAACCTGGCGCGTAAGATCGCCTCTCGGAACGAGTTCGATCGGACCATCGCGGAGACAGAAGCCGCCTACCTCAAGGTGGGGCTCGGGTCCGGGTGCTGGCCCTGAGGCGCCTAGACAGGTCGTCGGCCCCCGTGGAGTGACAGCGCGGCCTGGGTCCTACTGTTGGCGTCTTGTCGCCGTGTCGCTGGCTCCAGACTGAGCAGCAGCGGCAGCCGGAGGTGTGAGCCGGCTTCCCAGGGTGTGAGCAGTGGGCTTTGGGCTATACTCAGAGGGGAGCAGGGCCCGGCATAGGAGAGGGCGCCGGGCTGTGGCAACCTTCCGACGGGAGGAAGAGTGTTAACTGGCTGGTGTCTCTGTCCGCAGATCCTGGAGAGCTCGCAGACTCTGCTTAGTGTCCTGAAGCGAGAAGCGGGGAACCTGACAAAGGCCACAGCCTCAGAGCAGAAGAGCAGTGGAGGCAAGGAGAGCTGATGAGGCCGCGGGTGGGGGTCCTGCCTGTGGTCAGCGCCCCCCGCAAGCCTGTCTTCAAAGCATCTTTGTTCTTCAGGGAAGCAGCTTTCTCCTTTTGTTGTCTTTGGTGCCAAGAGAGGCAACTGCCAAGCTCCATTGGCTCTGGGTAACAGGATGGCCCTGGGTGTAGCCCACCCAGTGGGGGTCCCAGTCCTGCACTCACGCAGGCTCTGGGGAGGGTAGCTCTGTGCAGGGCCCCCACACCCCCTGGGCTGCAGGGAAGGCCCTGCTTCTAAACTTAGCACCGCAGGAGTCCCCAGACTTCCTCCCTCAGCTGGTAGGTGCCCAGGCAAGTGGGGGAGGGGCCGGGGCCCTTCGTCACCTCAGAGCTTGCCCTGGAGGCCTGTGACTGTCAATAAAGTTTGTTTTTGTAAAGATCCATGCCAGCCTGCTGCCTGTGTAGAGTATGGGGCTGCCAGATGCAAACCGCACCCCCCCGCCCAAGTCAGAACACAAAACCCTGGTCCAGCTGACATGTGGTTCCTTTTGAAGGAGAGAAGAGGGCCTGGAGTGGCTTTCCCTGTGTCCAGCCTTGTTGGCCTCAGGGATAGAGGGTAAGGGTGCCCCTGAGCATTTCCTGTGACCTCTGCCACACCCGCTTCCTCTGAGCCTAGCACACAGCCCACACTTCACTGAAGGTGCCACTGCTCCTGGCCTCTAGCATAAGGCTGGGTCTAGGGGACCTTCTTGGCCTTAGAGCCCCCGGGAAGAGCTGCACTCCAGCCCAGGGACTCCGAACGCTGCGGGGCAGCACAGCACCCTTGCTTCCCACTCTCTCTGGTCACAAGCGGCGTCCATGCAGCCTGGGGCCCAGCCCTCCATCCTGAGTCCTCTGGGCCCATCTCCTTGGCCTGTCAGCCCCGCTGGGGACCCCACAACTGCTGTCTCTTGAGGTCGGGCAGATTGGGAAGCATGTGTCAGTAAAAAAGGTCTTCAGAAGTCTGGGCCCACCCCTTCCAGGAAAACATCTTCCTCCCTCCCAAGCCTGGCCAGGTGGCATTTCTCCTGGGCTTGACATTCCAAGAGGAAAACCTTCAGGAAAACCTTCAGACCCGACAGCTGTAGTGCCCCCGCTCCCAGGCCCATAGAGTTCCAGCCCCCAAAAAGCTTGCCTGGCGTCCCGCCTCCCACCACAGCTCTCACTGAGCTGCTTCTGGGAGCAGGGGGAGCCCTAGAGACCGGGGTACTCACAGGGCAGACCCTCGCCCAGCCAAAGTGTGGCTGGGAGGGGAAGCAGGGCAATGAGGGCCACAGGGGTGGGGAGGAGCCTGGGCCACACTACGCTGTGTGGGGCATCATTCCGGGCCACCTCCCTGGGCACAAAAGTCCATGCTGGTCCTCCATCCGACCCCGGGTGGGTGGCCTCCACCACGCTGCCTCAATGTAGCCTCACGGACCGCACCCCTGTGCCCCCTCTCCCCAGCCCAGGACCATGCAGGAAGGCAGAGGCAGCTCATCCAGTGGTGTTTATTGAGTCCGTCATCAGAGGCAGGGAGACTTGCCGATCATCAGTGGCTGACGTGGGGGTGTGGGCTGGGGAAATCCAAGTCCTGTCAGCCTCCACCCGGACACAGTGGACAGCAGGACCCACCCCTCCCCACAGGCAGTGCTGCAAACCAGGGTCAGGAGTCCCAGGTGCCCCAAGCTCGGGCCCTGAGCACCAGCCCGCTCGTGAGGCCCCAGGCAGGGCGAGCGGGACGTGAGTGGGCAGAGCCTGGCAAGCTGGAGGGCGTGCAACCCCCGGGCACCAAGGGCTCAGCCTTGGCCGTGCTGGTCGGGGTGTGGGAGGTCAGAAGTAGAGGGCTGGCTCGCTTCGGAAGTCCGAGAGGTCGTTCTGACCGGCGGGGGTGAGCTGAGAGAGGGGTGTGGAGACAGTCAAGGGCATGTCCAGGCGTTGGAGCCCCCATCTTGCCCACCTTCCCTGGGCGCCCATCCACCACCTGGCCCTGCTCACCATGACCTCCTTGGATGGGGCCTCCTCCGCGCTCGGAGTCCGCTCCAGCACCTGCTCCGGCCACTTGCTGAAAGCCACGGAGTGCTTCGGTGTGTAGCTGGACAGGCCTACAGGCCGAACGGGCGCACGTGTGGCTGCAGTCCCACGGCCTGGGCTGCCCCACCCCGTCCTGCCTGCCCGCCCCGACGGGCACTCACCAGAGCTGCCGTCTGGCAGCCGCGGGCTCTCGGGCCCCACGCTGCTCACAAACGTGGCCCGGGGCAGGAAGAGCGCGAGGGGCTTCTCCGCTGCACCATCAGGGCCGTAAGCCTCCGCATCCTCCTCTGCGTCCCCCTCCTCCTCCTCCTCTGCCTCCGCCTCCTGCAGGGAGCTCTCGGGGGGGTACTCAAATGTGGTCTGCAGGCTCTTGTCGTTGAAGGAGATCTTCATCTGGGGGCAGGCGGCACATCAGCGAAGGCCCCACTGCGGGCCTTGGGGGTCCTCCAGCTGGACGGAGCTGGGTGCAGGGCCCCCCAGGGTGCAGTGGGGACGTCAGACCAGAGCAGGAGCCCAGCACTCCATTGGCCCCGCGGTAGGGGCTGCCCTTCATCAGAGAAGACCCTCCACCTGGACCCTCAGACAGATGTCCGCCTGCAGCCTGGGCCCTGCCCGCCCCCTCCCACCCCACGGTCCCCTCACTCCTAGTGACCATCACTCCCAAGGCCCAGACCCCAGCCAGCACCAGGAACCCTAAGCCAGGGGGTCTCCAGATGCCTCCAAGGTGGTCCCCAGGGTCGCAGGTCTGCCTCCCGAGGGAGGCAGGGCACCAGCCATATCTCCCAGCCTGAGACTTGCCGGCAGGAGCAGGTCCAGCTGAGGCCACACCCGGGAGCCCACCTCTGTGCTTCCAGCAAGCCCTTCCTGTCAGCTGGGGCCTTCCACCAGGCCTGCGTTCACAGCCCAGCTTGCCAGGCACCGGGATGATCCCACCCGCCCTGCTCAGCACAGACCACCACGGGTGGGCCAGGGCCTGGCACGCCCAAAACCAGGCCCCCAAGGGCCCACATGAAATCAGGCAGCTTGCCAGGCCCAGGAAGGGCGCACCAACTGCTGTCACCATTCTGCAGACTGAGGCAGCCAGAAGCTGCGCCGAGCGGGGTCAGTGACCCTCTTCTCACTCGGACTGCCCATGTGGTCTTTGCCTGCCCTGTCTACTCGGCAGGCCCTAGGAGTCTACGCTGGGGGAAGTCCTCTGCTTTCCACTCAGAGGCCTCAGAGCCCAGACTGCTGCAGGCGGGGAAGGCCCATGGGGTCCGGACCCTCCCTCTCCGGGGCCCAGGGCCAGGCCCCCACCGCCTGCTCGTGGGGCTCGGCCAGCCAGGCAGGGTGGTAATGAATACGGGAGTCGCCTGCGAGCAGCAGATGCGAGCAGCCCTACAGGAGCTCGAAATATTAAACTCCAGGGCACAGGACACCACAGCCAGCTCAAGTTCCTCCTCTTCCCCTGGAAGGAGCCGAGGAGGCAGCCAGGCCCCTGGGCGAAGAACCTTGGGCCTGGGGACAGCAGGGGGCAGGGGAGGGGTCTCAGAAGAGCCGGGCTTGCGGTCCTGGGCAGCAGAGGGCCCAGCCTTGGGGGACACACGCAGGGCTGCCCAGGACAGGCTGGCACTGCCCTGCTGAGCCAGGGTCCGGAAAGAAGGGCGGGGCTCCTGCCACCTCCCACGGGCACATACAGCTGTGGGCAGCCTTGCCCGCCTCTGCCCGGCCCGCAGACACCAACTGGGCAGGTCCCGAGCCCAGGAGCTGCTGCCCTCGCCCCGGCTGTCCACACAGACAAGCGGTCAGGGAGACGGGCAGACCACCACCATGGCCAGGTAAAAGCGGGATCGAGGTGTTCTGTCCTGAGACAGGACTCCATCCCTTCTGGGGATGGAGTCAACTGGCCACCCCTCCTCCACCGCCCCTGGAACTGGCGCTCTGAGACCTGGGGCCAAAGACCCCAGGAGGAGCCCAAGGCATGAAGTGGCTTCCGGCACAGAGGCCGCCCGGCCCAGGCCCACAGGGAGCGTACCCTGGATACACGGCGTCATCCCGAGGACCCCGGGCCCTCTGGGCCCATCCCCCACCGCTGGGGACAGGGAAGGGCCCGCTGCCAGGGCCCGGCGGATTAGCACGCTCTTGTTAGTCCGCATGACCAGCTGCGAGCAGGACACCAAGGGGGCTGGGCGCAAACAGGCCTCGAGCCTGGCACGGCCTGGCCAGGCAGCGGCCGGCAGGAGGGGTGGGCCCACAGGCCCGTCTCAGCCAGCTGGGGCACGCAGTGGGTCACGTCCCACCTCCCTTCAGTCCCCAGGCTCTGCGTGAGCTCAGGTCTGTGGGTCACAGGACACCCTGTGACTCGTGCGCTGGGGGGACCCGTCTCCAGACCCCAGGCGGACAGAATGGGCAGGGCTGCAGCCAGAGGCACCTGCACAAGCCTGGTCAGCTGAGCGGTGGGGACTTTGCCCCAGGTCGCCAGTGGGTGGGTCCTGGCTCCACCTACTTCACCGTCACCGAAGCAGCCTGTCTGGCATGCCCAGCTGGTTACCGGAGGGTATCCACCCTGCACTCTGGGCTGGGAGCTGGGCTCCAGCAGTCCCAGCCGGGGCTGAGCACCCACCTCACCCCGTACCCCTGCACCCACCATCCCCCACTCAGCCCAAGCTCCAGGGGGCCACAGGACCACCCCACACGGCCCCAGAGGAGTTCTCAGGACGGCTCAGGTGGGATGCCCTGAGTCAATGACAGCCCCACCCCCACCCACTCCCCCTCCCCGCCATCAGTGGGGAAGCTGAGAGGAGGGTCCGGGCCTGCTCCAGCAGTCCCAGGCTCTAGAAAGACCCGAGGACCAGAGGGGTGGGTTGGTTGGGGGCTTGGACACGGAGGCTCAAGCCCTCTGGGCATCATGCTGGGCTGGGCGGGCGATGGGCAAGTGAGGAGTGCAGAGGGGAGGGGAGGAGCCGCCAGACGGGCACCTTCTGGGGGAGACGCCCGCAGTGCCAACCCGGAGAGCCTGGGGCTGGGGCAGGGGCGAGAGGGGCGTGGCCGCCCCCTCCCCCAGCAGCCAGGAGGAGGCAGGGCGTCTGTGCCTCTGCCCAGAGATAACTAACTGGGGGCCGTGTGTGCCCCCTGGGCACGGCTCCAGGGTGCACGGCTGGCTGGGCACCCACAGCCCAGAGCAGGGCTGTGCCCTCCACGGACGTGTCACCGGCAGCCTCCGCCCGGGTGAGGAGCTGTGCCTCCCTGTCCCCCGGAAGAGGCGGCGGTCTAGCCCCCACCCCACCCGGGAGGCCCCCGATGTCCTGCTGACCTCCTGACCCCCACATCCCTGGACTTCGGGGTGGGAGCGGGGGCGGGAGAGCGATGAAGCCCCAGGCTGGCTGGGCACAGGGGCAGCGGGGCCATAGGGAGCGGCCATGGCTGGGGTGGCCCAGGTCACTGTTAAGGGCCGGGCAGCCCCACGCCTCCGTCCCACCCAATAGGCGTTCCGCTCTTCCTGGAAAGGGCAGCTGGTGCTTGCCCAGGCAGAAACTGCCCCCAGCAGCTCATGCTGCTACGGCAGGGCCCTAGCCAGACTGCTCGACCATGCTAAGCACCATCCATCTGGACCCCCAACCCCTGAGGCTGGCACCAGGACAGTGACCAGGCCGGTCTGAGGGCCAGGCCGGGCCGGGGCCTGCTTCCTCCCGAAACTTCCTGACGTCCTTCTCACCCCCACTCAACTACCAGTGACCCCCACAGTCCTGCCCCCAGGCTTTGGGCTGCAGCCCTCCAGACCCAGGAAGCAGCAGCAGGCTCCCAGTATGAGGGCCGTGGGGCTGGGACAGGGGCTCAACAGAGGGCTCCTCGACCTCCAGTGCCCTCAGGCCCACCCTCCGAACGCCTCCACAGCCCGAGGCCAGCAGGGGAAGGAGCCTCCAGCGGCAGTTGGGGCCAAGGGTCAGGACGCTGGAGCAGAACAGAGGAGAGAACAGCTATCGGGGTGGGGCTGTGACCATGGCTGCTGGACCCGAACAGAGCGTGAGGCGAGGTCAGGTGGCCAGGACCAGGCAGGGGTGGGGGCGCGCCGGAAGAGCGGCGGGGGATGGGCACGGATGCCTGATAGGGCAGATGGAGTGGCAGGAGAGGGTGACGGCAGGAGAGAGTGACGCAGGGAGCGAGGCAGTGCCAAGGCCGACCCTGAGGCAGGAAGGCGAAAGGAAGCAGACAGGCGAGGTGCCACGTCTAATCAGACAGCGCCAGCAGCATGGCGGGCGAGGGGGCTCCGTGACACCAGCACGCCACCGCCCCCCACGGCCCCAAAGACACTGAGGCGAAGGGCAGAGGCGGCCTCAGGACGGCAGGGAAGGAGATGCCGACCCAGGGAGAGTGCATCTGCCAGCAGCACCTGCTGATCACAGTCATGTGCAGCTGGCCTTGGAATCTGCCCCGGGGTAACACACTGCTGCCGGAATGACCAGGAAGAATCTGAGGAACGTCTCCTTGTGCCCAGAGGGTGCCAGGCCTCCTCAGTGAGGGCAGCCTTTTCATCACTCCCCAGCAGCTCAGCCCAGGCTCAGACCAGCCTGCCCCACACCAAGGGCTCAGTCAACCCTCACTCAAAGCCAAGTCCTGCTAAGTACGAAGCCGGTATGCTCTCTGGGGAGGCGAGTAGGAGTCCCACCCCATCCAAATCAAAGGGCTTCCTGCCCCTTCCCACTTCCACCCTGGCCCCTGCAACCTGCACAGGCCAGGACCCGAAGAACACGCCAGGCCACTCCTTGAAGCCAGGGCCCACCTGGGACAGGACTGCGCAGCCAATTCCAGAGAGAGCCACAAGAGTCAACAGGAAGACACGGCCCTGGCTAGACCCACCGTCCCCACCAGCCTCTCAATGTACTGAGCCCCTGGGTCCCTAGGATCCCACTAGAACCCGTGCCAGGGACTCCCCCAGCCCAGACTCTCCTGGAGCGTGCACAGCCACCAGCCCCCTCTGGTCCACGTAGACGCCATCCCACACCCAGCCCAGGTGTCCTGAGAACAGGCCACATGCTACACCCACAGATCTGTGACCTGCCACCTCTCCCCCTCCCTGCTGGGGACTCTGCCCCCTGCCCACTCACCTTCTTTCTTGAGGAGCCGGCCTTGGTGAGACAGGACTTCTGCAGGGCCAGGTAGCCGCCAATCACCTCGATCTCGTGCACGGTGGGGTAGCGCTTCTTCAGCGAGGTCCCCGCAGCAGCAGAGGGCTCCGAAACTCTGCCTGGTTCCTCTTCCTCAGCCTCCCTTGGCCTGGCCTCACCGTTGGCCTGCACGGCCCCTGGTTTCCTCTTAGGCACCACTGTGAAGGTGTTGCCACCCCGACGCTGGAGCTCTGACAAGTGGCCAGGCCTGGTTGGATGTGGGTGGTACTGGGGAGGCGCACCAACCCTGGAGCAGGGCAGTTTGGCTTCTTGGGGAACCTCGTCCTCTGAGTCCACCTCATCAATGAAAGTGATGGGCAGCCCTGGCCGCCCAGGCTCCCTGCCGTTCTTGGCCAAGCCAGGAGTCTGGAAGCCCTGGGCAGGCTCAGCTTCAGCAGCAGCCCGTGGAGACGGCGGTGGTGAGGGTGGCCTTTGCCACCTGACGGCAGGGTCCACAAGGGCAGTGGTGGGTGCGGGGCTGCCCCCCTCCTCGATCCTGGAGGGGCTCCTTTCCCCTGCAAACACACCATTCACTCCAGGCACCAGCTGGGCTTCAGGCTCCGGGTGCTGGGAGGCCCAGCCTTCTTCCTCTGGAGGTGCCACGGACCGCCTCCCTTCCCCAGGAGGAGCCCCAGAGGTCTTGCGCTTGGGGATGACTACGAAAGAGTTTCGAGAGTTCACTCGAAGACTGGCCAGAGCCCGGGCCTGGAGATCCCCGGCAGGGATCCTACCCATGTCTGGCTTGGGGGCTGGCCGTATCTCAAAGGAGTCATTGGCGCTGGTGGCCGCGGAGACCCACTGGCGCTGGCTGGGAGTGGCACTGGAAGGGCTGAGCGTGGGCAAGGCCGGAGCCGCGGCTGGAGTGGCACTGGGGGTCCCCGGGCTGGGGGACTGGTGGGCGGGGGCCTCCCCCGACTCCACCTTTGGCTTCCACTCGCCTGGCCCAGGCGCGGAGTCCTCAAAGCCCTTGGCAGCGCCGGCCCGGGACTCTGGGGCCCCGGGCCCGTTGGGGAGTGGGCAAGTGCCCGCACTATGGCGCAGGCCCCGCGGGTGGACAGTGAAGGAGTTGTTGCTGGTCTTGTGCAAGAAGTCGCTGCGCCGGGGCCTGGGGCCAAGGCCTGAGCCGCAGCGCTCCGGATCGGACTGGAAGCAGGCGGCGCGCTCGCCCACGCGTGGAACGGCCGGGCCCGGAGAGGGCGGCGGCGTGGGACGGACGCGCTCCGGGCTCCCGCGGCGGCGCGGCGCGGCCGGCGGGTCGAACTTCTGGAGCAGGCGGCTGACGCGGCCGGGCGGCGGCGGTGCCTCGTACACAAGCACCTCCGCGGCGCGGATGCGGGCGGTCCCGCCAGGACCGAGGCCCGGGTTAGGCGCGGGCGCGGGCGGAAAGCCGGGCGCCGACTCGATGATGAGGATGTTGTCGGCTCGGATGGTGCGCACGCCGGGCACGCAGCAGTACAGCTCCAGCAGCTGCTCCGCGGGCCGCGCTCCGGGCCCCGCCACGCCCGCGCCCCCGCCGCGCCGCGCCCCGTGCCGCCGCTCTGACTCGAGCCGCATGAACGGGTTTTCGCGCAGCGGGCCCAGACTCTCGGCCAGCACCAGCGGCTCGGTCGCCGGCCCCGCGGTCTCCGTCGCGCCCGCCCCAGCGACCGGCGCCGCGCCCCCGCCCAAGGCCGCCAGCTTAGCCCGCTTTCGCTCGAGGATCTCTCGCTTCCAGGCAGGCATCGCGGCGCGGGGCGCTGGGCCCGGCCGCCCCAAGCCAGCCATGCTGCGGAGTGGCCGCCGGAGCCAGCGCTCGCCAGGGACTGCAGCCGCCGCCCGCCGCCGGCCTTCGCGCAGCAGCCCCACCCCCGGGCCGCCGCCCATTGGGGGAGAGGCCCGTTCAGGCCCGCCCCAGCCCCGCAGCCCCACCTATGGCAGGAAGGGTAGTCGACCACGCTGATTGGACAGCGTTCTCCCCGACCCCGCCCTCCCGCCGACCTCAGTGGACAGCGCCCAGCACCGGAGTGGGTCCCTATTGGGGAGGCCCCCTGGGACACGCCCGTGACGCCTCACGCCCCGCAAGGGAGGCCCACACTTCCGCCTCTGCTCCCTAGGCCAGCCGCGCCCGGACGGCGGAACCAGGAAGGGGAGGGTTCTGCCCCGCAGGCCGGCTGGACCCCCGGGCCCCGCGTCGCGGTTGACCTTGGATGCGGTTGGTCTGTCCGCCTGTTATCCCGCGGAAAGCGCGGTGGGAGAAGGGCCAACCCAGGACTGGAAGGCTGTCTCGCTCCCGTGAGCGGTGCGCCGGTTGTACGCCAGCCTCCCTCTTCCTGGCCTAGGTGCCTATGGGTCCAAAGACTGCCCACCTGCGGTCCTCGGTCTCCTGCGGGACTTAGTGGAGATAGCAACGGCTGAAGCCCCACCCAGTGCTGAGTAATCGGTTTCTCAGGAATCTCTGATTTTTGCTGGCCCCTAGAATCCACTCTTGTTGCCCAAACAAGTAGTGGAAACTATCTACCCTTGGTCATCCAGGGCCCACCAAACACGGACGGGAGTGTGGAAGCCCATGACGCACACAGGCAGGCCCACAGCGCTCCAAGGCAGACAAGGCAATAATAGCCAGGCACATTCCATTCACCTGATGAACCGCCCAGTCCCAAAGCTGACTGAGGGCACACCTCCGTGTACTTGCCATGAGGAAGTTCACTGCCCCTGGAGGGCTGCACAGAGTTCACTACATTCTTTCAGGCCTGCTGGAGCCAAGGAGAGAAGGACAAATTGGGGGCATGGGCAAGGACCACTGTCACTTGTCTTTCCATCACCTCTCTACAGTCAGCAGATGTTCACAAATGACACTACTGCCTCCCACTACACTCACTTTTCAGAGACAAGGCTCCAAGAGCACCTGGGCCTCTCCAAAGACCCAGGGCAGGTTTCAACCCCGGGGCCCTTCTCCACTCGTGTCCCGTGGCAGTCTGCAGCTATCACCACAATAACAGTACTTGTAACAGCCCAGTCTATCCAGCTGGAGAAAAGAAACTGGATTTCAGCCTTCCAGAGCTCAAGTGTTCCTTCAGGACTCTCTTCAAATCACCTTCCCAGAAGGAAGGTGAACATTCTTGTGCTCATCCCTTGTATGCTGACAGGATTACCTAATCCTGAACTACCAGAATTCAACAGGGCAGTGACAAAACATACAAACTAAAAATAACATTAAAAGGAAACCTAACCCCAAGGGTCAGTTTGTATCTGGTTTTGACACAGGTTATGCCGATGCTGGGTAGGAGATGCTTCTGTAGCTGTGGCACAAACTAGACCAGCCTCCGACTCAAGCATCTCAGTGGCTCAGGCCGTGCAGCATCCATCCTAGGACAAGGGTCCTGAAGCTGTTTCACTAGAACAAGAGTCCAGAAAACATGTTCTGTAAAGGGCGAGACAAGGAGTAATTTAGTCCAGTGGTTCTTACTAGGAACAGCTTTGTCCCCCAGGAGATCTGGCGATGTCTGGAGACACTGGGCTGTCACAAGTGAGGGGTGCTCCTGGCATCTGGTAAGTGGGGGTCAGGGGTGCCACTGAACACCCTATGATGCCCAGGACAGCCTCTCCCTGCACACGCACACAACCAAAAGTGATCTGACCCAAAGGCCAACCGTGCCAGATCACAAGCCCCGCACTGCAGGCCACACTCACTGTCTGCCATGGTGTCTGCACAACCCTTTGAAAATGGAAGTTATTTCTAGCTGAAGGGCAGTACAAACACAGGCCCCAGGTCATAGCCTGCTGACTCCTGCTCTGCAGATCAGCGAGGCCTACAAGGACTCTGATGGCACACGAGCCGCCTGTTAGTCCTCAACGTGGGCCCACCCCTGGGGTGTCTTCACTGGCTCCCCAGGCAGGGGAGCAGGGATGCTCCGAGGGAACTACCCTGCCATCCAAGCAGAAGGCTCGAGCCAACTTCCAAGCCTCTCTTACAGCCTCAGCTCTGCACCACGTGCACCGCACAGCAGGGGCGTCTCAGCATCAACCCTCAAAAGGCCAGGCGACCACTGTATGTCTCAGCAAGGCATTCCCTTATTTTATTTTCATCTCAGCAAATGTGCTCATGTGGCACCTAACCGGCATCAAACCAAAGCCCTCAGAGTGACAAGCGTGGGCTGAGACAACTGCAAACTTCCCATGTGTAGGTCTCAATGCCTATTCACATCACAACACCTGTTCCTCTCTCTGGTCCCTTAGAGTGGCCTAAATGTCTCAAGTGCGCTAACACTGCCGGCCACAAGGTGGTGGAAAAGCTGGGATAGGAAGCCAAGCAGTGCCTTGAAAGCAAGTTCTTTTCTCAGGCGACAGTTCTCCAGATAGAGTCCGGGTCACGCTTATCTAACATCCTCCTGTCTGCCTGGGCTGGAATGAAGAAAAAGCCATCCTCCGCAGTGCCACTGGGAAGAAGACACAAGCTGGTTTACACTTTTTAGAGCTCAAGCATCTAAGAAAGTCTTGTCTGGGGAGATGGGGACAGCAAGCACTCAGGTCAGCACTGCTGGCCAGGGCAAACCCGAGTCCAGCTTTGTAGCCTTTGCACACGGCGTACTTTGCCAGGATCCATGAAAATACTCAAAAGAGCCCATGAGGATATTTTACTTATATGCAGTTCTGTCAGGAGTTCAGGATTGTCTGGCTTTCTCAGGATCCTTCTCAGGATCTCAGTTCAAAATTAGCTATTCAAAGCATGAAATAAGAGAGAATACACTTTAAGAATCAAGGCTTCTCTTTTTAGCCCAGCTGAGGGAACAATTTCACACATGACTGATCGAAAACCAGGCACGCATCAGGGCACAAGCTAGCTCTCAGACTCAGATTTCTCCTCTGGTGCGGTACACATGGGGACTCGGCGTGGGTCTCGGCACTCCAGCCTATCTTCTGCGAGGCTAGTTGACCCGGCAGGCACGGATCATGAGTAGCTGCAGGAGAATGAAGACCGGAGACGTGATCAGGCCGAACCAGAGCTCTCGCGTTTGCTCCACCAGCTTCTGGCACAACAACATCTCGAAGACGAACTTGAGACTGAGAACTGTGAGGACCCAGAAAAGGCGGAGCACGGCCAGCCGCTTTTCTCCATCCTGGAAGAGTCGCACAGAGACGATGGTGGTGAAGTAGGTGCTGAGCCCGTCAGCAGCGAAGAAGGGCACGAAGACGTTCCACCAGGAGAGGCCAGGAGCCAGGCCGTCCACACGCAGGGCCAGCAGCACGGAGAACACCAGTAGGGCCAGCAGGTGCACGAAGATCTCGAAGGTGGCGAAGCCCAGCCACTGCACCAGCTCCCGGAGCGAGAAGAGCATCGCGCCGGTTGGGCGCGGGCCAGGGCCCGGCCGAGCGTCCCAGCTGCCGAGCTACGCGGCCGCGCCCTCCTAGCCTCGCTGGCGCCTGCCGCCGCCGCGGCCAACGAGAGGCAGCAAGCGGCCCCGCCTGCCCCGGCCCTCGGCCCCGTCTCGCGGCCGACCCCCTGGCCCCGACCCGGGACCCCTCACAGGCCACCCGCCGACGCCCGCCACGCTCGGACGCCATGCCCCGCCGGGCGCGGCCCTAGGGCGTCACTTCCGGCCGATGCCGGAAGCCGGAAGTCGGAGCCTGTCGCGGGGGTCAGGGCTGGCGGCGAGTGCGGCGGGTCACGTCAGGAGCGCGGGGTTCCCCGGGGTCAGCCCATGCCGAGCGCACGGCTCCTGGTGCTCTTCGGCAGCCAAACGGGCACAGCCCAGGATGTGTCGGAGAGGCTGGGCCGCGAGGCCCGACGCCGGCAGCTCAGCTGCCGAGTGGAAGCCCTGGACTCCTACCCCGTGGTGAGGGCTCCTCGGACCTCGGCGGGGGTACCCGGCGGGCTTGGGGCGCCGGCCCCCAACGTGCTCGACCCCAGGGGGCTGCGTTTCGTCTGAGAGCGGGCCCTTCCATTACGGCAGATTTAGGGGCCGGGAACGCTTGGGAGCAGCGGCCAGTTTAGCGCATGGAGACAGGGGAGCGGTTGCCGGGGAGCCTGAAAGAGAAGGCCGGCCGGCCGCTCGCGAGCGCTGAGTCCCTTTGCCCCATTCCTCTGAGAGAAGGCGGGGAGCCAGGCTGCTGGGAGGATGCCTGGCCATTACAGCCCGAGGCCTTACATATGTGTCTTTTTGTTGAGGTGAATCTGATTAATGAGCCCCTGGTGATATTTGTTTGTGCAACTACAGGCCAAGGAGACCCCCCGGACAACATGAAGGTAAGGCTGACCTGAAGTGTGCTCAGGAGCTCAGATCCCTGCCCTTGGCCCTCACCCTGTATTCGTTGCCTGGAAAGACTTGAGAAGCACAGTGAATAATTGTTCTCCTGTGGATTTGGGAGGAGATCTTTGGGTGGAGCGGGGGCTCTGGGCGTCCTTCCTAATAAACTCTGCACCGCTTTAACTTTTCATGTTTTTTCCAGGGCCGTATATAAATCTGGTATGGGTCTTGTGTGTATTTCAAAGCTCACGTTCAGGGAACATTCTTCCATTCTTTGACCATCTTTTGAGCACACATTGTATTCCAAGCATAATATAATGCTGTGAATCCAGCTATGAGCCCAGTAGTCACATTTCTACTCTTGTGAAACTCAAAACATAGAAAAAGCAAAAGTTTAATGGGCAGTTACAATGCCAAAAAATGCATGCTGCAAGAGTGCTTGATGTTAATGGGAGCGTTAATAAGGGCTGCCCCCTCAATCTGGAGGTTCAGAGAGAGCTTTCTGGAAGAAAAGAGGCTAGGCTAAGTCTTGAAGGATAAGTGGGGGCTAGCCAGGCACCAGGCAAGAGGGAGCAGCCTCTGCAGAGGAGAAAAAGAGCCCAGCCGTGGAAGAGTCAAACGCGGTTCAGGATGGTCAAACCAAGGAATGAATCAGGCTTGGAGGGAAAAAGAGCAGGCAGCCAGGTTGGATGCCAAAGAGGTCAGCAGCCATGGGGAGGCAGAAGGATTTGAAACAAAGGGCCATGGAACCCATGGGGTGATGCAGTCACATGTGTATTCTAGCAAAACCAGCCCTTTTCTGCAGGGGGAGCAGGCTGCAGGACAGCAGGAATGGGAGTGGTGGTGGTGGGAGGTGGGCACAATGCAGCCGAGAGCCTGAGGCTTGGGGCAGGCTGGTGGCAGAGCAGAGGGGGGCAGATGCCCTCTAGAGGTGCTAAGAAGGTAGAGTTGGTTGAACATGGAATCGTACAATCGAATCTCAAAGATGAGAAAGAAGGTAGAATTAAGATGGGGATTTGGGCCTAGCTACTAGGATGGATGGTGGTTCCATGCACAGAAGCAAGAGAATCGGGAGGGTGAGGTACCCGGACGTTGTCCAGGTGGAGACACGCAGTCGGCCTGGAGCTCCAGTGAGGATCCTTAGTGGAGGCACATGTCACAGTGGCCAAAATATGGAGGAGAGAGGAAGGAGGTGCCTCCCTCCCCCAGGACAGGCTGCCCTTAAACACAAAGGCGCGGAAGGTGGAGAAAAACCAGTGAGGAGCAGGAAAGTGGCCCCAGCATCAAGAAGGGAGTGGGCCGTCTCCAAGGCTGAGGGCAGAGGGGTGACTGTGTCCAGAGGATGGTCTCTGGTGCTCAAAGCTGCGAGGAAATGAAGTAAGGTCAGCAAAGGGACGGCTGGCAACCTCGGGCACAGAAGCGTTTAAGGACGTCTGCATGTGAAACAACTCAAAAACGCTTATGATGTGAGGGGTGAAGGGGTTAAACGGAGAGTGGCTGTGAGACAGAGAAACCCAGGCCTGTTTAAATGCTGGTAGGTGCAAAAGGCAGAAGACTGAAGAATAGGCTTGGAATGGGCACACCAGCACGGGAGGAGGCACAGGAGAGGAGGCAGGTCTGGGGAGATCAAGGCAGGAGGTGTGTGGTGGATGCCAGAGACCAGGGTGTGGAAGGGGCCGGGGATAAAGACCTCCATGGGGTCAGCTGGGCAGAGGTCCTGACTTTGCAGCGAAAGCTAACAGCGTGAGCGTGGTGAGTCACACCGGGATGAGGGAGGTTACCGGAGGGCCGGATGCCAGGATGGACACCGTGGAGGCAGTCAGGATGGGGCCCTCCCAACCCAGCACAGAACAGGAGCGGGAGACCCCAGCCTCCTTGTCACCATGCTGAAGGACGCCGGCTGGGCAGGCTCCTCCAGGCAGCCAGGGCCTCGCCCCCTCTCTTGGCCAAGAAACGCACTGTGACAGGCCTGAACTTGAGGTTTCCTGTCATCTTCTGAAGCACAGATAGACCACAAAGAATGACCGTGTTCGAGGAGAGAGCCCTGGGAGGGGCAGGGAGCAAGAGAAGCACGCGCAGAGCCAGAGGGACAGACAGCAGGGCTCCACCTGCGAGGGCTGGGCAAGCCTGCTGCCCTGGGGCCAGAAACGCAAAGCCCGGGCAGAGCACGAGCTGGGGAGACCGCCTTAACATGATCCCGGATCAGAAGACAACGCTGAGAAATTCTCCCAGAAACCATAACAAAGTTAGGCAACAAGAAAGACGACATCAGGAGACTGAGATTTTCCCAGCAGCCTTGCAACAGGAAGGAGAACGGTGAGAGAATCACCATGGAAAGTGTAACAGGCCTAAAGGCTGGGTGTCCAGCCACAAGCCCACCATGTGCCCAGGAAGGGCTGGCAGGATGTGAACCGGGCTCCCACTGACGCCTGACTTGTGTGGGTTTCGACTGTTGGGCGTGCAGAGCGCCCAGGCACCTGGTATCAGAGCAGGCCACAGAGGGACACCGGCTTCCCAGCAGCGACCACCCAGCTGGACCAGCTCAGAGCAAACTCTCAGGGGCTTGGAGAGGACAGCTTCAACCTGAAGTGTGCCCCACTGTCTGCCAGCGGTGCAAGGGGAAGCCCAGCATCTTCACACCTCAGCAGTGAGAATCGCATCTTCCCTGGACCCTTGAGGCTTTCCACCGCCTTCAGGAGACAAGGTCTAAGCAGGAGATCTCAGAAGCATCTCTGGGCCTGCGGGAAGGCCAGGCCAAGACCTGGAATGGGAGGCGCTCCCGCACAGGCTGCCCAGTGGTGACCCTGTGGTCAGGGAAGGAGAGGGACTCGGGCTCCGACCCGGGGGCCACCTGGGATGAGTGGCCGCATGTAGGTGAGGGCGCACCAGGGGAGGGGGACGGTGTGGGACGTGGGCTGGCTCCGTGGGGTTAGGGAACGGGCACGGAGCAGCTTGATGGCCGGTAGCTCCAGGCCCAGGAGGGAAGATTCCACTGAGTAGGGAAATCAGAACAGAGAGGGGCCTCGGGGTCTGCTGTGCTGGCCCAGAGCCTCTTTGTGGCCGTGAGGCCCGAGGCGGGGCTGAGAGCTGCCAGGGCTGTGCTGCCCGCACACTAGGGGGCAGAGGGGTGGCCAGCAGATGGCCCGCTGGTGACAGCCCCGCCAGGCTCCCCCCACTCTGTGGGCAGCACTGGAGCCCAGCTCCAGCACTGCTGCCAGGCTAGCTTTCTTCCACTTCACCATTTTCTGTCTTTTCCCAGCTCATTCACTCCTACAGTAGAACGAGAAGCGGACTTGTAATAACAAAAGTATTAGGGGAGCAGAGCCCTGGGGACACCCGGGCCCAGTGGCCGGGAGAGGCCCTGAGCCCTGGGGAGGCCTGGCCCGGTGGCCGGGAGAAGCCCTGAGCGCCCCTCTCCTGCTGCAGAGTTTCTGGAGGTTCATCTTCCGGAGGAGCCTGCCATCCACTGCCCTCCGTCAGATGGACTTTGCTGTGCTGGGTCTCGGGGACTCGTCTTACGCCAAGTGAGTAAGGGAGGGTGGACCTGTCCCCCGCGTGCACACAGTGGCCTGACAGAGGGATGTGTGACCCAGCCCCCAGGGCACCCCCTCGAGGCCATGGCCCTGGCCACACTTCCTGGCCCCACAGACGCTCCTTGGTGGCAGCTTCTCCATGGCCAGAAGCCCTGGGCTTGAAGGATAGGGTGGTTCATGCAAGAAGTGGGCAGGGCAGCCAGGGTGGGGGGCCTGGCTGGGGCCATGCCTGAGACACGGTCCAGGCAGGAACTGGTGTCCAGAGCCAGACCCCAGGGCCTGAGCCAGCGTCCTCTGTCAACCCATAACATAGGGCAACAAGGGAGCCCGGCTCAGCCCGCCTTCATAAGCAGCCTTTGGGGAGGGGTTCGAGCTTACGATGAGCACGGAGAACCGGGAGGTGTGAGCAGGCAGGGTGCAAAGGGCCCGGCCCCCGGAGCCGTTCCGTGGCCACCGCTGCCTGCCTCTGCTTTGCTCTCATTCACCGTTTTCACGGCACGTCTGTGTCCTGAGCAGAATGCTGTCGCTTTGCACTATTTCCCAGGGAAGTACCAAGGGCTTTGTGTTCAAGGGTGCACATGGCGTGGGGCTCCTGCAACATTAAAACCCCTAACTCTGCAGCTCGGAGCTGAGGGAGGGGGTCTCTGGGTATAGACGTAGCCTGAGGTCTAGAGTTGTCCAGGTGAAAAGGACGGAAAGTGGGTGGCTTGTGACCCTCGTCTGGGAAGGGTCTGGGGGCTTTGTTTAGTGTGAAACGTAGACGTCTGTTCCCACTGCCGGGCGCACCCATGGGGCAGGTGAGAGACCCTTCTGTCCCTTAGGGAGCCAGCAAAGGAACCTTTGGAGCCTTGGGAGCCTCACCCCGTGCAGCCCGCTGGGCGTGTACCTCCCGCCTGTGCAGGGCCAGGGCCAGCACCAGCTCTGTCTTCTCTGTAGGTTCAACTTCGTGGCCAAGAAGCTGCACCGCCGGCTGCTGCAGCTCGGGGGCAGCGCCCTCCTGCCCGTGTGCCTGGGCGATGACCAGCACGAACTGGGGTGAGTGGGTTGGGGGTTGGGGGTGCCCTCCTGCGGGTCCAGCTGGGAGCAGGTCCCCAGAGGGGTGTGTACCTGATTCTGCAGGCCCGACGCCGCCATCGACCCCTGGCTGCAGGATCTGTGGGAGAAGGTGCTGGGGCCGCACCCTGTGCCTCTGAACCTTGACCTGAGCCCTCCTGGAGTCCTGTAAGTGTGGCCTTGGGGTGGCACCCACCCACACAGCAGACCTGGCCAGCAGTCTGACGAGTGTCTGGCCCTTCACAGTTGGCCCTCCAAGTTCACCCTGCAGTTCCTCAAGGACACCCCCAGCTCAGGCCCGGAGGAGCTGTGTGCGGCCGGAACAGACCCTCAGGGACCCCCTTCAGAGCTACAGCCGTTCCTGGCACCCATGGTCAGCAATCAGAGGGTCACGGGGCCCTCGCACTTCCAGGATGTTCGGCTGATTGAGTTCGACATCTCGGGCTCTGGGATCAGGTGCGGGTCGGCGCCGGGGGCCCATGGGGGCAGGGCTGCGCAGGAGCCCTGGTCCAGGTTTCAGCCGCTCTTCTCCCGAAGTGGGTGCACGTCAGGGCCGAGAGCGGGGATGACAGCCGGGGAGGCAGGACCCCTCCGTCCAGGGGCCCCCTAGCCTCCCTGGCCCTCGCCTCCTTCCTCTGCAGCTTCCCGGAGCCCCCAGCGTCCTCCCCCCGCAGGCGGGCCCCTCCCCAGGCCCTGGCTGTCCCTCCCACACAGCTTTGCAGCTGGTGACCTGGTGCTGATCCAGCCCGAGAACACGGCCAGCCACGTCCAGCAGTTCTGCCAGGCGCTGGGCCTGGACCCCGAGCAGCACTTCACACTGCAGCCCCGGGAGCCAGGTGAGCCCCGGAGGCCACGGTGCTCGCGCTGTGCGCTCCCCCACGCCCCCTGGCGCCCTGTCCCCGCGTCCCCGCCCCCAACAGCGTCCCATCCCCTGCAGGTGTCACCTGCCCTACGCGGCTGCCCCAGCCCTGCTCCGTGCGGCGCCTCGTGTCCCAGTACCTGGACATCGCCAGTGTCCCCCGCCGCTCCTTCTTTGAACTTCTGGCCTGTCTCTCCCCCCACGAGCTGGAGCGGGAGAAGCTTCGGGAATTCGGCTCTGCACGGGGCCAGGAGGAGCTTTGCGAGTACTGCACCCGGCCCCGCAGGACGGCCCTGGAGGTAGGCAGAGGCTGGGGGTAGGGTCCGGGGGAGGACCTGGACCCGGGGCCAGGGGCCAGGGGCGGGCCTGGGCCCCACGGGACGGCCCTGGAGGTGGGCAGGGGCCGGGAGAGAGCCTGGGCCCCACAGGACGGCCCTGGAGATGGGCAGGGTCCGGGGGAGGACCTGGGCCCCACGGGATGGCCCTGGAGGTGGGCAGGGGCTGGGGGAAGGCAGGGGCCAGGGGAGGGCCTGGGCCCCACTGGACGGCCCTGGAGGTGGGCAGGGGCTGGGGGAAGGCAGGGGCCAGGGGAGGGCCTGGGCCCCACTGGACGGCCCTGGAGGTGGGCAGGGCCTGGGGGAAGGCAGGGGCCAGGGGAGGGCCTGGGCCCCACTGGACGGCCCTGGAGGTGGGCAGGGGCCGGGAGAGGGCCTGGGCCCCACGGGACGGCCCTGGAGGTGGGCAGGGGCTGGGGGAAGGCAGGGGCCAGGGGAGGACCTGGGCCCCACTGGACGGCCCTGGAGGTGGGCAGGGGCCGGGAGAGGGCCTGGGCCCCACGGGACGGCCCTGGAGGTGGGCAGGGGCCGGGGGAGGACCTGGGCCCCACGGGACGGCCCTGGAGGTGGGCATTGGCTGGCAAACGGGCCTGGGCCCTTTGCCGCAGCCATGTGTGGCCCTGCCACCCACGGCTCCCCTGCCGCTGTCCCCCCAGGTGCTGTGCGACTTCCCCCACACAGCTGCTGCTGTCCCCCCAGACTACCTGCTGGACCTGCTGCCCCTGATCCGGCCCCGGGCCTTCTCCATCGCCTCCTCTCTGCGGGTGAGAGAGGAGGGCTGGCCTCGGTGGGGTGGGGGGCAAGGGGACAAGGGGCCAGGCGGTGGGGGGCCCATGGGGCAGGGCGCCTACTGTCCCCTCCCCAGGCCCACCCCTCGCGGCTGCAGATCCTGGTGGCCGTGGTGCAGTACCAGACCCGCCTCCGGGAGCCCCGCCGTGGCCTCTGCTCCAGCTGGCTGGCGTCCCTGGACCCTGCGCAAGGTGACCCTGGCTCTTTGGGGTGGGGGTTGGGCCCTGGGCCTGCGAGCCTCTTCAAGCTGCCTCCCTCACGCCATAGGACCTGTCCGGGTGCCCCTGTGGGTGCGGTCTGGGGGCCTGACATTCCCAAAGACGCCAGATGTACCTGTGATCATGGTGGGGCCCGGCACCGGCGTAGCCCCCTTCCGAGCAGCCATCCAGGAGCGAGTGGCCCAGGGCGAGACCGGTGAGCAGAGTCTGGGGCGGGGAGGCGGCCGGCTGAGCTCCAGGGGTGCAGGCCCAGGCTCAGGCCCTGCTCCCTGCCCCCCCCACCCCCAGGAAATGTGCTGTTCTTCGGATGCCGCCGGCGGGACCAGGACTTCTACTGGGAGGCCGAGTGGGAGCAGCTGCAGGCGAGAGGCTGCCTGACTCTGGTCACGGCCTTCTCCCGGGAGCAGGTGTGTGTGGAAGGGCGGGGAGGGGCACGGGGCGGGACGCCCAGGGTGCAGACTCAGAGTGCCTCCCGCCCGCTGCCCCGCAGGAGCAGAAGGTGTATGTGCAGCACCGGCTCCGGGCGCTCGGGCCGCTGGTGTGGGAGCTGCTGGACGGCCGGGGCGCCCATTTCTACCTGGCAGGGTGAGCCTGGGCCGCGGGTGGTTGGAGGGACGGGCCCATGGGAACGCCGGCTGTGCTGAGCGCTGTCCCGCCTGCCCTTCCAGCAACGCCAAGTACATGCCGGCCGATGTGTGTGACACCCTGCTGTCCATCTTCCGGGAGGAGGGCGGGCTCTCTGACCCCGATGCGGCCGCCTACCTCGCTCAGCTGCAGCGGACACTGCGTTTCCAGACTGAGACGTGGGCCTGAAGGGCCATCCTGCCGTTGGCCACAGCCACCCTGCCCGACGCTCTCTGGGGGCTGTCGTTGGCTCTCGCCCTGTCTGCTACCAGCTGGGAGGGTGGTCGACTCTCCTGCACAGACCCCAGCAGAGGGAGGACGCCATGAGCAGCACACACCTGCCCTCTCAGCTCCAGGAAAGCCTCAGCAATAAACGACGGGCTCTTGGTGGCCGCTTCCTGCCTGCTCTTCTTAGACGGAAGTGGGCCTCGGGCAGTGGGTGGTCCAGAGCAGGTCTGGATGGAATAGCCTGCTCTGCTGGGCACGGGCACCGTGGCTCAGCCCACACTGCAGTGCCTGAGTCTGATGATGAGGGTGCCAGCCGTTTGCCCACCTTGTGCAGACTCTGCTCTTGCCCTGAGGGCCAAGCAGGAAAAGCACCCGGCCAGGCTGGCATTGACCATCCCTTACCAGCCCAGGGAACAGCTGCCCAGGGCCCTCAGGAGGGAGGGGGGGGCGTGGCCTGGGTTGGAGGGAAGGGGTGTGGCTCAGACTGGTGGGGAGGGAGGTCTGAGTGGCTTCCGCACCCCTGGGAGGGGAATTCCTGTTGGAGGAGTTGGACTGGCCTGCCCACAAGGCCCCGGCCTGGAATCCAGCTGGCGGTCTCTGGCTGACACAGGGACTGCTTTGCCCACGGCTGGGCTTGGGCAGATCCTGTCGGGGACGGCACACTGGGCCCAGGAGCCTCCGGGAGCTGGCAGGGGCACGGGGACCCAAGTGAAGTTTCCTCGAGTGGGGCCCGGAGCCAGAAGGAGGCGGCGGTTGCTGCAAGGTCAGTGCCAGAGCCTGCCCCGGCTGCGGAGGGCCACGCTGACCTTCAAGGCCTCAACCACCCCTCCGCCACCCTGGGGTCCCCACCCACCCATCCCAGCCCCTGCCCTGGAGGCACCGCCCCTGAACTGTGCCCTGGGGTCCCCGCTGGTGGCCCTGCTGACCGCGGCTCGGGGTTCACCAGTCGGTCTCTGGGCCCCGAGCACTTGGACCCACTGCACCAAGTGCTGGTTGAGGATGGGTTGGGCAGCGGGGCCCTTGGGAAGCCCCAGGGTGCCAGGACTCCAGACAGTGAGCCCCTGCTGGGGGCCCCGGCCGCGGCCCCGCCCTGGGCCAGCCGCACAGAGGACGAGGAGGCGCAGCAGGAGGCGGAGGAGTGCCCCATCTGCACGGAGCCCTATGGGCCGGGGCAGCAGCGCCTGGCCCTGCTGAACTGTGGCCACGGCCTCTGCATGGGCTGTCTGCACCGGCTGCTGGGCGCTGCCCCCGGCGACCTGGGCCGCGTGTGCTGCCCGCTGTGTCGCCAGAAGACCCCCGTGCTCGAGTGGGAGATCTGCCGGCTGCAAGAGGAGCTGCTGCGGGCCGACGGGCCCCCACGCCCCGCGCCCCCCACCCCACCCCTGCCTGCCCGCCACGGCCGCGGGCCATGGGCCTCCCTGGAGCACCGCTACCAGCTGCGCTTCCTGCCAGAGGCCGTGGGCGGCCGAGGCTGCCTGCCCTTCCTGCCCTGCCCGCCCTGCCTGGGTGCCTGGCTCTGGGCCCTACGGGGACACGGGCCCTGTGCCCGCCGCCTGGCACTGCTGAGCCTGCTGGCACTTGAGCTGCTCGGCCTGCTGCTTGTCTTCACCCCGCTCTTGCTGCTGGGGCTGCTGTTCGTGCTGCTGGACGGCTCCCGCCGCTGACGGCCACGTGCCTGCTGCCGGCACGTCCTGGGCCTGGGCCTGGGGCAGCGGCTGCCGACTGACAGGAAGCCTTGGTGCCGGCGGCCCTGGCAGCACCCTGCCCTGAGGCCCGACGACCAGGATTGAAGAACCCAGGGCTGACCGGGGTGCTAGCCTTCATCCCGGGGCCTGGACAGGGCCGCCCCAGAACCTGCGTTTAGCCTCTGACCCAGCCTGAGACGCCTACTGCCCAGACACGAGCCACCGGTGTGCAGCACAGCACTGGAGGAGGTTCATGGCCAGGGCTCCGAGAGCCCCTCGATGGACAGGCCCCACCCCACTGCTGGACCTCCCACCCGGCTGGTCTGCAGGAGGGGGTGCCATGGACCTGAGTGTTCCCTGAAGGTCTGGCAGCCCGGGGGGCCCCTGCTGCACAGGCCCAGCTCACAAAGGGCCACCTCACCTGGGCTGTCAGGAGCCCAGCGGCCCCGAGCAGGCTGGGTGTCAGCACATGCCCCTCCACCTCAAGGGCCCAGGGCCCCAATGGGTCCAGGGCCCCACTGGGTCCAGGAGCCAGAGACTGCCAACGGGGCCCCGTCCTCCCGACCACTCCGCAGCACCCCTCCGAGACTGCCAACCGGGCCCCGTCCTCCCGACCGCGCCACAGCACCCCTCCGAGCCTGCCAACCCGGCCCCGTCCTCCCGACCGCGCCACAGCACCCCTCCGAGACTGCCAACCGGGCCCCGTCCTCCCGACCACTCCGCAGCACCCCTCCGAGCCTGCCAACCGGGCCCCGTCCTCCCGACCACGCCACAGCGCTCCCTCCGAGCCTGCCAACCGGGCCCCGTCCTCCCGACCGCTCCGCAGCACCCCTCCGAGCCTGCCAACCGGGCCCCGTCCTCCCGACCGCTCCGCAGCGCCTCTCCGAGCCTGCCAACCGGGCCCCGTCCTCCTGACCGCTCCGCAGCGCCCCTCCGAGCCTGCCAACCAGGCCCTGTCCTCCCGACCGTGCTGCAGCATCCCTCCAAGCCCACAGCCTGCACCTGATGGACACTGTCACAGCCCCGCCTTGCGGGCTCGTCAGTACAAGGGGCAGCTCTCAATAAACAGGGAGTGCTACCCATGCTGTCGTTCTTGCGTCGCCCTCTCCTCTCCCCTGCCTGCACCAGCTGGGCGACAGTTCCTTCTCCAAATGCAGTCGTCCAGTACCGGACAGGAGGCCCTCAGGCCCTGTGCCCCACTGTGGTTGCGGCCAGCCTTCGTCCCAGCCCCAGCTCAGACGGGCCCCAGGGCTGTGCCCACAGCGCCTCAGGGAGTCAGGCAGGCTCCGCGGCTCAGGTGGGCTGCCTCGTGTCCCCGCTGCGCTCACACCCAGTGGCCAGCACAGAGAAGGTCCCTCCCTTTGCCAGCCAGCTCTGCTCTGCCCAGCTGCTCCCACAGTCCTGCCCGGAGCACGCAGGTGGCTCACGCAGGTGCACACACACGCACACACAGGCCCCGCCTGGCCCCCACTGAGCAGAGCAGGCTGACCCCAAGTATCCAGCTTCGCTCTGGCTCCTCAGCCTGGACCCCACCAGGGCTGCCGCTCTGGGTGCCCACTCCCCCCGGCCCAGGCCGTGAGCAGGCCTCAGCTTCGGTGCAGGGCACGAGGTACAGGCTTTGGCAAAGAGTTTTAATGGCAGAGCTGGCTGCAGCGACAATGCCACATGGGTGGGGCCAGAAGCTGTGGTGGGCAAGGGGCTAGCGGGCAACAGGGCAGGGCCAGATCCCTGAAGCAGCAGGGAGCAGAGACCGGCGGGCGGGCGGGCGGGCGGGCGGGCGGGCGGGCGCTACATGATGGAGCAGGCAGACAGCGGGTTCCGCGCGTGGCACGTGCACGCAGCCCCGCAGTACTGCCGGAAGGTCTGGTAGCAGCTGCCCTCGGGCTCGCCACCCCACTGGCCACCCGACGGGGCGGTCAGCGCCTCGGGTGGCAGGCGGCTCAGGATGGACGTGTTGATAGCCAGCGCAGCCAGGCCGTAGTCAGTGAAGAGCACAGTCTCACGGCGGCAGGTGGGACAAGAGATGAACTTGTACTTGGGGCAGGACTCGTAGAGAATCTGCAGGCACTGCTCACACACGGAGTGCAGGCAGGACAGCACGCGGGGCCGCCTCTGCGTGGCGTTGTACGTGTGCCCGCACGTCGGGCACTCCAGAGGCTCCCCGGCAGCCGCGGCCACCGCTGCCGCAGGGGCCCCCGGGGCCGCAGGGCTGGGCCGGATCACGTACTGGTTCACGATGACCTCGTCCGCCGGCGCCACCCGGGGGAAGCCCAGCTCAGCGCTGCCCTTGCGGGGCCGCCGTGGCAGAGGCGGGGTGCAGGGTGCCCCTTCCAGGGCGGGCATGTCCCCCCCACAGGCCTGGTTGACGATGATCTCTGTGTCTGAGGGCCAGGCTCGCTTGGGTGCCAGAGCCGGGGCGGGCCGGGGCGCAGGTGGGAAGCAGGGGGTGGCCGCCTGCAGCTCAGGGAACTTCTCAGGGTGGACCATCTTCATGGCCTCCATCTTGAGGATGACATGGGGGCCCTTCAGGCAGGACATGAGGAAGCCTGGCCAGCCACCGCCCACCTCGGGCCCTGGGTCAGCCGGCATCCGGCTATCTCCAGTCAGACTGGGTGCTCGGGTAGGGGGGGGCGTTGGGTGGAGCCGGGGGGGCAGTGAGGGGACAGCATCCTGGTTGCCCTGTGGACTCCTGGGGGAGGCGGGCAAAAGCTTGGGGGGAAGGGCCCCCCCAGAGGCCACAGTGGCTTCTCAGGTCCGGTGCGCGGGGGAGGAGGAAGGGGCGGGGGAGGAGGAGAGGGGCACGGGGGTGTGGGCGGCTGCCCTGGGCCAGAGGTCGGGCCCAGGGGCTCACCCAGGGTCTCTGGCCTCTGAGGCTGGCCAGGGGGCGTTGCAGGAGGTCCCCCTGCAGCCGAGATCAGCCGTCCCGGGGCCCGGACATCCGGGCAGGCAGGGGCTAGGTGGGCCCCATGGCTCCAGGACAGGGCGCCCAGGGAAGGCAGCTAGCCTGAGCGCTGGCCGCCAAAGGACCCGGGCGGCAAGCTCGGGGTTGGCGGCGGAAGCACAGGAGAGGCCGGGGCTGGGCCGGAGCTGCAGGTGAGAGACGCCGTGAGGTCAGCACCTGGGCCCACCCTCACCCTGCACAAAAGACCGGGCGCCCGACCTCTGACCCCGACCCTCGCCAGACTCGGAACCCAGCCCCTTCCGCAGCCCCTCGCACCCGAGGCCCGACCTCTGCCCAGAAGTGGGGGCAGGCGAGCGAAGACCCCGCGCTGTCCCGCCCCGCCCGCACTCACCTGCCCCAGCCTGGCGTCCCCGGGCCGGGCCGCGCGCCGCCGCCTCCGCAGAGGTTGTCTCAAAGGCAGGCCTGGATGCGGCGCCCGAGCCTTGGCTCGGCGGCTCCGGCGGCTACCTCGGGCGATGGCCGGGCCGCGGCGGCTCCCGGGGGCGTGGGGCGCGGGCGCGGGGCTCGGCGCGGCGGCGGCGGCAGGTGCGTGCGGAGCGTGGCGCGTTCTGCGGCGGAGGCGCGGGGACCGCAGTGCGCGCGGCGCCCGCAGCGCCACCCCCCGTCTGGGGACCCGCGCGGGGTCCGCGGGGCGGGGCCAGTCTCTCTGCCGCCCCTCGATCCGCCGCGGGCCTGGCGCCCGCTCTGGGGGTCGCCCTCCCCCTCCCGCCGCGGGCCCCGTGGGGGTCGGGATCCCCACAGCAGGCCCCCTCCCGTCTCCCCCACCTCCGGCCCGCCTGCTGACCCTGGGTCCTGGTCAAGCCCCCTGCCCGATTCTGGAAGGGAAGGAGTGCTCTGAGATCTCACAATACCAGAGGGAGGAAGGGGAGATGGAGCCCTAGGGTGGTCCCAGGAAAGCTGGCCCCGGGGCCCCCACCGTGAGACTGCCGTGTGACCTCTGCAGAGGCAGGGTCTCTGTCAGTCCTTCCCCTCGGCCCCCAGAGAATGCCTCGGGTTGTTCCGGCTCACAGGTGCCCAGCTCAGGCCCGCTGAGGGCAGAAGAGGGTGAGCAGGGGTGGGCAAAGCACACATAGAAGGAGTGGGAGATGGAGGAACCCTGGCTGGGAGAGTGCTCCAAGGACAGGACGCTGGGTGGTGTAAGGGGTACGCAGCAGGTCAGACCGACGGCAGGACAGGCCCCATGGGGCAGCTCATGGAGGACACGCACCTACACGTACAGGCAGGGTGGCCTTTCCGGCACCCTGGCAGGTCACGGGTCATCACACAGCTGTGTGCTAACCTGATCCCACCCAGCAAGGCCTCATTCCTTTCTGCTTCTTCCTCGGGCCAGACTTCCCTGCGCCCCAGGATACACCCTCTGCCTGTGAGGAGCTGTCAGGTGAGAGGGAGGGCAGGGAACTGACGTGGCCTGGGCCTCCAGAGTGCCTTTCTTTAACCTGTCGTGGCCACGACGTGGCTTGCCGGCGTTCCTTTGACCAGCACTGGGCCCTGCTTCTGACCCTGGACAGACCCAGCCCCTCTGGCCACAGCTGCTCTGCTCTGTTACAGGCCAGAGTGCCCCTAGCTATAGCCCTAAGCCCAGCTCCTGCAGGGCAGCAGAGCCCAGCGCGGTCGGCATTCCTGACGAAGGGCCCCACGTGGGCAGGAGGCTGGAAAGGTGTTCTGGGCCCACAGGCCCGACTTTGCTCTCTCTGAGACCTCAGTCTAGTGCCTGCCCTTCAGTGTCACCCACCACTCCAGTGTGAGAGCTGTGCACGTGAGCAGGTGCCCAAGGGAGGGGCAGCGAGGGGCCCTGGCCCGAAGGCCGGGAAACTGAGGCAGCCTCGGCCAAGGGAGGGCTGGGGGTCCAGCCTGGGCAGCCGCTCTGCTCAGCCCCCTCCTGCCCCAACTCGAGGCCCCGCCCCGTGCCCGAGGCCCCGCCCCTGGGCTGAGGCCCCGCCCCGCCCGGGCCTGGAAGCGCAGCGCCGGGCCGGCCCAAGCCCGGGTCTGGCGGCAAGGGGCCGGCTGACCCCGAGCCTGGTCTTTGGGAAAACCCTCGAGCGCGGAGGCTTCTGGGGACTACAGTCCGCACCAGCCGCCCGCTTCCTTCCAGGCCAGGTTTGCGCACGCGCCGGCCCCCGCCCCTCCGCCGAGGCGGACGCTGTGGGGCGGCGGGCGGGGCCCGCGGAGCCTGCGCGGTGGGCTCTGACCTGCACGTTGGGCCGTGCGCGGTGGGCTTGCGCCGTGGGGCCCCCGATTCCGGCTCTGGCCCGGTTCCCCCCGCATCCGGTGCCGCATCGGCAGAGCTTGTGCCCAGACCGGTCTGACTGGCCCCACACCAGCCGCGCGGGTCAGCTGGCCTCTGGGCCACGTCTGATTGGACGCTGCCCTTCCCGGAGGCGCCCCCCCCACCCCGCGCCGCCCCGAGCGCGAAGGACGAGGGGTGCGGGCCCGGCCGCCCCAGGCGGAGCTCGCCAGTGCCAGGCCCTGCGCCGAGAGCGCACGTCCACTGTGACCCCGCACACAGCGACCCCAGGGCATGGCAGGCGCCAAGCGCCACCTAGGACTTGAAGCTGGGGGAGGTGGGAGGGCCAAGGATGGGGGCCCTGAGAGACGGGGCCCCCCGACCAGAGCAAAACTGTAGTTTCAGAAATGAGCAGGAAACGCCACTTGTGTATGAAACTCATGTTGCCAATAGAGAGATAAGTAAGTTTTATCGGCAAAGGTATGCAAACCAAACATTTTTTATCAGTTAGAAATTCCGTAAGCCTCCGAGCAGAGCAGCGTGCTCACTAATGCCCTGGTTTCTGCCCGCGGGGGGAAGAGGCTGAGGTCACCGTGCAGGCCTCTCCCTCCACTTCAAAGCCGTGGCTTTGAGACTGTGGGTGACAGCCAGGCCCCAGACCATCTGCGGGCCTGACCCAGGCTCCTGTCCTGCATTCCAGTGACCTGCCAGCTCCCTGAGGGCCAGGACATGCCCCAGATGGGTCAAGGCTGAATCAGCCAGGCTGGCAGGGTCCCCAGGAGCCCAGGCCTGGCCACCGCCCATCCAGGAAAGGAAGGGTGGGTGGCCACTGTGCTGGAGGAGCTGGGGCCTCCTGGCATCTTGGGAACCCCGTCTTTGAGCCCCGCCCAAGGCCCCACCCCTCCCCAGGAGGGAAAAGGCAGCTACCGGAGGCTCAGCTCACAGGCGCGGGGACCTGGGCAAGAGGACAGCGCGCCGCCACCACCGCTCCAGGTGGGTCCTGGGCTGAGGGACTTCCCCATCCGCGGTAGGACCAGCTTAGCTGTGTCTCCCAGCCCCCCACCCCCACCCCGCTTCCAGCTCCATCACAAGGCCCTGCCACTCAAGGAGGGTGGAGGACACCTGGGGACAGCTGAGAGATGCTGTCCCTCACAGTCCCTGCACTCTGCCATCTTGCACACACACACAGGCCTTGCACACTCAGGCGCTTTCACGACCTGGCTTACCTTGGGATGCAGCTGTTGCCCTCCATGGAGCTGACTTTGTCTCCTTGGCTCACCTTTGCCAGGCAGGGCCATGGACCCCCACGAGACGCTCGTCAAGAACCCATATGCCCACATAAGCATCCCGAGGGCTCACCTGCGGCCTGAGCTGGGGCAGCAGCGGAAGGCGGGCCCATCCTCTGCAGAGTCGCGGCCTCTGCCCGTGAGGTCCTGCACCCTGGAGCCTCTGGAGGCCGCCCCGGGACCCAAGGGCCCCAAGGGGGCTGCCTCCATCCAGGGCCGGCCGGCCTCTCAGCAGCCCGGTAAGCCCTGTGGCCGCGGGCAGCGCCCGGCAGGACTGGCCTACGCCGGCCCACCGCCCGCCCAGCGCGGCGACGACATTGCCCATCACTGCTGGTGCTGCCCCTGCTGCTCCTGCTGCCACTGCCCCCGCTTCTGCCGCTGCCACAGCTGCTGCTGCGTCGTCTCCTAGCCCGGCCCCCGCTGGCCCCGAGGCCCGGCGCTGCCAGCCGGCCTCTGCTCAGGCGGCCACGGCAAGGGCCTGGACGGTTGGGACTGCCACTGTGGCGTTGTCACGGGCACTGGCCACTCCCCTCCCTGGACAGCTGCAGCCAACCCACCGGGAAGGCTGACAGGCCAGCCCAGGGCCCTGGAACGGAGCCCTGGGCACTGCCTGTGCTGGGGACTCCCTTGACCACCTCTTCGAGGCCCAGGCCCAAGCAATAAAGCCGTGCGAGCTCCGTTCTGGACACTTCTTCCTTGCCACTGTCCCCGTTGGGAGGGTCCCAGGCTAAACGCCACCAGAGACCGCCAGCCCCTGTGGGACAGTCACGGTGGGGGCAGCTTCAGGACAACCTGACCTGCGGCCTCAGGTTGGCCCATGGGCTGGACAAGAAGGCCAGTTGGGGGCAGGTTAGACAGCAGGAAGATGCTGTGCGTGGAACCGGGTGCCAAGCCTGAGACAAGCTCCCAGAGGAGGGCCCGGTTGGCAGCACCGTGGTGGGTGGAGCCAGCGCGGGCAGGTTTCCAGGGGTGGGAGCCCAGGGCCCAGCACCCGGCCCAGCCCACCCGTGAGTCACCGCCCTGCCTCGGCCGGTGCGTCTTCCTGGTTTCCCACAGAACACCCCGGTCCCGATGTCTGCCGTGTGCTGTTCCCCACTGCCCTGCCTCTGGGGCCCGGGCTCTGTGGAGGTGGGAACACAGTGCTGGGCCAGACCCGTCTCCCAGCTGTCTGGGCAGCACGGCATGCCTGCGTGGGAGGCCGGGGGCGCTGAGCCACTCGGGCCTGGGGTGAGGCAGGGAAGCGCATGTGCAGGGGGAGCATCCAGGCCAGCACCAGGTGCCTTGATGTTTCCGGGATGGGGCAGACAGCTGGAGGAGGCGAGCTGGCCTCGCAGGACAGACAGGTCCCGGTGACAGCCCTCCCCTGACCCCTGGTGACTGGCCGCGTGGCAGGACCAGTCTCTGGGTGTGGGCAGACATGTCATTGGCCTGACTACATGGGGACTCAGGCATGCCAGGTTCCCGGCCCCTGGCCCCTGGCTGGCCCCCACAGGAAGATGACCCCACCCGGGGCAGCCACAGAAACCCGTCCAACCAGCCCAGGAGGCCGAGGGCTGCCAGAGTGGTGGGAGTGAGGAGGGGCCCTCTGGCCCTTGGCCTCCTCCAGCGGGGGAGGTTCTGGGGTCTGACTCCTTCCCAGCCCTCCCCGACATACCCCATCCTGCTATGCCACCGGGCTGGGCCTGGGGCCTCGGCCAGGTGTATGCCAGGGGGAGGTGACCTCTGAAGGGGTGCCTGGGGCTTTCCATAGCGCCCTGTGTTGGGAGTTTCTGGGTGGTCTCTCCACTCCTGTGCTCACGGGCCTCCTCGTGGGGCTAGCTTGTGATGGGAACACCGAGGGGATGGAAAGGCACCGCGACAGTTCAGCACGGACACGCACACAGTGACTGAGCCACAGGGTGGCGGGGCCCCTCAGGGCGCTGAGCTTGTGGGGGTCCTGGCAGGTTTCCTGGAGGAGGTGACGTCTGAACCGAGTGCTGAAGAGCAGGCAGCACCCAGGTGGAAGCCAGAAAGCTTTCCTGTTGTGAGTGGTGGTCGAGTATGAGTGGGTGCAGATCCGGGTCGCAAGGCAGGAAGCTGGGCAGCGCTGCGCAGCGTGGGTGGGTGGGGGCGGGGCAGGCAGAGCAGGGGCGTCTCCAGCCCAGTTGGCAGTCTTGGTGGATCCAGTTGCAAGCGCTTTGTGGCTGAAAGGGGAGCCCACGCAGCCCGCAGCCACCACCTGCCTCCCCGCTGACTGGTCCACGTTCAGCCAGTAACGTGAGCCCCATGGAGGGAGCCCCAGGCGCCCCAGGTCCCCCCAGCCCGCCCCCGGCCACCCTCGATCTGGACACAGCCGCCTGGCAGAGCAGACGCAGGTAAGACAGACCTGGGGCTCGAGCAGGCGGCTGGGGGGTGGGTATGAGCCTGGGAGGGTGCCCGAGGGCCACCGAGACAGGACCGCAGGCCAGGGTGCTGCCTCACTGGCAGTCACGAGGACTGAGGCTGTGCCCAGGCCCCGGTGTCGGGCAGCCCCACTGGCCACTGCCCACCTCCCACGTCTGCAGAGGCCTGGATTCCTGTCCTCTGGGGCGGGGGGAGCACTTCCCGTGTGGAGCCCAAGCCCGGGGGATGCTTGCAGAGGCTATACCTTGCCCCCTCCATATCCCTCCCCAGGATGCTGCTGCCGGAGGGGCACTCAGCCTCTGAAGAGGCCGCAGCCGCTGGGCCCCAGCGCGGTGACTGCATCGTCTGCTACTCGGCCTATGACCTCGCCGGGCACCTGCCCCGCCGCCTCTACTGCGGCCACACTGTCTGCCAGGCGTGCGTGCGGCGGCTGGCCACGCCGGCCCCTGCGCAGCGCTGGGTCCCCTGCCCGCAGTGCCGCCAGAGCACGCCCATGCCCCGTGGAGGGGTGGCCATGCTGGACCTCGACCTGGCCGCCTTCCTGGCCATCAGGGCCGGACGGGGGCCGTCTCGCCTGGAGCCACAGCCCCCCGGGCCCTGCAAGGGCAGCCCCACTGTCACTCAGCAGCCGGCCAGGCTCCTCCCCGCGTCGGGCCCCCCGCCCCGCTTCCCCCAGCCCGGAGGCTGCTGCCCGGGCTGCCGCAGCCTCTGCTGGGATCCCTCAGGCAGCCCCCAGCTCTGAGCGCTGCTCAGCGCTGCCCCTCGGAAGGGAGCCTCGGCCTGCAGCACGAGGCACCGCCTTCCCGAAACAGCTCTGCGTGTTCGCCCCGGGGCCGCCACCTAAGGTCGTGAGCTATGCCCACAGCGCTGTGCGCCCCTGCAGGAGCTGGAATCCGGGCCAGGACCCCCAGGCCCCACGGTGGTCTGTGTGCACTGCAGGGGCGCTGCTGTCAGAGTCGCCTGCGAGCCCAGCCCAGGTCTGGACGCGGCTCAGAGGTGGCTCCTGAAAGGGTCTGGGGGCCAGTGTCCGGGCCTTGGCTGCAGGCTGGGGGGGCAGGCCCAGCAGAGGCCGCTCCTGGCCTGATCGAGGAGGCCCCCTCCTTACAGAGCCCTGAGCCCAGCGGGAGGGTCTCTGCCTTCACCCCCTGTGAAGCCCACCTGCTCAGTGCCCCCGGCTCCCGCCGTGACGGGTGCTGTTTGGGGAGGACAAGCACGGTGGCTGCTGCTGTAGGTGTGCAAGGAGCTCCAAGCCGGGGGGTGACTGCCGACGGGCGCTCACGACAGCCGCCCCCTCCCCGGGCCTGTGGCGTCCTCTGCCTTCCAGGGGCGGCCACACAGACCCTCAGAGGGACCAGAGACAGACCCCACAGGTCAGACTGCCACACGCCCACCCCCGCTCGGGAAGGGGCTGCTGCTCAGGATCCCTGGAAGGGCCGAGGGGCCCGCCCCAGCCGTGGGGGGCAGGATGGGAGGGACGGGCCAAAGAATGTGCTGAGAGGACAGTCAGAAAGTTCCTCCTTCCCGAGGACAAAGTCCCCCAGCACCGACGGTTGGTGGACAGCAGGCAGGGGCTCGAGACAGCAGCCAGCTGGGGCGGGGCTGGCCCCCGCGGGGCCACTCACCCTCCCCGCATCTCCGGAGCGGGAAGGGGCCCGACTCCAGAAACAGGCACCTGTGAACAAGGGGGCCGGACTCAGCTGGGGAGAGAAACAGGTGGGCTCGGGTGCCGGGCTGAAGAGCAGTGTGGCCTGGGGTGGGCCCTCCTCCCACTTGCAGGAGAAGTCAGTGACACCTGTGACTGTGACCGTTGCTGGCCACCTCTGGGGCTGCGCCGCTTGGGAGCTCTGCTAGGCCCAGCCCTGAACTGGATGACCTCGGGGGTTGCTGCCCTCCCTGCCCACCTGGTGCAAAGAGCTTCCTTCTGGCCATGTGACAGCGGCAGGACAGGCACGAGAAGGCCTGCAGAGACGAGGGCGGACTTCCCGAGGGGTCCCCAGGATGGCCGGCCAGAGTGCCAGCATCCCGCCTGCCACAGGTGGCCAGCACGCAGCATCCTGTCATGTCCCTCAGACGTCCACGTGCGAGAGCCCAGCTCTGGGGGCCAGCAGCCCAGCCCTGCTCACCCCTGGGTGACGGTGGGGCCTGGAAGAGGCCGGCACCCAGGGCTGCGATGGTACCCCTGGGGGGCCCTTGGCTCCTTGGTAAACATTAATGGGCTCAGTACACGGCAGGTCATGTGTGCGCCCAGCGGATCTTTGACCTGCAGCTGCTCTCGGCCCGTGTCTCCTCCCCGAAGGTGCCCCTCACTGCCCACACAGGTAGGAGCTTCTAGAACCAGGCGGGGGCCCAGGACACTGGGGTCAGGGCTGGGTGACCTCCAGGCCCAGGGCTTAGCGCCCACCTCACTCTCCAGCAGCTGAGGTTGAGCGACCAGCCTGGGGGCAGCCAGAGGGAGGGGTTACCGCAGGCTCCCCAGGACCTAGACCCTGGGGGTCCAGGCCCAGCAGGCTGAGGAAGGAGCCTTGAGGTGGGAGGGCGTCAAGCCCCTTGTCCTGCTCCCCACCACTGGGAGTGGACCCTTATCAAGTGGAGACATTGCTGTTTGGTACCAAATGCCAAAGTCTAAGCTGTGACTGTCTGCAGTGGTCTCTGTGACACCCAATAGGAGACGCCCCGGAGTCCCGACCACTTCTGGCTACACCCTAGTACCCTGGGTCACCCACTAGCCCTTCCTCCAGCCAGAACCAGCAGCGAGCCAGGGATCCCTCCACTCTGTCCCCCCAAACCAGACTGAATTTGCCTGACAGCCACCTGGGGTCACTATAGCCATCCCCCTGCAGACGGAGGAAGGGGGAGACCACTGAGGCCAACAGCAGGTGGGAAGGGGGGACGGTGGGAAGGTCTCGGGCCAGGACACCCCAAGAGCTGGCGGGCAGGGGGCAGCGTTGAACTGCCCTTCTTGCCAGCAGATCTGGGTCTGGGCCTGGGTCCGTTCCTGCCTGAAATCCATGCCGCATCCCCTCACCGGGGGCCCGGCCCCTCCCACCCCTCTGGACACAGTTGGCCTGGTGGACCAGAGGCTGGGAGACGCAGGTACCAGAGACCCAGGGGCCCAACCTCCGCTGGCATCCCTGCCCACCCACCTGGCCCCTGACTCATCGCACTGGGGAAGCTGGGTGAGGGGTACTAGCCGGTCCCCAGGAGAGCCCACGAGCCAGACCCCTCCTTCCCGCTCCTGTCCCTCACCCCAAGCCCCTGTGTTGTGGGCCCCACCTGAAGGTATCCAGGAAACAGCTAGGTCCCTGGCCCTAGCTGACCCCAACCCCTGCAGGGATCTCTGGTTCTGCCTCCATCCTGGAAGACAGAGACATGGACCCCTGGGCCCTCCCTCAGCTGAAGGACACCGGACAGGCCTGGAGAGGTAGGTCTGGAGGAAGCGGGTGGCTGGTCCGGCATGGCTGCACCTTGCTGGGTGTGAGTCTGGAGAGGGTTCTCGGGGAGAGAGCGAGGATGAGCTTTGCTCCAACAGGCCACATGGAAACGCTCCACAGACCCCAACCAGGCCACCCGGTCCTTCACTGGGACTGCTACAGGCTGCGCTGGCCCTCCTCCTCTGTCCTGTGGGCAGTTAGGCTCCCAGGAGACCCCAGAGGGCTGTCGGCCTCAGCATTCTGCCAAGGGACAGAGAAGGGGGGTTGAGGCCCTGCCCTGGGAAAGGGGAGAAAAAGAAGGGGCCTGGGAAAAGGGTGCACGGGAGGCCCCACCAAGGACCTCCCTGGAATGTGTCTTCAGACCTCAGTGCGGCCGGCAGGGCGCTGCGGGTGCTCACTGGCTTCCTCAAGGCCTGTGGGCTGCTGGGCGGCCTCTACCTCTTCATCTGCTCCCTGGACATCCTCAGCTCCGCCTTCCAGCTGCTAGGCAGTGAGTGACCCACCAGGTGGCTGTGGGCTGGTGGCCAGCCTGGCCTCCCCAGCCTCAGGACACCTGTCTCCCGGATGCAGGCAAAGTAACCGGAGACATCTTCAAGGATAACGTGGTGCTGTCCAACCCTGTGGCTGGACTGGTCATTGGCGTGCTGGTCACAGTCCTGGTGCAGAGCTCCAGCACGTCCTCCTCCATCGTGGTCAGCATGGTGGCCTCCAAGCGTGAGTGCCCCTCCCCTCCGGGGATGGTGGGGGGGTGGGAGTGGCTGGCTGACGCAGCGCCCCCACAGTGCTGACCGTCCGGGCCTCTGTGCCCATCATCATGGGTGTCAACGTGGGCACATCCATCACCAGCACCCTGGTCTCGATGGCACAGTCAGGGGACCGGGACGAGTTTCGGAGGTGAGCGGGGTAAGGGGCAGGCAGGGGCCGGGGCGGCGATCCGGATGGTGGCCAAGACCAGCACCCAGCTGCCTCTGTGTGACTCCAGAGCCTTCGGCGGCTCGGCTGTGCACGGCATCTTCAACTGGCTCACGGCGCTGGTCCTGCTGCCGCTGGAGAGTGCCGCGGCCCCCCTGGAGAGGCTCAGTGCGCTGATCCTGGGCACCGCCAGCCTGCAGCCCGGGGGGCACGCGCCCGACATCCTCAAGGTGCTGACCCGGCCGCTCACACACCTCATCGTGCAGGTGAGGCGGCTGGCTCCTTTCCGGCAGGCCGCACAGGCCAGGGCCTGGCTGGAAGGGCTTTGCTGGGGAGACAGGTCTGGGCCCGGGGTCGGGTGGGGCAAGAGAGGGGTCCAGCGCGGTGACCCTGGCTGCAGTCCTCCAAGCCCCAGGCCAGTCCTGAAGAACCGACGCTAGACCCGGATCCTCTGTCCCCAGCTGGACGCTGATGTCCTTATGGGCAGTGCCACGGGCAACACCACCAACCGGAGCCTTATTAAGCGATGGTGCGGCACCAGGGAGCCGACGGTGAGGCGCCGCTAATCCCTGACCCCAGACCCGCCCAATTACCCGGCCCCGCCTACTCTGAGCCCGTCCTGAGCCTCACCGCCTTGCCTTCCCAGACCGCGGGAAACAGCAGCTACTGCGGAGCGGCGGCGGGGGGCCCCTGCCCTGGGAAGAACGGCTCTGCGTCTGAGGAGCCCTTGCCCTGTGAGGCCCGGCCCCGCGCGCCGCCCCGCGCGCCGCCCCGCGCGCCCCCGCCGCCCCGCGCGCCCCCGCCGCCCCGTGCAGCTCGCGGCTCACCTGCCCCCGCCCTGCCCCAGGCCGCCACCTGTTTGCGGGCACGGCGCTCGCGGACCTGGCCGTGGGCCTCATCCTGCTGGCCGCCTCCCTGCTCGTGCTCTGCTCCTGCCTCGTCCTCATTGTCAAGCTGCTCAACTCCACTCTGCGGGGCCGCGTCGCCCAGGCCGTGAGGACGGTCATCAACGCCGGTGCGGCGGGAAGCGGGGCCGCCGCGGGGGTGGGGGCGGGGAAGCGGGACTCGGGGTCACCGGCCCTCGCTCCGCAGACTTCCCCCGCCCGTTTGGCTGGCTCAGCGGCTACCTGGCCATGCTCGTGGGCGCCGGCCTGACCTTCGCGCTCCAAAGCAGCAGCGTCTTCACCGCGGCCACAGTGCCGCTCATCGGTGAGCAGAGCCCGCAGCGCCTGGGGGTGGGCTCAGGGCCCGTGATGACCCCCGGCTCCCCCAGGGGTCGGGGTGATCAGCCTGGAGCCAGCGTACCCTCTCTTCCTTGGTGGGGAGTGGGTGGGCTCAGGGCCGGTGATGACCCCTGGCTCCCCCAGGGGTCGGGGTGATCAGCCTGGAGCGAGCATATCCTCTCTTCCTGGGCTCCAACACTGGCACCACCACCACGGCCCTGCTGGCAGCTCTGGCCAGCCCCTCGGACATGCTGCTCAGCGCCGTCCAGGTACCGCCCTCCCGCACCCTCCCTCGCCTGCAGGCCCCTCCATTCCCAACACGGGCCTGGGACTTCCGCTCTGGGTCAGTCCCCCTCCTGTCCGGTCCTGTAGGCTGGTGTTGGGATGTGTGTCCTGGGGCCTCAGGCCCTGGCTCTCCAGGACTCCACCTCTGGCTGCCCACTCAAGCCCACAGCCTCGCCTCCTGGGACCCCAAGGACCCTGTGGGACTTGTCCGGGTCCCAGGCCTTCCCCTCTTCCCCTGCAACCTCGTCATTTCCAGGACCCTGTAGCCCCAGGTCTTCTTCCCGGTTCCAGCTGGCGGCTCTCCTGAGGGACCGCTGTGGCCTCAAGCCCCTCCATCTCACTGCCTTGGGATGCCCTCCACCCCCAGCGGCCTAAATGGCACAGGTCCCCACTTGGACGACTCCCCAGCTCCCTCCGTTCTCCCCTACCCAGTCCCAATTCTGCCTCCAGGACGCCTCCCGCCAGCCCCCCAGCTCTGAGCCCCACGCCCAGTCCCATTCAGTCCCTCTGATTCTCTCCAGATTGGCCCTTGGGCCCCACTGCCTCCATCCCAGCGCCCTAATAGGTGCAGCTCTCGAAGGCCTGGATCTCACTGGGCTGCTGCCCACAAGAAGAGATAAACCCCAGCGCTCCCCCACTCCCACCTGCTCTCTCGCCTCGGTTCTGTCTCTGTCCATTTAGAACCTCCCAGTGCAGAGCCCTGATCCCCTCCTCCAGGAAGCCCTCCAGAATGCACCCACCACAGCGACTCCTCGACTTCTCCAGCAACCCCTGGAGAGAGTTGTGTTCCCTCCACGTGTAGCCCTGCAACTCCTCACAGGAGCCAGGCCAGAACCTGGGGCTGGGTGGCTAAGCCCACTGGGGGATGAGCATGAGTAGGGTCGCTGTGGATGAAGCATAGGCGAGTGAAGCCAGCTCAGGGGAAGGTGGAATCCACAGGGCCATCAGAGACATAGTTACCACATGGCGATGCCGTACTAGGCTCCTGAGCCTCAGGGCACTGTGGGGTGTGGGAAGAGCGTGCCCACCACAGTGACCATCAGGGAGGGGCATGCCTCCCAGGGAGCCCAGGCTCCTGAGGCCCTCCCTCCCTCCCTCCCTCCAGGTCGCTCTCATCCACTTCTTCTTCAACCTGGCGGGTATCCTGCTGTGGTATGTGGTGCCCATCCTCCGGCTGCCCGTCCCGCTGGCCAAGTACTTTGGGAACCTGACCGCCAGCTACCGCTGGGTGGCTGTCGCCTACCTGCTGCTCTGCTTCCTGGTGCTGCCACTGGCCGCCTTCGGGCTCTCCCTGGCGGGGGGCGCAGTGCTGGCTGCGGTCGGGGCACCCTTGGTAGTGCTGGTGCTCCTCGTCGCCCTGGTCACTGTCCTGCAGCGGCACCGGCCCGCCTGGCTGCCCCGCCGCCTGCGCTCCTGGGCCTGGCTGCCCCTCTGGCTCCGCTCTCTGGAGCCCTGGGACCTCCTGGTGAGACGCTGCTGCCCCTGCAAGGCCTGCAGCCCCCCTCAGGCTGTGGCCAAGGAGACCCACTGCTACGAGAACCCCCAGGTCCTGGCCTCCCAGCAGTTGTGAAGGGCGCACGTGCCTCAGCCCTCGCCCCACTGACCTCTGGCGGCCCTGGGGGATCCCAGTAGCTGCGGACTTCTGAGTCACCTGAGTCGCCTTCTTTGCAAATAAAAAGTCTGTACCCAGGTGTGGGTGGTCTTCTCTCTCCAATCCGGGGCTGCATGGGGAGGGGCACCCTCGACCCCCAACTTCCCCCTACCCCCGCTTCGACCCCAAACTTTCCCCACCCTACACCCCACCCAGCCCGGTAGGGAGCTGGGGGTGGGGCAGTGCCTTTGCCGCCCTCCAGCGGACACTCGGGGGCCAGCGCCGAGCCCGAGCAGGAGCTGGAAGTCCCTGGAGGTGCGGCCAAACAGCCGAAGCCCGAGCTGTGACTCTCTCTCCGCGGCCGCTGGCGGCAGAAGGCCCTGAGTGCCGCGGATCCGGAGCGTGGAGACCCCGCAGCAAGAAGCTCGGGGTCCAGGGAGGCTGGACGCGGGCCAGCGACGCGGGGTCGCTGCGGGGCCCCGAATTCCGCAGGTGCGTCGCGGAGTGGGGAGGGCACGGGTGAGGACCGGGTGGCCCCGAGGCGCCCCGCTCCCCCGCGTCCCCGCTCTCCTCCCGCGGCGCGGCGCCGCGCCCGCCGCTGCGGGGCACGGGGCTGCGGGGGCGGCGCGGGGCTGCGGGTCGGGGGCGCGGTGCCGGCGGACCAGTGCGCGGTTACCCATGTCCGCCGGCCTGCACCGGGGCGGCCAGGGGCGCCACCCCGCTGTCCTGGGCAGAGCAGGTGCTCAGTGCCCCCACCCCAGGGAGTGGATCCTGCCCGCCACGCCTGGCGCAGCTCGCCCCTGGAGGCCGCACCTAGGTAAAACATCTCTGGGCCAGGTGCCCACCCGGGACTGGCTCCCCTCCCCCTCCCCGTGCCCGCGCCGCGGGTTTCCACATAGCAAGGCTTTTGTCCGGAGCCGGGCGCTGGTAACCCGACACCAGCCGGACCCTGTGCCGCCACAGCCCTGAGAGGAGAGGGTTGGCGGATCCAGTCTCTCCCCCAGAACTCGGGCACTTTGGGGTGCCCATGTGCAGACCCCTAGGCAGCTCGGATCCGGGGAGGGCTGGGGCGGGTGTATGTGTTGGCTGGTTTCTCGGTTTGCAGCTGCGACCAGTGACCACCTTCTGATCCAGGGATGCTGCCCTGAAGATGGGAGCCACCTTCCTTCCCAGCCCCCCAGGTGTGCCTAGCCAAACCCGGTGGGGGGACAGGTGTGAGTGGTCAGGAAGATGAGACGGGGACCTCAGAACCAATTCCTGTCCACAGTGGCGTCATCTCCCTCGTTCCCGGGTTCTCATAGACCCCCCTTCCCGTGTCCCCCAGCCCCTCTCAGCGCCCCCATGTCTCCTATCCTCCCAACAAGCTTCTAGATCTCCTGAGCCTGGGGCTCACCCTGGCCTCCGGAAGAGCTAGCCACCTGCTCTGAGACCCACAAGGGGCCTCGTGGGAACAAGACCCCTGGGGCAGGTCCATGTACCTATTTTTGGCTTCCCCCCACTTTTGTGACCTCAGGACACACCTGCCCTTCTGACATCAGCCTGACTCCCATGGAAGTCCCTGAGGAGGGGCTGGTCCTGGCTGTTTCCCCAGGGACAGGGGCGGGGGGCTCCCCCTCCCCATTGTGGGAAGGCAGTGAGAGGGGAAGCAAGTACCCAGTGCGTGCACCTCTCCTTCCGGGGGTTGGGTGAGGCCACCCACAAAGGCTGACTGCTGGGTCTTTTGAGGCCGTGAACCAGTGTCTGCCTGCTGCTCCCGCCAGGCGGTAATGCAGCCTCCCGCTGGGACCATGGCCACTGGTAAACAGAGCTGTCGCTGAGGACGCCTTCAACAGCTGCCGGCTCGGGCGGGAGGGCCAGGTGTCCGGCACTCCCACAGCCCCCACCCACTCTGCCCTGCGTCCCGCTGGGCCACAGACCCCCACTGGGCCGGGACCTCCCCCCAGCCTGGACCCGGTGGCTCACAGGAGCCCACCGCCACCCTGCGGCAGGAACGCCCTTGGGTAAGGGTGGGGACCTGCAGGGCCTCCCCCGCCACCGGCCGCGCAGAGGCGCCTACTGTGGTCCTTGGCCGAGGGCCACAGAGAGGCCTGCTGCCTCGTTCCCGCCAGTGCTCACTTCGGAAGGACAAGGTGGGCAACCTGGTGCCGCGAGGGTCCCTGGGGCTCACACCTGGGTGGGTGACAGCTGTTTTGTTACCCGGAAAGCAGGGGTGCCATGGCCACGCTGAACTCCCCGCCCTGTGCGCACTGGTCACAGGAAGCAGAGACTTCTGCCAGTGGGGGTCTCAGCCCAGGGTGGGTGGCGAGGAGGGAAGGCTCTGACAAACATTTCAAAGTGCCCCAACTCACTGGCTCACTTGGAGCAAAGTCTGAGCTATTCCGTTTCTCACTCATTTGTGACGACTCAGTGCTGCAAGACCCTGGAGCCTCCCTGCTGCAGTGCCAGGGCCTCGCAGTCCTGCTTGGGCAGCTAAGCTACCTCGCAGGGCACTGTGAGAACCCTAGATACCAGGCAGGGACCCTGCACACCTGACAAGCCACTGCCTGTGGCCAGCACCAGCCGGGCCCACCTTCCTGGACTGGTGCAGGGGAAGGGGCGGGTCCCCTAGGCCCTTCGAGGACTATTACTTTGACATGCTGACTCACACTTCAGGTCAGGTTCAGGACTGCAGCTGCAGACCACTCTCAGGGTATGTTAAGACTCATCCCTATGCCAGTGTGCTACTTCCCAACCATTTCATCCCCAGATTAAGTATACCGTGAAGTGCCCTAACGCTGCAGCACGCCAGGAAACGGCGGTGTCCTGAAGTACACGGTGAAGAGCAAGCACACTCTCTTTAGGTAGAAATCACCAGGTATTGCCCACAACATCCATGGGCTGGGGAGCGAGGAGGGCAAGAACCTCACTGAGAAAACCAGAATCTAGAGAGGACCCGCGGCCACAGCGAGACAGACTGTCCACGGCGGACATTACGAAAATATAATGCAAGGGGACTGTTTTTAAAATGATTGATTAAAAGTGTGACTACATGCAAGTTAACTGTTTTGGGTTTTTTTTTTTTTCTCATAAGTTGTTTTTTTTTTCTCCAAACAAAATTCAAGGAAAAGTACAAGCATTTGTTCAGCCAGGTGTACCGATGTGTGGTTGCCCAGAGGCCTGGGCGCGGCCCTCGTGTCTCCACGCAGCTCTGTGCGCTCCTGGGGCCAAGGCACCAAGGCAACAGGCGCCAGGCCAGCGCGGTCTCCACAACAAGCCGCAAGCCGCTGCCGAGCAGGGCCCCATCCTGCCCCGCCCGCCCCGCGCCCACCTCTCTCCGGCCGGGCGCCGCGGCCGCACGCGCTCGCCCACCTGCCCACGACCTATGCGGGCCTGAGGACCGAGGAAGGGGGCAGGCGGCCCCCAAAGCTCAGGGGGCGGGCCCGGCGCCGCCGCCCCTCGGCCTCCGATCCCCGAGGGCGTCCGTGTGAACGGCCCCGCGCCCCTCCTCCGCTCTAAGACTCCGCAAGATGAGCCCGGCCGCCCTCTAAAAGGCGCACAGCGAGGCCCGGGCTCGCGCGAGGGCCACGGGGCGCGCCCCGCCCGCCTGCCCGGGGCTCGGCCGGCCCCCGCAGCGCCCCGCCCGAGCCCGCGCCCCGCCCGCGCCGGTCCCCGCGGCACTGCGGCGGTTACCAGGACGCCGGCCCCGCCAGCCAATAGCTGCAGGCTGTCGGCGTGCTCTGCGGAGCCGGCCAATGGGAGCACAAATCAATCATTTGAAACAGCCAATTGTCAGAAGACCGCAGAGCGAGGGGGGGGACTTGGATAGGGAGCGCAGAGGCCGCGACGGACCAATAAAGGGCGAGCGGCGTCGGGAAGGCGGGCCCTGGGCAGCCCGATTGACAGGGCTATAGCCAATCAAACGAGGCCGCTTGCCAGCCTCGCTCTGGACGCCCAATAAGAGGCTGGCGGGGGCGGGCGCGGCGGGTATATAAGCGCCGGCGCAGCGTCGGTTGTAGCACTCTGCGCGCCCGCATTTCGGCTTTAGCTCGGCTCTTTCCTCCGCAGCCGCCCCCGCTGCAGCAGCCGCCGCCGCAGCCGCCATGAGGGAGATCGTGCACCTGCAGGCCGGCCAGTGCGGCAACCAGATCGGCGCCAAGGTGAGCGGGGACGTCTGGGCCGGCGCGGGTCCTCCGGGCGGGGCGGGCTGGCGGCGGGAAAGATGGCGGCATCCGGCGGGCGGCGCCCCCGCATTGCGGCCCCTCGCGGGGCCGGAACCGGGGTTAGGGCAGCGGGCAGCGGCTGGGGTCTGAGGGGGCGGCGGGGGAAGGGAGGGCCGGGCCGCGCCGCGCCGTCCGGGGCGGGGTCGGCTCCGGGCACCTCCGGCGTGACTCAGCCCCGGCCCGGCCCGCCCGCGTCTCCCGTAGTTTTGGGAGGTGATCAGCGACGAGCATGGCATCGATCCTACCGGCACCTACCATGGGGATAGCGACCTGCAGCTGGAGCGAATCAACGTGTACTACAACGAGGCCACCGGTGAGACCCCGCGCCCCTTCCCCACCCCCATGCCGCCCCCGCGGCCTTCCCCTCGCTGACGCCCTCCCGCCCCCCAGGTGGCAAGTATGTGCCCCGCGCGGTGCTCGTGGACCTGGAGCCGGGCACCATGGACTCTGTGCGCTCGGGCCCTTTCGGGCAGATCTTCAGGCCGGACAACTTTGTCTTCGGTGAGCCGCGGATCGGGGTGGGTGGCGGCTGATAGCCAGGACGGCGCAAAGGTCAGGGGGTGCCCAATGTCGCCATCTTCAGGACTCGCAGAGCCGAGGTTCTGATCCACTCTTTATTCTTAGTAGAAGCTGGGTTCCAGGACGCCCTCCTCCTCTCTAGAGTCATTCAATCCCCTCACCTAAAGCGGCTTTGCCGAGAAGGCCCAGCTGTCTGCCTGCCGGGAAGGAGCAGGCAGATGTAATCTCCCTGCCGGGAAGGCTGAGCTGGAGGCAGTGGCAGCTCGTCTGCTCTTGGGAGTTGGCAGAGGCTGCCCATGGGAGGGGCTGGTTTGTTGTTTAACCATGTCAGCGTGACACCGTGGTGTTTTATCGCCTACGTCGTTACTTTATCAGTTTGGGGGCCCATCTGCTGTACCTGTAGGGTGGGTTTTGTGTGTTACCTCACTCTGTGTCGTTTGGTCTTTTTGGCACGAGTGATCGGTGGTGAGCACACGCCTGGCTGAATAGCAACCGGCTGCCCTCTCTTGCAGGTCAGAGCGGGGCCGGGAACAACTGGGCCAAGGGGCACTACACGGAAGGCGCAGAGCTCGTCGACTCGGTGCTGGACGTCGTGAGGAAGGAGGCGGAGAGCTGTGACTGCCTGCAGGGCTTCCAGCTGACCCACTCCTTGGGTGGGGGGACTGGGTCTGGGATGGGCACCCTCCTCATCAGCAAGATTCGGGAGGAGTATCCAGACAGGATCATGAACACCTTCAGCGTGGTGCCCTCGCCCAAAGTGTCAGACACCGTCGTGGAGCCCTACAACGCCACCCTCTCAGTCCACCAGCTCGTAGAGAACACAGACGAGACCTACTGCATTGACAACGAGGCGCTGTACGACATCTGCTTCCGCACCCTGAAGCTGACCACCCCCACCTACGGGGACCTGAACCACCTGGTGTCGGCCACCATGAGCGGGGTCACCACCTGCCTGCGCTTCCCGGGCCAGCTCAACGCTGACCTGCGCAAGCTGGCTGTCAACATGGTCCCCTTCCCCCGCCTGCACTTCTTCATGCCCGGCTTTGCCCCGCTAACCAGCCGGGGCAGCCAGCAGTACCGGGCACTGACGGTGCCCGAGCTCACCCAGCAGATGTTTGACGCCAAGAACATGATGGCCGCCTGCGACCCGCGCCACGGCCGCTACCTGACCGTGGCCGCCGTCTTCCGGGGCCGCATGTCCATGAAGGAGGTGGACGAGCAGATGCTCAACGTGCAGAACAAGAACAGCAGCTACTTCGTGGAGTGGATCCCCAACAACGTGAAGACGGCCGTGTGCGACATCCCGCCCCGCGGCCTGAAGATGTCGGCCACCTTCATCGGCAACAGCACGGCCATCCAGGAGCTGTTCAAGCGCATCTCGGAGCAGTTCACGGCCATGTTCCGGCGCAAGGCCTTCCTGCACTGGTACACGGGCGAGGGCATGGACGAGATGGAGTTCACCGAGGCCGAGAGCAACATGAACGACCTGGTGTCCGAGTACCAGCAGTACCAGGACGCCACGGCCGAGGAGGAGGGCGAGTTCGAGGAGGAGGCGGAGGAGGAGGTGGCCTAGAGCCGCCGGAGCCGGAAGGCCGAGGCCGTGGGAACTCTTTATTCACTCACAGCCCGCTCTGATAGTCTGTCTCACTGTGTGTGTGTTCTTTCCTGTCTTGACATCACGCGCTGTACAGCCACCACCATTAAAGCGTTTTCATAGTGTCCGGCTGCGCCTCTCCAGTTCCTTCTGATAGGCCTTGCGGGTGCTGTTGCCGAAGGTCAGTGCGTAGTTGTCCTGCATGGCTGTGAGGGGCAACGCTGCTGCTGAGCCCCTGGGCTCACCGCACGCGTAGGGCACACGCGGGGCTGCTGCAGGGGCCAGGGGCCTGTGAACATGCAGACTGGGGAGCCGGGGGTCGCCTCCCAGAGGTGGGCCCAGCCTGTGCACGGGAAACCCCCCAGGAGGCCAGCGTGGTCTGGAGGCACTTGGCCTCTTGGCTTTTAGTCAGGGCTGTCAGTGAGCCCCTTGTGCACTGGGGGAAGCCGGGGCACTGAGGGAACTTTGGGTCATTTGGGGTCGTCCTGTCCCAAGGGAACCTTGCCTGAGGTTAGGCCTGGCTAAGAGGGCCCAGCCCCTGGCCCCGCCCCACAGTGGCCTGTCGCCGTGACATCTTCCAAGAGGCACTCACAGGGTATGAAGCCCATGTAGAAGGGTATCAGGCCCTGGCTTCTGTAGATGGTGTTGCTGGGCCAGTGTGTGCTGGGCAGCCTCTCACCCAGGGCACAGATGGGATTTCTGAGCAGAAACTGGGAAAACAGGCAGGTCAGTGCTGCCATGTCCTGCCTCCCGAGCTGGAAACCATGGAGCAGAATGTCCTGGCGGTGTAAGGCTGGCATTTTGGGAAGTGAGTGGCTCAAGGGTCTTCCCTCCCCACGGCACTCCAGACCTGGGAGCCAAGACCTAGTCAGAAGGACATGGCTTGGGGGTAGAGGGGAGCGCAAGGGATAGCCTCTGGGCTAGGCAGAGCTTCCCCCAGGGAAGCCAGAGGGTGGAGACAGCCTTGCTCACCCAGGGGTGGTGTCCACACACCTGGCTCTTGTCGAACTCGTCCATAGCCTGTGTGACCCCATCGCGATAATTCATCCCCATCACCCAGGCAAACCGAGGGACAAAGCCTGCATAACCTGGGGAAGGAGGAGGTCAGTGTCCCCTGCAGGTCCCCACTTGCCCTGGGGGTGTCAGGGCAGTCTGTGCAGTCTCCTCCCCCTTCCTAAAGAGGAATGGGCCCTCAGAGTGCCCACCTTGGGAAGGGCCCAGGGGTAGCCTCCTCACTTGCTCTCCCCCGGGCCCTCGGGGCCTTGGTGGGGAGGGCACGCACCTGAGATGGCCTTGCGCTGGATCAGCTTGGGGTGGCCCAGCTGCGGCAGCCTGTGGAACCTGCCCACGTCGAGTGTCTCCTGCCAGTGGGCGAGGGGTGGGGACTCGTCCCTCCTGCAGTGGTACAGCTGAAATGGGGAGGCGCAGGTCACTGCCCAGCCCCTGCCAGGTCTGGCTGGGGTGGGGCCTGGTGCCCGTGTTCCTGGGGTGTCCCTCAGTTACCTGGTATTGTCCGGGAGCCTCGCAGGCAGGGGCGGTGCTCTTCCAGGCCTCTTCCCCTAATGCCAGCCGCAGCCCCGGGTGTCCAAGGTCCCTGGAGTCCCCCTTCCTGCCCGGAGGGCAGGGGGCGTAAGGGGGATAGGGCATGAAGCCTGCAGGCAGTGGGACTTGCCTGGATACATTCTCACCCCCCAGGGACCCCTGGGCATCCGCCTCCTGGGGTGGGAACCGGCCCAGCATCTCAAAGTTCTTGTAGGGCTTCAGACCTGTGTGGACAGGGCAGCTTTGAGCCACAGCAGGCAGGAGGGCATCCTGGGGTGTGGCAGGGCCGAGGTGCAGGGGTGCAGGCGGCTTACCAGTGTAGTGGGGTATGTAGGGCTCGATCAGGTCACGGCAGGGCACAAACGGTGGCTTGGGCTTGCTGAAGTCCTCGATGAACTTGGGTTTGGCCACGGGGGCCAGCACGGAGCAGGGGCTCTTCTGCACGCTGGGGTCTGTGAGCAGCTGCGCCGTGGTGCGCCCGTAGGTGTCCCCCACCCGGTAGCGCAGCTGCGGGTAGAAGCCGGCATAGCTGCAGAGGCGAGAGGGCGAGGCCGGGCCCCACCAGCAGGTGTGGACCTGGCCTGCGGGCCGCAGACGAGAGCCTCCACACGCCTGCAGAGCGCGGTCACGGCAGCCCCGCCATCGGGCTCCTGGGGCTCGAGTGGGCAGCTCAGGCCAAGCACCGAGAACAGGCCTGGCCAGTGGGAAGGGAGCTGTGTCGTCCTCCCCGCTGTCCGCCAGCCATTTTCCAGCAAGGGGTGGAAAGATGAGAGAATGGGGAGCTCTGCCCCCCAAAGCATTGCAGGGAGGAGACAGGCTGGGCCTTGGGCTAAGGCACAGGGGAGCTGGCAGGATACGGGGAGGGTGTGGGAGGACGCTGCTGGTGGGGGAGGTTCAGGCCTGTGGGAAAGTGGCGTGGGTGCTACGGCCGAGCCCTGAGGAATGGCCTGTGTGACAGCAAGGGGTGTGCGCTGTTTTCTTTTTAAAACTTGCCTGGTGGCACAGTGCAGGCGGCACGGGCTCAGTCCCTGGTCTGGGAAGATTCCACGTGCCACGAAGCAACCCACAACCACTGAGCCTGCCCGCTGCAGCTCCTGAAGCCTGTGCACCTAGAGCCTCTGCTCCGCCAGACAGCACTGCGCTGAGCAGCCGGGCACTGCCGTGGAGAGGGGCCTCCGCTCGCCACGGCCAGGGGGAGCCCCTGCACAGAGCCCCAGCATGGCCAGAAATAACAAATACTAACACATATATATATAAAATAAATCGATCAAAAAGACCCTGCTCAAGTGAATACAGGTCAGTCACGAGCTGAGCGAGGCTGAGCCTGAAGGGCAGGGCCTCTTCAGTGTCACCAGAGTTGGTTCTGTTCTCACTGGCCTTTTTTTGCATGTGGTCTGAGTGTGTGTCAGTGTGCACGCTGCGTCAGTGAGGAGGCCCATTTCTGTTTGGTTTTGGTCTTGCTGTGGGGCAGGCAGGATCCTAGTTCCCCAACCAGGGATCGAACCTGTGCCCCCTGCAGCGGAAGCTCGGTCTTAACGGCTGGACCCCCAGAGAACTCCCCGTTTCTGTTTTTGACGTGGGGACACCTAGCAAGGCGGCCTGTAGGCCATGCCCATCAGTTCACTCTGGGAGCTCATGTCCTCTTTATTTTTTAATTTATTTTTTCATGTTTTGGGGGCACAAGGCATGCAAGGTCTTAGTTTCTGGGCCAGGGATTGAATCCTTGCTCCCTGCGGTGGAAGCAGAGTCTCTAACCCCCAGACTGCCAGGGCTGGCCCAGCTCAGCTCTTCGTTAAAGCAGGACGCACTCTGGAGGGACAGGCCAGCACCCCCAGCTGTCATGCCGACCCCAGCCTCTGCTCTCCGCAGACGTGCGCCCACCTGGCACGGCTGCACCGGCAGGGCGGGCCGGCCAGGCCCCCGCAAACCTGCCCCAGCCCTCCTGACTGGCCTGCAGCCTCACCCCGCTCCCCGGGCACCCCGGTTCCCAGCTCCCGCCCAAGAGCCCCCTGCTCCGGCCTCAGCTTCCTGGAGACCCAGCTCTGGGATCCCCTCAGGGCCCTGGCCGTGCTGCGCCACCCCCCGGGGACCCAGGCCCGGCCCAGGCCTGTGGCGCTTACCCAGGGATGTAGTGAGGTTCTGGCGAGAAGAGGTTGTGCTTCTGAGGGGCTGTCATCGCGCCTCAGTTCTGCGGGGCTGCCTCCAGCCCCACGCCTGTGCCTGCCACCATCCAGAGAGGAGCCCTGTTGCCTGGCAACCATTGTGAGGAGGCCTGACTGCTGAGCTGCCCTGCCCGCACCGGTGAGCACTCCCCCCTCAAGGTGGGGCCACAGGCTGGGGCTGTCACACTGGGGACCTAGCACTTGGAGAACAGGAGCCCCAATGGCAGCCCAGGCAGCCCCGCTGGGCAGTGAGGGGCAGGCCTGGGCCAGGATGCTCACAACCCGCAGGAGGCCAGGGGCCCAGTGAAAAGCAGCCCCTCGGGGTGAGGCTAACTGAGCCCCCACCCTGAGCCCCCTCCTCAGACACGAGGCGCTGGCCACTCTGGAGGCACCGCCGTGAGGTTCAGCAAGTGACCTCCTGAGCCAGGGAGCCGCCGGGACTCGGTCCTCGGGGGTCTTTGCCCTGGAGCCGGCACTGCTGTTTAAGTCACCAAGTCAAGTCCGGTTCTTTGTGACCCCAGGAACTGTAGCCCACAGGCTCCTCTGTCCATGGGATTTCCCAGGCAAGAAGACTGGAAAGGGTTGTCATTTCCCTCTCCAAGGGGTCTTCCCGACCCAGGGATCGAACCCACGTCTCCTGATCTGTCACTATTTTCCATTTAAAACAAATCCTGATTTTTGGGGGGCGGGGGTGTAGGGAGGACTTTCTAAGCAAACAATGAAGAAAGGTGGCATAAAGGGGGCAGTTAGCAGGTTCAAGCACACGTCAAAAAACAGTATAATCAGTACTAAGAGACAGGTGACAGAGTGCGGGAAGCGTCTCCAGCGAGTGTTGCGTGCAGATGTGGTATCAGTAGAAACAAGCTCCCAAAGCAAACCCAGGAGAAGTTAACACCCAACAGAAAAGCACGTGAAACGTGCCCACAGTGAGGACAGAGCCTCGGTTAAACGAGTGAGGGCTCTGGCGGCCTGACGCTCCTCACCAGCACAGAGACCACCTCTCCCGTGGGGACACCGGCGGCCGGGCTCTGCCCCGCGGCTCCCACTCGGTCCCGAGGAGACGCGGGGCACAGGTGTGCGCGTCACCCACCGTGGCAGGGTTCGTCCCGGGGAACCCGAGCTGCTCCCCAGGGAGCGACCCTGGAGCAGGCGGGGAGCCCCTCGCCCTGATTAAAGGTGTGTTTCCTCAAGCGAGTCGCTACCAACAGGAGCGCCAGGCAGGCCTGGAGGCGCCCGATGGGAGGGCCTGGGAGAGGGAGAAACAGGCGTCGTGGGGGACTGGGGGACAGGACATCCTTGGCTGTGCTGCCCGGGTGAGGCCAAGGCCGGGGCCGGGGCCGGTCAGCTGGTCGGCTCCGGAAGGCGCTGCGGGGGCCTGGCGCCCACCCGGCCTCATCGTGGCTTCGTGTTTCAGCCTCAGCAGCCCCGTCCAGGCTCTGCGCCCCCCCAAGGACAGTGTCCCCCAGCCTCACCTGAGCTGCTAGGCCTGCCTCCCCCTTCCCTGGGGAGTCCCCTCTGCCCTCCCCTGTGTCTCCTTCGGCTGGCCCTGCAGGCTCAGCAGTCCACAGCCCCTGCCCCCTTCTCTACCCTCTGCCAGGGCCTCAGTCCTTCCCAAGCACTACTAGAGTGGGCCCTAGGGCCTCGGGAGACCCAAAAGTCCAGGAGATCGGAAGGGTTGGAACAAGAAAGTGGAGGAAGGAGAAAGGTCAGCGGAGTTGAGAGTCACGGGGGCCTGCTGGGGGCAGCTGATCCCAGGGCAACCCACATCGCTGGTCAGGGGAGAGGCCACTTTAGGGCTGGACAGTGCTTCCCAGGGAGTCCCTGGCAACGGGGGACCCATGTCCAGTCAGTGAGGTCACAGAGCCCTGTGATGTCCCTAGGGGAGGGGAGCCAGAGACCCTGATAATGAATTTTGACCAGAAGGCGGTGAAATTCCTGGCAAATTTTCACATCAATGGAGGCAGACACTGGACCCATGGCTCCCTGAAGCAGAAGCCACCTGTGACTTCCCAGTAACTGCCCGCGCGGTGGGCTGGCTGGGGGGCAGTGGCCTGGCTGGCCCTCAGGCTGCGTGGATGGTGGCTGCTCGTGTCTCTCGCAGGCTCAATGCTGCTGTGCTGTTGTCGGGCCTGGAACTAGGGCTGGGGGCCACCTGGGAGGAGATGTGGCCCCCAGCAGTGCAGGAGCTCCAGGTGGGGCTCAGGACACAAACCAGCCCCCTCCAGGAGCCCCTCACTCGGAACCTGAGGGGGCTGTGTGAGTGAGGGCTCGGGCTCCCCAGCCCCGGGCTGGTCGGGGCAGCAGGCGGGGCGGGTGGGGGCCGCTGGGAGGACCCAGGCCCAGGGCTTGTCCCGCCAGTGCTGGAGCAACGCCCGCCCATCGTGACCGACCTGCATGTTCCCGGCCCCACCAAGTATCAGGTGCCAGATGCGTCGCTGCGAGAGTCCTCCCCGCACCCCCACTTCAGCATCGGCCGCAGGCACCCCACCCATGGTGCGTGCCCCTCCCCACACCCCCTCACCTGGAGAGGGACCCTGGCCACAGGCACCCCTGTGACCCTGTGCCCACTGCAGAAGGCGGAGGCCGCAGGGCGTGGCAGACTGTGTGGTTCCAGAGTGAAAGCCCCTTCACCCAGAAAACTGACTTCAACCGAGAGCAGAAGGTGGGGCCAGCCTGCAGGTCCTGGGTGGGGTGGGCCCCCCGAGGGGCAGGCCTGCAGCAGCCGCGTCTCCCCACAGTGGCCATCGCCTGCCGACTACCAGCTGCCCAGCCCGCCTGCCTGCCCAGCCTTCAGCTTCAGGGCCCGCCCTGCCTCCAGGCCGCCTGAGGCCCGAGCCCGCCAGGGGGTGCTGCAGGGCGGGCGCGCAGGGCCCCGGGCCCAGCCCCTCCTGCAGGCCCCTCCGCCCACAGGGGACGAGACGGGGCCTGGCCCCAGCACCTACAACATCCTTCCGGGCTGCCGTCTGAAGGGCCCGTGCCCAACCGCCTTCTCCATGGGCCGCTCGCCCCTGCTGGCCTCCTGGGTGGGCTCCTGTAAGGTGGGGGGAGGCGGGGGGCGGGAGGGGTGGACCTGGGCGGCACAGGTGGGCACAGTGACTGCACCCGCCTCCCCTCTGCAGCCTGCACCCCAGGCCCGGCCGCCTACGACGTGGAGGACTGCTACAGCTCACGGTTCCCCTCGGCACCCGGGGTGGCCATCCAAGGCGTGCGGAGGCCCAAGCGCCACAACACTGGCCCCTTCTGTGCGCTCTAGAGCCTGCGGGGTGCACCCGGCCTGCCGGGTCAGCACATGAAACCCTGCCCCCCGGGGGCCTTGCTGGGCCTCCCTCTGGAACTCAGTGCCCCCCACCCCCGGCCTGGCCTTCTGACTCTCTGGGCACGTCTGACCCACCCTCCTGACCAGCCAACCCCTCTGAGCTGTGGACGAGGAGGGCCCACCCTCTTGCTATATACCGAGGTGCTGTTGGTTCGTCCGAGTTGTGTGTGCTTGGAGACCGCTGGCCCTTCCTGAGCCGTCCTGCAGAGTGGCCCACGGCTGACCTGCTGCGTCTGCTGTCCCCTGGCCAGGTCCCCTTCTCTTTCCCTTCAGTGCTCTCTTCTCTAGAGTGGCTGGTGTGGCAGCCTGAGCCTGCCTGGCCTGGGGCAGGGTGGGACGGGGCCCTGTGGGCCATGCGGATGCCCCCACCTAGCTGTGCCAGCCAGTGGAGGGGTCCAGCTGCTGGACTCCCTAAGGGTTGGGCCGCTTGCCGAGCTGAGGAGCCAACTGTTGGGGTGGGGGTGGGAGTCAGCTGCCATCCTGAGGTGGGGTCAGCCTGCTCCCCATCCAGGTAAGGCCCAGAGGACCTGCTCGTTAGGGCCTGGCTCCACTTCTCCTTGCAGCTGCCCAAAGACCCTGTGAGCTCAGCTAGGGTCGTGCAGGCCAGGCTGCAGCCAACAGATGCCCTGGGCTTCACCGGGAGGCCCTGCCCCACCCACAGCAGCGGTCTGGTACGGGCTCTGCATCGCCATCGCCCCGCCCTCCTGCCCAGGGGTCAGCCCCAAGACTGCCTCCCTGCAGGGGCCTCCTGCAGCTTGCGGTGGCTCCTGTCACCGCACCAGTTCCTCCAGAGGCCCTCCCCGTGTCCCCCAAGCCCTTGGCTAGACCCCCTCCTCTGTCTCTTCTGTCCAAGCTCAACCCTTTCCACAGGTACCACGATAGCTACTCCCACGGTGCTGGCATCACCCCAGTTCCACAGGGAAGCCAAGAACAAGGGAGTATGAGTGCCATGCACCCGGGACCTCCTCCAGGGCGAGGAGCTGTGGGTCAAGCCTCGGCACCCTGGGAATCAGAACAGTGGGACTGCAGGCTTTGGCACTGGGCCCTGGGCTGACCGGCGGGCCAGAGGGCAACAGAGACAGAGCTGTGGAGCTCTGGCCTTTAGAGTCTGGCCCAAGGTCAGGGCACTAGGAGCCCTGCTCACAGGGGCACCACCAGCAACTCCTAGGACTCCAAGCTAGGAGTGGGACCAGCAGAAGGATGGAGCAGTGCCCCAGCTGGGCTGAGGAGGGTGCGCTTCTGGGAGAAGGCTTTCAAGGATGAGCCCGAGTTTGCTGGGCAGCAGGAAGGGAATTTCTGGCAGAGCAAACCTTGGAAGCAAAGGCACATGGAAATGGAGCAGATGTTACACTTGGTGTGGCCAAGCTTGGGAGGGCCTAAGGCTGGTGGGACGGAAGGAGGGGGCTGGAGAGATCGAGAAGCTGCAGAGGGCTGTGTGCGAGTCTAGGGGCTTGCACGCTTAGGCTTAGTAAGGGAGCCTGCAGAGGGTGCAGAGCAGGCAGTGTCTCCCGCCCTGTGTGGGCTTCTTGTGTTGCAAGGTGGGCTGTGGAGTGGGGCTGGACCTCAGCCTTGAGGGCCTGGCCCTTTGGGTTAGGCAGGGGGTTAGATGCTCGAGGGAATGAGAGGACAGCCGTCTTTGTCACACTGTCACTGCGTGCCCAGGTCTCTGCTAGGCACTTTACGTTGAGGCACTTCCCATTAGTTTGGTCTTTGCGACAGTTCTGTGGCGCGGGCTTCATCAGTTTGGACAGGGAGAAGCCAAGTTCCAGGATGAGAGGGTCCTGCAGCTGGTGGGCGCTAAGGTCAGCAAAAGGATTTTTCATGATTATTAAAACACAGATCCTGGGAGCCGCAAAGACACGGCACAACCAAATAAATATTAAAAAAAAAAAAAAAAAAAAGGCACTTCTACTGCAGGGGGGTGCGGGTTTAACTCCACGGCGCGCGGCCAAAAATTTCTTAAGTAAAACGCACCCGGCTAAAGCATCAGTTCTGAATCTCCTGAAGCAGGCCAACCCGCCGGTGGCAACGGCCCCCGGTGTTCCAGCCCAGCTCCGGTGCCTGCTTCCCAAGGGCCCGCTCGCCAACCGCGTTCTGGTCGGCGACAGGAAGCTGGCCCCGGGAGGCTAGGCGGGGCCGCGCAGGAGGGCGCGGCGGGCCCGGTGGGCGGAGCTTCGCCGGCGACCCGTGCGTCATCCGGGCACCGCCTTCGCGCTGTTTCTGCCGGGCGCGGGACGCGGCGCTCCTCCCGGGAACCCCTGCGCGACGGCGGCGGCGTTTCCGGGGAGCCCGTTGGCGGGCGGACCTGGCTGCGCGGAGCGGAAGTGGGCGGCTGCGGAGCGAGCGGAGCGGTGCTGCGGGTGGGACCTGGCCGAGCTGGAGGGCGCCGGGGAGCGGAGCGCGGGCGGCCCCCGAGGCCCGGGCGAGAGGACCGCTGCAGGGCCCGTGGCGAGCGCGGCGGCGCCGGGGGAGCGCGGCGGGGATGGGGCGCCGGGCCGGGTGGGGGCCGGGGCCTCGGCCCTATTTGCGGGGCTGCAGGACCTGGGTGTGGCCAACGGCGAGGACCTAAAGGAGACGCTGACCAACTGCACGGAGCCGCTCAAGGCCATCGAGCAGTTCCAGGTGGGGCTGCGCGAGGGGCCGGGGGCGGGCGCGCGTGTGAAGTGGGCGTATCCGTCTGCTCCGCGGCCCGGAGGGGCCGGACACGCCGAGCTCGGGCCGCTTCGACGGCCGGCGGGCGGCTCCCAGCGTCTGGTGCTACAGCCGGCGCGGCGCGGACACCCTTCTGTGCCTGCCTCTTCGACCGCTCGGGTCAGCCAGGACGCCTGCCCACGAGCGGCAGCGGCTGAGGTCTCTCTTGCCGCCCCGAGGAAGCAACGCCGCCCTCTGCTTCCTTAGACAGAGAACGGCGTGCTGCTGCCCTCCCTGCAGTCGGCCTTGCCGTTCTTGGACCTGCACGGGACTCCGCGGCTGGAGTTCCACCAGTCGGTTTTTGATGAGCTTCGGGACAAGCTGCTGGAGCGTGTGTCAGCCATCGCTTCCGAGGGGAAGGCCGAGGAAAGGTCAGTGAGACAGGAAGCCGCCTCCCCAGCCAGGAACCCTCAGTTAGCAGCACTCACCTCCCCGTGGCTACACATCCATCCTGAAAAGGGGGCCGCCGGTGACACCGCCAGTCCGGGGACCCGCAGGTGGCTACTTTCTCCTTGGTCTTGTGCCACGTTTTCAGTAATGTGAGTTTTCCCAGGTATAAGAAACTGGAGGACCTCCTGGAGAAGAGCTTTTCTCTGGTGAAGATGCCATCTCTGCAGCCGGTGGTGATGTGTGTCATGAAACACCTGCCCAAGGTAACAGCTGCCTGGCTGGCTCTCTCTGGGGAGGGTTCCTGGGCTGCCTGTTCCAGTAAAGACGGCTTCGGAGCACGGTTCCCTGCCCTGGCTTCTCCCTGAGCCAAGCAGACACTGAAGCTTGGCATGTGCTCCGGGGTGTGGAGCCCTTTCTGGGAAAAAGCTGTCTGTGGTTCCTGTCCATGCCACGGCCTGAGGGACTGGTCCCAGGTGTCCCCGTCAGTTGGGCTGGGCTGGATGTGGTCTCTGCTGTGGGGAAGCTGAGGCCTGCCAGTTGTCTGAGGGAGACCGTCGGGGCAGGGTGCTGCTGACGGTGGCCTGTGGGTTATGTAGGTTCCTGAGAAGAAGCTGAAGCTGGTGATGGCTGACAAGGAGCTGTACCGGGCCTGCGCAGTGGAGGTGAAGCGGCAGATTTGGCAGGACAACCAGGCGCTCTTTGGCGATGAGGTCTCCCCGCTGCTGAAGCAGTACATCGTGGAGAAGGAGAGCGCGCTCTTCAGCACGGAGCTCTCAGTCCTGCACAACTTCTTCAGCCCTTCCCCCAAGACCAGGCGCCAGGGTGAGGTGAGGCGGGGCGGGGCTGTGTGCAGGCCTCCCTGGCCAGCCCCTTCCCCATGAATGCCCGCCTGTCTGCTCTTGAAGGCCTGGGCTCGTCTGTGGGGCTGGCAAGGGGCATCGCAGCACCTTCCCTATGTGTGGATTTTTCTGTCTTTTCTGCGTTCTTCGCGCTGGGTGGCTTGGCTGGCCTTTTTGGCCAGCTCTCTGTCCGCTCTCAGCCCTGGGTTCTCCCTGTGTCTGTGTCTGATTCGTTTGTTGCTGCAACAAATGTTTTTTGGGCACTGACTCACTGCCACGGGTGCCTGGACCCTTCAGTGACCCCAGAAATCAGGGCACCTCCTGGGCTCCTCAGGCTCCTGAGGGGTGGACCCTACACGTTAGATGTCACACATCGGTCACAGAGAGAAAGCGGGAGCAGGGCGGCCGCAGCAGGCCCGGCCCGATGTGGAGTCTGGGGCCCGGGCTGACGCCCTCTCAGAGGAGCCTCGGGGCCTGACGGTTCACCGTCCAAACCAGAGTCGTTGCCCCCCAGTGTGAGCCGGCGTCCTGTGAAAGAGAAGCCTCAGGCGCGCGGGGCGGGGGTGAGGGGCGGGGTGTGAGGCCTGGCGTCCCGGCAGGTGGTGCAGAGGCTGACGAGGATGGTGGGGCGCAACGTGAAGCTGTACGACATGGTCCTGCAGTTCCTGCGCACGCTCTTCCTGCGCACGCGCAATGTGCACTACTGCACACTGCGCGCCGAGCTGCTCATGTCCCTGCACGACCTGGACGTCGGCGACATCTGCTCCGTGGACCCCTGCCACAAGGTGGACGCCCCCTTGGCCTCCCTCCTCCCCTGGGCCGCTGTGGTCCCGGCCCCTGGGCTTGTGTGCTCACCCGCCCCCTGCCCCAGCGGGGGGACCCAGTGTCGGAGCCCCCAGCCCCAAGCCCACTGCCCTGCTGCGCCACCCCCCACCGCTACCAGCTGCAGGGTCTGTCTGTCCACAGCAGCCAGGCCAGCCCCGCTGCTCTGCTCTTCCCGGGGTCTGTCTCCCCCTGCTCCAGAGCCTTTGTGGTGAGCTCCGTGTTCTGGAACAGGGCTTTCCGCACTGCCCTGTCCTGACGTGGACGCGGTGTGACCCCCACGGCATCCCTAGGGGCTTTGTGGTGTTATACACTCTGACCTGGCACTGCCCACCGTGCAGTGGGGACCCCGGGAAGGCCCGTTTCAGAACAGACACGCTTGGCCTCTTTCTCGCGCTGCCTGGCCTGTGGGGACGTGGGTCCTTGGGCCTGTTTGCTTTGTGCCGTCCTGTTCCTCACACCAAGCAGGGCCTTGGCGACACAAGGTGGGGGTCCTTGTGCTCACGCCAGGCTTGAACGCTCAGGCAGTGGCGAGAGCTACCTGGAGGCGCGGTCTCTGGCCGAGTTCTGACCCTGCTTTCTCCCCACAGTTCACCTGGTGCCTGGACGCTTGCATCCGAGAGCGGTTTGTGGACAGCAAGAGGGCCCGCGAGCTGCAGGGCTTCCTTGACGGAGTGAAGAAGGGGCAGGAGCAAGTTCTGGGGTGAGGGTCCGCTTGGGGTGGGCGCCTGTCCGTGGGCGTCCACCCGAGCCCGCCGTGGCCGCCATTGAGAGCGGTGTTTTTTCTCGTGAGTTTTAGGGGGACCACCTGGTGTCCGAGCCCGTGACTGAGAGGCCCGGCTGCTGGGGTGAGGCTGTGGCGCCTCGGCCGGGCCGGGCACCTGAGCTGGCCTGCCTGTGAGCAGACAGGCCTGCTGTGTCCAGAGGTGGCGGTCTGGCTACCAGCAAGGTGCTGTCTGGGTGGCTCCTGTCCCAGGTCTGGGATCGGGCTTGAGAGAACCTGACTGAATTTATGGAGCCTGGATCAGAATCTCGACCAAAAGGAGACCTTAAGTTTTTTAAAAAAACTCTGGTTTTTCAGTTTATTGAGTACGTTAAGGGGAAGTTGTGAACCGTGAGCTTTTAAAAAGTGGGCCAAAGTGGAGTGACTTGGTCTGCAGGAAGGGCTGGCTCCCAGGCCTGTGGCTCTGCAGGCTGGGAGCCTCCCTGGCTGATGCTGGGGCGTGTCATCACAGGGACCTATCCATGATCCTGTGTGACCCCTTCGCCATCAACACCCTGTCTCTGAGCACCGTCAGGCACCTGCAGGAGCTGGTGGGCCAGGAGGTGCTACCCAGGGTGAGTGCCCCCGGCCAGCCGCACGCTGCCCTTGGGGAGCGTGTAGGGGTGACCCTGGGGTGAGCCCATGCCCCCTCCAGGCAGAGGGTGCGTGCGGTCAGGGCGGGACGCTGGGCGAGCCGCCGAGGCCTGCATTTCCCTGCAGGACAGCCCGGACCTCCTCCTGCTGCTCCGGCTGCTGGCGCTGGGCCAGGGTGCGTGGGACATGATCGACAGCCAGGTCTTCAAGGAGCCCAAGATGGTAACAGGGTCAGGCGGGCTCCACCGTGAGGGGCCGTGGCGGGGCTTGGGGGTGCCGGGCCTACGGCTGGGGGGTGGTCGGAGGCCGGGGTCCGGGGGCGGGCGCAGCATGCGACAGCTCTAGGGCCTGCGCCCCAGGAGGTGGAGCTGGTCACCAGGTTCCTGCCCATGCTCATGTCCTTCGTGGTGGACGACCACACCTTCAACGTGGATCAGAAGCTCCCAGCCGAGGAGAAGGCCCCGGTCACGTACCCAAACACGCTGCCGGAGAGCTTCACCAAGTACGGCTGCGGGCGTGGCGGGGGAGGGCCCTGGCCCGCAGGCCGCTCGGGGGCTGACGGCGCTGGGGTGCAGGTTCCTGCAGGAGCAGCGCATGGCCTGCGAAGTGGGGCTGTACTACGTGCTGCACATCACCAAGCAGAGGAATAAGAACGCACTGCTGCGCCTGCTGCCGGGGCTCGGTGAGTGTGCGCGCGGCGGGACGCCGCTGTCCTCCCAGACGCCCTCTGCCCTCTGCCCTCGCCACAGCCTGCGGTCCCCAAGAGCCGGCACCATCTTTCCCAATGGGCGAGGGGCCTGGAGCTTCCCAAGCCGTCAGACCAGGGCGAGAGCTCCCCACCGAGGTGGCGCAGAGGCCAGTTCCCCCGGGGAACCTTGCTCTGCACGCTGGAGGGACCCTGCGAGCCAGGAAGACGGGAGGGCATCCAGGGGCCCTTCAGGAGCCAGCTGCAGGCTGAGCCGGGGTGCGGGCGCCAGTCGGGGGCACCCAGCCTGCCCAGCGCACACAGGTGCAGGGCCTCTGCAGGTTCGGTCCTGTCGGGGTGTGGCGCCTTCTGGAGAGGGCACGACACTGCCCCTCAGTGTGCACGTGGCACTGGCGGGTCTGATACTACGAGTTGCTTCCAGGCTTTTCTTTATGGAGGAGGGTGCCTGTCGTGGGTGCTAGTTTCTATACAGCCACCACCCAACTGGCGAACGGGAACTTAATTAACTCTCACGTTTCTGGGAGCCAGATGTCTACAGTGGCTCGGTCTCTCAGGGCTAAAGCAGGTATGGGTGGGGCTTGCTCCTCTTGGAGGCCCCGGAGAAGACCCTTCTTGTCCCCTCCAGCTCCCAGAAACCCCGTCCTTGGCCCTGGCCCCTTTGCCGTTCATCCGCCCAGCTTCTCCCATTCTCGTGTCTTTGGCTCTGACCTGGCCCTCTCGCCATCCCCCTCTCTCTCCTAAGGGGCCTGCCCGGGGCACGCTGGACCGACTCTCCCCGCGGGGCCCGTACCCCATGGGGGCGAGTTTGCCAGCTCCAGGATCAGCACAGGGAGTTCTCCAGGGGGGAGTTCTCTGCTGGGGGCCTTCCAGAAGCACAGTTCTTGGGACCTGGGTTAACGGCGTTTTTCCTATTCATTTGGGAACTTTTCTGTCCTCCTTGTTGAACCGCGTGTGTGTGGACGTGGGCTATCCTGGAGGCGGAGTCTCAGCATCGCCCGCCTGGTGGGCTGGGTGCAGGTGTGACCCCGCCCACTGGGCAGGTCTCCGGTCACGTTCTGGAGAGGAAGCTGCTGCTTTGCTGTTACTGCAAGGTTCTAGTAAAAATGGGTGTCGGTTTTAAAAAATTCTTTTTGCTTTTCAACGTTTTTTTGGTGGGAGTCTTTTATGAATTCAAGTGCAGATTAGTGAAGCCCAAGGCCCATTGCCCACCTGCAGGGGGCTCTGTGTGGCTTCTGTCCCGTCAGTGACGGGCTGGACAGAGCCCAGACCCCAGCAGACCAGGTCGGAACAGCCCAGTAGGTGTCTTGATGGGAGGTGGACTCTTAAAGCCGTGACCGCGGCACGGTTAGTCGGGGTCCAGACCCTGATGGTTTCCCCCATTGTCGTGTAACGTTTTCGTGCAGATGGTCTGTTCAGATCAGGAGTCAGACAGGGGCCTTCTTTCAGCTCACTTCTGCTGCCCCTCAGGTCTTGGGGTCTGCAGGGCTTCGTGCGGCTTGTCGGGGGTCCCTGGCTGGGGCTTTGCTGGCCACATCCCTTGGCACACCCACTGTGCGCCTGCCTCGGTGCGTGTGAGCCGGCGAGGCTGTGGAGGCCTCCGTCTGCTGTGGCGGGTGTGGTGGAGGCCGTGCCTCCCGCCGAGTCGGGGCTCTGTGCCTCGGCGGTGCCCACGTTTCCGAGGTCGCAGCTCCCGGTGACGGGGTGACCTGCTGGTAGTTACCATTGCTGTCTCTTCTGGGGTTTGACAGCCTGGGTTTTAAAAGAAGGCCCATTTGCTCCATTCTCTGCCCTGGAGCGCCGCAGTCTGGTGGGCTCGAGGGGCCGCCGCCTCGGCACGCATGTGTCTGCTGGAGTCCACTGCAGCCCGATCCCCTGGCCGCTGGGCGGGACCCCGCGATCGGATCCTGTCCCCTCCCCACCTCGCCCTGGACCCGCCTCCAGTTAGGCCCAGGCCGCCCGGGCTCCCCCAGCACTTGCCTGCCTGCCCCAGTCGGCTCAGGCTCAGGCCCGGCCGGGGAGGTGGGGGCAGCTGGGGGACGCCTGCTGTGCTTGCAGTGGAGACCTTCGGCGACCTGGCGTTCGGGGACATCTTCCTGCACCTGCTCACGGGCAGCCTGGCCCTGCTGGCCGACGAGTTCGCCCTGGAGGACTTCTGCAGCAGCCTCTTCGACGGCTTCCTCCTCACCGCCTCCCCAAGGTGAGTCCTCTCCGTCAGTCCTTGGCCGCTGGAAGAGGGGTGGGGTGGGGGCGGGGCCTCTGGGCCGGGGGCGGGGCCTGGGCAGCCTGCAGCCCTGCTTCTCCCCCAGGAAGGAGAGCGTGCAGCGGCACGTCCTGCGGCTCCTGCTGCACCTGCACCACCGGGTGGCCCCGTCCAAGCTGGAGGCGCTGCAGAAGGCACTGGAGCCCACGGGCCAGGTGCGCCCACCTGCCTGCACTCAGGCTGCGCTGCCTGTGCTGGCCTGACCTGTGCACGCGTGTGTGTGTCCCCTTGCTGGCCTGCCCATGTGTGGGGGGGGTGTGTGTGTGTGCAGACACACACACGCGCCCTGGGCCTCCCCCGCAGAGTGGAGAGGCGGTGAAGGAGCTGTATTCCCAGCTTGGAGAGAAGCTCGAGCAGCTGGACCACCGGAAGCCTAGCCCAGCCCAGGCCCCAGAGACGCCAGCCCTGGAGCTGCCTCTGCCGGCTGTGCCCGCCCCGGCTGTGCTCTGAGGCTCTGCTTGGGGCCGCTCAGGGTGGGCAGGGCCCCTGGTGGGGGTGTGGCCCCAGTCGGCCTGGAGAGGAGGCTCCGCATTCCTGCCTGAGCAGACCCTCTCTTGGAGGTGCATCGGCCGTTCCTGGGACGGGGTGCCAGCTGAGCGAGACCCTGGGGCCTCCTGTGGGCAGGGCACCCCTGCTCTGCACCTCAGCCTTGCCCTGAACTGGGTCCTGGGTGGTGTACACCTCCTGTGGGGGTCCCACGTCCCCGCTGCTCTCGGGTCCCCAGCTCTGCTCCAGGCCTCCCCGCTCCACCCGGCCCTCCCACTCCCACGCCGTGGAAAGCTGCCTGGTTCCTCCTCGAGTCGGGGGCTTCCACTGCTGTTGGGCAGACAGACGGGCAGTAGCAGGGACTGGGAAAAAGTCGCCTATTTTTCCAGGGGTGGGGCAGGGCCTGAGGCTCACGGGGAAGAGGGCAGGCCAGGATGGTTGGCACCGATTGGCAGAATCACGCAATTTGCCAGCAGGGGCGTCTGCAGACGGAGCCTGGCTCTCTCCAAGGAGCTCCTGCCCCTGCCCACAGCCCCGGGGAGCACGCATTAGGGAGGAAAACCCAGCCCCGCCCCCGCCCGCTGCCTCGGTTTGCCCTTGGAGCACGTGGCCAGGCGAGGGTCAGCTGTTGCTCACGGTGCGAGTTCACTTTTGTAAATAAAAGGTGTTTTGGTAAATCCAGCAGCCGAGCGGTTTCTGTGCACACCCAGGCGTGGTGGCAGTGCGGGCCAGTGAGAGCTTTCCTGGCGTGTTTCTGTCTCCCTGGGGACGGCCGTGACGCCTGGCCCCTGGGGGACAGGAGCTGTGGATGGCGGGGCCTGGGCCTGGCGGCGCTGGGGGCCACGGGACTCGAGACGGTCGGCCCTGGGGGGCCTGTTGCCGAGGGCCAGGCGCTGTGGAGGCCACCGTGGGGTTGACGGGTGCTCTCTGTGGGGCGGGGAGGCAAGGCCTGGGGGCCTGGGCATCGGCGGTGAGGAGGAGCCCGGGTGTCTAATGAGTGAATGGGGAAGGGGCGTGGGAGGGACAGGCTGGGGTGTCACCGAGTGGGTGGGGGGCCGTGCCAGGCACCCCTCATAGGCACAGGGTTCTCAGGGAGGAGGCAAGTCTGGGCTTCGGGCACTGGATCTTTTCCAGCTGCTGCTTTTCGCCCAGGAAGCAGGGAGCCAGGTCCTGGGCAGGAAATCAGGACGGGAGGGAAGGGAAGGAACTGGGCCTGGGGAGGGGCGAGCACCCAGGCAGGGCCCAAGTGACCCACCTGAGGCTCAAGGTCAGTGTGGACAGACAGGCCAGCGGGGCCAGGCTCCTGCCCAGACAGAGGGGCCAGGGGCCGGACAAGAGAGTGGGTGGCGTCCTGCTGGGTGGGGGCTTGGTGGGTAGAGGGCACGAGCTGTAAGGACAGGTGTGGGTGGAGGGCTGCAGGAAGGAGGAGGCCCAAGTGGGCGGGTGGGAGGGCGCAGCTGAGCTCAGGGACCCTCAGGACTGTGAGGGTCCTGAGGCTGGACTGGGCAGGGCAGTGGGAGGCCGGGGGCTGGGAGGTGTGGTCTGAGGAAGGGAGCGTCCACGCGGGAACTAGGGGAGGAGAGGAGGACGTGAGAGGTGGGGGCTCTGCCCACTTCCAGGCCAGCAGTTTGGGAACCTCAGCGCCCCACTGGACTGGCAGAGGGGTCGGGGTGGGCAGCAAGGTGCGGAGGGGTCTGCAGAGACCAGGTTAGAGACAGGGACCTGAATTCTGGGCTGGGTGGGGCGTGGGCTGGAGGAGGGGTGGGAGTACCTCCCAGGGAGGGTGCAGTGGGGTGGGGTGGGGGTGAAGGGGAGACGTCCCCCTGGAGGCAGGGGAGAGTGCAGGGGGAGAGGCCCTAGCCCTGGGCCCTCCAAGGCCTGACTTGACTCCTGCCACACCCCGTACCCCCCTCCTCACCCCCGTGTTGGGGCTCTGGACCCCAGAAGTTTTGGCAGGCCAGCATTTGGTAGAGGCAGCTGCTGACCGGTTGAGGACAGACCTGGCCGGGCTCCTCCCTACCCCCCAATCTTTTTCTGCATCTGCCCTTCAAGGCTTCTGCCCTCCCCTCAGGCAGAAGTGTAGAGACTACAGGAAGCCTGAAGATCCTGAAGGGCCCCACGCCCAGCAGAGGCCTGAACAGATAACGCCTTTCTGTCCTGTCCCCCTGAGTGGAGGCCACATGGGGGACGCCCAAGGGGTGCCTGGGTCCCTGGCTCAGCGCAGAGGCAGCAGGCAGGTGACAGGGGCAGGTCTGAGGCTGGGGGGAGGGTGTGCAGCAGCCGTGGCTTCTCAGTGAGGCTGCCTGAGAGCGCAGACACGTAGACAGGCAGGGGCCCCGTCTTCTGGGGACGGCGGAACCCCCAGCCCACAACCAATACTTCCCTGAATGCAGGTCGTGCAAGGAGGTGGAAGGAAGCTAGGGAGAGGGGAGGGGTGGTGCGCTGGGCAGAGGCACCCGTGTGGAGGAGGAAAGACAGGGAGGATGAGGGGCCGTGGGCAGGACAGGATCAGGGGGCTCAGGTCCGCCAGCGCCCATGGGACACAGCTGGGCTCAGAGCCAGTGTGGTTTTGCGGGCTCTACTGGTTAGCAGACCTGCCCCGGGCAGCCTGCAGACACAAGCTCCTGACCAGAGGGCGCTCCAGGCTGGCCAGCCTGCTCGGGTGGGGCCGCGTGAAGCTGGTGGCTGGGGAAGGACCCAGTCTCCACCTGCCAACTCTTGGCCCAAGTTCTTGCTGAATCTGCTCTCCCGCTAGGGCCGGAGCCGGTGTGGGGCTTTCTCCCCAGTTCTAGGGCTTCTGTCCGTGTGCTGCCCTGTCTCTGGGGGGGCTTTAGACTGGGGTACAGGGGACAAAGGCAGAGATGGGTGGGGGCAACGGAACCGGGTCCTGGCAGAAGAGGGAGGAAAAAGAAATGAACCCTATTTTGCAGGGCCCCCAGATTAGGCTTGAGGGAGCAGAAGGGGGAGAGGACCTCCCACCCCCTCCGCTCCTGCGAACAGGCAGCCTGGACACACCCATCCCCCTCACCACGGGCCCTGAGGCATCAGGTGCAGGAGGAGAGATCCCTGGGGAGCTTGGGGTCCGTGGCCCCAGGGGAGGGGAGGTGCGTCCTGGGGGTGTCCTGGGCTGGGCAGAGTTAGGAGGTCTGCAGGGCTGAGGAGGGTAGGTGACCCATCGGCTGGGGACCTGGGCAAGCCCGCCAGGCCTCCCCTCTGGCGCCACCGTCCAGCCTAAGTCCCGCCCGCGCCGCACCCCTGACTCACTTCCTTTGCAAAGAAGCGGAAACCTCCCCAGGGCTTTCTCCAGTCCGGACGCTCCCAGGGTACCCGCAGGTGTCGCTGACCCAGTGAGGCCCCTTACCACCCTGACCTGCACAGGGAAGCCCGCTCTGTCGGCTTCCTGAGTGGCCAGCCCCAGCCTCGGGCGTGGGCAGGCGTGCCGGTCTGGGGGCCAGTTGAGAGCCTGATCTGACGCAGCTGCAGGTACTGGGGTGGGCCAGGGCATCACCCCACCTTTCTCCAGCTATCTCCTCATGGACTATCCCTCCTTCTCTTTTGTTTTGTCTTTCTGTCCATCTTTTCACCCCACCCCCACCCGTCTCTTTTCCCGGCGCCCCCCACCCCCGGAGGGATGTTGGGAGGATCCTCCTTTGGGGCTGGGAGGCCTGGCCTCAGCTCGGGAACGGGGCTCGAGCCCAATCTGGAGAGAAGTCCCCCCCGTACGCCCCAGCCCAGGGTTCGTGTGTGGGACACCTCCGAGCTCCGGGGTGCTCGGACCTCTGCTCGCCTTGGCCCCTCTAGGCGCCCGGCAGGCAAGCTGCAGCAGGGGCGGGGCCGGCCTTGACCCTGCTTTACCCCTAGTTGGCGCCTGGCCGGCACGAACCCTTCCTCCAGGAAGCCCGGGAGGCCTGCCGGCCGATAAACTGCGCCCCCCACCCCCACCCCGCCCAGTCACTTCCTCAAGGCCCGAGGCTGTTTATGCAAGGACCCGAGAGATTTGCATTGGGGCCCCGTGGGGAGGCGTTTCCTGGGCAGAGGCTGGTCCCGGTCTCCCGGCAGCGGGCGCCCTCCGGGGGGCCTCGCAGCGGGGGTGAGATCCCGAGGGAGGGTCCCAGTCTGCCAGGCGGAAGTCTGCAGACCATCCCCGCCTTCCTGTTGCAGGGAGGGCGACCTGCATGCCAAGCACCGCCCCCGCGCCATGGACCGCGGCCAGTCCAGCCCCGAGCCCTCGGCCCCGGTCGCCCCCAGCCCGAGCGTGATCGCCCCCGTGCGCGCCGTCGTCCGCCTGCGCCACCAAGTGCACCTCCTGCGCAAGCGGCGGCCGCCCTCGCCGGCCGTGGCGCCAGACCCCGGGGCTGCGGCGCTGCGCGTCCCCCGGGAGCAGCCGCAGTTCTTCACCTTCGACGGGCCGGCGGAGCGGGCCTCGAGACCCGCGCGGAAGCGGCGCCGGCGCAGCCGCCTGGTGCTCTACCCCGAGACCTCGCGCAAGTTCGGGCCGCGAGCCGAGCGCCAGAGCCGCGCCCAGCGCTGCCTGCTGTTGCTTGTGGCCATCGTGGGCTTCCAGGTGCTCAACGCCATTGAGAACCTGGACGACAACGCGCTGCGCTATGACCTCGACGGGCTGGAGAAGACGCTGCAGCGCGCTGTGTTCGGGCAGCCGGCGGCCGTGGGCCGCCTCGTGGCTCTGCTGCGGGACTACCTGGCCACGCACGTGCACAGCCGCCCGCTGCTCCTGGCGCTGCACGGGCCTAGCGGCGTGGGCAAGAGCCACGTGGGCCGCCTGCTGGCGCGCCACTTCCGCGCAGTGCTGGAGGACGGCGCGCTTGTGCTGCAGTACCACACGCGCCACCACTGCCCCGCGCCGCGCGCCGCCACCGGCTGCCGCGAGGAGCTGGCGCGGCGTGTGGCCGATGTGCTGGCGCGGGCCGAGGCGGAGGAGAAGACCCCGCTCCTGGTGCTGGACGACGCGGAGCTGCTGCCGCCGGCGCTGCTGGACGAGCTGCATGGCCTCCTGCAGCCTCAGCGGCCGCCGCGCTTCCACAACGCCGTCTACGTGCTGCTCAGCGGCGCGGGCGGCGCTGAGGTCACGCGCTTCGTGCTGCAGAACGCGTCCCGCGCGGGGCGCGCCGACGGGGCCGAGGAGCTGCGCGCGGCCGAGGAGGAGCTGCGCGCCAGCCTGCACGCACTGCTGGTCCGCCAGCACCCGCTGTGGGAGGCCGCGGCCATCGTGCCCTTTCTGCTGCTGGACAAGCGGGACGTGGTCAACTGCTTCCGGGACGAGATGGCCGGGGAGGGCTTCTTCCCCGAGCAGGCCCGCGCCGAGCTGCTGGCCGCGCAGCTCAGCTACTACCGCGTGGCCGGCCGCGAGTTCGCCGTCAACGGCTGTAAGCAGGTGGTGGCCGCGGTCAACCTCTTGTAGCGCAGGCGCGCCTGGACGCGGTGGCTTGCCGCGGGCACCACGGGACATCCGCGTGGCCATGGTCGTTGGAGGGGGGAACTGTGGGTATGCTACGGCCTGTGAGGCCCGAATAAATCTGTCCGCAGCGCCTGCTGCCGGCTCACGATGGGACCTGGAGTGGGGGGGCCGGGCCGGGTCAGTTCTGACCTCTTCTGCCAGTGCCAAGCCCCTCAGCTCCCATCTGCCACCTGCTGGTCTGTAACTCAGCCAGCATCCCCAACGCCGGTGTGTCCCCTGGAGCCCACACCCCAGGAGTGGGCCATCTGTCCCTGTGGTCTAGTGGGCAGATGGCCACAGACAGCGAGCAGCCCCTCGAGGGTCGCACAGGGGTCCCTGCAGAGCTGGATATGAGCACGACTCCAGAGCACCCGCAGTGGCCACACCCGCACTCGCGCACACGAACCCCCCACCCCACCCCACCTTACTCGCCACTTTTCCGGCAGGACCGCCTGGGCCGGCCTGGACTTCTCATGGCCTCCTGGGCCCAGGGGGTCCCCGAGAGGAAAAGGGCTGGGTGGGCGCTCCACCCAATGAGCTGATCCAGGGGAGCCCCCTGAATGCTCCAGAAGGGGCCTCAGGGTGACCCAAGTAGGTGGTGGGCCCACATGGGGGTCTTGCCCACCCGAGCAGCCCAGCACCCCGCCGGCTCCAGGGTGCGGAACTCTAATAGGGCTCCCTCCCTGGTCCCCAGTGCATCCCAGGCCTGGGGCCGGGCCTCATGCCTGCCATCCCAGCTCCTGCCAGCCTGGCTCCTCCCCAGCCCCAGGCCCTCCAGGCTCCGGCCTCCGGAGCAGGGGCAGGACTGCAGGAGCCTTGGTGGCTCCTAGGGGAGGGGGGCGGTGAGCGCTGAACTTTGGGGCACCTCCTGTGCTGGGTTCCCAACGGAGCCAGTGCGGTGGTTTCAGCGCTGCTCCTTGATGGGCACAGGGTCAGCCTGGAGCAGCCCACTGGGAGGAAGGAGCAACCTGGGAGGTAGGGGGCCTGGAGCACAACCGGGGAGCAGCATCGACGCAAGAGGGGGGCCGGCGGGGGTGCTGCCAACGGCGAGGGGCTGTGCTGGGGCTCCAGACCCCACCTCTGCACTCAGCCTTGGCCCTGCCCTCCTGAGGCCTCAAGGCCCACAGGGGCTGATGTCTCTAGAGCCCCTGACAGGCCCCCTCCCTGAGGGTCCCCCAGGGTCAGAGCCCTTTCCTTCACCCGCCCTTCGTGGTGGTCAGCTTCAGACGGTGAGCCGTCTGTCCAGGAGGGGATTGGGGCCCTCCCGGCAGAGGGAAGCGGTCAGCCTGTCCAGCCAGCACTCAGACCCTGGGCCCCAGCAGGAAGGGATGGGGAGGGGGCACGTCCTGCCCCGAAAGGCCATCCTCCTCCCAGCTCCGGGGCTCCCGGGGACGCCCAGTCTGCAAGCTGGTTCTAAACCGGAAGCCAGACCTGCAGGCATCTAGTGGACACAGCCGGAGGAGCGGGCTCCCGGTGACGGCCGTGCTTGCTCTTTAATTTTCTGTTGTTGGGTCTCTACTTCCCCAGAGGCTCTTAACCATTTCAGGAAGAGGAGTTTGCTATTGCAGACACCTGCTTGCTCAGCAGGTAGTGATCACAGGCATGTGTTTATCCAAAACCACTGTGGCCGATGTGTTAAGTGACCGTGGCTGAGCTGAGACTGCCTTGGAGTCGGCTAACTCTCCTAGCGTCCAGGAGGGATTCCTGATCATACGTTTGCTGGTGCTCACTCCTGTCCATGGGAGGAAGGATCTCCCTACAGAGGGAAACCGAGAGGGAAGTCGCTCAGTCATGTCCGACTCTTTGCGGCCCCGTGGACTGTAGCCTACTAGGCTCCTCCATCCATGGGGTTTCCCAGGCAAGAGCACTGGAGTGGGTTGCCATTCCCTTCTCCAGGGGATCTTCCCGACCCAGGGATCAAACGTGGGTCTCCCACATTGCAGGCAGACACTTAACCGTTTGACAGAGAGAAAGACGTACAGCAAAGTGGATCAGTAACACACACACACATGTTCACTGGTGCTCACTCCTGTCCATGGGAGGAAGGATCTCCCTACAGAGGCAAAGCCAGAATCTCTTAGTTGAGTTCAGTCGCTCAGTCGTGTCTGATTCTTTGCAGCCCCATGAACCGCAGCACGCCAGGCGTCCCTGTCCATCACCAACTCCCGGAGATTACCCAAACCCATGTCCATTGAGTCGGTGATGCCATCGAACCATCCCATCCTCTGTCGTCCCCTTCTCCTCCTGCCCTCAATCTTACCCAGCATCAGGGTCTTTTCCAATGAGTGAGCTCTTTGCATCAGGTGGCCAAAGTATTGGAGTTTCAGCTTCAACATCAGTCCTTCCAGTGAACATCCAGGACTGATCTCCTTTAGGATGGACTGGTTGGATCTCCTTGCAGTCCTTGGGCCTCCTGCGAATTCCTGCTTAAGGCAGTTACAGAGGTTTAATGGGATGGATCCACGTGAGGCTTCTGTTCAGTTATGCAGGGAGAACAGAACAGTGAACACAGCAGGGCACACCGTCCTGTTTTCCAGCCATCAAGACGAGAGGCTGCCCACGCATAACGGCTCTCCCCCAAACTTCCACATAAGAAGGTGCACGCAGGGAGTGTGCATACACAAAGCTTCAACCAGTGTGATGGAACCTGGGATTCCTTCACCAGTCAGAGGCACTGACATCACTTCACCGAGGCTGAGATGTGATCACACACCAGGAAGCTACTTAGATGTGCCCGTGTGTCAGCAAGTCTACAGGTGACTCAGCTTGCATGGGCAGCCCCACAGAACTGTCCACGCAGGTATTCAGAAGCTCTTGTTTTCCCATCCCAGAGTCAGGTCGCACTGAAGCAAGGAATACGTTTAGGTGGGCTCAACTCCCTACTCTATCAGAATACGTTTAGGCGGGCTCGGCTTCCTAGCTGTGTCATGTGGGCCCGAGGAGCAGTCTGGACAGACAGCAGCGTCTGGAGCCCCAGTGAAATTACCTAGAGAGTGAACCAAAGGGTCCTCACTTCGTTGGGTGGGCTGAGGCTTCCGATGGCAAATCGGGCAATCAGAGAGGTGGTCCCCTTCTCCAGAAAGGAAAGTGTTAGTCACTCAGTCACGTCCAGCTCTTTGTGATCCCATGGACTGTAGCCCACCAGGCTCCTCTGTCCATGGGATTATCCAGGCAAGAATACTGGAGTGAGTAGCCATTCCCTTCTCCAGGGGATCTTCCCAACCCAGGGATCGAACTCAGGTCTCCTGCATTGCAGACGGATTCTTTACTGTCTGAGCCGCCAGGGAAGCCCCCTTTCTCCAGGGATTGGGAAGTACGAAGGAGGGAGTTGTCCTTCCGAGGAGGGAAGTTGTGGGGGAGGGATGAGGTGAGGGGCTGTGTTGAAATGAAGGTGCACAGACTGGATCCAGACATTGTGGGGAAGCTGGTGTCCCCCTGCTTCAGATCCTGATGGGTGTTTATCCTCAGGTCTGCAGACGCGTGCAGGTCCAGCTGGGATTTGGTGCTTCCTTTAGACGTGACACTGGGCCTGGAGCCTCCTCCCTGGAGTTGGGTGGCACAACGGCTAGTCACCAGGCCCTCGCAGTGCCCTTCAGGCGAGGCTGGAGGGGGTCCTTTTAGGGGTGCCTTTTCTAGGACCTCCGGCCTCTGGGGCATGGTGTGAGGGTCTTGGTCTTCCGAGAGGGCACGGCAAAAGGGGTGCTCTGCCAGAGCCCAGTGATTTTTATTCTTTGAGTTTTTTAAAAAGTCAATTGATGTATGATTGATTTACAACGATATGTTGGTTTCAGGGGCACAGCACAATGTGGCTCTCTGTGCTAGAGCAGGTCCTTGTTGGTGATCTCTTTTCTGTACAGTCGTGTGTATGTTAATTCCAACTGGTTACCTTCTTAAACTTTTTATTTTTTTGCTGCACCACGCGGCACGTGGGATCTTAGTGCCCCAGCAAGAGGTCGAACCCAGGCCCTTGACAGTGAGAATGGGGATTTCTAACCACCGGACGACCAGGGAGTCCCCTGCTGGTTATTCTCAACAGCGGCAGTGCAGAAACGTTTCTCCCTTTCTCAGCTGCGGATCAGAGAGGCAGAGCCACGTGCGCTGGGTGTTCTGTTCCGGGGAGAACAGACCCCATCAAACCCGTGCAGATAGGTCCACTGTCATGAAAAGCTGATATTCAATAAGAGTTTCAGAGCTTTTGGGGGATCAGGTAGGGAGAAAAATGTAAATGTCAACCTTTGATGCAAGGATGCACTTTACCGAAGCGTAAGGTATAGAGTGCTTAGGGCTTCCCAGGTAGCGCTAGTGGTGAAGAACCCGCCTGCCAAATGCAGGAGACGTAGGGGACTCGGATTCAATCCCTGGGTCGGGAAGAACCCCAGGAGGAGGGCATGGCAATCCACTCCAGGCTTCTTGCCTAGAGGGTCCCATGGACAGAGGAACCGGATGGGCTACAGTCCGTGGGGTCGCAAAGAGTGGGGCACGACGGAGCGACTGAGCACGCGTGCACATGCAGACAGCTTAAAGGAGAGGGGAAAGGGGCACATGGTGTCTGGAAAACAAAATATAAAGGCAGTTGGTTTTCCGTGAGGCTTTTACAAACGCTTACGCAGTTCAGTCCTATGAATTCAGTTCAGTTCATTTCAGTCGCTCAGTCATGTCCAACTCTTTGCAACCCCAGGGACTGCAACACACCAGGCCTCCCTGTCCATCGCCAACTCCCGGAGTTTACTCAAACTCAGGTCCATTGAGTCAGTGATGCCATCCAACCGTCTCATCCTCTGTCGTCCCCTTCTCCTCCCACCTTCAATCTTTCCCAGTATCAGGGTCTTTTCAAATGTCAGCTCTTCGAACCAGGTGGCCAAAGTATTGGAGTTTCAGCTTCAGCATCAGTCCTTCCAATGAACACTCAGGACTGATTTCCTTTAGGATGCACAGGTTGAATCTCCCTGCAGTCCAAGGGACTCTCAAGAGTCTTCTCCAACACCACAGTTCAAAACCATCAATTCTTCAGCACTCAGCCTTCTTCACAGTCCAACTCTCACATCCATACATGACCACTGGAAAAACCATAGCCTTGACTAGACAGACCTTTGTTGGCAAAGGAATGTCTCTGCTTTTTAATATGCTGTCTAGGTTGGTCATAACTTCCCTTCCAAGAGGTAAGTGTCTTTTAATTTCATGGCTGCAGTCACCATATGCAGTGATTTGGGAGCCCCCCAAAATCAAGTCTGCCACTGTTTCCACTGTTTTCCCATCTATTTGCCGTGAAGTGATGGGACTGGATGCCATGATCTTAGTTTTCCAAATGCTGAGTTTTAAGCCCACTTTTTCACTCTCTTCTTTTACTTTCATCAAGAGGCTCTTTAGTTCTTCTTCAATTTCTGCCGTAAGTGTGGTGTCATCTGCATATCTGAGGTTATTAATATTTCTCCTAGCAATCTTGATTCCAGCTTGTGCTTTATCCAGCCTGGCATTTCTTGTGATGTACTCTGCATATAAGTTAAATAATCAGGGTGACAATATACAGCCTTGACGTACTTCTTTCCTCATTTGGAACCAGTCTGTTGTTCCATGTCCAGTTCTAACTGTTGCTTCTTGACCTGCATACAGATTTCTCAGGAGGCAGGTCAGGTGGTCTGGTATTTCCATCTCTTTCAGAATTTTCCACAGTTTATTGTGATCCACACAGTCAAAGGCTTTGGCATAGTCAATAAAGCAGAAATAAATATTTTTCTGGAATTCTCTTGCTTTTTCGATGATCCAGCGGATGTTGGCAATTTGATCTCTGGCTCCTCTGCCATTTCTAAATCCAGCTTGAACATCTGGAAGTTCACGGTTCACGTACTCTTGAAGCCTGACTTGGAGAATTTTGAGCATTACTTTGCTAGTGTGTGAGATGAGTGCAATTGTGTGGTAGTTTGAGCTTTCTTTGGCATTACCTTTCTTTGGGATTGGAATGAAAACTGACCTTTTCCAGTCCTGTGGCCACTGCTGAATTTTCCAAGTTTGCTGACATATTGAGTGCAGCACTTTCACAGCATCATCTTTTAGGATTTGAAATAGCTCAACTGGAATTCCATCACCTCCACTAGCTTTGTTCAAAGTGGTGCTTCCTAAGGCCCACTGGATGTTGCATTTCAGGATGTCTGGCTCTAGGTGAGTGATCACACCATCGTGGTTATCTGGGTCATGAAGATCTTTTTTGTATGGTTCTGTGTATTCTTGGCACCTCTTCTTATTATCTTCTGCTTCTGTTAGGTCCCTACCATTTCTGTCCTTTTTTGTGCTCATCTTTGCATGAAATGTTCCCTTGGTATCTCTAATTTTCTTGAAGCTATCTCTAGTCTTCCCCATTCTGTTGTTTTCCTCTATTTCTTTGCACTGATCACTGAGGAAGGCTTTCTTTTTTTCTTTTTTCTTTTGGTAAGAAGTGCATTTATTCAGATACAGAAAGAAGCACACTCCACAGAGTGTGGGCCATCACAGAGGGTGAATGTGGTGGCCTGAGGAAGACTTTCTTATCTCTCTTTCCATAGTTCTTCAGGCAGTCTGTCTATCACATCTAATCCCTTGAATCTATTTGTCATTTCCACTGTATAATTGTAAGTGATTTGATTTAGGTCATATCTGAATGGTCTAGTGATTTTCTCTACTTTCTTCAATTTAAGTCTGAATTTGGCAATAAGGAGTTCATGATCTGAGCCACAGTCAGCTCCCGGTCTTGTTTTTGCTGACTGTATAGAGCTTCTCCATCTTTGGCTGCAAAGAATGTAATCAATCTGATTTCAGTATTGACCATCTGGTGATGTCCATCAGGACGTTTGGAATCCTCCATTTTAATGGCACCCCTTAAGGTGGACTAACTTAAAACAAAATTCCCCTTTACAAACATAATGCATGACTTAGCAAGATTTCAACAAATAGTAACAGAAAGCACGTTTTCTCCTAGGAGTTTTGGAGTATATTTCTATATTATAAAAAATCGAGGGCATTTGCTATTTTAATGTTTCTTTCTAGTTATTTATTTGCTCCATAGTTAGGGGTTTAGCAGTAGGATCCTAAGAAGATTGATTTTAAAGGGGCAGGTTTCCACAGCGGACAGGAGAGGACAAAACTAGGGTGGTGGAGTCAGATGCAAAGCGGGTGGAGTCTGAGAAGAAGGAAGTGGAGAAGACACAAGAGGGCGCCAGAGACAAACCCGCTGGGGGAAGGGATCTCAAGGAGCCCGAGGCTTCAGAAACTTCATCCTTGGTGAGGACTTTGCTGTCTTCTGGGGAGTGCGGCAGTGACATTATTTGGGGGATGAGCTAACTGGAATCCAGTGATTTGTTTTATTCCTTTTGGAATCTGGTCTAGGACTCCAGCAACTTTCTTGGGTTTCCAGAACTTAGGGAAAAGGGATCCTGGGCAACCGAACTCTCTGAGGGTGGCCCTCCCTCAGGGGCTCCGGCAGGTCCATGTTTAAAAGCTTGAACCCTGACAGGCTCTCCCCCCGCAACATGTTCATTTTTTATAAAGTGGGCCAAACAAACTAAAAGTAATCTGGAATTAAGATGGCCATTACAGGGAACTTTCAGATCAGATCAGATCAGATCAGTCGCTCAGTCGTGTCCGACTCTTTGCGACCCCATGAATCACAGCACACCAGGCCTCCCTGTCCATCACCAACTCCCGGAGTTCACTGAGACTCATATCCATTGAGTCAGTGATGCCATCCAGCCATCTCATCCTCTGTCATCCCCTTCTCCTCCTGCCCCCAGTCCCTCCCAGCATCAGAGTCTTTTCCAATGCGTCAACTCTTCGCATGAGGTGGCCAAAGTACTGGAGTTTCAGCTTTAGCATCATTCCTTCCAAAGAAATCCCAGGGCTGATCTCCTTCAGAATGGACTGGTTGGATCTCCTTGCAGTCCAAGGGACTCTCAAGAGTCTTCTCCAACACCACAGTTCAAAAGCATCAATTCTTCGGCGCTCAGCCTTCTTCACAGTCCAACTCTCACATCCATACATGACCACAGGAAAAACCATAGCCTTGACTAGACGGACCTTTGTTGGCAAAGTAATGTCTCTGCTTTTGAATATGCTATCTAGGTTGGTCATAACTTTCCTTCCAAGGAGTAAGCGTCTTTTAATTTCATGGTTGCAATCACCATCTGCAGTGATTTTGGAGCCCAAAAAAAGAAAATCTGACACTGTTTCCACTGTTTCCCATGAAGTGATGGGACCAGATGCCATGATCTTCATTTTCTGAATGTTGAGCTTTAAGCCAACTTTTTCACTCTCCACTTTCAGTTTCATCAAGAGGCTTTTTAGTTCCTCTTCACTTTCTGCCATAAGGGTGGTGTCATCTGCATATCTGAGGTTATTGATATTTCTCCCGGCAATCTTGATTCCAGCTTGTGTTTCTTCCAGTCCAGGGTTTCTCATGATGTACTCTGCATATAAGTTAAATAAACAGGGTGACAATATACAGCCTTGATGAACTCCTTTTCCTATTTGGAACCAGTCTGTTGTTCCATGTCCAGTTCTAACTGTTGCTTTCTGACCTGCATACAGATTTCTCAAGAGGCAGGTCAGGTGGTCTGGTATTTCCGTCTCTTTCAGAGTTTTCCATAGTTTATTGTGATCCACATAGTCAAAGGCTTTGGCATAGTCAATAAAGCAGAAATAGATGTTTTTCTGGAACTCTCTTGCTTTTTCCATGATCCAGCAGATGTTGGCAATTTGATCTCTGGTTCCTCTGCCTTTTCTAAAACCAGCTTGAACATCAGGAAGTTCATGGTTCACATATTGCTGAAGCCTGGCTTGGAGAATTTTGAGTCTTCCAAACTCATTTTTCTTAAGATTCAATTGGAGCACTGTGGTTCTAAAATTGAACAAAAGGAATGGGATATTTATTTTTATTGGTACCTGGAAATTTGCGCACATTTGGAAATTTCCAGGTACCAATGAAAATAAATATCCCATTCCTTTTGTTCAATTTTAGAACCACAATGCTCCAATTGAATCTTAAGAAAAATGAGTTTGGGAAGACCTAAAGTTCCCTGTAATGGCCATCTTAATTCCAGATTACTTTTAGTTTGTTTGGCCCACTTTATAAAAAATGAACACGTTGCGGGGGGCAAGCCTGTCAGGGTCCAAGCTTTTAAACATGGACCTGCCGGAGCCCCTGAGGGAGGGCCACCCTCAGAGAGTTTGGATGCCCAGGATCCCTTTTCCCTGAGTTCTGGAAACCCAAGAAAGTTGCTGGAGTCCTAGACCAGATTCCAAAAGGAATAAAACAAATCACTGGATTCCAGTTAGCTCATCCCCCAATAATGTCACTGCCGCACTCCCCAGAAGACAGCCAAGTTCTCACCAAGGATGAAGCCTTGACCCAGAAAGGATGAAGCCTCCACGTAAGAGGATAAAGCCGTTCCAGAGCCCGAACAAGTCAGAGAGCTCAAGACGCAGAAAGAATGGAGTGTGGAGTCCAAGATGAGACCCAGGGAAGTGATGAGCATGAGGGGCTCGCTCAGTTCCAGGGTCCATAGTCTCTTGGGGCTCACCTCCTTCAGATCCCACTTCTTTTTTTTTTTATTGTCACCTTCAATTTTATTCATCACTAAAAGGATGATGGTCAGCGTTCCAGGGATGCCCCATGCACTGGCATGGAACAGCAGGGCTTTCTTCTCAATAGCTTCACTACCCCACTTTGGCACAGCTGCCAAGAACCATGTGATGGTAAGAATCACCCACCAAATGCTGCCAGCCATAGTAAAAAAAATGGAGTATCATAAAAAGCATGATACAGGCTTTGTCATGAGATCCTTGGGTCACTGTGGAAGCCTTATACTGTGCAGGGCTGGATGCATTGTGGGCGACTCGGTCCTCAAGCAAAAACCCAATAAAGAAAATTAATGACACCATCATGCAGCAGACGGTGTAAATTATAATGGGTCTTTCAGGATACTGGAATCTTATCATATCAATCAAAAAAGTTAAAAAAGTAAACAACATGGCAGAGAGGCAAATGACGGAAATCAATCCTATGAAATACAGAGCAAATGAAAGCTCTTCTCTCCTAAAGTACATATTTGGACAGGGAGGTGAACAATCACCCATGTGCAAAAAGGAACAGCCAAGATCAGGATCAATTTTCAACTCTCAGGGACACCAAAAGCCAGAGTCCCTCACACTGCCACTGAGGCTCCTTCAGTAGGATCGCCAGCTAAATTCAGGCCCACCAGCCGAGGACACGGCTCACCACAATCTGGGAACCTCCATTGCTAAAACTGCCATCTGTTGGTCATAGTGATTCTGAAGATTGGGCATGAAGGCAGTGTTATAAGGCAAATCTTGGCACATCCTCAGGGTAATAGGCTCAAAGAAAACAAACTGTGCCCACCTGTTTGGCCCACAAACATAGTCAAGGGCCACAGATAGCAGACGACCCAACTCATAGCCACGCTTTCTCGATTGAATGGGATTCAGATGATCAGGCCTACTCAATATGTATTTTAGATCTTTGTACACCTACAGGTCTCAGCTTGAAAGTACTTCTTCTATCTTACTGTTAAGTTCTTCAAACAGAATTACTCTGTACTGCCAGAGGTTTGTTAGCTTGGTCTCACAAAAGGCGTTTGTTTTTGGTTTCACAATATGGGAAAAGGACATCATCTTGCCTCTTCTTTTCATTTTCTTACATCGGGTACCATGTGGCCAACGTGTCAAGTTGATCAACCACATTCCCAAACAACAGATTCCATCTTAGGAGAAGAGCTATTTCTTCCTTTGACTGAAATATTGCACACCTTGGGGCCAGGCTCCCCGGGGGCTGCGTGCTGGCCGGGGGCGGCCGCAGGTCCCTCAGGTAAATGGAGCCTGCAAGGACCCCAGATTCCACTTCTGACACCATATATATCAACCTTAATAAGTGATAGCCAGTTATTTTACCAGCAGAAGCAAGTTTATTCGAAAATAGCAGAGGAGTTGCAATTCAGGGTATTAGAAGTATGATATACCAAAGGCAAATCCGGAGAACAAGACGGGGAACTTGATGTCATGGGGAACAGGGCAGCTTGGCAGGGGCCATGACAACCAAAGAGCCCATCTGGAGGAGAGGCAGAGCGACTTCCTGACCAGGGGCAAAACCGGCGCCCTCTGCATGACACAGCCTTACCAGAGTACAGAGTGCAGAGCTTTAACCGCTGCACCTTCAGGGAAGTCCTTGTCAGATTCTTTGAAAAGCCTTTTGGGATTTGATCAGAATTGCATTGACTCTACAGGTCAATTTGGGGAATAACGACCCCTTTACACTATTTTGCACTTATTAAGGCCTGATTGAATGTCTTTCAGTAGAGTCTGTAATTTGCCGAAGACAGGTCTTGCTCATTTTTGTTTGACTTATTCTCAGAAACAATACATTTTTGGTTGGTATTGCTGTGTAATATAACATCCATCAAGAAATGTCTATAAAACAAAACACATGTCTGGTGGGAAGTCCAGTGGTTAGGGCACAGTGCTTTGACTGCCATGGCCCAGGTTCAGTCATTGGTGGGGAAGCTAAGATCCCGCAAAACCATACAGTGTGGCCAAAAATAAAATAAAATACAGCTTCACTGTAAAGCAAACACTCTTGTGCTCACCATCCAGGCCGAGAAATAGGACACAGCCAGTCTCTTGGACGAGCTGGCCTCCCCTGTACTCACTGACCCCCCACGCCTGCCCCACGCCCTCTCCCCACCCTGCTCTATGACACCCAACTCTCAGGATAATTACCATCTCGTTTTCTTCATACTTTAGCCACCTAAATTTACAGCCTTAATCAGTCTGGTTGAGCTTCTATTTTATGTTGTAGTTTTCTTGTCTGTTTATTTAAAAAAAACAGTTTGAATGAGGTATCATTTCCATGCCACAAAATTTACCCATTTTAAGTGGACAATTAATTGATTTTTAAAAATAAAATGGGCGAGAATAGAAATCTCTTCAAGAAAATTAGAGATACTAAGGGAATATTTCATGCCATGATGGGTACAATAAAGGACAGAAATGGTATGGACCTAACAGAAGCAGAAGATGTTAAAGAAGTGGTGGCAAGAATACACAGAAAAACTATACAAAACAGATCTTCATGACCCTGATAACCACAATGGTGTGATCACTCACCTAGAGCCAGACATCTTGGAGTGTGAAATCAAGTGGGCCTTAGGAAGCATCACTACAAAGTTAGTGGAGGTGATGGAATTCCAGTTGAGCTATTTCAAATTATAAAAGATGATACTCTTAAAATGTTGCATTCAGTATGCCAGCAAATTTGGAAAACTCAGCAGTGGCCACAGGACTGGAAAAGGTCTGTATTCATTCCAATCTCAAAGAAAGGCAGTGCCAAAGAATGCTCAAACTACCGCACAATTGCACTCATCTCACACGCTAGTAAAGTAATGCTCAAAATTCTCCAAGCCAGGCTTCAAAAGTACATGAACTAAGAACTTCCAGGTATTCAAGCTGGATTTAGAAAAGGCAGAGGAACCAGAGATCAAATTGCCAACATCTGCTGGATCATAGAAAAAGCAAGAGAGTTCCAGAAAATCATGTACTTCTGCTTCATTGGCTATGCTAAAACCTTCGACTGTGTGGATCACAACAAACTGGAAAATTCTTAAAGTCATGGAAATACCAGATCACCTTCCCTGCCTCCTGAGAAACCTGTATGCAGGTCAGGAAGCAACAGTTAGAACTGAACATGTAACAACGGACTGGTTCCAAATAGGAAAAGGAGTATGTCAAGGCTGTATATTGTCACCCTGCTCATTTAACTTCTATGCAGAGTACATCATGAGAAACGCTGGGCTGGAAGAAGCACAAGCTGGAATCAAGATTGCCAGGAGAAATATCAATAACCTCAGATATGCAGAAAGTGAAGAAGAACTAAAGAGCCTCTTGATGAAGATGAAATAGGAGAGTGAAAAAGCTGGCTTAAAGCTCAACATTCAAAAAACTAAGATCATGGCATCCAGGCCCATTTTCATGGCAAATAGATGGGGAAGCAATGGAAACAGTGATAGATTTTATTACCTTGGTCTCCAAAATCACTGCAGATGGTGACTGCAGCCATGAAATTAAAAGAAGCTTACTCCTTGGAAGAAAAATTATGACTAACCTAGACAGCATATTAAAAAGCAGAAACATTACTTTGCCAACAAAGGGCCATCTAGTCAAAGCTGTGGTTTTTCCAGTAGTCATGTATGGATGTGAGAGTTGGACTATAAAGAAAGCTGAACACCGAAGAATTGATGCTTTCAAACTGTGGTGTTGGAGAGGACTCTTGAGAGTCCCTTGGACTGCAAGGAGATCCAACCAGTCCATCCTAAAGGAAATCAATCCCGAATATTCATTGGAAGGACTGATGCTGAAGCTGAAGCTGCAATACTTTGGCCACCTGATGCAAAGAACTGACTCATAGAAAAGATCCTGATGCTGGGAAAGATTGAAGGTAGAAGGAGAAGGGGATGACAGAGGATGAGATACAGTTGGTTAGCAGCACCAACTTGATGGACATGAGTTTGAGCAAGCTCCGGGAGATGGTGGAGGACAGGGAAGCCTGGCGTGCTGCAGTCTGTGGCGTCAAAGAGTCTGACACGACTTAACAACTGAACAGCAAGAATTGATTTTTAGTAAGTTTGCAGAGTTGTGCAAATATCGCCACAATTCAGGTTTAGAATGTTTTCATCATCCAGAAAGCCATCCTGCTGATCTTCCACGAGTCCCTGTTTCCACCTGTTTCTCTGAAAACCACTAATCCTCTTTCTGTCCCTACAGGTTGCCCTTTTGAAAATGCATTTCATGCAAATGGAATCTTCTGTGGTTTTTTGTGTCTGATTTCTTTCACTTAGCATGTTTTTGAGGTTCACCCGTGCCCTAGGACATACTGGCAGATGCTGTCTTTCTTTCTATTGCTAAATAGGATTCCATTAAATGGATCAAAGGCACTTCCTTTACTCACTCACCAGTTAATGGACATTGGCACTGTTTCCATTTTTTGGCTTCTATGCATAAATGGTGCAAGAAACATTAGCCAAAAATTTCTTTGTGTGGACCTGTGTTTTTATTTATCTTGAACCAATCTCAAGGAGTGGGACTCTGAGTCATATAAATTTTTGTGTGTGTCATTTTGAAAGAAACTTCCTATCTGCTTTCCAAAGTGACTGCCGTTCTTCATCCCACCAGCAGTGTGTGAGGTGACGGTTTCTCTGAGTCCTTGCCAAAGCTTGTTACTGGCAGTCCTTTTTGTCGCTGATACTAGTGTGTGGCTTCAATTCGCATCCCCCTAACAGCTAGTGCTGCTGACCATTTTCCATGTGCTTATCAGCCATTTCTATCATTGGAGATGTTTGCCTCATTATTGACTTGCAAGGGGTCTTCATATAGTCTAGCTGTAAGTCTCTTTACCAGCTACATAATTTGTAAATATTTTCTCTCAGTTTTTTAAAATAATTTTAAAATGTTTTGTTTTTAGATTTTTCTTGAAATATAGCTGATTTCCAATGCTGTGCTAGTTTCAGATGGACAGCAAAGTGGTTCAGCATATGTGTATTCTTTTTTAAGATTCTCTCCCATTAAGGGTTATTACAAGATACTGGGTAGTGCCCTTAAAAATGTCTTTTGGAGTACAGAAGTTTTTAATTTTTATAAAGTGATATTTATTAATTTGTTTCTATGCTGGATCATGCTTAATCCAGGATCGTAAAGATTCGCTGTTTTATTCCATGTGGCTTTATGGTTTTAGCTCTTATATTTAGGTCTGTGAATAACTTCTGTACTAATTTTTGTATATACTGTGAGGTGAGTAATCCAAGTCTATGCCCCAACCACTAACGCTGAAGAAGCTGAAGTTGAACGGTTCTACGAAGACCTACAAGATCTTCTAGAACTAACACTCCAGAAAGATGTCTTTTTCATTATAGGGGACTGGAACGCAAAAGTAGAAAGTCAAGAGATACTGAGAGTAACAGGCAAATTTGACCTTGGAGTAAAGAATGAAGCAGGGCAAAAGCTAATAGAGTTTTGCCAAGAGAACACACTGGTCACAGCAAACATCCTCTCTGAACAGCACAAGAGATGAGTCTACACATGGACATCACCAGATGGCCAACACCGAAATCAGATTGATTATGTTCTTTGCAGCCAAAGATGGAGAAGCTCTGCTAAGTTGCTTCAGTCGTGTCCGATTCTGTGCGATCCCATAGATGGCAGCCCACCAAGCTCCCCCGTCCCTGGGATTCTCCAGGCAAGAACACTGGAGTGGGTTGCCATTTCCTTCTCCAATGCGTGAAAGTGAAAGTGAAGTCCCTCAGTCGTGTCTGACTCTTAGCGACCCCATGGACTGCAGCCTACCAGGCTCCTCCATCCATGGGATTCTCCAGGCAAGAGTACTGGAGTGGGGTGCCATTGCCTTCTCTGGAGGAGCTCTATACAGTCAGCAAAAACAAGACTGGGAGCTGACTGTGGCTCAGATCATGAACTCCTTATTGCCAAATTCAGACTTAAATTGAAGAAAGTAGGGAAAATCACTAGGCCATTCAGGTATGACCTAAATCAAATCCCTTACTATTATACAGTGGAAGTGAGAAACAGATTCAAGGGCTTAGATCTGACAGAGAGTGCCTGATGAACTATGGATGGAGTTTAGTGATGTACAGGAGGCAAGGATCAAGACCATCCTCAAGAAAAGAAGTGCAAAAAGGCCAAATGGTTGAGGAGGCCTTTACAAATAGCTGAGAAAAGAAGAGAAGCGAAAAGCAAAGGAGAAAAGGAAAGATATAAACATTTGAATGCAGAGTTCCAAAGAATAGCAAGGAGAGATAAGAAAGCCTTCCTCAGCGATCAATCCAAAGAAATAGAGGAAAACAACAGAATGGGAAAGACTAGAGATCTCTTCAAGAAAATTAGAGATACCAAGGGAACATTTCATGCAAAGATGGGCACAATAAAGGACAGAAATGGTATGGACTTAACAGAAGCAAAAGATATTAAGAAGCAGTGGCAAGAATACACAGAAGAACTGTACAAAAAAGATCTTCATGACCCAGATAACCACGTTGGTGTGATCACTCACCTAGAGCCAGACATCCAGGAGTGTGAAGTCAAGTGGGCCTTCGGAAGCATCATTACGAACAAAGCTAGTGGAGGTGATGGAATTCCAGTTGAGCTATTTCAAATCCTAAAAGATGATGCTGTGAAAGTGCTGCACTCAATATGCCAGCAAACTTGGAAAACTCAGCAGTGGCCAAAGGACTGGAAAGGGTCAGTTTTCATTCCAATCCCAAAGAAAGGTAATGCCAAAGAATGCTCAAAGTACTGCACAATTGCACTCATCTCACACACTAGCAAAGTAATGGTCAAAATTCTCCAAGCCAGGCTTCAAGAGTACGTGAACCATGAACTTCCGGATGTTCAAGCTGGATTTAGAAAAGGCAGAAGAACCAGAGATCAAATTTCCAACATCCGCTGGATCATCAAAAAAGCAAGAGAGTTTCAGAAAATCATCTACTTCTGCTTTATTGACTACGCCAAGGCCTTTGACAGTGTGGATCACAACAAATTGTGGAAAAATTTTCAAGAGATGGGAATACCAGACCACTTGACCTGCCTCTTGAGAAATCTGTATGCAGGTCAGGAAGCAACAGTCAGAACTGGACATGGAATAACAGACTGGTTCCAAATAGGGAAAGGAGTATGTCAAGGCTGTATACTGTCACCCTGCATATTTGACTTATATGCAGAGTACATCATGAGAAACGCTGGGCTGGATGAAGCACAAGCTGGAATCAAGATTGCCAGGAGAAATATCAATAACCTCAGATATACAGATGACACCACCCTCATGGCAGAAAGTGAAGAGGAACTAAAGAGCCTCTTGATGAAAATAAAAGAGGACAGTGAAGAAGTTGGCTTAAAACTCAACATTCAGAAAACGAAGATCATGGCATCTGGTCCCATCACTTCATGGCAAACAGATGGGGAAACAGTGGAAACAGTGACAGACTTTATTTTTTGGGCTACAAAATCACTGCAGATGGTGATTACAGCCATCTGTAATTAAAAAACGCCTACTCCTTGGAAGAAAAGCTATGACCAACCTAGACAGCTTATTAAAAAGCAGAGACATTACTTTTCCAACAAAGGTTCATCTAGTTAAGGCTATGGTTTTTCCAGTGGTCATGTATAGATGTGAGAGTTGAACCATAAAGAAAGCTGAGCACTGAAGAATTGATGTTTTTGAACTGTCGTGTTGGAGAAGACTCTTGAGATTCCCTTGGACTGCAAGGAGATCCAACCAGTCCATCCTAAAGGAAATCAATCCTGAATATTCATTGGAAGGACTGATGCTGAAGCTGAAACTCCAATACTTTGGCCACTGATGTGAAGAATTAGTGATGCGAAGAACTGACTCATTTGAAAAGACCCTGATGCTGGGAAAGATTGAGGGCAGGAGGAGATGGGGACAACAGAGGATGAAATGGTTGGATGGCATCACTGATTCGATGGACATGAGTTTGAGCAAGCTCTGGGAGTTGGTGATGGACAGGGTGGCCTGGCACACTGCAGTCCGTGGAGTCACAAAGAGTCGGATATGACTGAGCGGCTGAACTGAACTGAGCTGTGAGGTGAGAGTCTAAATTAATGTTTTTCCCTGTTGATATCCAATTTTCCCAGCAGCATTCTTTGAAAAGACTATGCTTTCTTCATTGATTTATCTTGACACCTGTGTCACTTAGGGTTCAACCAGAGAAAAAGAATCAGTGGGGGATATGTATTAAGGTATTTGTTTCTAGGAATCGGCTACAAGATGGCTAACTAGACAAGTTAAAACAACTTAGAGCAGGTGTTGGAAATGGCAGGCTGAACCTCTGGCATGAGTTATCCATGGATAGAATTGCTTATTTTTCAGAGAAGCCTCAGCTGTTCTCTTAGGGGCTTTTAAAGAACTGAATTGGACCCACTCCAGTATTCTTGCCTGGGAAATCCTACGGACCACGGAGCCTGGTGGGTACAGTCCACGGAGGCTGCAGGTGAGTCAGACACGACTGAGCGACTAAACAATAACAGGTCGTGTAGGAGCCTTTGCTTTACCTGGAATCAAGTGATTATGGGCGTCATCTACAAGTTGCCTTCACAGCAACACCTAGGTTATGTTAGGTTATGTTTTGATTGAATAACTGGGGGTTGTAGCCCGAGCAAGCTGACACAGTACTGTCTCTCCTGGGACACCTGGTGGTCTAGTGGTTAGGACTGCACAGTCCCCCTGCAGGGGCGTGGGCCGGACCCCTGCTCTGGGAGGTAGGATCCAGCAGACCATGTGGTGTGGCGCCCCCACCAAAAAAGTGAACAGAAACAACCACCAAACTGGCATGGTACTTCCGTAAAAAATTAATTGGCCGTTAATGTACAGATTCGGTTTTGTAATTTCAGTTCTTTTCCATTGATCTGCATGTCTGACCTTATGCCAGAAGAGCATCTGTTTGATTCTTTAAGTTTGTGGCCAATTTTCCAATCGGGAAATGTGAGTCCTTCCACTTTGTTCTTCCTTTTCAAGATTTTCGTTGTTGTTGTTCTGGGTCCTTTGCCTTTCTATGTAATTTTAAGGTTGTGTGTGCTAAGTCAGTCACTTCAGTCGTGTCTGACTCTGTGCAACCCTATGGACTATAACCTGCCAGGCTCCTCTGTCCACGGGATCCTCCAGGCAAAAATACTGGAGTGGGTTGCCGTGCTCTCCTCCAGGGGACCTTCCCAACCCAGGGATCGAACCCAGGCCTCTTATGTCTCTTGCATTGGCAGCCGGGTTCCTAACCACTAGCACCACCTGGGAAACCCAATTTTAAGGGCCAGCTTGTCAATTTCTGGTCATCCCTAGTGGCTCAGCTGGTAAAGAATCTGCCCGCAGTGCAGGAGACCTGGGTTAGATCCCTGGGTTGGGAAGATCCCCTGGCCAAGGGAATGGCTATCTGCTCCAGTATTCTGGCCTGGAGAACTCCATGGACTATACAGTCCATGGGGTTGCAAAGAGTTGGACACGCTGAGTGACTTTCACTTCGCTTGTCAATTTCTGGGGAAATAAAAGCTTCCAGGTCTTGATGGAAGTCGCAATGAGTCTAGAGATCAGGATGGGGATAACGGCATCTTTTGCATTTTCTTTGCTGGGGCCACTTTGGGTCTTAGTTGCGGCATGAGAGGCCTGCGTTGTGTTATGCAGGGCCTTCCATCCTGGCTCACGGGTTCTCTAGCTGCAGCACGAGGGCTTAGCTGCTCCACAGCATGTGGAGTCCTCCCCAGCCAGGAACTGAACTTGTGTCCCCTGCACTGGCAGGCGGGTTCTTAACCACTGGATCACAAAGGATGTCCCTCTTGGTATGTTTTAGACAGCAGGCTTTTTTCCATAAGAGTTCTTTATCAGGTAAGTCTTGCTGATATTCTCTCAGTCTGTGGCTCGTCTTTTATTATCTGGACAGTGTTTTTCCCAGAACAGAAGGTTTTAATTTTAATGAAGTAATGAGTTTATCGATTCTTTCTTTCATGGATTGTCCCTTTGGTTTTGTATATCAAAAGTCATCGCCCAACCAAAGGTCATCTGGATTTCCTCCTGTGTTATCTGGAAGAAGTTTTGTAGGTTTGCATTTTACCTTGGCGTCTGATCCATTATCAGTTACTTTTTATGAAGGGTGTGTTTTGGGTCTAGATTAACTTTTCTTTTCATGTGGATGTCCAGTTGTTCTTGACAGAATCTTGTGGATTTTTCATTTCAGCTGTGTCTTTTATCTCCACATTTTCCATTTGCTTATTTTTTTTTTGTCTTTGAATCACTTATTACAAAGAAATATTATTTTCAGTCTTGAAAGTTTTAGAACCAAAGCATCTTCTCTGACTGAAGAAATGTTTGCAAACAGTGAAAAGTGATGGCAGTCCACAAAAGCATTTTGAAGATCCAGAGGCGAAGCCTCAGAGTTGCTCTGGAAGCGTCAGTGGCTGAGATGAAGGGTCGCACAGCAACGTTTTCTTTAGAATGCCAAGCTGGGAGTCAGCTCTTGCTGCACGAAGATCAGTCAAAGCCAGAACGATGGAGACTGCAGTGGAACTTGGGGACGCACCTGGGTCTTTCTGGTGTGAAGCTCTGCACACAAACCCTGACTGCCAGGGAAGACGGCAGCCGGAGGGGGCGCTTGGGTCCCCTGCAGCCTTGACGGACGAACTGCAGCCTTCGGCGGCAGTTGCAGTACTCAGTGCTTCCAGAAGGGGTCAGTACAGCCCGGGAAGAGGAGCGCCCGCAGCCAGATTCCTCCGCGCTCAAAGCTGTGCAGATTCATCCGTAGGTGAACACGCGCCCTCCGCGTGTTGCTCTGGGGCTCGTCTGTGACCTTCGGCAGCGTTTCTGCTACACGATGTGCCAGAGGAGAGGAAGGGAGACTTGCCCAGCGCCTGGTGACTATCCGGGCGTGTGAACTGGTGGTCTCCACCCTCTCGCCTTTGGAGGCTACTGGGTGGTTATTGCTATTGCTAAGTTACTTCAGTCGTGTCCGATTCTGTGCGACCCCATAGACGGCAGCCCACCAGGCTCCCCCGTCCCTGGGATTCTCCAGGCAAAAACACTGGAGTGGGTTGCCATTTCCTTCTCCAATGCATGAAAGCGAAAAGTTAAAGTGAAGGCGCTAAGTCGTGTCCGACTTAGCGACCCCCATGGACTGCAGCCCACCAGGCTCCTCCATCCACGGGACTTTCCAGGCAAGAGTACTGGAGTGGGGTGCCATTATAGGGTTCCTCAATTTTTTTTTCTAGAAGTGATGGGATTATGCACCCAAAAGAGCATTGTGTGGGTACCTTTTCCAGGAATGTACAAAATGCGTGGAGTTTTTCTCGGAATGAACGTCTCCTTTTGCAGGTTTTGAAATAGTCCACAGTCGCTGAGGGCAAGTCCGGCGACACATTTGGGATTCAGGTGGTAAAGTTATGGGGCTGACGTCGAGGTGGGTCTTGAAGTGGTTCCAGTTCGAGGGCTTTGGCCTCACTGGGGTATGCACAAGATGTCAGGTGGGGGAGCGCAGTCTGCTCCACCTGGCCTCCATTTGTGCTGTAGCCTTTTAAAAATCATTATTTATTTTATTTTTGGCTTAGTTGCATGGCATGTGGTATCTTAGGTCCCTGACCAGGGGTTAAGCCTGCAAGCCCCGCATTGGAATCCGTGTCTTAACCTCTGGACTGCAGGGCAGTCACCTGTGTGCTGTGGCATCTAATCCCACGTTGACATTCCGAGTCTCAGACTGGTGGCAGCAAGGGAGCAGGTGCCCTTTTTAGCTCTTCTTTGTGCTTGTTAATAATTCAGTACATGTTGTTGTTGCTGCTTTGGTTGCTAAGTTGTGTCTGACTCTTTGCGACCTCATCGACTGTAACCTGTCAGGCTCCCCTGTCCATGGATTCTCCAGGCAAGAATACTGGAGTGGGTTTCCAGTTCCTCCTCCAAGAGATCTTCCTGACCCAGGAGTCAAACCTGAATCTCCTGCATCTCCTGCATTGCAGGCAGGTTCTTCACCTGCTGAGCATCAGGAAGCACCCCCCCCCCCCGCCCCATACACACACACACTCAGAAATGTAAACATAATTCTTCTTTTATCATTTACATTTTTGAAAATATTTAAAATACCTGCTTTGAAGTCCCTTTGTGCTAAGTCCAACATCTATGCTCTGTCAGAAACAGTTTTTGGGTTGTTTTTAATAAAAAACATAGTTTTCTTTTTTTGGCCAAGTCACATGGCTTGCAGGATCTTAGTTCTCTGACTAGGGATTGAACCTGGGCCATGACAGTGAAAGCCCGGAATCCTTAGCCAGTGGGCCACAGGGGAACTCCCTCAGAGACAGTTTTTTATGACTCTTTTCCCCGTTGTGTATGTGTTATACTTTCTTGTTTGCATGTCTCCTGGCTTTAGTGTGGCCACGGCCACTCTGGCTGGTAATAGATCTTCTCAGGTCACTCCCCGGGAGGTCAGCCCCAGCAGTGGGGCGGCTGTGCCTGGAGGCCTGTCCAGCTGCCTCTCCTGTTTGACGACAGTTGGGGGGAGGTGTGGCAGGACGACTCCGGCAAAATTGCTGTAGGGTTCCATGGGTGCTCTCTGAGCTCCCACCGTTTTTCTTGAATAAGCATTCCCAATGCCTTTGATCAATTCCCAAGGTCCTGAAATTTCCGCTTGTGTTCCAGCTTTCTTGGGAAAGGCTTTCTGAGCTCTTTAGTCCTCCGCTCTGGACGCCTGTCCATCTCTGCTTCACTCTGCCTGTGGGCAGGACTCACACCCGTGGAGCCACGCGGCGTGTTTATTCTGTGTCTGGTCTCGGATCAGCACAGTGCTCGTGAGCCACACCCCTGCCGCGACGCGCAGTGTAGTGTCCGTTTTCCGCGGTGCGTTCCGTTTTAGGGACCTACCGAGTCTGCTTTCTCCATCTCACCACCGGCACTTGACGTTTGCAGTACTGTTGCTGTCGTAACACCACCCTAAGTATTTCTGCACACATCTCTGTGCACGGGGCATGCACAGCAGTTTGGGTACTCTTATGCCTTGAACTGTGTCCTCCCAAAATTAATATGTTGGGTATTAATCCCAGCACCTCAGAATATGACCTTATTTGGAGAAAAGGTCTTTCCAGAGGTAATCAAGTTAAATTGAGGACTTTGAGGTGGGCCCCCATCCAGCGTGACTGGTGTCCTTATAAAAATGGGAAGTTTAGATCCAGGCAGACATACACAGAGGGGAGCACTCAGAGTGTCCTGCTCTCTGCAACCTCATGGACTGTAGCCTGCCAGGCTCCTCTGTCCATGGGATTCTCCAGGCAAGAACACTGGAGTGCGTGGCCATTTCCTCCTTCAGGGCATCCGTGTCTCTTGTGTCTCCTGCGTTTGCAAGTGGGTTCTTCACCACCGTGCCACCTGGGAAGCTCGTACACAGAAGGGAGGCCCAGGGGGAAGCCGGCCATCTGCAGCGGTGTCCGGACGTCGAGCCTCCAGGGCTGAGAGGTAACATGCTTGTTTAAGTCACGCAGTCTGGGGGGCTATCAGGGCAGCCCTAGGGGAGAGAACCGTGTGTATACCTTGGGGTGGAATTTGGGGTCTCAGTCACTAAGCTGCACTGTCCCCAGAGATGCACCCTCATGGCAGCACCCAGGAGAGTCCCTCTCGAACCACAGACGCACCGACAGTTGGTGTTGTCAGAGGCGTCTCCTGGAGGTTTTAGCTTGCATTTCCTGGATGACTTTTATCAAGTGCCTGTTCAAGTTTCTTAAACATTTTGAAGTGGGTTGTCTTCTTCTTTTTTCTTAAAAAAATTTTTTTTGTTAAAACCTTGTTGATTTGCAAAGCCGTGTCAGTGTCCGGAGGACAGCAGCCTGTATGTAGACACGTGCCCTCTCCCAGGGTGCTCTCTCCCATCGCAGGTTACTGCCGGATGCTGAGTATGGCTCCCTGGGCTATACAGTAGGTTGTCTGTTTCCTCCTGTTTTCTAAATGCCTCATGATTCTGGGGGCTTCCCTGGTGGCCTGGACAGTAAAGAATCTGCCTGCAGTGCAGGAGACCCAGGTTCGATCCCTGGGTCAAGAAGATTCCCCTGGAGAAGGAAACGGCACCCACTCCAGTGTTCTTGCCTGGAGAATCCCACGGACAGAGGAGCCTGGTGGGCTCCAGTCCATGGGGTCACAGAGAGCCAGACACGACTGAGCGATGAACACTTCCCCTTTTCGCACGTTGACAGCTTCTGGAGACAAGCCTGCTGCTCATGGTGTGTGTGGCGATGGGATGTTCCTCCTTGTCTTTCCTCTCCTGTAGCTGACGAACACACGTTCCCAATTTTAATGTTTTCATGTATGTTACTTTTTTCTTTTTTTGGCTTCTGGTGTCCTTTTTAAGAACCCTTTTTTACCCCTGAAGGCAGGAAGGCAGGCACCCATCTTATGCCAAGAACGAGAACTGTTGGCCTGCAGACTTCCCCTGACCAAGTCAATTCTGTGTGTCACATGACGTGGGATTGAATTTTGTTGTAATTTCCACGTGTTCTTCAGTGCGCCCTGAGCCAGGCGGCTTCTGGCATCAGCCGGGTCTCGCAGACCCTGGGCCACCTCTCAAGCCCACCATGGGCAGTGCTGAGTCTGGGGTCTCGGGCAGCACCTACTCCCACCCAGTCCCCACCTGTTCTCGGTCCTTTGTATTTTTCACAACAATTTTAGAGTCAGCCTGACAAGTTCCTCCTGAACCCTGAGGATTCTGGTTAGGGTTTCATGGAACCTATGAATCATGGTAATATCGAATCTTCTCACCTCTGAGCTTGGCTTAGCTTCTGTGAGTCTATGTTTTTAAAATACTCCTCGGCAATGATTTCTTGTTTCATATGTAGAGAGCTCACACAGTTTTTTAAAAAAATATTTATTTCTAAATCATTTATATGATAGTCTTTTTTGCATCTTGGTGTATATTTTCCAGGGTAAAAGCAAGCAAATGTACGCCCATATGTGTGCAGCACGGCTGCTGTTCTTGCTTAAACACTCGGTAATCATTGTTTCCTCATATGTGTAAATATTTCAAGAATATTATGGACTATAGTAACAGCAAGATTGAACATCAACATTTTAGGAATCAGTGAACTAAGATGGACTGGAGTCAGATGGCCATGACATCTACTCCTGTGGCAGGAACTCCTTAGAAGAAATGGAGTAGCCCTCATAGTCAACAATAGAGTCTGAAATGCAGTACTTGGATGCAGTCTCAAAAACGACAGAATGATCTCTGTTCATTTCCAAGGCAAACCATTCCATATCACAGTAATCCAAGTCTATGCTCCAACCAGTAATGCTGAAGAAGCTGAACGGTTCTATGAAGACCTACAAGACCTTCTAGAACTAACACCCAAAAAAGATGTCCTTTTCATCATAGGAGACTGGAATGCAAAAGTAGGAAGTCAAGAGATACCTGGAGTAACAGGCAAGTTTGGCCTTGAAGTACAGAATGAAGCAGGACAAAGGCTAACAGAGTTTTGCCAAGAGAACGCACTGTGAAAGTGAAAGTGAAGTCGCTCAGTCGTGTCCGACTCTTTGCGATCCCATGGACTGTAACCTATGAGGCTCCTCCGTCCACGGGATTTTCCAGGCAAGAGTGCTGGAGTGGATTGCCGTTTCCTTCTCCAGGGGATCTTCCCGACCCAGGAATCGAACCAGGGTCTCCTGCATTGCAGGCAGATGCTTTACCGTCTGAGCCACCAAACGCCCTCTTCCAACAACACAAGAGAAGACTACACATGGACATCACCAGATGGTCAACACCAAAATCAGATTGATCATACTCTTTGCAGCCAAAGATGGAGAAGCTCTATACAGTCAGCAAAAAGAGCAGGCTGTGCAAGATGGCGGAGGAGTAGGTGGACGTGGAGCACGTCTCTCTCCATGAACACAGCAGGAACACACCTTCAGACACAGACGTGCGTGTGGAGCACCAGCTGAGAGCCAACAGGAGGACCCGAGCAGCAGAAAAGAATATACGGAACCACGCAAAACTCGGGAGGATGCAGGAAATAGCGGGGAAGACAGGAGCGTTACTAGGAGTGGACCTGCCCTCGCGGGTTGGGGGGCTGAAGCAGGGGTCTGATCCCTGCATCGGGGCAATTGTCTGAGTCAGAGGAGAAACATTTAAGGCTGAGAGTGAAACAGCTGAGCTGCGACAGCCTAAGTGGGATGAGAACCGACAGTCCTTGCCGCAGCCCTACGTACCCCGGACAGGGACGCACGTCCCTTGGAAGGTGCAGTGGCTGGGAGCTGGAGCTTAGGGACTGTGGAGCAACCCCAGGGCGAGGGCTGCTGTTGACTGTGGAGAGATGGATCGAGGGGATGTGAGGGAGGAGATCGTGGGGGGAAATGCCTGTGGAGGAAAGCCAGGCAGCCATGGAAGCACGGCGACACTGCTGAGTCACGTGTAGGGGGTGGAGCCATCCCCATAGCCTCTCTCCCCACAGCCAGCATCTGCAGCTGAACAGTAGAGAGGCTGGCCCACCAAACTCCTGACGCACGGAACCACAGAGCAGGACCCCACCCAGGGTGCCCCTTTAAGTGCCTGATGCACCCATCTACAGAGTAGGACCCCACCCAGGGGGGCCCTCTATGTGCCTGACGCGCCAAACAACAGAGAAGGACCCCAGGCGAGGGAGCCCTCTAAGTGCCTGAATGGGCAAAGCTATGGAGAAAGACTGGCCAAAGAGGCCTTCTGATCGCCAGCTACAAGAGGCTCGAAAAAAGACTCTGATCGGCCCATAAGTCCTGCAGCGGAGGCAGTCTGTGTCGCTGCACACCTGGCACCACCAGGGTCCCTGCGACCGAAGCAGCTGCGCCACCTTCACGCTCAGCCCTCACTGGGGCAGAGCTGCCACCAGCACGAAATGTCTTGCATGTATTCACACGGGGTCACTTCAGTTGTGTCCAACTCTTTGCTGCCCTGTGGACTGTGGCCTGCCAGGCATCTCTGTCAGGGAGGAGGGGAGTTGTCCAGGCAAGAATCCTGGAGTGTATTGGCCGATACTGGTTGCTGTACCCGTCTAGAGCACTGTATTTCCTACTACCCTGGCTGCCACCCGCCCTGAGTACCTGGTGCTGCCAGAACCCTGCGACCCAAGCAGCTGCACCTCCTCTACACCGGGCCCTCACAGGGGCAAACCCAAGTCCTCCAGGGCAGCCTCGGGAGCAAACCCCAGTGGATGACCCACATGCAGAGGTGGGAATAAAACCACAGTTGAAACCCAGGGGCAGTGTGGCTAAGGAAGAAGAACCACAACCTTCCCACCAGCTGTACAAGCTGCAGGTTAAATCCACACGATCAACTAGGCAGACTCTGTGTCTACGGAATATATAAAAGGACACTGAGAGCTCTCACAAAAGAAAATGCGGTTCTGATAGCTGTGGACACTGGAGGCAAGAACACACAGGAGTAGGACCAGTTTAGAATCTGAGCTGCCCACAGCAGGTCCAGAGACCAGCACAGCGCTGGAGGGCGTCCTAGCGAGGTGGGGTGGACCGTGAGTCCCAGCGAGGGAAGGACGCTGACAGCAGTGACTCAAGAAAACATTTCTTATTCTTATGTTTTGACTTGTTCTGTAGTTTCTTTTGGATTTTTTTTCTTTTTCTTTCCTTTTTTTCCCCCCCTTCTTGTAGTTGTCAGTTTTATTGGCACTATGAAATCTAATTAAACTTTAGAGTTTCTTTTTTTCTTTTCAATCACACTTTTTATTGTCGTTATAAATCTCTGCCTCTACATTAGGCTTTTGCAGCTTTGTGGAGTTTTCCTTTTTTTTTTTTCTTTCCTCTTCCTCTTTTAAAAATTTTTTTCAAACCTATTATTATTTTTTCTACATTTATTCCCTTGTTTGCTTTCCTACTGTTCTTTTCTCCTTGAAGCTAATCTTTAATGTATATAAATCTTATCTACCTCTATTTAACTTTGCATATCTATTCTTTCCTTCTTTTCTTTCTTTCCTTTCCCCTCAACATATTTTTTAGTTTTTGTTTCCATTGCTTTATTCCCCGCCTTGGCACCTTGCTTCAGTTTTGTTTTCCAGTGTGTGCTTAGTTAGCTTTGTTCTTAACTGGGAGATATAACTTTTGGTTTCCTTTGTTCATCAGGTCAATCTATTGTGCTTTATTTTTGTTGGACTCTTTTGGTTTTGCTTATAGGTGTATATGTATATGTGTATATTCCATTATTTTCATTATTATTTGCCTGATTTTGTAACTGCCATTTGTCTGGGGTTTATCTTTGGTTTCTTGGTTTTGGATATTTGTTTTACTCTCACTTAAAGCCATAACAAACCACTTGTGGAATCTTTGTTTCTGACCAGAGATCAAGCCCTGAGCCTTTAGAGTGGGAGCACTGACTCTAAGACCCTAGACTATCAGAGAACTAGCCCTGCTGCTGCTGCTGCTGCTGCTAAGTCGCTTCAGTCGTGTCCGACTCTGTGCGACCCCACAGACGGCAGCCCACCAGGCTCCCCCGTCCCTGGGATTCTCCAGGCAAGAACACTGGAGTGGGTTGCCATTTCCTTCTCCAATGCGTGAAAGTGAAAAGTGAAAGTGAAGTCGCTCAGCCATGTCTGACTCTTTGCGACCCCATGGACTGCATGCAGCCCACCAGGCTCCTCCGCCCATGGGATTTTCCAGGCAAGAGTACTGGAGTGGGGTGCATCGCCTTCTCTGAGAACTAACCGTAAGGAGTATCAAATAGTGAGAACTCACACAAAGGAAACCACCTGAACACAAGACCCAGCATCACCCCACCACCAGCAGCAGGCCGTGCAGGACGCCTCATCCAAACAGCAAACAAAACAAAAATACAAACCAATCATCAGCAGACAAGATTACCGCCTCTCTCAGCCTTGCCCATCGGAGGGAAAAAAAAAACTCAGCTCAAATCTCACTCTATAAGAAGCTTACACAAACCACTGCACCAATCTTTCTTCAAAAGGAAGAAAGAATCCAACCTTGAAGCCTGGGTAAAGGAGACCTCAAACACAATAAGTTAAAAAAGTAATGAAAAGGCAGAGAAATACTGCACAAATGAAATAACAAACTAGAAACACAGAAGTCCAAAGGAATGAGGAAGAAGTAGGCAAACTATTTGAAAAATAATTCAGAATAATGATAATAAAGATGATCCAAAACCTTCAAAACAGAATGGGTAAAATGCAAGAATCAATTAACAAAGACCAAGAACAACTAAAGAATAACCACACAGAGACAGACAACACAATCACTGAAATTAAAAATACTCTAGAAGGAATAAATAGCAGACTATCTGAAGCAGGAGAACGAATCAGTGAGCTGGAAGATAAAATGGTGCAAATAACTTCTGCAGATCAGAATAAAGTAGAAAGAATGAAAAGAACTGAAGATAGTCTCAGAGACCTCTGGGACAATATCAAATGCACCAACATTTGTATTATAGGGGTCTCAGAATAAGAAGAGGAAATGAAAGGGTATGAGAAAATATTTGAAGAGATTGTAGTTGAAAATTTCCCCAACATGGAAAAGGAAATAGTCAATCAAGTCCAAAAGGCACAGAGTCCCATACAGGATAAACCCAAGGAGAAACATGCCAAGACACACGCTAATCAAACTAACAAAGACTCAACACAAAGAAAGAATATTAAAAGCAACAACGGAAAGCAACAAGTAATATACAAGGGAAACCCCATACATTGAACAGCTGATCTTTCAGCAGAAACTCTGCAGGCCAGAAGGGAATGGCAGGATATATTTAAAGTACTGAAAGGGAAAATTCTGCAACCATGATTACTCTACCTGGCAAGGATCTCATTCAAAATTGATGGAGAAAACAAAAGCTTTTCAGACAAGCAAAAGTTGAGAGAATTCAGTACCACCAAACCAGTTTTACAACAAATATTAAAGGGACTTCTATAGTCAAGAAATGCAAGACAAGTAAAAGAGCTACAAAATCAAACCCCAAACAATAAAGAAAATGGTAGTAGGAACATATATATCAATAATAACTTTAAATATAAATGGATTAAATGCTCCAACCAAAGGACATGGACTGGCTGAATGGACACAAGAACAAGATCCACATATATGCTGACCAGAAACCCACTTCTGACCTAAAGACACATATAAACTGAAAGTTAGAGGATGGAGAAATATCTTGCATGCAAATGGAAAGCAAAAGAAAGCTGGAGTAGCAATCCTCATATCAGACAAAATAGACCTTAAAATAAAGAAGAGTACAAGAGATAAGGAAGGACACTATATAATGATCAAGGGATCAGTCCAAGAGGAAGACATAGCAATTGTAAATATCTATGCACCCAACATAGGAGCACCTCAGTACATAAGACAAACACTAACAGACATAAAAGGAGAAATTAACAGTAACACAATAGTAGCAGGAGACTTTACCACCCACTCACGCCAGTGGGCAGATCATCAAAACAAAATTAATAAGGAAACACAAGTCTTAAATGACACATTAGATGAGATGGATCTCATATCTTCAGGACATTCCATCCAAATGCAGAACACACCTTCTTCTCAAGCGCACATGAAACAGTCTCCAGGACAGACCACATCTTGGGTCACAAATCAAACCTCAGTAAATTTAAGAAAATTGAAATCGTATCAAGCATCTTTTCCAACCACAATGCTCTGAGACTAGATATCAATTACAAGAAAAAAACCTGTAAAAACACAAACACATGAAGATTAAACAACACATTTCTAAATAACAGGTTACTGAAGAAATAAAAAGGGAAATAAATTTCTAGAAATGGTAATGAAAACATGACAACCAAAAACTTATGGGATGCAGCAAAAGCAGCTCTAAGAGGGAAGTTGATAGCAATGCAATCCTACGTCAAAAAACAAGAACAACGTTGAATAGACAACCTAACTTTACACCTAAAACAACTGAAAAAAGAAGAACAACCCCCCCCCCCCCCATAGCAGAAGGAAGGAAATCATAAAAGAGCAGAAACAAATGGAAAAATAAATGAAAGAATAGTAAAGATTAATAAAACTAAAAGTGGGTTCTTTGACAAGATAACCAAAATTGACAAACCTTTAGCCAGACTTATCAAGAAAAAAAGAGAGAAGAATCAAATCAACAAAATTAGAAATGAAAAAGGAGATGTTACAACAGACACTGCAGAAATAGCAAGGTGTATAAGAGACCATTATGAACAACTATATCACAATAAAATGGATAACCTGGAAGAAATGGACAGATTCTTAGAAAAGCTCAATCTTTCAAGAATGAACCAGGAAGAAATAGAAATTATGAACAACCCAATTACAAGCACTGATATTGAAGCTGTGATAAAAAATCTCCCAAAAAACAAAAGCCCAGGACCAGATGGCTTCACAGGAGAATTCTGTCAAACATTTAGAGAAGAGCTAATGCCTATCCCTCTAAAACTCTTCCAAAAAATTGCAGAGGATGGAACACTTCTAAACTCATTCTGCGAGGCCACCATCACCCTGATACCAAAACCAGGTGAAGACAACACAAAAAAGAAAACTACTGGCCAACATCAATGATGAGCAGAGGTGCAAAAACCCTCAGCAAAACCTGAGAAAATGGAATTCAACAGCATGTTAAAAAGCTCATAAACCATGATCAAGTTAGGTTTATTCCAGGGATGCAAGGATTCTTCAATATATGCAAATCAATCAATGTGATACACCATATTAACAAATTAAAAGGTAAAAACCATATGATAATCTCAATAGATGCAGAAAAAGCCTTTGACAAAATTCAGCATCCATTTATGATTAAAACTCTTCAAAAAATGGGCATAGAAGGAACCTACCTCAACATAGTAAAAGCCATATATGATAAGCCCACAGCAAACATTATTCTCAATGATGAAAAACTGAAAGCATTCCCTCTAAGATCAGGAACAAGACAAGGGTGTCCACCTTCACCACTATTATTCAGCATAGTTTTGGAAGTCCCAGCTACAGCAACCAGAGAATAAAAAGAAATTAAAGGAATCCATATTGGAAAAGAAGAAGTAAAGCTATCCCTGCTTGCAGATGATATGATACTGTACATAGAAAACCCTAAAGATACTATCAGAAAATTACTAGAGCTAATCAGTGAATTTAGCAAAGTCACAGGATACAAAATCAATACACACAAATCACTTTCATTTCTATATACTAACAATAAAAAATCAGAAAGAGAAATTAAGGAATCAATCCTATTCACCATTGCAACAAAAAGAATAAAATGTCTAGGAATGAACTTACCTAAGGAGACAAAAGAACTGTACACAGAAAATTATAAGACACTGATGAAAGAAATCAAAGATGACATAAACAGATGGAGAGAGAGTCCACGTTCCTGGGGAAATGACTGTACTACCAAATGCAATCTACAGATTCAGTGTGATCCCTACCAAATTACCAATGGCATTTTTCACAGAACTAGAACAAAAAATTTCACAATTCATATGGAAACACAAAAGACCCCAAATAGCCAAAGCAGTCTTGAGAAGGAAGAATGGAGCTGGAGGAATCAACCTTCCTGACTTCAGATTATGCCACAAAGCTACAGTCATCAAGACAGTATGGCACTGGCACAGAAACAGAAATATAGACCAACAGAACAGATGGGAAGCCCAGAAATAACCCATGCACCTATGGGTACCTTATTTTTGACAAAGGAGGCAAGAATATACAATGGGGCAAAGACAGCCTCTCAGTAAATGGTGCTGGGAAAACTGGACAGCTACATGTAAAAGAATGAAATTAGAACACTTCCTAACACCTACACAAGATCAACTCAAAATGCATTAAAGACCTAAATGTAAGACCAGAAACAATAAAACCCTTAGAGGAGAACATAGGCAGAACACTTGATGACATAAAGCAATATCTTTTATGATCCACCTCCTAGAGTAATGAAAATAAAATAAAAAACAAACAAGTGGGACCTGATTAAACTTAAGAGCTTTTGCACAGCAAAGGAAACTGCAAACAAGGTGAAAAGACAAGCCTCAGAACGGGAGGACATAAAGCAAAGGAAACAACTGACAACGGATTAATTTCCAAAATATACAAGCAGCTCAGACAACTCAATACCAGAAAAACAAACAACCCAATCAAAGTGTGGGGAAAGGCCTACACAGACATTTCTCCAAAGAAGGCATTCAGGTGGCTGACAAACCCATGAAAAGATGTTCAGCATCGCTCATTGTCAGAGAAATGCAAATCAACACTACAATGAGATATCACCTCACACTGATCAGAATGGCCATCATCAAAGAGTCTACAGACAGTAAATGCTAGAGAGGGTGGAGAAAAGGGAACGCTCTTGCACGGTCGGTGGGAATGTAAATTGAGGCAGCCACTATGGAAGACGGTGAGGAGAGTCCTTAAGAACTAGTAGTAAAACCACCACAGGAGCCAGCAGTCCCACTCCTAGGCAGGCACCCTGAGGCTGGAAGAGACGCAGGCATCCCCTGGTTCACTGCAGCTCTCTTTGCAATAGCCGGAACACGGAAGCAACTAGATGCCCATCAACAGAGGGATGGCTAGAGAAGCAGTGGCACATATACACGCTGGGATGCTACCCAGTCGTAAAGGGACGCATTTGAGACAGTTCTAATGAGGCGGACGAACCTAGAGCCTATTATCCAGAATGAAGTAAGTCAGAAAGAGAAAGAGAAACATCGTATACTATCGCATATATAGGAATCTAGAAAAATGGTACTGAAGAATTGATTTGCAAAGGGCAGCAATGGAGAAACAGACATAGAGAACAGACTTATGGAGATGGGGAGAGGGGAGGAGGGGGTGAGATGTATGGAGAGTAACATGGAAACTTACATCACCATCTGTAAAATAGATAGTCAACAGGAATTTGCTGTATGGCTCAGGAAATTCAAAGAGGGGCTCTGTATCAACCTAGAGGGGTGGGATTGGGTGGGACATGGGAGGAGGTGCAAAAGGAAGGGGATATATGTATACCTATGGCTGATTCCTGTTGAGGTTTGACAGAAAACAACAAAATTCTATAAAGCAATTATCCTTCATTAAAAATAATTTAAAAACAAAAACAAGACTGGGAGCTGACTGTGGCTCAGATCATGAAATCCTTATTGTCAAATTCAGACTTAAATTGAAGAAAGTAGGGAAAACCACTAGACCATTCAGGTATGACCTAACTCCAATCCCTTATGGTTATACCCTGGGAGTGACAAATAGATTCAAGGGATTAGGATTGATAGACAGAGTGCCTTAAGAACTATGGATGGAGGTTCGTGACATTGTACAGGAGACAGGGATCAAGACCATCCCCAAGAAAAAGACATGCAAAGAGGCAAAATGGTTGTCTGAAGAGACCTTACAAATAGCTGAGAAAAGAAGAGAAGCTAAAGGCAAAGGAGAAAAGGAAAGATCTATCCATCTGAATGCAGAGTTCCAAAGAATAGAAGGAGGTAAGAAAGCCTTCCTCAGTGATCAATGCAAAGAAATAGAGGAAAATAATAGAATGGGAAAGACTAGAGATCTCTTCAAGAAAATTAGAGATACCAAGGGAATATTTCATGCAAAGATGAGCACAATAAAGGACAGAAGCGGTATGGGATCTAACAGAAGCAGAAGATATTAAGAAGAGGTGGCAAGAATACAGAGAACTGTACAAAAAAAGATCTTAATGACTCAGATAACCACGATGGTGTGATCACTCACCTAGAGCCAGATATCCTGGAATGCGAAGTCAAGTGGGCTTTAGGAAACATCACTACGAACAAAGCTAGTGGAGGTGATGGAATTCCAGTTGAGCTATTTCAAATCCTGAAAGATGATGCTGTGAAAGTGCTGCACTCAATATGCCAGCAAACTTGGAAAACTCAGCAGTGGCCACAGGACTGGAAAAGGTCAGTTTTCATTCCAATCCCAAAGAAAGGCAATGCCAAAGAATGTTCAAACTACTGCACAATTGCACTCATCTCATACACTAGCAAAGTAATGCTCAAAATTCTCCAAGCTAGGCTTCAACAGCATGTGAACTGAGAACTTCCATATGTTCAAGCTGGATTTAGAAAAGGCAGAGGAACCAGAGATCAAGTTGCCAACATCCGGGGATCATCAAAAAAGCAAGAGAGTTCCCAGAAAATATTTACTTCTTGTTTATTGACTACCCACCGCCTTTGACTGTGTGGATCACAACAAACTGTGGACAATTCTTAAAAAGATGGGAATACCAGACCACCTTAATGCCTCCTGAGAAATCTGTATGCAGGTCAAGAAGCAACAGTTAGAACTGGACATGGGAAAACAGACTGGTTCCAAATTGGGACAGGAGTATGTCAAGGATGTATATTGTCACCCTGCTTATTTGACTTATATGCAGAGTACATCATGAAAAACGCTGGGCTGGATGAAGCCCAAGCTGGAATCAAGATTGCCAGGAGAAATATCAATAACCTGAAATATGCAGATGACACCACCCTTATGGTAGAAATCGAAGAAAAACTAAAGAGCCTCTTGATGAAAGTGAAAGGGAAGAGTGAAAAAGTTGGCTTAAAGCTCAACATTCAGAAAACTAAGATCATGGCATGGGGTTTCATCAGTTCACAGAAAATAGATGGGGAAGTAATGGAAATAGTGAGAGACTTTATTTTTTGGGCTCCAAAACCACTTCAGATGGTGACTGAAGCAATGAAATTAAAAGGCGCTTGCTCCTTAAAAGAGAAGGTATGACCAACCTAGACAGCATCTTAAAAAGCAGAGACGTTACTTTGCCAACAAAGGTCCGTCTAGTCAAAGCTATAGTTTTTCCAGTGGTCATATATGAATGTGAGAGTTGGACTATAAAGAAAGCTGAGCTCTGAAGAATTGATGCTTTTGAACTGTGGTGTTGGAGGAGGCTCTTGAGAGTCCCTTGGACTGCAAGGAGATCAAACGAGTCAATCCTAAAGGAAATCAGTCCTGACATTCATCGGAAGGACTGATGCTGAAGCTGAAGCGCCGATATTTTGGCCACCTGATGAGAAGAACTGACATTGGTAAAGACCCTGATATTGAGCAAGATTGAAGGTGGGAGGAAGAGGTGACAGAGGATGAGGTGGTTGGATTGCATCACCGACTTGATGGATGTGAGTGTGAGCGAGCTCCAGGAGTTGGTGATGGACAGGGAAGCCTGGTGTGCTGCCGTCCATGGGGTCCCAAAGAGTCGGACACGACTGAGCGGCTGAACTGAACTGACAATAACAGCACTTTATTATGTGGGTTCACCGCATTCTGCTGTTTTTATTTAAATCGAGGACTAATGAACAGACACTGAGATGCCAGTGTGTACACACCAGTGACAGTCTGTGTGTTTATGACCCACATCGCTCTTAGAGAACATTCTCATCACCTTCTCATCACCCGCCCCACACCAGGGAAGCTACTTTCCACCAGAGGGTGGTTTTGTCTGTTATGAAACCTCTAGAACTTGGTAGAAACGGAATTATATGAAGTCATCATCGATGTCCAGCTTCCCACTGTGGTCCTTTTTAGAAAAGTCTCACAATTTTTAAAATGACAATTTGACAGATGTTTGGGGTGCTAAGGAATAGAGCTTCTACAAAGATTCTTGAATGTATTTTGTGTTCTTATGTTTTATTTCTTTGGGGTCAAAGGGCAGCTGAATACTTGCCTCTGTGAGAACTGCTGGACGGACTTCCGTGGTGACCACTCCGTTTGGCACACCCTCCTGCCGTGGGTGGGGCATCCGGCGGACTCAGCCCCCGCATGCTGGGTGTTCTGGGCCTTTCCATTGGTCAGTCTAGCCTCAGGTGGCGTTTGATTGCTGTTTCGATGTGTGTCACCCTGCTGACTGATCACGCTGAGCACTTCCTCACATGCCTGTTGAACATTGGTATTGATGTGTGTTTATGAGGGCTTCCCAGGGGGCTCAACGGTAAAGAATCTGCCTGCAGTGCAGGAGCCACAGGTTTCATCCCTGGATCAGGAAGATCCCCTGGAGGACAGCATGGCAACCCACTCCAGTATTCTTGCCTGGAGAATCTCATGGACAGAGGAGCCTGGCGGGTGACGGTCCACAGGGTCACAAGAGTGCGACACGACTGAAGTGACGTAGCACGTGTGCAGCACGTATGCATGGGTGTGTGTGAAGTGTCTGTTCCAGGTCTACCCATTTTAAAAGTTGGGGGGTTGTCTTTTTTATTTAGTTTTAGTACATTTTTTTATTGGAGTGCAGTTGATTTACGTGTGTGTTGGCTCAGGTGTCTGGCGAGGTGAGTCAGTCATGCGTGTATCAACAGCACCGTGTGTGATGTTTTTAGATTCTTTCCCCAAATAGGCTATTACAGAGCACTGAGTAGGATTCCCTGTTGTGTATAGCAGGTTCTGATTAGTTATCCGATTCATGCATAGTTTGTAGGGGTTTGTCTTATTTTTAAAATAATTACTTTTTATTGAAGTATGGTTGATCATCTTCTGTTTTTTTAAATTAAGTGATGATGCATTTGGCTGTGTCAGATCTTAGTTGCTGCATGGGAACTCTTATTTGTGGCATGTGGGGTTTAGTTCCCTGGCTCAGGGATCGAACCCCATCCTCCGGAATTGGGAGCCCAAAGTCTTAGTCATTGGGCCACCAGGGAAGTCCCAAGTTCAATTTCTGTCTGTGAGTCTCATAGAGGAACTATACAAAAAAGATCTTAATGACTCAGATAATCACGATGGTGTGATCACTCCCCTAGAGCCAGACATCCAGGAGCGTGAAGCCCAGTGGGCCTTAGGAAGCATCACTGCAAACAAAGCTAGTGGAGGTGATGGGATTCCAGCTGAGCTATTTCAAATCCTAAAAGATGTTGCTGTGAAAGTGCTGCACTCAATATGCCAGCAAATTTGGAAAACTCAGCAGTGGCCACAGGACTGGAAAAGGTCAGTTTTCATTCCAATCCCAAAGAAAGGCAATGCCAAAGAATGCTCAAAGTACCGCACAATTGCACTCATCTCACACACTAGTAAAGTCATGCTCAAAATTCTCCAAGCCAGGCTTCAACAGTACCTGAACCGAGAACTTCCAGATATTCAAGCTGGATTTAGAAAAGGCAGAGGAACCAGAGATCAAATTGCCAACATCTGTTGGATCATAGAAAAAGCAAGAGAGTTCCAGAAAAGCATCTACTTCTGCTTCATTGGCTATGCTATAGCCTTCGTGTGGATCGCAACAAACTGGACAATTCTTAAAGCGATGGGAACACCAGACCACCTGACCTGCCTCCTGAGAAATCTGTATGCAGGTCAAGAAGCAACAGTTAGAACTGGGCGTGGAACAGCAGACTGGTTCCTAATGGGGAAAGGGGTACATCCAGGCTGTATACCATCACCCTGCTTATTTAACTTATATGCACAGTACATCATGAGAGACGCCAGGCTGGATGAAGCCCAAGCTGGAATCAAGATTGCCAGGAGAAATATCAATAACCTGAGATATGCAGATGACACCACCCTTATGGCAGAATGCAAAGAGGAACTGAAGAACCTGTTAATGCTGGTGAAAGAGGAGAGTAAAAAAGCTGGCTTAAAACTCAATATTCAAAAAACTAAGATCATCACATTCGGTCCCATCACAAATAGATGGGGAAACAATGGAAACAGACTTTATTTTGGGGAGGAAGCTCCAAAATCACAGCAGATGGCGACTGCAGCCATGAAATTAAGACACTTGCTCCTTGGAAGAAAAACTATGACAACCTTGGACAGTGTATTAAAAAGCAGAGATATTACTTTGCTGACACAAGTCTGTCTAGTCAAAGCTATGGTTTTTCCAGTAGTCATGTATGGATGTGAGAGTTGGACCATAAAGAAAGCTGAGCACTGAATAACTGATGCCTTTGAACTGTGGTGTTGGAGGAGACTCTTGAGACATGTCCCTTGGACAGCATGGAGATCAAACAGTCTATCTAAAGGAAATCAGTCCTGAATATTCATTGGAAGGATTGATGCTGAAGCTGAAGCTCCAATACTTTGGTCACCTGATGCAAAGAACTGACTCATTGGAAAAGACCCTGAAGATGGGAAAGATTGAAGGAAAGGAGAGGCGGACGACAGAGGATGAGATTGGATGGCATCACCGACTCAATGGAGATGAGTCTGAGCAAGCTCCGGGAATTGGTGATGGACAGGGAAGCCTGGCGTGCTGCAGTCCCCAGGGTCATACAGAGTCAGACACGACCGAGTGTCTCCACTGAGTCTTTCTGTTTTGTCAATGAGTTCAGCTGTGTCATATTTCAGATTCCACATGTAAGTGACATCGCATGATATTTGTCTTTCCCTGTCTGATCATCTCTAGGTGCATCCACATCGCTGCAAATAACACTGTTTCATCCTTCTTTAGGGCTGAGTACTGTTCCAGTGTGTGCATGTGTGTGCCTGCATGCATGTGTGTGGGTGTGCGTGCGTGCACGTGTGTGCATGCATGCGTGTGCACGTGCGCGCGCGTGTATGTGTGTGCGTGCGCGTGCATGCATGTGTGTGTGCACGCGTGCGTGCATGTGTGTGCGTGCGCGCGCGTGTGTGGTGTGTGTGTGTGTCGCACCCTCTTTAACCCCCCACCGTCAGTGAGCACTGCGGCTCCTTCCCTGTTGTGTAAATAACGGCACTGCTGAGGACACTGGTGCGTGCATCTTTTTGAAGTAGAGTTTTCACCTTTTCTGGATAAATGCCCAGGGTACTGTTTTATTTTCTAAACGTTAACTTGATAAGACGGTTGTCTAAAAGCACCCTGGGGTCAGAGTCCCAGTCCTTAAGGATCAGTGCCCGAGAGACAGGAATGGAGTGTTTTCAAAATGAAAGGGGTGGGTCCGTGCCCACCCTCCCTGGGCCCTCTGAGGTGGCCCTGTGCTGCCTGGACTTTTATTTAGGACAATTCTGTTCACAGAAATACTACCAATGAAAACTATCCTGTGTTTGTGTGGTACCAGCCAGATTTTTCTAGTGGAAAAATAAAAAATAAAAAGACCTACCCGCCTCTCCAAAGTTACTGCCGCAACTTGGGTGAGTGCAGTAGAGGGCTCAGAAATCCAGGAAGTGCACATCAGCCTGTTGTAGGTGATCCTGTAGCCCACCGGGAGAGCTACGGTGACCTGGGGCTGGGCAGGAGGAGCCGCTGCGAGAAACGTGGGGGCTGATGGGAATGCTCTGTATTTGGGCTGTGTGGATTATCTGGGTGCACACATCTGTCCGTACTTATCACACTCTAAATGGCTGCATTTTATTGTATGTAGATTACACCACAGTAAAGTTGATTTTTAGGAATGTGAATGATAAACTTAACGATTTTCTTTCAACCTTGATTAAAATGAAAAAAAGCCATGCCCCAAAAGACGTCTTGGGACACTTGAGAAGGAGAACTTTATTGACAAAATAGCCTTGAGAACTCCAAGTCCTGGGTTACTCATTACTTTGCCCTGAGATAAGGGAGCGGGAGGCTGGCGAACTGGGAACAGGGAGCAGGGCGCAAAGGCTGACCCTCCTCTGTGCCCAGGCCTGCCCCGGGCACTCGGGGAGCAGGGTGCCCGAGCGTGGCCCGGCCTCCCACCTCCCGATGGCCACACAGCAGCACCTTGCTCACCTGCCCTGCAGCATCAGGTCTCTGCTGGAGAAGGGGACGGGTGCCCCTGCTTCTGGGTTCTCAAGGGGCGGTGCAAGGGTAATCTGTCAGGCCCCGGAGGTGTAATTCCTAGTGCCCACGAGGCTGGCTCTCGCCCACATCCAGGAGTGCTTCCGCTTTTCATCTGTTCAGGCCACTGTTGGACAGTTTTAATTCTTAGAAAGTTCTTCAGCACAAACCTCCCGTCGGGCAAGAACAAGGCAGAGCACAAGACGCAGACGAGCCTGCCTGACGACGTGGCCTAGACGCTGCAGTCACGGGCAGAGACAGAGCGCCCCTAAGGCTGCAGCTCTTCCTCCTCTGGCCCTGCTTTAAGCCGGGCACATCACTAAATAAAGACTACCCTTCCCAGCCTCTCTTGCAGTGAGGTTGGTCATGTGACTATGTTCTAGCCAATGGGATGTGAGGAGATTTAGCAAAAGCAGCTTCTAGAAAGTGCCCTGGAAGGAGAAGGCCCAGGCCTCTTCCCCTCCCACTCCCTGCCCCTGACTGTTGGCTGGAATGTAGTCTTGATGGCTGGATAAGGGCTGCCATTTTAAGCCATGTGAATGAAAGGCCCACCCAGCAGAACAGCAGTCTGTACCCTAATGCCACATACCAGCCCAACACCAGCTACGCTAACTTCAGGATGAGAAATACACTCTGTCTTGTTTACATATTATATTCCTTTGGAAAGTTTGTAGGACAGTTTGGGCTTGGCTCCCTTGGGTGTTCTTGTTCACAGGGTACCAGTGAGGGGCCCCCAGACATGAAGAGGCAGATTTTACCCACCAGGGGTAAACCTGGTCTCTAGGCCCCACCTCTGAGCCAGGCGAGAGTTCAGACAGGGAGAGAAGTCTTTTCCTCGGTCACGCCCAGCACAGACCCTTTCTGTGGAATGGAGGGCAGGGCAGGGAGATTGCCGTCCCAGGGCCAGCCTCCCCTGACCGCCGGAGCCGTGCCCACCACCGGCCCCCTCTGCTAGGGCTCCAGGCTCTGTGGATGCTCGACTAGCACCCACAGCTGGACCTGATGGTTCTGATGGCAGCAGTCTGTGTCTTGAAGTGAGTCACGTGGTGGCCCTGTCCACGGGGCTTGGGCTCATCCTGTGTCCTGCTGACTGTCCGCTCTTTGTGGCCCGGGGCTCTGGAATGTCCTTCCTTCCCCTTTTGACCATAAATAGGAGAACAGCACACTACAGCCAGTCACTCCACCAGGCCCGTGATGGGCTCACTTCCCCGGGGCCTGGTCCGGGTCTCTTTCCAGGGCCTGTAGAAGCCGTGATGGACTGTACCAAGATCAAGTCATCAGCCGCGGCAGTCATGACCTACAGTGCACCCTGAAAGGAATTCAGGATGAAAGCCGGGATAAGGCCCTTTGTGCTTTGGGAAAAGAGCCCCTTAGAGAGTTAGATATATTTCAGGAAAACTTGTGGACACATTCTTGCGTCTTTCCATACATAGAAAAACAAGAAAACCATCAGTGCTCCCAGCTACCTTCTACTGAAATGTGTGCTTGGCTGCAGCACTACGAGTGTTCACCATCCCCCCCAGGGGGCTCCCCCCACCCCCCACCCCCCACGCCAGGTCACAAGGATAGTGGCTGCTCCCTCACTGTTAGGGAGCAGCCCCTCACTCAGAGCTATGGGAAGCTGTCTCCGGGGCTACAGTGCTCCCTAAGATCCCGAATCTTCAGCTCAGGACACTGAAAATTGTACATTTTTCACGTCCATCAATAGGGTCAGCACAGCTGCCCCTTCCTTGGACCGCCGACCTGCTCCAGCGCCCTACCCGCCAGGCAGCGGCCCTCCGCGGCCTCCCCTCCACAAGGTGCCCCCCGGCCTGGCCGGTGCTGTCACCGGAGCGGAGACCGACCGGGGGCTGCGGGGCGCTGTCGGCCGCGGGCACCCGAGCCAGGCCTGCGCCCACCCCGACCGCCTTCGGCTCGAAACCTGACCGTCGAGTCCCGGCCCTCAGCTGCCCCGGGCCCCTCGGAGAAGACGAGGTCGCGGGCTGCGGGCCCGCGAGGGTGGTGCGCAGAGGACCCCCGGGGTCCGCGGCAGGCGGAGGTTGCGCGGCCCCGGAGCCCGGCCCCTGGCGCAGTGTCCGCGGCGGCCGCGGGGCGGCAGCACAGCCCGTGCCGCTGGCCTCCCCGCCCGGGTCCGAGCCGGGCCTTCGGAGCTGCTCGCCGTCCATGCTCGTGGGCGCCCGGCCGCCGGCGGCTTCGCCCCGACCCCGAGAGCCGGGTTCAGAGGCCACTCGCTTCCAGCCGTCGTCGCCCCTCGGACGCCGCGCGTCCTCTCCGGCCGTCTCGCCCCGTCCCCTTTCGCCGCGACCCGGGCCCCGGGGCACCGCCTCCGGGGGGGCCGCGTCCAACCACCCGGGCCGGGGGGGCAGCGGGGCCGTTCGGCTCCGCGTCTCGGCCCAGTCCCCCGCCTGCGAGGGGCACACCGGTGGGCGCGGGGTCGGGGGCCTCCAGAACCAGCCGGCCTCCCCAGGCCGCGACCCCAGAGCAAGATAACAGCTGGTCTCTACCCCGCGCACCCCTCGGCCCGCGAGTGGGTGCGCGGGGCAGGCGCCCCCGCGGGGTCTGAACGCAGAGATCGGGCCTCTGGGAGCGCCCGCCCCCCGCCCCGCCCCGGCCGGGCCCCACTGCCCCGCCGCCCCCCACTGCCTCGCCACGCCGGCTCCCCCCGCGAGTGCCCCCGTCCCGCTCCCCGCAGCCTCGCCGCCCCCACCCGCCGATCCCCGCCGCCCCCCGCCCCGTCCTCATTAGCATAGCAGCTGCTCGCCGAGCGGACCCGCGCGCAGGAAAGGGCAGAGGCCTCGGGAATGAATGGGGCCCGCGGCTTTGGAGGGGGCGCGAGAAGAAAGATCGACAGACGGACGCGAGCCGCGACGACCCGACGTACAGCCAAGCAGAAGAATGCGCCGGGCAGAGAGGAGGGGAGCCCGGGCCAGCCGCGGCGGGGCTGTGGGGGAGGGGCCTCCCCAAACCCAGGAGCCCCGGGAGGGGGTGCCCGGGAGGCCTCCGGAGGAGCCCTCGGCGGTTCCCAGACCTCCCGGCCCGCGCGGGCAGACTCTGGCCTCGGCCTTTGTTTCCCAGTTGTCCCCAGAGCCTGGCAAGCCGGGTGTAGGCCGGCCTCCTCCGGCAGGCTCCATGCGGCCCGAGGAGGCACTTGCCTCCGGCAGGTCAGAGCTGCGGGCCGCGGCCCTTGCCCGTGTGCACGCGGCTGAGCGCCCTGTGCTGACCGCAGGGCCTTTGCGGGGCAAAGCCGGAGGGCCCCCGGCCCCCTCGCCCTCCTCACCGGCTGCCTGGGCTCTCAGCTCTGACCGGCTCTGTCCTGGCTCCCACGCCCACTGGCTTTGGACATCACTCTTTCTGGCTGACCATTTGCCTGCATTTCCTGGTCTCTCTGGCATCCCTTCCAACAGTAAACACTTCCTGAGTTCCGCCGGGCTTAGGTCAGAGAGCCTGACAGTGGCCAGGAGCTGCCAGCAGTCCTGGCCGGGAGAAGGGCTCCGGCCCTGCCCTTGGTCGCTGGTCTGTCTGCCTCCTCCACGGCAGCCACTCCGGGGCTTCCCAGAGGCCCAAGGGCTGCCTGCCAGACCGCTCCCCCTGGGGTGCCCTGGCCGGCAGGCCTGGCCTCCTCGCACACACCTCACACGCACCGTGGGATCCTGGAGGCTGGGCTGCGGGGGTCACTGCACCTCTTTGTCACCCGGGCCACCAAGAGGCTTAAAGAGCTGTTCCCACATCCGAAGCCTGAGGCGGGGTGGTGGGGACCCCAGGTGAAGCGCTGGCCAACCCCCTGCAGTGAGCGCCCGGCCCTGACCACTCAGCTGGGGGCCTGCATCAGGAGCCTGCGCCCTCCCTTCTCCATTTGTTGATAGCTTTGACTCTTTCTCCTGCGGTGTCAGCGTGGGAAGTGGAGACGTGTTCCAGCCACTTGGGTGGCCAGGTAGTACCCAGGCCAGATGCCCCAACAGTGTCCAAATTCCTGCAGCGCCTTTTCCTTTGGGGCCAGGCACCCCTCCCCCCAGGGCAGATCTTCTCACTTGGCCTGAGTGGCCAGGTAGACACCACCTCCCCTGGGGGCTCATTTGCGTCAAATATTCCGTCCGTCTCTGTGGTGTCTTAGGAGGGAGCCAGACCATCGGCCCAATACCAGCCGGGGTCCGGGAATGTCTGTTTAACCAACTGAAAATTCCCTTGGAAAATCCTCAGGGCAGAACAGAGCTCGAGATGCAAAGCAGGAACAGGGGAATGACAATGGGTCTTTGTGTCTTGGGAACAAAATGTAGCTACAACCCTCCTGAGGGGAAGCCGACACCCTCAGGCTTCTGGAAGGGGTGTCTGAAAGATTTACAAGAACGAGTCACCTTGTAACTCCTGCATCGCAGTCAAGTTAAAACTTCGAGGCCTGGCTTTCAGTCCCCTCTGGGCAGGCTGCTCTTGCAGGGGGAGGAGGGCTGGGGGAGTAGGGGGTGGTTGTCCATCCCCTGCAGCCCCTCCTATACCAGCCCCAGGGGTGGACCAGAGTCGCCTTCGCCTTCAGGGTCTGTGCCCTGGGGTAGTGGCTGCTTGGGGCATGCTGGCCTTAACTCTCAGAAGGCACCAGGGATCAGAGGGGAAGAAGGGACCTTACAGTCATCAGAAGCTCCCCCACATTTAAAGGGTACCCTTTCTGTGCGGCAGGTGGTCCAGAAGAAACCCACAGTAACTGGGGGCATGGAGACAAGAGGCGTCTTTGGCAGGCTGGCTTTGGGGTGGGTGGGGGGGAGTTTCAAGTAGAACTCCCACGGGGAGGCCTTGGCTGCTTTGCCAGGAGCAGAGGAAGCGGCTCTAGGCACCCTGGGGTGCTCCTGCAGCTGGAACGTGGGCAGGCGGGGTCCTCACAAGCCCTGTGCGTGGCCACTGCGGTGCCTCTGAGCTCAGCCCAGAGCCAGCTTCCCAGGCTCTGTCTTGCGGTGGAGACAAGCCAAGTGCTGCGCGGTCGTCTCTGCAAACAGCACGTTGCAGCCTGACTCTCATCCCGTGCCAAGCCCAAGAACCAACAGACTTTTTTTTAATATAAAAAGATCAATGAAAAATTTATTTATAAATTTTTCATGCTGGGCTACAAGTCTATATCGTACACTCAGGAATGTGCTGCAGACTTCATCCAGTTAGAAGTGATCACACCGAGACCCATACACAGCTTCCACGTAAGCCTAGAAAGTCTTAACATTAATTAACATAATTAAGGTATTTGCATCTAGAAAAAATATACAGAAAAACTCCTTTTGGAGTAATCTGTGCCTCAGTTTCAATGTCTGCTTTTCACTGACATTATCAATATATTCTTCTCACACAAGGTTTTATAAAAAGCCACAGATGACTGCCCAAATCTGACCAGCCATGCACAAAGGGCCTCCACCCACCTGTGTCCTCAAGTGCTCCCCATTTTTGCACGAAGGGTCAGCAGCACTTCTACCCTGGGGAAGCCTCATTTAAATTTGAATAATTCAGCCTCCCTTTTATTTCTCAGGATCAAAACAACACGGGGTGTGGGGTTGCATAGAAAATTGGAACCTCGGAGACCAGGAAGGGCGCCTTTCGGGACTAAGAGTGACGCAGAGGGACGGCCTCCGGCCTGGGTCCTCGCGCGGCCCCTCCCGCCTGGCAGGGCTTTCGGATTCGAATCGGGTCCTGGAAGCTCTGGGAGGCTGAAGAGGGGTAAAGCGGCCCTTCAGCTCACTCGGCAAGTAGCACAAGAGATTCACAGTCTTATAGGCATTTTATAAAAATATAAATATGGGTACAGTTGCCTTCACAACGCTGGATACAACGCCCTTTAAAATTGGGTCTATAACCAAGATTCAAAAAATACACCTAAAACTTGGCTTAAAATATGTTAATATTTTATATTGTCATAAATGTTATGACATTTAATTGTGGCAAATCCATTTACTTTTTTTAAAAAAGTGTGCAATCGACTGTTAACTATAATAGAACTAACTAGGAAGGCTTGATCCCCACCTCCGTCACCGCCACACCCGAGCACCCAGGCTCCCACGGAAGCTCTGAAAACCGGCAGGCTTGGCGGATGGCGGCCTCTCACCGGAGAAGGCGGAGCGGGGCCCGGGGCTTCCAAAACTCACGCGGAATCGTGTGTGAGAGAGGGGAAGGCGGGGCGGGCGGAGGAGGGGAGCTGAGGGGGAGAAGCCGGAGAGGACGGAGCAGCGCCGGGGAACCATCAGGCTGGGCGGTATTTTCAGTGCAACCAAGAAATGACAAGACTCAAGTTTTTAGTTTTAAGACTAAAAAAAAAAAGTACATCACCCCGCCCACCCCCCACCCCCTTAACCACATTGACCACGCACAATATTTTCCAAACACAAAATTCAGGCGCACAAACATCACCCACAAATATGCACACACGTGATAAATAGTTTAGAGCCCCGGGAACAGCAGAGCGTCTCCTCCGTCGCGCGTCGGCCACGGGTCCTTCCACCTTCAGGAGAAAACTTTTCGAGCAGGAGGATCCGGTGTCTCGGGATTCCGAACTTGCTGGTGGCGAGACTCAAATTTCAAAGGGGCTGGGGCCCGCGCTCCTCCCCCACCCGCGCGGCGGCGGGCGGGGCCGTGGGAAGGGCCCCGGCCGGTCCCCGGTGGCCGCGGGGGGGAGGCGGCCCCGGCCCCCGGCCGCGAGCGGGCGGGCGGGCGCGGCCACCGTGGGCACGGACGTGCGCGCCGGACTCGTGGTGGCCGCGGGCGCCGAGGGCCGGGCGCACACCGAGGTAGTTGGCGGGAAGGTACAGCAAGGAGGACGCGCGCGGGGCCCGCGTGCAGGCCGGGGTCTGGACCGGCATCACCGGCCTCCGCCGGCGTACTTGGCCTTGGTGATGAGATAGAGCACGATGTCCTGGTGGCCGCCGAACGCGGCGATGTGCAGCGCGCTCCAGCCGTCGCGGTTTGCCAGGCGGATGTCCGCGCCGAACTTGACCAGCAGTTTCACTAGCTCCAGGTTGCCGTCGATGACCGACTGGTGCAACGCAGTCTGGCCCTCCGGCCCGAACGAGTTCACGTTGAACTCGCAGTTGGTCATGTTTTGCAGCAGCGACTGCAGCTCCTGCGTGTTGCCCTTGCGCACGGCCTCCTGGAAGATGCGCTGCGTCTGCGGCGCCGAGCAGGTGGACAGCTCGGCTTGGCTCATGCTGCCGCCGGGCGCGGGCCGAGGCTCAGCGCGGGCGGCGGCTTCGGCGCGGGCCCCCGGCTGCCTCGGGGCGCGCCTCGGCGCATGGAAGGCGCGGCGTCCCCGGGCCCCGCACGCCACCCCTGGGCGCTCCGGGCGCTGGGGGCCGGGGGCCGGCGACTCGGGACCCCCGCCACATCCAGCCGCGCCCGGCGGGCGGGCAACGGGGGCGGGCGCTGCGCTCGCGGGGCCGGCCCGGCCGGGGCAGCGGCGCCGCGTTCCCGGTCCCTGCGCTGTCGAGCTGCGGCTCCACGCGCCTCCCCAGGCGCCGCTGCACTCGCCAGCCCGCCGCGCCCCGGCGCCTTTTACCTCCTTTATATTTGCATGACAATAGGCGCCCGTGACGCGCGCGCCCGCCGCCCGCCCATTGGGCAGCGCCCTCGCGGGGCGGGGCCGCGAGGGGCGTGTCCGGCGGGGCGGCCGCGCGGCAGGGGGCGCTGGCCGCCGGTGGCTTGGGGCTGGGAGCCAGGTGGCCGCGGGTGGGCGGGGGTCCGCGTCTCCGCCGCCGCTCCTCCCACGCTCCCTCTAGCCACCCGGGGAATTCCAAGGTCCGCGCGCGGACAGACCAGGCCCAGCCCGGGGCCGAGCGCGACCCCGAGGGGCGCGAGGGCCGCCTCCTCTGGTTGGGTGGGCGCGGGGGCGGGGCTCGGGTGGAGACCCCCAGTCTGGCTCCCCGCTCCTGGAGTGCTAGCCGCGGACCCTCCACATCCCCAGCACCACAGGCGCTCCAGGGACGAGGCCTGCCCAGCCCGGCCCGTGGGACACACTTCCCCGAGGGAGACAACTCCAGGACACCACGCGGGGCCTTTCCGCTGGAGAATCGCTCCCCTGGGGGCCTCGATCACCCCGTTAGCTCCCTAACTTGACTGGCAAGAGGAGCCAGGCCCTGAGGTTTTCTCAGCCCCGCCCCAGAAGAAGAGGGTCTGCGGCCCGGGGCTGGGGTCGGTCTGGCAGTCAGCTCCTCTGCTGTGGAGAGGCCTGGCTCCTCTCCCGGGGCGACCCCATCGGCAGGAACTGGGCCGGGTGAGGCCTGGGCAGGTGAGCAGTCCCAGGTAAGGTGCCAATGCTGCGCTGAAAGGGAACTCTGAAATGACTCACTTCCAAGCAGTAAACCCGCTTTTTATTGACACACTAACAGTGCGGCCAAATTTCCTCATTAGAATTTCACAGTTTATAGCTCTGCTGTGGTCGCTGGAAATTAAGGAGGAATGAGCCTCAGAGTCGGCCTGGGGCAGTGGTGCTTCCGCAGCCACTGGAATTCCTTCAGAGGCCACTTGGTATTCCCAGGAGGCAGCTGGGGAGACCACCCTGTTAGGCCCCGTTTGGTGATGAACTCGGTGGGTGTCTGTCCCTAGGCCTGGAGACCCACGTGGGTGAGGCGCCCGCCCCCGCTCCGTTACCTGGGAGGAGTCACAGCCAAACCACTGGAGAAACTAGGCAAGACCTCAGACCCTGGCTGCCCCTGCTTGGGGTCCTTCTGGTGTCCAAGGCCACCCAGGCCCCATGCTCTGTCTTCCTGAGGCTGGTGGTCCAGCCCCTCTGCTCAGCTCTGCTCCCCACTACGCAGGTGGTTATGCCCTGAGCTGAGCACAGACCCGGCCCAGGCCCTGTGATCAGCCTGGCCCTGGCGTGACTGGGGTGCTGCTGCTTTGGGGAGCCCCTCCTTTGCCCACTTATCCTGCAGAGACACGTCCCTGGGCCTACTAAAGGGGCCTGGGGTCAGTGGCTGCTGAGCTGATCACCTTGAGAGTGGGGGTCCCTGTCCACTTCCAGCCATCCTCCCCACCAGCCCGAGACAAGCTGTGGTTGGGAGGGAGGCCCTGGGCTCTGTGTACTCAGGCCCGTGTTCGCTTCCGGAGTGGGGAGGGGTGACCCTGTGTAGAGCCAAGGCCTGTGGGGGACCCCAGCCACCCCGCACCCGCTGCCCGGAGCAGCACGGAGGGGCGGCTACTCTGAGGGCGGATCTGCAGGCAGGACCTCCTCCTGGTTGCCTGTGCTTCTTGTGTATCCGCTGGGCTCGGCTGTGCCCAGGCCCATCCCCAGAAGGTGGTGGGTTCACAGAGCGAGGCCCCACCCAGGTGGGGGGCTCAGGCCCCCCTGGCCTGGAGAAGAGCGTCTGGAGACCCCGCTGGGCCCGGGAGCAGAGCCTGGGAGAAAAGTCCCATTGACACCCGCAGCGGGCGGCAGACAAAGGGGCCCTGTGAGCTCAGTGTGGGAACGTGAGGCCCCCACCTCAGGGCATGAAATTGTCAGCTCGGTGCCCCCGGGCAGGGACGGTGCGGCCAGAGAGGCCACAGGAGCCCAGCCTGAGGTCACTGCCAGACCCCCCTGGCCTCAGCGTGGGTCAGACAGGTGTAGCCCTGCGATCACCCGGCCCCCAGCCCTCTGCTCATTTGTGGTCACCCTGTCTGCGGGGAGCCCATGGCTCCTGCTCCTTTGTGGCCGAGGGGAACTGTGCCCGGGGTGGCTGTGGTCCACACACCATGTGCCCAGAGCTGCCCTGTCCAAGGACAGGACCGGAGAGGGGCGTGGGGAGCGCTGGCTCCCGGAAGCACTTCCTGATGTTTGCTGAAGGACGTGTCCAAAAGGAGGACATTTGTTCCAAATGATGTGCTGGGCGGGGAGGCGGGGGTTGGGGACCCCACCAGGCCCTGTCCTGGAGCTCAGAGAAGCCCCCAACGTCTGTGGCATTCCTTGGTGATGTTGTCACTTCCACAAATAGGCAAGGGGCTCACTGGCTGGGAAGGAGAAGCCCTCAACCTTGGATCTGGGGTGACAGGCCCAACGCTGACTATAAGGCTGGACCGACGTCCTCCTGGGAGCTGGCCCAGGGGTGCGACCCCAGAAGGAGTCCAGGGTTGGAGAGGGCGGCCTCCTCCCCCAGGGGACCCCTTTCCTTTAGAGGCTCAGAGCAGTGGGCACTGGGAAGCTCCCCGGCTGGGGAGGGCTGGGTGGGGCAGCGGGGAGGACCGTGCAGAAGGGGCACTGGCCGGAGCCAGGAGGCCGAGGCCACCTTAACGCGCTCGGCAGGGGAGGGAGGCTGAGCGGCCGCGGGCCACGGGGCGGGGCCTCCAGCTAATTCATTAAAATGTGTCGGGGAGCGTGGGAAAGAGGAGAGCGTTTCTTCCCAGCAGCCCAGACACCTGGTAGAAGGGCGCGAGGATAGAGATCAAATAACAAACACCAGCCCCGGGCCAGCGGCCGCGGAGGAAGGAGCCCGGGGCAGGAACTGCGGCAGACAGTCCCCGTGGCCTGGCACCCGGGCGCAGCCCACCCTGCTGGCCCAGCGTCTGACCCCTAGCCCAAAGTGGGCCCGGGCGGTCACAGGGCTTGGAGGGTGCTTCCCGCAGGCCGAGGGCCGGGGCTTGGACGGGCTAGCAGTGAGCCTGTGAGTCCCCGGACAGACGGACCAACGGACACAGCCAGCCTGGCAGCAGAGGGCGGGAGGCGGGAGGCAGGCCCGGCGGGGCCGTGCGGCCTGAGGACCGGGTCCTGCTCAGCTGTCCTCTCCTCTCTGTGGAGTGCTGAGCGGGGCTGGGGCAGACGCGCCTGGGGGCCTGGAAGGACACGGCCTGGCCCCGAGCCTGTGGCCCTAGCCAGGGCCGTGGGTCAGGGCAGAGTCCCCAGGACGCAGCTGGCTGGGACCCACCCCCAACCCCACTTCCTCTTAACCCTGCAGGGGAGGAGTGGTCGAGGCTGCTGTCCCAGGACAGGACGTGGGGCCGGAGGTCTGGGTCCTGGAAGCGGGACCCCGGCTGCAGAGGGTCCCTGCCCCCACGGGGGCCCGTTCACCCTGGCACGCCTGCTCAGCCCAGGCCTCGTGACCCCAGGGGAGACAAGAGCCAGGTGGGCAGACTGGCCCCACACACCGCCCTCGTCCCTGGGCGGGCTGTCCCATCTGTGGAGTGTGCCCTGGCCCAGCGAGGCCCAGCGTTGCTGGGGGGCTGAGTGGGTCCATGCCCGGCACATGGCCGGGGCTACACCCCAGGGGCCTCAGAGGCCACAGCCGTCCCTGGTGTGGTCAGGAACACGGGGCGGGACAGAGGGTGCAGACGCCCGGCCCCGCAGCCAAATCTGCGCTGGTTTCCGCTCTGGGAGCGGAAGGACAGGAAAGGGATGTGGGCCAGGGTGGGTGCACATTCCTGGGGCTGAGCCAGGGGGAGGCAGGCAAGGGCAGGAGGTGGTCTGGGCCCAGGCCTGCTGCTCGCAGGAGCCCCCCGCCCCGAGTGCCGCCCCAGGCCCCCAGGGGGTCAGCGCGGGGTCTGAGCCTGTGTCTCCCTGGGCGAGAGGGCAGATACTTTCTGCCTTGTGACGACAAGGCTCCAATGCACATGTGTTCAGGGCCTTCTACACGGCAAAGACCCGAGCGGGGGCCGCCCAGCCTGACGGCAGAGGCCCCGCAGGGTCACGGCTTGGCTAGGCGGGGGCCTGTCTGTCCCCCAGGACCCCCTCCTGTGCTCGCTGGAGTCTGAAGTCCCGGGGGAGCCCCACGGCCGGCTTCGCTGGGGGAAACCAGGGAAGACCCTGTCCCGGGACCTAGGGGCCTGGCCCTCATCCTGGGGGGTGCATGGTGGAGGGGGCGACGGGAACGGCCACAGCACAGTGGGGGGACCCCCACCTCCCACCTACTGAGCTCCAGCAGGTTTGGGGGGCCACCTGGGTCCAACCCTCAGGCTGCGAGGGGCTGGCGAGCGCAGGGCGGGGCGTGAGGGGAGACCAGAGGAATGAGCCCACGGCCACCACCTGTGCAGCTTCTGCACTTTTAGTCCGGGCAGCCTAGGCCCCGCTCTTAGGAGGGGCCGCTGGCTGGGCGGGGGGCGCTCTCCAGGATCTCTTGGAAGTTGCTGGTGACTCGGGCCAGGTGGGTACCTTCCCAGAAGACTTTGCCACAGCCGGGGCAGCAGTAGAAATGCCGCAGCCCGGGCCGCCGCAGCACGCCCGCCGGGACGCCCGCCAGCTGCAGCCGGGTGCCATTGGCCAGCGTGGCCGGCACGTGGGTCTGTAGGTCTGCGTCCTCCAGCCAACGGCAAGGTGGGTCGTAGGAGCAGTGCCCGGGGGCCTCCTCCAGGGCTGAGTCTGGACGTGGAAGCGGTAACCCTGAGCCCCGCCCTCAGGCAGGCAGCCCCCACCCACTCTGCTTGGTGGCTCCTCCCTCAGCCCCCAGCCGCCCGCCCCTGCCTCTCCTATTAGGAACCCTCTGGGTCACGGGGGACTGGCCTCTTTCTTCCCGGCCCTCCCTGGCACTGCCCTCCCCTTGGGGCACAGGCCCATTCCCTCTCCCCCATCCTGGGGTTCCAGATGCTGGGGCCCCTCATGTCCCTGGCACGTGGCCCAGGGCTCACCTGTCTCCTGCTCACCATCGCTGTGGGAGGACTCACTGCCTGTCAATCAAGGACGTCAGGGTCAGTCCCAGGGAAGGCCTGGTGGCCCCAGCACCCACAAGGCACCTCCGAGTGCTCAGCCCCCACCCTGCAGGGAGAGGGCAAAGAGCAGGGGCCAAGATGCTCTGTGCCAGCCCAGTTCCCTCCCATGGGAACTCACACCTTGGGACATTCTTGGGGCTCAAAGGTCCTTGGGAAACAAGTTCTGGGCACAAGATCGGCTGATTAGGGCACTTGGGGGCCTGAGAACCGCGGGCCGGGCGGGGCGGGGGCGGCCCATCCGTGGCGATGAGCAGATAAGCCCACTGCCAAGAAGCGCGTTTCGCAATCAACCAGCATGGGGCAGGGCGGGGTGGGCAGAGGCCCAGGGGACTGCGGAGGCTCGGGGTGCAGGAGAGACCCCGCAAGAGGCCCCACCCCTGCAGAGGGCCCTAGCCAGCAGGTGGGAGAAGTGGCCCCAGGCCCACTGACCCTGGTAATTTGCTCAGCAAACATCACCCTGCAGATGGCTCCAGATTAACCACAGCCAGAGTCTGAATGGAGGTGGCCCCCCCCGCCCCAGTCCCGCTGCCTCCATGGGGCCCAGCAAGGCCATGACCTCAGGCCTCACCTGACAGCCCGAGGGGTGCTGCCCAGGGCCAGGGCGAACCTCTGGTCGGGGTGTTGGGGGCCCTCTATGGGGGCCACTGCTCATGCCCTGCCCCTCCCCCCTGCCTCAAGCAAGTTGCAACCGCGCTGCAGAGGGCAGAGAGCTGCTCAGGGCTGGACACTGGCCATCACCAGTGCACACCCACCGTGTGGGTGGCCCAAAACCTTTGAGGGATGCGGGCAGGGCAAGTGCGACCAGCAGAGAAGATGGTACCCAGGGGCACCAACTGTGCAGAGGGGCCCGGGGCACCCTGTGCTCAGGCTCCCCCCTCGGGCTGTCCCAAGAGGCCCTGCTTCCGTTCCCGCCGGCCCTCCACACAGGGAAGGTGAGGCTGGGCCCCTGATCCCGACACCCGGGGCTCGCCTGCCTTCCCGGCGCCCAGGTTCCCCAACGTTCAGACTGCTGCTTGGCGAGGCCCGTGGTGCAAGGGCCGGCAGGCGAACATGTGTGTGCACATGGCTGAGCATGCACAGGCAGGCGTGTGAGCGTGCATGTGCCACTGAGCATGTGTCTTTGCCTGAAAGGTGCATGTGTGCGTGTACACTCTACGAGCGGGGCGGGGTGACTGAGCAGGGCCCACTGGGGAGAAGGTAGGGACCACGAGCCCAGGGGCCCAGAGGGCCTGCGCGTGCAGGTCCCGTGGGCCAGAGGCCTCAGTCCCCTTCCTGGCCCTGAGCACTGGCCACCCCCCCGCCCGCGGGCACCGCCCTGGCGGCCCAAGTGGGTCAGCCCAGGAGCACCCAGTGGCAGGGCCACGGCCCACAGACCCCATGGAGCCCCACTCACTGGCACCACCAGGGCCTCCCAGGTGGACGCTGAGCCGCACCAGCTGTTTCATCATGTCCTTGGAGACTTTCAGGTACTGGTCACAGTTGCAGGCCTGGAGAGCAGAGGAGGCGCTGGGGCTGCGGGGCATTCTCACAGCCCCTCTGCCCCTAGCCCTGTGCTCCCTGTGGTTCTGGCCGGGCCCAGGGGGTTTCACAGACACATCTCCCTTCGTCTCGCCGCAGGACGTGGGGCACACCACCTCCCGGGAGCCCTCCTGCACTGCGTGGGTTCCAAGCCAGCCCTGGGCGGCCTCTTCCAACTCCTGAGCCCCTGCAGGACTCTGCCACCACCCAGCGGTCCTCCCCAACCCCAGAGCCAAGCCTGGGCCCCTGATGGCTCAACACTAGTGGGGGACGGAGGCCCAGCATTAGAAAGTCAAGGGGGGGCGGCCCTACAGCTGCCCTGACTCCTCAACCCATTTTGGAGCAAGCCAGGGCCATTCCGGTGTCCATCCTTCTGTGACACCTGGCCCCACCTGCCCCCAGGGGCTGGCACCATCTGGAGCCTGCTGGGCACCGAGTGTGTGCAGGGTAGGAGCCCAGCCACGTAGGGTCCTGGTCTAGGATGTGCAGTGAGCTCCCGTGAAGACCTTGGCTCAGCCCCCCCGATCTCACCATCCCAGGGGTGGCATGGGCTTCCCGATGCGGCTACCCCATCATTTCATGACGGCCACTTCCTGGCAGGGGTCTAGACACAGGATTCCCGTGGCAGGCAAGGTGGGCCAAACAGGAGAGCAGGGTTGGGGGGGCAGGGGACTGACCAGCTGGCTCCCAGACGGGCACACAAAGGCGCCCTGTTAGCCATGGGGTGAGCCGGTCCACGGGAGGAGGGCTCCTGTTTGGTGCTCCTGGCACCCCCCTCACCTGGTGAGCCCTGTCAGTGCCCTGGAGGTAGAGTGCCTGGGGCGGGCAGCGGCGGGGGGCCCTGGAGCCATGGTGGGGGGCTCCTGCCCCGCCCATACACGCCCTCTTTCCCCCCAAGCCTTTCACCACAGAGCTCGGCCTCCAGCATCACAGCCAGGGGTGGGCAGGTGCCAGATGGGCAGGGCCGATTTCCCAGAGCCCCCCGAAGGGCCTCCCCTCCCCAGGCCAGACTCTGGCACAGGGAGACACCTGGGTGCTTCTCCTGTCTGGCTGCAGGTACCAGGGCCAGCAGGGCAGGAGCGTGGGCAGGGTCCCGGCTGCACGTCAGGCCCGTGGGGACTCCAGGCCCAGCCAGGAAGGAGCTGGAAAGAGGCCGGCCAACTGGTCTCTGGGCCGGGCTTCTGCCCGGGGCCCCCCGAGGGTCAGCACCAGCAGGTACGGGAGCCCAGTGGGGCGGGGTCCTCTGATGGGGTCTGCGGTCTTCCCAGCACCCGGGGGTATGCGCCTGGGGCGGGGCGCCAGCTCACGCTGAGTCACGCGCAGACAAACGCCCGGTGCCCCGCGAGGCCCGCCCCACCCTCGGGAAGCGCTGGTGCTGGTTTTCCCACGGCCGCTGCCCACGGCCGGCCCTGGCGGTCACCCCTGCCCCCACTGCCACGCCCAGCTGGAAGAGCCGGTTCTGAGCTGCCTGCCCGCCCCGTCTTGTGGTCTCTGTCTGTAGGAGGGCCCGTACTCAGGGCCTCCCTGTCCATCTCCTGTCCACCACAGGGTCCAGCTGCCCTTGCCTGGCACTCAGAGCGGAGCCGGGGGCTGAGCACCCACCCAGTCAGGGGCTGACAGCCCGTCCCCCTGCCCCATGGGGGAGGACGGCTCCTCCAACCCCCTGTTCTGAAGGGGCTGCCCAGCGGCTGAGGAACCTGCTCACGGTCACCCATCCGGTGGCCGGGCGCCCCCACCTGGCAGGGCCTCAGCCCACTGTGCGGGCGTAGGCAGGTGACATCTGAGCTGGGCCCACTCCCTGCAGGGGCTGTGCAGACCCCAGGCTCAGATGTCAGCAGATCTGGGCAGACACCAGCGGGGGGCTGTGGATGCCCTGGACAGTGGTCTCCTGGGTCCCTTGAGGTGTCTGAGACCCCATCCAGGCTGGGGGCCTGAGGGCAGGGTGGGCCTCCACCCCCAGAGCCTGGTCAGGCGGGTGAGTGGGGGAAGGAGGAGTGGGCAGGCTCCTGGCTCCCCCATCCCGGGGTCCGCCTGGGCCTGGTTCCCACGGCGCCCAGGCTGTCGAGCTCATGCCCACTGAGCCGACCAACTCCAGTAGGACCGAGGCCCTCCTAGGCAGGGTCTGGAGCCCACCGTCAGGGAGGCTGCCTCCCCGGGGTGAGGCCGCCAGCAGGGACCGGCCCAGGGGGCTGGTGGTGGCTCAGGACCCAAAGCCAGGCAGGTGCGCTGGGCAGCCCGCCCTCCACAGCCCTAGGAGGGCGGCGAGGGGCTGCTCTAGCCACTTCCCTGGGAGGCATCCGAGCCCTCGATGGGCCTGGTGGGTCTGTGAGCTTCTGAGACAGAGCTGGGGAGGGGCAGCTGAAGAGGTGCTGGGAGCCTGTCTGCGAGCAGGCCTGCTCTGAGCTCTGAGCCCAGGAATCCCGGCCGCACTGGCGGGGCAGTGACTGCACCCAGCAGCATCTGCCGAGAGGAGGTCCCGGGTCTGTCCCAAGCCGTGTGTCTCCAGGCACGCCTGCTCCCACCAGCCCTGGGTGCACACACGCCATGGCCCACGGTGCGTGCTGCGCCGCCGGCTGGGGACCGCTGGTGCACTGGTGTCAGGGGCGGAGGGGGGCTGCCAGTGCAGGCCTGGCCGGGCCACAGAAGCCAGCGGGAAGGCCAGGCGTGGGTGCCAGGGGCCTTACCCTCACCCATGCTCCTGCCCACGGGCTGAGCACAGCCCAGTGCAAACTGCCTGTGAATACCCTCAGGCCTCCACCAGTCCTGGGCCAAGTCAGGGGCTGGGGAGGGGGTGCCGCCAGGGCACAGGGCGTGAGACAAAACCAGCGCTCCTGAGGCGGCAGGACCGCAGGCTGGGCGCCTAGTGGAGGGAGCCACTTCTGAGAACCTGGGCAAGGCTCCCTGCCCTGCCAGCGGCAGGCTGGGACTGCGCTCCCTGTAGGCCGGCGTCCTGGGGACCCCCACAAGCCCCGCTGCCCACCCCCAGTGAGAGCCAGGCCCTCCAGGGTGGGAGATGTGGTCAGGCTGGTATCCAGGCCCTGGAGACCCCACAGGCAGGGAAGATGAGGGCTTGGGCTGAGAAGCTGTGACATGCTCTAGAATAATGCCCGTTACATACTCATTTACAGCAAATTTACAGCAAAGCGTAAAAAAGCAGAAAAAAATAAACATCATCTTCGCACAACCACGCGGCGAGAAAAGCACGCGTGGGGCAGGGGGTTGCCAACGCCTCTCCGCACACTCTGCACTTGGCAAGTGTCTTCCCTCGCGTCAGAGGCCTGGGGGCGCAGCGGGCCTCAGCTGCAGGACACCAGCGTGTTCCCAGGCCCCGGGCCCCACTTGCTCCCTGCCAAGCGTCCCCCGCCCCCCATCCTCGCCTGAGGTCCTGAGACCGCTGGGTCCAGAGGCCCCTCGGGCCGGTTTGTGCACCATGACCCCCCAGAGCTGCCCCAACAAATGGTGCTGGGCGCAGGGACAAAGGGCTGGTATGAAAGACCCCTGGGGGCGGGGCGGGCCTGACACCCTGTGCACGGACTGGCGGTGAGGGAGGAAGCGATTAGGCGCTGCCTGGGTCTGCCCTCCACCTCGCTCTCCCACGCTGTCCGTCGGCTCTGGAGGGGCCCCGGGTCATCTGTCGGCTCCGAGCGCCCAGGCAGGGCTGCGCGCCTCCTTCCAGACCAGCCGCGGCCCAGGGCTGGGGGCTGGGAACCCTGCTGCCCCTCCCCCGCCCCGGCTGAGCCCTCAGGCGCTGAGGGTGGGGGGCGACCCCCTCCCCACCGGCACACTTTGGGGCGGCAGGGCCCAGACCAGGCCTCCCAGGAGGTGTGGGGTTGGGGTAGGGCCTGCTTGGGGAGGTCTGAAACCCCAGCCAGGGCTCTCCTGACCCGTGAAGCAGGCTCCAGCCCCCCGCCGGCGCCTCTGTCCCCGTTGCTGGAGACCCAGGCTGGCAGCCCCGCGGGGCCGCTCCGTGCCTGCCCCGCCCCCCGGCCCAGGGAGGTCAGTTCCCACAGGCCCGGCCCCTCCCCCACACGGCCACGGCCCGGCCCCTTTGTGGGGCCACAGACCAGACCGGGTGGCGGAGGACGGGCCTCCGGCGCTGTCGGCACCCCAGGGGGCAGGGCCAGGTTGGGGGCCCGGAGACCCCGACGGGGCCAGGTCTGGGCCGGCGCGTGGACCCTCTCTGCACGAGGGCGCCTTGGAAGCACCCAGGTCCTCCAGGTGCAAGAGCACCCGCCTCAGCGCGGCTGTGTGTGTCCGTGTACGCACGTGTGTCCATGTGTGCGTGTGCCCCTGTGTGCACGTGTGTGTGTGTGTGCATGTGTCCATGTGTCAGGTGAGGACACGAGTCTGCAGGAGTGGAGGTGCCCTCCTGTGCACGCACACGCACACTCGGGGAGCAGAGGTGTGTCCCGGGCCTCCACTGTGGGGTGGGAGGAGCCGTGACGGGAGCACTGCCTCCGCAGGCGGATGGGGAGGGGACGGGCACTGGGGACAATGAGAGGAAGCACGTCTGGTCCTGCGGAAGATAAGCACGGGTCCGAGAAGCAGCCTGCACGACAGGGGCCTGAGTAGGGGCAGCCCAGCCAGCGTCGCCCCGCCCACCCCGGGCTGGGGTGGGTCTGAGCCCCGCCCTCAGGCTCCGCCGGGCTGCAGGCTGTGCTTCTGTCGGTCGGGGTCCCTCCTCGCCCCACTAGTGCCTTGATCCTCTCAAGCCGTCCCCTCCTCTCCCAGCCGCAGTCCCACTGTGTGGGGACAGCGGGCTGACAGCTCAGGCCGCCAGGATAAGACTCCACGTCCGCTCACCTGGATGCACGTGTCCACCCAGGCCCGCGGAGGGCTGTGAGCATGGCCCAGACGGGTGGAGAAGTCCCCCTGGCCCCTCATACCCTGGCCCCTCACAGTGGACAGTCGCAGCCCTGGGGGTGGGGGGCGCACAGGGGCCGACACACGGGTCTCAGACCACTGGTGGGAGTGTGCTGGCTGCTCCCGTCCACAGGCTCTGTCCTCGCCTTTGCCAAGTCCAGCGACAGGCCGCCCAGGCCCTGTGGAGGAGCAGCGGCAGTGAGGGCTGCCCCGGACCTGCTCCCATGCCGGGGGCCCCAACGCGGGGAGGGGGTGTCGCAGAGCTCACTGTTCCCAGGGTACAGGCAGGCATGGCCAGGACCCCCAGTGTCTCTGAGGCCAGGGCGGGTGGGCAAGCCACAGGTCCCAGGTTCACTCAATAGAATCTGGGTCAGAGAATGCGGCGGGACTCGGGCCCTGGGGCGGTTCCCCACCCCTGGGGCCCCCTCAGTCTCCCCTGGGCGGCGGGTCCCTGGGCCCCCACCCGAGCAACGCCCGAGGCGGCACACAGCCCCTCCCGCGGCTCCCGGTTACTCCACCGGGCACTATGCGCCCCTAGGCCCCCCGGGACCCCACTGGGAGCACAGGAGACCCCTCCCTCAGCACCTCCCACCCCAGTCGGCACCCAGCCCTCCCAGCGGTCCCCCCGGGCGGCCGTGCCCCTCCGCCGTCCCCAGGAGCCCGGGTGGCACCCCTTTCCCGGGGCTCCCCGGCACCCCCGGCGCGGCAGGCGCGGGCAGTTCCCAGACGGGGGAGGGGCGCGGCCGTGAGAACCGCCGGCGGCGGGCGCGTGGGAAAGCGGGCGGAGGGGCGGCGCGGGGGGCGGGGCGCGCCTGGGAACGGCCCCCGCCCCCGCCGGCCTTTGAAAGGGCCACTCAGGGCGCCCGGCCCGGATTCAAAAGCAAACGGCCGCCCGCCCGCCCGCCCGCCTTCCCGCGCCGGCGGGGCCAAGGTGGGGCGGGGGACCCCAGCCGCCCAGGGCCGTGTGGGAGCGGGCGGGCGCCAGCGGGCGGGAGAGGGGTGCGGGCTGGGGAAGTCGGGGAGGGGCCTGGCCCTCAGACAGCGGGGGTCCTGTCAACCACAGACCAAGGAGGGCATGCCCCAGAGTCCTCCTCCAAAGGATGGTGGTACTCCGGGAACTGGGCTAGGGGCCTGGAAGACTTCCTGGAGGAGGTGGCATCTAAACTGGGGCTTGACAGGCCTGGTGGACAGAGAGCCTGCTCAGGTGCTGCCACAGCTGGGGTGACATGTGGGATCCAGTGAGGTCAACAAAGGCTGGCAGGAGCTGGGTAGCTGGGGGTACCCAGCCCTTCCCTTCCTGTCTCTCCCAGGGCTACTGAGTCAGGCCAAGCCGGAGAGGACCCCTTTCCACCACTAACTGCTCTGCCCAGCCCAGCTCCTGCACTTCTCGGAGGGACCCCAACAGTGCACCTTCCCCCGCCCACTGCCCACCTTCTCCTGAGGCACCCCCCTGGCCCTGTTCCAGGCTGGCTGTGGGCTCACGAAGGCCCCCACCTGCCCAGGTCAAGACCCCACCAGCCGTCCTGGCCCCTTGGAGCCCTTCGGGTCCGCCCTTTCCCCAGATGTGCCTCCAACGACTGGCCCGCTCAGGGCGGTGGATGGGCGGAGGGGCTACCTGGGAGGGGGCGGGAAGGGGCTCTCCTCCCCCCAACTACTCTGTGTGGCCAGGGAGGGAAAGGTGGCCAGGTAGGGTGGGGTGACATGTGCCTCTCCTGGCGCCTGCCCACCCGCGGGCGCCCCCTGCACGGGCCATCTAGCCAAAGGCCACTGCCCTGTTAGCACATGGACGGACTTGTCACTGCCTGGCAGGCCCCACTCTGTCACCCCGAGGACCCTCCAGCACCCAACCAGGGCTGCCCACCCCGAGGCCCCGAGCCTGTCCTGCCTGCTCCATCCAGGGCTGAGGGGACAGTGGCCAGGCCCCTGGGTCCGTCTGGCCCTCGCCCCAGCAGCAGGGGTGGGGTGGGTCCCCTGCAGAAGCATCTGTGGGCAGCGACTGGACACACAGGGCTGCTGGCGACGAGCCTCCCCCTGCAGACCCCGAGGCCTGTGTTCACGGGCTCTGGCTCCTCAGCTGTGAAGTTTGGCCTCTGTGGGAGGGTGTCTCCCGCCCTGCAGCCAGCCTGGCCGCGGGGGACCCTCATACTGAGATGGGCCCTCTTCCACCCACCCTGCTGCTCTGACTGGGCCCGCGTGCTCCTCACCCTG